>NC_141563.1:12500000-13750000 GCF_036417535.1 Chlamydotis macqueenii | reverse complement strand
TGGTAGTGTCACCTTTCCACAGAGCAATGCGGGGACAGGCCACAGAAGACTGAAGACCACTGCTGATCTCAGAGACATCTGAATTCAGCAGATGTACAATGAGGAAAATGCAGGCCTGAGAAGGGTGCTTGATAACCTAAAACACACCTTCAGTACATCTATAGAAAGATGCTGATGCTCTTCTATTACCCAGAAGGGCTGTGTGACCTCTTTTTTGGTTAGAGAGGAAAATGAGGATGGGATATTTTTAAGCCAGAATATATGGATTTGAATTGCTTTCTTTAGAAAGGGGGAACATGGCAAAGTCATAATAATAATCTTGTTAATGACGGTAATAAGACTGTAAGTGCTGGTGTCATCTTGAAAAAGTGATTTGTGCTGCCAATAAGAATCCTGTTTCGCTGTAATCATTAATGTGGTCAAAAATGCTTGGAAAACACAAACACAAAGTAGCTATAATGAGGTGGAAAGGACATCTTCAAGGAAACAATCTGGGGGGCTCCCACAAGATGATGTCCTTGTCCCTACCAGACTGAGGAAGAAGTCAGCTCCCTTGATGCTGGCAGGACCTTTGGGAAGCCAGCGGCAAGCATCTCTATAAAAATACACGGTGTAAGGACTGAGATGTTGTATTTGTTTACTATTTTAATTAATTTCCTAAACTTCAAAGCTTCTGTTGTTGTTGTGGGTAGATGAGTGAATTTAAGAGAGGCTGGATAAATGCCTCCGGGTGCTCTGTTAGGCTCGGCACAGTCTAACTGTGAGAGACTTTCTAACTGTCCTTAGTGCGGCCACAGCCAACAGATGAGCTGAGGGCAGGCAGCTGCCCGCAGACCTCGCTTAGCCTAGGCACGGCAGCAGCCAGGGCAAGGAAAGGGCAACGCTGGACTTGAGGCCATGGTGTGATGCTTTTGGCACCACAGCTAGGGAAGTCGAGAGTCAGATGGGTCCCTCCTGACCCCTGAAAGTCACAGTGCTGTCAGCTTTCCCATTTGATGTAACTAGTTGTAATATCTCCATTTCGGTTTAGAGGTCCTGGCCCAGATTTCTAGTAAATAGGAAGACCTAGCTCAAGCTATGCAGAAAGCATCCTTCTTTAGTAAAAACCTCCTCTTAAGGGTGGCCTGGCAGTCGTCACCACAGCTGTGATGAAAGCAGGGGTCTCAGTCCCTCCCCTCTGCACCCAGCTGCCTGCTCCCTTGGTCTCTGTTTCTCTTCCCTGGAGTGACCATCCACATGCAACATCAGAGCCCAGCTCAGGGCATGCAGTAAAGAGGCTCCTGGGGAAGGCTGAAAGCACAGACAATACAGTCAGGTCTCATGATGGTGCTTTAAAAGCTTAAAATTTAGCTGGCAGGAAACAGCAGGGCTGTGCCGTGCTTGCAGAGGCACGCACGAGGCGGGGAGCCGAGCCCTGGCAGCCTCAGCCCTCGGGAGAGGCAGCCCAGCAGCACTTCCACTTGCTGAGGGAGCGGGAGCTGAGCTGCGATGGCAGGAGCCAAGATCTTCAGCAGAGCAGATGCGTCAGCATGGCTCTGGTAGCCTCCCAGGACCCCGAGAGCTCCAAGGTTTGCACTTTTAAATAGGCCATTTGTCGGATTTCAGTCCCAGAGGTTGCCTTGCGGAAGGGGGATGTCAGCGAGAACCGCACTCCAGATGCCAGGATACCTCGTGAAAGAGCAGGTCCCACCGGTGGGGAAACCGTTGGGGAAGGAGTCACGGCCAGGCAGTAGCAGCAGCACAGGGCGCCGAGGAGGAACCGCGCAAGACCTCACGGTGACCCGAAACTACTGACACCCATCACTCACCCGGGACTAACCAGGTGCCAGCCCGCAGCCCTTGCCATGGAGAATGGTGGCAGCGTAGCAAAAAGCACCGACAGATAGAGCAAGAAACACACTTGATGCTTTCTCTTGATGGCCACATTCAAAGCAAAAAATAGCTTCATAGGTCCCCAATTGCAAGAGAATGGGTAAAATACCCAAGATGAAGCTGTTATTGCTGAAAACGCAGGAAGGATGTGCAGCTACAGGCAAAAACATCTCCCAGAAATCTCAGATGTGCTGTCAGGGGGACATGTTACTCTTGATGCCACACAACCAGCTGCTCTGGAGCAAGCAGCAGCAGCATCCCTTGCGAATGCAAGGAAGGCATCACATGCTGCCTCCCAGGAGGTGGGAAGATGAGGAGGGGGTGCTGCTAGCAGCAGATCGGTGTGCCGCCGATGGAGAAGACAATGTTCCTCACCTCGCTAGCCAGGCCTGACATGGAAAAGGTTCTTTCATCGCTATTGCGCTCACTGCTAAAACACACTGCCCATGCACAGCCACTGAGACAAGGAGGCAGGAGGAGCTGGGGAAAGGACACGAAGGATCCTTGAAAATTATAAAGTTGGAGAAAATCAGAGGAGGAAGATCTACAGGGGGAATGATGAAGAGAGGTGGGCTCCAGCAGTAATGTGAGGACTGGCACACCAGGAGCTGCAATGTTGTTCCTGTTGCCATCACTGCAGGAAACGTACGCTCCCTGCAGCGACTTCTTTCTTACTCCAGGCTCACTTGGCTGGGACACGGGTCCCCCTTCTCAAATTAAAGTAAGATCACACCAGACCCTGTAGGAACCACAGGCTACTGGCAGCAGCTTGGCCATACTGTTCCCGCAAGGACCGAGGGGACCCCTCAGGCACACGGAGCGGCACCATCGCACCCCGTCCTGCTGCTGGGGCATCACCTTGCAGCAGCATTTGCAGCAGGCAGTTTGACAAGGGCATTTAAGCATTTCTAAAAGCACGTGCCAGCCCCATCCGAGACGATACCTGCAGCATCAGCTTGTGAAAACACCCCATGGGGTCGTCCCGCAGCCCGTGGCTGGTGCGAGCTGGTGAGGTGCTGCCAATTTACCCCCTTGCCCCAGCTGAGAGCCAGTCTCTGTGACTGCAGAGCACGCCCACCGCCAGCAGAAATCAACACCTGGCAGGTCCGTCTCCACCTGAAAGGTCCGGCTGCCCCAGCGCTTCCTCGGATGGCTGCAAAGTCGCTCTCAGCCTCCGCCACGGCCTCAGCGGGCAACGCTGGTGGAAGGGGGACCCAATTACCGCTCGTCACTGCCCCGGCATGGTCTGGGCATCGGGCTGATGTCAGAGCGAAATGACATCTTCAGCCGACATGATGCCCAGCACTGTGGCAGGAGCAGGGGAGCGCGAGGGGATCGGCAGCCCATAGCAAGCGGTGTCCAAAGCACGAGCCCTCGGCGATGAGCGGTGCCGATGTGTTTCCACCTTCCCCACGTGAGGAAGGAGATGAGATTGCAGCTTCTTGCCCAGGGACGCATCCTGGGCGGTGCTGAGTGCTGGGCAGGATTTGTGCCCCAGTGATGCCCTGGATGAGGGGCTGCAGCACGGGGAGCGGCCGGCACGGCTGGGTAGTGGGCAGTAAATCCTGACTGGCAGCAGCCTCGGAGGCCAGCACTAATAACACCGGCTTGTCACAAACTGCACTGTCCCCCCTGCAGCAGACGTGACAGCCCCAAAGTAACCAGGTACCCCCTATGTCCCTGCTTCCTCTCATACCAAAGTGACAAGAGGGACAGGTAATAAAACTCCACGCCAAATCCTTGACAGAGACCTGCTGGCTTGAGCTGGCTCAGGATGCTCATCGCTCCCTGCCGCCTTCATTCCCAATAAACAGCCATCTCAGCGGGAAGGGTGGCTGGCCGGAGCGTGCTGCATAACCCTAAATGCTGTCAAGAGAGCCCACACTGCCTCCTTGCTTCCCTCCAGCTTGCCCATGGGCTGCTCCTCCTGTGCACTGAGAGGAGAAACCGAGGCACGACTCAGCATCCCCTCCCAGGTGAGCCCATCTCTGCAGCTGTGCTCTCGGCCAGGCACAGGGAGACATCCTGGGAGCACCAACACAGCCCAGTGCACCTGGAGAGGCAGTGAAAGCCCCGCTTACACATGTCCCACAGCATCTCCCAGCCACCCAGAGGTCCATGGCAGCTGGTGCATGGGGATGGGCAAAGGACAGGTGATGGTGGCCACAGGCAGTGAAGGGTCCTCACTGCTTCCACTACCAAACCCTGCCCACGCCACCACCGTGATGCTGTCGGTCCCTGTGCCCCAGGTGTACCACCTCTGCTCACAAGGCTGGGTCTACATGTGCATCAGGACATCAGGGGAGTGCTCTTTCTTCCCAGTTTGGGTGGACCTGGGCTGTCACTGACCCATGACTGGAATTGATCCTTCCTTTTCCCACAGGACAGACCTCCCCTTCCACTGCTCCAGCACCTGTAAACCCTGGTTTGCTCACAGCAGCAAACCCTTCTGCACCTTGCATTCGCATCTGCTCTCTCAGTACTGACCTGAACTCCTCTTTCACATCAAACTGGAGCAGTGGGCACAATTTCAGGCTCATTTCTCACAATTTCTCTCATCCCTCTCTCATTCTGTGTCTGTTCCAGCTTCCTTCCTGGGAAAGCTCTGAGGATTTCTGCTCTCTCGCAGGTCTGTAGCAAACCATCACTTGGTACCAGGAGGAGACAGCTGGATTTCCATCACGGCATTGTGTTGTTTCCAATTCTCTAACCACCCCTGAACTTCTGCTGGTCTTCTTTAAACCTCGGGAGATATATCTTATGGCCAAGGAAAGACCGCCTACCGAAAATTCAGCTTCTAAAAGGTGCATGAAAGGAAACAGAGGCTCAGAAGTATTCGGGGGCTGAGAAAGTTCCCCTACCAGGCAAGAGCTGCACCCCTGTGGGTCCCAGGATGTGCCAGCTCTTGCTGCTGCCTAAGCCCCTGCTGCGCTGAGGACAGATAAAGGGCTTTAATATCCCGACCTGGAATTCTCACAAAAAGCTGGAAGTTAGGGTGCATTCAAAGGTAAATCTGGTCACTCTCAAATAAAACCTCCTTCTCCCCGCTTTCACTTCCCTGTCGGACATCGCCCAGGTGACAAGCCTCTGGGCCAGTGCCGATTCATCTCTGCTGAGATGACACCAGGTTTCCAGCAAAGGGGGGATGCTCTTCTAGTGTAGGGCAAGCAGCTGAAGTGCCATCAGGAGAGACAAAGGCGCCTGGCAAACTTTGAGAAATGCCTCTCATTATTTACAGAATGACACAGGAAAACTTCAGACTGAAACAAGAAAGGCAATTAGTTTCCTGTACGGAAACAAAGAGACATCTGTGCCAAGTATGCTAACATATACACAAGGGGCAGGTATACAGTACATGAGGAATTTCTTCCAGCTGCAAATCCACCCCCAAATTCTCAAGTCAATCTTGAGTACTACGACGCTCAGCAATCCTCTTAAAAGTGTCCAGATGCTTTAATAACTTAATTCTAATCGTCTCAGACACCGTTCTCCATTTAACTGCTGAAGCACTGGAATGAGACAGAGGGGTCAGGACTGAAGAGTCGCAGTGGGGAATAGCAGGCCTGTTTCAGAAGTTCAAGAAGCCCAGCCTGGTTACAGAATCACAGAATGGTTCAGGTGGGAAGGGACCTTTCAAGGCCATCCAGTCCAGCCCCCCTGCAAGGAGCAGGGACATCTCCAACCAGATCAGGTTGCTCAGAGCCCCGTCCAACCTGACCTTGAACGTTTCCAGGGATGGGGCATCCACCACCTCTAAGGGCAAGCTGTGCCAGTGTTCTACCACCCCCATTGTAAAAAAATGTATGCCAGTCCCAAAGTCAGCATGGGTTTTGCAGGGGTCCTACCATGCATTGTCTGGGCTTAGAGATCATGAGTGGGTTTCCGTGCCCTAAAGCACGCTCTTCTGCCTGAACGGCTGGCTCTCAGCCCCAGTGGAGCTCGACTCCAGATTGGACCTTACGAATACGAAATGCTGAATTTCACAGGTGGATTGGGGTGTTGGGCACATAGCTCAGGCTGGGTCAGATGCATTCAGACCCCACCAATGATAGCTTGGGTTTGTGCTAAAAATGCTAAAAAAAAAATAAATACATTGAGGTCTCATCCTTCAGAGCAGCTTAAGGCAACCTTTTCCCTGAGGGCTGAAGGTTTTGGTGGGTGAGATCTGGAGGAGGCTGGGGCAGCACTGGAACAGGCTGCCCTGTGCGGCTGCTGACTCTGCATCCTCAGGGGGTTCAGCTGGACCAACCTGACTTAGCACTGGGGACAGTCCCACTCCTGAGGTGAGTTTGTGCTGCAGACCTTCAAAGGTGCTTTCCAAGCAGCATTCCAACGAGTCTGGCTTTAAAAGCGGCTTACCTCCGTGCTGTGCTGGGCAGGCTTGATCCAGCCTCGCTGCACATCACCTCCCACCCCCAGATATCCTCAGCCCCCGCTTCCGACAGATTCCTCCAGACTTCCCATCTCAGCCAGCCACCTTTCAGACAACGTTTCCTCAAGATTGCTTTAAACAAGAGAGGAAATTTTGGTGACACTTTAATACGTAAAGTGCTTCTTATTTCCTCTGTGCCAAAGAGCAGTGCTTTCTAACACACTTTCGGAGTTAACATCAGGTGTTAAACAGACGCACGCATTGTTTTATCAGGAGCCCACGTTTTATAATAGGCTTTCTATCTAACAGCTTGATATAGCCTCTTCCATTAAGCATTTATTGCTAATGCACTGTAAAGTGTAACATGCTATACACGCTATTAAAGAATGAAGCTGCCACGTCCTCACCCCTTAATAATGAAACACTTAGGAACAGGAACCTTAGGTTAAAGAGTTGTGAATTAAGTTTAATCTCAAAGAGATCACCTAGCACTGCCAGTATACTGTGGCATGCTGTCAGCAGGAGGGCTAGGACCTGAGTCCAATGGGAAAGTGCTCCTTGGCTTTCCTTTGGAGAAGACCATGGTGAAAACGCTCCCCAAGCAAGAGTTTGGCTACATAGCACCAGGCTGCTGGAGATCCAGAAGGGATGAGCTCTTCCTCAGAGGGACCCCCAGATAGCCATATGCCCTGGTTATTGACTTTCTGATAATTCAATATAAAACCCAATCATTGGAAACCCTTTTAGATGAGATACATCTCCACCTGAGCATTATCGTAATTTTTTCCTAATTGACCTTTTTAGAAAATGGAGCAAACTGCCTTCGCCTGGCAAGTAGCAGGGTTTTTTTCACACAATCTTTGCATAGATAAGTGAGCCCTGGGCACAAGGAGCAATGACTTGACACTACGGGGTTCAGCTGCAAAGGCAAGCAGCATCAAAACTGTTCCTTTGGAAAGAGAAATAATCTCGATCTCTTCCCTCCTGCTGGTCTCACCCTCCCAGGGATCTATTTATACACACGCTGCTGCATAGCAAGTCTTGCCTTTGTTCCTTTTCCCCGTTTACAAGTTGCTGAAAAAGCAAGCCCCACATCTCCAAAACCATTGCCCTGCAAAACCTACAGCAGGATTTTGGCTTGGTGTAAGGCAGGAGAGGGACTTTCAGTTGGTCAAGAGATTCAGCTTTTTCACCCCCACCCGCCCCTTGGCATTCACTGGTGATGGGACACCCAACTCTTGTGTGTGCCCCTGAGGATTTGTATTTATCAGGGTGGGACTGACCTTAGGCTGGGTTGGGAGACGGTGTATTCAGAGAGCTTGTTCTGCAAGGGTCAGCTAGGGATAACTCAGTTTCCAAGAGGAAAGGATGAGGAAGACTCTGGTCTTAGTGGCCCTTGCTCTAACCTGCCAAGCTCATGCCTGCTGGGTTTTTGCCCCACATCTTTAAATTAAAAACCACTGGCTTTTTCCAATGACAGCGGTAAGTGACAACTGCAAGACCTCAGTGACATCTCTAGGGCAAGCCAAATGGCAAGGCATTTTGGATGGTCTGGATTTTGGTATACAGTGCAAGATGCTTTTAAACAAAAGCACTCTGGGTGCCTGGAACAGCTCCAAAAAAAAACCCCTCAGGTTCTTGAAGAGGTTTCTGTGTGATGAGGAAACCCACTCCTGTGCCTCTTTGCTCTCCCTCCACATTAGTGGTGGTTGTCTCAGTGGGAATTCAACATGAAAACACCCACATGGTATTTAGGGAGAGCTTCAGCACATAGTGACAGTTGGTTGTGTTGGTTGTGTCAGGCTTCCCCCTGCCCAGCCAGCCCTCGTGCACCCAAAATGTGCCACCTTGGACAATCTGCATCTTGGGAGGGAAGAGCAGTGAGGGGCAGCCATGTGGCTTCCATACAGTCACAATAGCAGCACTAAAGACACAGCAGCACAGGCTGCAGGGACAAAACACGTACCTGGAGAGCTTGGCGCGGTTTCTAGTTGTGTCTCCTGATGCTGCTGGGACACCCAAATGCTCATGCACAAGGACAGCTACAGCTCATGAGGGAGATCCCAACTGGAGTCCTCCACCTCTCCGGGAGCTACTCGTACCCGTGCTCACCAAGGCTCTTTTGGGCCCAGCAGCGTTGGAGGTACTTCAGTCACACACCTGTTCAGCTGCCGCGGTTAAACAGGGCACCTAAATTTACAGAGACAGAAGTGATGGTGAGGATGAACCCTTTCATCACCTGCAAAATCTCTTCACAGTCTGCAAACATTTAAAAGAAGAGCCCTCCACAGCTGACTGCTTGTCCTGGAAGTCAGATCAAAAAAAACCACAGAGGTTCCCCCACACCCCCTCCACCCTTTTTAGGTGATCCATTTGATAAACTTCTTCCAAGTTTTTTCAAATAAAGATGGAAAAAGTTCATCTCAGGCTGACATACCAATGCTCTCAACGGTGGGGAGCTCAGAGAAGTTCACTCCTCTTGGCCCACTGGACCCCACATGGGCACAGAGGACCCCATAAAATCTCCCCAGACATATCTTCCCAAGCCCAGATAGGCTTCGGGTCTTGGTGAGCGCACCACGGTGTTGCCTTCCTCCTCCCATGACAATCGCCATTCTTTTCGGTGCCCGTGGTTCCCTTTGTGTTTACGATAGCAGAGGGATGCTTTATTGCATTTCGCCCGGCCCGCTGCCATGGCAACCAGCAGTTGCTGCGCGCTGTAAAAATAACCCTCCTTCTTTGATAGATTTCACTTGAGTGAAAATAACCCTTAAAAATAGGTTGAAATTTCCATACTAACTCTTCCAGGAGGTTCCAGGGAGGAGAGGATGAATTGCAGGATCTGCTGACAGGATGCACAGTGCCACCCTGGCAGCCTCCAGCCTTGGCACCGAGCTCTCGCAGAACACCCAGTGAGGATGCTTCTTGGGAGCCACCACTAACCAGTCCCCCTGAGTTATAGTGGTGCTGATGACATGGGGAAAAAGCCATGCCCACCATCACTGATGTGGCCCACGGTGCATTTTCTGCATGGCCACATCAATGGATGGGCCAGCGGACGTGGTGGATCTCCAGGGCTTCTTGTTATTTATTGCAAAGAGAAGAGGTGGTGTCACCTCAGTGCCTGTGATGGGGGTCTGGCTGGGATAAAGCTCAGCTCTATCTTCTTGGCTCCAGTGCACCATGACCTCAAAAAAAGGCTTTTGCCTTCTCCAAGGCTAAGGGACGCTTTGCTAGAAGCTGGTGCTCTCTGTCAGCAGATAAGCATTTTACTGTTGGCCATCATCGGGAAGCTTCAGCATGGATTTTGGATGAATACATCAGAGCACATTAACAGATAGTGTTGGACCTCTTCCCAAAACAAAGCTCCTCTCCTGTCTGGGAGAACTATAAGGGCCATCTCTTTGCAGGTCCCATGCCTAGACGCTCAGGGGTGGCAACGCAGTGAGATTCATGGGCACGACACGTGCTGATACTAGGAGAGGTTCAAGTCTCCCTTCTTTGCTTCAGATCATCTGTTCTGGTCCCACTCAGCAGAAAGATATTCAGAACATTGCTCTGGAGCAACGAGGGTGTTGCTCTCACGCCCGCTCTTGACTCATCCTCAGGCAGGAAGGTCTTTATTTTTTTTTTTTTGGCTCATTTCTTTCCTTTTTGTTCTCCCAACCACTCAACTCTTCTTCCTCCAAATAAAAGCCAATTCACATTTTAGAGGTGGGCCCCCTATTCCTCCCATGAGTTTAGGTGAGTTGAACCATAAGAAGTGGAGTAATGAGATTATGATTAAAAGCACACCTTGATAGTGGGGCATCCATCAAGCTGTCATAGAAATCGTATCTCGGAGGCTGCTCTCATCAATCTGACCTTTCAATTATTACCCAGAGTTCATGACTCTAAGTGTATATAATTCCTACCTCAAATCCAAGAATACACGCCTTTGTTTTTTTGGCTTGCCTTGTGCATGGCTGTGCGAGGTCTCCTTCACCAGTGCATTAGCGATACTTCTCAATGAAAATAAACTTAAAATAGCTCTTCTCTCACCCAAAAGATTGAGAACAAGATCAAGACACCACTGGGGCACCAGAAGAAGGCTGTTTGAAATCTCTATCAATGTTGTTTTGGCTTTTTCTCAGCTTGTTTAAAGCCAGTGACCACTAAGGCTAACTCCAGTAGGGCTCACAGCCCACACCCCTCTTTGGAGTGCGTCCCCACAGAGAGGTAAGGCCACCCCGGCCATGCCACAGCATGTTTCCAACAACAGGAAAGATTCCTCCAATCCAACCAGGACAAGCTTACCCAGTCATCAGCACAGATGAGATTTTCTGCCCAAACACCACTGAAAAAGTTCCTTTTTGTGAGCAACGTCCAAGCCAACACAGTATTTCAGGAGTGAGAAAGAGCCTAATTCAGCTTTTCATTGGCATCACTAGAAGGATTCCTCCACATTTCCCTAAGACCAGAGCACCCTCACCTCCAACCAGCTCCATGCATCCCACTCCACCATCTACCCAGTTTTGGGGCTCTCAGGCTTGAGATAAGACACAATTTGCTTGGCGCCAGCCTGGCACCATGCTACATCCAAGTGAGTTTCCATAGGGCACCAAGCAATGAAATCCTGCCTGAATCTTATTTGTATCCTAACACATGTCGGACATCAGACTGTGTCCACAGGGAATGCCCAGTGCCTGGGAACGGGGCATCTTCTTGCTCCCTGCTGGCTCTGCTAACAGAAGAACAAGAAAGAGCTGGCTCTTTCTAGCACAGCAAGTCAGGAAGTTGTTCCTAGATGGAATAAAACAAAGCCATTTGCTTTATATTTTTCCTCCAAAGGAATAATCTATTTTTCATAAGAGCAAACTCCCCTGCTATCTAGTGACTTTTCAAAAACAGAAAAAAAACCCCACAACAGATACATTGCAAGAGAAAAGAAATCCCTGGTTGGTAGAGAAACGACAGGGGAAACAGAAATGCCTTGATTCGGGATCTTTGACAAATGCAGCTCTGAAGATGTTTTGCTGGTATTTGTGTTGTTGTAGGGTCTGCTCAGCCTCCAATCACAGCTTTCTTGTACAAATAAGTACTGAATGGAAGATCTTTTGCAAAAATCTCTGCACTGCTCAGATGACTGAAACTGTGAGAATTTCCATAACAAAAGCCTCAAAAACAATCCCAGGGACTTTTAGTGTGACCCTCAATTCTGCAGGAAAGGTGTTCAGGTGAGGTGAGAGGAGACCAGAAGAGATTCTGTGAGTCAAAGTTGCTCTCAAAAGAAGGAGCAGCTTTCAGAAGTGACCCTGAGGCTGACAGGACGTAAGGACATTTGTCTGCCAACACCTGCTCATCCACCCAGCCCCTCAGTGAAGTTGAAGGTGGATGGAATACCTGCTCCCATGCCACAGGACAAACCTCCCTCCATCACAACCCTGCCCAGCTGGCATCACTGCAGACTCATTTCTAAGCCACTGCCATTATTGGCAAACAAGACACTTTCTCCAGGGTGAAAACACTTCGCAATATTTCAGGCACAATTCTGCTTTTAGCAGAATGATTAAGGGTAAACAGTAAGGCATCTCCAGCGCCCAACTCAGTAGTTGGGGAGGAGCCCTCTTCAACTTCAAGGCAAGTGCAGGACATAAACATAAAGGGTCGTGTAACCATCACTGTCTCATTTTTAACACAACCAGTTTCACCAGTCCTATATTCTGCACTGCAGAACTCTGAGCACTATCTCACCAATTCCAGTTTAAATGCCTTCATATCATGGGTTTTCCAAAAGTTGCCCAAGAAATTTCATCCAGCTGAGGGACCAGACCCCTCTGCATCACGCTGCTCAGTGTGAACCTTGAGAGGTTGAGCCCAGCACTCACAGTCCAGCTCCTTGAGCCTTGCAAACCTCAGCCCCTTGGGGACTGGTTCCACTTTGCTCGTGGAAGTCCAGTGCAGCTTCCCCTCTGTTCAAGGAACAGGTCATATAGCCGCACACCATCACCGTCCTTTCTCTCTTATCTGATAGTCACATAAACCAAGCAGTCCAGAGGCCACTGAACCTGCACTGTGGCCACAGGTTGCTCCATCACAGCCTGACCGCCCCACATCTCTCGCACCAGAAGAATTGTGAAGGTCCTGAATGATGGCACCAGCTGGAGCACCTCTACCACCCAACAGAGGTGAAACCTCCAAAAGCTCCACTTCCATTGTCCCATTCTCTCTCTGCTGTTTCCCAGACCAAACCTTCACTCTCAGGAATCAAGTCTCTGCTGTCTTAGAGAAAGGCATCTCATTTACATCTTCATAACACCCCAAAAGGAAGAGGCTAGCTACAGTTATCACCTCTGGCTGCTGTCTGAGGTGACCTGATGGGCGCTTGCATGCATCTGAGCAGGCAGCCTCCACCTCATCCAACAAAACACTTACTGCTGGCAAAAGGCAGCTGCTTTGGCAGTGGCTGGACGGGGAGAAGAGGACACAAGCTGTGCTGTTACCCAGAGGAAAGTTCCCTTTTCCACAGGAGCAAAGGGGCAGGCACACTTGCATTTCACCTCCGTGAAACCAAAACAATGCTTAATGCCTCTCTCAAGGTGGTAACCACAGTTGAGCTGTGCTGTACAGGAAGGCTCTAATCCTGTGCTAATTTATTTTATCAAATTAAAAAGACGAGCATCCATGGAACACCAGAGACCTCCTGTTCTCAGGGTCCCAGCAGAAAGCTGCATGATCCCTTTGTAAAGAGGGTTGGGGGGTTGTTGTTTTTCTTCTTTTTTTTGCCAAGAATATAAAATTAATAAAACAGGATTAAGGGAGATATGGTTTAAACTGATTCCTTAATCCCAGAGAATAATTAATGAGAGCAATGCACCACTTGGCTCAAGTCTCCCCACATTTGAATGATAAATAGCATCCACAAAAAAAAAAAAAAAAAAAAAAAAAAAGAAGAGAGAAGGAGAAGGAAAAGGGAGCAAGAAGAAAGTCAAGCTGTAAATTCTTAATACAAAGAGCTTTTGCCATATGTATGTATGCATCGCTTTCTGGTCTTGGATCCAGAAGACAGAATGGAAAAAACCAGAGACCAGTTCTGACCACACACAGATGTGTTAAACTAAGCCAAGATTTACTGGCATCTCCACATGTTTAAAAAACAAAACACCACTAAGAGTCTAGATAAATTGTGCGTGTTAGGCCCTTATGCTAACAGCAGCCAAGACTGGCTTGAGTCTTATGATACCAAAGCAAAGGGCTATGCTCCACCAGAGCCACTCACTCTTCATATGCCAGTTTGCATAAATGCATAACTTGAACTCCTGCAGCAACACTCATCCTTGCGTTCTCGACCACACCATGTGCCAAAACCACATCTGGTCTACTAGAGAAGCAGCTCTGTAAAGATACTCCAGATGGGATCTAGGCCACTGAACTTGAGCCATCTAATAGTTGTTTAAGTATATACTTTTCCGTAAGGTCTTCTAGTCAATGGAGTATCTGGGATCCTCCAGCTTTGACACCTATTTTATGGTAGGAAGAACTATCTTTTGGAAGTGTCCCCCAGAAGGACGAGCAGCCCTCTGAGACTGAATACCTCTATTACGTTCAGTTGTGTCCCCACTGCTTTGTCTAGGAGATGGAACATGTCTTCCTAAGGCTTACTCCAAGAGTTTCCAGTGTCACTATGCGTCACAAGTATCTCCCAGCTCCTGGCCACTCCCTACCCACAGAACAAGCAGAAGTCCCTGACCTGAGAAGTTGTTCATCCTAACAAGCAGAAGAAGGGTCACTGAGAGAAACACGACTTCTCAAAGGATGGCCTCTTCACTGTTTCTTAAGCTTGTTGACTCAAAGAGCAACCAAAGATGCTATTCAATGATTCAGAGTCATTTCTTAAAACTCATACATAGATACCAATGGTGGACCTATGTCGGGCTTTCATACGAAACCACCTTGACCTGGCCAAGAGCAAGGCAACCCACGTTTGGGGATAGAATGCCCTGGATCCTAGAAAAACATCTTAGCTTTGGAGTCCCACCCCAGCTGACCAGGCAGGAGGTCAGAAACGTAAGGAGGAACATCTGAAAAAACACAGCTTCATCCCTGTCTGCATCCCTTCCAAGCAGGGCTATGCTTTGAACTCCCTCCTGATGAAATGATTAATGAATGTCATGCAGACCTCTTCCCTTCCTTCCTCTGCTTTCCCCTGCCACACAGAGCAATACCAAACGAGGTGATCATGACAAACACAGCTCTAATTCTTTATTAATATTAATCAGAGGCAACCTTTCCATTGACACCAGAACCCGAGCGTGTGTTGGCAGGGATGGGATAATACCCTGGTAGTGACATTTCTTGGGTAGGTAATTTTTTTTTTCTTTCTTTCCTTTTTTTTTTTTTTATCTTGTACTTTCCTCCCCCCCCCCCCCCCCCCTCCTTTTAATATGGGCTAGCGATACCTTGTACAAACAGAGGAAGGAAGAAGCTGATTAAATAGCAAGTTGGAGCATAATGAAAGAAAAAGCCTACTGCAAACATGTGCTGATTGTTTTAAACGGGAGGCACCGGGAGGTGGATTTCAGGTGATAACGCCGTGGCTGCTCTCATAATCCTGGCTCAGGCAGCATTATGGCTTTCAAGCTCAGAGTGAATTTCATCCAGTCCCCACTGGTGGGGAAAGAGGCTTAGGCAGGACGGCAAACCTCAGCCCCGTCTCAGGCCAACACCAGAGCGTGGCTGGGAGAATCGCAAAGCCACGCAGCTCCCCTTAGCTAAAAGGGGCCCTTTCCTCGTGCCACCACACCAAAGCAGAAATACTATGAGTAGCAGTATGGACACATCTATCTCACTTTCAGGTATTCATCAACACATGTACTCACTGCTCATGTTCGGCCCAGCTTGAGGAGGGAGGTGAGCATCTTGCACACATCCTCAGGTTGCCCGCAAGATTTACACCTTTAGGTAGCAGCTGGAGATGGTTCACATGAGTACTCCCCTCTTGGGATGTGCACTTGGTGAAGGAGCATAAGGTCTGCAAGGTGAGGAGAGCTGTTTGTGGGAGAGGCCATCCAATCCATAAGGAACAGAAACAACCATGTTCTCGTCGTTACCCCGGGGGAGCCGGGACACCTTCCTCCAGATGGGAGGATGAACACTGAGCAAGGACAAAAGCCCCGGGCAGGCAGCACCCATAGGCTTTCTTCACTCTTCAGCTGTTGATTTTCTAAGTCCCCCTGTCCTCATTACCACTGGATTGCAGGCAGATTTGTACAGAGAGGAGCCCCTGGTTTTCTGCTGAGTGCAACTTGTCTCTCTCTCTCTCTGTGTCTCTTAAAACAAATAGATTTTCATTGAAATCAACATATCTTTCTGAATTGAATAGGTTTTCATGGGGACAATAAATTTCTTCAAAACAATGCATTTTTATTACAACATATTTTTGTTCAAACCAATACTTTTTGACAACCAGATATTAATGACCAGGCCAAAGCCATAAATTTGCCTCAAACTATGTGTTTTCTCATGGAAGAAAATAATTTTTCTCATACAAATACATTTTTATTTGAATCAATCCTCTTTTTTCCACCCCTCAAAATCAGATGCATTTCTGGGAGGGAAGCAGGAAAGCTGTGGACCCAGGAAAGCCCCTTCATCTCAAGAGGGATCGAGTACTTGTGAGGATGCTCTCACTCCCCGCCTCCCAAGCCCAGAAGCTCCACAGGTCACTTGAAACTTCAATGTAAACTCTTGTTTTTCCCATTGCCAGCATACCTAAACAATCACCCGGCTTCAGGTAGGTCCTACAGAAGCATAGCTTGCGTCTCGCTCCCCTTGCTTTGTTGTTTGCTGTTTGCAATCACGTTTGCAGAGCCTGGTTAAATAACCCTCTCTTGCGCTTCTCTCCACGCAATGGCTTACCCTGCCGCCTGCCAAATGCAACGTGGGACTAACCCGCTCCTCATACCCCCCGGGCACAGCCGTGCGGTCACTGGTGCTACAGGACCCCTGGATCTTCCCACCACCCCCTTAGCAAGGTCTGAAGGTCTTCCCAACAGAGTCGGGCAGGGAAGAGCAGGTCTCAGCCTCTCGAAGCTGCTGGGTGGCTGTGGGGTCCCAGCTCACCTGGGTGGGTCCTGCTGCAGGCACTGGTTCAGGTACATGCGTTACGAGCAGAAATCACGGCCACAATTTTCCTTACCAGATCACCACCACCTTTGAAGAAGCATTGGGTTGCTCTTGGTTTTGGGACATAGTTTCATCTGAGGCAGGCGCTGCAAGCCCCCGGGGACACACACAGGGAACAGACGTTTATCTGTTTAGTCCCGCATCTCTCCTTGTAACCCACCTCTCAAACCTCCCTGAAGCCGACGCAAGGTGCCCGAGCCACCCAGGGACAGCCCTTGCACACCAGGGACGCTGGTCCTGCACAGCCCCAGCCCTGCCCTTCGCTGGGCCGAGCCCAGCAGAGCTCAGCACTCACCCAAAGCACAAGAGATCGAACTGCCTTCAGCCAGCGCAGGAGGAACGGGGAGAAGGGGCTGGCGGCCAGGTTGAATTTGCTGGAATTGCAGAGGCTTTGGCTTCTCCTTTTGCTACTGATTCAAAGCCAAACCAGGAGCAAACCCCTTACCCCTCCAGCCCCGTTTCGCCAGCTGACCATCCCTATCAGACAGGGCCTCCCACTTCAGTGGCTGCTCACACTCGCACACCCCTGAGCCCTAATCAAGAAAAATCATTTTTTGGTAGCAAGTTGCTGCGTTCAGCTGCTTCAAGCCACATTTCAAGCTTGGGCCTGGGTCAGAGCCCGGGAATCCCGACGCACTTCGAAGATCAGGGGCTGACAAGGGTTCATTTCCCATGGCCCCCGTTGGCCACTCTTTGTTGAGCTTCCCCAGTCCATGTAAACATGCTAATTGCTTGGGCTCAGCACAGGGCTGGATGCCGCGCTGTTTGTTTTCCATTGAATAGGATTAAGGATTCTGACACCAATGATTAATCGCCGTGCTGCAGACGGCTGACGAGCCCGGGGAAGGCGTCCTCTCCGAGTGGAGAGCGCACACAATCTCTGCCAAGCAGCTGCCGCTGACTTCTATCTAACCCTCTGCATCTTGCCCTTTATCTTCCCTCTTCTCCCAAAATGTCTCACGTTCACCAAGCCAACCCCAGGATCCCCCAGGGGCATGGGGAGAGGGGGCCTGAGAACCCCCAGAGGTGATGAGCATCTGTGTACTCAGCCACCGCGATGCTCCATCCCTTGTGCTGCTTTCCTACATTGGCTCATCCCCTGTGTCCCACACTCCCAACATACTGCAACACCTTGGGTAGCCCTTCTCAGCCTTCACCTTGACGGCCAGGAAGATTCACACAATTTTTCCAGCTCCCATCATGCTGGCATCAGGGCACAGTAACATCTCTGCTGGCACGCAGCATCTGCGTCCCCTCGCAAAGTTCCACAGGGCCACCAAGTGCCCCACCAGTGTTTGAGCCCACGGCCTGAGGTGTATGTGGAGGACCCGAGCCCCCAGGAGAGGACAGCCAAGGCAGCCCCCCCCACTTCAGAGTGTGAAACATCAACCCCTTGACTTTCTGCCCTCGTAGGGTCTTGCCAGGGGGACTCACTCTCTGCAGACGAGCTGAATGCTCCCCCTTCCCAGCTCTAAGAGCTGGGTGTGCAGCGTTTCCGCAGCACCAGGCTGCCCCGTGTGTGCCAGAAGCCCACCTCTATGAACACAAAGAGGGCACCAGTGAAGCCACCCAGTCTGACACGGGTCATGCTCAGGAATTAAGGTCTGATGGAGTTGTGTCCCGTTCTGCAGCTCCCAGTCACATCTTTGGGGTGCTGTTACCCTCCCAAATGCAATGCCAGCATCCCTTCTGCTCACCGCGCCAGCTGCTCCTCTCGCTGTGCACAGCGCTGGTTGTCCCTTTGCCTGCACCTTTCAGGGTTGTGCCAAGCCTCCCCTTGCACTGGGCCCTGCTCACCCTCAACCAGGGTTAAAGGCACCCCGCAGCCCACCCAGCACTAGCCCCTGGCCACCTTCAAACCCTGAAGGACCAGCAGGGACCTGAGCGGGGCAGAGAAAAGCAACGGGAGCGCCGAACACCTTCGCCACATCCATCCTCCCCTCATGGCTTTAGCACCCGCTCCGTCCTCCGGTTTTCCCCAGCAGCAGGTGAGGGAATGGCGAGGATGAGGGGGGAGAGGAGGAAGGCCGGAGAAAGCAGCCTTGTAGGAGGCAAAGCGTGCCCTCAAAAAGTTGCAACCTTTGTGATTACCTCTTCTCCTGACCTTGCAGAAGGAGCGCTGGAGGCAAATCCACCCATCTCTGCTGGTGCCTTGTGCAACATACTGTCACTCAGACAAGCGACGTTCTTAATGGGTTTGTGGGAAAGGCCTGGCCTGCCTTTCCATCTGTACCTTCTGCCGGCTCCCCTCTCCAGCACTGCCTCCCCATACGACATTCCCTTGAATTATTTAGACTGGTAAATCTTCCTGCATCTCACATCTTTAGTCCATCTGTTAGCCAGGGCTTTGCCTTTATAGGAACTGTCCTTTATGCATGCCGGCATCTGTCAACAGTACACTTGCCTCTTTTATTCATGATCTTCCATGGGAGATGGTACAAGCTGCAGAAATGCCTCATTTCTGGTATGCATTTCATTTTAATGGAAGATTACATGACTGGGGCCCATTTTATTACTTCTTGCCCTGCACATTCATCCATCACGAGCCCCATTTGCTGAGCCTGCACTGGGACGGCAGCCATCCGCCTGCTCATGTCGGATTCCTCCCGTGCCGCTTTCTCCCCCCCTTTGGGATGGGGAGGAAAAGCAACGCGTTCGAGGAGGGGAAGGTTAGCAAAGGGGAAGCAATCCGCCGCCGGGGCTCAGAGTTAAGCCAGAGCGGTGGATAAGCCAAACAGCCTCTGGGAATCCAACCAGTCCCACCCCAACACCGGTATTCACCGTCACACAGTCCCTTTCCCACCCACACCATCGATGGATGTTGGGGGCACAGCTGTCTGCTACACAAGAGCTCTTTGGCAAGACCCCGCACCCCCAGATAAATGCAGACACGCGACGTAGTTCCCCCTCCTGCAGCGATCCACGGTTCCCTGGCACAACCCGCTCCTGCCTTGCGCACACACACACCGCACACATGCAGCACCAGGAGCAGCATAAATAAGATCAATGTGAACCAGCAGCGGTAATTAAACTGCCGGTGGTATTTGCAGCCTTTCTCTCTTGTAAGGAAGGTTGCATGCAATTAGTGAAAACATTTTGGACTGGGAACAGTGCCAGTTTGCTCTGTCCTTTCTTTCAACTCCCACAGAAACTCGAGGACCCCTGGATTATCCTCCAGACTGCGAAAATAAAACCCCAGTAAAAACACTCTTCTTCTGTGCTGTGCTTCCCTGAATTCGGGGCTCACTGTGCCAGGAGGCAGAGAGCAGGGACACAGATGGAGGTGACCTCTTCAATGATGTGAGGAACCTTCCCCAGCCCACAGTCCTCAGACATCATGAGAGACAGGTTGCCCTTTTAACCCAGAAAACAGTGTCTGTCCTCAAAAATCCCAGCCACAAGACCTTTCCTGAAGGACAACTGCTTCGCCGTCTTGTTCGTACGAAAAGGTTGCATGATTTCCACCAAAGACATGCTCTGAAAGCAGGTTAGGTCAACGTTGATCTCTGATCAGGATTAAACAATACTTCCAGCTTCACTTGGTTAGGAAACCCGTCTAAGATGAAGTAACATGAACCAGTCTTCAACTGAGACTCAAGTCAGTCCTTGGTGGGCTTCAAAGCATGGAACACCTGAACCATAGTCATCACTGTTGGCTGGGATGTCAGTTCTGGTTGGGGAAGGAAAGTGAGCATTTTTTGAACGACAAGGAGTCCTGTGCAAAAGTCAGTATTTTTGTGCAACTTACAATATTAGTACATACTAAAAAAAATAGGAAAAAATTGCCATAAATAATGTGCTAACTACCACAGCAGAAATTCAGAGGGAGAGAACCCAGACGCGCCTGAAGAAGAAACATGTAAGGCAAGTGTCTCCAAACAGAACGGGATGAGCTGAAAGAGGCCGAGCAGCTCCTGCAGGCGGGGGACAAGCCCTCACCAGCAGCCGCTCCTACGCACACGCATGGCGCTTTGGAGTCGGTGGAGAAACCTGCCAGTGAGAGCTACGCAGCCAGGAGGAAGCAATATCACGTGCGTCCCATATGGCAAGAGAAACCAGCAAGAGTCCAGGCAAGCAGCTAGAGCAGAGACTAAGGGAAGCAGAGAAAACATGCTCAGATACGTTTCATGAGGTTGCTTAGCTAAATGGTCACCGTAATTTTAATTTAATATTCAAAATAAACTTAACTCTGTCCCTATTTCCCATCCAGCACACCCCTTTAGTAGATACTCCCCATATCGTAACTAGTCCACCCTGATGGCATAACTCAGCAATTTCCTTTCAGGAATCAATGAGAACAAATGAAAATTTAATATGTTCTCCAGACAACCCAACTCCCTTCTCTCCCCCATGGTAAATAAATAATGTGCTAGTCAAATGATGGATGGGGTGCTCGGAGATCGGTGGCCAAGTGCTATTAGGGGCCAGGGAGGTTGGTGAAGTGGAGATGTGGCCTAGTGCCGGATGAAGTGGTGGCCGTGGGTGATTCAAGCAAATGAAGAAGCTGGGAGTGAGACAGGAGGCGCGAGGAGGTTTCTGGTTGATGCAGGAAGGGGGCACGGAGCAGACTGGGCCATCTCGTTATGGATTGCTGCATGGGGGCTTATTTGGTTTCTCCACCGCAGACATGGCTAGATCCAAAGCTCAGTGCTGCTGATGAGATAAAACAAATCAAACTCCTTTTGCCTTCAGCAGGTTTCAGATCAGGAGATTTTGCTGGATGAGGCAGGTAGGTGTGGGATTTTGTCCTTTCTGGTAGGAAGCGAATGGAGGAGCCAGAGAACGGTCTGGAGGATCCTCAGCCTGCACAGGAGATTGAGTGCAGATGTGCTGCGGGTCTGTCGGAGCAAACAGGGAAGATACGTGAAAAGGCCTGGACCTAAAGCATTAAGGAGGTGGGACCTGACCACAACGTCAGCTGGACAGGAAAGAGCTGAAGTTTTTCGCTTGCTCCCCAGCCTGGGTGCTCTTGCACAACCCGTGTTCTGGGACACATGCTCATTAAGGAATTATATTCCACCTCAAATGAAATGCGGAGGTTTGCCTTTTCCTTTTGCCTGCGAGACGGGTCCCTGGGGCTGCCCCAGAACATGGCCAGCTCTCGACGCCGGAGCTGGGACACACTAGCAGGACCCGCTGGAGAAACAACTGTCAGCCTGCAGCTCACAAAGCTGGACAGGAGAGACTGGTGGTTGCCAGGGACTTTAACCTGTCCAGGTTTCCACATCTTCACTAGGACAAGCAATTGCATTCATTAACTGGTGTTAATCCACATCTTCAAAACCAGGTTTGGGGCTCAGGGCTAGGTGCACGAGGGAGTTCTGCTGGCCCTGTTCCTCGCTGCATGATGCCAAACCAACACAATGCCTGTCCCTCCCCGGCACTGGGTCCCAGCTGGTACATGTGGTCCCAGTCGCATCCCCCTCTCCCACATCACGCAGGCTTCCAATCCTGATGAACTTCAGGATGTTCACAAACAACAGCGCCTGCTCCACCTCGTCCCACAGCTCTGCTTATCTGCTGAGACGACTGTGTACCTCCTTATCTCTGGGGAGAGCCTCTGTGTAAATATTGCTGTAAATTCTACTTTCCTTCAAAGTAGCACTGCTCTTTAATGCCTTCCTTGTAAGACCTGCTTGCCCTACCCCAAGCCATTAGCTGTAACAGGACGTTAATAAGGAGGGGGTTTGGTATCTCTCAGGGAGGTTGACCTCTTTCACTAGAAGCAAGGCACCCATTACGGAGCAATGATAAATCACAAGCCTTCCACTCCTTCCCCAGCAGGCACTTCTTTGCATGCATAAACACCCACAAGAGAGGCACACACACTCCCTGCATTAACTCTGGCAACACCCAAAAGCCCTGCCAAGCCAATGCGTACGGGACCTGAGGCCAGAGGCCCTCTCCAGCTGGTTCCCACCAGCTCTGCCCCACCTCCATGCATCCCCAGAGCACAAGGCACCCTCCAGCTTCTGGGCCCTGGTGTGGTCTCGCATCCCTTGCGTGGGTCTTAGCTACCTCCACACACAGCTCCCAGACCAACGAGTCAGGGTGTCAACATCTGAAACCACAGTGCTGCCAGAGACACCATGGATGCTCACGCAGAATCAGCTGGACATCTGATGGGGCAGAACAAAGAGACCATCGCTGTACTTCGTCCAAGGCAGGAGAGCAGCTGTGTCCCCATCACCTGTGCCAGTCACGCTGGATGTTCCAAGCCCCGTGGGACAGAGCACAGCCCCTACCCAAAGATGTCCTAAGCAGGCAGCATTTCTCCAGACAGCCCATTTTCCATTACACTGAGGAGCTGTTGTGTTTAATGTTGAATGCAAGCATTGCTAATTGAGCCGAACCAGCAATGAAGACACAGCAGGCCCCATAATCAAGGCACAAACCCACACAGGGAATGGGACACACCAGCAGGGACCTCTGGATGTCACCAGGGTTGGGCTGCCACCATCCATGTTCCCAAGCACTCTGCTCCACCTCAACCACTCCCAGACTCAAAACTACAGACCAAAGAGATATATAGACACCCAGCCCCCAGAAATTTTCCTGACATCCTTTAAGATACAGTTTTTACACTGTCACAATCAGTTCTTAAAAACCTTCTTCCATTCCCCCCCCTTTTTTTTTTTTGACATGAAATCAAAAATTCACTTGGAGACCTTGCTGGCTTGAGCCTTCAGATTCAGACTGCAGTAGCTGACAACCATGTTGTTTTCAGTGCTGCTACTTAAGCAAGGAAAGAAAAAAAAAAAAAAAAAAAGCACCAAAAGCAAAAAAAATTGGATGGAAATTGTCATGTTCTGAGAAAAATTCTGGTCTGGCAGAAAAGAAGAAAAAAAAAAAAACAATGCCTGCTTGACAGAGAATTGCTTTTGACAGGAAACTATTGACCAGGTCTAACAAGCGGGCTCGGACCTGTTAGAGAAGGAGCACGGGTTTCCTCATCCATCCCGCAGCCCGCTCGCAGCGCAGGAGCGTCGAGTCAAGCCAGTCTCTGTCTGCATTAACAGCCAATTTGCTTCCAGCCCTTCACGGCAGAGCTGGAGAGCATCAGAGCACCACACGCATCCTCGCCCAGGGGTCGTGCTCCCGTGCAGCGGTTCGAGCAGGGGAATGGAGCATCTTCCCGGCATGCCCTCCTCCACGCTTCCAAACAGCCACCTCCTCTCGCAGCCAGCTCTGCTCATCCTTTAATTACGTTAAAGGAAGATTTCTGCTGAGTCCAGCACAAAGCTGGCTGCACAGCAGCGCGGGAGAAGCGGGGGCTCCTCCTGGTTCTGGCCCTGCTCGCCCTGTCCTGATGCTCTGCCTCAGTTCCCCTGGTTTGACAACAGCCACACACTGTTGCTATCATCTGCTTGGAGTTAAACGCTAACCCACTCTCATAGCACTTTTTTTTTTTTGCTTAATTTAAACAAACTTGAAAAGCTCCAAACCATCACCAGCTTATTCAGAACAACAAGCCTGATCAGAGTGGATTCTGACAATTGAAGGGTTGGATCCAAGCCACTGGTTATGGATGAAGAAATCCCCTCCGTTTCTGCCCTGCTGCCACGGGTCCAAGCACAGCTGTTTCCCCTGCTGTCACTCTTACGCCGGACTCCGGCTGCTGCCTTTAAAACTTCATCGTTTTTCCGTACTCACCTCCTTGCTGCCAGCTAAAGGGCTCTGGCTCCCCGGGGCTGTCATTAATCGGTTGTGATCAGAGGTCGGCTATAACCCTTTCACAGCAGCCTCTTGACTTCACTCTCACCCTGGGGGACGCACTGAGGGACAGAGCAAGCAGCATGTTGAAATATAGCTTCCTCCCCCCGCCCCACTCTTTACTGTAAAGCCCTTGCTGTCATCAGAGCAAGGAGCCGTTCACACTTGTGACACAGAGCCAGGAAATCAGGACTCTCTCACTCCAGACTCCGCAGCTGGTAAGTGACCTTGGGCAAAGGGCTCTATTTCTCTCTGCCTGAGTTTTCTCTGATACTTAAAAAAAAAAAAAAAAAAAAAAAAAAAAAAAAGTGGGAGAAGAGAAGGATTATATTTCTAATATGGATACTGGCTCCAAACATGAGACCTTGAGGGCAAAATCCAGCTGTGACACCACTAGGAAGCCACGTCACCAGCTCTGGGATGGGAAGGCGCAGGCTGGCCATGAGAGGGGCTGGTAGCGACCCAGTGGCAAGGACCCCCGTGCTCTGCTCCTGCAGCTGCCCCACCACAAACCTCTGCTCCCAAGGGCATTTCCATTCCCTGCCCCACCTGGAGCAGTTTCACAGAGGGCAGATCTCTCTCCCGAGGAGCAACGCAACACGACCCAGGCTTCAGCGAGGCACTAATGCAATATAAATAACAGAGAGCCATCAGAGGTGCAAATCCGCTTCGCTCTTCTACATGATAAAACCCTTATAAAGGGATAGCTCATTCGGCAGATTATTCCCAGCCACGATGAGGGGAATGATAAGGACGTTGGCTCTCCTAACTGCTGTTGGTAAATTGATGGGAGGTGGATTCCACACAAGCCCATAAAATTAAGACCTACAGATCAATCTTTCTTCATCTGTTTTCCTGCGATTGCCTGGCAGGCAAAAATATGCACAAGCGATGATGAGGTGTATCCAATCTTCTGCTAGCGGGAGACAGGTTTCCATTCAAGGCCAAGGCTTTGAGATGCCCATAAAGGCAAGTCTTCAGCCTAGTGTGAAAGAGATCCTTCTACATCTCGTTACACAGAGGGGTAAATCATCCCATTTTAACTCATCCATTCTTCTCACTCCTTCTGCTGAACTGGACAAGGACAGCCAAGAGGACCCAGCAGAGAGGACCACGTGGGGAAAGATGGGGAGAAGAAACTAGCACCGAAATGTTGTCTCGGCCACGCTCTGCCTCCCTTGCAGTTTCCAGGGGTTTCTCAGCCATGGCCCCACAAAGCATGCTGCTGCCAGGTCACAGCATGAGGGTGCAGCAGATGTATCTGGTTGGCACACAGATACAGGTGGGTTGTCCCCTCTCCACACGTTCAGTTGCCCAGCCAGACCCTTAGTGGCTAAAAACTAGGTTTTAGTCAGCCCCATGGAAAACTGGACCCATACCGGGAGCTTTGTCCCTCCTGGACTCTCAAAATTGCACCACTGAGAGGGAGGCAGTATTGTCCCCACTGCAGGGCAAGCGAAACAGTGGGTACCACTGGGCCCTGACAGCTGGGCTGGAAAATTATGTCCTGACATACATATAAGTTTTAAATCCATTTTACCTGGGCACCACTGAGTGCTGCTGCAGGCAGCAGAGGAGCTCAGAAGCAGGTTTAGCAGAGGATAAGAATGCCACTTGGGCCAAGTGTAAGCGTGAGGAGTTCAAGTGTGAACTTGTACCAGGGACAAGTTCATACCAACTCCAGAAAAATATCAGGCACAGTACCTGCTGGAGTCAAGGATCCTCTCCAAGAGATGGGGAAGGGCCTCAGTGCATGGTCAAGCAGGAAAATCCTTCTAGAGACGTTTTTAAGGTAGTGCTGCAAATAAATGAATCCCCAGGTCACTGGTGGCTGGGAAGTTTGGGGAGAGAGGCAGGGATCAAGGGATATAGGCACCACATGGGGCAGAGCCAGGATAGCTCAAGATCCTGGCAGTCTCTCCTTTTCCTTTTCCATACAGGAGCAGGGATAGGAGGAACCAGGGCAGGCAGCAGGAAGGGTGAGGGCCAGGCAGAAGAACCCTGCAAAGGGGATGAGAAAAAGGCCAGAGGGAACAAAAGTGGATAAGGAGTAAGCAAAGGGCGCTAGGACCAGCTGAGGAAGAGGGGTAGTTGTAAACCCGGAAAGCCGGATCAGCCCACGTTACGTCTTCCCACTCACACAGCTATTCCATGGAGATGTACGTGCAGCTGCTGGAGCTAGAGGGTACAGGTTATACAAGTGTCCCGTAGAGTGGATGAGTTTCTTGGCTGTAGCTCTTCTCAACTCTCCCTACTTTGCTGGTAAGAAAAAGCACAAAAAGCAAAGGCTGCTTCATATTCTTTCCTAGCAGCATGCAAGTGCTTGTCCATCTGGACACATCTGGAAGCCAGTGGAGTTCAGCACCAGCTGCACTTCCCCAAAAGAACAGGCCAAAATAAGACATGGTTTTGAAAAAAAAAAAAAAAAAAAAGAGCATTTATAACCAGGACCTTCTGGGAATCATTTAAGCTGGGATCCCCAGGAAGCCCTTGCATGGGTTAGCTTGTATTGAGCTCAGCGCTTCAGCAAGCAGGGGCCACTGGGGACCAAACAGAGGAGCAAGATATCACTCCCAAGCAGCCAGAATTTGGAGTTTTTAACAAAAAATTGCTGTTCTGGCCATGCTGACTCCACTCACCTTCCAGGCATGGATACAGGACCTGAGGCAATACTGTCACGGAGACCACCTCGTGGTCCAGCCACCAAGTCCTGGAGGATGACACAGCCCCTGGGGACCACAGTTTTAATCTGGAGGGAGACTCCAGCCACAAAGCAGCAGGTTAGGGACACCTCTCCCGCTTACACTAGCACCAGTTGCTTGGCCCCTGGAAAGTCAGACCCATTCGGAGGCAGAGCTCAGCTTTCCAGAGCTGGGTTTGAACACTCCGGTCCCTGGAGCCTCGCCTGAGCTGTCACTGGAGCGAGGGGGAAGGAGAAATGTACTGTCAGGAAACGTAATCTCTGAAAAGTGCAGAAATCCAACTGTGGGAGGATTTACAGGAGTTCAAAACTAAGGGACGCCAGGAAAGGCAGCTAAATAAACACATAGATCATGTGTCTTGAAAGCTGATGTCAAGATCATAAAAAATCAACTCGATTATAGGAGCAGACAGGTGGTGATTGGTGCAGCCTCTACACATCGTGTCCTGGAGCCTTTGGCTGGCCCTGTCCACCAGAAAGAGCACCCAGCAGATGTTTTCCCGATTATAAATGCTGTATAATTTGTAATCCACAGCCTTGCACTTAAAACTATCCCGGACCTGTGTCAAGGAGTGGGGAGGCCAAATCCTTCCCGTTCTTTAATGCAACCAGTCCCCATCACTTCCCAGTGACACAGAAAACAGACTATTCCCATGATGTGTTAGGGGCTAGGTGCTCTCAGCAACAGGTACGGGACCTTGGAGGATTGGTTTGGTGCCATCAAGATACCTGCTTTCGAATCCTGCTCCAGCATCACCAGGAACATCCACCATGTAATGGCAGCAGAGGCGTGTTGCTCCCAGAAAGAAAAATCCCTCTCGATACTGTGCCAGGCTCTGCTAAGGGCAACCGTAGACTCTGTCTCCTTCTCCATCTTCAGAAGTTGGCTGAATCTTGCCAAGGTGTCCATGAGAAGTTAGCAAGTGTTATGGCTCTCGTTGCTCAGAGTTTGGAGAGCAGCACTTGCTCCCCCTTTACAAAAATCATACAGAGGGGGCCCGTGAGGAAAAACATCGAGCTACAAAAGTGTTCTGAAAATCGCTCCTCATCTTGGCACAAAACACTGCTCTGCGCTTTGCTAGAAAGGCAATTCAGCACCTCGAGTGCTTGTTTTCAGAGACAATAAACAGACTTGCTCCTGGCCAGCTGAAATTGCTCCAGCACCAGCAATCCCAACAGCCTGACATTCCTCGGCAGTTCTCAGTGCCTCCCCTTCGCCAACAGCAGATGCCACATGCCCTAGGCTGGACACGCAGAGCCCTTCCCCTGCTGTCACTTTGCAGCCACCTCACACGGACCAAAGGGCACACTCCCTGCTAGGACGTACAGGAGCACGGCATGAAGGAAGAGATCTCCACCCAAGAGCCAGAAGACCTGATGGGGTCTGGCACAGAGCTGTCTCAGGTGGTTTCAGGCTTGTGTGCGAGCAACACGGGTGTCTTTGGGTGACACCACTTGGTTCCCAAGCTACAAAGCATTACTGGAGCTGAGCTGGTATATCCACCATGGGCTAGAAGGACGACTCAGCTTGACTCACTGATAACCCAGTACTCTCTGCCCACACGTCCACGTTCCCATGGGTGGATGGGGACAGAGCATATCCTGGCTTGCACCACTGACCTTCCCAAAGGAAATCCCACTGAGACTGGGAAAGATGCTGAAACCACACTCAGGGCAAGGAAAGGCCAGGCTGCACATCCCAAGCCAGCAGTCTCTGACCCCCCTCTAGTGGCTATAAAACACAGCAAAGTTCACGAACCTGCTACCAAAGCCGCCTTCTCCAAGCGCAAGGCAAGGTCTGAGTGCTGGAACATGGAGTCTTGGGTCATCTGTCCCCATGCAAGGCAAAGGTAGGGCTCTGGATTGAGAAAGCGATGCTCAGCTCAGCTTCAGCTCCCAGCCCCAACCCACCCTCCAGTCCTATGGCGGGGAGGATGCTGAGCAATGAAGAGAAGGTGATGGCAGGGCCACTTTCCACTCTACCTCCTCCAATTATTAAAAAAAAAAAACAAATAAATTAAAAGTAAGAGCACACATCCTCCTCCAAGTCACCGTAGAGCAGTGGGGCGAGCCACCGGAGGCAATCTCCCTATACAGCCCTGTGTGGCTCTGAGCCTGCTCTGGAGCAGGGGACATGCTTGGGGAAGCAACCATACCCAATGGCTGCCTGCACAGCACGGCTAGGGGCAACCATGCCCCCAGAGGCACAGCAGCCTCCAGGGACAGCGTTGCAGCCATCTTCAGTGGAGTCAGGGCAAAGGAACCGGGCAGCACTTCCCTGCTGCAAGGCCCAGAGGAGACCTCACTCTCTGATCCTGAAAGGATGCGAGTTGGAGGCATAACCCTCCCATGGGAAACCCACAGCCCTAGGACAACGTGGCAGAGAGGTAACAGCATCCCCTGATAGCTTCTTCCTCCGCTCCCAAGGATGCAACAGAGGGACCAAAGCCAGATTCAGAAGAGGCTTTAGGTAACTACAGGCTTAGCCGCATCTCTACAGGGCAGGGCTCCCAAATCCCAAAGCCTTTTCTGCCACAGCATGCACACATCCACACATGTGCTCCCAAAGAGGCCAGTCAGCTCTGTACTCCTCCAGCATTCCTGAAGTCTGTATTCAGACCGCACCATGAACATTGAACTGGACGCAAAGTGATCGTTATAATTAAGTGCTGTAAAACATACTGATGCTTTTCAGCCTGGTTCCCAAGGAAAGTGGCTTATGCAATTACACTGTAGGCTTGTGTGTTCCAATCACTTCGGAACCTGTCATCTAATTTTAACCCAATTTAGTGAAGAGACAGAAAACTCAGCTAGATTTAGTTTCACTGGGCTGTCAGCTAAAGGACAGACACCTTCTCCGTGTCCTCCCTTGAGCAAAGGCTGCAGCATGAGCTCAACCTCTTAGCAGACACCAGAGACTCCTCGTGACTTTAACAAGCAACCCAGTGCAGGAAAGGGGCTTTACGAGAGCTCCCATTCCTCACCCAACCTCAAGACAAACCTGTGGGAAAGCTGCCTTTCTTGCCTAGCCACTTGCCTCACTTCTAAAGACTAAAACCCATCACATTTCATGTTTCTCTGGGAACTTTAATTCTTCTCATCCTAAATTCCCTGTAAACCAAACCAGTTCTGTTTCCTTTGGCCAGTGACTATACTCAAATACCATCAAAAGAAAAACTTGAGAATGCTTTTCACTAGAAATGAACTTGCTTGCATTTTTTCCTCTTTTTTTTTTTTAATCCACCACTAGAGAAGGGCAAGAAAATTCCTTGAGCATTGTTAGACAAAAGTGGAAAAAATCTGATTAAACAAAAACCAATCCAGTTACATTTGGATGGAAGAAATGTACCAGCTACAGACAGTTAGAACCTGCCAAACATCTGACCTTGAAAAATCAGGCCAGGTTTAGTATGCGTAGCACAGACCGGGTTTTAATACGAGGGTTTCAGCTATATATAGGAACAGATCCATTTTCATTCTTTGAAAAAAAAAAAAAATTGCAGAAGAAAAGCCTTGGTGGAGCCAGGATGTTTGGTAGCCAGCATACCCTGGCAGCGCTGAAACGCTGACAACGCAGGAGAGACCGAAGGAGGGAGCCCGGGAAACTGCTCCAGGGTACATGGTGTGAGACCATGGTTAGTGGTCGGTCTCTCAACACACTCTGCTTGTGTCTGGCTGGGGCTGTCAAGATGAAATTAATCTTGCCTGGGCAGTCAAAGTTTGAATCTGCCTTTGCTAGCCTCTAATGAAAAATGCATAGTGGCAAGCATCGGAAAATCCCTGACACTCAGCACCAGAGGGTACATTTAAATAATTCTGTGAATATTGATCAATAAAACTAATGTACTTATAGCCACTGTGTGAAGTATTCAAACTAGAATAAAAGTCATCTTGTATTACAAAGCCTTGTATTAATTCTAGCACCTATTGTTTTACATATTCAATTAATCTTAGTCAGCAGATAGCAACTCATACACGATATTAAAAGCATGAGGCATGAGAATCTGTATTACAGAGTCCAGACATCTTCATAAGCAAGAGTGAGCTTGGAGGAAGATGTCGCTACAAGAGCCCTCTGCCTGCCTGCAGGCTGGGGGATAAGACACTATGTGGACTGGAGATACGAGAGTATAGCTATGGCCACACCAGGACCTCCAAATCCAGGAGAGCACGCATCTCTGAGGGCTTCTGCAGAGAGGGATCTCAATGCATCAAGAACAGGAACTGCAAGAAGCAGCAGCTTGACAACAGAGGTGGAGTTGAAACAGACACCTCAAGCGGTTATCCCTGGCCACCAGAAGACCCAACCATTTGCCTGTGATTTGCTTTCAGTACCAGCCAGATAAGTGGAGGAGGTGTGAGATGATCTGTAAGGTTGGGCTAAGAGCCCTTCCAAGTCTTTGTCAGGACAGTTTGCCAAAATCTCTCTATTGCCAGCGCCTCTCTCACTTAGCTGCGGGGAAAAGCTATTCATTGAACAGTCATTTTTGAGAGCTCCCCAAGGAATTCGGAATAGAAATCTGTTGGACCTAATAAAACATTACATTAGAGGACTAGACCATCAAATCAATTAGCATAAAAGTTGTCAGCCCGGACTTGCCAGCCCCTGCATTTTTAAAAACAGCTCCTACCTTGGGCTGCTTCAGCACAGACCTGAGACTCCTTCATGCCAAGTGACTGTTGGTATTTGAGTGCCCCGCACAGCTGTGAACCCAGACCAGCCTCAAACGCTGGGCAATTGAATTCAGCAATGCCTTTGGAAAGGTAGGCCAAGGTGATGGAGGGAAGAAGAGGCAAAGAGCTCTCCAGAATCTCCCATGGAGCTACGGAAGGGTTGGAGCCACACTTCTCAACAAGTCTACTCCAGCAAAACATCTGGCTCCAACTTTTTTACCTCTGTGACTTTTCAGAGCATGGTCTCTGGATGCACTGTCCAGCTCTTCAGAGAAGGACACAGACGTCAAGCAGCCAGATACGTCATTGCTGCTCCCCCCACCACCACCATGCAATTACTTAAGTGGTGTTTGGTCTCTTTCTTCAGCAAAGGTCATAACCTTTATTGACACTGTGGCTGGTGTGACATCCATTAAGCTGACAGTGGCCCTCAACACAGGCCACTTGCTGTGATGAATCCAGCATTGGAGGGCTGCTCTGTTCTCAGTCACCAGGCAAGCGAGTGCCTTTTGCCGGCACAGCAATCTGTGGTTACTGGGGTGGCACCACTGCCCCAAACCGTCCTCATGGTGTTCCACTTCTGACTGACTCAACACTTTACAAACCAGCCCTGGGTTCTCGACCAGAACGATGTCACACTGGGCATCAAGGAGCAAAATGCATTCAGTACCTGCAGAGAAGCCCTATATATCTATCTCAAAAGACAAAGGAACACTCTTTAAAAAAAAAAAAACCCACATCCAAAACACAGCATGCAGTGTGATCTAGCGAACAGAGAGCACCATTGATAGAGATCTATGTTAGCCTACTAATAACATGATGCTAGGCTTGCATCTGGACTCCTTTCACTTGCATATTAATCATGTGCATTTTATATAATAAGCCCTGTGTGCTGCCACAAGGTAGGACACCCCTATTCCCACACGGCAGGTTTAACGACTTCGCAAGGCTAACAAAGATCTGCTTTCTGAAGGGAGGCTGGAGTTGGGTCCCTACCAAAGTGAGGTTCTCAGGAGGTAATAAAACACCAAGGAGATGCTATCTTGTGGATTTGGAGCATTTCACTCCCTTGAAAGTCAAGTCGACAGCTGATTTAAAGTTTCCAGCTAGGTCATACAAAAGTCAACAGCGGCTGCATCCAGCCAGGTTCAGCGTTTGAATATTTATGGTGTCAATCTGAAATCCAGATAACCACAAATAATCTAAACCCATTAACTCCCCCTCCCCACCCAGAGGAGAAAGCTTTCTGGACATTAATGCCCATATCGCTGGGTTACCATGGGATCATGGGTAGAAGGTTGTTTTTCCTTTTTTTTTTTTTTTTTTTTTTTTAAAATAAAGGTTATTATGCATTGATGGCGATGTGTCAGGCAGTTCCCGCCAGATCAGCCCGTCTTCCAGGAAAGCCGACACGGACATCACGTGAGTGGAGCCGGTTGGAAGCACCGAGACACTAGCGTGCAGGTCAAATCCAGTCCACTGGGGAATAGCCTGATAAATTACAGTCATCACTGCACTGCAGTGCAGAAGTGCAAGGTAATAATCATCACGCGCCGGCCAGCGGAGCTGCCCACAGCACAGCCGCAGAACAAGGCATGCACCTCTCTGAGTGCGTGCGGCCGAGGAAGTGCCCTCACCCAGGAGATGAAGTAATCTCGCTCCTTTACCCTGGAGAAATTCGTCTGACGCACAGGGCATGCTCCCCTCTGGGACTCCATGGACGATGGATGCAGGTTTGTGCACCCCAGGGCTGCAGTGCCCATAGTGGGGTGGAGGCTCAGAGGTGGCTTTGAACATACAACCAACCTACTGCAGCCCATCACAGGTAGAGCAACCTCCCAAGCAAGGCCTGGAGATGGTGTGGGGTAGCAGAAGAAGCCAAAGCAGGGGGGAAAAAAAAAAAAAAAAGAACAGACAAAATACCAAAAAATAGACGTTCCTCCCCTGGATTACCTGAGTCTGAGCAGGGTTGGCATACCCTCAGAAAAACCCTTGCTGAGTGGAGCTGCATGGGGAGCAGAGCGCTCCTTCCCTACCCACCCACAAGCTGGATCAAGCTGAGCCATTACATTATTGTGACACGCCAGTGTTCTGGGGAGGCTATGCCTGAAGCATCATACGGATCCTTCCACAGACATCCTGCAGCATGTAAAAATACTCCGGTGGGTTCGAACAAGGGTTTCATGAACAGGAACCTGCAGTAATACCCCAGACAGGAGCCATCCTGATCTTGGCACATGGCCTCTGGCCTCTCGGCAAAAGCTCCTGAAGAAATCAGTCTCAGGGCTTTCAGTGATGCTTTTGCATCTCCATTGGCAACTTGGACAGCCCATCCACAATGTCAGCTGTTAATCCGGTCTTTATGGCTTCTCTGTACCATAAAGTGTTGGAAGAAAGTCTTTCTTAAGAAAGAAGAGGTGCTGCTGGTTAGCTGATGTGGTGTTCAGGAGACCTCAGCGCAGTTTCCAGCCCAGGAACTGGAAACAAACCCCTGGAGCAACGCACAGGGCATGCACAAGCAGCAGCAGCCCAGATTTTGACACGGCTGCTACAGGGACAGCCCGACACAGATGTGCACTTGGAACTGATCCGCAACACATCTGCTGGTGCTTGCCAGAGCCAGGAGCAGCTCAGGGCATCCGCCAAGTCCTGGGACTCGCTACGGCAAGGTTGCGGGTACTGCGAGCCAAGGGAATCAGCAGGATGCTGGCAAGAAGGGCAGAGCAACTTGAGATAAGAGCAGAACCTGAGTGAATGGAAGGGGTTATTCTGGCAAACATATTCCTATCCAGAAATATCCCCCTAAAGACCAGACTGAGTTTTCCTCTGCTGCTGGAGAAGAGTTAGTGCCCCTTGGTGAGTTTTAGGAGAATTAGTATTAGAGTTTAAAAGAGTTTTGTAACTGTCTTCATGGACGTACAGGAACATGCCTAAATATAACATTAATTTCCATATGTCATCCAAATGGCTGCTTAATAAAAGCAGGGACTGAAACAACATGAAATGTAGTTTTCCCATCGACTCACGTGGACTACAGCGAGCCCCGCAGTGCACAAACAAAGCGGCTCCTGGCCAAGTCAGCAAAGTTACAGTGGGGTGGAAATCTTTTGTTTTTCCACCTAAATTCATGTGTTTGGTATGAGGCTGCAATCCTTTCACTCCCCCAGCTCGCAAGCAGCTTTGGGAACGGTCATTACTGGTATGACATTGGATGTTATGAATCACAACAGTTCTTTGGGGCTGTTTCAGGTGCCTGAGACACAACGATGAGCTTGGAGGTTTGAGCAGGTAAGATTTTGAAGAGCAAAACTGGCAGAGTGTGCAGCAGGAAATCATTCTACCTACTGCACGATTGTGAAATTATGTTGAAAATTGATTCATCTGAGAGAAAAAGGAAGTTTGTTCCCTCTGTTGTAATAGCAATTTGCAATGTTGATATGTGTCTCTATTTTGACAGATTTGTGGGGCAAAGTTAAGCTTGAGTGGGTGGCGGAAGTCATTCGGGGTGATAATGAACAAACAATAATTACAAGGCAAAAGGGGGAATTGGCTGGATACCTTAATTATGTATTCCCAGCCTTTCTAAACATTAAAGGATTTTACTAAATCAGCATGCTATTTTCAGAAAGGAAAATATTGTGTGGTTGGAGTGCCATCAGAGGAGTGCATGGAAATACCAGTACGCGGAATATGGTTACACCTTGTTCCTTTTTGGGCTCAGCAACATTTAGGAGAGGAATTTCCCCCGTTCATGGGAAGCTGCCAGGCTTCACCAGGGTCATCTGCTCAGCCCAGCCTCAAGCCTCAGGCGTCCAGGTGGAATGTTCTCCCCGGGCACTTGCAGAAGGGTCAGGCAATCCTTCAGCAGCCAAAAAGCTCAGATTTGGGAGAAGACATTGCCAAAAATACCATTCTTGCCCTATGAAACTGTGCCACCCACTTATTCCTTTTTATCAAACTCTTAGTCATAAGAGAAAACCTTTTTTCCTTGAAAATAGAAAAAAAAAGCTCCACTTCAACTCAAAAAAGAACTGTTTCCATCTTCTAACTCTTAATTTCTACTTAAAGCAAATCCTTAGCTTCAAAACAAAACGCTTCTTCCGGAGTGAAACTAAAATCTTTCAACTTGCCAAAAACTTCTTCCCCAAAAGAGAGACTGTTTCAGGTCAAGCCAAAACAGTTTTTGGACCTGGCAGCAAATCTAGCGACACAATTCTTTGTCCCACTGTAATTAGTATGAATGGGCTTCCTTAGCGCCATTGTTTCAGGAGCAGCTGTGCTACTTTGATGAATACCCGTATTTTTGTGTGTCATATGCATTTGCTATGGCCTGTTTATAAAAGTTTCAAATCGTACAGTCAGGGAGCAGAACAGAAATGATATTGAGAGACTTGGGCGATTAATCACCAACCGCCAACAAAGAGAAGAGACAGGGATCTTGTCGTGAGACACGGGACAAGGGCTCAGAAGACCCAGCTTCAGTTCTCAGCTTGGCCAAAGATTGAGGTGGGCAAGTGAAAAATTACTCTTTTTTTTTTTCTGGCAGGCAAAAATATCCACAGATTAAACAACTTGCCAGTTTGTCTATTTAAATTCTAAGGTTTTTCACCAGAGGACTGTTCTAGCTACTCATTTACTGTGGAAGCAGGTAAAAAATGTTCCATTACCATACACATATACCATGTGTATAACCAGGGAGAAATGCAGATTCAGTAACATCGAAATACTTCTAAAATCAATCCTGACTTCTTCAACACTGAAAGCTCATCACACTGAAATGTTTTAGTTCTGCAAAATCAAAATGTCTAGCTGCACTATTTCTGAGCCTAGCTGTTCAGGTTTCCTAGTCTTGAAATGCCTTTTGCTTCAATTTCAATTAAACTTACATTTTAAAAGAAGCATTTCAGTAACAGCACTTATTACTAAATATCAACAAAAATACCAGTGCCATTGTTCTGTCCAAAAATCTATTAATTATCCAGAATTAAATTTCAATTCAATTGTAAACCCTCAAAATGTTGTTTTCTTTCTGAACCTGGACAAATGTGTAAGACTCAGACTTGCCAAGGAGACAAGCTCAACAAGACGAGGCTTGGCATTACCAGAGGGGTTACTGTCAAGAAAAGAGCAATAAATAACGCAAGTCAAAGCCTGAAGCCAGTAGGGTTGGTTTGGGAGGTAGGAAGGATTCTCAGGATGCCGGGGACAAGAGAGGCTGCAACGTTATCCAACACATCTTTTTCTAGAAACACAGGACCTGCAGGTAACTCACAAAGATAGGAAAGATCAACAAAACTGACCAGCCCAAAATATTTAAGAAGGGCTTAAAGGAAAATAATATCAGGCATCATCTACATTGTCATGCCTCTCTTCAGCATGCAAAAGCACTTTATCAGGATAAACAGAATTATTAGCATAGTATTTTGCTTTCTACAAGAACAGAGGCCAACGAAACTGGTGGCCATGTGCTCATGTTGTAGTCATAGTTATTCTATGTCCATGGAGAAGCCCTCTTTCCACTGGGGAAAGAGACACACATTTTTCTTTGCCATGCTTGTATTTGAGCACCTAAAGAGAAGTGCCTGCACGGAACTCCTCTCAAAGCACCATCTTTAAGAAGCATTTCTGAACTGTTTAAAGCACTAAAGCTTTAAACAAAATACATGGCCTCATTCAGCCAAATGCAAGCTTGCAGCAAGATCTGTCCTGACTCCTCACTACGTACGTGGCTATCGGAAGTCCAAGCCCAGCACATCACAGGACGAAGCAGACTCTGCTACTCTCGCCCAGCTCAATAAACCCTGTAGACATGGCTCAGACTAGATCAGCCACAGCCCCTCTGGCTAACAGGGGATCAGATGTGACACCCCTAAATCTCACAGGGAGACATCGAGTCAGGCACCAGCCAGAATCAGATCAGAGCTTGTAGGTTAGTCCCACCCCGATTCCATGGAAAACACCAGCCATAGCAAGAGGTTCTGCAAACTGAGGGCTGCTGGGACCATTGACAGCTACCCACCATTTCAATTACACTTTCAAGCCAACTGCCTGCTCCTGGAGCCTGCTCTTTGCTCAGGAGCAAGCTTTCTTCCACTGAAGCTCTCTAGCCAAGAAAAATCACATCTCACATAATCAGTTTTAATTACATTTTCAGCAAGTATCTTCAGTTAAGCCAATAATTGGTTAACGACCCCCATTAAAATAAGATGCAGACAGCAGAACTGGTGAGTACCCCCACGCTTTGTGGAAGGGCTCTGCCACGAAACCTCCCAATGCAGAAAGTTGAGATGATGGCAGGAGGTGACAACTTTAACAGATGAGGGGCCAATAAAAATAAAGGCAGCCACACAGAGCGCATGGCTGTGTGGCTAACATTTCATTTCCAAGCAAGATGTTTTTTCAGAGGGCCCCATTAATTTCTCCAAGGTCCGTGGGCCTCACTGTCTCCCATCTGTCTAGCAAGGGAAGAATATAGTGCCCGGCCTTAAACACTTGGAGACCTCAAGTCCCCTCTTTGCTCTCTGCTCAACCCAACGGTTAAGTCACTAACCCTCTGCAATACGGACACATTAATACTCCATGCTACGAAGGGAGTTCAAGGCTGATTCATAATTCACCTGGCCCAAAAAGACACTGGATGTCTCAGGAGTGGGGCCATAACTTTAAACTCTAGAAGCTGTCAAAAAAAAAAAAAAAAAAAAAAAGAATCAGAACAGCAAAATGCTGTGAAATTTGCACACAATGTAATTATTCCCGTTTTGCAAGGTTCATTTGAGAAGTTACTGTAAATTGTTCCTGCAATTCACACACAGAACAACATTTCCAGAAGCATTAATGAAACATTTTTTTAAAGCCCCCCTCCAAGTTATTCCTGGCAGAAAAGGGGAAAAGACGCAAGCTGTGGAGTCTGCGACTGCATAAGGGAAGAAGCTGTCGGATCCCATCTGTCGATGAGGAGGATAAACGACCGCACACATCTCTCCTCTGCGTTAGCTCATAGCTCGAGTTTGAGGACAAGGAACGCTTGTGGGTCACAGTTTTCGGCAGAGGAGGCAGGGATGGCATCAAGTGGGAGTTTGATCTGTAGAGGTCTTCTCCTACATTCCTCCGCCTGTACTTTGGGAGCTAACACACTCCGGATTGGGTGCAAATGAACTGGTGGGAAGGAAAATTAGTATTCTGCATGGCAACAGAGATGGAAGGAAAGTTCTCTTCCACCAAAAACCACAAGCTGATGAGAGGCACCCTCCTGGTGACCCTCAATGGGCTGCACCGGAGGCAGAGCCTCTCTGCGAGATCCCTCCTGTGACACCACCAAACGAGACCAGACCAGCAAGAGCCATCTGGATGCTGGGTCCCAGAGGAGAGGGTCAAACACCATGTCCTCCCAGGGAGAGACAAGCTTTCCAGTGCCCTTCAATGTGATCGAAGAAAGGGACTTGAAGCCACGGAGCAGTGCAGACAAGCACTGGGTAGGACAACATGGGTCAGTACTTCAGTGTACGCAAGACTGGCATCGGATGTATTGGGATTAGGAGCCTGCAAATGGCAGCATTCCTCCAAGGCTGTCCCACTGGAGAAGAGCTGAGGTCAAGACCAGGAGATACCTAGAGGTCAAGAAAAATAGCTAAACAAAGCCCAGGATGTCTCTAGTCAATTGCCTAGTCATATAAAAACAGCATTAAACTTAAAATAAGGAATCTGAAATTCACTTTAGACATTTTCCTTCCTTATTTTAAGCAGGCTTTTCTCAGCACAAATAACTTTTTATTTCAGTATCCAGCTAAAACCAGTCAACATTAACTTGAACTTCTGGGGTGCTGAAAACTAGGTGGTCCACAGTTTTTTAATTTTTCTTTGGAAGTGTTTTTTGGTTTATGGATATGTTGGGGTTTTGGTGGATTTTGGTTGTTTTTTTCTTTGGTTGGTTGGCTTATTTTGTTTGGGGGGTTTTGTTTTTGTTTTTACAAATAATGGACACTGGACATCTGTGAGGTTCTGGTGGGTTTTTTGCATAACTGGCCTACTGCCACCCCGCAACATTCGGTGCAATGGCGAAGTGGGACTCTATGTTCAAGCAAGAGGTGGCCAAAGCCTTCATCATCTCCACTTACACATGCTGGTAGGCAGCTAGACGTGAAACCCTGGCAAAAGGAGCAGGAACAATTCACTTCTGCTAACTTTCAGCCTAGTCTGTGGCGCCATCTCAGCAACACAGGGATTGGGTTAGCGGCTCCTGGAGTCTCCAGGACCTCCCAACACCCAGGAGATATTTTCTGAAGGGATTTACCCATAACTACAGCCACAGTCCTCTTCCTCACGAACCAACTGCATTCATACAATAGCTGCTGCCATTCCTTATGCTGCTTTACCTTCATGAAGACAGCAAGACATATTTTTATTTAAACAGCTCCCAGTCAAAATCCTGGTTTGGGCACGAGGGAGCTCTCACACAAAGCTCTTGTATCAAGGCTGTGATTTCGCAAACATTCAAGTCAAAGTGCATGCACATGGGGCCACAACAGGACACAAGAGTCCCTGAGTTGTGACCTTGCTGGAACAGAGCCTGAAGTTAAACCAACCAACCTTTTTCCTCCTCCCTGTGCTTTTGCAGCAAGGAGATAAATGCAGTTTGCAGTTAGGAGAGGCAGAGCGTCTTGCTCCCTAGTATTCCTGCCCATTCAACATCAGGTTTCTGAAAATCCCTTTGCACACTGAAGACAATATCTCATAAGGAACCCAAACAGAAATATGCTCTTCTCCCTGTTTTGAAGGTTACCAGTGAAGAGAATTACCCTTTGAAGGGGTCTAGGCTCTACTGGATGAAAAAGGAGTATTGTACCCTGGTGTCCTTTACCAAATAGGCCCATTACTGGTTTCCCAATGGCCAGCCTACAACCAGTTTGGCCCAGCCCCAGCTCAGACAACAGCATGGAAGTTCTTCTGCAACTTTGTGAACTCAACAATTAGCCCCTGAGCCCGAGGAGTTTGTCAAGATCCCATCGCAGGCGAACAATAACACAGAAATACAGCTTTGAGGGGGAGACAATTTATCAAGCTGACCACAAATGTCTCCCTCATTTTTTCTTTAATAAATCCAGCCTAGCTCTTGGCTGTGTTCAGTATCTTGTCATTGCTTTCGTCTCCTTGCAGGAATGCCTTCCACCTGCAGTCTTCAGGCCCTTTGCAACCCTGGAGCCATTTATTTTCCCCAACATTTCTCCATAAGGAAACCCAGCCTTTTCTCCCATGGAGGGGAGGGAAACTGAGGCACAGCAAAGCAAGTTGCCCAGCCCAAGGTCAGGGAAGGGAACAGGAATACCCACTCATTTGGGCTGGCTGATTTGCACTGGCTATTTCCTCGTCTGCATGACAAGCATCAGGAGTCTTTCGCTCCCTCTGGTGAATAAGTTGTTTAGGAATTACTCGGATGCTCTTTGTCATCACATTTTAATCACCGGGAGTGCCTTCCTTGTGAAACTCCATAGGGCCATTCAGGCAGCCAGCCAAGCTCCTGAGAGGGCCAGGCCTCATCTAAAATACATATGTCGATTATTCTTAAATAACAGCGGGCAGACACCAGCTCAGCTCTGATCTTATTCCCAACTCCTACTGCCAGGGCAGCATTTCAAGCACCATTTCCACATCCCAGCGGTCCTCCCAAGAGGGATGCGGTGAGCTCCAGGCTCGAGTCCTCCTCCAGTCATTGGAAACACTCCTGGAAAGAGTCGCACCGGGAGACAGGCAGGTCGCCCTCCAAGGTCCAAGCGGGAAGGTCCGCTCAGGTGGCCGGCTCTTTGGGAGCACCAGGCACCAGCACTGCGAGGCTGCTGGCAGGCACGGTTGCCTGTGCTAATTTCATGCCCATCCTCTTCACTCTCCGCAAAATTCCAGGCAGGCCTTCCACTTTGGCTGACATTCAAAACTGTCACCTCTCCGCAGACATTAACTTGGAGGCCTCTGTCATCCCTCACATTAAAATGCTATCACGGGGAGTCAGCACAGCTTGACTCAGCCAGCTAAGGGGCTGGCTCCGGCCGCGCTGCGGGGACAGCCGATTCACGCTTGACATCCATGGTCAATTTGACAGTGATGGACACGCTACTTAGGAGTCATTTGCTGATCTCGTTTCCCCAGGTGGGAGGTCGTGCCATGGAGCTGCCTTCCCCGGGGAGGAGAAGTGGTGATGCTCTTCAGCCTCTCTGGGAGCAGAGACGTGTGCAGATGGGCTTTCCTGCCAAGAGATCGAAATGCAGCTGCCTGATCCTTCACATGGGGAGGCGGCTTTGCTCACAGACAAGCATCCTGTCCCCCAAAAAAGTCATGTCCATTTTTGTGGACCTTCCCTACCTCCTTGCCTCCTTTTACCAGGGCATGTCTCAGTCTAGAGGTGCTCACCACATTACCACCACTCTACATCCTTCAGAGCAGACAGTGATAAAACAGGCAATGGCCAAGAGCCCTCACAAGTCTCAGGGGAGCAATGCTCCAGGAAGGAGATGGCTTTATAAGCCATCACCTTCCACCGTGAGCCCCAGGCACCACCATAGGTGATCCCAGCCCTGGGATGGGTTAGTATGGCATATGTTGACTTCAGAGCATTAGCTCCTTCAGAGCCCGCAGGCCTCATATGCACATAGACGGGGTGACTAGCTCAGCAGATGCTTAACCCAAGCTCCATCACACTTCCCATTCAACTGAAGGCCCCTCAGCACCTGCATCTGCTGATGCCCAAGCTCATTACTGCCATAGCTCTGTTCCCAGCAAGCTGGAGACGGTAGTAGTCTCCTGTACTTCTGCATGCATCTCTAAAAATGAAGCCCACCTGCAACTCAGGGGTGCCATCTCTAAGCCAACTTGGTTATTCTGGTGCATAAATTCCAATTAAACCAGGTTGAGTCAAACCAAACCAAAATACACAGGGAATTAGTTACAGCTGAACTGAAAATACAAGTTTCTGTACGGATATGAAGCCACAAGCTACCAGAGCTGTGGTCCCCTGCATCTTTATACCAGAGGAGAGGGCAAAACACTTTTTTTTTCAAAATATACAGAGCAGTTTAGAGTTTAACCATCAAAAAACTCCCTTCCACTTCCTATTACCCTATCACAGTATCATTGGTAACACACAAATCCCAGGGCTGCAGAAGATAATTATGGCAGGGGAACTCAGCCAGCTACCGCTGGGAACCTCTTCCCAGGCTTTCCCGCTTCTGGGAAGCCCAAACTGAGCCCCATCCTAAACACCCTGTAAAACAGATGTCTTATGCAGTGTGCCCAGAAGGCTCTTCCCAAAACCAGGCTCTTTTGGATCAGACAGAGGGAGTAAATTCCAGCATCCTCAAGCCCTCGCAGTGAACACGGCTCCTTTGAGAGCGAGATGCGATCAAGCTTGGAGCATGCCTCTCCCCACAGCTGTGGCTGCCTGGCTCTGGGACAGTGGCACACTTTATTTCTGTCACTGATGCCACCTATCTCAGATGAACAAGGAGACTGAGGAGTTCCATTCCCCCCTGCGAGATGCCCACAGAGCTGATCAAAGCCCTCAGAAAACTTTCTCTTTCGAAGCTGACCAGGCATCACGGGCACGGAAACACCTTGCACAAGAGAGGTCTGTCTCTCCCGTCGCCTCTAAGCAGCAGAGCTAACACATACACAGCTGCCAAGCTGGCCGGCGTGGACAGAAAGGCACCAACTGACAGACCAGTCGCGGATCTTCCGGCTTCAACAGCGAAGCCCCAAGCCCCAACATCGCCACCGCTCCCATCCCCAGCCAAGGCGAGATGAGGACCACACTCGCCTCCCGCTCGCTCGTCCAATCCTTTTATGGGGAAGATGGTTTTATAGCAGGGTCTGGTAGAGTACTCAGCTTTCTCTTCCAGACTCCAGCAGAAAGAACTTGACCCATGTCCTCAGACCCTCTTAGTCATCGGGCTGAGCCACCTCCCCCCTCCTCCCGCCAGCCTCCGCTTTTATGGAGCAGCAGCAGCAGCAGAGCATGGGGTGAGAAGTCAAGGGAAGGACAACTTGACTGATGGAGCTCAGGTTGTGGGGTCAGCGCGAGGCGTCGTGATCCGGGCTCAGACAGAGCCATTTCCTCTGTGATTTTTATCCGCTGCGATTTTTATCTTTCGTCTGTTCACACGTCATGCCACCTGGACATAATACAGAGCAAGCTGAGCCCTCGGCTCCAGACTTAACCCCTTCCCTGCCTCCCCAGAAAGCAGGAGGCCCCAGGCACCCAGCAATTCTGCACTTGTGGCTTTGCCTGGCAACAAGGAGCTCTTCTTTACGGGCCCTTTTTATTGCCTTGAAGTGGCAGGTTTATCCTTCTCTGCTGACCCCGTGGACAACGTTACAATTTACCCACAAATTTCACGCTCTCGACAGCGTTCATTAGATGTGATTTTTGGCATTTGTTTTAGGAGAGACATGCTAGTTTCAGCTCCTACTCTAAGCCATGTGAGCACAGCTCTGGTAGCTTGTGGCAAAGGCTCCTCAGGTGATAGCACAGACATAAAAGGCAGGCAGAAGCAATTTCCTCTCACCGCACAAAAGGTATTCAGCCTCAGCAGCTGCTTATACAGGGTTGGAGTAATGAAGACCAGCCCTCTGCTCCACTGAGCCCCGACCAAGACCACGGGTGGAACGAGGTGGCATTTGACATGAGCGCAGGTGTTCAGACCAAGCTATGCCATGTTATACCAAAAGCCAAGTGCATTTCGAATGTCTACAGGGAAATGGGCAACAATCCCCCTACCAAAGTCTCAGCCATCAAGCGTGTCACATCTAAAACCCTTTAAAAGGCAGATGAAAACCATCACCCCCATTTTGTAGGTGAGGACCAACATGAGGAAGGAAGAGGAGGAAAGGGATATTAAAAGCCAGGACCTGTCCCAAACACCATGTCCCCAGCCATAGAGCACCGCATTAACCATTTCATCACCAGACATCCTCTCACCTCTGCAGGCTAGGCAACAGCCCAAGTGTCCTCACACAACATCCATCGACCTTCCTTTCAGGCCCACATAGCATCAAATCCCATAGTCCAAACCGGATGCAGCTCCAGTGGGAGCCGCATGGGAGACCCAGCCCGTAAGATGCGGCAAAGGGACCCACAGGAAGCCTGATGACCCCTGTAACGCTTTACATCATTCTCCTCCAGACGGGACTCACCTTCCCAGCCTTCGCCTCTCCCAGCTCCTCCAAAGAGCAGAGGGCTGGCTCTCACATCTGCCCAATTCCACTGTGATAAATTACCACCGGATGGGACAAAAGTGGAAACTGCTTTGAACATGGAGTATTTTAAGGTGCTTATGAGGTTTTTTTTTTTCAAGTTTCCTTTCTTGCTCCTGGTATGATAACAGCAGAGAGTGCTGGAAACTCCCTGCTGTTTATCTGAAAAGTCTAGGGAAAAATACAAAGTGCAGCTAGCCACAAAAACTGTACAGGTCTCGAGGTTATTTTTAATTTTAAATGGTGGCTTCTAAAAACCACAGACCTCACTTTTCAAAAAGCCCAATCTGGACCAAACAGCACATTCTCAGATCAAATCCTTTTGGCCTTCATGTGCAGCTCCCAACTAAGCAATCTATGGGTGGCAAGGTGCAATATTTTTAATGTCCCTTTCAAACTAAATCAAAACATCTTAGAAGAAGCTGTAAGAAGTTACAGTTCTGGTTCTCCTTCAGAAAGACTATGGTAAAGGGCAGGGATGACTTGGTTTTTCAATAAGCCATATGCACAGTGAACACATACGAATGAATTTCAAAAGGTTAAATAATTCTCATGCAGAAAGTCAACTCTCTTTTGACATTAAGAGAGTCCTTTATTTAGGCAAGCCCCTCTATCAAGGGCTGCCAAAAGCCAGGTAGATACAGTGGGAAGGATCTGTCCATAAATGCCCAGCTCTCATACACTCCCAAAGCATCTGCTCTTGGCCACTGTCAAGAGGAGTTTACTACATCAGAAATGATCCATCCAGCTTGGCAGTTCTTATTTTTCCTTACAGGCACGGGGAGCCAGGCATACAACTGACTTCAAAAGAAATAGGCCCACTTGGCTACATATCAACATTCACCCAGTGGTGTATCAGCTCTTTGAGACAGGGACCTTCTGTCCTGTGTCTGTACACCACATGGCACAGAGGGATGCTCAGCCATGAGAGCTCCCACCGCCTCTGCATATGTCCAGGTGTATGAAACGTAGCTGCAGGATAAGTTACAAGCTTAGCCCTACAGCAACTTCACATAAACCCTGATTTTCCACAGAGGGAAAAATACCTCTTTTTCCCTAGCATGGGAGAATGAATGCACAAAGAAGTTTGACCTTGACCTACCTACTTCAACGCTGTCTTCAGCTTTCTGCTGTCTTCAGGTAATTTCCTTCACCATCTCCTCTTTCTTTTAACCATTTGCATCAGTCACCCACTCCTTGGATTTGTCTTTGTAGCGCATCCCCAGAGATAGAAACACTCCTGCCATTCTGCACCAAAGGCACAGAGACCTGATGTCCCTTGTAGATGGTCAATCATCTGCATTCAAAATTCACATCCCCAGACATGCTTCTCTTGACACACAGAAAATAACTCTGGGAAAAAAAAGACAAACAATAAGAACAATTACACCTTCTCCCTCTGGACTGGGGACACAGACACTCCTATTCGCATCACTTCTTCCCCAGATTACCTTTCTTGTTTTTTCTTTGAAGAACCCTCAGTTTCTAAGACACCCACAGAAGCCACAATTTCCAGATCCAAGTTTTCATGGGAAAAATCACAGCGTACCACCCAGCCAGAGCTAGCAAATACTGCTGTGTCTGCACATGGCCAACACTCCCCAGAGAAGAAGCAGCAAAGTCAACACCAAACCATCAGACCACTGTTCTTCCCAGCAAGCTGCCAAGGGAGCCCTCCAGCAACATAAATTTTGGGGTGCCCTTGCTCCGTGGTCAGCCCCAGTCAAAGACATCTTATCGCCAGCCGCTTCCCCATGCGGCACAAATTCATGTCCCTATCATTAAGGAGACACATGGTTTATTTACTCATTACCATATCCAGCTGTTGGCTTTCCCTCTCCCCATATTTCAGGGTAAGTAGTGATTTGACATAAATAATACCCCATTCAGCTACAGCCTGAAAGATATTATAAATATAAAAAAATTCTTCAGCTCCGATAGCTCTTTTCTAAGTAGGTCCAAACCCTACTTAGTATGGGAGTGGGGGGAGGTTGGGAAAGAGAAAACCCAACGCCATTACTTAAATAGCCCCATTAAAAACGAGCACAGAGTGAATTACGGCTTTATTAAACAGATGACATTACATCAGGAATGATGAATCATAATGTTTCTTTTCAGGATTACAATGGTATATGACCTCTTCAGCTGTAATCATTTGCCTCCTATTCCGAGCCATCATCAGGTGTGCTGGCCCCTCTCCCCATCACATCAACATCAGCGCTGGGGACCTGCAGGCATCTATTTCTCAATGGCTCGTGAATTGCCCCAGCTTGCTGCTGTGGGGAAGAGAAGGGAGAGGGACGATCCCATCGGGAAGTCCGGAGGAAATCCAGGTTTTTGTTCCCAGGCCTAGATGGGCAGGGCAGGGCTGGACACCTTTCCAGGGAAGCACAGAGAGTTTCTCCAGGTTCCTAGGGAGGAAGGTGTCTGCTGGACTATCAGGCTCATCCTCTTGCTTCAGTTTCTCCTGTGTCAGAGGAGCTGAGCAGGATGAAGCAACAAGCCAGTGGCCGAGCTCACAGAGGTCACCAATTCCCCCCGTCCATCTGCACCCCCCAGTTTACCTCTCAGAAAGCTCATGGATGGATCTGTGAGCAGAGCTCACATGCCCTGGCTCTCGTCTGTCTGGCCCCGTGCTCCCATGCATCCAATAGCCCAGCCATCCTGTCCACATGGCCTCAGCCAGCTTCTCCTGAGGTTGGGCTGGGGCAGAGGGATGAAAGCACAGACACAGGCAGAGCTCCAAAGCCTCAGGAGAGGAATCTGTGGGAACCAGATTTCGAAGCTGCGTGTCTCGAGGTTGTTCCTTTCAACACCCAATTGCCTTCCATCATGAGGGCTGCATCGGGGCATATAGTCGGGGTTTCAAGAATAATGGAAGTATGGGAGGTTGCATAGCATAGGTCACACACGTGGATCAGAAAGAAGAAACCTTCTGAAAGCAGACTTCCATCTCCATGCTGGTCCTTGCAGGATCAATGGAGGCACTGTTAGGAGAAGAGATGGGGCTCCTGTTCCCCGCAGCGCAGCAAGCACCGCCGTGGCCCAAAACCACCACGTGAAACATTTCCCACGTTTTGCTCCTCTCATCCTTCTCCCAGGGTTTGCCTGCTTGCCTATAAATAACTGGGAGAGCGTGACATCCAAACTCTCAGATAAAGCAACGCCATGCCACAGCCCGGCACAAGCCAACAGCTTCTATTTTTACATCTTTGGTGAGAACCACGTGTCAGCTATCAACAACACACACAAAAAAAAAAAGAGCCCCGGCGCTCAGATCCCCACTCCCCCTCCACCTTCTGCTCAGGCAGACCTCAGATGAGCGCCCAGCGGCCCCATCTGCTCGTCACCTGCTAGCATTTGGGTAGCAGATACGTCAAACTCCCAGCTCACGTTTTCACACGTAGGAGTTTGCTGTCTGAGTGATGAGTCTGTCTGTGCTCCCATTGTGCTTTGCCATCCAGAAGGGATTTTTTTTTTTTTTCGGAGCCTTTACAAAATACTGCATGCCAGTAGCTCTTATGTAAGTTATCAACCTCCTTGCTCCCATTTTACAGGCTGGGAAATTGAGATGCAGAAAGCAGGGAGAAAGCAGAAAGGCCTGTGACCTCCTGTGTCCCCCCGCTACTGTAGTCCTCTGCCCCAAAGAGACACCCATCTTCTCCCTCTAAGATGTTCCCGTGTCCACTCATCTCTACAACTGTAGCTGCTTCTAAAAAAAAAAAAAAAAAAAAAAAAAAAAAAAAAAAAAAAAAACCAAAAAAACCACCCCCCCCCAAAAAAAAAAACCAAACCCACACAACGCCAAAAACCAAACCGACCATGAACAATAAAAACCTGCCAAGCGAAGCTGAGCTCTGGCTTTGGCCCGTGGTGAAGGAAAGGCCCAGAGTCTCTGGTCACACCATGGGAGGCCAGGACTCCTCACCCGCCTTAGCAATAGCAGATCCCTTTCAGTCATTTGCACCTCTCTTCCCCTAGGTCTCAGTCTGACCTCTTGCCTCCACCACAAAATGCAGAGTCCTCCAAAAACTAAGGGCATGTCCCTAGGAAAGAGTCATTAATGTCATGAGGGATGAGCAATCAAGGTCTCGGCCGTGATTCCTACCCTGGGCAGGGGACAGCATCTACAGAGATCTGTGACTAAGCATAACAACAAAATAACTAGGAAATTGGTAAGTGAACAACTTAAACTCAGCTTTTACACATCAAAATTGACAATGACAATCATTTATCTTTCCACTGCAGTTGTTGCAACAGCATTGACTCTAATCTTAAGGAAAAAAAAAAAAATATATATATATATCCACCCTAGATTCCACTCTAGTCTAGAAGTGAGTCAGCTCTCAAACCTCAGCTAGAAAGAAAGGCACTTGCTAGGAAGGATGTGGGAAAATAGAGGGTTAGATTCACCAGGCTGCTCTTGGGTCATGCTAAAATTACTACGATTTAAGTTAATGAATATATTTCCTTTTGTTCCAGCTCAGCTTCATTCTGCAGCGTTACAGCCCTTATCCCAAGCTGGAAGCAAGTGCTATTCAGATAAAACAAAGCCCAGCTTCCCTTTAGCATTACCACCAGGACTTCTTCATAATAATATTTATAAAATAGCTATTAAGATGGGAGGGGATAGTAAAACCACATCTGTAAGAGTCAGGCACTCGGGTTATAAAATACCAGGAATTAAATCTGCCCTGCAACACAAATTCCCTTCCCACCCACGTGTTTGCTTGTTTCAAAGCATCTTTAATGGCAGGGCCATATCCTGCTTGCTCCTCAGGACCTCTGACTCCTCCAGGCTGGGGACTGAGCCCGACAATCCCAAACCAAGAAGTATAATTTCCCTGCAGCCAGGCTCAGTGCTCAGCACTGATGGTTTCCGGCACACCCTCAGCTGCGGAGCTCACCCAGCAATGACTGCGTCAAGCCCCAAAGAGCTTGTCACATTTGGAACACGCCGAGGAGGGCTGCAAGGGCCAGCAAGCCAAGCACCTGGGAGGGAAGGCTACCTACATTTGAAGTCTCCAGCTGCAGTAACTTTTCCCTGACTTTTTTCAGCCTCTTGATGGCAAGGAGGGGATGGGAAAGGAGATTTGCAAAAACAGGAAGAACCACTGTATTTATCCAGGCTGACACCCCGCCTAACACCAGCCAGAGCATTTCAGCTATAACCCCTGCCTTGCGCCAAGCATTGACACTAATAGGACAACAGCTGAGCAATTAAAAGGAGAGTAGAGACAACGAGATATCAAGTCAAAAAGACTCATGGACAAGAGACAGAAAGACCTAATTTCTGCTTCTTTGCTTTGGTGAGGGGAATATTGTCAGACAGATATCATGCTCAGGAAAAACGGCATTTCTGTGTTGCCACCAATTAGTGCTTCTTCCCTAAGAGACTGGAATCCTCCTGCCTGTTTGCTGGACCAGGTTTTTCACATGGAGCTTAAAGAAAGCATGTCAGAGCTTGGAGTGCACAGCATCCCTCTGCAGAGAGAAGTGGCTGAAACAAACAGCTGGCCTTGCGCTACCCCTCATTTAAAGACTTCACAAAATGTGGAAAATGAGAATTTACAGTCTCTTTGCTAGAGATAGAGGCACAGGGAAACACAGAGAACCTCTGAACAAGGAGGCAAATAGCAACTCACTGAGGTCTTGTTTATAAACTTCCCCAGCAAGAGTTAACAACCAGTACAGTGTAGGAGTGGTTGTACTGGTTTTGGGGCCCCAGGTATAATTACCCTGAAATCTCTGCACATGGGATTCTGCATCCCCAGCTCTGCGGGTCCAGGGTAGCCTTGGGGCCCATGGCTGGTGAGAGTGCCCCAGGGGAATCACAGAATCTTAAGGTTGGAAGAGACCTCCAAGATCATCAAGTCCAACCGTCAACCTAACACCACCATTCCTACTAAACAATGAAGCAGGGTTGCAGGTTTGGGCAGGCATCTCTTCTAGCACATCATTGAAGAGACACATAGCAATGGAAAAAGCGAGCAGCAAGAAAGAGTCCACTCCAGCCAGGCAGGACTAATGTCCCTAAAGTCCCCCCCAGTGCCTGTGACCTGCTCTCCTGACAAAGCCCTCAAAAGTCTCATGGGAAAGTCACCGGTGGGGCTGAGAACAAGGTCAGGAAGGAAAACGAAGGGCATGGGGGCAGCCACTAAGCACAGACAGACCGGAAAGCCGGACAAACCTGGCGTATGGCAGCAATTGAGAGAAGAAGAAAAGCAGGACTGGAGGCTGCATGTCCAGTCACTGCTTTCACTGGATTAAAAATGTAAATTCTCTGTGCGCTAGCCTGCCTTGGAGATATCGAGAGTAGCAGGCAATTAGGAGCAATGAAGTAGTAATGACAGCAGCAACAGGCAAGCACCTCCGGCAAAGGAGTGGGTTTGGGCGACAGGTGCAAACCTTCCTCCCTCTTTGAAGAGTGCGTGGGAAGGGGTGTCTGGCTCAGCTCTCCATTTATTTCTCTGCCAGTTTAATGCTTTCTATCAAGTAGTGGTTGTATCACATTTAATCTGGCTTAGCAGGATCACTGGCACACTTGAGGGGGACATTGCTGAGAAGAGCCAGAAATAATAAAGAAAAAAAAATAAAGAAAATTTTAAAAACAATTTTTTCAAAAATAAAGGAACGAGAAGGCAAAGAAATTGCTGAGTACAACAGCAGAAATGTCACCCATCTCAGAAAACCAGGCTAGAAAGGCAGTTTGGCATACCCTACCCCTGCAACACCGCGAGCAGCACCAGAGCTGAGCGACCTCAGAAATACCTGCAAGTCATCCGCTGCCCCGCAACCACAGCCTGCGATGGAGTAACGCCGCACAGACATCCCATGGGGACACCTGCACTTCCATCCCCATCCAGGAAGCTTAAATGGAGAAGAAACCCAAGATTTAGACAACACCAGCCTAAGCAAGAGAAGGAAAACACTAGGAAACATCAGAAAAAAAAAGTGCTGGGGACAAAAGCCCCCACAAACCTGGAAAATATGAGGCGAAATAAATCTGAGAAATAATAGATATGGAAAGGCTAGTGAGAAGGAGATGGAGCTACGTGGAGGTGACTGGGTTATAGGCAATCTTACATCACTTTATGAAAATATCCCATTAATCTTCATAGCGCAATCTTAATTGCAAAATCTTTCATCAGCCTTGTTATTTGTGCACCTGTCACTGGAGACACTCGGAGTTGTTTTGTCGTCATTTCTCACACTAATTAGAGGGGCTTGGGGTGGTTTGTGGGGTGGGGTGGGGGGGGGGGCTGTTGTTTTTTAATTGTCCTCGAGCACAGCTCAGCTTTATGGTAACGCTGCCAATTAGGGTCCTGCCCTGCACCGGGCTTCTAGACCTTCTAGGCAGATTATAGAGGACTAGAGGGGTTGTTTTAATTAAATACCCCCAGACTAGTAAGGAAATATTTAGAGCAATTTAACAATCTGCTGCAGAGTTGTTAAGCCTCCAATATATCTGCTTAATGTTCATTTGGGTATTTAATAACCTCCCTACCTTATCTAATCCTGTTTAAATTTAAAGAGATGCATCTAAGCCGGGGAAGTAACTAGTGCTTATTAACAGCCGCCGGTTATTAAAACATATTTGAGATGTCATCACCAGCGAGCAGTCCCAGTAGCAGGCAGGAGACTTGGTGCCTGTGGATGTATTTCTTTCTTAACTGGGGCTGCCCAGGGACAAGACTCGGTGCTTTCATTGCAAGCTCTGCTGCCATCACACCGGTACCCTTCGTTTCCAAACTGCCTGTGGAAGGGAACGTGGTGGCTTATTGTGCCATTAGTCAAAGCTACAGGTTACTTATTTTTAAGGCTGTTTTCCAGGACTTCAGCTACTCAGACTAGGATATTTCTAAAGAACTGGATGCTTTGTTTTCTCAGGTCAATGGAAGACGTGTTTTGTCTTGCTCTGCCTGCTTTTCACAATGCTTCTGTGAGGCCAACAGAACATCATTTGCCTGGGGATGGCCTACAAGGTCAGAAGGACTTTATTTTACAAGGTTTTAGTCCACCTATCCTTACATCATTTGTATGTTTCTAGGCTGACTGTCCTGTTCTTGGTAGTCTCCTTACCTCCACAAGACGCACTACAATTTCCCACAGCAACACTCTTCAGGTTGCCTTGGCCATCTCTCCTCCATTCTCTCCAAAACAGATACCTCCACTTTGAAGTGGTGCCACTCAAAACTGCGATCAGGGCAGGTCCCAAAATATCACTGTCACAGGCAAAGAGGTTGCTTTGCTGGGCCAGGGACAAAACCCTCAACTTGAACAACTTACACAAAGGGAGAGTCAAGCCAACAGTTTCCCTTCCTGGCATGAATTGGTTTAAGTGCAAAATGGCCTGCAGACAAAGCAAAGAATTTTCCTACCACATTTAGGGCACAAAAACAGTAAGTCAGTCTTAAATTCTATGAAATTGAACAGCCTAGACTGTTTCACAAGCATTGACCCACCCAAGTTTAAAGTACCTTCACTGCTGAAGCTAGAAGATAGCAGCTGCCTACATAAAGAGAAGGGAAAACTCTGCCATCCAGTTTAAAACCAGAAAACACATCTAGGGGAAATCTCCTTGTCCAGTTGAGCAAAACACACTGTTCTCCAGAGCTAAGGCCACAATGCCTTGAAGGCTTAATGTCAGCATCCTCAGTTGGGCAAGGTTCCCCATTCATCTTGTTCATAGAAGAGTATCTCAGGTTCTCATCATGATTTTCATCATAAATCTGCTGTTATAGCTTTGGTCAACTTGTTTTGAGACAGAAATGGACCATTTGGAGAGAGGGAGCCCAGAGGTGGTACCCCTCTCACACCTGTTGCGCAGGAGCACAGCCATCCCAGTTGGTCCTCATGGATCCATGAGCAGCTTGCTAACAGCCTGCCAGAAACGGGAAGGGAAAGGTTTTTTCAGCCACATCCGCCACAGAATATAAACAAAAGGCAAAAAATCGAGGCAAGGAAGATTAGGTCAGACACAGTGGTGGGGGTGGACATGGAACTAACACACTTTCTGTTCTTGTTAGATTATTCTTGTCAGAAGCCCTAGAAGAGGTTGAGCAACCTCTATCCCCAAGGGTCTTTAAAAACAGATTAGTCCAGAAACTACATAGGTAGAGTTGATCTTACCTTAGGGCAGGGAGACAGACTCACATGACCTTGCCAAGGTCCTTCTGATGCCTCTCTGTGGCCCTATGCTGTAGCACAAGCAATGCTGAGCCCCATAAAATCCCCTCATTGACCTACTGCAAGAGACTTGTTACGGTACCAGCGAGAAAATCCTATAACTCTAGAAACAAACCAAAACCAAGGACCATAATAACAGTTCAACAGAGTAGTGTTCTGACCTGCAAAGCTTGCTGTCCTCATGGGGAGAAAAGTTAATCCATTTTATATCCCCAGCAGAACCCCCAAACCCAAGCTCTCCTCCACAAGCAAAGCCCACCGTCCCCACTCCAGATTTGGATGACAGAGAGGACCAGACGGGAGCAAACGGAGCAGGTATTTTTCATTTGTTTGCTCTTTGTTCCTTGTCTCTCAGACACTGGTGTCATTTAGGATTTTTTTTTGTGGAGGAGACACAACAGCAGAGTGACGGATCCTGTCTGGTCCCATCAGCACCGAGGCATTGTGTCCCCAGAGTAACGCAAGAGGACTGCCGTTCCTGCAGGGAAGGCTGCTCAGCAGGAGGTGTCAGCCCAGGAAACACAACAATTGTTTCTCTCCCGTCGGTTCGATGGCACTTGGAAACTTTCAGGGTGGGAGAGAAGGCTGAGTCTGAACCCAGAGGTGTGCCAAGGACTCGCACCGAAGGACAGGGAGAAGACTTCACACCCAGGCATCCTCGCGATGCCAGCCACCCACTGCGTCAAGGGAAAAGGAACAAGTATAATTCAAGTGGCTGTTTCCTACCGGACATGCCCTGTGGGGTGAGGAAAGGGACTTCCGAACCCTCTCCCATTATCTTACACTTCCCATTGGCCCCCCTCAGAGCTGCAGTCACAAATCATGGCTTTATTTACACTCTTAAAAAAAAAATAAAAGGATGCAACTGTTTACAGTGTGATTTCCTTAATTCTCAATAAAGGAACCTATTTGCTTCCTGCTCCATAAGTCACCTCTGGTTCAGCAGTGTGGCAGCAGGACAAAGGGATGGCGTGAGTTAACGCTCCAGTGCCCTCTAGCAAACACAGCTATTGCTGTAGCAGGAGGACTTCACATCCTCTTCCACAAGAGCATCCGAGGACTTCAAATTCTCAGTGGCCATGTGGAGAAAAGCCTGGTGGAGACTGGCCGGGCAGCTCTGGCTGCCAGTCAAACGGGGATCCAAGGTGCCGGATGACTGAGCTCCGTGTCAGACACGTGCACAAGCTGAAGATCACCAGCTCTCCAGAGAGCCAGCCACCAGATTGCCTACACTCAATCCCTGAGGATCCCAGCTGGGGCTGTAGGTATAATTTTATATAACGCCCAGGGGGAACATGCCTGCAAAAACCAGTCTCTGCATTTACTGGGAGCGGAACTGGGTTCTGGGCTCCTTCTCTGTGCAACAAAGCAGGATGCACCAATATCAAGTACGCACGTATTATAATGCCACATTTAGTCTCAGCTCTGCTGTTTGGAGCTACCCCAGGCCTTGCCTTTTGCCAGCGGGAGATGCCACGACACGGCTCTTCACCGGGCAGAAAGTGCTTGGAGAAGCTGCTTGCAAACAGCAGGCTCAGAGGGAGAAACCAGCAGAGGCAGGCACGGAGCAAGTGATAATTTCTGTGCTGTGCAATTACAGCTGGGAAGGAGTAAACCTCTGGTGCACAAACCTGCCAACAGTTTACTGCCGACAAGGAAACAAAACCGACAGTTGACACTGGAACAGCTACTGATACCCTGTAATCATCTTAAAAATAGACTCTTCACAAACCTGCTTGTTAGTAGTGAGAACATATGCTCTTTTTAAAAGTGGGGGAGAAAAATCCTTTCAGTATCTCCAAAGCAATATTTGCATTAGCCAGAGCAAGTGTTTGGTGAAGCTGAAGCTGCAAGCATCTTCTCAGAACTTGGTCCGCTCCTGCTGGATGACCATGCACATCGACACCCTGCATGGCTACAGCACCTCTCCCAGCATCAAGCACATGTGTGTTCTCCCACTGAGTAGTCCCCAGTGCTCCTTTCAGCCACAGCCCCCAGGATCCCAGCTCCTTCCCCCCGACCAGAGTGGACAGAGGAACAACATCTCTGTGCTCTGGGAGTCTGACTCCAGCCTGGAGCACTCTCCATCTCACAGAGCTGGATGACAGCACAACCCTGGCCCAGGGACTGTGGCATCTCAGAAAGTGCCGAGCGTAAGGTATTCCCATGAAGCACAGCTCGGGACTAATCCAGAGTCCATCAAAACAGAGACTTAATCAGGATCTAGTCTGTTCTGATTTTTTTTTTTAATTATTGATTCCAGCTCATTTTTGTCAAATCCTCTTAAAGACAGAACAATATCCATCCAGAAAGGGATCAAACCAGCCCTCTCTCCTATCACATTCCACACAAAATTCACCCACCCGCAACTTACTGTCCCCTCAGCACTCAATGCATCAACACCACAGGGAAGAGAGGAACAAACGTTCCCTGGTAAGCGGATTTCGTTTTGGTATGAGCCATTTAGAGATTATATCCATTTCAATTTGGGCAGGGATCCAAGGTTAACATCCCCGCTCCTGTTAACAGAGCTTTTGCTTGCAAAAGCCCATCAGCTCAGTTTTACATCTTATTTGGGAAAGTCAGGGAAGGAAGACCTCTGCCAACAGGCCCGACAGCATGAGGGTGGCACCCTCCATCCAGGATCACAGCAAAGTCATGCATTCCTTTAAACCCCACACTTACTCAAACTGTGGCTTCCCAGTTCCTGGAAGTCACATCCACTTCCTGATGGATGTTACTGCAGCAGGATCATGTTGCTAGCCAAGTTCCCAAGGTCCCTCTGAGTCCTTCGGTAGATTGGCCAGCCAAGTGCGGTCTGCATATGCTTTCCTGCCTTGCAGTCCCTCTGGGAAGATCACAGACCATGCCTACACGCAACGATGGGCTAGAGCAGAGTTGACCCCAAGACCATCCCACCACAGAAGGATTTCAAACCTCAGCATCTCCAGGACAGTAGGCACAATAGTCCCTCTGAAAGTTATGAGCTGTGGTAAAAGCTGGTCTTTAACAGTCTGGGTCTCCAGCCACCTTGAGATATCCAACAGAGCAGGTGAATGGGAGCAGGCTCTGGGTAACAAGGAGAGCAGCCTTGGCTGCCATAATTGCCAGCCTGGAAAGGATTTGGCTGAGCATCAGCAGCCACCTTGCCAGCAGAAGACTGACTTTACCGCATGACCCCAGCACCTGGGCCGGAAGACAGCTTCTTCACCCAGGGCAAACGTACTAACGGCTCTCATGGAGGCGCTCTCGGATCAGCTCCCACCAGTCAATACTGCCAGCATGAATTATTAATCAGCGTGTTGTTCAACCTCAGAAGCTGATCTATCCACACTGCACAGGAAAAAAAGCTTTTAGCAACACTCCCGTGTCAGCAAGCCCAAGGCGAGCTCTCCAGGCACTTTCTCGCACCTCCCCACCGAGCTGCAGAGAGCCGGCAGGAGGGGACCCGCAGTGGTCTGCTGGCTGCCGTCTCCAGCAAAGTCCACGGGCTGCTGTCTCCAGCTCTCCCAGAACCAGCTCCGAGCCCGGCTGTATTAGCTCAGCACATCCACCTGTCACGCAAGTCACTCGTTTGGAAAATTATTCTGCTGGAGCATTGCTGAGGACACCTTGCCAGTGAAATATCAGACAACATCAGGCAGTGTTTACTTGCTCCAGTGCAGATACTACACATTTATTATTTACACTGTGCAGCGTATTTTTAGAGTTATGTCAATAAGACTGAGAGTTATCAAGTGATCTGCTTGCAGTCAGTCAAAAACTGCCAGTTTGGCCAAGGAATTTTAGGACGGGGATTTACCATTTCACATGGGCCTAATCCACGACGCTAGAGACTGGAGATCTAAGAGGCATTTGGTGTGGATATTCAGGACCTCAAATTGGGGTTTTGTATTGCTTACCTCCTCTGCTTCCTGCATGAGGGTGCTCCAAGGGGAGCCCAGTCCAGGGGAAAAAAGGAAGGCTTCTGAAATGGTGTAATAAAGAAGCACAGATGATCTCCCCTGGTCCCAAGCTTTAGAAGAGATGGTTGGGTTGATTTTTGTAGATTGTTCCAATTGTACTAAAAACAAGACAGAAGTGGGAAAAATTATTAGGCCAAGCTGAAACATGTTGCCCTACTCCGTCATCATGTTTGGAGACCGATTAATCAAAATTGATGCACTGGATACAAGGCTTAACTGAAAAGATCCTATTCATCACTCATTTGTGGTGAACAAAAGAGAAGATGCAAAGTATTTCCCAGGTGGCATCTCTTGCTCTGGAGGGCTTTGTGCTTCTCCTGAGTACAGGAGTTCCTTCATGTGATGATGCCAGCTGCATCCCACTGAGCGAGAGCCACCCAGGCACCACAGCTGCCCACATCTCTCCCTGAGCCAGAGGTCAGCTCTCCTACACAGCACCCCAGCGGGACAAAGCAGCCCATCCAGCCTAGAAGAACTTGGGAAAGACCAGCTCAGCACAGCCAGTGACTCCCCACACATGGGGAACACTGATGTGTCTGGAGAGCGTGTGTCAGCTGTTCCACATGCAGATGTCCGCTCCTGTCCCAGCCAGTGTTTTCTCCCATCCTTTCTACGTCCTTTTGTCAGAGGAAGGGAAAGCAATGAGCATTTCCAACCCAATCACAGCATAAGCTCATTATTCCCCCTGCTAAGAGCTGCTTAACAGTCAAAGTAGCAAATATCCTCCCTGAAATCGGAACACATTTTAAAATTCTTCTTTTGAACCGCCTTTTGAAATGAAATTTGCATATCTAGAGCTAGAAGAAACAACTTCAGAGAATTCCACTGGATGGCATGCACTCTAGCACTTTCACCAGTAACACAGACCAGCCACTATTTCCCTCTTCAAAATCCAGATGCGATGGACCATCGAGTGCCAAAGAGCAGTCGTTATCCCAAAGAGTTTAAGACATTGTTCAAGAGGTCAAATTAATAGCCAGGCTCCAGGTGGCAAGGCATGCATCATCTCTAGCAGCAGCTCTCTGATGTAGAAAGATTAGCCAAAGCGGTCTCTCCATTTTGATTGTCAGAAGTGCCTTCATAGTTCCGGCTGAAAGACCAAAGCATCCAGCCATGCATCTGTACAAAGCCACCAGGTATTTTAGCAGCCGCGCTCCACAATGGGAAGGGTTTAAGATTTGGTTCCTGAAGAGTCCCTTTCATCAGGCTTTGGGCTGGGCTGGTTCTAGCATTCCACCCGATTCTGCAATTCGGCAGCAGAAATTTGAATTCTTGGCCCAGTAATGAGTGCCAAGGCAGTTGTTTTTATCTTATTCAGTCAACAAGAACATGGAAATCAATTTTTCCCAATCTCAGTTATGGCTAGAAATCCATTCCTTTTAGGCCAGCTACAGGATTAATCTGCTGAATGGTTTGCAGGCATTTTGCTGACATACAAACATTTGAAGAATACATTATGCTTCCCCCTTTCTACAGTATAGCATTAGCACTTTTTTTTTTTTCCTGTAAACATCTTTGTTCGGGAATCCACAAGACAGGATGTGGAAACGCATCTCTGTCTTGCAAACAAGCCTCACGTCTGCAAAGTTTTGCAGTGCACTTAAATTGCAGGCGCTTGGTGACTTCAAAAAAAAAGAGCAGAGACACCTTGCAATGCACAAGAGCATGTACTGAACTGCTTTTGCATAGCCAATACCAGACAAAGCATCAGCAGGTATAAACAAAATAAATTATATAAATTCCAGCTTCCATGGAAGCCTTGACCTAAACACCTACGAGTCTAACAGTCTCCTCTGCCTGCCTCACAACATCAGGACATGCACGCAAAAAGCCATCTCACCGCTATTACGATAGCGGTCTAGTGTCATTCTGTTGCCCACAAGAATGGGTAGTTGACCATAGTTTATTCTCTTCTCAAAGAAAAATTAAGATCTCATGACTTGTGGTCCTTCCTTTGGTCTCCAGAAAGTTTCCTGGTCTGTTCTCAGCAGGATTGTAAAAGACTCTGCAAACTTTCTAGAAGAGTGTATTACATTTAATGAGATAGCCGAATTTTTTTTTTTTTCCCCCATTTTACAGGCATGGAAATAGAGGCAAGTATTCCTCTTTCACCAGCATAAGCAGGCCCTCCTGAAAACACTGTACTTTCAACACCAGAACCTTTTTAGCTCCCAAAGAGTTGTTTCCAACCCAAATCTGTGGATATATTGCCCTTAGTTCCAGTATCTGCGCTTACCCATAAGAAACACGATCTAAATTTCCGTTTGTCCAATATCGCAGCTTTTCCACACTCAGTGTCCAAATGTCAGGATTGTTTGTAGAACTTTCCACAGGTGATGTATTTGAGGCTAAAGGCTAAGATTCATTTTAAAATGTTCTTCACAAAATTTGATCTGGGCAGCAGTATCAAAATGGTTTTGGAAGAACAGAGAATGATAAAGCAATTATATCCCACGCAGCAGGACAGCAGAAAGTGAGTGCATCCATCTCACCACAGCTGTCCTTTCTTCCTCCAGCAACCCGAGTCCAACAGACTGTGCAGATCTATTTCCTACCACTGTGGAGGGCACTACATGTATTTCCGACTCAGAAAATACTCTCTGTGCTATAATGTGTTATCCTGGCCAGAAGGGACATATCTAGTTATAAAGATGTGGTAGCCCTGCTTCCTTACCTACAAATAGGCTCTACCTCCTTTTCTTTACCACAAAATTCCTTGTACGGATGCAACGTAGAAAGGAGAGCAGAACAGCAGCACCATTCACCCAGTAGCCGCTACCATTAGGAGCTGATCCCTGCTCCAAAATAGTCAGCTGTGGGCACCAACCTTGATGCCTCAATGGTACTACATTCACCTGGAGTGTCACATTGTGCACTAGACCTCTCAAGAGCTCTCAAGCTGTCCATTGAATACATCTTCAGAGCTGATCCCATTATTATTGTTGTATTTATATATTATTATTATTATTGTCCCTGCTCCTTGCAGGGAGGTTGGACTAGATGACCTTTAAAGGTCCCTTCCAACCCAAACCATTCTATGACTCTATGATTATGATGCCCTCCTTCCCCCAGCTTATCTTTCCCAATTATCACCCTTCTGTTTCTGTATCGCTGACCTGCTGGGCTGAGACTAAGACAATGCACTACACTTGCTTTTCAGCTTGGAGCGAATCTCCAAGAGTGGATTTATCTCACACAGCTCTCAGCACTTGCAGCAATGCCTTTGCTCGTGAGTCCTCTGGGTGGTCTCCACCTATAATCGGCGAGACCTTAGTCAACAGATGACTCCCTCCAAACAGCAATGCTGGTGGCTGAAATAGGTTGTTCCTGGCTACCTCTTGCAAGTCCTTGTTGCCTATACCAGGGTAGAGTCACCAGTCAAAAAGCACAAAGGTATTTATGCCATTCTGCGAAGCAAGTCCACTTGTAGTGAGAGCAACGTGCCCACGTTTTGCATTGTCTGTTAGGGGAGCAGGGGATGCTCAAAAACTCCTTTGTACTACCACATAGCATCACTGGAGAGCTTCCATCAGGTTCTCTCATCTTGCCAGGACATCCAAGACAGATCCACAGTAACTGAATAATCAATTAATCCTCCTGTAGAGCTCCATTTACATAATGAAAACGCAGCCTCCCAATATACCACTATTTTTCAGTTGTCTAGACTAATATATCTATCCTGTAGATGGAGGGGGGAGACCTAACACAGCTTCTATTAGGGATGGCAGAGTTCCAGCTGAAGTCACATGGTGGCAATAAAACTTCTATTGATTTCATGTAAGCATTTAACCCTAGCAGAGCACATATTCCTCCAACAGCCCACAACGGACTCTGCATCCAGCAACCCAGGCTGAATTACAGTTGCACCTCACATGGAGCCTGGGGAATCTCTTTCTCTCTAGCTCTGAAGGAAGTCATAGACAAGCAGAAAGCAGACAGACTTCCCCATATGTTTTGAAATACGGCAACAAGTTTGGATTTTTCATTTCAATACCTGCAACTTAGCTCAGACCGCAGGGGTAGGTCTTGTCCTGTGGACTTTTATGAGAAACAAAACAGCTATAGCTCTAGATCCAACCCATTCAGCAAGCGAGGGCCTGGGGTTGGAGTCTGTCCTCAGAAGCCTTCTCACCACTAAGACTAGTGGTGTGGAAACAACCCTCCTTCTCCACTCTACACAGCACCGGCAAAGTAGTAGACAGTAGACAGCAGAGACTCTAGACCTGAATTAAAGCTCTTACCCTTCCTTCAACTTTCGCCTCTGCAAACGGGATACGAAGAGCGAACAGCCAGTAGCTCACAGCAGGGCCCATTTCCAGGTGTCAGCTCCTGACCAAACTAGATCAGCTGTAGACGGGCAGAGAAAGGCTGAGGTTCAGCTGGACCCCTTGGTCCCACCACAGACTTCTGCAGGTCAACAGGCAAATCATTTTGAACTTACCTCCAAGCCCACAAAGTCAGCTCAGGGCACCGCCTTAAATCCCAGACTTTGGAAAGGGGACCGAATGCCTCGCCTGCACCACCAACAGCACAGCCAGGCTGCTGGAGATGAGGAGACAAAGTTTTGCCAGACCTTCTCCTGGGCAGGACGGTCTCTGCATATGGTATGAGAAGCCCTGAAACAGCATGCAAGGCTTCCATCTCTTCAGTAACAGCGCTGTATTTATGCATTTCCATAAGAGCGTGGTTTAAGCGAGCACGTTCTGCCCTCCTCTGCTTGCTGCAGGCTGTCTCTTCAGCCTGCAGAAGTCTAGGCAGACTCATGCGTCTCGCCTGAGGAATCACACTGGGCTTTGTTGATGACCATCCACTTAACAGACCCAGTGACTCCTGGCCATTCCCACGACTAGGGCACACACACAAATCAGCCACTAATTGCAGAATTGGGATTAAGGACACTGATGCCAAACCACAGGATTCCCCGCAACCAGCCAACAGCGATGCTGAGCACAACTTGTCCCCATCTGAACAAGTCGCAGTTCAGCCGGCAAAGGCAGCTCCCCCAGGGCACTGTCCTGACCCAGCAGCACTGTCGGAGGAGACGAGGTCTTTCAGAGCACACAAAGCACCAACAGCATCTCACACGTAAGCCAAGGCTGCAACACGCTGAGAGCCATGAACTGCCACACTTAGGGCTGCATGGGTTGGCTGGACCCTGTGGGGACGGGACAGCCACCATGCCAAGTGAGTGTCAGGGACATGTCCTTAAAGTCTCCCATCTCCTCCTGCCCAGCCAAGCACAGGGACAGGAGATTTTGCTTCCTGTGTAAGCAAGAACCAAGATTTGCCTTGACATTTGTAGGTCACTGGAATCAAGAGGTTTGCAAAGGGGAGACTTGGAAATCCTTGAAAGCTCAGTTTTTGCCAGCACACCTCAGGTTCAAGCTGCTATGCTTCCTTCTGGCTCTCCATGTCCCCCACATCCTTCTCCCTTTTGTCATGGGACAGAGCTTCTCACTTAATAGCCCTCTCTCCCCTAGAGTGAGGGAAACTGCATGAACACTGGGATCGCTGGTTCTTCTGGTCTTCCAAACAGAGCCCAGGTGGTACTTCCATGAAATAAACTGAAGTGAACACATCTCTGCTCTGGCCCTGGTGAGCTCTAGGCTTGTTTATTCTCTAAAGTCACCTCAAGTGTCCTTTGAGGAGCCCTGGCCAGTTTGACTTTCACTATCCCTCCCTGCTCCCCAAAATGTGAATTCCAATTTTCATAACAAACATCCCTCCAGCTCCTCCGTGAGCAACTAGGGAGGAGCGAAGTGCAGAGTAAATCAGATTTCCAGGGCTAATTCCTCTAAATTTATTGCAGAAGCACACCCAAGAGTAGTACATCGGGGAAGCATGTCTCAAGGTCCGTCTCTGGCAGGTTTTGTGGATTTGTTTTGCCAAGGTGTCCCCAGGCAACAGTCTTCAGCATGGAGGAGCCCAGTAGGAGCCACACTACAGTGCTAATAGAAGAGCAGGGACTCTCTGCTTCCAGAGCATCCCAAGGCTTCATCTATGAGGAGAGCCCCGGGCTCTTGTTCTCCCCACACAGGAGGACTAAGGCCCAGAGTTTTCCATCTTCCATTTGTCAGGTGTTCCTCTGCATAAGTGCTGCCCAAGGATAACAGGGCCAGTCATTTAGACTTGGCAGCCCTGTACGTCCTAGGCATAAGTTTTGGCACAGACTCCAAAGCCTAGGATGCTAATATCTTCCTAGATAGCAGTTACACTCCTCTGTGCTTCTTCCGTCACAGCTTTCCCTGCTGCCCCTCGTGTCCTGCATCCTCCCTGGGGACCATGGCAAGCACAAAGACAGCTCCTCTCTTACACAGCTCAGAACGGCAGCCTCACACCACTTTCTCCGCAGGTCTGGAGCTCTTGAGAACAGCCTACATCTGGTACCACGCTGCGCTTGGAGTCATCCCCGCTCCCCAAGGACAGTCTGAGCCAAGTGTATGTTACCAGCACCAGAAGCATGTTCCCCGCTTCCTAAACATTGCATCAGAGCGCAGAGCGTCGGGAGCAGTTGGAAATGCACTGAAGCTGCCTCTGCATATGTGTGTCAGAGGACACGCACGCATCCCGTCTGGAAGCTAGGAGAAAGGCCATCTGCCTTTCATCGCGAACTGGTGACGGTGGCAGATTCTCCCTGTCGCTTTGGCTACCACACGCTGAGCTGTGCCCAGCTCCGCAGCGTGCTCCAGAGCCACCTCCTGGCTGAAAGGATAACAGGCCTGGAGAAAAGCAAGAATGAGAAAAATAAAACCCTAACAAACCCAAACATCAGCCCCCAAAATCCCAGTCATTTAATTTATGGCAGCGACGACCCTCCGTATCAGGTTTGCAGAATCACTTCACTCCAGAGGTGCTACCCTGCTCCCATTCCTAATGCATGGCCACCCTGGCTCCAGTGCAGGCGCATCTGGTGTACGCGTGCTTACTCCCCAATTTTCATCCAGGTGCCCCCAGTCACAGGCAGGCAGCTGGGCACAGATGCTGCAGTGCGTGCCAGGCAGAGGCAGGGAAGGCGGCTGGCACCAGGCAAGGCAAAACACCGAGACAGAAGCTGAACCTCTGCACTCAGGCATGCAAAGGCTGGCACTCTCCTTTCCCCACCATTTTCACCCTTAGCCTCCCACCTCCACTTGGCTCATGGGCAGCAGAGACCCACCCTATCCCCCAGCTTAAAATATCCAGATGTTTCAGACACTTCTGCATCTGTTTACACCAGAAGTCTTCCTTCTCTGCAGAAGATCTGTGCCGTTCCTTTACCAAGTCACACTGGGACAGCCAGGAACTGCTCCCTTTCAGGCCAGAAGAAAGGACAGGGGACAATTATCCCAAAGAAAGGTCCTTGGTCCATCAACACAGAAGAGGAAAAATTTCTCTCAGTCCACAACAGGTCCAGATCCTGCTATTTGATTAGACTTGTTTTCCAGCAAGGCTGTGCAAAACATCCAGGCAACTGAGCTGCCTTGAGGAGAGCAAGGCACAGTTTACAGAGCCAAGTGTCCTTCCCCAGCCCTACCCAAGGCAGGTGAAGAGACTACCACTGGGATCCTTCTCCCTGATGACCAGTTAATGCCCTTCACACCTGATGCTCCTTTGCACAGCAAAGGGTACGTTACCCAACTCTGGAAGCACAGGCTGTAGACAGAGGCCAAATAAAGCACAGATTTAACTCTAAGCCAAGGCTGCATACACACACACAAAAAAAAAAAAAAAAAAAAAAAAAAAAAAAAAAAAAACACACCCAAACAAAAAAAAACCAAACAAAAAAACCCACTTGATAAAATTTCATATTGAACCCTTATAAAAGGTTTTCCCCACTGTAAAGGTGCTAAGATCAGGTAAAGGAAGGGTTACAGCAATGTATAATGATCTCTAGCCTGGATTCCCTTCCTCTCAACTTTCTTCCAAGATGCTCCTGCCATTTCCAGCTCGCCCAGCGCAATACGGAACAACGACCTCAAGCATCCTGCGTGATCCCCAACATGAGTTCAGACTGAGGAGGCGGCAGCCTCAGACTTCAAAAGGTCTGGCGGGAAGAGACAACGCAGAGCAACACCCCCACTGAGGGGAAACCCAACGGCAGCCAGAAACCCACCCACCGCGGAGCCTTTACACAGGTAGAAACGCGCCAGACGAGCAGCATAGCCGAGAGTGACACAGGAGTCCTTATGATGTAAAAAAAAAAAAAAAAATCTCTTCCCATGTTGCAGCATGTTGACCTGACAACATGCCATCAGAATTTCAAATTATGTATCTGAAAAACCCTTCTCCCTGTCAGCGAGCGTTTGAACCTGAAGCGAAGCCAGCGGTGGAGAAGAGCAGACAGGAGAGGTAATTACCCGCGGTCTCCTCCAAGAGCTGACAGAAAGCAGGCCCCGTGCTGGAGATCCTGGCCTCATTACGGGCTCTCCTGGAGGCTGCAGCTGCTCCGCTCTGCAGTCAGACGCGAGTCACAGCATTTCGGAGGAGAAGGGAGCGTTCCTGCGAGCTCATTAATGGCTGCAGGGTCCATCAGCCATAGCACAACCGCAGCCATGCCGGTGTTTGAAGCCGGAGCCCCCAGCACTGCGCTCAGGCTTCGGAGACCAAGCAAAAGCCAGCCGTGAAGTTGGCTTGCTCGTCGCTGCGGCACTTCTAATACAGGAAGGGGCTTTCTCCTGAGTCGATGTGTGTTCTAGAGCTATCAGAAAGTGATGGAGCAAACTCTCACCCCTTCCTCATTAATGGCAGCAAGACAAAAACTGTAAGATTCTGCATCGTAGCTGGGGAACTGCTTTAGAAACCTATATCAACTTCTGCAGCAGAGATACTTTCCGGGGCGGGGTGGGGGGAAAAAAAAAAAAAAAATTAAAAAAAAAAAAAGACATTTGGCCCCAAGAAGCTGCCACCCCACAAAAATCAGGGGCTCCCTGCGGCTGCATATGCTTCTCAGAGCTTGCCTATGTGGGTCCCAGCAACTTGCAGCAGCGTGGAGATGGAAAGGTCTGCAGGGTAAGACAACCTAGCTGGCGTGGCACAGCCCCTCCTGTGCCTCAGGACTAATAAAGCACGGGTTTTAACTGGCAGACAAACCCCTGGCCGATCCTGTGGGGCAGGATCTGGCCCACACACACCCATTACCACTCCAGCTAGAGGAACGGCCCCAGCTGGGATCTCCTACACGTGCTTCTCTAACGGCCTCTCCTGACAGAGACCTTTGCCAAGCCGCTGATCCCAGGGGACAGGAAGGTAATTCCAGCTCCGTTCTCCCAAGCTGCCACTGCCCGTCACCCCAGCCGTGCCTGCACAGGGAGGTTGTGAATCCCCCATGACGGATCGCCGTCCGAGGGGGCTGAGCCACCCGTCTGACAGAGAAACTGCCAACTGGACGTGAACTACAGACCTGGACAGCAAAATGTGACCTGTTCCAGCCACCTCAGCCCCTTCCTAGCAAGGGCCTGGCCCTGGGAAATAAATGTCCTGAAGAGCAAAAGAGCAGGGAGAGACATGTAAATGGCCAAGTCCCGCACAGGGGTAAGAAAAGCCCTGTGCCCACTGACTCCAGGGGAAGAGACATGAAGCACGTGAAGCTACTTGAGTACAAAAACAGAAGCGCAGCAGTGGTGGAGGATTTGCAAAACATTATTTCTCTCAGCGCTACCTGCCCTTTTGGCTGGTGGCCCAGGCTAAGCCACGATGGAGCGACTGGCCAGCTCAGTGGAACGATGCTGCAAGGCTGCAGCAAGTCTAGCTCTTCCCAGGAACGAGCATCTTTGCCTCCAAAAGGCCACTATTAAATACCAGCTTCCTTTGGGAAAATACAGACCTCACAAAACCAAAACCTACGGCATTGGTTGTTGTCTCCCTAGCATAGCAAGCCAACCTCGATTCACAGCCTTGGACGCAGGGAGCGCAGGGCAGAGCGAGACAGGAAAAGTGTGTCAGGCTGTCCAGCTCCCTGATCCCGAGGAAGAGGACCGGAGGGGAATGTGTACGCATTAGCAGGGTAATGTTGGCATATTCTAGGCAGCAAGTTTAATGACACCTAATCATACTGCTACAGAATTTTGGAAGCAACGTAAACCCTTGGGCTTTGAATGACCTTTGAAAGACAGAGAAGAACGGGAATAAGTCATCCCCACAGCCACCTGCTCTACAGTTTCCTCCACCTTCCACTAAAACACCCAGTGCTGGAGCCATCACGAACACCAGACTGAGTCAGTCAAATGGATCCCGGTGCAATTCCTGTCATCCCTTCATGCCTAAATAATTGACATGGCACAGATTTTCCTTTCTAACAAGTCTTTTTTTTTTTTTTTCAGTTGAGAGACATTTTCTGCCTCCTCCTCTCCTTTTCCCAATTCTTTATCCCAACCATTTTTTTCAATACAAACCAAATTAGTCTGGCAGCTTGGGGTCCAAGCACCAATGCACAGATGCGGACACTAAACCACGCAGCTCTCCCCGCACCCTGGTCTGCACTGTGCACGCTAACGGATTTCTCACTGAGCTCAAGGGAGCTAGATCAGACTTCAAATGCCTCCAAGAAAGCCTCGTATTTCTCTCCACAGCATGTCCCACAAGGATCCGTTAACGCAGGTGGCCTCTGCTGCCGTCCCGGTCGGGGCTGCGCTCACGGAGTCTTAAAACGGAGCATAAACTCCTGCCTCCTCCTCTGGAAGTACACATCCTCCTGGAGGGATCGGTGGGGAATTTCACACAGGGTTAGTTTTAATGCTTTGAATATTCTGCGAGGTTTGTGTTCAATTTCTAGTCATAAAGTTTTAATGGGAACTCTTTGAAATTGCCAGCTTTTCCGATACATCTTCAGACAGAAACTGTCTGCCTATGCAGAACCTGGCGAGCTGCATCCTGATGGTATCTGGGGCACTGTCTACAGGTTTTAGTTTTAAAAAAGGAAAGCACATGAGATAGGCAAGTTTTAGCAACATTTTTAACCACGACATGTCAACATTTGTCCTACACTTGCAAGCCTGATAGCCTAAATCCTTGGTTCTGGAATTATATATATTTGACAAAGGTGATTCTGTAGCTGTCTCCTGCAATGGGAGGCAGGGAGTTGAGGACTTGGCTCAGAGCTAAAACCCACTCCCCCACAGATCACTCAGCCCCTCTCTCTCTGCTATAAACATCACTGCAAAACTCTTGCAAACACCAAGGAATAAAAAAAAAAAAAATCTTTGTTGAATAAGCTCACTGCTATGCTACCTAGCAAGCTCCAAAAGTAAATCCATGGCTTCTCCGCAGAGCCCTAAGCATTGCCAGCACGAGCAGAGCCGTGGGAGGAGGATTACAAAGAGGCACTGGGTGGCTTTTCTTAACATACCCTTACTTTTTGGGACTGGATCGCCACAGAAAATCTAGTCCTAAACAGTCAGGGGTTTTAGAATAAAGCAGAGATGAGGAAGGGAATTAAAAAAAAAAAATTGGAAAACAAAGGGGGGGGGGGGGCAAAAAAAGAACTAGAAACTTAATTTCATCAGTGAAAAAAAGTAACTTTGGTTTTCCGACACGTCAGCTTACCACATACATGAAATGTGGAGAACAGCGAAAAAAAAGTTATTTATAAGACAGGATTAATTTTGTAAAATAGAGAAAAGTGATGATTCTTGCTCTGAGATTGGATTTCTGACTCCTTGCACATTATTTCCTGGATTTGGCCCTTCCTCTTGCATCCTAAAGGCCATCACATCTGCTCTACCCATTTGCCCTGCACAGGAGGCCTTTTCCACCAGCCCAGACCCACGGTGAACAGCCAGAGCCCTCAGCAGGGATCACCGAGCTGCGCCACACGGCCCTGCCTCCAGCAACGACGCTGCGCTCACGAGGACGCAGCAGGACCACAGTCTGGCTCCTCCTGCACCTCATCCCCACCGGGAGGCAGATTTTCTGATCTCTACTGATCCGCTGGCCCTGCTCACTGCTGACTCTCCCCCAAAAATTAACCAGCCCTCTGCTGCGTGCCGCCTGGGCAGTAGATTGGAGTGCATTTCCCCGTGCATCCCTGGATCACCCCCTGTTCAAGAGGTGGGGGATGCCTTCCCAGAGCAGCCCCACCATTCAAGAGAAGCTGGGTTTCTCTCCACTTCTCCCCTCTCTTTACCAGAAAGACTTTATGCAAATCAAATCTCTCCTTCCCCGGCTCCTGCTGCGCTGCAGAGGGTTGGCGGAGGGGAGGAGAGGGGAAGGGGTGGGAAGGAGGGGGGAAGAGGATGGAGCCTTGTTCGCTATCAGCTGCTCAGAAGAGCAGAGCAGAGACAAGATTGATGATGCTCTCTGGATATAAGATCTCCTCCTTGTGAAAGGCTGCTTATGAGGCCTGATAGACTTGTCATCTCTTAATAAACATCGCTGATATGTCGGTGAGGAGAAAGCAGGAGCGAGGGGAGGACACACAGAAAGGCGGCTGACAATTTACTCAGAACGATGCTCTTCTCTCGCCTTGGCCCTCACAGGCAATTCAGATGGCCTCTTCCCTGGGAGGAACGACCCCAGCCCAGCCTCACCAGCACCTGCCATTTCAGCAGAGCCCAGGGGCAGGCTGAACCCAGCCTCTGCGCACTTCCAGCGGAATAAACTCTTTCACTGTGAGCCTTGGGCCACCAGCCTTCTGCATATACCTAAGCCTCAACAAAGCCAGGAAGATTTTCAAACTTACGCAGCAGCTATGGGAGCAGATCCCAGTGGGATCAGAGCGCAAGGGAAGCATTTCATCAGCACCTCGCGGAGTCCAAAGCTGCTTCATCGCCCTTGTGCTCCTTCTATAAATTGCTCTCCAAGTCTAAGTGGCTCTGCTCTTGCCCGTGTGGCTGTAAATCAGAGCGACTTGCCTGCGATTGGGAAACACGAGCCTTGCTTTTGTTTGATCTCTGTAAAGCAGCAAGGAAATTTTTAATGCCTGGAGGGAGCATTTGCCCTACCCAGCTCCAACAATGACAATCACAGGTAGCAAACGTGACATTATCACGGAGCTTCCCTGGATACAAACCACCCACTTATGGTCACCCACATCTAGCTACAGGCACAGGGATTTTATCTGACTATGGCCACATTTTCCCCGCATGTCTGGCTCAGATTGTATTTAATCAAGCTATGCATGGTTAAAAATCCTCCAGAGCATTAGCAGGTGCTTAGCGGTGCTGTGTAAGTGCAGAGCTAAGGAATAATGTGCTGTAAGCACAGCTAACATAAGTGTTCATAGCTCCCTGTGGGGCTGAGAGTGACGGCAAACCGGCTTCTCCACCTCGGGCTTACGTACGCAAAGAGAAGCTCCTGCGGAGACGGCCTAGGAAGGGATCAGGCTGGAATGCAGATCCCTTGCGTGTCATAGCTGCTCCCTTGGGAGGCTCAGACCTGCCCACAGCTACAGGGATGCTTCTCCAGCGACGCAGGGGGACATCGGGCTCCCCTGCACGTTAGGGCCAGCCCTGGGCACGAGGGCGGCCAGGCAACCTCCTTCTGCTGGTGCTGTTGGCTTTACAATACACTTCATCCCACACTATTTCTCTGTAAAACAGCATCTTGCAGTGATTCTCCCCATCTTACACCAATTCCATCATCACTTTTTGTCCTAATACAACTTTATCAACAAGTCCCAAGACAAACTTATGGAGTTACGAGGACTCATTACATCCCCAGCACCAACACTTAAACTCTTAGCAAACTAAGTTATTTCAGGGCTTGGATTTTTTTTTTTTTTTTTTTGAGAACTCACCATATTTTCTCCATGGCTCTTGTGTGTTTGCAGGAACCCAAACCCATAGGCTACTCTTTCCCAAAAGTTAATACAGGAACAGACTTCCAAGGGCTAGATTCACCATCAATAAACGCCCATGCTAAACAAGCACAGGAGTGCTTACACACTAAATGACTACCTGGCAGACCAAACAACTATATTTCTCCCTGGTTTATGCATGACCTTTCTACCCTATTTCCCGGAAGACAGACGTCAGGCCTCCCTCCTCCCCAAAATTAGTGACCCACAAGGAGTAAGTTTCTCAAGGCTGGAGCTCCCAGCTCGGAGCAGCCCTGGGGACAGCATTAATTTGATTAGAAAGGAAAAACGACCTTGACTCCAAAAGGTGAAAGCGCAGCCCTGGCATTTCCTGCCCTCAGCAGTCCATCACTAACCAGCGTCCCCCAGCGTCACCTTCTCAATCAAACAAGCACTTCAACACGTGAAACCCTCCTCTTCCACCCAGATTAAATCAGAGGGATTTTTTTGGCAACCTCCAGTTACAAGGTTGGTGTTCAGGCATCAAACTGGCATGTCCACGCCTGCCTTCAGTTCCCCAGCTCTGTGGGAACATTCGATCACGTTCAGCTGACCTGACTGCAGGTTCCCTTGCTTACAGTATTTTTCTTAGACAACACACCATACCCCAAATCAAGTACGCAGGGTGACTCCGTAGTTCACATTTCAGTAGGAAACAGCTTACTTTGCAGTTATTCCACATACACAAACATCTCAGCCCTCTTACTCACCTGGCCCCCCAGGTCAAATCCATGAAACAACAATTTCCCAGCACTTTCAAAGAGGTTAAAGTTCAGATATCTAACACAATATTCCCAAATTCTCATTATTTCCTTCTCTCAGAATATTTTAGGATCTTTTTTCCCAAGTCTCAGCTACTGACGGCAAGTGATCACACAAGAATGATAATAATTGTGCTAAAGAATAATTATAAGTTTCTAACTTCTGAGCTGTGAAGTCCTTGAAACCAGCAGGCAAACAAATAGGAAGCATCAAATGGATTTTTCCTTAAATTTCACCCCTTGCTCTGTAACCCCCAATGGCCCCTCTCCTCACCTCAGGTCTTAGAGTCGTGACTCAGAGCTCAGCTGGAGTTTCAGATTCGTTTACACATGCTTCCTTCATTGGGATTTTTCATTGCACTGGAAAAATGATTTTTAGATCAAAATCCCCAGAAAAAAAAAGCATACATTTTGTAGACTTTTTTCACATTTTCTCTAAAAAACAAAAACAGAACAAAAACAAACAAACAAACAAACAAAACCATTAAAAGTAGAGAATAAGAGGTTTTCACAAAAAAAAAGTAAAAAAAAAAAGCTTTGCTTAGGCAATAGACAATAAAGAACCAATTAACTACCTCATTCAAGAAACTGAATTGCGTGTCATTAAAAAAAAAAGAAAAAAAGAGTTACAATCTAAATTCTCCATTGTGATTAGAAAGTTAAGGTACAGCACATGCATTTTGTCCTCAGCACTTAACCTGATGGTTATAATGAGGATATCTAAGTGGCTGAGGGTATTATTTGGTCAGAGGGTCATCACAGTGAAAGAGAGATATAGCATAACTAGAAAATACAAGGGTGTTTTCACACCACATTTTACAAGTTGCCTTCCAATACAAATAGAGGCATGTAAGGCAAAAAAAAAAAAAAAGTGCTATAAGACCTTGCTATAGCGTTGAGAAATCCTTTGTATTAATAAAAATTAAAATAGACAGCAAAATCACTATGAGAAAAAACAGGATTCATAAGAGATGAAGAGATCAAGTGAGAATATAAAACCTAGTATTTTAGGAGAGGGGGTTTTTTTGTTGGTTTGTTTTTTTTTTTGGGGGGGGGGGGGGGAGGGGGTAAGTAATCTGACCATAATCAAGCTAGAAAAAGAAACCACAGAGGGGAGTAGGAATTATTCATGCTCAGGAACAGTTTGCAATCTTGCACTGCTTAATACCCACAGTTGCGTCCCCAGAGTTTTGCGCACGGAGCAAACGCAGGCATTTCCTTCCAGGAGCATTGCTGTGGTTTCCAGCAGGCTGTTTCGGGGAGCAGGAGAGGGTGTGACTGCAGGATCACAGGGCATACAGAGAGAAAGAAAGAAGAAGAAAAAAAAAAAAAAAAACAAACTATTTGGACAGAGAGACTTAAAGGTCTAATGACAATCAGGGGAGTGTATTTACCCAGCATAACCCTACTTGAACAGCAAAACTCATCAGAAATACAGGATGAGAGCCCTTTGAAGACTCTGCCTTCAGCACGCAGCAGCAGAGATTAAAACCCCAACAGCTCCCGTCTATAACTCACCCGGCTTTGGCAGGGAGCACCACACAACTGAAAACGCAGAGACAAACGGAAGGTGTCAGGTTAGTAATTTCCTAGCTCTACAGTGAGCAGCGTGGAAAATATGCGAACCTGTATTTCATCCTCCAAATCATATTAATGCTCAGATCTCAAGCAAGAGATAATACAAGGGTAACTAAAGCTGTTCCAGCCAATATTTTGAAACACAGGGATAGAAGTGTAATGCAAGTAGCGGTTTAGGATATATATTAAAATACCAAGTGGAGGCTGGAACAAAGCTAATGAACTTAAAAGATGACATCTGAACAAGTAGTCCATTACCCAGATTCCAGCATGCTTAAAAATCATATATCATTTACTTTCACATAAATGTCCGTTATCTCTAGGGGGTTTTTTTGGTTGTGGTGGTTTTTTTGTTTTGGTTTTTTTTTTTGTGTAGCGAGACATTATGCCTCCTAAGATCCCCTGACAAAGATTTAGTGCTGCCATTTTCTATCCACATCTCCTTCATCGACTTACCAAAAAAACTCTCCCCCCTGCTCTGCTGAGACAGTGTAATTCTCCAAATCTGCCGTTTTAACAGAAAGCGAATCTGATTTGGACTCAGGCTCCAGATGGGTATGGCTGTACAGATATTGTCATGTGAAAGATTAGGCACTAACTTAGACAAAGAACTGTTCATCTGCAAGCTTAATAGCCTCTGGAACAGCAACAAAAGAGTTACCAGGTACTGATATCACTATCCACAATAACAACGGTGTTGCAAGAAAAGATGGAAGTGGTGGAAACTCCCAATGGTATTCAATGCTCTGCGCAGAGGGCTAGTAACCCTTGCGTGCGGCTCCGGACCCTTGCAGGCTGTCTCTGTCCACATGTTCCAGTTGTGATAGCCAGCATGGAGTCTGCTATGGGATGCTGGAGGGGTGGGATGCTGTGGAGGGAGCACAGTGCAGGTGGTCCGCCAGCCCTTCAGGGCTGGGCATCTGCTGCACAGTTGCCTACCATTCTTTCACCTGGCAAATACAACGCATGGAAACTGCAGGGGGGTAATCCCACCCGTCCAACCCATGGATAGCCCACAATTCGCTCGGTGCTCTCCTCACAATTTTCCCACTCTTGTACAAGGCTTGGCACCTATAGTCTACACAGCCCAAGCAAAATCAGGGGGCATAAGTGAAGAAGAGACAGAAAATCAGCTATGGCAGCACCAAGCCTTGAATGAAATTGCCACCTCCTGCCCCAGAAATCCCAGAGCAGGTCTCAGCTTGGGGGCTGGGAAGAATCACATTCCATCCTAGATCCACTCCTACATGCATACTGAATTGCCCTCCTGGCCCCGGCAGCTCTGAATAATCACATGGAGCTTTCTTCCACATACCACACCGCCTCCCCAGACATTACCTCACCACCCAAGTTAGCAGAGGTCAGTTACATCCAAGTCTACTGCCCCGAGAGCCTAGCTCCTCATCCACCTCAGCCAGCAGGAGTTTCATCACCATCTTCAAAAAAAAGTCAGTGCTACACAGTAGAGACTAAGGCCACACGGCAGACCACGCTATCAACACAAACACAACTGGGACCTACTCACTTCCTTCTGACGTTCTCCATACTCCAATGGGTGAAGTGGTCTTCTCCAAGAGACAGGAAGAACATGTGTCAACAGGGCATATGGACAGAAAGGTGAATTGACTCAGTGTGTGTACCCGAACAGATTCTGCTGGAGAGAGAAGAGAAACACAACAGAAAGTTGAAATGCCCTCCGATTGCCCCCCAAAAGCTGGAATCCATCGGTGCAGCTGCACACCTGCATGACAGGAAGGCAGCTGGCTTTGCTGCTGCCGCCAAGGCAGACACTGTCACTGCGTGGCTCGGGACCTCTAAAGGGTCTTGGACTATATTTGTAGAAAACAACAACCTGTGGGGCTTTATATGCCAAAGGGAATGGAATGGAGAAGCAGAAGTAGCCAGGCAGCTAGAATGCTGCCCAAGGCATGATGTTCATCAGACAGGTGCCAGAAGTGCCTAACGAAGCTTGCCAGGGTTATCCTGCAACCACAAACCCAGCAGTTCATGCAGAAAAGCATGCTGAGCCCCACTTTCAGAAATCCTAACCTCCCACCCTAACACCAGTGGTTCTGTGCTAAAAAAAACACTACCTCCTGTTGGGGAAATAATGCAGAGGGACAAAATCCTCTGCTACTTGCCATGGCTTCTCCAAGGAGAAAGAGCATCCTCAGAGATGAAGTCCTTTGCATGGCAAGCAAAACACAGCAAAACCATGTTAATCTGCAAGACACAGGGAAGCCCTTTATGACCACCTCACACAGGTAAGCTGCATCTACTGACGGAGAGAGCTCAAACTGGGAGATGCCTTGGCATCCCTTCCACTTGGTCTTAGAAAATCCTGTTGTCCTGCTTCCCCAATTCTCAAACAATGCCATGCTGGGAGCTAAGAGACAAGTTTCCAGGGCACACGAAGCATGCCATCCGTCACTAGAAAGACACATTCCTTCGGTGCGCAGTTGGGACACAGATGTGACCCGCGATCCCCACGTCACTATAATTCACCCAGCCTTAACAACACCCCCTTACCCACCGCGCTTTCCCATTTGTTTCACATGGAGCATCACTGACCAGCCCCACAGAAAATGAATGTTCAGAGGGAGGAGAATGTTAAGGAACCTCCTTTCTTTATTTCAGATTAAGTAATCCATTCTGCTTGTTCAAGGAGCTGCTCTGCTGAGCTGCGAGGACGAAGTCATACGCTACCCATGGCATGCTGCAGTTCAGCAATATCCTCTGGCACAGCCATGCCAGGTAAGCCTGGGGAACCACTAAATTAACACTGGCAACCATTTGCACTATGCAAACACTGTGGCTCTGGGAAACAGGAAAGCAACATTTTTAAAACATGTTAGAGTAGGGTGAAGACATGCAGAGCTGGTGTCAGTCTTATAATGAAGGCTGTTTTCCCTGTTATCCATCTTGCCTCATGTCCGAGAACCCAGACAGGATCAGGCTAACAGTACACTATTATTTTTTTTCCCTGATGGATCATGCAAATAGAGCATTACTATTGACTTACACAATGCCAACACGTACAGGTTTGTAGTTGAGTGATTTTTACCTAGACACCAGGGAGAAAGTTCATCCTCCCTAAGTTAACTCTACGAAACCAAACCATAGATCTGATTTGTGTGCGCCAGGCTCCTACCTGATGAAATGCAGGATAAACTTTGTGCAACAAGGAAGAGTTACAATAGACAATGAATAGGTAATGGGGTGTAAGGGCTCTGAGGAGGTCACCTGCACCATCTCCTTGCTCTAAAACAGAAGCCATAAACCATCTCCACACCTCCCCATGCGCACACTTTTATATTTGTGAAGCACCCAGCACAAAAGAGCACCATGCTGATGGACACTTTGATGATTTAGGTGTTAAATAACAGATAGGTGCTTTTTATGTGGAAATTATTCCTGTTGGGACAGAGACACAAAAGCACCATTTTCTCCTGTGTCTCTGCCTGCCTCACCTGCACTCTCGCTGCTCATCCATCTCCCAGGATTGCCGGGAACACTGCACATGTAGGAGCATTTTCAAACAGCTCACATTTTCTTTAAAAAGTCAACCTGTTCAGTAATGGCTCATCCTGCTCCTCCCACCCCCTGCTACATGCTCCCTTGGGGCCGAGAGGGGAGAAGATTCAGCCTGCACTGGAAAACAGCTTTATGTACATTAAAATATCACCACTTGTGAGCTTGATGCTATTGCAACCTACAAAGCCAGAAATAGCAGCTTTGTCCCAGTGGAATAGAAAAGGACAAACTTCCAGCCTCCCAGAAGGGCTCAAGGTATGCAGGTGCACTTAGTCCTGTAGTAACAGAACCTGTAACAGCAAAAATATTACAGGGAGGAGGGAACAATATTGTTTCAGGTCAGTATGTTGTATATAATGTGCTTGTATACCCATACAATGAACCTCCAAGCTCAAAGATTAAAATAAAAGCATTTTACAGAAATGAAAGTAATAGTCCTACATCTATATTTTTCCAAAACACCAGAACAACTTCATGAAGCATTTGGTGACTTCAAGGACCTCTACAGGGTACGTGGCAGAAATACTTCCCTGCAACCAGCCATCGCCTCAAAATGACAAATAAAGACCCAAAACATTTTTTTTAACATAATCTTCTTTCCTCATGTTAAGCAAAATAAATATTTCCATTTTTCAACAAAAACATTTTTCTGTGCACCAGGCTGCAGGGTTCCTGGCTCTGCCACAATCACCCCCCACAACTCAGCCAAACCGTCCCAGCCCAGATATGCAGAGGCTCAGACATTTCCAAAGGTATGCAAAAAACAGGGGGAAACCAGGCAATTACATGTCTTCAAAAGCACTTTGGTGTCCTGTAGAATCAGAAGATGAAGACAGGAGCGCAACCCATCCCTCCCGCAGCTGTGTTTAGAGAGGACAGTGAGTTATCACAGAGACTATCGATAGGGCTGTTGGCAGTGGGAACAAGGACAAGAAATACAAGGATAAGGCTTGCACCAGCTTTTCCTCCTTCCCCACGCTGAAGGAATCGTGTGCCGATAGAGGATGTGTACGGTGCTGGGTGCAGAGTCCTCCTGTGTTTACGGTATCGCAGCCCAAAAAGCGAGCGTGCAGGAAAGGGAGGGAGCAGAACTCCAGGCCAGCACAGTGAGCCACGGCGTCCCGGACACCAGCTGCCTCAGTGGCCACGAGGGGATAAAACCCACCAAAACAGTTGTCTGTTCCCAATGAAGGGGTGTTCCCAAAGGATGCTTCAGGAAGTCGCTGGTCACCTCCTGTTGCCCTGAGACACAAATGTGTTGGAGGACAAAAAATCAAAACAAGTCCTCACTTCACCCCCTTCTCTGTTGCTTTTCAATCTCTGTGGTCCCCCAGGAAAGCCCTTGCAGGCCAGCGGCTGTCTCCAGCCCTGCAACAAGAGACAGACCAGGACTGCCAAGGACCAACTGTCACCCGTCACAGTTCTTCACACACCAAGCCTTCCAGATCTACATGGCTATAGGAGCACCAGCCAGGCCCACGGAGGGATTTGTTGTGCGACTACATCACCTTCCAGGAAGCCTTTCCTGTTGTTTGCCCCAGGAAACCTGGGGGGGACAGGGCTCCTTCAACACCACAGCAACTGAGCTAAAGCAAGCAGTCAGACCTTAGGCAGAAAGCAGCCAAAAGAGCCCCAGGAGTTAAAACCAAGAGTTACTAACTCCAGATATCATCTGCCTCTTGGTGCCATCGCAGCAGCAAGCAATTTCGCATTTTGCTGGCAAGATGAGAGCCTTAGAGAAGCCAAGCAGAAAGAAAAGTATTTCACCAAGTAGAAACCACTCTTGGATGGCTTTCAGTGACCTTCCCAGTCCTCCCAGAGATACACAGATGCACACACCATCACACCGCCGCAGCCGGGGATGCTATTTTGGCAGCCCCCGGATCCGGGCTGACGGAAAATGCACCGGATGCGAGAGGACCGCGTACAGCGGCACTCCTGCAAAACACGAGCTTGATGCAACGGCGGCAGCAGCAAGAGCTGAATCCTCATTTAAATAAAACGCCAAAAGGCAGTCAGCGAAAGTGACATTTATGGTGTTACTACAAATGCATTCAGTGGGAAGCTGAGTAGCAGAAGCAGGTTGGGGGGAAAAAAAACAAGCTGTAGTGAAAACTGCCATCTGTATATTGTGCCCCATTTTTAATATTCTGTATTCTCATAAAAAGTGTTGTTTCTGTCACTATTCAATCTCCCAAACTCACATGGAACACTGTTAAAAGTCAGCAGTGTGTGAAATGGTATTTTAAAATAAATGAAACCCGCTCGCAAAGCTGCGGAGGAATATTGCAATGCCAGGGTGCTGACAGACAGGCATTGAAAAGTAACAACCGTTATCATCTTAAAGCAAAGCGGATTAAATAAAAACCCACAGCTAGTGGTGCATTACCAAGTCTGATATTGACACAGCTGCCGTGGTGGTTATTTTTCATTGTCTCATCAAGACAAAGCATCATGGGATATCAATCTTCCCTCTGTCAGGCCATGCCTGGTGTAAAGTTTTTCGTTTACATTTTCATTATATCCCTTTTATCTCAGCTGCCAGCAAAAAAAATATATATACGTATTTTATATATATACACACACATATATATGTGTATCTATAAGTGTGTATGCACATATATACTTTTGGGAGCTCTGAGACCGGTTGTCCTGCAGCGTGTTGCCAAGCCGCAGCCTCTGGCGTGAGGGTCCCCGTTCCCCCAGGACAAAGCCAACCCCTACTTGTCCGTGGTAAGGGCCGCAGGAGGGTGGGCTGCAAGGACTGGCTTAGGTCCCCTCTGACTGGGGACGGGCTCAGCGGTGAGCTGGGAAAGGGATGATGCCCCGAGAGCTTTATAGTCAAGAAATCCAGTTCCCCCTGCTACCAATGCTTTCCAAGCAAGCCCCTTCCCGTAACCAGGTTTCACTGGATAGACCGCCCAAGTCCGTGCTGCTGCCTAGCTCAGTTTGGCGTGCAGAGAGGAAGAAAAAGCGGAAATCGCAATTCTCCATGGAGGGCACGGACCCTCACGGTGCTCACTTACAAACACAGCCTCGGTAGCTCAGCCTGTGCTTCACTCCCGCTGACCACTCTGCTGCTCTGAGGCATGAGGCACAACTAGATGTTTACAGCTGGCCACAGCATTCTCCAAAGGACTGCTGCAGAAAGACAGGGCTCATTCTCTTATTCTTGAGGGAGCCACATCTTCCAAACCTGTTGCAAATGTTTGCTATGGCTGCTCTTCCATGCTTATTATTTAATTAAAGTGCACTCTCACTTCCAACATTTCTTGCTCTTGTTACATCTCACCAGAGCACTGCCTGTAACAGCACTTTCGGAGCAGGAACTCTGGGAAACGTAGTTCCCAGTGGAAAAAGAGAGCTAAAGCAGCCACAAAGGGCAGGTGGGAGAGCTATAAAAGGGCAGTAAAAATAGTACAGCAAGACTCCTTGGGAAAGGGCCATAAGGGAGTAAGCCTGTAAGCAATCGGTCACCAAAACTCCGTGCTCACTGCCAGCGGCCCCTCTGATGAGCTGTCTGTAAGCTGACAGTGCCAAATCGGTACCTCCCCTCCTTTCCTCAGCTCCCAAGCCAGATAGCTGCCCAAATCCTGTACAGCGTTAGACGCATACAGGTATACACCAGTCCACGCACGCTCTGTTTACAGCCCACCATGCTGAGCAGCAGGAGAACACGACTGATCATGCCTCTCCGCAGTGGCCCAGAGTCTTCTCCCCATCCCAGTGGGTATCGTGGAATCATAGAATTGTTATTACCTCTCCAGTACACTCATCAGCTCCACTGGCCTTATCTGGAGGTCAAGCCTTTGCTGCTGCTCTGTAGCCCAGCTGCCCCAGGAGCAGGGCCAGTCGGTCCCAACACGCAGTGTATCGCACACTCCACCATCTCCTTGCACTCCACTGGGGATCTTCATGCAGATGGGAGGGCAAGTGTTCCCTACGGCAGAGCAAGTGCTCCCTAGCACAAGAAATCCCTGCAGGAAAAACACAATGCAATGTCAAGCAAGTCATCCTCCCACCTTCTTTTCCCTGCCTCAGTTTCCCCAGCGCTGTTGGCAATGTCCTCAGGCACTCCACAATCCCCCTCCTGCTGCATCTCCTGGGCTGTCTATACCATTCTCCCTATTCCCCCACTGCAAAAACAGGATCCCGCTGCCAGGAACTTCTATCCCACTGAGGGGTCTCTACAACCCTGGGATGTGTGTTCTTTATCCTGCTGCTATGGGCATTCTCTCTCCATCCCCCAAAACGTTCCCTTCTTCCAAACAGCAGCCCATCTTCCCAAGGTGTTTCCATTCAAAGAGAGGATCATTAAATCCCTGCAAAAGGCAAACTTCTGGGAAGCCATGGCAGTTCAGTGATACCCCAGCCCTCACTCCATCCCTGTGAGGTCATCTGCCTTCATCCTCGCTTGTGCCCAGCCTGAATTCAACCCCTAGGTCCTGCCCCAGACCAACAGCAGTTACACCTTCTCCGCAGCGCTCAGCGTAGCAAAGGGTTACACCAGCTCTTCCAGCAGCGTTTCCTCTCTCTCCCTCTCTGCAAGCAGCAGCAATTGCCATTCTGCATCCTTAATAGCAGCGTAATCAAAAGTTATGATGCATTTTTCAGTAATCACAAGAAATGATCCCCACTTAGCGTTAAGTAAAGCAAATTTGCCACTGGAAGGATGAAAAAAAAGAAGAAAAAGAAGAAGTCAAAAGCATTTCAATTTTCATTTGAAACGAATGAGTCAGAGTCAATTTGGTAAAGCAGTTAACAGCAGCTGTGCTCCCCTTCCCAGCCCCTTAACAGGTACAATTTGCTTTTAACAAACAACCTCACCGAGGTCTCTGGCACCATGTTAACACAGTGGCATTCAACCCCTCTTGCTGTTGTGTATTTAAATTGGGTAATAGAGTCAGACGGAGGAGATCCACCGTGAATCTTAAGAAGTGCAATTTGACAGCATCTTAAATAAAAAAATAAAAAAATAAAAAAAAAACAGGGGGGAGCCTTTATAAAAATAATAAATGAGTTTGAGAGCAGGTTTTGCTGGGTTATTTCAAAGCAGCATATGGAAAACAACTAAAGTCTCAGAAAGCCCCAGCATGGTGTGGAGGAAAGGTGGCAAGACCCCAGTGAGCTTAGAGCCGTGAGCGAGCAGGGGCCCTCCACAAAGAGCTCTGCAAAAGAAGCCAAGGCATTTGAGAGCCAAAGCACCCTCAGCCTGGGTGCACACAAGATACTTCGCCCCACGCCAAGAGCGATAGCGGAAGGCTGTATGTCAGGGAAAAAAAAAAAAAAAGAAAAAAATCCAACACACACACAGTAGCCCTGCACACTCACACTGAGGTTGTCTCCATCCCTCAGGATCCCATAGGCTCAGCAGCTGCTTAGAGGGAGGGCTCCACCTGGGCTGGGAGAAAAAAACAAAAATGCATGTGTAATGAGCCTCCAGCCACCTCTTCTCATCCCTCCTGACCCCGGAGCATCTTCCCTCACCCCAAAGATGGGCCCTTGACGATGCCCTCATCTCACTGGGCTTTCGGCTCAGGCAGTCATCTTCTCCCATTCATTTGTTCTTTGAAGAAATCTCATTTCATTACCTTCCAGGCTCCTCAGCTTTGTGGGGAATTACAGGAGGTCAATGAAAAATTCATGTTCTCAGTCAGTAATTGGCATTTTTTATTCCCTTTTTTTAGAGGAAGGAAAGCAAAGAAAAGGATGTGAATGGGGCAGACAGCAGGGTGAGTGGGTATCTTCTGCTGGTTATTAAGATAAAGTCTCTCATATTGCTCCTGTCCAGTGTACTCTGGTGCCTGCTCCAAGCAAGCCCTGTAATCCTACATATGGAAATTTGAAAGCATTCCTGGTACTTTTATTAAAGGGACAAGTAATGAAAGCAGACTGGACACAAGCAATTATTACGGTGTAATCCGCTGGAAATGAAGTCAATCCAATCACCCAGCATTTTTGCTTTCTTCTCATTTTTCAGACTTCAAATAAGTGCTTCCCAAATCCCAGCTGAAGTTACTGTTGCAATCAATAGCGCAAGGGCTCTCAGCATAAGACTCAATTAACATGATGCCAGCAAAAACTCCCCTATTGATCCCCGGCTGGCCTGAAACAGCGGTCAGCAGCAGCACCAGCCACCAGTGCTGGCAAGGAAGACAAATGCAAAATTAAGGGGCTGCCAGCAAACTAAAAAGAGAGGCAGACCTCTTTTTCAGGGATACCCAAGAAAAAGAGAAAACCCTGTCCTGCAAGCACAGGAAGGTCTCCAAAATAAAGTCTCCCTGGCTGCAGGTTTGCCATCAACAGGCATAAGATGAGTATTTCACCCACCCAACACATGAAAAGAAATGCCACTCAGCCACCTTTCAAGGTCCTGCCCCATGAAGCTGCGGACGGGCGATGCTTCTTCCTCCATCTCTCCCTCCTGCCAGCAGCGAGCACGCTGTCAGCCAGGAAACAGATTGCTACATACGGCACGACCAAGGCTTGCGATGATTAGATCTATTAATACAGTGCATCTGATTCACCTCCAAGGCCCTGATGCGCGCTGACAAATACAGACGGGCTTCCCAGCTTCGCTGAGCGGGGCCCTGCGATAATGACCTCCTCGCCAGTGGCTGCTTGGAGCTGGGATAGGCAGGACCAGCAGAAATCAGGGAGAGCAGCATCCCCTGTTTGCTGCTGGGTGCCCTGGGAAGACCCCTAGCAAGGATGGCACAGGGAGCTGCCGACCACAGGTAGTGGTCCCAGAGCTTATGTCCTGGCAGGTCCTTCTCACTTTGAGGATGAGAAGAGATCCTTGTTCCCTGCCCTTCCTACATTCTCCTCCAGATGGGGCTGGTCCCAGTGGTGGCCCAGTCCCTGCTGCCGGCTAGTCCTTGCAGGTCCACACGTCTCTAACTGCCACTCGGGATCTGAGTTTCCTTGAGGCTAGAGGAAGTCCTGCTTCTCTGGACTTGTCACCTTCTCTAGGATCACTTCTCCCCACCCACATCCCCCAGCAAGAACAGCCACTGAGGCAAAGCAGGGGAGGTGGGATGGGCAATTCCCTGGGACGAAGACTCTTTCCTTGAGCTTCTCTGACCCCTCATCTAGGCCCAAGGTCCTCCCGGTACCACAGTGTGCCCCACAGATCTCTTCTCGGAGCAGGGGGAACATCACCCTATGCATCTCTACTCAGCATCTTGTGCTTCCTAAGCAACCCCTCCTCTAGCTCTCCTTTGTCCGTCACCTCATGCACTTTAAACAAAACTGGAAAGATCGCGATTCTAGCACCTCACCCGAAGATGTGAAGTTTTTTGTGACAAAGTGAAATCCTACCTGTCCCCCATCACAACCTGCTGCATGACTTGTAGAAGTCAGACAGGCCCCACTGCCTCGAGGGCCGATTTATGTAGGATGAGGCTTTCATGCCCTAGCCTGCTCCCCTCACCCCGTGCCTTGCCCTGCAGAGCTTCTGCTCTCCCCTGCCATGCCCGCAGCCGGGAGAGAAAAATCCAGACAGCTATCGCTCCAGCAAGTCCAACATCATCTGCTGATCGGGCAGGGTGACGTCTCCTCGCCAGCAGCTGCGGCCCAGGGTCTGCCCCTGCGGGAAGGCACGCAGGCAAGTTAGACGTGGACACTTAGCACGTTTATTACCTGCTTATGAGATACCAGGCTCTTCTTACGATGAATAGGCTGGATGATGGCTTCCGCCAGCTCCCAATGCTTAGCAAGGCTTTCTAATTCCATTTTGCAAAAGCTGGGCTAAGGCAATATGGTTTGCAAGAGGAAGGAAGGAAAGAGCAGTTGTTTTTCTCCTGCCTCCAAAACCACCCCACCCTTTGCGCAGTCTCAGCAGGACCCTTCCTTGCTGCGCTCTGCCTTTCCTCCCTACCGCTTGAGCGCGAAGGCAACAGCTGGGAACTGGCAGCTCCGGTGGCCACGGCCTTCCATGACTGCGGTATCATGAGGTTAAAAAGTTAGTAGACAGTGCAAAGACTTTTCTAGGAACGGAGACAGGCTTGAAAGACGTTCCATAAAACTGGAACCCATGAAGACGTTTCTGCAAGGCAAAATTATCAGGAGACATGGAAATTCAGCATTGTTTCACAGGATCGCCGTTCAGCTCTTCTAAAGGCTGGAGTGAAAGCCACAGCCAAGAGGTTTTGGGTGCCTCTCCCAAAGGCAGAGAGTGCTGTCATTCTTTTTTGTGATGATTTCTTCCGTATTCCTTAGTTTTGTAGAAACCTGTCCTGTTATCCTTTATCCTTCCCCGCAGGCCAGATTCAAAACTGCATGAAGGGGCAAAGAGTGCACAGGATCATGAAGCTGCATTCTCACCAAGTCACTCCCAGACTTCGGCGATTTTCACATTCTTGGGCTTTTTTTTCTGCTCGTTTTGATCAGTGAAAGCAACCCGTGGAGGTTGAGCCCAGCAGAAACGACTGTATTTTGCTAACTAAAGGTGCTTCATCACCCATTCACCTCTGTTGGCAGGACAGACATCGCCACACTGTCTCCTCACAAGTGGCACCAGCTCAGGGCAGGCAGCAATGCCATGCTGCAATTGCTCTAAACAACACAGAGCAACTCCATTGAGAGAGGCAGGTTGTGAAGGTAGCTTGGGGGCCTTTGAGGTGGGCAAGTTGGTTCTTGGTGGCCAAGCTGCCTGCAAGCTAAGCACCCAGCTCTCCAGTAGATGGATGAACGGTCCTGTGACACTGGGGAGAGTAGCTCGTGGGCTTTCATCTGCCTCCTTCTTCACCTGTCTAGGTGCTGCTGACCCCTGCAAAGGAATCGTCATGCATGGGGACAGACAGGACAAGGAACCAAGTTCATATGGAGCTTGCTGCGGAGTTTGCTAGCTCTGGATGCTGATCTCTGCTTGGTAGGAGATGAACACCAGCCTCCCTTAGCAATGGACTCGGTGCTCAAAGTTTCCCTCCTCTTCCGTCCCTCGGCCCCAGCCTGGGGGAAGGCTGCACATCATACACATCCCCGCTGAATTGTTACACGTTTCTGCCGTGTTCCTTAGACAGAGGACTTTGCTACCAGCGAGCGGGAGAGAAACTGCCATCTGGGACCGCATGTGCTTTCCAGACAGATGGCTGACTATTCTAGTCGTGTTTTATTTCTAGCAGTGGTTCATACAGCAACAGCGCTAGTGTGAAAATGGGATATGACAAGATGTGTATTGCTTACACCTTCTGTAAAGTTCAGATAAAACCAAGATGCACAGAATGTAAAAATCAATATAATTAAGTAATTAAGAGAAGCAAAAACCCCTGATTTAATGCTGCATTGTGTTCATGTATACTACAGATTGTGTATGTATGTGTGATATGGAACATACATATGTGTGTTTCCATATTCATGCACGTACACAATGCAAAACAAATGAAAAATAATGAATGCATACATTTATCCATTAAAATAAAACCCATTTCCAAGTTCTTCTGCAGTTCAGGCTGGAATGAAGGCCTGAATGGAATGTGTTAAAGGCTACTGGTCACACACTGGGAGCTGGCTGGAAGTGGGCTTCCCTTGTACGTGGAATCACTCTGCAGCTCAGCTCTAGAACACGCATCGCCCATACACAGGTCTTCATACAGCCTCAAGAAGAAGGAAAAAGATGTCAAGAAAGGTATTCAAGACAAAAGCACCTGTTCTCTGGCTGTCCAAAGAGCCAGTGCAGACGTAACAGGCTTCTGGAAGAGGCTGCTGCTGGACTCGGGCACATCTGAGGATGCTCCTTCCATCATGTCTTGCTTCTTCAGTCTCAAGAGCAGCACAGGTCCATCTCATTTTGCACCCTGTGAGACAACGTGGGACCAGAGAGGAGAGAATGGGAAGAAGGTATTACTCGATCCACACCTCAACACACAAGACTCCACCCAGCAAAGTGCTGCTGCTCAGGGCTCACCACCCATCTCCTAAGGGGCTCCAGATGGGCAGAGATGTCCTCTACAACAGCAACGAGGATCTGTGGCTATAATTGATCATTTGTTATAATGGGCTGGTGCAGAGCGGTAGTGGTAAGAGACCCAAATGCAGTGTAGCCTGCTGGAGTCAGAATCATAGAATGGTTTGGGTGGGAAGGGACCTTTTTAAAGGCCATCCAGCCCGACCCTCCTGCAAGGAGCAGGGACATCTCCAACCAGATCAGGTTGCTGAGTTATCACTGTACAAAGTCCCTGCAAGGGTATCACCAGCTGGGACAGAGACACAAAGGATGCCACTGCCCTAACATTAAACTTCAGGACTGTGGCTCAGTAAGGGATGGGTGGCAGCTAGCCCAGTACACTCATGTGCACAAGGCCCAGGATCCTATGTAGGGACAAAAAAAAAAAAAAAAAATTGTCCCCAGATAAGGTTGAGGGTGCAGAACAGGGAAAATTCATCTCAAACAAGAGATGAGCCCTGTGGTCAATCTACAGGCAAGGCTCCAAGCCTGGTCAGACAGAGAGGTGAGAAACTGCCACCTCTAGACCCACCGTGGCTCTGACTCAGCAAATGATTTCTTTTTTTTCCTCCCACTTTCAGGCCCCAAAGTACAGTGAAAAGGACATTACACAGAAACCAGAGCATGTTTGAGGAGTTTTGGCAACGGCCAACTCTGCCTTCTTGTCACTTCGCAGCTCCCTGGGTGTCACTCAAACTGGAAACCTTCTGCCCGGTTCCCGTTAGGTGTAGATGTGCTTTCACACTTCTGCCCGGCCAGGTACTCTCTGTACTGCTGATGGTTAATTACCTGAGGATGAATCACAGCGCTCAGCAGGGAGGTGGGGGCAACCAGCCTCACCCCAGCAAGCCCTGGAGTAGGGTGGCAGGAAAGAAAAACATCTCTGCATCAGGCAGGTGGGCACGCACATACAGGATTCGCGAGGAATAAATTCAAAGAAGAACATCAATAAATCTCCCAGCCCGGCCACTGGGGTGGGAGTTTCTTTTCCACCCCTCCCTGCAACAGGGAAATTCTGCTCTTTCCATGGGGGGTGGGAAGTGGCGCAGGGCTGCATTGAAATGTAAATTCACTCAAATTATTAAGCACAAGAGAGCAGCTCCTGCCAGCCCTTTGTTCCGCAGTCAGAATGTGTAATCTAGAAGAATAAATATAGTCAGATATCAGCTAAACAAAGAGACCCGGGGCCATGCATATTCAGCGACCCTCTCCCCCAGGACATCCCTTCCCCCTTTATCAGGGAGGCTCTTTCTGCAGTCAGCAATTGCGGATCAAAATGCCCTCATTAACCAGGGCTGCAATGAAAACCTCTCTCTGTTTCATACCAAGGGTGGGGTCCTTTATTTCTTTCCCAGAGCAGAGATCTCCCTACCCCCTCGTTTCCTCCTCTGCCCCTTTTCCACCCTGGGAGGACAGGGCAGGGGTGGCTCTGATGCCCACTGGTGCTAGATTCCCATCAGATGAAAAGTCCCGGGGTCTGGCAGCTAGTGTGGCTCCAAGAACTGCCCTACACTTCGCCATGACATCCACCTCTGTCCTGGCCAGGGGAACAGCCCCAGGAGCAGGCACAGGCAGACAACAGCTCTATGCAAGCTGCCTTAGAGGGCAGGAGCCACCAAATTCACCCACTCTAACACTTCACAGGAAGGATTACCTGGACCGAGCCTGACAATCAGTGGAGACTCCCAGAGATATTTAGATAAAAGGACCACCCAGAACAACTGTTTCATATGTTTCTCATCTCCCACAGCCAGGGTTGCTGAAGCCACCCCAGGAGCTCCAGGCCCAGCAGCCCTTGCAGAGCTGCCAGTTCACGCTCTGTGCTGTGATGGCTGAGGACATCCACCACCTCCGCTCTCTGGTCGTACAAGAGCAGGTGATCACACCGGCATGAAGTCATGCTGGTAACCGGCTGGGAAAGCCAGGCTCAGCTTCTCGAAGCCATTCCAGCAGCAGCAGAAGACCAGAATATCAAGCAGGCAGCCAAGAATTGGATCTGCCCCAAGCCACAGAGAGAAGTGGTCAGAGGCGAAGCCGGCATCAGTGGTAGGAGGCAAAGCACCAGGCAAGGAGGAGCGGGTGCTCTCCCCACCCACGGCAGGAGTCATTACCTAAACACGGCTCCTCTGTCTGCAGCACTGTCAGTCTCACACCTGTCACTACCATTACACCCGCTACAAGATTTAAAGATGAGGTGGAGAAGGAGGGGGGAGAGAGGTGGGGGGAAAAAAAAAAGAAAAAAAAAAATCAATTTGGCTGTTTTTGAGTTATATGAATATAATAAACCCTGAGTGTCCTGCTTTTGGATGCAGTTTGTGCTTCCAATAACTCAGCAACATATTCATTAAACAAAGAGAGGTAAAAGCAGCAAGCCATTAAAAATAAAGCTCCAGGAGAGGGAAGGCCATGCAGGCTGTAAATATCTTTGACTCTTTTTCAACCTCCATTTTCTTATCCCTGCTCATTCACTAATTGACCTCTGGATCCTGCTTCTCAGAACTGTTTCCGTCACTGCACTTTGTCCTTCAACCACAGCTTGCAACAAAGGATCTCAGGCACTTTCTAGCACAGAATAAACTCATACTGTGGCCCTGCAAAGCAAGAGAAAGGGTCCATCTCGCTCATTACCCTGGTGCTGTGATGCACAGTGCTACAAAAAAAAAAAAAAAAAAACACCACAGGATCAAAGATCAGGTGTTCCAGGTGAAAAAAAAATATTTCCAGTTTTAATCTGTTTATGCACTGTGCACAGACTCACTTATGCATACGTAAGAAATGCTCACCTTCTGGTATTTCAGCTTCATTGTGTGACATCTACCCACATCCTCTTCCTCGTCCAGGCAGAGGCATTCTGGCCACAGGGCACTGCCCCCCATCCTGATCCAGCCAGGACTTAACTCCAGCTGGCAGGCACCAGAGCCTCACCAGCTGATCTGGACTGAGGATGAGGACCAGCACACATTAGCACTGAGCTATCTGCATGAGAGCCCATGGATTTCAGCACTGCTCTACGAATCCTGAGGAGGTTGAGCCTGTCACAGGTAGACCTAACTCCAGGATCACCAGCTTCTCACCGTGGCTACCAGGAAACCATTTCTGACCCAGCACCTGAAATCTGTCTTACCTTGTCCAGTCTGAAGGGCCATCCCTAGTATCAAGTGGCTTAACTCCCAAATTAACGATTACCTCCCATCACAAGCCAGAACAGAGATTCAGAAGACAGCACCTGGCTGGCTCATCACCGTGCAGGTGGGACAGATCTCACACTGATATGGAGGGAAGTGGTTACTCAGCAGGAGGCTCAGCTCCAGCTCTGCAGCATCTGGTTCTTCTTTGGAGTTCATAATCTTCTACACGGTTTCGTTTCTTCACAAGTTTTAGAAGCATCTCAGAGCATCACCCAATATGACAACAAAACAGCAAGTGAGACTTCCCTCACATTTCCTCCGATTAGGAAAAATGCTTGCTGAAGGAGGCAGCCTTAAGTTTGGTAAGGGCACAAGGCTCTTTCTGCCCCGAAATAGACGTGATGAGATTCTTCTGTTCCTTGCCTGCAGGCATTCAAAATGCCACATTTCCTCCATTCCATGGGATTTAAAAAGAGCAGCCTTCTCACGTTCTTAATCCCTCCCAAAGCTCACAGCATACCACAGTTTTGAAGGAAATTGGGTTAAGACCTTAAAGGCTATTAGAGGAGTTTTGCTAAGTACTGGCTCTGCAAAAGAAGCTACAGGAGAGGGACAGCCTGGGGACATTACAGACCTCTTTGAGCCTTGGAGAGCAGAAAGCAGGGCCAGGAGCTCTGCATCATATGCCTGCCTGACAAGCCATCTGCACCCAGTCCCTGCTAACGCCAAGCAGCGGAACAGAGAGATCAGACAAGCTCATCTCCCAGTTTTCCCTGAGAAAAAGACATTTTCAGTGCAAGGAGGGAGGAAGGATGGTGCATCTCTGCAGGTCCTTTTCTCCTGCCCAGGGTTGATTGGGGAACAGTCCACGCAGCCTCTTGCCTTAGGCACAGGACATCAGTTCAGCTCAGCCTGAGGAAGGAGAAAAACCCTTAAAAGCAGAGATGTCCAAAGCCATTCTTGCAGGTGTCAAGGAACTGTTCTCAGCCAGCCAACATCCGTGTAGCAGGCAGGTGATTGACACCACGGTTCTTTAGATCGAGCACAGGGTTTAAGTAGCCACTTCTGACTACCGGTATGCCAGACAGAAATCCCCCTCCATACAGCCTTCTGCTGCAGGGAGGGGACTTGCCACCACCAGCAGCTTTCGCTCAGCAAGCCTGTTTTTAACCACAAATCAGTTAATTTAAAGAAAAGTGCCCCCTTCTTCCCCTAATAACCACAGTTTTACCTCTCACTGCGATTTTACAATGGTGCAGCTCAGCTGGGTATAACTCAGAAAAGGAGAGCAGAATCTGGCCTCAGCTGCTTACATTTTACCCCCTAAACAAAGCCACATTTGATCAGGAACCTCCTTTTCCATCTACTCATTCACTGATATTAGGAGATATTTTTAGAACAGCACAGTACTTGGGTAGCTTCACACAAGATTTCTTGCATTGTATTTTCCAGGACAGCCCAAAAGTTAATCAAATGCTACTGATCCCCAGATACCCTCTGATCGATACACAGGTATATGAACTCACCCACAGACTTGACACAAAACCATTAAAGAGAGGGGAGAAAACAAAAAAGAAAAACACCAAACATTCAAGGCCTCTCACTTGGGCTCATCAGTGAATATTAATTTTTATTGTCATGCAGTTGACTTGTAAATCAACCGGATCATTAACTCAGACCTTTTGTGCGGTAACATTACAGGATGTTGCAAGTTACTGAGACACCACAGCGCTTCCTACACTCCCACTGCTCTGAATGCAGAGTTCTGCTGCCCAAGAAAGAGGGGCACAACTCAAGCACACCCAAACACAGGTCCCGCTCAATGCGACGGCTGCACTGCGTGACCGTACTGGCCAGCTGCATGGCATTTGCCAAAATAACCACACCAGGCTAATCTTCCTAGCCAGAGCGCCTTCTGCTGGGTAGCTTATTGCTCACAGGTATGGAACAGCAGGACTGGTAAGAGACCTGTTTCTGCCAAGACAAAGGTATCCATAATAAGTTTACAGTTCTAAGCAAAAGACTGAAGTTTGAACTAAGGATTTGTGGCTCTGCTGAGAGTAGATGCAGTTTCGGGTAGTGAACAGGTCTATATTGATTTACAACACCAAAAGGCTCAGATCTTGCCTGTTTCATATCTATTAATAATAAGTATTGACTATAATAAACCAGTTGAGAACATACTGCTGGATCTCAGTCTGCGGTGAATACTGAATTAGCGGAGTGACGTGAAGCACAGTTTGTTCGCTCCCCAGGCTGTTGCTGCCGTGGATGTCCCACCTTGTCAAGCCCATGCATTCCTGACCATTCTCCTGAAGAAAGGCACAAGTGTCCATCATCTCTGCTGGAAGCTCTCATTTGATTTTTCTCTAGAGAGAAGAAATGAAATTAAAAGCCAACGTGTTTTCAAGCAGTAAGGAACGGTGACATAAGATGCTAATTCACCTGTGCAACTTTCAGAAAATTGTGACCTATTGGATTTTATGGAGATTCATAAAAAGGAACTGAGCGTTTTCAGCCAGCTCTCTTTGTCTGGGAATGGACATGGTACAGATGCACTCACAGCCAGGTCAGGATCAGCTGGGCTCAGTGGTTCAGCTCTACGCCTCTTGCCAGAGGCCAGCCCAGGAGAGGACAATACCCCTCTGCAGGAGTGCAATCGTGTGTAGCAGCAGCAGTTTAACCTCCAGTACAGCCAAAAGGGACCCAGTGAGCTTCAAAATGGGTTTCCCTGCAGTGCTGCTGCTCAGACCATGTTTTAACAGGACCCACACAACTGCCACTTGCATGCCTGACATACAGCCATTCCAGCTGAGTACGGCCAAGATGGACTCGCCTGCAGAGCCTATAAGCAAGGAAGTTTCTCAGCCACACGAAATTTCCTGCTCATGCACAATCAGTTCAGTTGTGTGACAAAGGGCCACGGCATTCTCCCTCCCATACCCCCACCATTAGAAAATACTGTACGGTTCAACAAAACACAGACGTTGGGCATTGCTGCTATACGTGCTCCCTTCCTACAGCACCTCACTTTCAGGAGGGCCATGTTACCCAAAGGCACGTCTGGTTCTGTCCCGGCTCATTCCTCCAGGCTTGCAGACGGAAGGGAGATCCCATGACCCGCCAGTCCGTGCCCCTCTCAGCCTTACACCATCACTGTCGTGCTGCTGGGCTGCCACTCCACTCCTTGGCAGTTTCTCCTTTGACAAATAACTGCCAGAGCAAAAAGAAGAGAGGTCTGCTATGAAGAAGGCTATGCCAGGGACCAGGAACGAACGAAATGGAGGAGTTGCAGATTAAGACCGAGGGGTTTTTGCAGGACAGGTTGGTAGGTGCACGGGGCAAGAGTTAGCTGCAGAGAAACAGAACTCAGCCACACCATCCTACGTTCTCCTCTAGCCACATCTGTCCAGTCCCTCATCTGCAGGAGCCTGGTGTTGTGCTTTTGAGAGAACAGTCTCTTTGTAAGGGAAAACAAAGCTGAGGTGTCACAGAGTGGGTTAGGAGCTGGACGCCACAGAGAGAAGGTGGCTCTGGAGAAGCCAGGGGGTCTCCATTTCCAGTTCAACAGCGACCTCTGGTCTCAGCAGACCGAAACGCACACGTCTCCCTTCAGCTCAGTTTAGGGACACCTTAAGATAGATCATTTCGGTCTCTTTTATCTATGGGGAGTAAGGACACATCTTTCACATGTGGGCAACCACCGTGACCTTCAAATCCCATCAGCTGGAGCCTGGGGCTTCACAGCCCCAGCAGTTGTTAAAGCATCCTAGGATTTACCTTCTCCTACTTCGCTGATATTTAACCAGATGCCAAGAGAGACAAGGACACCTGGTTTCTAAATGGATTGTTTTCAGCATCCCCCAAGAGGGAATATAGATATATGTGCACTCTCACACACACGAGACTTGCATGGAAACTCTTAAACAGAGCGATGTAACTAAGACAAACAAAAAGAAGGGTGCAGCTATTAAACGTACCATCTGGCCCCTGAAGGCTGGAGAAATTAAAAAGTTCAATAGGAAGGCTGCAATACCGTGATGCAGCACTCCCTTACTACACTCAGCAAGTCAGTCCGAACTGCCCAGCCTGCAGAACCATTCCCAAAATACCAAGGCCAAAAAATGTATCTCACCTCCCCAGTACAGGGCATCATCAGCCCTCTCTGCACCTCTCAACTCACATTTTCACAAGTTATGGGATGGTAATCCACAAAACATCAAGCCAGACCACAACTCTCAGTTACTGGAGTTCCCCACTCTCATAGCTACAGAGATTTCCTAGTTTCCCACAGGAAATCTCACCTGTGCCGTGCCAGGGGTCCAGCACCAAGATCTCCCGCTGGGCTGCAGAAACCAGTGACACGGTTCTTGCTCTAGCAACTCAAACGCACATGGTCCTTAGGAACATGGCATACTGTGGAACACCTTCCGCATGTGTCCGGCACGGGAATGATCCACAGGGGATCCAGGCATGACGGGGTTTCTTGCCTGAGAATCAGCAGGCTAAGTGGTTTTCTCTTGCTGGGAACTGAAGGATGCCTGTGCTCCTGGTAGCACTTCCCTGGGGCCGGCTGTGCTGCTCCACCCCAGCCCACCCACGTACCCACCCGGCAGCAGACCCACTCCAGCCACTCCTACAACTTCAAATGCTGCAATGCCCAGAAAGATAAAAGGACTGCTCCAAAAAGCCCCAAGCATTTGAAGACCTGTTTTGGGCTAAACCAAGACAGCAAAGAGAGAATCTCACACTGTGCAAGCTCCAGGGATGATTTAAAGCTCCCCAAATATTAATAATAAGGTAAATATCCTAACACTATTAAATCAAGCAGCTTTTAGGACTGCACATGACCTCTGCATGGGAAGGCTCCACGCTGCTCCCTTCTCCACGCACACTCCCACAAACTGTACTGTTATGTCATTGTGACAATTCTTAGAAAAAGCAGCAAAGAAAACAAAAGTCAGTTGAAAAATACCCCTCAGCTACAGATAAAAACCAAGCTGAAATTAACCATTGTCAGTAAGAAAGACGATCTGTTAAGCAGCTTTAAAACGGCTGCAGCCAAGAGCATCCAAAAGCTTCAACAGAAGTTGGCAGAAAAGAGAGAACAGGTCTGTGCAGCTCCTGAGGACGGGGTGTGCTCTGCCCACACACAGTTAAAAAAAGAGAATTGACAAATACTGCCTTACCTACACAAAACATAAGTTTATACAGTGTTTCTAGGAAGCAGTGCATCAGCTTTAACAACTACATTCAGGAGAGTTTGTCTCATACTTTTACACATTTGTTTGGCTTAATTACTGCCCTGCTTATAGTCACAGTGTTACTTCAGTTGTGTTCACAGGACTGTACCCAAACCAACACCCCTTCCAGGCAGAGCTCCAGACAGAGGGTCCAGAGACCTGCAACTGATGAAGTTGCAGTTCAGCCAAAAATACTTAGGCACGGACTTCCACATGTGTTGATATATGTTACTGTCTAAAGATCTGGCATAAACTGAGTCCTTTACATTAGTAAAAATGAGGATATGAACTCTTCTTTCCTGATTTGTCCAAGAGATGCTTGTCAGGTTTGCTATTTATTCCTAGACAAAACATCCCCAGCAGCAGACCATGTGAACAGCACGCAGCATTGCAAAATACCTCTGTGCTCAGCAAAAATGCCTCAGCTCACTCAGTCTCTGCAATTGCTCCTTGGGTAAAACCTGTGCCTCACCAGCCCACCGATCCTTCCGCTCGCCCCTGGCCCCAAACACCGTGACACAACCCTCTCAGGCAATGGGCAGCCTCCAGGTGGTACCAGCCCAGACCCGGACTCCCACCAAAGGCCTCAAGCAAAAGGCTCAGCATCACTTTCGCCTTTCGGAGCTCCACAGCCAAGGTAACGAGTCCTGCTTCACTAAAACCAAGAGCTTCCCAAGGCGCCTCACACCCTTGTCTCAACAGCCCTCACAATCTCTGATGGGAACAAGTTTAGGTGCATCACCATCCATTCAATTTTCACCACTTAGACTTCATAACTCTTCCCATTTTGTCACTCCTAATATTTATAAGACACCTAGCAAATGATTGATTTTCCTTCGGACCCCTTGTCATTCACAGTTGCTTATCTCCTGGGTGTAGGGGGCAATCAACAGATTTATAGCAGCCCATAAAAGTTGTTACCAAAAGTACAGTTTCTTTTTGTGTGCGATAATTTCTAATAACTCTTATGCATGATAGCAATTACTGACAAAAGTCAGCCTCTGTTAATAGAGTTTATCTCAGTTCATCATATATCCTTTGTCAGTGGAAGCATTTTGACAAGCCTGGGGTTAATTAAAACCAAGAAGACAATAAAATACACCTAATCAAACATTACAGGTACAGAAATCAATTAGCAGATTTATGGCACTTTGGAGCCCTCTATAACGTGCAAAATTCAAAGAAACTGTCAGTTCCATCCCCCCAAGACAGTGTAATTGAATTTCTAATTGAAACTATTTTTCAATAGGTACCACGATCCACAAAGTTTGATTTGCATTAAAGTGGCATCGGCAGAGGACAGAGAAATCTGAAAAAATAAAGAAGTCCCATGCCGCTCCCATTATTACCAGCAATAATTATTATTATTATTTGCATATTTAAAATTTTGCAAAAGCCCTTTAGAATCAATGGAGTGGTCAATTATTTGCTGAGACAGCTCTAGACACTAAGATTCCTGCAGAAAGAGTTCATTTGGATCAAAGGGGAAAAAAAAAAAAAAAATTCAGGATGGGCAGAAAACTGCCTATGCCTGGTGATCAGCAGAATGAAGTCCAACTGATGGTCTGTTACTGATGGCATCCCTAAAGGGTGCACACTGGGACCAGTATTGTTTAATGGGTTTATTAACAACCTGTATGATGGGACAGAGCAATCTCAGCAGGCAGGCAGACAGCACCCACACGAAAAGAGCGGGGCAAGTCCGTACGCTGGAGGACAGAGCTGCTTTTCAGAGAGAGCACAGCAGGTTGACAGGAATCTCATGACATTCAGAGGCAAATACCTTCACTGAGCTGTTTCATTTTTGTCTGTCAGTACGAAGATCCACACAAGCAATGCAGCACTACCTGCTTGGACACAATAGCCATAGAGATCTTCACAGAAGCATGAAGTAATTCAGGTTGGAGGGGACCTTAAGGAGACCACGCAGCTCCAAACTCAATCTTGTTCCAAGATGACAAGAATAACAAAAGAGATTTTTAAAGGCCACAGTATAAAAACCCTGAGCCTATTGTTACACAGTGTTTATCTCCGAAATGCAATGAGACAGAGAGCACATACGTGCACTAATATATAGTCTAATTATATACAATACTGTTCAGTATGTATTTCCTATATTTTACACTGCTTTATTTCTTCCGCTGCCCATAAGATATAGCTAGGAGCCTTCTCTCAGTAATTTACTGAGAATGAAAAGTCAGAAAAAATGAAGATAGAAGGCCAACACATGGCTTTCCACTACTTGTACCTCTTTCTGTGTAGTAAGCCAGATTATTTTAACTTCTGATTTTAGCACTCAGATACCCAGAATCCAATATAAACAAAAGTATCATTATTTAAAATGAAATATTAACTATTCATTTAATATTTATTAAAATAATCATTAACATTTTAATGTTACACAATGAAAGAAGAAAACCCATGAAAATTGTTTTTATTCAAATACCATTCTGATGCTAGCAAGTCCAAACTTCATCTAGCTGTGTTCCTCTTCATGAAAAGCAAGAAGAGAACATCAGCAGAAATAAAAGTAGAAGATATTAGGCTTAAAAAAAAAAAAAATCTGGGCAAAACATAACAGCAAAGAGTAAAGAATGAAGCAATAACAAAATGGGGCTTTCCAGTTATTTTTCTCCTAGTTTAAGGAAGTCGTGAGCAAATGGACAAGGTCCTCAAATTCCACACAGTTTTCCAGAGAGGACATAGTCCCAACCACACACCCCCTGGTTCATGCACCTTTCTTATGCCAGGTTAACCCCCTGAGGTTTTTTCCTAACATCTCAGCAGCGTCTCATCTGGAAGAAAAGTGCACGCAGAGGGCACCTCTGCAACAGCTTCACAAAGCTCTGAACCTCATCCGAGAGAGGAACGGTGTTGGCAGGCAACCACCTCCGTAGGATGTGTCAGGAAGGGAGGCACAGGGGCAGGGATCTTCCCACAGGGAGAACAGCCACCCGTAATAAAGATCTGTAGAAAAGCAAAAATTTCCCGTATTGCCACAGATAGCTTTTCACCTGGATATCACTCGGTGTGAAATTAAATCCTGGTGCATTTGGGAAGTGGGCTACAGAAAGGTGATTAGTTCTGTCAGAGGATCTGGAGGGAACTCGCTCTTCCTTCCTTTGTTAAGGAACAGCAAAGGAGCCCAGCATTCAGACTGTAGCAGAATTTCTTCTGGAGCTGATCCTTGAAACTGACACTTTCATTGACAGGTTTACTGTTATGTGGCTGTGCTTGTAAGAAGTGCACTTTAAACTCTGCATTTCCTACTATTTTGGAAGTTCGAGGGCTTCGCTGTGCCCCTCTCTCTCCTCCCATGGTGGCTCCACAGAGACATACCTGCTATTGGACATTTCCTGGTACTCCAGCATTCACCTCCCTTATTTCAACAGGATGAAACAAAAGACTGTCCTGTTTTTGCAACTTACAGTGCCCCTCATTAAGAGCTTTTAGTGGTCCCAGTACGCCCATCGTAAGAGAAGCGATCTGAGATGCCAGTACAGCATCTTCACCTTGCCACCAACTGTAGGGAAGGTGGTGTTTTCTGTTTTGGTTGGGTTGTTTATGTTTAATTTGTCGTTGTTTGTTTTGTGCTTTGGTTGTTTGGGTTTCTTTGTTTGTTTTCCCCCTTCTGCATCACTCATTCCCTTCCATTACAGAACAGAATATTTTCAGTCGGAAGGGACCTACAACCATCATCTAGTTCAACTGCCTGACCAGAAGTTAAAGCCTGATATCAAGGGCATTATCCAAATGCCTCTTCAGCACTGACAGGCTTAGGGCATTGACCACTTCTCCAGGAAGCCTGTTCCAGTGTTTGACCACCCTCTCAGTAAAGAAATGCTTCCCAATGTCCAGTCTAAACCTCCCCTTTGAACCGTTCCCACAAGCCCTACCACTGCAAGTACATGTCTTTGCTTACTCTGTTCCTTGTATGTTTACACACACTGCTTGTTCCAAAAGGAATGGAAGATTTCTGGCAGTGAGAGGAGAAGCCTTTCCCATAGTCATCACTAGAAGCAGTTTTCGCTGCCAGCCCCGCCCCTGGAATTTGCTGGCAGAGTAGAATGACACCGGGAGAAGGGAACAGGAGCCAAGTGAAGATGAGGAAGAGGTATGAAACCATCTACCACACAGGCTGCAGGAACACAGGGCAAACACGGAGCAGGAGAAAGCTCATTTTGCTGAGTTAAGAATAGACACAGGAGGAGCTGGGGGACCAAAGGACACATCCAGTGGGTCCAAGGTTTTTTTTTCTGGCAGGCTGTGAGCATCATAGCTTATGGTTAAGGTTTTCCTAGTATCAGCCTAGTTGCTGTAAATGAAATTTTCTGTAAGACTTGTCATTACTTACACCACAGGTCATGTTTTCCCAGTTATTCCCCATTTTTGGCTTTTGAAATGCAGCATGGAAAGCTGGACACATCCTGCCCGCCTAGACTTCACAAGTAACACCAAGCAGCTGTATCTCTCTCCCGACCCCACAACCTGCACATGACACTCCTATTAATACTTCCAGGAACAAGGGTTCTTTTTAAAGGAGCATTGCTCTGACTCACTTAGCTGTGATTCACTCTGAACCCGGATCCCTTCCTGCAGTACTGCTTGCCTAGGCAGCTCTTTCTCATTTTGTTAATCAGATGTTTCCTCCCTAAAGGTAATGTTTGTCATGAATTTCATCTTATTGATTTCTAACCATTCCTTCAATTTGTCTAGATCATTTTGAACTCAGAGCCTGCTCTACAGACTGCTTGTAGGCTTGCCCCAGTGGCATCCTCCTGAGGCACTGTGTAAGATACCCTTTCCTGTCTGAGTGAAGGTATTCATGGAGAACTGTACCACCGAGTGCAGAGAGCCTGCAGGACTGGGGGGGGGGGGGGGGGGGGGGGGTGAGGGGGAAGACAATCACTCTTTGACGGTAAGCCAAGGACAGCTGTTCTTTGAGAAAGCTCCTTCCAGTCAGTGTGATCCCACTTTCTAAGAAATTCAGCCCATGCAGTTTTTACAGTGGTGTCCTCAAGGACAACACCAACAACCGCAGTCAACAGGCATCGCACCAATTACCCCATCACTCACCCATCCAGCAGCTATCCAGCCTGGAAGGAAAATTCCTCTTGGATGATCCACACTCAAAGGAAACAAGCTCGGAGTGCTTTCCCATCGCATCCAAATCGTCATGACTTGATCCTTCCTATCCAGCAGCTCAGAAGCCTCCAGAACCCGCTCCAAGTCCCAGTGGCAGAGACCTTTCCGCACCCAAAGCACTGCATACCAACCCAGACCAAACTCCGGGTTTTTTTTTTATTTGAAAACCATCTGATAGCAGCACAAAAGTGCCAACACAGCAAACACTGACCAGCTGACACATCTCTGCCGATACAGGGCAGGACGGCTCAGGCAGAGCTAACACGTGCTCCGCAATATGTTCACTGCTGTTTTAAACCAGGAGATTACACCAATGCCCCATTCAGAAGATGTCAGGCTGCACTGGCACATGGTCACAATGTGTTGTTGTTACATGGTAATTTTCCCCTCAGCCCAAATATCACTAGCTGATGTTCTGGCCAGCCACTGCAAGGTAATCCCAGGCAGAAAGAAAATCCAAAATCATTTCCCTATTAAGTCTGTGTACACACAAGACAGATTTTTTTTTTTTTTATCTCCTTACATTTCAGCTTTTTGCCTGGCTGCAAGGAGACACGGGTTTAGGAGGAATACATTAAAAAAAATGCTTTTCTAACACTATCTGCAAATTCACCTGTCTCCTCTATGCTGACACATTTTCCTTCAGAAGTTTGCATCCTTTGACATCTTTGCAGTCCCTCCATGTCCCTGCTGCTGTTTCTCAGTAATAGATAAGAAAACTTCAAAACCTTGCTCTGCACTGGCAATAATGAGATTCAAAAGAAAAGATTTTTTTTCCAATCTTTCTACATAAAAAAGGCCTGAATCAGAGCCCAGCAGTGCACAAATATTACTCATGTCATTGACACTAAGAAAAGGGGAGCTGTGAATAAAAAATGTTAAAAATGAACACAAGGAGCATTGTTTGCATATCAGAAAAATTAATCTACATAGAGAAGTGTAAGAGCTTGCAATTCAGAAAGCAAAGAATTAGGACAGCCCAGCTGAGAATAATTTTCTAGCCAGTTAATTTAATTGCATAAATCATTCCTTTGTTAGCAATAAAGAGATATAATTAAAATGAGATTGCTTCTCATTTCTATTCTCTGGAAACTAAAGGAATTGATTTTGGGGAAAGCATTCTTCCAAATACCAGATCGGCAAATTACATTTACCTTTTTAGAAAGGCTAAATTATTTTGCGCTAATATCATGGAGGGTTTAATTAATTATAGATCTGCCATATGATCTTAAAGAAATAATTTACTTAATGCCCACAGAACAGAAGTTTGTAAGTGCGCGTATCCCTCTGATAGATGGTGTGCAGATTTTTTACAAACAGGTCAGAAGTTGAACAGGTGGTTGCCGGGAGAAATATGAGGAAATAAGTGTTTAAAGGTGGGAGATGGTTTGTTAAGAGATATTAAAGTACTGCTTCCTACTTATTGGCGCATACCTGGATTACTGTTCTTTGAACCCCTCTGAACTGGTTTTCTTCTAATAGGTGAACCACCAACCATCTAATAGATGGTTGTTTACTATCCACAGATCTTCAGGGCTCAATAAGCATTAACAGGTTAATAACAGAACAACAGTCCAAAAAAAAAAAAACAAACACGTGAAAGCCTACTTATTAAAACAGAACTTTGCTTTTGCTGAATATTGCAGGGGTTGGCCGCAGTCAGGCCCTTAACAAGGCTGTAACACAACACATCTACACGCAGAAGTCCTGAGTCATACTGTACATCACGCTCTGCAGGCTCTGCTCTCCCCTCAGTGCCACCAAGAATCACAGAACCAGCGAGACCGCACAGGCTGCTGAACTCCCTCTGCACTTACAGCCAGCTGGGCAACAAGTCTCGAACAGAGGAGACTGAAAATGGCCTATGCTACACGCAGACCACATGCCACGGACCACAGCACTTCACCCAAAGTCCTAAGACCGGCAGTGAAAACAAAGGTCATAACATGACAAAGCATCACCAGCCCTCCAGCTGTCACCAACAGAAATCCAGAAAAGAGACGCGTTCCTAGAAACAGGTAAAAGTCTCCCCAAATCTTCATATGCCCCCAGCTCAGACAGCATGCTAGAAAAGAGTAAAACAACAATAGCTTGCAAGCTAGTTGCCAAGTTTAACTCTTTGAAGGTTAAGAACTCTTCCACCCCAAATGCAGTTGTAAAGGTACACACACAATATACACAGCATCACTGGGGAGACCTGCCTTCCCTTGCCACTCTCTCCTTGTAACTAGTTACCTTGCAGGAGACCTGTGGTATGCTGGTGAGATGGTGGGAGGGGGGAAAAGAAGAAGAATGTCATCTTCCACTACCACCACCATCCCGTCTCCCACTGCAGGCTCTCTCTGTTGCAAAGCCCTGCCTGCCAGGGGCTGCATTGGAGGCAAAGAGGGGGACGAAGCAAAGGATGTTGCTGCACAGGCAGAAAGCAGGGAATAGAAGATGTTTTGTCTCTGTGGTACCAGGATGGGGTCTTTCACATCTCTCCACAAGAAAGGAAGAAGAGTCTCCTTTCTACATTTTTGAAATCCCTAGTAACTTCATGGAATTTAGTCATGCTGCCCGCTCTCTCAATTGTCCTCATCAGGTAATAACTGCCACCCTTCAACCTCCCTCCACAGGAATCTTCGCCTGCCATCAAGGAGTCCCAAATCTGATGCTCTTCAGACAAAGGACAGACTGCTGGGCACAAATTTAAGTCAGGCTACTTTGATGAACTCCCCAAACATCCACAGAAAGTTTTTCACAGATCTCAGGCACTAAGCTGCCTCATTTCCAAGGAGGACACATCCTTATGCAGTGAACTCTGCAGGTGATGGAACGTCTCAGACACGTACCTGCCTGGCAACTCCGCTCTCAGTGCCAGCTTAGCCCGTCCTCTCTAGGATCTGCCAGAAACAGAAGCTGCTCATGATCACCACAGTAAGCCATTCCTACACACAGCCCCTCGCACACATCCTGGCTCTGTCTCATAAGCTCTTCCTTTTCTACGTGCTTTGGAACAGGAACAGCCTTGTCCCAGGAACATCATTCCCCATGCAGCCTGAGAGCACACCCGTCATCAGAGAGGATGCTGTGAAGGACCGCAGGTAAGTTCAGAAAGGAGAAGGCTTTGCACGCAGAAGTTAAATAGCAGATGGATTAGATCTCATCATTTGATATTTCCTAGAAAAGTATTGTGTTGCTATAGAAACCTCAACATAACCTGGGGTTTCCCTCCTTTTGTTTGTTCATCTTCTACAAACACTGGCCTCTTCCAGTCCCCTCCAGTGGGGCTTGCAAAAAAATTTTTTTTCCTACGTCCACTTCTCTTTGTGAGTATATTTTTTGGTACATAACCTTTCAAAACATCACTGCCACCACCTCCAAACTCTTCTTTTGCAAGAAATACTGCATAATTTGCTACCCACTAGGAAACTCAGCTCCTAGACATGTTGTTCTGTTTCTGCTTGAGGAAAAAGGGAGAAAAGCCTCATGGTAGTAAAATTGAGCCTTCTCAAGCTTCATTCAGGGGAAGACCACATCTAAGCCTCCCTTCTCCCAGAGTCAGGGACACGTGCCTCTAATGATTGTGATTTAGTACTTGTAAGGACCTGTCTTATTCTAGGCATTGCAGATGTTTACTCCCAAATTGTAACAACTCTGCCTTGGAACCTTCCATGCAGAAAATGAGACCAAATCCAAAAAACAACCTAAACCCCTGGAAATGGACTTTGTATTTGCAGTGCAGTCAGACAGCCACACCAAAGCAAAGAACACAGCAAGAAGCAAAGCAAGGTCTTGTGGATTCTTCCATGTCAGATAGCCCAGGCCTCACCAGTGACTATACGTGTACAACTTGAGGATGCCAGCTGAGAATCTAGCAATACTCCTACAAACTGGGAAAGATTCACATACAGGGACACCCTGGAAGGGTCATTTCACCTTACTTGTCACACTGTCTCTTTCAGATATTCAGAACTGTAGGGCAGAGACCATCAGGGACTGTTACACAAGACACAGCACTGCAAGAGCCAAGCCTGATCCAAGCCCATCGGCACCACAAAACCAAAAGTGACACACGGTAATAAAGAATGAGAAGAACAAACCCAACCCAATCCCCATCAAGTCATGCATGCACACAAAATAAAAACTTGGTCTCTACTCTGCAAAACATCAGTGCAATTTTTAAGAACTACTACTGGGTTTTGCCACTCTGGAGGCACACTACTGTTACGGAGCAGCGGACTGCAGAACAGCAAGGGATCACCCAAACATTTTGGGGTTGAAGGAACAGAAGTGTATTGCAGCAGTGCTGATACATACCTGCCATTTCTTTTCTTACGTCCACTGGCATCAGGAAAGTCCATCATAATCAATATTCTATTTTCATAGAAATGGTAGCACTGAAAATACTACAGATTAAGAGGGTCCCTTGAACGCCACAGAAGAAAGAAAGACTAACTAAGTGTGAAATGCTATGGAGTTTCATCATGTACCCTATAGTTGTCCCCGATTAGAAAGTCTCAAGAACTAGCGCGTTCCCCTTTTTAGCTTTGGAAAATGGGGCACTTTGCAGGCAAAGAGAGTTTGGATATTCAGCTCAAAGTTTTCCTTGTTTTTATTCCCAGTTATCTCTAGCCATTTATTTTACTCTACTATAATAAGAAAGATTACCCTTAATCCTGATGGAAGCATCAGGAGAATCTTTCCAAAAGGAAAATGTCCCTCCAGATGCAAGACTTCACTGCACAGGAGCATTTATCCACCAGATTCCATTTGCTTGTTCTGCACCTCACAACCTCGTAACACGCACACACGCTCCTCATCTCAACATCAAAACACGGCTCCGCATACGTGAGCCTTTCAAACTCACTCCTAGAGTAACCACCTGCACAAACTACCGGGAGGTTACTACCAAGTGCAGGCTCTGTTACGTCCTTTCTGCAGACTAGCTCTTACTCCAGCAGCTTAAAGGGTCCTATCCTTAGATGGAAGCACCTGTCAGTGAGCTTTAGAGACTCCACACCAGCTAAACGTGGCTTCAGTGCCTGAGGAAGCTTTACTAAGGGTAAAAGGGCACTGCAAAGCTGAGTCCCACTATTGTATAAGGCAAGATGATTTCATGGGTACTGGCAACCTCAAAATACCTTCATAGCCTCCAGTTGGAAGACACAGCAGCTTTTTTTCAGTTTTTTGGATGGTCTTCAAGCAAAACTGACCATCAGTTGTCTGAAATCCTTACATAAAAGAAATTTTTACTTTTCATTTATCTGGTCCTGGCTAGTCCTAGAATATATGAATGTCAAGCTGCAGACTCAGCAAGTTTCCTTCGGCTTCCTCAGCAAAGCTGTGGCAGAAACAGAACGGGAATTCAGCGCCACTGTCTGTGCCAACAGCCCCACCAAGTGGCCACACACACCCCCGCCCCCCCCCAGCTCCCGTTCCAGCTCATCCCACAACCGAAAGTAAAAAGATCCCAAAGAGCTGCTGGAAAATACAAACCTTGCTTGCCTCACCCAGCCCTCCTCACTTTGCCCAAAGCCTAAGCTTCTGAAACAAAGTTCTGAAGATTTTCTTTCTGGAAAAGCCTTTGAGAAAAGGCAAAATAGGGGAGTGGGAGAGGCTTCCTTCCTTCATAAGGAAAGAACCAGCAAGATATACAAGCAGGGAAAGAGGTATCACACCAGCCTTTAAAATTTTGTTCATATTCACACGCTGTGCCAAGCCATAATTTAAGTTGCCTACTCATTTCCCATCTTACCTGTCACTACTTTTTCCGCTTGCAGAGATACCAAAGCTGGTTTAATCTATTCAAAAAACTGTAACAAAGCGCTGTCCTCCCTGAGGCAGCACATCCTCGTGGGCAGGAGACACTTACCTTCCTTTTTAATAGTTTACAGTGTGTAGCATCTGTGCAAAGGAAGCATACTCACAAATAATGGAAGTTCAAGCTGTGCTGTCCTCACGTAGATTCTGGACGTTCATACGTCTGAGCTTGTAAGAGGAGACATTTTCTTCTCGGTGTTAACATACAGCACTGCCTCAGCAGTACAACAGCTGCATACAACAACTCTGCTGATAAGCTCCATGCCCTCTCCTCTCCTCTACCCACCTCCCCCCATACACACTTTAAAAAAAAAAAAAATTCCAACCTAAAACTGTTTGACTCTAAGGAAGGAGGTTTGGGGTCAGGCTGCGGACAAGCTAACAGACAACCCATCTTAAATTTCCTGCTCCTAGGAACTGACCTTCTGAGTGGTAACCTATATTCAAGGGAAAAAGAGGTGGAAAAGGAAGACCCAAGAAACTACAGGCTGGTCAGTCTCACCTCTGTGCCTGGCAAGGTCATGGAGCAGATTCTCCTGGAAACCACGCTAAAGCACGTGGGAAATAAGGAGGTGATTGGTGACAGCCAACATGGCTTCACTAAGGGCAAATTGTGCTTGACCAATTTGGTGGCCTTCTACAGCAGGGTTACAGCATTGGTGGACAAACGATAGCCACCTGACATCATCTTCCTGGACTTATGCAAAGCATTTGACACTGTCCTGCCCAACAACCTTCTTTCTAAACTGGAGAGACACAGTGTCATAGTTTAGCTCCCCTCAGGACCAAGATATACAGTCTCTCACTCACTCCCCCAACTTCCGAGTAGGACAGAGAGGAGAATTGGTAAAGAAAAGAAGGCAAAACTCATGAGTTGAAAGAAAAAAAAAGTTTAAGACAATAACAGAAGAGAACAAAACAGATTGAAAACAAGTAAACAAAACTAATAACGGAAATACTGAAGCACATAATTTACCATACGATAGCTCACAGTGGATCCTCATGACCAGCTGCCTCTCAAATAGCAGGACGCTCCCCTCAGCACCCTCCTCACTTATGTATTGAGCATGATGTCACATGGGACAGAACAGCCCTTTGGCTAATTTAGGCAAACTGTCCCAGCTGTTGGCTAATTGGTAACCTATCCCAGCTGTGTCCCCCCACCACAGGTGCCACAAGCTCGGCTCCTCTCCCAGCTCAGGTGAAAATTAACTCCATCCTAGCCAGATGGAGTTAATGCATTTGACACATGGATTTGACAGACAGGCCACTCAGGGGATAAGAAATTGGCTGGATGGCCGCACTCAGACTTGTGGTCAACAGCTCGATGTCCAAGTGGAGACCAGTGACAAGTGGTGTTCCTCAGGGTCAGTATTGGGACCAGTCCTGTTCAACATCTTTGTACGTGACACAGGCAGTGGAACAGAGTGCACCCTCAGCAAGTTTGCTGACAACACCAACCTGTTTTACATTCAGCACACTGGAGGGGAGGGATGCCATGCAGAGGGACCTTGACAGGCTGGAGAGGTGGGCCCATGCAAACCTCATGAGGTTAACAAGGCCAAGTGCAAGATCCTGCACATGGGTCAGGGCAATCCCAGGCACAAATACAGGCTCTGGGTGGAGAATGGATTGAGAGCAGCCCTGAGGAGAAGGATTTGGGAGCAATGATGGATGAGAAGCTCACAATGAGCCAGCAATGTGAGCTGGCAGCCCAGAAATACAACCGCATCCTGGGCTGCATCAGAAGCATGGCAGGAGGGGTTGGAACTAGGTGATCGTTAAAAGGTCCCTTCCAACCCAACGCATTCTACAATTTCATGATTCACACTGACCTTCTAGGTGATCTTAGCTAGTGCCTGATGTATGAAGGTTCCATAAATTAAAACTCCGGTAAGACTCAGATCATGCTAAATCAGAGCACAAAGCAAGTGCTTGGGTTCTGCTCTATATTAATCTGAATTGGCATCGAAGTGACCTGGCTACTCAAGCAGAGACGTAGAGGTAAGTTTACAGGGTGCTTCTCCAAAGATGGATAGGTGTTAAATCTCCCAACATGGGTTAGCATGCTCAGATCAGGGCTACAGCCTGTTCTGGTTTTCCAAAGATCACCTAGCTTAACTGCAGCCCAAGCAGGACAACGCAAATTTGCTACATGCTTTATGTAGAAGATGAAATATTGAAGTACATTTAAAAAAATAATCAAACACATTTAAGCAGTGTTATGCCAAGCTGTATAGCAGCTACTGACATTCTGTTATTCTCACAGGTAGACCACAGGGAAGGCAGTGAGGGTCTCATTCCACTAAGTTTAACCTGGCTATTCCCTCCTCTCAGTTTCATGATAGATGTCCATCTATAATTCACTTATTTCACAACAGTGTCTCAAAATAAAGGAGTTCTGCAGTTTTCTTTGATTTAGGCCTTGGCATAGGACTCTAGGCATTTAGACAAGACTACTAACAAAAGAAAAAAAAAAAACACACCAAGAAAATTTTGAGTAACACTGCCCTCTTGAGGGAAATTGAGCTGTATCGCATTAGCAAAGCCATCCTTCACTGCTATTCATGTCACAGTAAACCTCCTCCCACTGCCTTCCCATATGGTTCAAGACCAGAAGTTCTTGAAAAGCAGCAGTAGAGTCACACCCAGGAATCAATTATCTCTAGATAAAACATAGTTTTGGTTGTTTTATTCATAGATATTTTAGGCATAAATAGACAGTCCACCCTGAAGGCACAAGAACCTATTGGAAATACATAAACCTGTCGTGGAAATCAGAAGCTTTGCTTCTACAGGAATTGCAGCCTTTTATTTTACCCAACAGCTGGTGTTGCAAAACCCCTGAGAGAAGGAACCAAAATCTAGCATTTTCTTTGTCCTTCAAATTCCTAACCATTGGGCTATACGAGCACGATCTCCCTAGCCTAAGAATCTTGATCTTTATATGCAGTTTCCCGAAGGACACTAAGCTTATCCTGTCACAGTCATCTGCTGGCTAGAGTGATCCCTTGCAATATCCATTTGAAGCTTTTGGGAATCTCTTTCCCAAGAGCTACTGTAACATCCAGACTGTGGAACACAACTTCCAACCAGTCTTTATGAGAAAGCAGGTACTACTGTTACATCTACAGAATATCAAATCATATGAGTTTACTTTTAATATCTATAGTATCATCAAAAAAAGAAAAATAAGCCACACCCCAGAATTCTCAGAGAGGTTAGAAGGAGGAATGCTTGGCTTCCTGTATTTTGTCGAGCTGGGATATAGGCTAAACGGACAGGAGAAGCTGTGATATCTCAAGAAACCTCAGGGAAAACTCTACATAAGCCTTGCTATCTCTCCAAGAATTTAATAGTATTTTAAGTCTGGAAACACCTAAAAAATATCACAGTTTTGCACAGATATTACGTTCATTAGCAAGCATTGCCAATGAGAGACAGTATCTGTCACTCCAGAATCCATGTTACAGCAAAGGGAGTGGAGCACACCTGCACATGAAGAACATAATGCTTTAAGACACAGCACAGAGAGATTCATTAAAAACTCACTTCCAAAGCACAATATCTAAAACATCACTAATTATTCTATGTGTGGCCTAGTGCATGAAATCCATAAAGAATTCTTCTGTGCCTTGAGTGTACTTAACATCTTTAGCTCTTGGAAAAAATATCAACTATCTTAGCAGCTAAACTTTCACCAGTTTCTACACAAAATGCTACTGCACAGCATTGCAGGACTGTTGGGACGAAGAGTACATTCACCTAAAACTGCAAAATTTTGTTACATATACACCTATCATACAAACTGTATTTGGTGGAAATGGGAAAACTATGAGCAGCTTTGTCCTAGGTCAATATTCACAGATTTAACATGAACTTTCACTGACATGTCTCACATGCTACAATACAAGAAAAAACCTCAAAGTGAATCATTAGAATGGTCTGATGCCTCAGTAAGAGCTTTAGAAGTGATGATCACCTGCTGTTCCCAACTGAGTTGCTAGCACCTCTAGCTAATAAGAGAAGTTGAAGAATAAAAAAAAAACAACCACAAAACAAAAAACAGAAAGAGATTGTCTATACAGACTTGAATCCTCCTCCCTCCATTATAAAAAACTTTTAGTAGTAGTACACATTCCCACATGTGTACAAACCAAAGTTTTTAAATTGGAATGTTATCCCAAATCAGGTAGCAGAGTGGAGAAGAAAAAGACATAAGAAAAATACGGTTAAATATCCTGATATCAACTATTTTTAAAATTAACATTTTATTTCCAGAAATAATTACAAACACTGTGGCAAACTCAGTGCCACCAGAAGTTAAGGTACAAAATACTATATATGTAATTTTTTTTTAAATAGGACTAAGCACCCAAACACAGACTTTCTAATAAACACAGATGAGAGTTCAAGACCAAACAGAGCAGAAACAAGGAGTTCAAGCATCTAGAGGTACTACACTGTTAACTAGAGTGATACTCTTGACTACAGTCACCAATATTGGCAATGACAGTAAGTTGGCATTTACATGGATGCTACTGCTTCATCAGGAACATTGCCTGTTACTGACTTATCTTGAACAGTGTGTCCATTCAGGCCAGAACAAAATGACAAATCTTCTCAGATCAGAGTTGCAGAACAGTTCATACAAAAAAAAAAAGCAGGATTCTGTCTAAATGTCAAGCAATTTGGTGTGAGCAAGACCTGCATTATTACCACTAAAATCAGATACTGACTGAACCAACACAAACAGGCTAAACCAAGTGTTTTCTTATCCACATGAGCAAGGTCACAACATCAGGATCTGTCTAGAAAGCAAAATGTGTTCTGACATGTTCTTTGAAAAAGCTGGCTTTTGCCTGGAATAATTATCCATCCCATACAAAGCACAAGCTCTTGAGTTCAGATACGAGGATAAACATAACAGTGGAATAGAAGTGAAGACAGGTCTAAGAACTACTTCCAGGAGTCTGAATGCTAAGCAGCCCCTTCTTCAGTTCAGCAATTGTATCTTCTCTTGAGGCTGCATAGCTCTTTACTGTCTTAATGAGAGACTCATGACGCTTCTCCAACCCAGCCTTCAGATTTAGGTATATCTCCTAGAGAGAGGTGGAGAAAAAAAAAGAGGGAGGGGGGAGGATTCCATCAGCAAAGTTAATGTTTATGCTTTATAAGGATTTAAGTGAGAGTGGTTTGGTGGTCTCAAGTGATTTCAAAGGTACCTTGTCCTGGGCTTAAGTAGCAGCATTCACAGAACACAGGAAAGTTACAAAACATTAGCAGAATAAGAGCAGCCACAAGCAAAATCTCAATGTTATGATTCTGTTGTAACTCTAGTGGTCATAATACTGAGCTGGTCAAACAACCAGCACTAGCCCAGTATTCACACTACTACTGCCCCGTTCTGTGTTAACCTGTGTCATTAAGGTCTCTGCCACTGTGACTGCTACCATTATCCTCCCAGCATGGACAGTACTTCAGTAATGAACAGATAGGCTGAGACCCTACAGGCAGATGGTGATCCCCTACTCCCAACCCATCAGGATTTCTGCCTCTTTCCAAAGCTGAGCTGGACAGCCATCTTCCTGAAACCCTAGGAAGAAAGGGTTCATGATGTCGCAGGTGGTCCTGCATTTGAGGGAGACTGTTGGGAGGATTACAGTACTGCCCATCCCAGTGTAAAGCCTCACAGGTCAGTCCCAGGGGCCAAAGAGAAAATAAAATAATCAGACTCTTTAGAGCTGGAAGTACCATACAAAAATGGATATCATGGAACTAGCATAGTCTTTCCACCTGTGCCTGTAGCAGATACAAGTTTAATTTCACCTCCCCAAATACTGTGCAATCATATCATTCTAGAGTCTTTTCTCTCAGGTCTGCAAAGTCCACTTCTCCTGTGGGCCATCTACAGCCTGCAGAGACAAGGATGAGCACTAGCCCCAGCAATCCAGTGCAACCATGAATAAGAAGTGCTCTCCCTCCCACTATCCACCCATCCATGACCTGAACAGCCTGTTTTTAGGGCCAATAAGTGTGCCTTTATCTACACAGCCCAAGTTAAAAATCAGTTTCGAGAATATCAAACAGGATTCCTTTAGGAATCTTACCTTGGCTTTCATTTCTTCTCTTTCAGCACTCTCATTCAGCTGCTGAATTTTGAATCTTGTCTGTTGGATTTCCTTGTGAATGGCTGTCACTTTATCATATACAGCACGCCTCTTCTCCTGAATTCTGTTACAATACCTAAAGGTGGGAGGAAAAAAAAATTAGTACTGAGCCATTTGCATAATTCCAGATTAAACTTAACCCCACCACAAGCAAAGCTTGCATTTTATAAACATGAAACCAACAGCTTCCAGAAGCAATGCTGTACAGAACTTGCTCACTTGGAAATTTGTCCAGTTTTTAAACTAGAACAAGTTCGGTATAAGAAGTGAAATTCCAAGTGGAGTTGAAGGAGTATGTTAAAGATCCACACTTGCCACCAATCAAGGCAACTCAAGTGACTCCAGTGGAACCAGCTCAGAGAGCTGGACACTGCATGTTCCTGCCTTTGAGTAATGCAGTACAGGTGTCGGTGAAGAACCCTGCCTAAAGGCCAGCCACTGGACTAGGTTAAAAGCAATATAGCTGAACTTGATATTTCAGCATAATGGGAAGTCACACATTTTCCTCAGCCTCAGATCCCCTACCACCAAGTTCGAGCTCTAATGCCATACATCTACATATGTTATCTACAACTCCCAGTCCATCATTTCATTGCATCCCAAAGAAAGACCAGATAGTAGTTCCCTAGCTTGCAGGTAAATTCAGATAGCTCCAGCTGTGAGATGTCACATAATCAGCAAAGGGGTAGTGTGGGAACAGGAGGTCTACTCTGACTTCAAGTGCAAAAGACACCCACCAGTTTATACTAAGCATTTGTACAGTAATTACAGTTGGACCTGCAGCAGCTGCTTTCTCTAAAGAACGGCTGAAATCACGCATACTTAGCGAGAGCCTACTTACATCTTCCTACCTCAAGGGAAGAGTCAGGACACATTCTGTTATTCACCAGCAGAAACTCCTGTTTTCAAACCAAGGTTACCTCCCTTCCCTTCTTGCTTATGAAAGCATCTAATTTTACCACTGAAGGGAAATTTCCAGCACATAAATCAGCAGCAACTTCTAACATAAAGGACATTAAATTGTATTATTTTCATTCTTTATTTGGAAGGTAAAATAGCTTTCAATGAATCTCCTTTAGCTGGTACAGTATACAAAATAAGGAGCAAGGGAAGCCTGCAAGTCTTGCTGCCTTTCTACACACCTCACAAACCTTTCAGCATGACTAAGCCTTAGCTGACTCTCTCAGCTATGTAAAAAGAGCTCTCTTCCATCATAGTTAATCTACCCAGTCAATAATTTTCCATATTCCCTGTCCTATCTGCATACAAAAAAAAAGTTATATAATAAGCTTCCCTTATAAAGGTTCAGCCCTTCTAATCTCACAGTGAAGCCACAATCTTACAATGCTGCAGTTTGCTGCTGCAGAAATGACTGCTGTGCTGTAAGCACTGCCTTGCAACTTGCCTTCAGCATACAGCAGGAAGGAAGATGGGCTAAGAGGCTTTGATCAAATGACACTTCTCCTTTTGTTTTAGAAGCATCATGTCAGGATAATACTCCTCTGAGATACGAGCCCCATTTCCCCATGGGTCTTGAACATGTTTGATAATGAGCAAAAGTGGCAAGGGAAATTATGAAAAATTCATGAAAGGCAAATGGGGCTTTGTTGAAGTCTGATAAGTTGGAAAATTATCCCAATGTGACATTCTCTTTAAGAAGATAAAAGAATCAAGAATAAGAATTATAAATTAAATTAGTGCTCCAATAAAAGAATTGCTGTCAAGTCACATTGCAATTATTGATTTGAGACCCAAAGTCCCTGCCTGCAGCATTACTGGTCTTCATACAAAGCTATCCCACATCACTCATTTTCTTCTTCCTGTTAAGCTACATGTTTGTACCAGAAGCGAACTTTGGTAGCACATAACGAAGACATAAAGTATCATCATGCAGAAATGTCAACTCATCCATACTCAAACACAGTGTGCTTATATTGCTCAACATCTTCACGCTTCTTCTTTATCCTTATTTCAGCTGTAGACAGCTTCTCATGTTTTGCAGTGACCAGTCTCTTTAAGGACATTTCATCTGTCTTTCCTTTTTTCAGCTCTATTTGAGCACTCTCAAGCTGGTCCTCCAGATTTCTGACCTAGAGTACATAAAGAGTATGGAAATAAGTTAAATGAGGTGGGGGGGCAGGGGGGGTTGGAAATCAAAACAACACACCTTGTTAGTTTACTAAGATTAGAACTAGCTTCCTGCTTTTTGAAGATCTGATCGCTAACTAATTGTCCCAGTTAAATCCCAGTTCCCTAGTCTTTATCTTAATTTAATTAAATCCAAATGGACAAAGATCCCATCACTTAAAATGATTTTTCAGGAGTTACTATAAGTTCTGCTATAGCTCTTAGCCAAGGGTAATTTGAACATATGCTATATAAATATCCCAAGTAACTGCATAGGGTTTGTTTTTTTTATTTTTCCAAACACTCCTAACAATTACATTCTCCCAAAACTGAGCAGCAAATAGCAAGGTACTGTATTGTGACAAACATTTCATCAGGGAAAGGCTAGCTTAGTAATATTAATAGAGTTAAAAGCAGTTAAGACATGACTCTTCTCAAAGTACTAATTTTTTTGCTCTTAGTTTCTGCTCTTTAGACAGAAGAAACTGGACCACAAGTCCCAAGACAGTTCGAACTATTTTAGGTTGGGTTTCTATGGCAACAAAAGCTTTGACTACTAAGAGTGGTCAATAGTACATTAGCTAGTGACATGCAGCAAAGCAGTAGCTATGTTTTATCAATGTTTTTAAGAATGAGATTTTAAAGTTTATTTTTCTCTGGAACAGAGGAGAGATGGGAACTTTCAAAATACAGACGTTTACTGATGATCATCTATCAAGCTTAGACATTAAGTTCTCCCTAACCAGATATAATTTGGATAATACAAACCTCTGATAATACACTGGCCAGTCTCTCCACATTTGCTCCCTGTCTTTCCATCTTCTTTTGATATAACTGCAACTCCAGTTGGCATGACGGCAGAACCTCAACCAGGTCTCTATAGCTTTCATATTTCTCAATAACTTCTTGCTTTAAAAAATAAAAGACTATTATTGAAACAGCTTTAGAGTTCAGCAGATATTTTGTATTGTATTAATGCATATTGACTTCGTACCCATTCCCTCGTTGTTTAATATACAGTGGAATTAATATTTAATAGTTACTGAAATTAGATCTTCAGTTTGTTAAAAAAAAGTATTTATTTGAAAAGCACAGGAAAAAGCGACACAAGTGTTTTACACTGAACTAGCTTGTTATAAGAGCTTTCAGGACAGAAAGAAAGCTGCACAGTGAAGAAATTCTATACTAGTACAATAGGAGTTATGTAAAGCATCATAAAACCGATGCCTGGAATTATAGCAATACAGCTTACACTTTTAGAACAAAAATACCTAGGGAAACAAAGTTATGTAAGCTTCACTGATGCACGAGCAATCATGAACTACAGACATTTAAAGACTGGACAGTACTATAAGAAAAACCCCAAAAGCTAGGATGGAAACTCTGTGTTCAGCATACTAGTGGAGACAGCTATGAATTGCAGAAACAGTGAATGATAACAGAGGTACTATGAAGCATGTGTTCTAAATCCAAGGACATTTGTGAGCTGCCAGAATATTGTCATTTCTTGAGAGCAAGCAGCCAGACAGGTATAGTCTAGATTCAGGAGTTTTACACCTAGTTTCACAAATAAACAGTTACTCACTGAGGACAAAGCAGCAGTGACTGCAATACAACTTTTCAAAAAAAAAAAAAAAAAACAACAAAAAAAACCAACAAAAAAACAAACCACAAAACAACAAAAAACCAAACTAAAACAAACAAAAAAACCCAAAACAGCACAAAACACTACCACAAAAAAAACCCACACACAAATTAAAAAAAAAAAAAAAAAAATCTACACAACACCACCCCCCTCCCAAAACCACAAGTCAACACCAAAAATCCCACCAACACAGAAACAAATAAAATAAAATTTAAAAACCCACACCCCCACAACCAAGGTTCAGTTTTTTCTGAAGCTGTGATTTCATTTCAGACTAGCCACTGTTCTGTTCGTTATTTACTAGAAGTCATTCAGGAAGCAGTTCTAGATGACAATTCAGTAAAACGTGCTTTTTCTAACAGAATACCTCCTTATGTGGAAAGAGGAAAACCTCACCTTGGATTTCTTGAGTTTCTTAACGGTCTCTTTCATCAGTTCTTTGTAATTTTTCAGTTCCTCTGGACTCTCCACAATCTTTGATTTCAGCTGTTCTTGTTCTTCTTTCAAAGTAGCCATCATCACTTTAAGCTCATTCTAGTAAACAAGACAAACACACTTTCAATATTAGCAATTTTAGCACTTCAGTGAACAAAAAGGAATTGAGAGGCGTGGATTGCCAGGACCTTATGACTTGACAGGCTCTTTTCTCTGTTCTAAGTCATTCCTCCTTAGGAAGTTTGTTTTAAAAATAAATTTGTCTGAACAGCATTAATAGTCCATTTTACTCCCTGAACATGCCTATGGGGTGCAATACTAAGTTACAAGAACAACATTTAACTAGTAATCCAGAAAAAGCCTTCCAGCCAATACATGTTACTAGCCACTCTCTCCTTCAGAATCCCTCCCATAGGACAACCATGGCAGTCACTGCAGGGTTTCAGAACCAGCTGTATCAACCCAGCAGAAGCAACAAGGTTCCTGTGCAACCTCTCAAAAAACTCCTGTTTTGTCCCCACCAGGTCAGTCACTGCCTCATTAGCCATTCTATGCACCTAAGGTAAGCCCACAGCTTCCCAGAAGTCCAGATGTCTTGCCCTTTAAAAGATCAGCTTCCTGAACAGAGAGCTTTACATTGCAGAGATGTGTTATTTGAAGTCCACAACAAAACGAGCTACTACAGTAAAGTTTCCATGAGGGAAGGACATGAAGCCTAATCAGTTTTTTTTTTAAAAAAAAAATAATAATAATAATTACCTGAACATTACCTAGCTCCAACAATTTGATCATAGAAAGAGAGAGATGATCTATTAGTTCATCCGAGATGCAAGCTACAGCCTACACAGAGGTGTACTTACCAGTTTTCGGGTATTCTCTGCAATAACTGACTTCTTTTGCGAAATCACTTCTTGCAAAGCTGTCTAAAAAAAAAAAGCAACAAACTTTAAATAAGCATCTCTACAACTGCTGCCTCCTTTACCCTTCTATCATAGATCTGCCTAAAAGAGACATCCCATTTATGGTTTCTTTGGAGTGCCACAACTATGGGACAAAACTGCAATCCATGAGATTTAAAAGACAGGGAAGGACTGTCATAAAAGTCACTGGGAGCACCAGCCAGCAGTAGGTAACTAGGAACAGGGATAAAAGATTGACTAACTCTATTCTTAATGACCCTGGCAGTGCTATACACACACAACCTCCTTCACCAGAGGCACTGTCCTTGACAAAAAAAAAAAAAACCAAACAAAAAAAAAAAAACCCCAAAAAAAAAACCTAAGTTAATACAAGGTCCCAAATAATACAGAAGTCAATCACATGGTTAATAATATCAATGGTAGAGAGACAATTTAACAAAAAAAAAAAAAAGAAACCAAACCAACAAAAAAGAAAAAACACACCACCCCACAACTATTTTATTTATTTTCCAAAGCAGCTGAAAAGGTTACTTATGAGACCTTAGAGGCAAGTTGCCATTGCTGGAAAGTTAGCCCTGCAATCAATCCTACTCTTTTTTCCAGGCATTCCCTTGGCAACCCTTTTTAAGCCTCATTTCCCACCATGTCTCGCCTCCAGTTCCAATTCCTTGAATTCAGGTGGAAAACAAAGCAAAAATTCAATAGGGAAACACACACATCACACCTGAACAATAGCACAGGTATCTCCCAAGTCACTGCAGTAATGCATTTCAAAAATAAAGAGCCAAATACACTTCTGTGTTCCCTAAGCCTGACTTCAAGTATGTTTCACATTCCTTCCATTGAAATGAAGAGTTGATACTAGGAGTTAGACAAAACATTGTGTTGCAGTGACCTTGGTTTTAAAAAGTTCCCTTTATCCTTTGTAGAAGGAGGAGGGGAACAAAAATCAACAGAAATAAGGAGCACTCGTGATCAGAAGCCATAATAGCATTTCAGAGAAATATATAACAAGATCATACTTGTTTCCGACGATAGTCTTGCCTTAGTAGTTGCTCCAGTTCTCGAATGTTATCTGTCAGTTGCTTGACTTCTGCTTGATGTTCAACTGGAACGGTGCTAAGCAAAAAATAGATATTGGATAGTTTCAGCATCCTTATAGTTGGTCAGAGTACAGTGGATAGAATAATCACTCTCTCCAAAGAGTCTACAACCAGTAGCTTTAGTAATCAGGGCAAGACAGTCTCAATTTAATACATCTTATCTTCCTTTGCTTGTAAAATTTTGTAGCTGAAGCATGATCTAGAGAGCTATTTTGGCAAGAAGTAGTACAAGCGTAACAGAAGACTAAGTTTAAAAGATTACATTAAGCAAAGCACAAAAGAACAATGCTTCCACCAACTTCTGTGGCGATTTTGATTTATGAAATTTGCATAATATTACCTGCCATATCAACAGCTCCTATTACAGCAGACCTATAGCTAGCTAGAGAACCTCCTGTCTAGCAAATACCAAGAGTAGCCATCAGAGAAAAAACCTCTTTGTTTTGAAAGTTATCTTGGAAACTAGCAAACTTCATCCTGTTATCCACAAGCAAACCCAAAACTTAATGGTGCAGAGACACAGGCAGTAGGACTAGATGGCCTGAAACGGAGAATGGGGTAACCATGTCAAATAACTACGGATGACAACTTTTAAGTTAAAAAATCTATTAAGTTAAAGATGGGCTTCCTACAGCTATTGAAGAGACAAAGACATATCACTAAAAACTACCGATAACAGCAAAGAGTTTCGCCATAGTCCCCAACATACAAAAATACAGTATCCTCTCAAAGCAACCATATACTCCTCAAGTCACATTTTTGTTTTCTGCCAGCAACTCTTCTAGTCTACCACCAGTAGAGCTACTTCTGTAGCTCTGAGTACAACCCAACAGCAACATCTCTGTGTGTTCTGCCTTATTTCCCAGGGAGGCTAATCAGCAACAATGTCAGACAATGGCCAGAGGAGAACTCAAGTCTGCTCAAATTGAATGTTCCTACAGCAGTTAGCAAACAATTCTGTCAAATCACACAGCTTAACTACTCAGTTAGGCACTCCATATAGAATCATAGAATCATTTAGGTTGGAAATGACCTTTAAGATGGAGTCCAACCTAGCACTGCCAAGTCCATCATTAAACCATGTCTTTAAATGCCATGTCTATGTGCCTTTTAAATATCTCCAGGGATGGCAACTCAACCACTTCCCTGGGCAGCCTGTTCCAATGCTTGACACAATTCTCTTGGTGAAGAAATTTTTCCCTAATATCCAACATAAACCTCCCTGGTGCAACTTGAGGCCATTTCCTTTTGTCCTGTCGCTTACTACTTGGGAAAAGAGACTGACACCCACCTTGCTACAACCTCCTTTCAGGTAGTTGTAGAGGTCTCCCCTCAGCCTCCTTTTTCCAGACTAAACAACCCCAGTTCCCTCAGCCACTCCTCAGACTTGTTCTCCAGACCCTTCACCAGCTTCATTGCCCTTCTCTGGACACACTCCCAACACCTCAGGGTATTTCTCGTAGTGAGGGGCCCAAAACTGAACACATGGTTCAAGGTGCTGAGTACAGGGGCATGATAACTTCCCTACTCCTGCTGGCCACGCTGTTTCTGATACAAGCCAGGATGCCGTTGGCCTTCTTGGCCACCTGGACACGCTGCCAGTTCATATTCAGCCAGCTGTCAACCAACACCCCCAAGTCCTTTTCCAACAGGCAGTTTTCCAGCCACTCTTCCCCAAGCCTGTAGCGTTGCATGGGGTTCTTGTGACCCAAGTGCAGGACCTGGCACTTGGCCTTGTTGAATCTCATACAATTGGCCTTGGCCCATTGACCCAGCCTGTCCAGACTGTGCGCACTGAACAGGAAAATCAGCCAAGTCAAGTAGTGCATCTCAGTGCTTACTCCTCATACTCACTTCAGTTTCTCCAGCTTCACTGCTGCCTCCCGATTTGCAGTCTCCAGTTGCTGTCGTTTCTCCATAGACGATTTCTGCAAATTATTCAGAGATTTTTTTTTTGTTTAGAGTGGTTTCTATCTGGGCTTCTATTTGAGCCCTGCTCATTATTATTTCACACGAAATGCACCACCTCTAAACTATTGAAATGGTCAGAAGAGAAGGCACCTGCAATTCTAGCTTCAGCCCACTGACAGTTACATCTATCTTTTCTCAAAACGATGTGAAGAGTCAAGCCTTTGCTTACCAGGCTAAACTATCAAATAAATTACTGGAAAAAAAAACTTCAGATAATACCCTAATTAATAACTGGGTCATGGTCACACAGAAACCTTTATGATATTGACAAGCTCATCCACTCTTCTAAACTGACATGTTTCCTCAAGGGCTCTGCAAAGGTTTTTCTTAAACCATTTACAGTAGCTGTGTATGCTTATAACACGTAATATAATTTTAACAAGTTTTCCAAAATATTAAACCAGTACCTTCCTGTATTACTTGGCTACATTTAAGATTCCAATGTGTTATTTAAACATGCAGTTAAAAAACCAGATCCTTTATGCTCCCAGCTCACATTAATTATAGTAAAGTAGGTATCTGGAGTAATATGGCACCCAATCTTACATAGTTCATTTGTAACTCCAAGTAGACCTCTCGTCGGAGCTCTCTGAAATTCACAAAGTTGAGAATGCCGCTCAAGAAGCGAATTGTCCTCTTTGTTTCTGAAACAGGAATTGCAAACCATCACTATTCTGCTTTCTAAATGCATTGCAATTGCATAGAAGGAGTTGGGCAAAACAGAATTCAGAGACAGAAATTACAAAACAAAATCCAAATTAGTTCTTCCCCCGCTCACCTGGCAAAGATTGCACAGACTACATTAAAACTAGCACTAAGCTATGAACTTACAGTGTCTTAGCAATTCTACACAATCCAGCAAATGAAAATGGCACCTAGGAGAAAGACTATTAAGATATAGCCTTTGATTAAAACAGAAGTCTCAGAGAAAGCGTGTCAGTCTTCAACTACAACTCTGACGACAGAGCCTAACTGTAACTACCAGGCTGACTGAATACAGCAGTTTGAACTGCAGGGGCTTTTTCGCTCTATTCCAAGCGAAGTTTGGGAAAGATGATCACAAAGGCCTTGAATGTCTTATCTAAGACAGAGTCAGAAGTGAAAGAGTTCTTCAGAATAGCTTTTTCCAATTTGTTTGTTGTACCAGAATCACCACAGCCAAGTATTGAAATGGGTGAAGCAAAAATTCAATTGTATCCTACAGAGGCAACAGCATAAGAAATACCAGAGTTGCCAGGATAATTTTCACTACCGTCTATTCTTACATTATTTCAAGTATGTTACAGTCCACTCTCCAGCCCAGCAGTTCAACAGACCCGTAGCATTCAAAACTCCCCTCAGTTTAACTGGATTAGCCTACAAAAGGAATAAAGAGAACTGCTCATTAGAACCAGCTTGTCTAAGTGCCACAGCAAGGGCCAGAAGCGTAGCTGGACGCCAGGGACAGTTCTCCACACTGGATGCCCATCTGTCTATGCCAAATGAGAAGAAGCAGCTGGATACCAAGTGACACCCACCACCCCAGGAAACACAAGGATTACAACACACTTGCTTACTTGGGTTTAAAACATCAGCAATTTGAAAGTCATTAATTCGGCACACTGGAAGGAAGCGCTCCCTGCAAGGAAAACAAAGTACAACCTTATCTGCAGTGACCGTTACTCAGTTTTTGTGCTATATCCATTTACTAAATACAGATCTTGACCTCTCATCCTAGAGCATATGTATAGTAAGCACATAACAACAGTAAGTCTCAGAAGAATAATACAGGAGGACTCCACACACAGATCAGCATTAAAAATCTGTATTCTTACAACATCTCAAAGACTTCTATAGACAAAATACTTGCTTGCAGAACAACTTTTCACCTTAACTAGGGAATTCCTACACTTAATTGTTAGTCAATTCTCCCCTTACAACTGAAAGGAAGCTTAAAGTCTAACACTCACCTCATTCTAACAAAGATATCTGCATAGAATTCAGACAGCAAATGTACACGACAGGTACTTAAGATCCCTCTTCTAGGTGTAATGATGACCCTCTAGCCATTCAGAGTATAGATTTGTGCTCCACCTTGGTGAGACTGCATTATTTAGTTAACACATTCATTTTTACAAGGTAGCTAGCTGCCTGCTGAGAATTTTACTCTATTAAACATTGCTATGCCCTGTTCATCTGCAAATTTCCCTTTGCTCACAGTTAACAAGCAGTAGAACAACCATCAGCAAAAAAGGCATAAAGTCTCACTACTTCTAGTAAATTGGACCTTTACAAGGAATAGCAACTGAACAGATGTAGCATATTCTACTTACATGTGAATATACAAATTACAAACAGGTAGAAAGCCTTCAAATATCTGTGGGTACATTATGTCAACGTTGACTGGCATCTAAAGTGTAAAGAGAGTCAATGTGTAAGTAGAGAACACTTAAACAAAAATACACAGTTTTGTTTCCATGACATAAGACAATTCAAGTAGGGTAAACACACTAAGGATGGTCTCCCCATTCACAGGGAACACATGTTGGAGGCTGAGGAATGCCATCAGGTTAATCAAACTATTTTAACTGTTAGTTTTGGCTCATCAAAATATTAAAGACAATAATAACTACAGCAGCAACATTACAAACTCTGGAATTCAATTCAAACTCTGTGTTTTAGTTTGTTCAAAACTGGTGCAGAAGGACAGTCTCTGCATTACATACCTAACAATAAGAAGCTCTTTCTTTAAACACCCCAAAATTCACACACTCAACTGTTTTATGAAGAAGTCAGAAGTTAGTGGTACGCTGTCACCTTTTCTGATATTTTAAATCTCATAATACAGCATCTCAGCCAGTGTCATTGTCTGTGAAGAACTGTTATCTTGTGCACATACGATCTTCCCTTTCAGTTTATCCAAAAATGGCACAAGACAATACTATTTACTCTCATTTTCAAGAATCAGTTATTGTCTAACAGGGTCAGAAGATACCTTATTGATTAACACTTAAGTTATCAGTTAACCCCCAGCTGCACTTCTTATTTTCCTCTCAGTTACTGGGGGAGTGGAGGGGATCAAACACTAAAAGCAACATCTACTTTCCTTCTAGACCAGTCTAACATCTAAGCAGCGATCTTCCTCCAGCCATGGCTAAAGGCAGATGCCCAAGAAGACAGTATGTATTTTCAAGGCCAGAGATGGTGTCCCTTCACATGCTTGTCCAGTCCCTCCTGCACCTTAGAGACATTTCTGGCACCCACAGCATCTCAAATAAAAGAATTTACAGGTTAGCTGCAGGAGGAGAAGGCTTTCCACAGAGCCTTTCCTTACAGCCTACAGTGCTAAGTGAGCCCTTGAACTCTTCTTCATGCCCACTAGTTCATTTACTGGAGAAGGAGCCTCCTCTCCATGGAGAAAAAGAAGAAAAAAGAGGCAGCACAACCACAAAACCACTATTTCTACAAGTATCTTGAGCTGCAGCCAACTTCCACACCAGAAGCAACGATCAAAGCAACTTCTCAGACATAACCAGACAGATCTCAGCCACAGCCCACAGAGGATGCTCTCAGGTTCGTTTACCTCTGGTAAGTGACCCATGCTAATGACTGCACTGCAGTACTGCACTCTCATTCCTGCCTAAGGAAACAGAGTAGTAGCCTCCCTGAACACAAACACAAATGCCCATACTATACAACATCTCACACACAAGTTTTCTGCAGTAGATGCAGAATTCGTAAGCTCCCATTCATGCAATTACAACATACAAAACAGTAAGTCACTTGCCAGTGAGAAGAGGGAGATACTTCAATGTTTAATTTCTTAAGTGCAATTTTTTTTTCTTTTCACATGTCACTACAGACATACCATGTAGAAATGCTCCAGGCGGATTCCATATACCTTCTGCAGGATTCTCATGTAAATCATGTGTAGAACTTCAATCTGCAAGAAGAAAGGACACAAATCAGTATTCCATATGATTGATTATTGAGGGCTCCCAGACTAGACCATAGAAGTAGTTCTGCCTTTAACACATGAAGACTGATTTCACTGAGCCACCAAGACTCTCAAGTTCTACTCCCCAGTAGTTTGCAGTTCAAGCATTACTATCTGATAATACAATTATAAGAGAGAGCAATCAGCTGAGACAACTACAACCCTGCAACAGTTGTGCATTGTTTTTCATTACATTGCTGCTCACCGAGTGGCTTTCAAACCAAGTGACACCAAAAATCTAAAAAAGGTCACAAACTATAATCCCACAGCAAAGAGAGCCCTTCATTGTGTTATTAAAATGGAGGGGGAAAAGACAGCTACAAGCCAAACAGTTATTAATTTACAACACTAATCCACAAGCACTTTAAATCACTCTTCCTTCTTAAAAAATGACCATCCCATCATTCCCTCCTCCTTTAGCAGGCAGCAGCACTTAACATAGCAGCACAAGGAATCACACTGAGGCATCAACTGGATTTTAAAACCACTTTTCTTTCATTGAGGACACTGCAAGATCATGTTAATATTAATGGTCTGATTGACACAAGAAAAAAAAAAAAAAGGGGGTGGAGCAGGGAGGGGTTGTTTTTTAGAGGACTGGTTTAAAAGCATTAGTTGATCAACTAGGCTGTTGTAACTATGACACTATGCCAAACAATGGCTGTTTTAACCTACTTTGCACAGAAACGGGAATACCAGACCGTGTAATTTCGTGTTTGTCCGTTTATGATCCCACCTCCTCCCTGGTGAGCCTTGAGAGGCTTCTCTCAAGCTGGAGAGAGGCTAAGGCCCAGGTTTAGCCCTGTAACTAACCCGCCACACTGGAAAAACTGACCCCCTCGCTTACTCCAAACACCGAGCAAGACAGGGGAAAGGAAACCTCCTGGGCTGTGGCCTGCGAAGGGCCTTCCTCCAGGACAGGCAGGGAGCTGCCTGAGAGCGGCGGGGCCCGGGCCTAGCCCCGAGCTCCCGCTCACTCACCTTGGGGTTACCGAACACGTCGCTCTTGACCAGGTTGCGGGCCTCGGCACCCGTCAGGACGTGGCTGCGGAGGTAGCCGATGATATCGTCGGGGCTGTAGCGGGGGAAGGTCAGCGTCTCCATCCCGCCACCAGGAAACAACTCGGCCGCGCCGCCAACCGCCACCTTCCCCTTCCCTGCACCGCTCGCAGCTTGAATGTGGCGGGCACCGCCTCCCGCTCCCGCCCCCGCGCCCCGGTGGCCTATCCGCGGCCGCGCCTGCCTGTAGGGGGCGGAGCTCCATGAGGCTCCGCCCCGCGCCGGCGCGCAGAGGCCGTTGACCGTTAGGGGCGGTGGGAGGCGGCCGGTTGCTGCCGGCGGGGAGCGGCTGCCCGGTCGGGGCGGGCCGGGGAAGGCCGCCGGGTGGCCCGTTCGTCGTGCCAAGCGCTGCTCGGAGCACCTACAGCCGGCGGGGGCGGGGCAGGGCCTCCTGCGGAGGGGCAGGCGGGGCAACGCCACGGCAGGTCGGCACAGGGAGCTGAGGCGGCCTTGGAAAGCCTTTCCTGAGTAAAAATGCCCAGAACGCCTCCGGAACAACCTCCTTAGCTGCATTCTCCTGCCTCCTGAAGGGAGACAAAGCCAATTCAGCGCTGGGCTCCCTTGCTTAATCAGTACAACTAACCACCTCTTCCATTTTGACACCCTTTGTGACAAAAATTGCACTGTTCGCACCCACTGTGCGCGGTTTTGACGCTCTCGCACGACACACGCCTTCTTCCCCACGCTTCTGCTCAGCCGAAAGGGGCATCAGCAAGGCCAGCGCACTGTCCCCAAAGCTGGGCAGCTTTTGCAAGCCGCCAGCATCACAGAGGTGTCACCTGGCACCGAGCGCGACACAGAGACGCTCCAGCCACCGTTCCGCACTTGCCGATGTAGAAACCGGGCTCGGTTTCCAGCCGGGCGCTCTGCCAAGGAGTCAGGTGAGTCGCGGACACAAAGTGCTTCCCGACAGCCTTGCAGCCGGACGCCTCCTCGGCATGGCCGTGAGGGTAACGCAGCTTCCCTAGGGCTGCTCGCGGTCCCCAAAGGGCTGAGCATCCTGGAAGGTGTTAGGCCATGTCTCCTTCAGGTAGATCGCAGCCCCTGAGCCTCATGTTTCTTTTGGGGATGGGGATGGCATCGGAAAGGATCAACTGCCCGAGCAGGTGTAGCTGTCAGTACCTGGAAGTAAATTGCACAGGGCAGCAGTTGCAGGAGTTCCCTGTGGCCATCCCACTGGACACCAGACAGCTGATTCTGGCAGCGAACAACGTCTCGTACCTGCCGGCAGTGGAATTGAGCTTCTTGGCTGATTTGGTCTATCTGGACTGCAGGAAGAACCTCCTGGGGGATGACCTGGATTTCACTTTCATTGGTGTGGCCAAGCTTGTCTATCTGGACCTCAGCTTCAACAACCTCACACAGGTCACCTTCAGCACCTTCTCACACCTTCTCAGCCTGGTGGTGCTGAAGATCTCAGACAATCCCAACCTTGTGGCCATCGAGAAGGATGCTTTTGCCAACAACACTTGGCTGAGGCATCTGGATGTGAGCCGGACAGGCTTAACATTCCTGGACACCAGCACTGTCCAAGACCTGCCCAACCTGAGGTTTCTGGGACTCAGTGACAACCTGTGGCACTGCAACTGTTCCTTTCTGGACTTCATCACCTGGATGACAGAGAGCAACGTTCATTTTCCAGGTGAGGGCTGTGTGAGCAGGACCTCTCTCCTCCCTGCTCCTGCAGATCTGTGTGGAATGGAGAGGGCCCTCTGTTCTCTTTTCCAAAACTTCAGTTCACAGGGCTGTGCCACTGCATGCCGACTGTGGGTCCCATCTTCTGGTGTTGCACAGAGCATGGATCGGAGCAGCTGGGTTACACACACTCCACCCACGGAGAGTCACACTTGCTCACATCCTCAGGACAGTCAGGGAAGTGTAGCCTGTAGCTAGGACATTGCTGCTGCTCTAAAACACCTGGCTCCAGCCTCAGGAGGTGTCCCTGTGCCCACGAGTCACAGCACCCCGTGGCTGCAGTACCAAGAACGAGGAGCTCAACGTGGCTCTGGGGAGATCTGTGCTGGGAAAGCTGCTGCTGGGAATTTCCTGCCTTGTCTCCATCTGCTCTGATCATTTGGGGCTGCTGCAGTATCAGGATGTCTGTAGTGATCAGTTAACCCCTCTCTCTCTGTGTAACTGCTCTCTGCCTCCGTTCGGACATGCTCAGGGCAGCCTCTCCAGCTCTCCATCGTTTGGCCAGTGTCCCCTTCACCTCAAACACCTCCTGCCAGCCTCTTCCTGTGCCTGGCAGGCAGACCTCATTTGTGCAACCTCTACAGCAATTCTGCTCAATGCTGAAAACAAAGCCGGGTTGAAAGGCAGTCAGCTCCTCTTCTGCTCTCATCTCGCACTGACAGGGTCTCCAGGTAAAGTTTGGGTAGTGTGGAAGCCAGCAAGAATTCAGCTGCTGACTTCTGTGGGGCTGTGATCACACCCTGCTCCCCGCTGAACCCGTTTCTCTACATGGAGAGCGTACACAATGCCCTTTGCCTTAAAAGCACAGCAGCTGTTGTGCTAGGACAGATAAAATTCACAAATCCTGCAACCTCCAGCTGTCACAGTGCTCCTCAGCCCTCAGAGCAGGTACATTTGACTGATTCTCTGTATCAAACTGTGATCCAATGCTCAGAAGTCAGTGAAAGACCTTTTGCTGTTCCCATGGGTGCTCTGGTTTGGGTCCCAGCTGACATTTGATGGTCAGAATGAAAGAGAACACAAGTTGCACTCAGAAAAGCATCTGTATCCTTATGGCTGGGAGGCTCCGTATGTTCCCACTCTTCCTCCAGCAACCCAGAGCAAACTGGCTCTCTTTTATTTTAAGTTTTCCAATATAAGAAATGTATGTGCAGTGCAGGTGAGCACTGAGTCCCACAGGCTGCAGCAGCACAGTGCAGCTTGCTTCTAAATAAAAGCCATTTCTTGAAAACAGGGTCTCCAAGACTTACATCATCTGGGATGCCAAAATCAGCTGCTTCCTGTTGTACTGAGTGATTTTACAACAGGGCTGTGGACACCGAGTGTTCATGAAGCAGGGTGACCAGCAGTTCCCTTTCCCAGGAAAACAGGGGTCCCAAGGGCAAGGCTTTGTTCTGCAGCTGCAGCACATGAAGTTGATTTTCCAAACTGAAAAGGAACACAGCACAGCACAGACTAGTGAAGAATGCTTGGTCTTCGGTAATGCACAGCACAATGGTGAGCTTCGAAAGAGGAATTGTTTGAGAAAGTCTGTCCATGGAATAAGAAAGGGGACAAAAGAGCCCCAGGGGAGAAAAGGGAAGGGCAACTGGAAGCTGGTGTTAGGACAGAACCAAATTAAGGACGTCTCTGTGTCTTATTAGACATAGTAAGCTCCCTAAAGACAGTAAAGTTTTTTATTTTCCTCATACATGTTACAAGCAGTTACGGAACAGTGTAAAAAGAAGCGCTGTTCTTCGCACTAAGATTGGAGATACACTGAACCTGGAACAGGAGAATAAAGTTCATTGCAGGCAATTTGAGAGGGCAGGAATAGGAAAGGATGTGGTGACAAAGTCTGGAGGTATGAGTATGGATCCCTGTGCCATGCTCTGGAAAATTGGAAAGCCAAAGTTCTTAGCAGTAAGATTGGAGATAACACACTGAACCCTGAAACAGGAGAATAAAGTTCACTGCAGGCAATTTGAGAGGGCAGGAGTAGGAAAGGATGAGGTAACAAAGTCTGGAGGTATGAGTATAGATCTCTGTGCCGTGCTCTGGTAAGTGGGAAAGCCAAAGAATCCAGGGAGCCCATGGTCAGTAATACATGGTATAATGTAATGTAATATAATATAAATCCCCTGTAGCTTGTTCCTTTCCACTGCTCCCTTTCTTTCAGGCGCATCCATGCAGCACATCAAGCAGCGACCAGCCTGTGCCCGGCGCAGTAAAGCCGCCCAGCCCGGGGAGCTCAAAACCGGCTGGGGAGGGAGAGGGCCGTGGCTGAGAGCACACCGTGCTTCTACAGACGTCAAAAGGAGAACTGTGCTTTTTACCACACTCAGACTTCACTAACTTCAGAGGGAAAAGCCAGCATCTGTTTTATCACTGCATATATTGCAATATGACAGGGTATAGTCGTTAGTTCAGTGGAACTGAATCATTGATGAGTTTCCTCTTCCTCTCTCACAGAGCAGGTAACGCTACGCCTAACTGCAAACCGCTGTTGTCAAATGCGCACAAGCCTCATTATTCCAGCAGAATTTAGGCTATATCACTTCAGAAAGTGTCTGAGATTAAAAATAAACAAACAAACAATCACAAGTGCTCATATTAAAATAAAAGTGCTCAATCAGCAGAGATGAACAGTTCAGGGACAGTGGCATAATCCAACGGGCAGTATTTTCCTATGGCAGCAACACCACAGAAATTCTGGCAACCTGGCAATTGTGGTTTGCCTGCCTGATTTAACTAAGCCATGGAGGGAGAGGGGTGTGAAACCTGCAGATGTTTTTCTAGAGTTTAGCAAACTCCTCCATCATTTTTCTAGCAGGACTCCTGTTCATTAATGCTTAAGACACAGGCAAGAGAGTCTTGCTTCTCCTTTTCCCTCTGCAGATGCTGACAACATCACCTGCTACACCCCAGAAGGCCTGCGTGCCCTGAAAATGCCTGCAGTGGAGGCACAGCTCCACTTCAACTGCCTGACCCAGCTGTACAAGAAAGACTACATCTTTCTGTGTCTCGTTGGCTTCTGCATATTCTTTGCCGGCACTGTGGCAGCCTGGCTAGCTGGCATCTGTGCTGTCATCTACGAAGTCCACACTTCAAAGGGGGAGGAGGAGGAAGACACTGTCACTTAGGATCAGCCTTACAAATCCTTTTGAACTCCCGTTGTGGGATCTGAAGGCAGGCCCTTCCTGCCCAATTTCCCACACGATATCCGATTCTAGATGCTATTTTTTTTGGAAGTGAAATAAAACTGCAAGAGAAGAAAAGTCTCTGTGCTCTAGTTTCATTCACTGTGCTCCTCCGTATTTCTTCTTCCACTGGGATTCAGGACATTGGCAAAATATTAATTTTGAGAGGGGGCATGAGAGGTGTGCATAGTGCCGGGCATTTACACTCCCGCTTTACCATGAGACCACACAAAACCAGGGCCATAGGGACTGGCTTGAAGAGGTACAACCTGGGATATGGGAAAGGCCCCAGCACTCTGCTGTAGCCCAGGGAGTTCACCAAGGCCTTTTTCACCAGAAGGCCCAGCAGAGCTTATTGGGACCAGCCCACATAGCTCACCAGAGCCCCAGGGAATCTGAGAAATTTCTGCTGTGGAAAGGCAGGTACGTGAGCAAAGAGATTAAAACCAGGACTTTTAGGGGCCCAGGATCCCACTGGATCTTGCTTTCCTCCACATTACACCAGTGACAGCAGAAGACACCATCTGTCCCCCCACAGCCAGACCCCTTGCACCTCCACTGGTGCATGAACATTTACAGAACTGCCAAGTCCAGCTCCAGTTTTGTATCATATATCCCTAAAATTGGAATACTTTTTTTAAAAGTAAAAAATATTGCTTACACACACTCCAAGTATTCTTGGAAATGGCTTGCGTTTTGACGCCAAAGTCCCAGGATTGCACATACAGACCAGAATAAAGGCAGATGTAAGAAAGATCCTTCATGTCACTAACACTGGTAATTGCCAAGGGAAGTATCTGCTTACATGATCGAGTACAGCAACTCCACGTGTGAAACGCTGGAGCATCTGGTGAAATAAAAGGGGAAAGCAGAAGATTTCAGCAAGCGTGGTATAAATGACCGTGGTGGCTTATAGCCATTAAAGCGTAGACTGGGAATCAAAGCTGAAATCTTTGGTATAATGGTGACAAAAATGGTTGGGAGTGGGGGCGGCAGCGCAGTCTGCTAAGGATATGGATGTCCTGGGGACAGACGTGCAGCCTGGGGGACACCGGCACGGAACAACCCCGCGTCCAAATCACCACCAGCTCCCCGCAGCCGGGGCTGATCACGCCCCGCCAGCACCGCAGGGGCGGCCGCTGCGGGGCCCCGCCTGCGGGCGGTGCCGCGGGCAGAGCCGGCCCCGCTCCCCGTTCTCCGCTCCGCCGTGTGCCGAGCTGCTCCGCGCCGGAGGGTGAGTACGGGCCCGGGGTGGCCGCACGGGCGGGAGGATGCTCCGGGCCCAGGCGAACGCTGATTGTCCTGCTAGGGCTGACCCGGCCTCCCCGGGGGAAGGTGCCTGCGGGGCGAGAAGAGCCGGGCGGGGCCCTGCCCGCCCCCCGCCTCGGGAGAAGCCTGAGCCCCCGGGGACAGGAGGGTTTGAGAGAAAGTCCGAGCCGTATCCGGTAGCCCCGTCAGAATCCACACGTGAGTCTGCACGGAGGGACTTCACCAGCTTTGCTGACTCATAACAACGGTGGTGTTAGGGCAAACTTGGGGGAAAAAAAAAAACCTATTCTGGAGTAATTCTGCTACAGCTCCCAGTCGGGACTGTGTCATGCTCCAGAATCCCTTGGCTGCATGGCTGCAGCCTGAAACGTTGCCGTGCGGAAGATAACAATTCAGTCTTGTGCAGCGCGCCGGCGCTTGTCAGCAAAGCCCTTGCAGCTGCGGGCAAAGGTCGCCGAAATGCACAAGTCACCAGCATCCGGAAAGAGCGGCAAGGCGTGCAGTTGGAGAGAGGCTGGAAGCCTTGTGGGCTTTGAAGAGCTTTATAGGGCTCCAGATTACAGCACTCTAGATTACCAGAGCAAAGGCTGGCAGCAGAGCTTTATACCAGTTGCGTAAGAACAGCAGCTTTATAGCACACCTGGCTTAATGCTTTGCTGTGACTGAATTGCGCTCCTTGCTGATAAAACCTCAGATTATAACTTAGCAGTGTGAAGATGAAATGCCTCGTCCTGGCTGGCAGGTGGGGGTTCTCCACCAGCCTGGCAATCTGAAGGGTGAAATGTGACTGTCACCTTGCTCTACCCAGTGGGATGCGTTGTATTTTCAGTGTCTCGTCTGTCAGGCGCTAACCTCTATTACACGTGGGTGTGGCTGACGTTTCTTCGTTACTTGAGGTTTCCAATGTTCTTACTGATAATTGTTTACCAAGCCTCCTGTGGACACAGACAGCTTATGTCTCCACCTTGCTCCATCAATAAGAATTCCTTTGCAAATGAGAAATAAAAGCCTCTAGTCCCTGAAGATCCCTTGTGAGGGGTACAGGCGCCGTTGCAGTAGGAAGGCTGTTTGCACTGTTTTTTTTTCTGTGGCCCATTTTTCCCCACAGTGACAGATTCTGTTGGTGGAACAGTGCAGGAGGCACTAGATGGAGATGGCCTTGCTGTGGGGCAGCACGGTGGAGGCTGCCTGGTGTCTCCTGGCCAGCCAACTTGCTCGTGCAGATGCTGGTGAACACCAGCAGCTACCTGTTGCTGGGGGCTAATCACTGAGTTGTGACTGAGAGGGTTCCTTGCAGCTGCGGGGGTGAGCATCGCTTGTCTTGACAGTGCCTCTTCACTGAAAAGATTCAGTTATTGTTGCAATTTTGGTTCTTTTTATTGTTATTTTATGTAAGGATGAACTTAGTGAGTCAAATGAACTGTCCATGTAGCCCAGCTCCTTTAGGTTCAGAGGATTTCTCAGCCAATTCTAGTTTGTCTGCATTACAGTTCCCAGTTTACTGGTCATTCCCAGAGCCTTCCCAGTTTCCCCTTGAGTTTATGAAAACTGCCTGCCTTCACAACATCCCTCAGCAGGGAGTTCCACAGGTCTGTCTCCTCCTGCATGAAGAAACACCTCTTTTGGTTTTTTAATCTGTTTCCAGACTTCATGAGGTGGCCCCTAGCTCTGCTGTTGGATGTGGCCGTGAACAATCCGTTTCCGTCTGTCTCTCCTGAGCATCCCTGCAGGGACAGCACTGGGTCGCTGAGGTCGTGGGACTTAGCCAGCCACAGCTGGAGGCTGGACTAGGGTCCTCGAGACGCTGCCTCCCAACACTTACATGATTTTAAGACTTGCTTGACAGGAACGGAGCAGAGAGCTCTTGGTTTGTGCTGTCCAATACCCAACAGGCACCAAGAGGCAAAAATTCCCCAACTCACCGTTTCTCCCTTCCTTCAGCCAGTCCCCGTGCTAGGAGGACCAGGGTCCGTGCTCAGCAACATATCTGCACGTAGCAAGCTGCCACTTCTCCAGTCACAACCCGAAATGGTAACGGGCGCTCTTTCTCTGACAGCATCAAGATGGCTGTTCTCTCAAAGGAGTATGGCTACGTCATCCTGACAGGGGCTGCCAGCTTCGTCTTGGTCATGCACCTCGCTGTGAAAGTGGCCAAGGCCCGCAAGAAGTACAATGTGGAGGTAAGTCCTCAGGCTGAAGGAACGGGAAGGTCGGAGCCAGTCTGCAGGGGATGTTGCAGACAAGCTAGATGACACCTTGCTTATTTTTGGGTGACCTGCTGACACTTCTGATCCCACCACACAGATGCAGAAGGGATGGAGCTGCCATTCCGGCTCTCCAGACTGCAGCAGACGGCATGGCAGGGCTGAGACAGCTGAAAGCACAAGGCTTTGAGCTCAGAAACAATGATGAGCAAGAAGCCGCACAGCCCTTTTTCCTGCAAAGAAGGCTGATGCAGCATTAGAGGCAAAGGGCAGTGGAACAAAAGTGGCAGGAGGGTTTCTCAAGCTCAGAGGAAGCACGTGAGCCATATGACAAGCAGTCTCTCAAAGTGACCTTCCCTCTGCATCCATTGAGGAGCCCTCCAGCTGGGCAGAGCTGTGAGCTGGGTGGGGGCAGTTGCTGATTCTGGCCATGAGTCAGGGTGATGGCATGCAGAAGCTGCTGTGCCACTTGGCTCCCAGTGCAAACACTCCTTTGCTCTTCCCTAGGTCACTCGGGAAAAGTGGCAAGGATGGGCGGGTGCACAGACAGCCCCGGGGCATGTGCCGCAAGCCTGGGTGCCTGTTGGGGTGACCCCACTCCTATTACACACAGTCAGGATGATAGCAAACCTGCACAGTGCGTGCGGCACACAGAGCACTGGATTTCAGGCTGGGAGAAGCCAGTGGCAGCTCCAGCTGCCTGCTCAGCTCTGCAGTGGTGCAGAAGGCAATGTCTTCCTAGCCTGTTCCTGGGTGATGTCTGCTGCCAGCTCCCCAGAGGAGACACAGGGGCATGTCCTCAGGAACGCTGCTTTGCTCTCCTCTCCAGACAGACGGGATTTAAACAGGGAGGTCAACCACTATCTGGCTATCTTCTGTTCAAAGCAGGGCCACCTCCATGGTAGTCAGGTTGCTCAGGGAGTTTAGGAACGGGCCTGGGGCAAGCAGCAAATCTCAGCAAAGTAGTTGTGGGCCATGGGGCAGGAGACAGGCTCTAACTGGCCAATGCAACTCAGTCTTGTAAACACTCAGGCTGCTGTGGGCTCCCTGGGGACAGGTGCTGCAGGAGTCCATGCTCCTCACTGCTGGAGAACGCCAGGCTCCTAAGCCCAGACTGCACTTGCTCATGTTTTCCTGCTGGTTTATTTTTTTGGCAGTATCCAACGATGTACAGCACAGATGCTGAACACGGGCGTATATTCAACTGCATCCAGCGTGCGCACCAGAACACGTGAGTACCACGTATGAACGCAGACCTTGAAAAATACACAGGGCTGTGGAGCAGGGTGTACTTGTTGCCAGGTGCTTGGGTTCAGGCTCAGCGCCAGAGGAAAACACACTGCCACATAATGCTCACTGATAAGGCTGTGTTGGCTCCTTACCATGCCTTAAACTGTGAGACGGGGCAGTGAAACAGCCTCCTCTTCCCCAGTGCCTGGTGCTTTGCCTCCATGAAAAGTCTTGTTTCCAGAAGAGCCCATCTAGGGGCTGCTGATCTGTTGTGCTGCTCACATCTGCTTAAATCCACTCAGTTACTGTGGATGGGGCTGCAACAGCACATCAGCGGAGGAAGAACTCCACCTGGATTAGATGGTGGTAAGCAGTATTTATTAGTGGCTTAAGGCACAAAACAGGAAGAGTGGGTGGCCCCGGAGAGAGGCACAGATGGGGAGGAAGTCCCTAGAAATCTGTGCACATTCAGATTCCTTCTTGCCTCCACTTTGTGGCCACAGCGTCGAGCACAGCTCCGCTGAGCATGGAGACTTGTGACAGTCAGGTCCAACAGAGCCCTTGGCAGCGGATGCTTGCAGCTTCTGCATTTCTGAAGTTTCCTCTTTTTAAGCAACTTGAGTACAAATACAACCTCCTCGATTTTCTTTTCAGATTGGAAGTTTACCCTGCCTTCCTATTCTTCTTGGCCACCGGTGGAATCTACCACCCGGTAAGTGATGCTACAGTGCAAGTCTGCATGACTGAACTCTGCTCTTGCTCCGTGACTTGGGGAGGTTCGGGGGCAGTAAGCCAAGCTAGCCCCTCTGGAGGCAGCAGGCTGCTTCAATAGCCACACCACACTTTACAGCTGTGCCTTTTCTGAAGATGTACTGGTAGAAAATATTTGATAAACTCAGTACTGCTACTTCAGCTATAGACCCCTTTCCTTCCCCGAAGCATTTGCAGCCTCCAGGCCATGAGCAGGAAGGGTCCCTTCACCTCTGTCTGTTTTTTCCCAGCCCTGCAGGGCCCTGCTGGGCTTACAGCAGTGCTACTCAGCAGCTGGTTGTGTGGAGGACAGGAACCCTTTCCCCCTGCTTCTAAGCGCGCTTTCATGAAGAGTTTCTCTGATAAGAATACACGGGCAACATGGTGATGTTCCTTCCACCACCAAAGGAGGTGCACAAAGGATCAAAAAAAGCCTGGATTATTTTTAACTGAAAGATGTAGACAACTCATGAGAAGGCAGGCATGTGGGAGAGGTCAAAACTAGTAGCTCTTTGCCACCAACAGGCAAATCAGGTTGTTCTTGAATATTCATTTTCAGAGAGAGAATGAAGCAGTGTAAGTGAATCTGGCAAACGGGAGCCATGTTGCAACAAGCTTTAAATTTGGAGGCAAGGTGGAAGCCTATAACACCTGCAACAGGAAACTCTGTACATCTGCTGGAGGCAATGGACCTGGCTTAAGGCAACAGCTGCCTCCAAGATCCTGGCCCATGGTCTAGCTCACTAATTGCATAGTGGTGAAATAAGATTCAGCAACTGCTGCTGGGATGGCTTAACCATTTCTTGCCTGGGAAGAGCTGTGCTGCACAACAGCAAGGCTCTGCAGCACACCACATGCTCCCTTCCCCATAGGTGTCATCAAAGTTACTCCTATACAAAAGTCACCCTAGCACACTGCATCAGTCACCTGCCTCCCGCGACTTGTTCTAGCTGGATCAGGACCCACACTAGCTGATAGTTGCTTCTTTGAAGCAGGGCTGCTGTCACAGCTAAGCACATACAAGTGGCAAGTCTCCAGAACCTTTAATGCTTCTCCTTTCTCTCTAGCGGACTGCCACAGGACTTGGCATCGCCTGGATCCTTGGGAGAATCCTCTATGCCTATGGCTATTACACAGGAGGTAGGTCTTTACCCTTGCAGCACAGAAGGTGCTTGGAAACTCAAGTCTTCTGCAGTGGCCTCAGGGCTCTTTCCTCCAGCTCACACTGGATAAAGCTTCCAGTCAGGGTGTGGAGAAAAGGGTGCAGGTCCACAGGCTGCTAACTCTGCAGTGCATTTTTCCTACTGCTAGGAAGAACACTAATCTAATCCTAGCACAGACTGAGGGTAGGTACATGGCTCAAGCTGGTGCCTGCTGTTTTGCCTTGAGATTTATCTTGAGTTCCTGCTCCCTCTAATTTTCAGGATGGGCTAGTCTTTCAACAACGGACTGCTGAACTGATAAAACGTGTCTTTTTTTACAGATCCAAAAAACCGAAGGAGGGGGGCCATTGGTTCAGCTGCACTGATTGGGCTGGTGGGCACAGGCGTGTGTTCAGCATGCCAGCACCTCGGCTGGATCTGCCAAGGCCAGACTCGGAATTGTTGATGGCCACCTGGGAAACTAAAAGGATTTTGTTTGCTTTTAGAGCATTTAATTTCCTGGTTTATTTTTTTTTTCCTCACTCAATAAAATGAAGCTGTCAATTCTGTACTTTTGTTCTAAAGTTACAGAGAGTTTTCTTAAGTTTTGCAGAATGCTAGAATGACTCTGGTTTTGTAGGACCATAGAACCTGCCTGGCATGCACAGATGTCCTAGCTTTAATGATTTTGGTGACCAAAAAGCCATCTTGCAACCTGTTTAACTCATACAGCAGCAGCCCTATTTCTGGACACCTCAATTCACGTCACTCTGTAATAAAATGTTCTAAACAGTTAGTATTTATTTGATTGCTAAAAAAGAAATGTAGGCAAACGAAAGTTGTTGCTTCATTGTGTTTATAAAGAACAGTAAGCCTATAGGAAGGAAGTCAAATAGCTTTAGCTTAAGAGAGGCAGCACTCTATCCTACACTGGAGCTTGCTACCACTCTAGTTGTGTTCCATACTGTGTGCGCGGCGAAGATTCTCAGGGCCATGCCTGTCCCAGGCAGCATCAGCTCACCAACCTCACAATATTTTGTCCCACCATGGAAGTGAGGTACAGATAGAAAACACAAAAAACTTGTGTCTACAAGGGGGTTAGAGGGAATAAACAGTCCTACCCTTAAGGTTTTTAGTCAGAGAATAGACAGGGCCTATAGTTACAGGATATCAATGTGTTCAAAAGCTTCCATGTGCATTGAGTAGGGTCATACCTGTTGAGAAGCCAAAACTGAAGGTGACTGAGGGTGGAAGGTAACAGGGTTCAAGGCACACAGCAGGGGAAGCAGCCTGGGCCTCAGCCACTGACAAGCCTCTGGTAACACCTACCTAGCTGCACGTGCTGCTGCTGAAACCCATATTGCCACCTCCTCCTCTGAGGTTCCCATCTTCCACCAGACAGGATAGAGTGGGCCCACACGCTGAGCCTTGTGTGTACATTCCCCCTTGCAGGAGCAAGGTGGCTAAATGCTGCTTCAGCTACACTCCCCCCCAGGCACTTACAATTTTAGAGCACTTTATTGCTGTGCAAATGATCCACATCTCTGGCTGACAGGCAAGAACTGGCTGGTGCTCCCTTGAGCAGGTCCCAAAGCCACTAAAACACAGATTCAACATCACCCATCTCCACGCAGACCGTCTTCAGCTGTGAGTAGTACTCGATGGCTGCCCGCCCATTCTCTCTACCAAATCCTGCAGGGACAAGTCAGAAGTGAGAACAGAGCTCCAGGCAGTGCCAGGTACCACTCATAAGCCCTGTAACTGGCACAGTCATACCAGGGAGGCCCAAACAGAGCTCACCTGATGACTTGTATCCTCCAAAAGGCAGCTCCACAGGACTGATGTTGTAGTTGTTAATGAAGCACATCCCAGCCTTGAGAGCAGCCACTACCCTGTGCGCCTTCTGGATATCCCTGCAGGAAAAGGGCAATTTGTCGGCTGGATCCCTTCCCATTCATGCCCTCCTGCCCTGCCAGCTGACATCCCATTACAGAAAGCCCATCAGGTTGCAGCGGTTTTTGGAGCCTGACCTGGCCTACTCCGTCTCTGCCTGCTCAAAGGATGTAGCACCTAATCCCAAGGACACTCAAAACTGCATTTGAATTGAGAGGGAAGGACAAGGACACCAGCAAAGCAGACTGCAACAAGTAGCCAACAGCCATCTTTGTGCAGTTTCAGCAGCATGGCAGGCTCCCAGTGCACGTCTCCTGGAGATGCAAGAAGGCAGGCAGCAGGCCAAGCGCAGGCTGGAAGGAGCCTAAATGACAGCTGGGATCACCCAACCCCTCAGGAAAAGCTAGCAGGAAACACACAGTCACATATAAAGTTCCCTTTCAGCAATCCCTTGCTCCAGCTTTTCTGGAAGAGGATATCTGTGTCCATGCCAGGCACCACAAGAGGAGCATCAAGTTGCTGCAGTATTTCCCCTCTCCTCCTCTCCCTACCACCAGCCATGCTACACAGTCATACCTGGTGAAGACACCACCTGCCAGGCCGAATTTGGTATTGTTGGCTCTCTCCACAACCTCCTCCTCTGTGTCAAACGGCAGAATGGACATGACAGGCCCGAAGATCTCTTCCTTCACACATGTCATGTCATCCGTGCAGTTCCCTGGAAGCATGGCAGAGCACATGTGCTTCAGGAGGAAAAGTTGGCAGAACAGTTTGTGCAGTCAGCAGCCCACACAGCTTTTGAGGCAGCGCTTGGCACTGCACAGCCCCTCCCAGCTTGGCTAGCAGAGGAGCAAATCCCACCCTGCATCTCAAGGCAGCAAAGGCACTAACTGCACGTGTCCTGTCAGACCTTCCAACAGCATCCATTTCTCTGGATGCTGTTCCTAGGTGCCTCAGCTCTCTCTAGTACACCCACACCAGAGCCTGTCCACACTGTAGATGTACACAGAGACAGGTTACACTCAACACAGCTTTCTCTAGAAGAAACTCTACAACATCCACGTAGAAGAGTGCAGTACCACGAATAGGAAGGATCATACCTAACACACAGGGTCGCATGTAGTAGCCATTCTTCAGCTTTGGGTCATCTGGCACGTAAAGGTCTCCACCACACAGCACTTCTGCGCCCTGAAAAAGAGCCAAGCAGAAGGTAGGCAGGCGTATCCAGGGGCATCCTGCCCAGCTGCCGCAGCTCTGGCTGGCCAATACTCCCTGCTGGATTTACAGTCCTATTGGACAAACCCATGCCTGTGACCTCCCTGGTGTCTCTCCAGGTCGGGACTGCTGACAGTGCATCACTGAGCAATCAGGGTCAGGGGGCGAGACCCATCCTAAAAGTCCAAACAATGCTGGTTTGGGGTGCAAGAGCCACGGGAACCAGCATAGGTCAGAGGGAAGCAACTACAACTAGGAGGGGATCCTCAGCTAGCATCACATTAACTTCTGCATCTTCACATGGTGTGAATTCCCTCGTGAGCAAGTCAGTCAGTCCGTTAGCACACCACCTGGCAAGAAACACCTACCCCCATCAAATGCCCCACTTTAGAGACACAGATTTCTCCTCTCCTTCCACATCCATCTTTCTGTTTCCAAATCCTTGTCTAGCCCTCCTGGCTTTCACTCATAGTTCCCCTTCTCCAGCCCGTCCCCAAATTGGCTACACCTAGTCACATACTAGATGCTGACATTTAAAACATCTTTACACTTTACAATAAACCTGGAATAAAAAAAAAAAAAAGCCTCAGTAGATTTTATTGCTCAGAAATTGTTTCCAGCAGCCTGTAAATTTGGCCTTCAATCCTTAGTAAGCCCCTTCAGCAATCAACAAAACTGGAACCAAATAAGAGAACAGCCAAGCATGTAAGGCATCACCACAACTTATAAAAGAGAAACCAGCCCAAATGCATGGATTCACCCATTTTACACACTGCTGTGCTGGGTACCCCACAACCTCTAGAACTTCTCAACATCAGGATATGAAAAGCTGGGTCACCTTCAATGCTGATTCAGAGACATGCACTGGATCACTTTTAATTTAGTGGCCCAAGACACCTATCGAGTAATTCAACTACAACAGAAAAACCAGCTTAACTGGAAAGGCGTGGGGCAGGAAAGCTGCTGCCAGTCTGTTTTTCTAACAAGAGGGACAGACATTTCAGGGCAGTCACAAGGCAGCATCACAATCTCACCTGCTCCTTCGCCTGCTTGATAAAGCCCTGGACACGATCCAGGTGGGGCCGGTTGATGAGGGCTCCCATCCGTGTATCTTCCAGAAGCGGGTCTCCAACTTTGATTTTCTGGGTGCGTTTCACCACCTCCTTTGTGAAGACATCCAGCATCTTCCTCTCCACAAACACCCGTGTGCCATTGCAGCATACCTGGGGTACAGGACAGGCTGCCCAGAGGAAGACACACAGCACTCCACAGTCCTTCCCTGCTTGGGTCCTGCTACTGAGGGTGTCAGAAAAGTCCCTCCACAGCTGCTAAAACAGTTAACTTGTCCCTGGGGACAAAGGAGGCTAGATTACTCATGACCACACTGACTAGTCAATGATGGACACAGTGGTACTGATGCCACCAGGTGGCAAAAACACATCAAGTCACCAGCAGGAGACAATTTCAGCAGCTTTTTCATTTTCCAGAGGTGACTCCGGTAAGCCAACATCCCAGCAGGATTACACAAAACCTGCAGCACGTGTGGAGATCCCAAATTTGGCACAGACAGAGCCCCATTGGGCTATGGCTCAGCACACCGGACTGGAAACTGCTGCCTCTCCAGAGGACACCAGCACAGCCTCTTCTGACCTCTGTGCGCCAGACTGGAACCCAAGGCACAGGAGCAGTTGCTGAGCTGGGTATCGGGTGCTAGAAATGCTCCGCTTCTGGGAAGAACAGGGCATCAGCTAAGGCACACTCCACTGGGATGCCCTGCACTGGCTTCTGCAAGGGCATCCCTTCTGATCCCTTGTGACACTGCACAGGGAAACGTGTGGCAAGATGGGAGCTTCAGGGCATCCCTCACTCAGTAAGGTCACAGGCTGGCTCTGCTGCCCACTTCTCAAACCACCCCGCCGCACTGGGGAGGATCGCTCCTGCCCCACAGACACAAACCTCGCCCTGCGTGAGGAAGTTGGCCATGAGGGCTCCGTTCACAGCATTCTCCAAGGCACAGTCTGAAAAGATGATAAGGGGGGATTTGCCTCCCAGCTCCAGGGTGACTGGTTTGATCCCTTTAGATGCCATCTCCATGATCTGAGGGAAACATGGACAGAAAAGTGACCCACTGCTAAACAGGAGGCTGGCAGAGGGAGGCAAGAGACACCCAAGGGGAGACTTCCCACAGGGCCCTTCACCAACAACAGAAGCAGCATGAAGGGCAAGCTGGGTTTCCTAGATCTGTTTAGTTCAGACTGTGGACAGTCTCAGAGGGCTTGAGGTTTGTTTTCTTAAAAATAAAGGCAACAAAACCTGAGGAGTCATTTGCAGGAAGTCTCATGCTCACCGTAAGCCCAGAGGACAGCTGTAACTGCACCCGTGTCACTGCACCCCACAGGCACACATATGTAAAGAGAGTTCAAGGGGCAACACTTCTCTCCTTTCAAATCAGAATTTATTTTTAGAAGTCTTTTTAGGGAGTTTTCATTTTTTGAAAAATAAATTGAGGGCGAGAAATTCACAGAAACTAACTTGCTGCTTAAAAACAGTAGGTTGTGGGCTGCTAAACTATTACTGTCAGAAACACTCACATATTTTTCCAGTGCTGCTCTGTACCCTCCTCCCCACACAGATACTCCCACTTCAGCAGCTCAGAAAACTTCACTGCAGCTATGGGCTAAACAAACAAAGATGACCAACGGGCTCCTCTGAAAGGACCGAGTCCCCAAGCCTGTGCCCAGTAAGCTAAGTGCAGCCCCAGTGCAACCCTGTACATGCCAGCTCCTCGCTCAGACCCAGAAATGCCGACTCGCACCCCATCTTTACAAGTCTCATGCACAAAAGCTCAAGGAGGTATCGACACCCACAACACACCAGGAAGGGTGACACTACAGACCCCTTGCATCCCCGAGTGTGAAGGTGCTTTTACCTTGATGCCAGTTGGCACACTGCCAGTGAAAGAGATTTTGGCCACATCTGGGTGATGACAGAGGAACTGGCCTGTGGCTGCTCCACCCTGCACCACGTTGAAAAGCCCCTTGGGCACACCGGCTTCTGTGAAGATCTCTGCCAACCTCACCACCGAAACAGGAGTGAAGGGAGAGGGCTTGAAGACCATCGCGTTGCCTAGGGGAACACAGACAGAGGCAAGGTGGGGTTAAAATCCAAACTGCTTTAGGGAAAAAACCAAACAAATAAGCAAAAAAACCACTCCACACAATGAGTCTATCTCAACAGATCCCCAAAGATCCCCCAACAAGAGAAGAGGAAACAGTTTCAGCTGAACACTACAACCAGGGAAAGGGAGAAACTGCACCCTCCTGCTGGGAAGGCCTGGGGGAGATGGGGCTGCTGGTCTTGCTCTGCTGACATTTTCAGAAACCTTCCTGGTCTCGTACAAAGCCAAGCAACCAGCCTTTTTCCTGATGCACTCCTGCCCTCTTAGCAGCTGCTGTGTTCCCACTTCCATTTCCTTTCCCTTCCTGCCAGAGTAAAAGCCTGAAGGTTCTGCTAATCCTTCAACATCTCCTTCAGGGTAATCTTTATCCACCAAGTCACTCTCCCTCAATGGGATCGTTTGGCATCAAAGATAAATTTGTTTGGGCAGTCTCCATTACCGCAAGCCAAGGCCGGGGCAGACTTCCAGCAGGCAATCTGGAAAGGGTAGTTCCAAGCTCCAATCCCAACACACACCCCAAGGGGCTCTCTCCGAGTATACCCAAAGGATCCCCCAGGAAGTTGGATGTGTTCACCTGCAAAGAAGAAAAACAGCCAGAAGGTAGAGAAAAGCAAGAGTCCCTTCCTGTCTTATCAGAGCCTCAGGGGCCAGATCTCACTTTGACTGAGAACAGACACACATGGTTTTTACCCCAGCAAGCTCACAGAAGGTGTGTAAGCACCCATAGAGCACGGCAGCATTAGGCAGAGAACTCTGAAAAATCCTTCCAAGATCTTCAGAAAAAGGAGTAGTTCATCTCTTAGAGAAATCAGCAGCAAAGATGGTCTTGTGCCATGGAAGTTACAAGGGAGTGTAAGTGGCAGGACAGAGAGTAAAGAGCAAACTCCTCCTCACCAGCCAGAGATCCTGCCAGTCCTGCGTAATACTCCAGGCACTGCCAGGATATGTCGATGTCCACTCTGGCTTCAAAGATAGATTTCCCATTGTTGATCGTTTCCAAGGTGGCAATTTCTTCTCTCTGCTCCTGTGAGAGGCACAGGACAGTGACAACCGGTTAAAGAAGCCTGTAGTAGAACTCCACAAGGAGACGGCTGCTTCTCAAGCACACAAGTCCCAAACAAGGCTCTGCTGTGAGAAACTGTCATCTCTAAAAGGTCCGTTCCCAACTGCTATTTATCAGTTTCCCAGTGGCGACCGATCGAAGGGGAATGTCAAACAGACATCTGCTGGCATTCACTGCTAGTCCAGTCTTGCTTAACATCCCTCTTTATCTAAAAGATGAGTAAACTTGAACCGAGAAGCCAGCTGGCAAACAACGATTAGAATCCACAGAACTAAACTGGGAGGAACAGCAAACAGCAAGATCAAAATGGAACCAGAGGACTCAGTGAAGGACCAACAAAGCAACGCAGCTGGGAAGTGTCCTTTAACAGATCATCTCCCAGGCAGAAATACTGCCCTGCTGTAGAAATCTGGCAGAAGTAGAAGTCTGGCAGGAAGAAAACAGTTTTGTCATCACATACACACCGGAGAAAGAAGGTCTGGTTTCTTACAGATCTGTGCCTCAATGGGGATTAACTTCAATGTCCAAGAACACGTTATCTGACAAAGCAGTTTGTGAAAAAAACTAGCTTATTTGTATCCTCTCCCATGTGTATTATCTGGTGTCTAAGATAAAAACCAGTATTCCTGCATTTTTCAATTGCTAAAACAAGACACATTCCAGTCATGTGACAACACCGTCCAACAAGCTGAAAGTTCAACAATGGGACAGTTACGCAATTTCAGCTTTGAAATTATGTGCAGTGAAGCTTAATCTTTGGAGCTGTGAAAAGAAGTACAAGCCCTGTAAGATGTCAGCAGGATGGCCTCACTTTTATGTCTTCTAACAGAATTAAGCAGAGAAGGTACACACTGGCCTTGAACAGAGCGATAAGATCAAAGCCCTGCCCAAGGCAGCCTACTGTCTCTTCTGGTCAAAGGTGGGTTTTAACCCCTGTGTTCCTCCTGGAGCTCTGGAAATCCTGCTAGAAGCCCCCAAGAGTCACATTAACCCACAAGAAAGCTCAGAGACAGAACGACCCCTCTCCAAGAGGAAGTGAGCTCCCACAACATACCCGAATAATTCTGGCAGCCTCCAGCATCACCCTGCTCCTCTCCATGCCAGACATCTGACTCCATATTTTAAAGGCAGCCTTTGCACTCTGCACAGCCAGATCAACCTCCTTCTCCCCAGAACAGAGCAGCTTGCATATCACACGACCTGGGCACATTTTAAACAGGAAATAAATAAGACAGAGAACTCAGAAAAGAGGCACAGAAGAATATGCTTTATCTGGCATCAAAACCCAAAGACTTCAGTCCAGCCACCTACACCAGGCTACAGAACTTCATGCTATGGTTCCAGATTTATAACTGGCTATAGAAGAGGTGCTGCAATTCAGCTGGTCTGAATTAAAAGATCTGGCATTCTCCACAGTCACCTTCTAGTTACTAATTAGCATCGCTTGTTATAAATTTACTTTTTCCCACTGGAGTTTGTTATACTTGTACCAGCTTCAGGACTGTTACACATTCCTCAGCATAGTTAAACACTCTCTTTCTTGAAGTGCTTCTGCTGAAACCTAGATACCTCCAACTGAAAAAAAAAAAGTTATAAATGTTTAAATCAGGCATCACTTGGCTTTTTGTTTGACTAAGAGCCAGAGCCGATTTCTGCTAAGAAATCTGACGACGGACTTGCACCGCAGCAGGCAAAACGCAGCCCCCAAACAAACCACCACGACGTTCAGGCGGCATCCGACGGGGGACAGCTGGGAGAAGCCGAAGGCACCCGGCCCTCGCAGGCAAATAACAGGGAGGCAGCTCCCGCACAGCGGCCGCCCCCCCGAGGTTACCTCCCCCACCCCGAGGGGGCAGCGGGGCGGTACCTGTGGCCGGCTCGTACACCTCCTCGGCCTGGCCGCCGTCGGCGGGCTGAACGCGGGCCCCCGCCCGGTAGTTGAGGGGTTGGTGGACGGTGAGGGTGCCGGTAACGCTGCTCATGGCGAGGCTGGGCCGGAAGGCGCACAAACGGGGAAGGAGGTTCGGTAACCGGGACGGCGCCAGCATCGGCTGGGGGAAGCCCCGCGGCAGAGCAAGCGATACCGTGGGTTCAAACCCCTCCGACGCCTCCTCCACCGGTGCCTTTTACCCCGGGGCCGCTGGCTCCGCCCCACCCCGGCGGGCACGCATGCGCGTGTCCGCCGGGGTGGGGCGGAGCCAGCGGCCCCGCCCATCCCCCCGGCGCCCCCTGCTGGCTCGGAGGTAGTACCCGTGGGCCTTAAGTTGTCCTTCATTTTTCAACCTCTTTTGTAGATTCTTAGAATTCAGACCTTTTAGTGGCTGAGGTTCAGAAAGCTGCTCTCCGCACTTCATTATAACGATTAACATCCCCCCGGGGAACCGCTCTATCAAACCAATGACAGCAGAAAGCAACCGGATTACAGCAGGTCAATAACTTCCAGACAATCTTTGGCTGTGCAAACGCTTCCAAAGCGTGCTGTGTCGCAACGCGGGCACATTTGCCGAGGGCAGAGTTTCTGACAGTAGCAGGGAAGGTTACTGTACTGCAGATACCACTTCTGAACCCAGAAAGATGCAGTTCACCATTTATGCTTCATCAGACTGAGCTTAGTTGGATGCTGTTGGGTCTGACAACCATACGCTGCGGAATAAGCCTCTTCAACACAGCTGACCCATGCAGGTAACAGCGCTGGGTGTTTCTCGCTCTGCTGCGGGATCAGGCCCTCGAACTAAGAGACACTACATTAGGGAAACAGGAATTACACAACCGTGGCTGTTCCCTGTGGAAGTTTGTAGCTGCACCGGACACAGTGGTTAAGTCAAAACCACAGCCTTAGAGCCGGGCAGCATCAGCATACACTAGATGCTTTCCTTTACCTGCCACACACTCATTTTTGAGAGGCAGAGCGTTGAATAGAGGTTCCACACTCATGATTTATCTCTACATAATCTGTTAAAGTGCCCCATACTTATTAGTGAGAATTAACTCAATATTTATTATTTAATATGGTATTGCATGTGCTTCATGCTACCGTAAGGTGCTTCAGATTTATCCCCTTGTCATGCATCTAGTCAAAAACTCCCAGTAAGAGGTACTGCATGACACACCTCTGGTCACAGAAGCAAGAAAATGATAGCCCGTACAGGTACTGCCTGCTTCAGGAAAACTGTCAGCCTACCTGGAGAGCGGCAGCAAGATTAATTCACCCCTTTTAAGCAAGCTGAGCAGGCTCCAGCCAACAAGACTGAAACAGAATTATTTGGCAAAGCAGAAGACAGTGTAGGGAGCTTCCTGGCCTAAGAAGGAAGCCTTTTAAGATGCAAACTGATCATCAGGGTGTTTAGCAGTAAACCAAGGAACACGAATCAAAGTGCTGTCGTAACCACTTGGGCAACAAAGGGTTCAGCAGCAGTGGATGGCACTGGCATGATTTAACTATTTACTCAAGTTTGAAGGCCAGGTTTGTTTCTGTAATTGAGCAGATTCTGCCTAAGCAAGCAACTTTTACAGAAGCTGTATAACGTCACAAAAATCTCTGTGGGGCTGTCCTCTGCCAGAAAGACACAGGCTGACAGTACATCCAGAAACACTTGCAACCTCGCACAGGGGTACATTCTGGTGCCTCCAGTCACCTGAGCCTACAAAAAACCCTCAGATTCCACGCTGGAAGTTTTGCAAAAGGAAAATAAGCACACCGACTTGCCCAGCTCCCTACCACACAAGACTGTAACAATACGTTTAAGACAAGAGAGTCACTTCACAGCATGATTATTCTGAATTTTTCAAGTTATCTACTTCGCAGATCTTACTTTCCCTACCTGAGTTGATTTCCATGCCGTAGACTAAACCAACTGCACTACATCAAGGCATTTTCTACGTGTCCTACAGCACAATTAAGAGACATCTAAATCAACATGCCCATGCCATTTATTTCTCAGAAACACCAGAAATAAAAGGTCAAGTTATCATCTGAGAACTTTCTTGGTTTGATGAGCAAACATCTGCTGGCAGAATACTCCATACGGAAGATGTTTCCAAGACTGCAGCCAATACTGCATAGGCTGGTTTTGGACACATGAGGCCTGGTGCAGAATCCCATCTGGTTACCTCCAAAAGGCAGTCTTGTGCACTGGTCAGACCTTCAGTGAAGGCTGTAACTGTGCTTTAGGAGAACTTCCCTGCCTGGGGTGGTGGGCCAAGGAAGCCCCCCGCTTGCTTGGTGGCAGCCCGGGAAGGAGCAAGACCGAGCATCTTCTGGATGTTCTGCAAAAAAAAAAAAAAAAAAAAGAACAGAAGAGCAGGATAGTATCAGACCATGACGAGGGAGACACCAAAAGAAGAAGAAATCCCAACTCTGCGTACAAGTACAACCTTCCCAACAGTTTCAACAGATTCAGGTTCTCACCCACATAGCCTTACCAGTCTGGCTACTATATATTGGACGTTTACCCCTATACATTGTCAAAAGCTTAGCATAGAGCCAGACAACCATCCACAATGGCTACAGTTAGAGCTGGGCCACTCTCCCCCACCTCAGCAAAAGCCTTCCAATCACTAAATCTACATTTTGGCTGAGGGTTCTTTTTGCACCTCCAGCTACACACCATACAGTCAGTCACCTCATTAATGTCTTTGCACACAGGTTTGTTTAAAATCAAGCTATAATAGTTATCTTTGCAATTTAACAGCAGTGCAGACACAGGAGCAGGTTCCTAACATCTGCTCACAGGCAGAACCAAAGCAGCCTTCAGTTTTCACAAGTTCCAGAAAGCTCTGTTGCTGGCAGCCATCAGAGCCTGAGGGTCTGCAAGCTGGCAAAGAAGGCTCCCTCCTAATGCAGACAGAATTTGGGTCAGCAACATGGCAACCAGAGTGTGTGCCAAGTTCAAGTCAGGAGCTTAGGCACAGAATTAACATGAATGCTAGTGATGCAGACAGAACAATGGTTTGGTGGAGACACTCAGTATAACAGGACATACGTAGCAAAACTCAAAAACTGACTATTGCGATGACCTCATCTGCATCTGAGCAGAGTGTTTCAGTGGAAAACAACAAACAAGGAAAGAATTAAGTAGCAGAGCCAGGCATTAGCTAAAAATCTCACAGTAGAATATTGAAAGTTTTGTGTTTTCCTTGATTTTTGTGGAATTCCTGTTAAATTTTGCAACAGTGCAGCTACAATTTGCTACCAGTTCTTTCAGATTCATCCTTCACTGTAAATAACTACAGCTCAAGATGCTGCTCATGCAGGGCTGGCAAAACAGGGGCATCTGATGCGAGGAAGAGAAGAAAACAACTGCATCCTCCTCCTCCTGTCACCAGCTGAGTCCTAGCAATCGAGATAACAAAAGGAGGAAGGAGGATTCTCTTCAAACCCGAATGTCCTCTCCAAAATAACTGTCAGGATAGGTCAGATAGCAAGGTCATAGAGTTCTTGAACTTTTTGATCAGGGAAGGAGAACAAACAAAAAGAAAAAGGCAAACAGAGCTTCATAATTCCAGAGTAGCTACATTAAAAAAAAAAAAAAAAAAGTCAGGAATCATTCCAGTGGAAACTATGGAAGGGAAGGTTTCAGCCCACACACAAGCATGAAAGCAAAGGAGGGGAACACTTGAAAAGGAATTACACCAGTTCTAGTCCATGGCCTACACAAATCAGACAGTGGCTGATATTCAGCAACTGAATTTATGAGAGCATTCCCTCTGGGAGACTCCTTCGTGTGGCTCCTCTTCTCAGAGCTTCCTTAGTCAAGAAACAGACAGAAGGGAGAAAACAGAAGGAGCTAATGGACAGACTCAGCAACACCAGAGGGTGCTGCAGAGTTAGCAGCAGGCTGGACCGGGATCCCACTAGGTTCCTACTGGCTCGTCCGTGAAGCACAGCAGAGATCCTAGCAGAGCACCCATGGAAGCAAAGACGTGTGCACTGCCTCCTCCCTGTTCCTTTAAGGATAAAGAAAGAGGAGAACTGTGGTTCTAAAGTTTACTCCATCTGCTTGAACAGTTCCAAGAGGAAGAGCGATAGCAGCTTGTCTGTATGTGGATGCAATACCACAGTTGCTCTCCAGCATTACCCTGCCATAGAAATGTCCTCCTTGCTGTGGAAGCCAGCTAGCCTCCTGCACTAGCTGCAAAGCAAGTTTTGCTGGACAGCAATCCCGAAGTCTACACAGCTGCAAACACCAGGGCCGGGGCAAGGGCCAGCAGAAACCTGTCCTGTCTGCTGTGTACCACATTGCACGAGGAAGCCTGCAGAGTCTACTTCCAATGCAAACAAGACCATCACCTTCAGGAACAGGGAGGGAAGACTAAGACTTAAGGATCCAAATTCCTCACTTGAGCTCTTCTGAACTCTCCTCAGGTAACTGTAGGAAGGACAGAAGCTACTTCTGTTTTTGTCTTCAAACCCAGAAGAGGCCTCAAAGATAAGGCAGCAAGTGGCTCCCTGCCCCAAGATCAGGCTGTGTGGGAAAGTGTGCTCCTGGCAATAGGGATAATTGCTGGGAACACATTTCAGAGAGAAGCAGCCTAATCTAAAGTTCAGGCATGCGTGAAAAGGAAATGAAGACCAGCAAATTCCTGAGGAACAGCAGCATATTCCTCTCCACAAACAGCACAGGTGAAGGCTGGGAGCTCAGAAACAGGAGTGGGGACAGAGGATGTAACCCTGACATTACGCCTCCCGCCCAGCCCAGTAGCAGACTTTCACAGCTGAAACCCAACAGCTCAAGGACCCTAGGAAGGCCTCTCCTAGCAACCCTCCTCTCTCCAAACAGGAAGGCAGGAGGAACTAGGGGACAGGATTTACGTGCCAGGGAGAGCTGGGAACAGCGCAAAGGAAGTTACTCACTGAGAGTTGACTATTTTGGGAGATGCTGGCTAGGTCACAGGCAGCAAGCTTCCCAGTCTGTGTTTAAAGAGTTTATCACCCCCACATGCCTGAGGACTGCATGAAGAGACTGCCTGATGCTGCTACTGCCCATCCCACTAATGTCAGTTTAATCACTGTCTTGTTAGTCTCCCCACCCTCACGTACTCCCCTGCATTTCCCTCCAGGTCACTCTTTTTTCACACACACACAAGAGTTCCTCTGCTTCTGAGCTCCACAGGGACATCTCTCTTCCCTCCCTTTGATCCCTTCACAGGCAGCTCCAGGATTTAAGGGAAAGCTGAGGGATGTATGGTCTTGGTTTGTTCACAACCTGTTCCCTGACCTTTGTTACACCTCCACTCTTTCTCCTCTTTTGTGAGCAGCATCAAACCAGACACTAACTCCTGCATCAATTCTCCTCATTTAGGCTAACAGCTGTTTCCAAGCTGATCTGGCAAGATTTCTCCTTTTGCACACAGTGGAACACAAAGGGTAACAAAACTTTCACCTCCAAGGTCATTGAAAGCACAGAAAGCAAGTCTTTGGCAACATTTTAAGCCCTTACTTTCTTCCCCTCTTCCCTGGCCTCTCACAGCCTTTCAAAGTCCTCTTCCCAACATTGTTATCACTTAAGCTCCTTCAACCAGTAATAAAGCCAAGAGCCAGACGCCAGCAATCACAGCTTCAGTTCCTAGCTTTTGCACAATCTAATGTAGCTGGTCTCTGCCCTTCCCTCCGTGTAGCAAGGAGGAAGAAACTGAGCTGCCTGACAGCTGGAGAACGGCAAGTATACTTAACCATACTCAGGTAGATAAAGCAGCTCTATGAAGACTGCAATCTAACACTTCAGAGGAAAAACTCCCTTCTCCAGAGCAAGATAGTAACTTACGTCCTCCACAGGGCCATCAGCATGAACTCTCAAGAACAACGGCAATTTTTTTTCCAGAATTTTTCTTGAAAGCTCAACCAACTGCAAACAGCTCAGCATTTCTGCCCAGCACCAGACCAGACCATTACTCAGTTTCTGCTTTGACAACAGGAAAACATCAGGAAATGCCCAGGACTAGAACTAACCACAGGAATTATATTTTTGGACAAAAAAAAAAAATCCATGGGGGATTTTTTCAGCAAGGGAGTTCCCCAATCAGCCCAATGGGTGCAGAAAAATCTTGATGATGGTGCTATTTAATTTCAAGTAATAATCTGCAACATTGGAAAGAAGGTACTTTCCATGCAACAGGTGAGTAACAGAGCAGCACCAGACAAGACTGCCTGAAGGAACAGTATCAGACTACAGCATCCCAGGAATTTAGGAAGATTATTCTAAGAGCTAAAAAGGTCTCATTTATTTCAAAGCAGCAAACACTGCTCCAGTTACTGGGAAGTGAAACAAGATTTGTCTTGCAGCAAACAGAATGAGTAACCCCCTGGCCTTTGGAACTCTGAAGCTGGCCCTGCTTGCAGTGAGCAGTGGGCCAGATGACCTCTAGGTGACTCTTTCAACATAAATTATTCTACAATTTATTATCTGCTTCTGCATAGGACCAGACACACATCCATTTTGACACAAGAGCCCAATACAGAGGGCTGTGGAGAATTCGATTCACTAGCATGCACTTTGCGACTAAAGGAACTCTCTATTATTAAGCCGCTTCATCAAGCTCATCCAAACTTCTGAGGGCAGCTGGCATAAAGCAGATCAGTAAAGGGAAGTGGTGTGTTAAGTCTTTCTAAGTCCCTTGGCACCCCCTGAGGAAAAGCAACAAGTTGGTCAAGGAGAAAAGCAGCAAGAATTCAGGAAGTAAATCAAAGAAAAAGGAAATATAAACACAGAAGAGCGGATAATTTGCAGATAGTTGCACCAGCATTCATCCAGCCCCCAGAGCCTATTAACAGACTCAGCAGTCTCTGGGGAAATACGGCAAACAAAGCAGACTTCTGGTTGCAGTGAGAAGGCCCACTTGTTCTCACCACTCATTCTGCTGATGAACCTTCCTGAACAGGCGCTTCCCTTATCCTCACCAATGCTTCTCTTTTCAAAAGATGGGACTAACTAGCTTTGCTGGGAAGCTGTGTGTAACCTACTCTTGGCTTATTACACCAAATCTGTGTCACGTCCCTAATGCTGGGAGAGACTTGACACCAAAAATAAAGTTCTTAAGACTCTGAAAAAAAAAATCAGGGAGTCAGCAAAAACAGGAAGGACAAACCCAAAAGAACAGGTTTAACTCTTTCCTCACTTTTCTAGCAAATCTGTGGACCGATCGAACCTTTATAGAATCTCAGGCCACCAATAAAGTTTCCTCTGAAGATGCTACGCTTCTCTCTTCTCATATTACTGTAAAGGTCAAAATTACTAAGCAGTAGTACTTAGATTGGCTTCTGATGGAGATAGTCTATTGGTACTGCAATCCACAAAGTTATCAGACAGATACACACACAGAAGGGCCCCATTTCTGCCAACTCTCTCCAGGTACCCTGGTGCACATCTCCAGTCAAGTCTTCCACATTGGTCCAGAAGAGGAGCTGTTTTTATGATGCCAGCCTTTGAATTGTTTTGAATATGAAGCACAGGAATTAAGGCAAACACAGAAATCACAAACAGATCAAAGATTGTAACTCCTCTTTATGGATGGAGATGTGCTTTCCCTGCTCCAGGCATGCAAGAGACAGAGCAATGTACTCACCTGTCTGATAGACATTGTGCAGAGAATGTAGAGGAAGATGAATGAGCAGTCGGTGTAATCCTCACCCAGAAGGTTGCGGTGGGAGAGACCTTGGATGTAGGAGAGGGGGATAAAGGGAAGCTTTGCCACCACTCGGCCATCGAATCTGGAAAAGAGAGTACTGGATCACAACTGGGGACAGTAAGAGCCTTTGGCTGTAGAAAGAACAAGTGAGCGTCTTCAACAGTCCACCAGAGCACATAAGACCACGTGGAAGACTAAAAAGCCATGCTGCCTTCTCCAGCCCACCTGAGTACCCTACACGAAGGAGGCTAAATACGCCTTTCTCACAAAGCCCTCCACACCGAATCATCCACAGGGTAAGTAGGCTTCCGTCTAGAACAGTTTTGCCACAGTCAGTGTTTTATAGTGATTTAAGTGACCAGCTGGACAATGTGCTGTTTCATAAAAATCTTGGTCGGTGTTTTGCAGTTTACTCCTGCATTTTATTTAAAAGTCAAATTTCGCAGATCACTGCCCAGAACAAAGCACTTGTATAAAAGATGGACGACTAACACCCTGCTGTATTACAGTTGCTGCAAGAAGATGGACTCTTTGCTTTAAACAAAAGAGCATTTCTTAAGCAGAGCATGAACCAAAGACGCCTTTTCCTTTTCTAGAGCAGCTATACTCAGCACAAGAAGGATGCACAGGAGAGCCATCAACAGAATGCTTTTCAACACCAACAGTCTTCCGTGCATTAGCTCTGAAGATGAAGGCAGTGCAGAGGCAGGATGATACCATGTATTCCAAGAAGCCTGTCCTGCTCCTGGAACTCGTCCAGGTCCACATTCCAGGGCATCAGGCAGAGTGTGAATTCTGGCCAGTCTGCAAAGATTTCTCCCAACCCAGACAGTCGACCCAATCTTTTGAAGTAAGCGTGTATGATGCCTCATCAGCATGTGCATATTTGGATGTTATTTTCTCTGCATGCACTGATTTTCTAACAGGTGTTTCTTGTTTCAAGAGATCCTAAATGAGCGTTCTTTCCTGTGGAGATGCATTCACACAGCTACAGCTCAAACATACGCCAACTTTGTTTACATCTCACAGGCCGTTTGGCAAAAGAACTAGGAACGGATGTTTATCTCCCTGTAACATCCCCCAGTGGCTTAAAATTCTGCGTTATTCCTGCTGTGAGAATGACAAGTACTTCAGCAGTAGCACCCCGAGGTACCTCCTTTTAATTCCAGCAGGTTTTCACTGTTCTCATGAAGGGGTACTGAAATGCAAAACTCAAGGGTAAGACTGAGAACTGATTGCACTGAAGTTTCTGACAAGAGAAAATTGAGTCATACAGAAGCTAGTTTCTCTACCAGGAGAAATCTCATCTGTTTAGAGGCCACCACCACTACAGATCTCGCTGCCCTACTGTACTTTTTAAGCCAGAACAGTCATTCAGCTGTTCATCCTCAGCACAGCATTCTGCTCTTTGGGTTTCAACCAGCCTTCTTGACACTTCCGTATCCTTCCAGCATGCTCCACCCTGCTGCCCGATTACTACTGACACTCAGAGGAAGAGAGCCAGTCATCAGAGTCAATTCCATTTTGGTTAAGCTGGCACTTGGCAAAGGTGAGGTGCCCAGCCACAGATCAGCAGCGTCTGCATAGTACTTTCCAAAGGGCAGCACATCATGCTACTTCCATGCAATTCCTGCTCCTTTTGTCCCCCAGAGCAATTAACTCATTCAAGAACAGGAAAGGCAAGCAAATGAGGCTACAGCCATTGCAGGTGTCAGTCACCCTTTTCTTCCTTCTCATACCACACCTACCGCACCTCCGTGAATGACCTGGCAGTAGCAGCTTCTCAGAGAGAGCGTAAGAGCCTCCTGAATTCCTAACTGAAGTACTCTCCTCCTGAGACAAGCAGCTGCTTTTTATGATTCATCAAGAGAATGACGTTACACAAGCAAGAACCAGCTCCATCAAACCCTTCTATCAGCTTCAAACAGTGGAAGTACAACCCACCAAAGCTGCCATTCAGATACAAATGCACTAGCTACCTTGTATGGAGACCGGGAGCAAAAATTTAACTATCTCGCCCCAAAGGCAAGACAGCCAAATCTTTAGATTTTCATTCAATAGCCTCAGCTATTAGCAAGGAAGCTATTTCAATTCAAACAGTGAGCTCTCTGGATACTCCTGCTGTTCAAGTGCCCTCTAAAGAGACAGTTAAAGGCAAGATATACCCAAAAACTTCACATCAACTCTGTGACTTTTAGCATGGTCTCTGCAGGCAGGAATCCTCAAAAGAGGAACAAGACAAGTATACTTGGTGGTCTGAAAGGACAAGAAACCAGTAACTGATTTTTTTTTTTTTAGGTTAATATCTATGGAAGGAGGAGTCATACGAGATTTAACCAAAATTAATTCCTTCCTCAAGCTCTTCATGAACTTATAGTTCTGTAACACTTGTCAGTGGTAGCATACTCCGAACTCCTTCTTCCCACTCTAGGAAAGAGGGGACAGTAGGGTGAGTTTATTTACTTTGTTTCAGGGGCAGAGGTGGTGTTTGTACTGCACCCAAATAGCTAGGCAAGCACCTGAATGCCTCAGGCGCAGCACTATTAATCCTCCACAGATGCTACACTGCTGGGCACGACTGACAACGCACCTCCATCCCTGCTCAGGGCCGCAGTGAAATGAGACATCAGTGACTCAAGACTGTACCCAAATTTTAAAGTCCTTTAGTGCCTCTGCTCAGTTTCCCAGCATTCTAGAGAATGCTAGAAGCAGAAGTCTCACTAAGCTGAAGAAATAGAGTCCACACAGCTGTTATTACGCTACCCCGTTCACAATTTATCCGCCCACAGACCTGCAGTAAAATAACAATTGACTGTATCCTGGAGACTGCCAGCACAGAGGCCAAAGGTTTTGGTGCCCAAGAACGTAAATTCCTGTTTGCAGGACAAGTATACTGCCCAGATATTAACCAGCCTCCCAAAGGCTATACTAACCATATTCGTATCACCTTCAGATTTAACAGCCAATGGGAAGTCCAAATTTCAAGACTGAATCAAGTTTTAAAAGTCGAGCACAGACTTTCAGTTTTGCACACCCGAAACAAAGCTGTCTATAACCACAGAAATCAGTTTTGGCTTTTTTTGTCTTTGTTTTTTTTTAAAACCAGACCTACCCCAAGTCACTTTTAAAGCAAAGGAAGATTAGAGCCTATGCCTAGGCCTGTTAGTATCTCGGCTCTGATCACCTTAAGTAGGACAACAAAGAACTCTGCAATTACAGCTCATTTCTAAGGGCAAGGGAGCTGACACAGTTTTGCTTGCGAGAGCGTTCTTTGCTCACACTATTATAGCAAAGCCAAAGAAGCTTAAGACTGTAGCTGCTTGCCTGGCATCTACCAAGCTTGCCCTTAGCAAGATGTTCCCAAGTAGAAAGGATGTTAGAATTGTGTCTAGATGGAATGCAATTTGTTCAGTTTGACCGCATTCAGTGTTCCCTCTCAAGCAGAACATGTGTGTGGTGGGCCAAACAACCACATCTTCATATGAAATACTGATCCATTTTATACAGATTAGTTATGGTTCTTGGATGGATTCTGTCACTGTAACACTTCAGGTGATAGAGGGAAGGTGGAAAATATATTCACCATGAAAATTTAAGAAAAATCCAGAAAATTGACACTTACATGGAGTTAAACATTCCCATCAAGGCAGTGAAGCAGAAGCCAATGGCAAACATGGATTTCATCCGAACCTGCAAGCAGAAAGGTCGGAGATAATCAAAATAACAGGCCTACATTGAGGGATTACAGGCTCACACCCTTAAGAATAGCCTTTGTACAGCTTCACTGGAATCCAGAAGGCCAGAGGGATTGTAAAAGCAATTGGAGAACTCCCAAAGAGAAGTTGGGTCAACAGCTGGGTACAAAAGCAGCCACAGAGTGGACCACTGATGTGAGATGAGACAAAGTCTTTCTGTTGGAAAGCTGATTGAAATCTTCAGCAGTTGGGAACTGGCTTTAATTTTCTTACCATTGACAAGTCCCTGTTGTTATTCTTCAGTTTCTCTTCTTGTCTCTCTGGAAAGACAAAAACAAAAACAGTTATAATCAGTTACAACAACCTAGAAACTAGAGTGTTTCCATTTCCAGGAAGACTTAACCTTCTTGGCTCTCCAAACAAATAACACTTCCAAAACCAACTCCAGCTCTCTATGCCAGACAATATAAAGTGAAAAACTGTACATAGCCAACCACTGCTCCACCACAGCAACATGCAGCAAAGCAGGCACAAAAGAGGAGGAGGCTAGAATTCATCATTCAGCACTTTTGGAAGAAATGCACAGAATGTCAAATTTGCTAACTCAACTAACTCACACAGTAGCGTGAACAATGTTGCCAGAAAACAGAGACAGTGCCTCTACATCACACTTCCGAAAGAGAGCAGTCTCAATTTGCTGCACACCAGGCTCACCATCACAAACACATTATGCAAGTAAGGATTTCATTTTGGAGGTGTCAGAGGAGCTGCACTTCAGCAAGGCTAACATCCTGCTGGTCTTAGTAACAAATTTTGGACCCTTGTCACACCTAAAAGATTCTTCAAAGAGGGAAGATATTTTCTACATGAATTTCAGTAACGCGTGTATTACTACATTTTGCAGAGAATACTTGAAAATACTGCTTTGGAAATTTAGTCGGTCCTATAGTCACCACAAACTCCAAAGATGCCCAGTTTTCTGAGAGGGCATTTTGCATGTCCCCCATTGGAGGGCTGCTCTGGCCTTGAGCATTATCCAGCACTTGGCACCTTTCTTCTCCCACGTCTGCATCGGCCCTTGTCCACTGTGCTCCTCTCAGACTGAGGATCTTGAGGAGCAGCCAGGGCTTGGAAGCAACACCTAGCTGAAGTAAGGATGCAAATGATAAAGAAATACCTAAAAAACAGTCTAGATGAAGAGAGGGGGGATGCAGAAGGACTTTCAAGGGCTATCCAGCACGCACGTTGTCCAATGGATCCCTGCTGAAGTTTCAGTACAAGAGGCCCATGGCACAGAAGCTCAACAGTTATCTTTCCAGCCTCTCCTAAATACAGGGACTCGCAGTAAGCATCATGAAAAGCAACAGCAACATCCCTATGCAATTTCTTAGAATCTTCACTGCTATTTTCAATTGCTCCTAACTACAAACCATCCACTCTGGCAGGAACTTTCAAGACACCTGCTTCCTGACCCAGGTGAAGAGTTTTGTTCTGGGACATTTCAGCAAGCACAGGCCAGCTCTTTAGGAATCACATTTGGCAAAAATACTTGTTTTTTCCCCTCTGCTACGTAACTAACCATCTATTTAGATGGGCTAAAGGTTACAGAGGAATAAAGAATACAGCCCTGATCCCCCAATATACCTGACCTGTTTCTCACCCATTTCTACAAATTCGAAACAAACAGGCTTGGGGTGCCTACCACCTTACATAAATGGTCTATTCCTACCCAAGTTAGATGTAAGCAGCCCTTAAGTACTTTGCTATACAGCTGGGTAGAGGCACAGAGAAAGAGGACTGGATCAACAAGCAGCACCCTGGAATCCAAAATCTTATTATTCTGCTCATTGAAACACAAACCATGAGGATATAGGCATACAGGAATGATCTTACATGCCAGCATTAGTGGGTTTTGTTTTGTTTTGTTTGTTAGGACTTTTTTGTTTTGTTTTACTGTCTACTCAGGACTTACATGGACCCCTGGAAGCGTCACTGTCTTTTCTTCTAGGGGCACATGGATGCAGAAAGCAGTAGCAAAGTTTAAGCTAATAAACACACTTCTCAAGCTGAAATGACAGAAGGCTGCATCATGATGTTAAAGGCGTCCTCTTCCAGCAGTGTGAAAGGTGATTTAGACACAATGAGGCTGAAGTTGGTTCACTTGACACTTATCAAACTTTTTATTTTTAAGTAGGAAACACCAAATTAAGCCTTTCCGTGCAACTTTCACCCTACCTCCTAGTGCATACGCATGATTCATCCCTTACGTAACCTAGTAATACCATACACACACCTCCTGCTTTATTCTGTGCACAAAACAGATGGCAACTGAGGCAGATGTGTACTGTGGCTGTGGCTTATCTCTAAAGTCTTTTTTTTTTGTTTGTTTAAACTATGGTAGAATTTAAAGGAACTCCAGCACAAGTAAATTTGCTGTTACAACAACGCCACAATTCACAGAATAATTTGACATCCAGTAAGTTACTGGGATCAGAGATTTCAAAAGCAGTTAACAGATGAGAGTTATTTTGTGGATGTCCAACTCGACATTTAGGGACTGATTTTTCAGAAACACTATAAATCCAGCTTCTCCTGAAAATAAGAGACACTGAAGTTATGCAGCACTTGCAATAAAATCAATCTCAGTATCCAACGTGGTGGCCTTCTATGCTGTGGACAAGGGACAAGCAACTGATGTCACCTACCTGGACTTGAGCAACGCATTTGACACTGCCCTGCACAACACCCTTGTCTCTAAACTGGAGAGACATGGATTTGACGGAACGGACAGACCACTCGGTTGAGAAGGAATTGGCTGGATGGCCACGCTCAAAGAGTTGTGGTCAACAGCTCCAAGTCCAGGTGGAGACCAGTGACAAGTGGCGTTCCTTGGGGATGGGTATTGGGACCAGCCCTGTTCAACATCTTTGTCGGCGACAGGGCAGTGGGATAGAGAGCACTATCAGCAAGTTCGCCAACGACACCAAGCTGTGTTTCACAGTCGACACACTGGAGATAAGGGATGCCATCCAGAGGGACCTTGAGAGGCCAGAGAGGTGGGCCCTGCAAACCTCATGAAGTTCAACCAGGCCAAGTGCAAGGTCCTGCACATGGGTCAGGGCAATCCCAGGCACAAATACAGGCTGGGCGGGGAATGGATCAAGACCAGCCCTGAGGAGGACTTGGGAGTGCTGGTGGACAGGAAGCTCAACATGAGACAACAGTGCACACTTGCAGCCCAGAAATCCAACCACATCCTGGGCTGCATCAAGAGGAATGTGGCCAGCAGGTCCAGGGAGGAGATTCTGCCCCTCTACTCAGCTCTCGTAAGACCCCACCTGGAGTACTGCATCCAGCTCTGGAGCCCCCAGTATAAGAAGGACATGAGTCTATTGGAGCAAGTCCAGAGGAGGGGCCACAAAGATTATCAGAGGGCTGGAGCACCTCTCCTATGAGGACAGGCTGAGAGAGCTGGAGTAGTTCAGCCTGGAAAAGTGAAGGCTCTTGGGAGACCTTAAAGTGGCCTTCCAGTACCTAAAGGGGGCCTACAGGAAAGATGGGGAGAAGCTTTTTAGCAGGGCCTGTTGTGATAGGATGAGAGGTAATGGTTTTAAAATAGAGGGAGGTAGATTCAGACTGGATATAAGGAAAAAATTTTTACACTGAGGGTGGTGGAACACTGGCAAAGGTTGCCTAGAGAGGTGGTGGATGCCCCATCCCTGGAAACATTCAAGGACGGGTTGGATGGGGCTCTGAGCAACCTCATCTGGTCGGAGATGTCTCTGCTCCTTCCAGGGGGGTTGGACTAGATGATCTTTAAAGGTCCCTTCCAACCCAAACTGTTTTATGGTTCTATGATCTTAGGCTTGGCCAGCTAGCATGACTGCAAACAAAATCAGTGGTCATTTCCTAAGTTCTGTTCATGGCCCCTTTGTGCTTTGTTTTTCATTTGCAAAACAAGATTATTTCAGTGTATAAAAAAATTGGTGGAGCATCTGAATTCCTCAGATTCTACTGTTTATTAGTTTAGCCCAAGCACAAGTAAAATACTCTCTGCTAGGAACGTAGCTTGGATGGTGCCCGGCAAAAAAGTCATTGCCACACGTTCAAAAGTGACCATATGGAACAACAGCACATAACATTACAAAGTTGCCTTATCTACCAAGCAGTACTGGTGCCATGCATGGATTATTAAAGATTAAGAACTGAAAATGCCCAAGAGGAAGAACTTTGGCTCCTGTCCCTTCAAGTGTCTAACGATAACAGGTTTTATACCTAGGAAGAACCGTTTGAAGATATGTTTATAATTATTCCCAAGCTTTGTACAGATCAAATGACTAATCCAGCTACCTGGTGTTACAGAGGAATGAGGAAACCAACTCCCAGGAGCTCTCAGAAGTGTTCCTGCCACAATTTCTGTAATAATTTAACTGAGCTTTGCTGCACGTTTTACTTTAGAGTCCTGCAGATAACAGAACTTTCTAAAGCTCATGTCCATTAAACATCTACCATGTTGTTCTTGCAGAGTTCAGTACTTTTACCTTTACCCAGAAAGACTTAAGCTTATTGACAAAGAATGGAGAAATAAAACACTAAAATTTGAGCAAAACTAATTCATCAAACTTGAAATAAATCTAAGCGCAGTTACAGTTAACATGCAAACACTGTCAGCTCTGAAGTGTTCAAATGAAAAAAAAAAGAAAGATCCCAAAATCACAACCCCACAGTCGTATGGCTATATAACATACAGGCTCAAGTCAGAGAAAGGCAACCAGTTCAACAAGAAGTGCTGCTCCTCTCAGTGATGCTGCCCTTCTCTGCATTTGAGCAAAACCATCACGAGGCTAGATGCCTCCTGCCTTGCGAAAGTAAGGCAGAAGTGGTAATATTTCAGCCACCAGGCCAAGAGTCAGCTCCAGTGCCACTTTAAATAAGTGCTTTTGAAAGGAAGGAAAGGCTAATCACTTCTATAAGCTTCTCACCTTTCCCCCATTCTTGGGGCACTGCACTCCCCTGCCAGTCTTACCTATTTTCTTTTTCTGCTGACGGCCTGCTGATTCAGTTATCGTTTCCTTCTTCTTTTCCACTGTCAAGTGAAAAGAAAGATATTCCATCATTCCTGCATAGGGCTTTTCCACATACCAAACAAAACATTTTATTCCTTTAGAAAACAGAGGCACAAAGGGAAGCCAGGTTTAACTAAGAACATATTCAGACTCAACAAGTTACAAACCACCAAGGGTGACCCCACAAAACACTTCAAAATAAAATTAAAAACCATGGATGACATATAGGAATACTTAAAGGGTTAATTTTAAGCTCTGTCAAGAGCCCATTACATTGTTAACTGAGCAGTCTGGGGACAATTTTGGCTCAAATGATCCTTGCTGATTTGTCACTAGTACTAGACAGTACTTTTGATTCAGCAAGTGTAATGAAAAGAGCTTTGTGGCAAGCTCTGCTCCCGATTATCTGCAGTGGGAAGCAGAATACAGGAAAGCCTGTGTTCTCGTACATCCCTTCTTCACAGGCAGGCATTCCGAGGGGAAATGCTGTCCAAGCAGTCGGCCACAGCTTCACCATTCTTCAGTTAATTAGTACTGAAGCATTTCCAATATTTTAAAGCAGAAGCCTAAGCTCAAAGTTACTGAAACCCTAAATCAGACACTCACCAGGAACCTACAAACAACTATCACTGCAGAAGAAAGAAAAAAAAAAAAAGGCTAACAGAAAGGCAGCATAGTGAACTTCTAAAACAGCAAATGGGCTGCTCATCTGCAAATGCTCCTCTACTGACAGCAAGAAGAGCTATCCAGGAAGTAAGAGATATTTTAATTTATAAACTATAATAAGAGTACTACAAGAAATGAGGATGATAAAGCATGGCTATGGTCTAACAATAGAGAGCAGCCCTTTTTCACTCTACGCTCTACGTATCTGTACCATATCTACTCTACCAATGAACAGGCTTGGCTCCTTCTTAGCTCACAGAATCAGCTTAGAGACCTGAGCATTAGGACTCTTCTCCCATACAAAGTACTAGCTCAGCACAGATCTTCTAGCCTTGGTTTCAAAGCACGGGTGAAATAAAGACAGCCAGCCTTCCAGGTCACACAAGGGTTTCTAGTGCTGCCTTCCGAAATTCCTGCGATACGCAAGGCAGTCACTATTGCTGAGAAAACCACACTAGCCCAGACAAGATACCTAAACATCACCTCTTTGGCAGTAATGTAGGAAGATACAATTGTTTTTCCAAAAAACAAGCATATCTCTGATGGGCAGGCTAGCACAAGGGGAAAAAACAGGGAAGTCTGCTCAGAGGGAATGCTGGAGAGAGGTGCCAGATGACACAGCACACCCAGTGCTCACAGGATGCTCTCTCCAGAACCTTTCCTATGCCAAATCCAGCTGGAGGATCCCAATCAGTCCATCATAACCACATTGCCCTCAACTCTAAACTCAAGTGGAGAACACTTTGACTCTTTTCAGGCCTACCAACTGCTCCCAGTCCTAAGAAGAGGGCTCCTCCAGACCCCAGCTTCACTCTAGACAGTGCCATTGAGCATTACACCAGCCCTGAGGTACTCTACAGCCCTAATTCCCTTATGGTTCGAGCAGAACAAATAACTGTCAGCCAGTCTAGCAAGCCTGTCTGTGGGAATATACACGACAGGAGCGGCAATTCTACAGACAGCCTTCAGCCTTGCAAATTTACCACTACATTTGTCTCAGAAGGCTTACTATAATCTCCGGAGCAGTCTCAGACAATGCTGCGCCTCTCAATAGAGGCGAGAGGACAGGAAGAGATGAAACTAAGGACCGTGCGTAACAATGCCTGCTCAAGCACACTACTTGGCCCATTTATTTTTGCAAATCCTAAGGACTGCTAGGACTCTCATGGGAGAGCTTAAAGATCTCAAATGTGTTTTTTCCTGTTTCAGATGTGTTAGATAACAGTTGAAAGGTGTGGCTCAAGTGGTCTACTCTGCAAGCTGTCTGTAAGCCGTTAGGTCAGCCAGCTGGCCTTAGCACAGTGGGGGCGGGGGGGGGGTGGAAACAAAAAACAAAGCTGAATTTTTAGTGACTCCTTATTTGCTTTTATTTTTTTTTTTTGTTGGGGGTGGGGAAATCAACCAAAGAGGTTAGAAACTAATTGAGATGCACGAGTCTCACATCTTTCCCTTCACAGATATAGCCTAGATATCAGGTGAGCTATAAAAAACAAACAGCATTAAACTCTTATGGCAATCATTACATCCCAGAGATTAAGTCCTAACTGCTTTTGGAGTTCCACAGCACAAACAGCAGTAGGTATTAACAGTAAGTTTTCAGCTGGGTTTCAACTACTTCTCTAACTTGCTCTTCTGGGGCCAATTCTACCCTACACATTTTTGTCAGCCAAATGGGATTAAAGTGAGGCAGGCAGAGATGCAATCCCCATCTGATACTGCTGCGATGACAAAAGCCCCTAATTTAGGAGCTGTGACACAAGCATGACTATACTTCAACTCTTCAGTTTATTTTGCCTAGGGGAAGGCTGGAATAAGCTAGACTGGCAAGAGCACACTTTAATAGTGTTGTTCTCTCATGCACTAAGAGTGCTGACATCACAGTTAAATATTTTTAGGGTAAAATCAGCTCAGGTTTGGCCTCAGTTGTCGTGTGCTGTCTCTTACTGCTGCAACTTATGTAGGGTACATACAACTGAATTTGAAAGGTCAGTTGAATTTCTCATCTGCTCCTTGGCTTCTGATACAGACAGGTCCATTGAAACACTCCATGCTCAGACCCTCCTGCTTACCATTCCTCTTAATATCTGATTCATAGCTTCCGACTGCTCACCCTCAGCTCCCTTCTCCCTTCCTCCCTGACCTTTGTTCAACCCCTCCTAGGCCTCTCTGATCTCCTCTCTATGGAAGTAACCTAGGATGGACTTTTTTTCCTAATCAATTCTACTTGTTTCCAGTTTACACTAGCATAATTTATTTTCATATCTGATATGAATGATAGCTCAGCCCTTTCTATCATGACTTTGTCTTTACTCATCCCCCATCATTAATCATCACTTTTACTCTTTATAATGCTTTCCTCTCACGGTATTCGTTATTCAACTCCAATTCTTTCTTACTACAGATATCAAATTCTCCACTGCCCTTGAAAAGCAGAAACTGAATCTTTGAACTTAATGCAAGTATCTAAAGGAATATACATATACAGAAACTGGCTACTCACGTTCAGAAAGAAAGATGCCAGTACTGATCTCCTACTCCCTCCTGTCCTCCATTACAAGGAGGGACAATTCAGACAACGCAACAGGTCTTTGCACTAACCTTCCCTCCAGCGAAAGACAAGTATTGAGGACAGAAATAAGTCCTCTCAGTACAGATTTGTGTAACTTGTAAAGTTAGGCTCCTATGAAATTCAAGCCAAATAAAGTTCCCTCCCTTAGCAGAAGAGGCAGCAGGAACCTCTCAGTATGCAGACTCTATTCAATTTAACATCTGCTAAAGCAGGATGCAACAGGAGCAGCAAGACATTCTCTAATGTCCGAAGCGTACTTACATTTCTTGCTCTGTTTTTCCACTTCAGCCTTTAATCTCTTGTATTTGTCTGTTCGGTATACCAGCACCCAAGTTATACCTGAAATAAATACTCAGCAAATAACTAGAGAAGTAAAGACCTCTTGCAATAACAGGGATATAAGCTAGCAAATACATACACTAAAAACGCACATCGTGTCTACAAAACCACATTATAACACAGCTAAAGGTACCACAAATCACCATAAAGCTGTATCATCACTTTCCTACAAATCCTTTTCTCAAGCTCCCTGTAGTAATGACGCCTATAAAATAAATATCTTTAGAAGTTACCAGCTATCTCACTGAGCATTGTTGTTTTGTGGGACTCATTCACTTCCTCCATGCTCCTATTTACCAGCTGTTGCTCACCTTAAAACCAGGAGCTGACTAAGGCAATAAACATCTTTTTGTTCTGCACTTTCATAGGACCTAATTAAAGCCCAAGGAGTAATTTGCACTCCTACCAGGACCTGCCTGGTAGTAGTAGTACATTTTGAAAAGGCAAATAGAGATACTGGGCTAGAAGAGCCCCCAAGAGATTCTCCAGTGTAACTCCTTGCACTCAAACATGATCAAAATGAGTTGTGCTACAAGTGCAGAACCAGTGATTTGTGAACAGTTTAATCCAAGCTCCTATGCAAAGCTTTTGATCATTCTTTTGGCTTTGGTTTGACAAGACAACCGTTCTACTGAGACCTAGGGACCACCAGATACAGAGAAGGGAACCCTCTAGGTGCTTCTGAGATCAACACGGCTTTGTGTTGTGAAAAACAACATTATCTAACCCCAAATGCAATGCACTGGGGCTCCTAAAAAGCAACTATTATATTCCACCTGGGACTGTCCCTACTTTTGAATGCCCAAAGATGGTGTCTTGCAGCTCTGGTACAAAGGAGATTTTGGGATATAGCTCAGCGTCAGGAAAAGGGAGAAGCCTCTGACTCTGGCTACTCCAAAGGGCATCTATCCAACCTGTCTTTTAAAAACTGCACCTATTTGAAGGCCCTACTATTTTAAAAGCCCTTTCAAACAACAAATTTAAGTCACCACCATTACAAGTTCAGGCGATTTCTTCACACCTTTCCCATAAAAGCTACAGAAGAGCACCAGTGTCCTCTTCCAGGCACACTGAAAACTGTTAGCCCATCTTCTCACAGCCTTCCTCCATCTAGGCCAAACAAGCTCCATTCATAGATAGAATCATAGAATAGCGTGGGTCAGAAGGGGCCGGCTTAATTCTAGAGTTATTCGCTGCTGCCCTCTGGGTTGCCCATACCGGCCTGAGAGCACCAGGCCTCAGGCGGCCCCGAGTAACTGACCCCGGCCTCACGGCCCGGCCCTGCCTTTCCCCCAGCACTCACCCTCGGCCAGCAGCGCGGTGCACACGGAGATGAAGACGATAAGGAGGGTATCAGCGAACATGGTGCTCATGATGCCGCCAACCCCCCCCTGCCCCGGTAACGCCGCCGCGCTCCCGGAAACAGACCCCGCCACCCGGAAGCTACCGGAGAGGGCCACGTCGCCTAGCAACGGCCGGAAGCGAGCCGCCGCGCTTCCGGCAGGCGACGCCGGCCAATGGACGTGGCGCTGGGGCAGAAGCCGCGGGAAGAGCGAGGGGCGGGGAAAGCGCCAGCAGGCGCTGCTCTGATTAGGCGAGGCGGCTGTCAAACAGTAGCGGCGTCGGGGAGCGCGGCGTGCGGGTGTCATGGCGGCGGGGTGCTCGGGCACGGCGCTCTTTGAGGAGCAGGGCCGAGACCAGACGCCTTCCGTGCGGCCGAGGGAGGCCGTCCTCCTGCCCGAGCGCCCACCGAGGTCCGCACGCCTGGTCCAGGCGGTGCCCAGGCCCTGCACAGGGCCCGTGGCCCACGGTGGGGTTCCTGCTCCCCACATCATGCTTCACCGTGTTGTGCTAGGCCGCGGTGCCACACACGGCTCCCTCAGAGCAGCACCGAGGCCATTTCCAGGGGAAGAGGCTGAAGGCATTTGCTTTTGTTGAATGTTCCCACTGCAGTCACCAAAGGGTTGGCTTGGAGCAACCTTCCTGGTTTCTAAAACTGCGCCCCAGGTTCATTTGCCAATGGCACGAATATCCTGTTGGCACATAGCAGTGAAAGGTGTTTTCTGTGATCAAATATTTACAAATACTGTTGCCTGCCCTTTACTGGTGTTCATCGCTGGCCCATTCTCCTACAGCCAGCAGCAGAGTACTGCATCCAGTGATTCAAAGGGCCGGAAGCAGGAAAGGAAATCTTAGGTTGCTCTTCATGTGTGAAATACTTGCAGACAGGATGAGACGAAGAAGAGCAGTAACAAGGACAGCGAAATAATGGCAAAGATTTAGCAGAGAGACTAACTGACTTTTATTGAGGCTCTGGCGGTTACACCTGGACCAAATCCACGAGTTGTAAAGGGGTAAGGAGACCTAGAAAGCTGAAATACAGAAAAGGAAACAGGGCAGGCAAGGAAGGGCAGGCTTGTGCCTGTCCTTACGTAACGGAGGAGTTTGCCTTCAGTGAAGAGCAATGCACTATGGGATTATACGCGCAGAGCTGAGTGAAAAATAAGGAAGGTAAAAAACTTCACCATCACCTTTAAATTAAACAGTCCGTTCAGAAAGACGGTGACAGAACCATAGTTCAGAGAAGACAGTGTGAGTAATAAGTGAGGGTGTGAGATTAGACAGCAAACAAATCCTCTGGAGCCTGGTGACATTTGCATACAAGGAAACATGAAAGCCACGTGCGCAGGTAGCTACGCAATGAGTCAGGCTCACTGAAAGTTGGAGCTAAGCACCTTCTGTGCCCTGAGGAAAGTGCGGGTGCTGTCTCTGGGCACAGGGAGCCTTCAGCAAGATTGGGGGAGAACTGAGAGCAGAACCTGGCCGTCAGCAGCAGGAGTCGGGTGGAAGGGAGGAGACAACTGTGCGAGAGCCATCAGGGAGACGGAGGCGAAGTTAAGGATGGATAGTTCAGCTTAGAGTGAGCAGCAGGAAGATATTAACAGCTGATGATGTGGCAGGACCCACGGTAATATTTTGTGCCCTGCTGTGCCCTCATGCACTTGGCTCTGCTGTATGCTGTCTTCCGCCCCCTCTGCCTCTCTTTAGAGCTCCCTGTCTTTCCTGGCTGTGAGATTTATCAGTATCAATCAAGGCAATATTTGGAAATAGTTTCCCCTGCTGTGGGAAATGATTCACACAGTATCAGTTACCAATACTGAACATGGGCTTTCACAGAACACTTGTGTCGCAGAAGCCAGGCCAGGAGGAGACGGTCGATGACATGAACTTCTTTCCTCTCTAATGTCCGTGTTTTGAACTAGAGGTAGAGGTGACATGGGCTCTTTGTAATTTCATCCTGTCATTTTAAATCACACCAGGATCCTTATCAGCAGGTTTTTTTTTTCAGACAACAGAAGGCACATTACTCTCAATGGCATTTCCTTTTTAAAACAGCATTCAGTGCTTTGATCACCATGTAAAGGACAGATGAAGAGTTGGGTGCAGTTTGATTTGATCTAACAAGCCTGGGATATGAGAAAAAGGAAAGCATTTGCGTAATACGTAGCTCTGGACACACGCGTGAGGGGTCAGTGCAGCCTATGAACATTGTAGCTACAGCAGAGGTAATATTTATGGAGGTAACCTCGAAACCAGATTAGAGAGAGACATGTTCAAGCAGATTTCATGTACTCAAGTCTCCGGACTTAAACTGAACAAAAGACTAAGTTGCTTTTGCACAGTATGTTACTGACCGGCAGCTAGAAGATGAGTGTGCAAAATGGAGGAAAGATGCCGTCTAAAACTAAGCGGGACTTGGATTTGATTCACTTCCAGTTTACAGCCCTGGCCTGGTTTTGAAAGAGCTGTTGCCCTGATCTTTGCAGGTTCTCCTTGTGTTCTGCATAAATAAGCCTTGAATATCCTTGTCTTGTACCCCTCGTGGGCCCATCAAGAGGCATTTACTTATCCTTCCCTCTACAAGTGTGCCTGCTCCTGCCACGTGTCAAGTATCTGGCTTAAAAGAGGAAGTGGAGATGAAATGCCACGACGGGCATCCTGCAGAGACACTCAGCTCTGAGGTGGACGGACAGCACAGTCTGAAACAGCTTCAGCACAGCAGAGGTTTTGATCTGTCCCCAAGCAGGGCAGCAGAGAGGCTGGCAGCAGTGAGCATAGGCACGAGAAGAGCCAAATAACCGGGAGGTCACGATGTGCTGAGGGGGTTTTGTCATTCAGATATGGATGTGTTGGTGTGGGGGTAAAAAAGAAGAGCTGTGAATAGCTCCAGGAGCTGTGCCCACGGTCAGCGCTTGGAAACTGGCACGGGGCCGTGGGAATCCACTGGAATTCATCCCCGCAGGAAGTTCTCATCCGCATATAGCACTTCCTCCCCTGGCACTGGCCGCGCCTGGTGCCATGCTCCGATGCCACAAGCCACAGTCTGTGGGAGCACGGTTGGAGGGGAGTTGGCAGAGGTGGGCAGAGAGGGGCCACGCCTTCCCAGGAGATCCTCTCTCACATCCTGCGTGATGAGGGCTGGGACGTGGGACCCGTCTGGTGAACATTTCCACACCTGTTTCACTCTATTGAAGTGGGAAGTTAAAAACCTCACTGAAACGTACGATCCTATGAACAGGGGCAGGAGGAACCTTAGGGCAACGCTTAGGCCATCCCCTCCCCCAACTCCAGTAAAAACTTTCTAGACAGGAGCTTGCCTAGTGCATTTTTTTTTAAATCCTCAGTGGTGGAGAATCCTTACTCTCCCTAACCAACCTATTCCAGGACTTAACCATTCTCACACTTAGAAAACGTCCCTGAATATCTATCCTGAATTGCCCTTGTTGCAATTTGAGCTGGCACCATTTTATTTTAATCCCCTTCCTCTTTGTGACAGCCCTTTATGTATTTGGAAAAGGTTATCATGTGTCCCCGCAGCCACCTCTCCCTCTGACTAAACACGCAAGGTTCCTGCGGGCCTTCTGCAAAGCGGGACCCCAGGCTGTTCCCGAGACCCCACTGGAGTCTCCCCATCAGGCCTCACCTTCCCTGAAACGCGGTACTTGGTGGCGTTGGTAGCGGGCAGAGGGTTAGCTACGGTGCCTTGCCTGCGCTCCCGTGCCCCAGTGGGATGTTTGCCTTTTTCACAGCAGCACTGGCATTGACTCTTTGATCCGCTCTGCTCCCAGATCTTTATCTGTAAAAGGGCTGGCTAGGCAGCAGGTTCCCATCTTGCCTTTTCACGGATGATTACTCCAACCCAAGTACAGCACTTGGCATTTGCCCGCATGGGCTTGCACCCTACATTTTGCTGAGGCTTTTTCCATTGTGTCAAGAGCAGTTTGACTTTGAATCCTGGCCCCCAGAGCCCTCGCGGCTCCTCCCAGATGGGTCCTGCTTGGCAAAGACATAAGCATGCTTTTTATTCTTGGTCTTGGGTTGTTAATAAGCTTTCCTAAGCGTTTGCAGGACCAGGGCTCGGGTGGGGTGGGAGAAACCAGAGTGGAGGATGTGTAATGGGGGCAGCCCCGGCCCCATCCTGCCAGGGACCCCCTTGATGTGGTCCCAGCTCTCGCTGGTGGCTGATGGCGAGCGGGCAGCAGGTCTCATGGAGTAGAGGGGCAAACCAGCCCGGCGGGGAGAGGCAGCGAGGGCCGGTGTGTCGGTCGCCTTTGTCCCCAGGCGGGTGGCGGGGAGGTGGGGGCCCGTGTGCCGTGCCGTGCCGTGCCGTGCCGGAGCATGTGCAGCTGCGGCAGGCACCTGGCAGGGAGCCGCAGCGCCGGGGATGTGAACCAGGCGGGGAGGAAGGCCCTTGACTCATCAGATAAATCCAGCCCCGCACAGAGAGAGAGAGAAGGCGGAGGAGGAGGAGGCGGCGGCGCTGGGAGCAGGGGAGGATGGCGGGGGACAGCGAGCAGAGGCTGGAGGAGCACGGGCAGCCCAGCGGCGGCGAGCCCTTCCTCATCGGGGTCAGCGGCGGCACGGCCAGCGGCAAGGTGCGGGGGGCTCGGCGGCGGCAGCGGGGGGGTCCCGGGCTGTGTGGGGGGGGTCGGGTCCGGTCCTTTCCCCGCCGGGCGCGGCGGCCACATGGCAGCGCGGCGGGTGCGGGCGGCCGCCACGCCACGTGCGCTGCCCCGGGGCCCCGCCGGGCCGGGCCGGGTCGGGTCAGGGGAGGCGGCGGGGCCGCTCGGCCTGGCAGCCCCGGCAGCCAACGCTGCGGCCCCCGGGGAAGGGCGAGCCGGCGGGGGGAAGCGGGGCCGCCCAGGCCTCTCCCGGCGACCGGGAGCCCCAGGGACACGTGGAGCGGGAGGGGGCGTGGGGGGGCGCAGGCTTTACCCCCCCCCCAACCCCGCACCCCGGCCGGACCCGGCTCCCCTCCGCCGCGCCGGGGGTGAGGGGCGCTGCGGGCTGCGCGGGGCGTGGGTCGGCCGGGATGGAGGCGGCATCCCCCCCCTCAAAATCGTCCCTCCCGTGGGCGCTTCCCCTCCGTCCTCCTAGCGCTTGCGGGGTCCCCCCGAGCTGCTCGCATCGCCTTTTTTTTTTTTTTCTTTTATCTTTCTTTTTTTTTTTTTTTTTTTTTTTTTTTCCCCCCAATGGTGTCGGTCGTGCATGGGCGGGGGGGGGGTGCCCTTTTTCTGTCCAACTTTGGGGTGGCAAGAGTGGAAACCCTGCAGCAGATGCTGACTCACGGCGGCGGAACGACCTCCTCGCTGCGCCCGGGGGTGACGGGCCCTGGCAGCGGCGGGGGGCTGCGGGCCGGGGGCTGCGGGCCGGGGAGAGCCGCCCGCCCCGGCCGGGCTCAATGCGGGTTTTCTCCGGAGGGCTGCTACACCCAGACTGCAGCGCAGGGCAGCTCCGGCAGCATCATGGCTTTTTCTTTTTTTCTTATTTCATACAGTCGATTTTTCTTCATTTGTTTAACCTGAGGTAGGTTGTTTTCAAATATGAAAACACTTTTTTTTTTTTTTTTTTTTTCTTATTTAAAAGCAGTAAAACCAGATCCACAGCTATCAGCCCCCTTATGCAGGGTAGCACAGACATTCTACCAGCATTTTTAAGAGGCATTTCAAAGAGCGTGAATAGATCTGGAAGCAGCGATACCTTTCAAATATTTCTTGCTGAGGAAACTGAATGTGAGCCGTCACGGGAGGACGACACAGCCTTACACCTCTGGGTTGATTTGTGTTTGGAGAGGAGGCCCTTTCTCTCTTGAAGGCTGGCGTAACCCAACTGCTGCACCTCAGCCCGTCGTAACAGTGTTTTAAGAATGTGTCTCTGAGTACCCTATTGATTCTTGGACCGCTGTTGCTACTGCAAGGGGGAAAAATCCAGATAAAACAGGGAAGGGATGGTGAGAGAGGATGCAGTCTCCTCCACTGGGAACCAAAGCTGGATTGCTCCTGCAGCACAACTCCCAGTGACTCAAATGCGCTGGGTTTGCTCTCTGATGAGTGGGTCTGCCTCTCTGTAGTTCTCCCAATAACATTGTGTCTGGCGCTGCTGAACTGTTACGTCTCTGAACACCGTGTCTCTGGCCCACAAGGTAAAAGCAGTGATCACACTACAATATGCCAGAGTTGTTCTCAACTTCAAAGTGAAAATGCTTAATAGCAGCAGGCTGCCGTGGAAAAAAAAATAGGGAAATGGTCCTTTCTAGCAAGGGAGATGTACTAACTGGCTTTTCCTGTCTCTCAGCTTTGATTTACCCCCCCTTTCAGTGATTGCTGGCTGCTAAAAACCTCTGTGTGGTGCTGCCTGTTCAAGGGAATCCAGCAGATCAGTATAAAGTTTGTGGGAAAAGGCAGCAAGAAATATGCTTGCAAAAGAAAAGCTTGGTTAAGGAGAAGCAACAGGAAAAAAAGAATCTGGGGCTTGTGCACACAGACCCTCAAATTCACGTGTGTTACTGGGATGCAGGTGCAAGGCAGGGGTGCAGTGGGGCTATTCCCCATCTGGCTAGTGATTGTGCCCTGTGCCGGGTGATGCCAAGTGCCGCAGCATGCTCCGGGAAAGCGGTGGTGGACTGGTGTGGTTTGCTCAGCGAAGGGCTTGCCCGCAGCTAAAACCCAGCCCAGGAGCTGGTGTGCTGGCTCTGGGTGAAAACAAAATGCTCCTAGAGGGAAAGCGAAGCAGGCACCTTTCCCACTGGGAAAGCGGCAAAACCATCCTGCTCGCCTTCACACCAGTTGAGGGTTGTTGTCATAACACACCCCTTTGGCAGCACACCAGCCCAAAGATAACAGCGGGCATTTGCCTTCCAAGGGCCCCCCCACCTCCTCCCACTGCTGCTTTTGTTGAGTCTAAGATGGTGAAGAAGGCTCCGCGGTACCCCCCCATCTCTCTCCATGTACCAGCACAGTCAGGCTGTGGAAGGACGGGATCCTGTTTGTAGCTTGCCGCAACTTGTTGTCGCGTGGTGCCCTGGGGAAGCTGGCATCTGAAGCGGCCAGCCTTCCCCGAAGAGCTGGGGGGGAGTGTTTGGCTGGCATTTCTTAAAGGCAAACTGGTGAGAACTCAAATTCAAAGGCTGACTGCTGTTCCCTAGTGAGCAAAAGAGGCTTGTGCAACTTCTGGTACTCAAAGAGGCAGTAGAAACCTGAGCACGCTCCTGGTTTTGGCTCTTAAAAGAAATTTGGACTGTGTTGGGAGCAAAACTGGGGAGCCACAGAGGTCCTGGGCAGGCTGTGATGTGTAGCCTCTACGAGGGCAGTGCCAGTTGCATGGTGACTGGTTTGTGTTGGCTCAGCCAGGACCAGCTCTTCACAAAAGCTTGCTGGGAGGCAGCATTTCTCCTGCTGTCCCCCAAGATCGCAGCCCTGGCAAAGCTTGCTGCCACCTCCTGATGTGGAGGGGATGACATGGCATTAAGACCCCCTCCTGTGCCAAAGCCGGAGAGGACTGCAACCACATCATTTCCTCAGAGGGATTCCCAGGGCTAGATGTAGCGTTTTTGTTCATCCTATATGCTTTCAAGCACTCTGCTAAAGCTCTTGCTTCCTCCTTATTCCCATGGTCTTTGTGCTGACAGCTTCTTCCCTCCCTCCCGCAAGATTCCTGACTACCAAGGACTGCAGCACGTAAGACAGGCAGCCAGGCTGCAGTCTGGAGGAAAGTTCAGCAAACTGACTACTAGGATGAGATGGAAAGTGTTGGGCTACCTCTGTAACACTTCACTTGTCTTCACTTCAGCTTAGCTCCATGAACCCTGTGTCTTGGCTGGCAGTGCTGGAGTGCCTCACTCCCAGCAGCACTGGAACTGGAAGCATCTGGTGCTGGGGTAGTTGCAGGAGTGGAGAGAGCTCTTTGAACTCGGCTGAAGCCTTAATTGCTTGTCCCCATGTGCTGCAAAGTGAGGTGCTGATTGCAACCTCCCAACAGGAGGTTGTAAGAAAAACAGATTTACAAAGAGCTGGATGCTTTCCTTGGCTGCCTGGCCCTCAAACGAGTGAGGGCTGAATGTGGATGTCACCATGGTCCGGTGGCTGTGCTGCTTGGATCTTTAGCTAGCACATAAAGTTGGAAATGTCTATTTGAACATGAAGCCTAAGAGTGTCCAGACTACAAGAACACCAAAACTGCAGCCTGTGTTCAGCCAGGTGTATTCTTCACTGTTAATCCATTAGGCATCTCTGCTTTAAACGCCGAAGACGCTGTCTGGGGCTGAGCTGGCTGCCTAGCAGAGTGAGCTGGCCAGAAGGCTGAAGAAGGCTGGTGTTACCCAGGGTGACAGCAGCCAGGGCGGGACAGCCAGCGCGTTGGGCTCAGGGACACAGTGGCCCCAGTTGCAACGCATCTCTCCATGAGGCAGTTCCCTCTCCACACGGGGCTTCTTGCGTGACAGACCTCTGACCCCTGCGCTAGCAAGGGCTGAGGTCGACCACAGCAACCTGGGTCATTGCCACCGTATCACCACCTGGATGCCAGGCAAAGAAGCCCAGGGGAGCCACGGGAGGGGGTCTAGCAAGGATTTTGGCAGTCCTGTGTCAGTCTAGCACCATTTCCTGGTGACATTTTGTGGCTGGCAGGAGCCCTGACTTGCAAGGTCTGACTTGTTAAATGCTGGTGTCAATGCATGCTAGAGACTCATCAAACTTTCTAGCAGAACATTACTCCGTGCCAGCCCCTGATCAGACTGATACACAGGACGTTTTGATGGGTCAGCCCTTTCCTGTTACTGACTGAATATGTACAAGCGCGTTATGGAGCCTACTTGCCACAGTCCTGTGGACTCAGCCAGCTCCAGGCTGTGGAGTTTGCAGCGGAGGCTTGAGAAAAATATCCTGTGTCTAAAAACCAGTGGTTTGGGAGCGATTGTGCTAGGGGGGTTGTTTTCCTCCACGCATAATCTGTGTTTGCTGTGTGTGTTTGTGTGTGCCTGTTTATGCTCCAGCCCAGGACTGCTGATCATGTGCTCAGCGTCCCAGGGTGAGCGAACAGAAACCTGGCTATCCCAGTCCCAGACTGGTTGGCCTATGGCTTGCAAAGGGAAAGGCAGGAACGGTGAACCTGCCTGGGAAAGCTCTGGGTGGACGCCCAGGCTTTTGGTACGAGAATAGCAAGTTTCCATCCCAGGGCTGCTGTACGGATGTGCTCCATTAGGACTGGAAAGGATTGCATGGGTCATGAGCTAGCTCTCTGCAGTCGCAGGCAGATGTTTAATAGATGCTTTGGGACCCTTCCCAATTTGGTATCTGTTCTATGTGTCACCTCAGTCCACCAAGCACTTCCTAATTAATCTATAATTAATGTAACCTTACAAGAAGAGACCAAAATCCACAATTAGTGTGCTGCAGGAGATGAGCTGGAGAGGACAGCATTGCTACAGCTCCTGATTTCAAGGACCCAATTGAATAAAAGTCACCTGTGATGCCTGGAAAGGGAACCATGCTCCAGGGGACATCAGAGAAATGCAGCAAGTTACCCCAGTAGTCCCTGATCTGATCTTGGGGAAAATCCTGCCAGATCCCCAGACTGGGATGTGGTGAGGACACCCTGGCCAGGCTCATGTGGATGGAAAGCTACTGAGAGACCCTGCCAAGCCTGTTTGCATCCAGATCCTACAAGAAGTGGGTTGTGGCAGTGGTGTCTGTAGATATAACCTCTGGGCTTCTCTCCTTGGTGGGGAGGTGGGATGCAACTGCTGCAGTCTGTGCTTGCTCCTGGCTGTAGCATTTGCTGTGGACCGAGGGCATTGCTCTGCTGGGGAGGACTGTCCTCATGATGCTCAGGGTGAGCAGCCTGCAGCAGTGGCAGGAGTCTGTACCTCTCTCCCTTCCACACTGGAGCCCAGCGCATGGCTCTCCTGGTAGGTCTTGCTTCTGGCACAGTCCTTCTCCCTTTATCTGCTCCCGAGGGGACTGGCAGCTTCAGTATTTCTTTATGGCCGGAATCACTTTATCTGTGTAAGTCAGTTTTGCTAGGTGTCTAGTCTAGAGTCCTCGGGAGGATGGGTGGTCCCCCTGCTGCTGTGTTGGGACCCTAATGAGCAGCTCAGTGTAGACATCCCTCTGCAGTGCCAGGCTTCCTGGGAATGGATGGACCGCTCTGAGTGGATTTTGGCATATCCATGTGCACAAGGCTTACGGATTCCTCCTAGTCCAGGACAGGCCTTACCAGCTGACGCAGAAGTAGCTGTACTGCCCCGTCTGCCACAGCAAACCTGGGGCTGAAAGCATCAGCTGTGTCCTGCCTGGTACCTTCACATGGTGGGTGACTGTAGCACTGTCCATCAGCTTTCTCTCTAATACCCATCTGAAGTCATAATTCACTGGCTGATCAGAGCTACCCAAGAGGGATTGTGGGATAATCTGCATAATAATATTGGGGAATTAGTCAACTCCTGAAGAATATCTGAGCAGCTGGCTATAGGCCATGAGTGAAAATGTATTAAATATGTAATGTAATTAATATATTTCAAATAAATGTCGGGGTAGGGTTCCTAACACCCGTCTGTTGTGTTTCTTCCCCTGTGCACCACCTCTCTCCTTTTGGGAAAATATGCTGGAGTTCTTCCACAGGTGCCCTCTGCGTCTTCCTCTCCCAACAGAATAAAGCTGTACTTCTTCCTTAAACACTGGTTATTTGTGCGCTTGGTTCAGAGGAGGAATCCTGCAAGGGGAGCTGCAGCTGCTTCTGTGCCGGAAGAACATCTCTCTGAGCTCCCTGAGGCGTGCGGATGCCTCCCTCTCAGCCGTCTGTGCGTGGGGTGGGGTGGGTTGGTTTGCGTGGCTTTCCCAGGGAGCAGCTCAAATGCAAAGTCTGGGGCAGTGCAGCTCAGTGGGTTGCAGACGCTTTGCTCTGTCCTGGAGCTGAGTTCCCCTCGCTGCAGCGTGTGGAAAGTCATGAACGATGGCAGAGGGGCCGGGGCTCCCTGCCTGCGTGCTTGGAAAGTCCTGTGTTGGTTCTGTGTGGCTAACACGGGAAAGGTCCGCTTGGCCACCGTGCAGGCTCAGAAGCTGCTGCATCCTGGCTATATTTAGTTTGAAGCAAGTTCTGGAGGAGGGTGAGGCTTTTGCTTGAGAAAGCATCCTGTTGCCGGCGGCTGAATCGCCGTCAGTGTTCGCTTTGAGTCGTGGCGAGGTGTGCACAGACAAGGTAGATCTGGGGAAGGGGCTGAGCGGAGGCAAGGAGCCCTGTCATGCCTCTCATCTTCCAGCACATAAGAAGTGTCATGCGGGGCAGAGCTAGGGATGAGGCTCAAATCCCAGAGTTTCTCCGCTGAGATTCATCTATAGCATCATGTCATCTTCCTCAAGTCATCCTCTGTTTGCTTCTGTGTTCCTGGGCTTTTCAGAGAAGAAACAATTGTCGTCTTCTCCCCTGGGAGAAGCAGTTAGGAATTGGCAAACAAAGGCATCTGAGCACAGGCTGTCCCTTCAAGTGGGTGCTGAGTGCACGTGTCAGCACCACGTGTCCCCTGGGTTACCGTGCATCCAAGCTGGTCACACCCTGGCATGGTACTTTGCAGTCATGCTTTGAGTCTTGGTCTTTCTGGGCATCTGCAGGCCTCCCCGGAGCCTAACTGCTATCACTTCCATTTATTAGTGGATTTTTTTACACTTCTGATTAACATCAGTCCCACGTACGTGTGCAGTGCTGGTTGGAGAGAAGGGGGTTTAAGCAGGGGACATGCGTCATTCATTTGGAGGGACGCTTTCTGAGGCTGGGAGTTTCTGTTCTCATTGCGTAGGGGAATTTGTAACCTCTGTGTTTCTGGTTTTTCTTCCTCCTTAACATAAGTGTTTATCTACTAAGGGGAAAAACTGCCTGTCTAGCTGTAGGAGGTGTTCAGCTGGCATCAAGGAATGCCCCTCGTGAACCATTCTTGTTTCCATCACAAATGATCGCGAGGAAAGGCAAAACCACCTTCACTTAGACCTCACCGAGGTTTGTTGCCCCGCTAAGGATGCAACCCTTGGGTTGGGGGAGCATGCCATGTCCTCCGCTGTCCCTGTGTCCGCCCAGAGGTGACATCCCCACCCACCCGGGCAACATGGCACGCTGAACCTGAGCGTGGTCCTGAGAGCAGGACATCCTCGTGATCGTCTTTCTCCACCACTTCTCGTAGCTCTCCAAAGCCCACCAGAGAAAAGGAAAAGGTCCGTAGCATCTGTCTGGATGCTTTTGCAAGAGGCGCTTGCAACCCCAGAACACTGGATGGTAAATGCATGTGGGATATACTCCAGTCCTCATCCTGGGCCCCTGTGGGAGGATGTCCGTGTGAGCCAGGACTTATGTTCTGGTCTCCAGAAGGCTACTTTCTCCTTGGGTTTTTTCTCACCATCAAGTGTCTCGAATTGTGGTGTATGGAACAAGAGAGTGATTTTCAGAGCTGATGGGGGCTCTTTTTCTCCACTTCCCAGGATCAGTAGGCCAGGGATTAGTGTGCATAAGGTAGAAGAAAGACTGGCAGGAACTGTCTGATGCCCTCAAAGTATTTTATTGTCCATCTTCATGCTGAGGCCCAAGATGAGAGGGGGGAGTGTAAGCGCAACTGGTGCGTTACTTTCACTGATCCGAAGTAAAGGAGCCATGCTCCTTTCCAGTACTGGGGAAGGCGGTTACTGGTGCAGATCCATATGGAGCCTGCTCATCTGGGGATCTGTCTGGGTGGCTGTGCTGGAGGGTGGTTTGGGGAAGGGCCCGGGAAGTTTGGTGTCCTCAGCAGCTGTGGCCAAAGCCTTGCTGTACCGTATCTCCTCACTGCGTGGGCAGCACGGAAAGGCAGAGGGTCTGGGGGAGAGAGCAAGGGAGGAAAAGCAGAGAGAGGCACTGTGCATGCCCTGTTTTTGCAAAACCAGTGGGATACAGCTGGATAAGCAATAGGGCTGGCACAGGCCGGAGAAGGATGTGGGGAGTGGGAAAACGGAAAACAGAGAATGGGCTCCGGCTTTGTGTCTGCGCGTGCCGACAGGCGAGTGACTGGCACTGGCTTGCGGTGCTTTGTTCTGCGCGGTAGCAGCTCCACTGCAGGGCAGGGCTGCCGACACGGCTCGGGAAGCACGTTTTCCCAGCTGTGAGAGGCAGGAGAAGAAGGTGGGATGCTCAGGGGAAACTCCGTCCCTGATCAGAAACCCAAACTTGCGCCCAGGGCCGCAAGGACTGCTGCCGGGCAGCCTGAGCCGGTTCGCTCCGCAGCAGTGCTGTGTGCGGAGTCTTCTCTAGCCGGGCTGGGGCTGACTCACAGCACGGCGGTCACAGCCAAGTCAGGTCAGCCTGGCCTGGAGGGGAAGAGATGGTCTCTGGGGACAGGAATGCCGTCAAATCTTCCAGCTTCTCAGGCAAACAGCCTTGCCCTCTGCCTGCTGGGGTGACCTCCTCTGCCAGGCATGCATTCCCCTCCCTGTTTCCTCTCACTGCCACTGTCTTCAGCTCTGCATCTGGAGGTTGCCAGCCAGGTATGGAGCAGATGTTGAGCCAGCAAGGAGGTGGGAGCATGGAAGGAGCCACGGGCAGGCTGGGGGAGGCAGGCTGGGACAAGCAAACCTTTCTTTGCAGAGCAGAGGGCTCAGCAGAGACTATTTGTGGTGACTGAGGCCAGGAGCGGCTCAGCTGGGCATCTGCAGCAAGCGTGATTTGCAGGAGGCGCAGCAGCTCAGTTTGGCACCAGGAGTGCCCCTCTCTCCCCGAACAGCGGATGCTGTGGGGCCGGAGCGGGGCTGGTGTGCAGGGCTCCCGCAGGCAGCAGAGCACTCCCGCGCCGGACTGACCTTGGCTTGAGCTGGCCAGGGCAGGCGTGCCGGCTGCCTGTTAGCGATGCAGTTAACGCCGCGGTGTTACGCAGCGGTCAAGGACTCGTGTGACTAAGGAGAAGAGACTGAAGCAGGCTTTGGGATTTGTCCCCCAAGCTGTGCTCTGATGTGTGCCGCCATGGCAGTGTCCGGCGTGACCCTCGGCCACGCAGCTGGTGCTCGCTGCAGTGCCAGCGGTGAGCCAGTGCTGGCCGCCGGCACCCAGCCCACTCCACGCGGTGTGTGAGGTGCCGGTCCCCGTGCCAGCAGCTCTTGTGGTGGTTCTTGCACCAGCAGCCAGAGCCACGTGGCTCTGCAGCCGCCCACTCTGCAGGGCCCTTAGCCTGGCTGTGCCAAGAGGCACCAGGATATGCTCGCGGCTGCGCCTCCCAGCCCCGGTAGCTGGGGCAGAGATCCCTGATAAAGTCCCAGAGCTCTCATCCTGTTGTCTTTTCATCCTGGGCTTTATTTAGGGTATGAAAACAATCTGGCTCTCCCTCTGTGAGGACTCTCTCCCTCCTTGCCCATGCAGTGGTGGAGTTTCTGGGCTGGACCAGTGCTGGGGGAACTAAGGCATTGAGGGTGCCTTCCAGGGAAGAGGCTCAGCCTTGGTGCTACGCACAGCTCTGCTCCCTGGGGAGTTGCTGGGCTGGCTGCAGGGACCCTGGGGGTGCAGCTGAACCCAGGCAGCAGCCAACTGGTTTCCTGATGCAGTTTGTGCCTGGAATAGAAGGCGCGGGCGGGCAGGGCACAGGGACAGAGGGGAGGGAGGCAGGGAGTAAGCTTGGTGCTGCTTTCATGCTGAAGAGCCCTGCAGTGATGCTTCTGGAGCACTTTTCTTTCTGTGGCCTTTGAGGGGACCACGAACTCTCAGCTGGAGGTCCAGAAAGCAGTGCCCCGTGCACCCAGGAATGGCTGTTACCTGGGGACATCCTCTGCGTGGCTCAGACACCACTCGCTGCTAACTTTCCTCCTTTGCTGTTCCTTTCCCAGTCTTCAGTATGCTCCAAGATTGTGCAGCTGCTGGGCCAGAACGAGGTGGACTACCGCCAGAAGCAGGTGGTGATCGTGAGCCAAGACAGCTTCTACCGGGTCCTCACTTCAGAGCAGAAATCCAAAGCACTCAAAGGCCAGTTCAATTTTGACCACCCAGGTGAATGGAGAACAGCACTGGGGCTCTGCTGTGCAGTGAGGGATGAGGGCTGGAGTGGGACCCCCTGCTCCACCAGCAAGGAGCCTTGCATGGACACTGGGACTCTATCTCCACACAAGGCAGGAGTGGGTGGCTTAGTTAAGCTCTCATGGAGTCAGATGTATCCCTGGCAGGGTGGCCAGGGGCCACCTCTGTCTCTTACAGTACAACCTCTGTCTCTCCTGGAAAGAAACTGTGCCTGGGGTGGAGTGTTTGGGACAAGAAAGGGCAGATTGTGAACCCACAAACTCCTTAAGACACTCCTCCCTGCAAAAGTATCCCCCAGTTTGAAAAACTTTCTGGTGCAGCTGGGTTGGGACCAGGGAGATCCAGTTTGGCACAGCCCCCTGGAGCCAGCAGCTCCGTGTCCCTTCTTCAAGGAGGGGAACCGTCTTGTGCAGTTGCTCTGCAGACCCCTCCACCGAGGGGGCTGCGTCCTGTTGCTACAACAGGAGTTCTTTGAACCATCTCTGGGCTCGGTGGGGAAATTCCAGAGCCGCTGTCCCCTCATCCCCACGAGCACAATGGCTGTAGGCAGTGACCATCAAGTAAACAGAGCCCTGTCTGTCTGGCAGCACGAGGCTGAAACATTGCTGCAGTCTCTCCGAGGGCTGGAGCCCCAGAGGAGATGCCTTCCCCAGCCCGGGCTGTCAGCGCTGCCGTACAAGGGCAGTATTGATCTCTGCAGGCCAGATCCCAGGCTGATGCAAAGCAGTGAAGCCCTGGAGGCTCTGGGCCTTGCTGTGCTGGAGGGGATGTACAGGGCTTTCCTTCTGAGTCTGTGTGTCTGTCTGTCCCCAGTGCGGGGTGCCAGTGGCTCTGGCTAGGCTAAGCTCAGCATCTGGTGGGTGGGAGAGGTTGCAAAGCTGCTCCGGGTAACTTTTCCTCTCTCCTCAGATGCCTTTGACAACGAGCTGATCGTGAAAACGCTCAAAGAGATCACGGAAGGGAAGACGGTCCAGATTCCCGTCTATGACTTTGTCTCCCACTCCAGGTCTAACAGCTGCTCCTGCCTTGCTGTGTCTCTGCTAACACCCTGCAGCGCAGCACGCAACCCTGCCAGCCCAAACTGCCTGCCCCTCCGCTTCTGCCCATTCTTAGGCACCTAACATGCCAACCAAAAGTTTCGGTGCTAACTGCTCCAAACCCCTTGGTTGCAGGATCCAGAGTAGATACAGGTGCAGTCTGCGGGTCTGGAAAGCTGCGCAGCCGTGCAGTTGCACCTAGCAACGTGCAGGCATCAGTGTAGGGGGGTTATGGTCCCTCTTCTTCTCCCCGCGCCCCCCCCCACCCCCCCCCCGCCCATAAACTCTGCATTTGCAGCTTTAACAAGTATTCTAGGCTCAAACAGCCCAGCACTGCCAGAAGAGGAGTAGGACAGTTCTTGCTCCAGTAACTCTTCCCTTGCATGTGTTCAGCTTGGTTTTGCATGCCTGTGTTGGTCGTGGATGGTGTGGCCCTGCTCCATTTCTGGCAAAAGTGCTGTGGTGTCAGGAGAGTGCTGCCCGGTTCCCAGGGGAGCAGAGCTGGCCCTTGCAGGTTCCCGTGGGTCAAGCCCCATCCGTAGGCTTTCTGGGCCTTATGGCTTGGCACATAACGCTTTCAAGCAGCAGCTGGCCAAGATGGGGGGAGAAGGGCTAGTCTGCTTCCTGCTTTGCCGTTTGTCCTTCTAGGAAGTGTACATATGCCTTGGATTCCCTTCACCGTGGTGGGGTAGGTCTGCCCTCTCCTTGGTCGCCCCCCTGGTGCAGCAGTCGCATCCCAGGGTTGTCCCAGCAGTGCCCAGGAGCACCGCTGTTTTCCCCCCTCCTCTCTTAGCTTGTTTCCCCATACCAACATATTTTGACTCTCCTTCCCTCTGCTAGGAAAGAGGAGACGGTGACCGTCTACCCAGCCGACGTGGTGCTCTTCGAAGGCATCCTGGCTTTCTACAGCCAGGAGGTGCGGGATCTCTTCCGCATGAAGCTCTTTGTGGACACGGATGCAGACACCCGGCTGTCCCGCAGAGGTGAGGCCCAAACATGCCTTGTGCACCTGAGATGGAAATGTCACTTAACCGACCTGGGCAGCTGGTCACAGAGGCAGGTGACAGCGATGGGGGCAGAACTGGAATGGGCACAAAGCTGTGCTGCTGGTAGCAGAGAGCCAGGGAGCTTTTCCTCCACAGTGCAGCACGTCATGTGGGGCAGCTTATGGTAGTGGGGAGCACCTTGCTCCATGTCTCTTAAGATTCAGTGGTATTTTTGCTGCCTTGTCTGGAATTCCTCCTTTGATGTATGCAGCAGTGTGGCTGCTGAGCGTGCTGTGTCCTCAGAGGGCCCTGTGGCACCAGCCCTGTGCAAGCAGCTGAACAGCAGCTACTGCTGGTCAGCAGGTACCAGCAGGGAAGGATGCGACGGGCAAGGCAAAATATCTCGACAGGTCAATCAGAAGACAGTGCCTGATGGACCTGCTCAGGACCTGGGTTGTGGGTGTGCGCGGAGGACGGTGTTTGAGAGTGAGGGCGTCCATCGTGGATGATATAGATAGGGAGTCTGGTTGTACATCTTCGCTGTGCGGGCACAGTGTGGAGCCTCTTCGTGGTACTTGGCACTGGGGTGATGGCCCTAGAAACAAGAATATCCCTCTCTAGGACTCTCCATGTCCAGCTGGCTTGGCTGTGGGTTGCCAGCTGACACAGGAGGGAATCCAGCTCTGCAGTCTGCATGGCTTCAGATGCTGGTTTTTTTCGAAAAAAAGCCGTTGGAGATGGGGTCACTGATGTAGCACCTGAGTCTCGTGGATGACTAAAAGCATTTGGGAACTCTTGGGGCAGAATTCAGTTGTCTGAACTGTCCCTCCCTCTGCCTGGCTCCAGCAGCCTCCACAGGGTGTCTGGGCATGCAGAAGATGAGTTAGGGGAGAGGTCCCATCCAGACCTCTGTGCTGTGACACAGAGGAGCGCATCTCAGTGCGTCAGCCTGGGAGTGCTTGTGTGCATGGGACTGTTCCACTCTGCAGCGTAACTGGTCTCGCCTGCCCTCCCGCTGTCAGACAGATACACAGCCTCCACTGCTGGGATGTCCTCAGTGCTGATTAAAAGCTCCTATTTACGTATCCTTCTTGACCCTGCCCACTGTTCTTGCATGACTCATGCAGGGAGGTGAGAGCGCAGTCATTGCAGGGAGATGTATTCGCAGGTTGCAGATGCACATTTGCGAGATCACGCAATGTGAGCCGTATCCCTTAACCAGACTGTGCTGTGCAGGATCTTGGGTTCACACCCAGCCACGGAGCAGCCTACGTTTTTGGTAGTGCCCTTTACCAGCTGTCTGAAGGCATGGCGTTGCCTTGTGCATTTGCAGCACCACATATCCCTGTGTGTGCAGCCCAATTGTACTCTGAGGTGTGTGGTTCAGTCACTTTGGACTTGGTACATAGCTGTGAGCTGAGGGCTTGAGAACTGGTTGAGATCCCATTGACTGAGAACCAAGATCATCCAGCTGCCGACCACAATACAGAGCTAAACCCTGTTGTGCTGCAGCTGTTGGATGGAGTCCTGAGCCCCATGGGCCCAGGCTGTTCTTGGGGTGTTCCACCCACCATCAATCGCTAAAGCCTTGCAAAGAGGCAGCTGGGCTGGCTGCAGTGCTGGTGTCTCCTAGTTAGGGCAACTCATCGGCCTCCCAATAGGGAACTGACCGTATGGCAGCCTCCCAGCCTGCTGTCTGCAGTTGGCAGAACCATTGCAGCAGCCAGTCTGTTTACTGTATGTCTCCCTGGCATTTCTGGGAAAGGAGAGCCCGCATGTGAGGCGTTGAAGATGTAATCATGTTCCTGGAACGCAGCTGGAGCCAGCTTGTAGCAAAAGTTGGGATCTTGCATTGTGACATGGCCCTGAGTCATCTTGCTCTCTCGGAAGTCCTGAAGAGTTGCAGCCATGGGCTTTTCAGCTGGGCAGCAGTGGGAGATGAGGTTCCTGGAAATGTAGCTGACAGCTCAGCTGGGGTTCAGTACGTGCAACTTGCACTGTCTCCATCTCAGCATCTCTCCCAATAAAAACGCTGCTACCAGGGCGTAAGGGGCAAGGTCTACCAGGTGCCTCAAACAGCCTGATCCGTGCAAAGCTCATTCTGGCTGAGGTTCCTCTCTGCCCCGTCCTTGGCCAGCTTCCATACCCCGTCCCTGGCCAGCTTCCGTAAGACAAAGACCAAGTAGGGTGTCATGTGCACGTTTCAGGCCTGATTTGAGCAATGTCTGCCACTGGCTCTGGACAGGTGCCGATCTGTTCTTGGGACGTTGGCCTGCTCTGCAAGTAGAGGGTGATACCTCCAGGGTATGTGGTTTTAGCTTGAATTGCTGGGACCCGTTGCTTTGGGGCCAGGTACAAGACAGTGGGTGCTTGACTCAGGTTTATGTGGGGGATGATTGCCCTGCTGTGGTCTGCCCTGGAAGCTACCAGGAGAGTTTTGCCCTGTCAGGACCAGCCCCTGCAGCCTGGGCGCTCACTCAGCACAGCTTGCAGGCCTCCCGCACGCTGTCCCAGGCCAAGTGCGCTGCAAATACACCCTCACTGTGCTCCTTCCCCGCCCCAGAGCAGCCAACAAACAGGGTGTGGGACCTAGGAAACAAACGTCCCTCTGTCTTGCTGGTGGATTTTTTTTGTTTTGTTGGGTTTTTTTTTAAATTTTTTTTTTTTAATTTTTTTTTTATTTTCCTTGCCTGTTTTTCTGTGTTGTTCGAGCTGGGGCTTGCTCCCGCTCTCTGAAGGCAAGGAGCTGGCTAGAGCAGCCTGGGCTGAGCCATTCCTGGAGCAGGCAGGGAGCTGGCACACATCCTGCTGCCAGCCCTTTCTTCCCTCCATCGCTTCCCCGGTGCGGGGCTGCAAAGGGCACGCTGTGAAACTGCTGGCCGAGGGCAAATAGAGCCACGGGGACAGTGCCAAACCAGCACTGGGGAACAGCACTGTCCCGGCCCTGCAAGCACACGGGCGCTGGCTGCTGAGCAGGTCATGCAGGCTGGCAGTGCCGTGGCTCAGCTCTGCCTGGCACGTGGAGAGGGCTCACTCCAAACCCAGTGCCAGGTGCTAGCGTGCTGGGGAGAAGCCAGCCAGCCGGCCCATGGAGAGAGCCAAGAGCTGTCTGCTCAGACACAGGGCTGTTTTGGCTCTTACCTGTGGATTGCATTCCTGCTGAACTGTGACACTTATCCATGCTGAAGTGGCCAGAGATGGTAATGGTCCAAATACCTCGTACAAAGAGGGTGTAAGGTCCGAATGGCAGGACAAGCAGGAGGCCAGCTTGCTCTCCTGGCTTCCTCCCGAGCTGATCTCCTCCAAGCACCCCCTCAGCCTCTGGTTGTGGGAGCCTGCTTCCCCTTCCCATCTCCCTCAGCTAGGGACAGCAAAAGGAGCCTGGCAGAGCTGAGTAGGTGGGTGAATTTTACTGTCCTCACCTCTGCAGACCTGAGTAAAACTGCACCTTAATGTGTGTGTGGGTGAACTCCACTGCTTTTCTGTTCTTTGGACACCTCTGCACTGGGATGACTGGGAGAATGCCCCATCCTTAGTCTGATGGCAGGGCAGAGTGACAGGAGAGATGCAAGGGCTGAGGCTGGGAACAGTAGGACTAGAGTGGCACTGGTTGCAGCTGGAACGTGCTTGCAGATCTGCGGATGGAGGGAGGCCAAGAAAAGCCCTTGGTCAGGTCAGCCAGCCCTTGCCTCCTGGGAAAGCTTGGAAGCGAGTTAAAAGCATATAGCTGGGTTAGGGTGTGCTCAGACGCGTGGGCAGCAGCTTCCAGGAACAGAGACCTCCAGCAAAATACCTGGATGGCTGGCCAAAGCCTGTACTGAAGGGAATGGGGATGGACCGATTCACATCTCAGCTCCTGACTGTGCCTTACATCTTCCCTGCAGTGCTACGAGACATCAGCGAGCGAGGCAGGGACCTCGAGCAGATCTTGTCTCAGTACATCACCTTCGTCAAGCCTGCCTTCGAGGAGTTCTGTTTGCCAGTAAGTAAGGGGAATGACACCCACGAGAGTCTGCCAGAAATGCCTCATACCCTGCCCAGCTCCTCAGACCGGAGCGTTTTGTGCTGCAGAGCTCAGATTAGCCTGCCTCATCTTGCTCCCTCCCTGCAGGCATTGGCAAAAATGGGGATGCCAGTGCTGGCCAGGGCAGGGAGAGATAAGGACTGTTTATACAGCTACTGCATTCCTGGTCACGTCACCCTCCCCTATGGGAAGGCTGACACGGCAAGAGAAACCCCTCCCTGCACAGGATTTGACAAACCAGCACCCCACAGCTCAGCAGATGCCAGCCACGGAGGAAAGATATTGAGCCGAGGAAGGGGAGATCCCTGCCCCTAGGCAGTGTCCACTGTGTCTGCCTCCTGGTTTAGGCTGTCCTTCCTGCCCTTTTCACCCTGTGGTGCTGCTGGTTTCTTGCTGGCTCGATGCTTGGGAGAGTGGGAAGCTTCTTCCTTTGCTTGGTGCTGCGGGATGCGGCTTTGCAGGTCACACTTCCTGGCTGGTGAGAGGCCAAAGTGTAGAGCAGACAGACCTCGCTTGGAGCCAGGGCTGCAAGGTGTGCCTGGGAGTGACTGCCAAGTGACTTTGGGAGCTGATAACTGAGGCAAAGCTCCCTAGCAGACAGGGACTTTGCAGCCTGGGAGCTGCTGGCCAGCAGCACAGGCAGGAATTGAACCTCTGTCTACAGCCTCAGGCCTTGGCCACAGAAACACCTCTGTGCCTGTCTATGTGGCGAGCTATCCCCCTTCCCATAAAGAGGGGCTGATTCCTTCTGTGCTACAAGACCTTTTCCTGGCTCCTGGGCAGCACTCTCTTCCCTGTCTCGCTCAGATGTGGCTCTGGGAACCAAGGTCCAATTCTAGTATAATCCCAAAAAGGCTTTTCCAGAGAGGCAGGTCCAGCTTAGTGCCTCTACTCCTTGCAAGTTCCTAGCAAGGTAAATCCGCAGCTTTGCAAAGCCGCAGACGCTGCATCAGTCTCTTCTGTTGAATAGTCTGTAGGAGGATGAAATGTGAAACAAGGAGGGTAGAGAACAACTGCTTCGTCCCTACCTACCAGCTTTGCAGTGGTCTGCTCCCACTCCCAAGCTGGTGGCTGGCTCATCTGCAGAGCAATTGCATGCAGATGTCGAGCAAGCTCAGCACCCACTGTTGCTATTACTCAACTTCTAAACCAGCTCTGGACCAGGTGGTCCAGCACTGAAATGGTCCAGCGTGTCCTGGTGATCTTGGATACGACTGGAGGTGTCGGGTGACATCTTTCAGCCAGTGGCTGGCATGTTTACTTGGTTGTCGGGCTGGATTCAGGGGGAGGTTCACAAAAGCATTAGCTGCTGGAGTCTTGTGATCATGAGGCTTTTTAATTTCAAGTTTTGTTAGGGAGCCTCTTACTGGAATCTATATGAGCTCATGAAAGTGGAGTCAAGGTGCAAAGCATGGCCCTTGAAACACAGAGCAGAAGACAAATAAGAGCATCGAGATGTATCATCATGATGACTTACCTCCCAGTGCTCTCCACTTTGTAACGCAGTGCTCTCTCTCCTCCCAGACCAAGAAATATGCTGACGTGATCATTCCCAGAGGAGCAGATAATGAAGGTGAGTGGACCCAGACCTTGCCGTTACATCCTCACAGCCAGCTTTGGGCTGTTGCTGTTGTGGTGGAGTTAGGTAGGAGGTAGCAGGAGCTGCCATGGAGATGACTCAAGGCCACTGCCACCCAAGAGAGTGCTGTACCGCATATGTGCTGAGAGGAGCCTTTCCCCTTTGTTCCTGCCTGGAGCATTAGTGATTTGTGCTCCTCTGAACAAGCCTGTGAGCCCATTTATGTGCACTGCCTCCAGGCAAACTCCTGGTTCATCCCACACAAAGGGAAACGTGCTTCTCCAAGGCTAGACGTGCAGCTGGGACAGCCAGGTCTCCACCTGGCTGAAATCAGCCTGACCATACTGGCTTGAGTGCTGGGCCACTGGGGCAGCGGGATGAAGTCCCAGCGAAGCTGCTCCTCCCCACTGGGCTGCAGCTCCCCACCATGTGACAGGAGGGGATAGGAGCAGGGGAGACAGCAGGGTCGTCGTCTCTGGCTTGGCTCTAGTTTATTTGCAGTGATCCTAATGCGATCTCTCCCCTGTGTCTTTCCCTCCCTTTCGCTCACAGTGGCCATAAACCTGATAGTGCAGCACATCCAGGACATTCTGAACGGAGGACTCAGCAAGCGCCAGAGCAACGGCTACCTGAATGGCTACACTCCTCCCCGCCAGCGGCAGCCCTCAGAGTCCAGCAGCCGGCCTCACTGACCCCCGGCGGCAGGCATGAGGCTGGTGGCGGAGGGTGCTCGGGCCCTGCCGCTGCTCCTCTGTACATACTGTCCGTTCATTCCCCCCTTATCTATTTAAGAAACCTGACGGAGACAAATGCCTTTAATTTTGTATGTTGGAAATGCCGAACGAGAAGCAGCCGGCTGCTCGGGAGCCTGGACCGCCCACAGCTCCTGACCTTGCTCAATAACTCCTCCAGCACGGAACCGGCTATAAATCTCTATAAATATAGAATTGCTCTATTTTTGTGTAAATGCAGAATAACGTAAAATTACTTGCCATAAGGTATTTACCAGGCTCAGTGTTGCTGGGAGGGGGCTGGGAAGAAGGTCCTGGGAGATGTTGGTGTCAGGATCCTCATCTCAAAGGCAATAAGGAAGGAAGAGCGTTCGATAGCTGCTTTAGCATCGCAGTGGTCGACGGCCTGTAGTGGAGGTGACAGATTGCGTGTGGCATGGATTTTGCAACTGGGCTGGGGTTGCTGCCTTCTGCCGCTGCCGTTTAGGTCTGAGCAGCCTGGTTTTGGCTGGCAGGCACTGCAAAATGCCACTGGGAGTTGGGAAAATGACGTGTAAAACCTCCCCTGGCTGTCTCTGCTCTTCCAGGCCTCAGTCCCTCAACAGCATCGCTTGCTCTGTCTGACATCCCTACCCACCCAGTAGGTGTGGGCCTACTGTCACAGATCTCCAGCAAGGACGTGGTAGGTGGTGCTGGGTATGTGATCACAGAAACATGGCAGCTTGCATCTTTAGCATCTGGCTTTGGTGGGAACGTCACGTGGACACCTTCAGCTCCTCTGGAGCTCAGTGGGAATGTGTGTGGTGGGACTGCTAGCTGAGCCCTGCTAAGCCTGGAGGTTGGCTTGCAGGAGGTCAGAGGTGTGTCTGTCATTCCTCACTTGGAAAGGTTTTGCTCTTGGACGGGGGATTTTGGGTCTGTAAGATATATGGTTAAGGGAGAACCAGCCTCCTCTGAAAGAAAGGGGCGATAGATGATGAAAGGCAGCTGCTGAGCAGCCTGTCTGAGGATGGGCAGCAGTGTGTAGCAGTCTCTGAGCTGCCTAGCATCCCCATTTGGGACATCCACAGGTCCTGGCTAGGTAACATGAAACTGGATGCCTGGGACTCCTCTGCTCCCCTTTTTTTAGAGCCTGCTCTTACCTGGCCTGTATCCCTTCTATTGCATCCTGGTGGAGGACACTGTGTCCCTGCAATATGTCATCCCCAGGGCTGCCTTCTGCTGCCCAAGGTGACAATTGGTCTCCTCTAACCTCGTGCTGCAACAGTTGTGTCCTAGGAGAGCTTGGTGGGGCTGTACTGCAGGTCTGGGGATGCCTGGAGAGCAAGAGAGGGCAGCTGGGCTGGGGCAGGGGCTTGGTGGGAGCCAGGGAAGCGGATGTGGTGGGATGGTAGCCAGGAAAGATTCTTTGGCCCTTGCTGCTGGGACTGACTTGCCCCATCAAAACCAAACTTTCATAGGCTTCCCATGAAGCCTGGAGCAGGGACCCTTAGCCTTGGTCCCTCTGATTTTCAGTCTTTCCAGAGTACTGGTTTTGCTCTACATGGTTAAAATCTTAAGACCTTAGACACTCTGAGCCCCATCTCTCTCCAGCCCCATGTGAGCTGAGAGAAGCTTTGATTTTTAACAAAGAGAACAAGAAAGGAAACGCCTCCCCCAGTGACTGTTGCTGGGGCAAACTCATTCGCTTTTGATCTGTGATGGGGGCACATGGCAGCCCTTTATCCCCCTCCCTGTCTGCAGACACTCCCCAAGGCACATCAGCTTTGCCAGAATCCAGGGCTGGCACTAGCTAACTCTAGGTACAGCCATAGGTGAGAGGGACCGAAGCCCTGCAGAACTGGGGAGGCTTCTCAGGGCTTAAGCAGCCAAGACAGCTCTTAAGATGAAATACTGGCTTCCTCTCCCCTGTAAATAAAGACAGAACAAATGGATGCTGGTGGCTTGTGTCTCCTGTGTGGTGTTGCATGTTGCTGGCTGCGGTCCCAGTGTGGAAGCAGACTTGGACAACATTGTCTTAGTTCAGCAAGTCAAAGCCAGACCTGGAGCAAAGCTCCTGGCACAGACTGCTTTGGTGTTTGAAGGCAGGGGCTGTGGTTTTTGGCTGGCCAGCCAGCTCTCAGCAAGTCCTGGTGCACCCATGGCTTGGGGTGCTTCGTGAAACCCCTCTGCTTTCAGGACAGCAGAGAGATGGACAAGTTCATCCCTTCACAGTAAGTCTCTTAAACAGATGACAGTCAAGTGAATGTCATCAAAAGACCTTACAGGCAGGGTGGCATTAGCACTAGTGGGGTATCAGGCAAAGGTGAGACTGCTTTTAGCAAATGGGTAAATCACGTTGTCAGCATGGATTCACGAAGGGGAAGTCATAGTTAAACATAGATAACCCTCTGTGGTGAAATGACTGGCTTGGTAGAGGAGGGAAGGGCAGTGCATACTGTCCACCTGATAGAGGCTTCTGATACAGTCTCCCATCAGATCTTCGTAGCGAAGCTGTTGGTGTATGAGCTGGATGAGCAGACAGTGAGAGAGACTGAAAACTGGCTGAATGGCCAGGCCCGAGTGTGGCGATCAGTGGTATGAAATCTGGTTGAAAACCAGTAACTAGCGGCGTAGCCCAGGGGTCAATACTAGGTCCAATCTTGTTCTACATCTTCATTAAAAATCTGGATGATGGGGAAAAGTGTACCCTCAGCAAGTCCACTGATGACACAAAACTGGGAGGAGCAGCTGGTACACAAGAGGGTTGTGCTGCCATCCAGAGGGACCTTGACAGGCTGGAGAAATGGGCTGACAGGAACCTTTTGACGTTAAACAAAGGGAAGTGCAAAGTCCAGCGCTTGGGGAAAGAACAATCCCATGCACCAGTCCATGCTGAGGGCCACGCATGTGGAAGGCAGCTTCTCATAAAAGACCTTGAGGGTCCTGGTTAACCATAACAGCAATGTGCCCTTGCAGCAAAGAGGGCTAATGGTATCCTGGGCTGCATTAGGGGGAAGCGTTGCCGGCATGCCAAGGGAGGTGATCTGTTCAGGTGATGTCACACCTGAGTACTGTGTCCAGTTCTGGGCTCCTGAGTACAAAAAGAGAGATGGAGCTACTGGTGAGGTCCATTGGAGGGTCATGAAGATAATGAAGGGTCTCGAGCATCTCTCCTATGAGAGAGCTGGGACTGTGCAGACTGGAGAAGAGAAGGTTGATGGCGAATCATCTTAATGTACCAAAAGGGAGGGTGAAACAAGGGCAGAGCCAGTGAGAAGATGTGACGCAATGGGAACAAACACAGGAGGCTGCCTCTGAACATTAGGAAACACTTTTTTTTTTTTTCTTTCTGTGAGGGTAACTGAGCACTGGCACAGGCTGCCTTGAGATGTTGTGGACTCTCCATCATTACAGATACTCAAAAGCTATCTCGAAAAAGTTCTGGGCAATTTGGTGTAGGAACAATAAATTTATTGATCTGATCAGTGCTAGAAGATTGAGGAAACTCTCTGCTGCACAGACATGCTCTGGCTGAGGAGCCTTCGGAGGGCTGAGGCATGTCCTGACGCACCAGCTGGCTGTCACCCTGCAGAGAATTCACTGTTAGCTGGATGCAAACGCTACAGCTGGAATTGTTATCCTCCCACTTCCTAATATGCACCCCTCTTCCTGGAGTGATGCTTGCTCTTGCACCAGCCTTGGAGGTCCTAAGGCCTAAGGAGCCCAATGGGTCATGGGCAGGCACAGGCCACTGCCACCTCACAGGACATGGGGAGCAGCCAGCGCACAGCTAACCGGGACACGGGCACGCACCGGGCACCTAAATGGGATGTGGACACCCACGGGGCACCTGACAGAGACGTGACCACCCTGCCAGGATGTGGGCCCCTCCTTCTGGGACGTGGGCACCCACGGGGCACGTCACAGCTACGGGTGCCTGTTCTCCCCTGCCTCATGTCCCACCCTGCATGGACAGCAGCACGCCCTGGCACTGCTGCCTTTGACATTGCCATTCCACGGGGCGCACGCTCAAGCTGCAGTTGCACGGGGAGCTGCAGAAGGCTCTCCTCTTCTTACTTTTTTCTCGTGCCGCCTTCCTGGAGCGCTGTTGCTGGAGCAGTTTCAGGTGGAGGTGGTAGGCACGCCTCAGGCATCTCTCCAGCATGGCGATGTTGGTGTCCAGTCGGCAGAGCCTGTTGCATTTGCAGGAGGTGTCCGTTTCCAGGCAGTCTCTCCGCTTGGAAGATGAGGCTGTTCGTCCACTTCCCTGGAAGTGACAGGGCCGGGGGCACAGTGAAGCGGGCGGGGGCTCATGGCACCAAGAAGTGTCCTGCTGCCCTTAGCTTGCTATGTGACCTGTCTCAGATGCTCACCCGTCCCTGGGGTCTCTTCTCATTTCTGCAGAAGGCAAGAGCAATCCAAGCGATGCCGCACAGACACAGGATTGGTCCAGCATAGCAAAGTAGCTGGGTCATGCCCACCTGGGCAAGGTAGGCATCCCAAAGCTTTCCCAGTGTGCAGGGCAGGTCAGAGGCCGTGCTCTCAGCAACGCTGGGCAATTGCTTCAGGCCCTCAGGAGCAATGTCCATCCTGTACCTGACCCAGCTGTGGTTGCTGTAAAGGCCAATGGTGCTGGTCCATTCAGAGGCCGTGCTCTCAGCGACACTGGGCAGTTTCTTCAGGCCCTCAGGAATGTTGCCAATGATGACTCTGACCCAGCCGTCGGGGCTGCGAAGGCCAGTGCTGCTCTTCCATTTAGAGGCCACACTCTCTGTGACGATGGGCGGCTGGTTCAGGTCTTCACGAAAGACTTCTCTCATGACTCCAACCCAGTTGCGCAGGATGCAAAGGCTAAGGCCACTGGATAACAGGGACACCATGCAGAGAACCACGGTGAGGGAGAGAACCAGGCTGAGCCTCATCGTGGTCTCTGCCAAGGAAGAAAATGCCCATGTGGCTTGTGCTGTCTTCATGAGCAGAGTTCAGGCAGCGACCACCGGAACCGAGTGGCTGCCCCGTGTGTCTGCGCTTGCAAGTGGTGCCGAGGTGACAAAGCTGATGTCCCGCACGGCTCTGTGATGTCACAAGGCCTTTCCCCACCCGCCCGGGGATGTTGAAGCCTCCTGCTCCCACTGCCGTGCCCGCTGGCGGGCACTGAGCCCCGCGGGGAGCGGGACTGCGTCCCACCTGATCTGGCCTGTGCCTTGACCTTGTCAGTGAGATGGAGCTGTGTCCAGGCTCCATCCAAGCTGCGTTCAGCAGGCAGGCGGCCTTGACACGGCTCAGCTCCAGGTTCTCTGGGGGGAAAAGTGGCAGCCCACGTTAAGAGGAACGCTAAAAATTGGCTCTTGGCTTGACAGAAATCTTAACTGTTGAGAATGAGGAGCATGATTAGTGTATAAGTATTGCTGGAGTGACATCATCCATGGGGTCCTGTCATTCAGCAGCCATTAGCACCTCACTGGGACATGGTCATCTCCCAGAGATTCTCACCCACACACAAGCACCCTGCTGGGATTTTGGTCTGCTCCTCTTTGGACGTCACACCCGCAGTGCACCTCGCAATCATGACCCCACCAGGGCAGCTCTGAAGGCCAGTGTCGGAAGCCTGCCACTCTGTGCCAGTAGATAATTGTATCAGGGCCTGTGAATTGTGCCCTCTATTCCTAACTCTTAGTGTGCCGTATTGTGAAGCAAGTGGCCCTTAGATGTGGGCAAGCTTGTCAAGCACCCAGCTTTCCTTTAAAGGAGTCCTGGGTGCCTGGGAACTGAGGTGGGATTTAGACCAGATCTCCTGTTACTAGATGGCAGGCCCGTGATCTCCCAGTGGCTGGTGTCACCTTCACTCTTGGCTGCTTCCTCTGAGGCCTGAGTGATTTTTGTACATGTCCTTTGAGCTCAAGTTATGTCTAATTTGTTAAAATGACCTGATCTGCAGAGGTTCTCCAATAGTAGCTTTGTAAAAGGACCCAATCTGCAGAGGGTCCAGGTTAAAATAAAGTTTTGGTTGTAACAATTTCTTGTGTCACTGCTCAACCGAGGATCTGCAACAAATTTGTCTGTCCCTGTAGTGCTGGGTGACAGAATTAATTGGCGTAGTAAGCAGGATCCTTGGGTTAGTATGACATCCGATTCCCCTGATAAATGTTATCTGTTGCAGAAGGGTTTTATGGAAAATAGATGGCAAGATCCGCAGTGGGATGAGGAGTGACTAAGGGCAATAAGCCTTGATCTGAAAGCCATATGGAATGAATTCAGTAATTGGAAGGGTTTGTGCAAAATAAAGTAAGACAGAGGGAAGGAAGGGCTGTGCTGGCTGTTAGCTGTAATATGAGAACGAAAATTGAGAACGAATGGGCTGAGGAGTTAGAAGAAGAAATTAAAAAGCAGAAGAATGAATTTTCAACAAAGGATTGAGAAGTAAAGCTAAATGAAAGACTGGCAGCCAGTCTGGGAAGAGGGCACATCTTGAAAAACAATTAGTGCCCACAGGCTTTAGAGAAAGCAAGAAAACACCGTGAGATGCTATTACAAGGTAGCAATCCAGACCCTATAAAAATCTGCACAGCTATGTATGATAGGACTGGGATTGAGACATTTGGAATCGGCCAGAGGGGCCTGAGAGATGGCAGAGACGGGATACCACTACAGTTCATTATTTTAATAGAGATGATCTGAAAAAAAATCAGATAACATATCACAAACAACCTGGGGAATCAATTGTTGAATGATTGTACTGACTTCAGTGTGATAGAGCAGGAAGAGTGTCTATTTGTGACAGAGGCAGAAGATTTAGACCTAGACCCTTGAATTTTCCTTACAAGTGGCTGTTGTAACACTGTACTGAGCCAGAGTCCAAGGTGATAAACTTAGTCCTCGGGACACTCCTGATATGTCCCCTCATTTGAGATCTTTTGGGAAGGGCGCTGTGGGGACAGGAAATTAGTTTTTCTGCAGATAGGTCAGGGCCTACCTGTGGAAATCCTCTTCCCACAAGTGCTCAGACAGACCGTTTTTGCAAATTGAAGAACTAAACCCTGACAATTAAAATCCTGAATGGTGTCAGGTCTTAATTGTTTTGGCCTGACCCAGAAGTTGAGTGAGTGCCCTGCAAGACCAACGGACTAATCCAATCCCAGGGAGCACCCGCAGGTTCCCCGGGGCGCGGGGGCTGCTCCTCCACCACTGCTCCCCTCCCGCCCCCTTCCCTCCCGCAGACCCCACGCCGGCAGCCCAGGCCGCCAACCGACCGAAAGCCTCGGGGAAGGGGCGCGGACCCCCGACCCGCAGGAGACTGAGCCGAGCCGAGGGGCCGGCTGGCAACACAAGGCCGTTAGCAGATTTACCAACCAAACCCAGTGAGCGAGCCACGCGAAACGAGCGCTGGCACACCTGTCTAGATCAGGAGCACGCTCATAACTTCACATTTGAGAGGAAACTGCCTCAAGTTGCACCCGGGGAGGTTCAGATTGGATTTAGTTTGCGTGGCAATGTTTCGGTAGAGGAGTGGCTTCTGTGAGAAGGTGCTAGAAGCTTCCCCTATGTCTGACAGGCGGCTGGCCCGTCCCGGCTGGGCGGAGAGGAGGAAGAACCTCTCCAGCAGTGAGGTTCTACTGAGGAGGACAGGCGCACCCGGCCCTCCAGGACAGCCCGGCTGACACGGGCCCTCCCGGGACAGGGCCATCTCTCGGGACAGGCCGCAGGCCGGAGCACGCGGCGCCCGGCCGTGCCCGAAGCCGGCCCTGGGGCGGGAGCAGCGTCGCTGCCTCTGCTGCTGCTGCTGCCGCCGCGGGAGGGCGGGGCGGGGCGGGGCGGAAGGGGCGGGCGCGGCCAGGCGTGCGGCGGCGGCGGTTGGCGAGAGCGTGGCGCGGGGCCGGGCCGTTTCCTGCCGTTGAGGAGGGGACCGGCGGGGTCAGCTCGGCTCGGCTGCTGCGGGACCGCGGCTCGGCGGTGGACCCCTTGCCAGGCGTCAGTCAGTCAGTCAGTCAGTGAGTGAGGGCGCTGCGGGTCGTCCTGCGCCGTCGGGCAGGGGGAGCGGCGGCTTCTCGGGGCTGCGGGTGGCCGCGCCGGGGGTCCCCGCTGCCCCCGCCGGTGCGGTGTCGGCTCGGGCGCGCTGCCCTGCCTAGCGCGGCCTGGACCCTCCGCTCCCGGGACCGGTTGGGGGGCGGCGGCCTTGGGGGAAGCGTAGCCGGCCCCTCGGCTCGGCTCAGTCTCCTGCGGGTCGGGGGTCCGCGCCCCTTCCCCGCCGCTTTCGGTCGGTTGGCGGCCTGGGCTGCCGGCGTGGGGTCTGCGGGAGGGAAGGGGGCGGGAGGGGAGCGGTGGTGGAGGAGCAGCCCCCGCGCCCCGGGAACCTGCGGGTGCTCCAGAGCCAGGGCCGTGTTTCGCTGGGAAAACCGTCGTTGCACTCCGTTCCTGCTCCGCGGAGGACGTTAAATCGAGAACCCTGGGCCAAGATATGCATTTTTTTTTTTCCTGCGACTTTTCATGTGGGTTTTAAGGGGATTAAAGCTGATGCAATCAAGGGGTCTAAGAATAGCGTCGTCCACGTTTCCTAGCATGTGCAAGGCGCTCTGCACGGCTCTCGCCTGCGTCCTTGCACGGGGGCAGCTGTGGAGATGCTGCTGTGCCCCCGGGGCTCCCCCCGGTTCCTCCCTGTGCCGCCGATGAGAGGACCGGTAGCCCGGTCTTCTCGGGAAGAGGCCGGGCAGTCGTAGCTCGGGTGTAAACTGGGGACCGATGCCCTAACCGGGAGGAATTAGCTTGCTTTATTTGCAGGGAAGTATCAACCCGAGTAATCTGCAGGTGTGGAGGACAGCAAGTCTGAGCTTATTCTTCGTTAACTGGCAAACCGCTGTGTTTCTGTTCCTGCGATAATGTACCTGGAGAATGTTGCATGTCAAATAAGGTGTTCGTTCACATAGCCGGATAAAGCCATAGTCATTTTGTAGTTTAATTTAAATTGTGCCAAAAATACTTTGTTCTTGTTGGATGCAGGCTCCAATCTGACAATCTCAATCTTCCAAAAATGATTTTATTCTTCCTAAATCAAGTTTTTCTATTTTAAATGCTACTTCTGTTTATTTTAAGAGTTACTCAGTCTCATTCTGTCATTGCTTTTTCTATAGTTTCACTAGTTTTCGTTTTCTCACTCCATTTCTGGATGGGAAGAAGTCTATGAATATCAACGTGGAAGCAGAACACCCTTCTGTTCTTCTGATATGTTTACAAAAAGTTAGGCTTCCTGCTTTAAGTAATGATTTAATACATTTATTCCTAATTTAACAGTCATTAAAAATGAAATCGGGATGAGTGATGCCCTTGTAAAAAGGGTTAATCTACATTAGAGTTAGAAGTTAGTGGTTGAATATGGAAGGCCTGTGCAGTTTGCAACTGTTATTCCTTTCAGAAAATGAGTATTTGGAGTGGAAGTGTAGTGAGCGTCAGGCACCATCATTAATCTTTGCAGATGTAGTACCATTATTAGCATCTCTCTTACCTCTGAGGCACAGAGTTATCTTCAATTTCCAGACACAAGTTTTATCTTCTATCAGATTCGGGCTCTGCAGTGTAGCTGTTGAACAGCGCTGTGCTGTTTATTAGGTGCCAGCCTGCCTTAAATCTCTGGTAAATGTACGAGGGAGAGGTTCCTCGTGGCTCTGAGCGAGGAGTGAGAGCGAGCACCCGTGACTTGAGATATTTTTTCCTTTGGAAGAACAATTTTAAGCATTCGGGGAGGCAGACAGTTTACTGACTTTATGATCTGTGTGTTCCATTTGCCTAAAGAACCATTATGCAGCTGCGATGAAATTACTTTTAATGATGATTATATTTTCTTCTGCGTTATTCTCTGCAATCCAGACATCGTTAATCTAGACTGTGAATTTTATAGCTAGATAAGAGCTTGAAGGCATATTAGCACATGGATGTGGTCAGTTCTGTTGTCCTAGAGCCAGACTGAAGAGGGGAATGAAGGTTCTTTTGCTTCAGAATATCACCCTTTTTTGTTGTTGTTTTTTTTTTTCCCCTTTTGGATCAGGTCTTGAAGCATAGGGTGAAGATTTCTCTTCACGGTGCATGGACGGAAAGCCAATGCGCAGGTAAGATCTGGAAAACAATTGTCCTCTTATCCAAATACGATAAATCAAGTGAGTGGGTTTCATAAGTGCCTAGGCCATAAATTGTGGGGGTTTTGTTGTGTTTGTTTTTTCTTTTAAAGACTTTGCTAGGGAGAATATAAAGCATTAATCTTTAGTCCTTACTTGAATTTATTTAGTTTGCGATATTTACAATACCAGATGTCTTTAAATGACTGTGCTCTTAGGAACAGTACGGAAGACAAGTTATCATAATTCTCCATCCTCCCTCCCTCCCTACTTCCCCCATTTACTATCATATTTAAAATCCAGTATTTAATTACTTAGATATTCAAATTGTGTGAAAAACTGTGTGAGAATAAATTTAAACTTGATTTCTAAGGGGCATTATTTTTTCCTTAACTAAAGGAATTTAGTCCCTTTGAGTTGAAGTCTTGGGTGAAACGGAGATTTCCTTTTCTAATTACAGATGCCAGCTGCCTCAGTTCTAATGAGCTGAAGATACAGCTGAAGTTTTATTCAGGGGAGTTCTTGCTGTGGTTATGTCAGAAATATTATCTGTTACATAGAGAAAAAATTGTCATAGTAAATCATCACGATGACAGGTTGGCAGACAGGATTGTCTGCTAGTTCTAGTTGCTTTTCACTATCCGATGGCAATCCCATGACAAAACTTAAGAGCAGATATAATTCTGTATGTGATATGGGCTATATGGAAGCAAAATTTCCTGAAGTACTAAATGAAATACAGAGAACTCATGCAAATTGCTTCATCTGTCTGCACTCTTTAGGATGTTGAAAGTAGGGAAACTTTTATTATGGATAATTATGTAAACGGGCATGTAAGAGAAGGGAAGGAATTTTAACCGTATATGAATACGTAGAGCATTTCTAGCTACAGCATTTGCAGAAACCACTAGCCTGGGTTCTTTGTAAGGAGGTAAGAAATAAATAGTCCTTTAAACCCTTGAAGAGTGACACTGTGTTGTTTAATTAAATGAACCCCTCAAGCGCAACAAAAAAAGACTGTGCCACTGCTTCAGTTAAGCTAATGAGTAAACCTTGGGACGTGATATGGGCATCACAGGGGTTATGTATTGTTCAGTATTTTTGCCAAGATAAAAAAAGAAAAGATGGTTTAAAAAATGAGGAGCTGTATGTGACTTTTACAGTGCATTCCTTTTTCTCCAAGACTGATTAAGTAACAGACGAGCACTTTTCCATCTTTTTCTACAATGGAAACTGTTTAAATCTTAACTGATGTAAAACCACAGCTTTTCAGGTCTTACGTTGTACTCCATTTATCAAACTGTTTTTGCAATTAATGACTAGCTTGGCTTGTGTTCTAGTTTTCTCTCTACTTTATTTTTTTGTGTGTTCCTAATGGAAAATCTGAGATTCTAAATTTATTTTTATGTCTGCTGTTTTCTGCATGTCACATTTAGGCAGAGAATTAAAGTGCTGAAGTTCGTATATCTTTTGTGGGTTTGTGGCCTTGGACTTGCTATCGTGGAAGTTCTGTCTGCCACTCAGACTGGGTAGCTTTAGTGATGAGCAACAGCAAGGGGCTGAAGAAGTAGAGGTTTTCTGTTGTGGTGCTGATCCTGGCACTTCAAGCTTTAATAAAAAAAAAAAAAATCAAACCCAAAATTGTATAATGGATGCAGACCAGACCTTTTAGTACCTTTTGCTTACCCTCCCTCTCTGGCAGGCCAGGGTAGAGCTTGGATAACACCTTTGACGTATTTACATGACTTTACTTTTGAGCTAAGCTTTCAGCTGATCTCTGTGCCTGGATGTGTTGTATTGCTACAATCTGGCCTGACAAGCACGGCTCTGTTGTGAGCTGTGGACTTCAGTTCTTGAATCTTCTCGCATGTTTTAAGGACCTCTGTGTGGATTGTTAAAATTTCTGTTTGTTATTCTACTGAGTGTCTTAGCAGAAAATGACAAAAGGTTCCTGATGGGATTTCAGGCTCACAAATCTCCCTATGAAGTCCAGCTAAGCAGATGGCAGCACACTTCCTTTTATCCTTTTACTCAGGGCTCTGCAGCCATTTCATACCACATGTAAGAGTCTTGTTAGATCCTGCAAGAAGAGGGGAGTGAAACTTGGTCAGAACTGTATTAGTAAACATGGTGAGTTGGTATCAAATGTGTACAGCATTCAGAGCATGGGAAGTACAATTTGAACAGAAAAGGCATTGCAGCTGTTCCTGTAAAGATTATAATAGAGAAAATGCATTGATAAACAGGATTTATCTTGCATTAGAAATAAAGTGATATTTAGGGCAGGCTATTTTTTCTCATTATCAGGGAGCAGCAAGAGAAGCACATTGTTTAGCTGAAGGTAAAAACAAGGCAGAGAGGATCTGTCCAGTGAAGGCCACAGTCCCACAGTACCCAAGCAAGGAGGGCAGAGCAGATCTGATCCTAATTCTTGGTGAAGCTGAGTTTTCTGGGCTCAGTCAGTGAAAATCAAACTAAACAATGTAAATAGGGACGTACGCACCAGTTCCTTGCATAAAATATTACAGTTTGTCTGCTTGCTTGCATAACTCAGCCTCATTGGGAACATACACCTAAACCTTGCTGTCTAGGTAAGAAAAGGAATCAGTGGCGTTTTTACTAATAATTAGACTTCTAGCTAACTAATTCCTAGAGTACTGATTGCCACAATAAAGCATTTCCATTTACTTAGTGGTCAGTGTTGTGGTGGTAGCTTCTGTTGCTGAAGGAATCACTCTTGACTGAGCCAACTAAAAGGCCTTTGTTCTAGCAGTTCTCTAATGAGTATAGGAAATGTTTTCTTTGTATGTGCATTAACTTCAAAGTGAGACATTGACAGAAATTGCTACTGGTTTGGTTTGTTATCTTCATTCGCTACTAAAATCCATTGCTACTGAAATCCACTAGAGCAGTGTATGATTCTGGATTTCAATCAATGTTTTCAGCCTGAGAGTTCTTCTGGTTCATAGGCCTTAGGTCAGCCTATCGTTTTCTGCTGAACTGTGTTAAGAGTTGCTTTTAACCTCCTGCTAAAATACATTATTTTAAACCAAACAATGCAGGCCACTCTGAGTTGAAAGTTAAGGAGCTCCGTGACAATATAGGAGAGTATTTTTCTTAGATATGTATTGTTAGTGGGTATTTTTAAAAAAACTTTGGAAGAAGCTCCTAAAAGCTCTAAGGGTGGATGTCTCATAGATGCCTGTGTTCATGAATAAAATTTTAGGAACTGGCATAGCTGAATACAATGGAGGCAGAGCAGCCTGTTTATTTAGCTGACTTAGAACTTGGGCAGTCTGTAACACTCATTTATACCTTTTCAGCAGTGTGCTACAAAAACTGATCCTTTGTCAGCCCTTTCTTAATCCCATTGTATTTGCTGATTTCCCCAGCCCTGCGTTTTGATGGAAGCTAATCCCAGAATATCTGCATAGCTGAGTGTGAATCTTTTATCCTTGCATACATATTTCCTCTCCGATTTTCAATCCTTCTTAATCACCTGAGAGTTCAGGAGCAGCTCTTAGCTTTGTGGGGGGGAAGGCAGCTAGCCTGCCATGTGAGAATCAAGTGCTGCCGTCAGTCTTTCACACCTCTAAGCTACTGACTCATCATTTCATTCTCTATGCATACATATGCATAATGCACACATAATGCAGTTAAATTATTATCCTCATGGAGACACATACCATCAGACAGTGTCCTTCTAATTCACACTTCTATGCCTGCATATAGCAGCAACCCACAGTGCTTAACATCAAGCATCTGGTTTGATCCAGTATGGAAATTCCCAAGCCCATTGATCACTAGCTTCTGTGGTACTTGGAGATAAGTTATGGATGAATCAGTAGTGCTAATTTGATTGTTACTCTTTTTTCCCATCCATTCAGTTTTCTTTAATGATTAACCAGCACTTCCTCTCCTGGAGGAAGGAGGCTGGATACAATGCAGGCACTCAGATAAATGCTGATGGGACCAATGCAGGAACACTTCCAGTTCTTACTAACCAAACTCTTCTTTGGTTCGTTAATTTGAAGACTAAATTAATAGCAGAGTCTAATTTGGGCAGAAAAATCCTATTCTGTCCTGGTTAGGAAGGATTAGGACTACTGGCTAAAGCTGGCCAGCTATTTACGTGGCGTAAGCTGGTCCACCCCATTGCTCTGTGTCAGCAGAGTCTTGGGTGGTGGGATTGACAAGGTACGCTGTACTCCTTGTGGCAGCATAGCCTTTATTTAAGCTTTTTGTAGTTAGAATCTGTGCTAGTCTAAAAAGCTCTTTGAGATCTACTTTAGGGATGTTTTTAGTGGGGATCGTCTTTGACGAAAGCCTACAGGTGTAACAGAGAGGTTCAGCTTTCCAAAAGGAGGTCCTGTCCTGGACGTCCTTTATGATGTGTAGTGCAAGTGGGTTTTTATTTGAAGAATACTTGCTCTGTGCTTTGATGCTGTGACTGACAGACTGGTCAAGACAAACTGTCCAAAATTATTACAGTAGCATGTGTCTTAATAGGACTCTTATTCTTTCTTTTTTCTCTGAGGAGTTGGTTTGACACAGCTTGAAAACACTAATGCACAATAAAATCCATTTGGCTTGCTTAGCAAGAGCTAGGCTTTACAGCAGCATTTTTGTCACCACCTTTCTCCATCTCTTGGTAGAGGGATTAAATTACTTACCCTCTAGTGTTAGCTGCTAAGGACTATGAAAGTAAGCCAGTTAGGTAAATTAATCCTTAGCCAAGGTTTCTTGGGGTTTTTGAGGGGTACCATTAAACTTAGTTTGCGTATGCTGCTGTGAGGAGAGCTTAGCTGCATTGTTCATGAGGAATTTGGCAGAGCTTTGAAAATGGTTGTCAAACCCCACAAGGTGAATTCGGGTTGTGAGGGACAAGAGTGGGTGGAGGAGAGTGAGAGCAGAAGGATTTGTCAGAGGTGTCAGAAAAGAACGGTGATGGATTTAAAAAAGATGGAGTAGGGATAAAAAAACCCAAGGCATTTAGGGTGCAGAGGCTGAACAGGAGCAAGCAGCAAAACCCAGAGGGGAGACCCAGCTGGATCTGTGTAACTAAGATATGAGGAAGAGGTAATGGTCTGAAACATGTGAATATGATGATCAAGGAGAGCGTGTGGGGGGAATGGGAAAACAGTCTAAGATGCAAGTGAATAATTTGAACTGCTGCAGAGAGACTGGTTTCCCTGTGGTTAGCAAGTGCATTTGACATAATAATGAGAGGAAAAGATGTGAGTTATTTTTTTAATTCTTTCCTTCAAGCATGCTGCAAAATACATTGAGCAATGGCAAAGTGAAGTTAGATTTCTTTTTAACTCTTAGTATGAACAAAGTGAGGTAGTGGCAGCTCTCAAATGCCAGTGTACCAGAGAAGCTGGTAATGAATAAGATGTTTTAGGTCTTTCAGTATATCTCCAACAGCCAGTGCACTCACTGGATAATTCATAACCATCAGTATTCTGATGTTTTGGTCAGTATGCTTTAATTGCTCTAAGTGATGGTTTTCCTTTGAAGTTTGGAAGAGGCAATAGTTTCCTATATTTTTTTTATTTTCATAGTATTGATATGTCACTGGGTGCTGATGCATCTTTTTAATAATTGTTCATATATGTGGCAGAAATTCGAATATACTCCAGACACGCAAAATGACATCTCAGTTATGTCTATGGTGCTGTTAGTGTGCACTGATGTGCTTACTTAGTCTCATTGCTGAAAATAGTTAGGTTTAATTTTTCTTGTTTAGCACGGATTTCAGTCATGATGCAAAGCCTGGGGTGTGGGCAGGGATCTCTGCAAAGTGAAGTATGAGATGTGTCATCTTGGTTCATCCATGCAGAAGGACTTGGGGCAATACTGCATTTCTCTTGAGTTAGTCGCATGTAGGGTGTCACCATTGCCCTGCTGCCGTGCAGAGGGGTATTGCACTTCAGCCGTGGCAGAGCTGACATCCCCTCAGGGATATGAGGGATAAAGGAAAGGTACCTGAACTTTTGTAAAGAAGGACATCAGATAGATAAAACATTGCATGTGATGCTGGGAGGATAGTATGTTTTTTCCTGCTCCGTGCCAGAAACTTAGTTTATGTATTCTCAAGTGGTTCCTCATCTCTAAAGTTACCATCTTGGCTTTACTTTCTTCCTTTTTTGGTAGGCTGATAGTCTTGTTTTGACTTTTTCTTGATTGGTCTGATAATCCTGATTGCCTTCTGCAATTTTTACTCTGCCATTCTTGGGAAAGATTAACCTTCATTTGAAACGTGTCAGGGAAGGTGGATTGAGTCAGAAGGCTCCATAATTAAAAAATAACTGAAGAGATGATGATTAAATGGATATTCTGTGAACCTGAAAGATACTCATGGTAGGCTGCAGACCATTTTAAGTTACTGAAGTCTGTGTGACAGTTTAGTGTGTTCAGGTATCACAGCGATGAGCCACCCTATCAAAAATGTATGTAGAAGAACAGGGAAGTTTGGTTAAATTATGCAGCTGGTATTCTTTGCAGTGGGAATCCATCTCCAGCTGTGTCAAAGAAAACTCAAGTGACAGTGGGCAAGTCAGCTAGTCTTCTCTGCTGAGTCACTCTGTGAAATGGGGCTAATACTTCTTCACCACACAAGGATATTTTGAGTTTCCGTTAGTAAATATGTATTTGTAGTTGGATATTACAGCGGTGTGTCATAGAAAGCATCTTAAAAATAGATATAAATATAAGCCTGTGGCAAGCTGGCATTTGTTTACTTCTAGGTACACTTTAGTTTGAGACAGATTACTCTTTCACGTGATGATGTGCCTGTTTCCACGTTCGAGCATGGAGCTACAGGCACTGTGGGTTTTGTGCTCATAATCTGGGCGAGTCCTAGAGCTTTGGCTGACAGTTGGTGGTAGATTAGTTGATGATGGTCCTATCTTACGGCTTCCTCTGCAGGTGTACCAGTACTCGACCAGGAGAGACCGGAATGGACGTGACTAGCCGTTGCACACTTGGAGATCCCAACAAACTGCCAGAAGGGGTGCCGCAGCCTGCTCGCATGCCCTACATCTCTGACAAGCACCCTCGACAAACTTTGGAAGTCATCAATCTTCTCCGGAAGCACCGGGAGTTGTGCGATGTGGTGCTAGTAGTTGGCGCTAAGAAGATCTATGCCCACAGGGTGATTCTGTCGGCCTGCAGCCCCTACTTCCGAGCCATGTTCACTGGAGAGCTGGCAGAGTCTCGGCAGACAGAAGTTGTGATCAGAGATATCGATGAAAGGGCCATGGAACTGCTAATTGACTTTGCCTACACTTCTCAAATCACTGTGGAAGAGGGAAATGTCCAGACCTTGTTGCCAGCTGCTTGCCTTCTCCAGCTGGCCGAGATCCAGGAAGCCTGCTGTGAGTTCCTTAAGAGGCAGTTGGACCCTTCCAATTGCCTGGGCATCCGAGCTTTTGCTGACACTCACTCGTGCCGTGAACTGCTGAGGATTGCTGACAAGTTCACACAGCATAACTTCCAGGAGGTAAGAAGCTAGTGTGGTGGAATCATGGTGTAAAACCTGTGAACCTGTGAGAGCCTGGGCAACTCTCATTTTGTGCTTCTTTCCAAATCCTGCCTTTACATCTGCTGCGTGCCCTAATAGCAATGGGTGCCAGCTGCTAGTTGGGGAAGAATGAGGGAAGAGGTACTTGCAGGACTGTGTTGCACTGGTGGTTTGTATATGATCTGCAGCATTTCTTCTTAGAGTTGTGTGGCAAGTGCTATGTGGAAGGCAAGGTCACAGACATGGTTTGGTATTTTATCTGGCAAGGCTGCATGATGGTGTGACTCTCTGAAATGTTCTGGATTCTACATGATTGGAGGGGAGATGGGTGTTAAGGTAAGGACAATACATCAGTAGAACCCAAAAAAATTGACGTTGAGTTTGGGGATTGGAAAAGCGGGCGTATGGAGGAGTGTGCAGCTGCCTCAGTGGAATCTTCTACTCCCTTACTGTGGCAGAGCTGGGGTTTTGCATCTATTATTCAGCAGAAGTTGTTTGAAAGTAATTCGAATGTGTAATTTTGTAGCTGACCTTTATGAACTCAAGTCTCTCTTCCTTTGTTAATTCTGCCTAGATGCTTTTTGGGGGGAAAAAAAATGCCAGCAACTGGTTCAGGGAAGGATCAGCGCAATAATTAAGGGTTCTATGAGCAACAGTCTGAGAAGAGTGGGTCTTTACTTAACTGTTACACCCAGATGCAGAAAGGAGCTCAGCACTTTTAAGCGATGTCTTTCCTGAACCCTGGTAGGAAGGGCAAGAATTTGCATATGTTTTGGAAGCAGCTACTCTCTAGGAGTGTGCTCAGCATGCAGGTCTGTTCCCCTGCTAGAGAGATTTCTCTTGCCTTTTCCAGAAACTCTTCTTCCATCCTTTGGAACAGGTAGCCTGCTGCGGAGAAATCTCCTCTTTCCACCTGCTTCACAGGTAGATCCTTTCCTGAGGGGGTAACTCCACTATTGAGTCCTGATGCTAATTTCGTTTCCCCAGAGAAGTGGCAGTATGTAAGAGCTGTGATTGATTGCAGCTTGCTAACTTTTTTTTTTTTCCCTGCAGGCAATAGATTGGAATTGTATTAATTTCAGTCAGGTAGTTCTTGAGACAGTTATGAGCAGAAGCAAGCACAATTGAACTTGACTGTTAGACACATTGAAGACAATGTTTGGTACCTAGCTGTAGATACATGACATCAGTTTACTCTAAAAGTTGCAATTAAATATATCTTGCCTAACCATAAAGATTAGAAAATATAATTTGTTGTTTAAGATGAGAGCTTATTTTTTGTAGGACTTGATGATTTCCCAAAAGCTCTGCATTTTAGCTGGCCATTTAATGTGCTCTGTATTTCTTTTCTTTTGTGTTTTTTTTGGGAGCAAGATGGTAACCAGATGGTTGTTTGTTTTCAGTACTTGGTTGTTTTAATGGTTGGATCTATGCTCTTCTCATTATTACATAAGTAGGGCATGCTTACAAGCCCCTAAATAACTTTTTACCAGCATGACAATTTTGTTTTAAAATGTTTTAGCATTAATACATGCAGCTGGCTTCTAAGAGCTGCCTGCTGTTGGGTTCTTCACTTTTGCAGTCCCCTTGAAGACAGCTTCCTGTTGTCTTTACCCCTGTTAAAGTATACAAAGACAAAAGTTTTTGACTCAAGATAACACTCGCCCCCTCAAAGAGGATGCAAAGTATAATTGTCTTCACTGAATCATGGCCTCTGGAAAACAATTGCTTCGATTAGAGCACTATTTCTTTGGCCTGGGCAGGTTTTGGTGTCCTGTTCAGTGCCCTGGGATTTTTGCAGCTCTTCAACCTTAATGATCACTTATTTTGCTTCCACTGTTTCTCTGCAGACAATGGTGCTGCTTGTTGGGATTGTATTCTGTTCTGCTGTTATTTCCTATCTGGAGAGTGGATTGGTAATCCCTGATGGAAGCCAACCACTTAGCTACGTAATCATCCTTCACTGTGGAGGTTGAAAAGTGATAAAAAAATTACGTCTTTCACTGCAGAGGCTGTATCGTCATTCTTCCAAGCTGGCAAAAAGAAACTGGGATGGGAATTTCCTGAATGGCAATGTGAAATGTTAAGCACTAGGCACTGGGCCAACCCATGCAGTTACTCTGAATGCAGTCTGAATAGCTTCATGTCCTCTGCTGTGCTAACCTCTGATTCTATTAGTTTTTATGTGTATTGCTGCATTACATCATTAACTTCTTGGTAAAATGTTTTTCCAAGTTTTCCGTTCCCCTCAGTTTAAATTGTTGCCTAAAACCTCTAGTGAATCTTGTGCATGTAATGTGAAATGGCTCTATTAACAACTCCGATGTACAAGAACAGCCTTCATATTTTTCTGTTTGGTCTCTGACATCTGTGTGAAGGGAAAAATATTCTTAAGGATGAACAACTTGTACTTTGCATCAACAGACAAAGATTGCACTCCATATTGTATACTCTGACATTTATTCTGTCTGTTTATGAAAGCATTAATACACATGAACACTGGAGAGGAAATGAAGCCCATCCAATTCCTGTTCAGTAAGCAAGTCAATCAAATAGACCATTAATACTAGCCAGATAATTATTAGTGTCCTGGTAATTAAGCCAAAATAAGCCAAAGCATTTGAAATAATTATTTGGTTTAGTATGTAAACTAACAAGTCGCATAGTAGTAATAACTTTGTTTGCAGAAGTGCTTCCAGTGCTTGGAGTTTTGTGAGGCCATCGATGCAACTGGGTTTTCTGAATGTGGAAGGGAGAGTCTGGGTGACTATCCTTAACTTATAAATTTCCAGAGCCTCTGTTTTCAGAATCTGTGGCTGCACTTACAAACTGGGAGAGTAAAGTTTAGACATAAGCTGGTCTATGGAGATCTAGAGAAAGAGACTATGGAAAAATGCTGATAAAGATTGTTAATGACCAACCCAGTTCTTTTTCTAAGGCTGAAGAAGTGTGTGGGCTGACCATGTTCTGGCTCTTACTGCCCCTGAAAGCCCACAGGATCCAAGAACCAAGTCTGGTAACTGCTCTCACTGTCTGTTGTGTTCTTTTTTAACAATATTTTCCGTTGTCAGTAACTGGGCAGTTTTTGCATATTCGTTCAGTGCTCTTAAGTAATTTCTGTAAGTAATTATAAGGACTGCACAGCTAACTGCTATTGAGATGATTGTGTCAAAGAGTGTATTTTTCTTTAATTTATGCTGCAAACCGTAAAATAATTGAATTCTCATGTGGTCGCAAATCATGAGGACAAGCCAATATTCAGTTATTTTCTGTCACTGAACCTCTCCGATTCCAAGCTACAGACTGGGAGTGCTTGTAGGGAAGTCAAGGTGGCAATTATCAATCAAACCATTTCTGCAGTTCTCTTTATTTTTATTCTTGCATCTTTCCCATGCACCTGATATCTATACAGAAGACATGGTTGTGCGTGAGCTCTATAACCTCTCCAGGTGGTTGCAGGCTGACTCGCTTGTGGTGTGTGGTGTGAGCAATATTTCAGTGGCAGCCAAAGCCTCCTGAGAAACCAGGCACTATCTTGAGTGCTGAAGGAATTAACATGTTTGCAGATTGTCAGTGGCTTGAATTTCACCAGAGATCCATCTTTAGGGCCTTAGGAAGCTCTGATTCCCTCTTAAGTGCATCTGGACTGGTGCATACTCTATGTATATATTTAGAGCAAATAAAAGAGGCAGGATCAAATGAGTCCATTTCCCTCTCCTGAAATATTTTCTGTTCTGCCACAAATTGGCATTCAAGAAGACTTCCATGTTCTTTACAATGCCTCTGGTAACTTGTTTCTGAGAGTCTTATTTTTGTGATCTGTTTTGGATTTCTTGTGAATAGAGCCTCTCTGTTCCTGAACTGCTTTTCAGTCACATATTTATCACCTATACAACATTTTTATATCTGCTTTATATATTAGACATGGAAACAAGGAGCCTGATTTTAAAGAAAGGCTTTGTTTTTCGTAAATTTTGGAACCTGATCAGTATGTTCTGTGGTTTGACCCTTTAAAAGTGTCCTACAAAAATACTTTGTGTAAAATTCCCTTTCACTTGCATCCCCATCTAAAGGTGTCTGTGTTGCGTTGCTAGAGACTGCAGTCTGCTCTGTGCAGCAAACACTTCACATGTGTTGATGTCAAAACCGGTGGGTATTTGGCACTTTACTGGATCAGTCCGTTAGACACTAATTCAAGTGGACTGTATCCACTTTGGAGTTCCACTGAAGTGCTGGAGTGGTGAAGGGCTCTGGTGCTTTGGCCATTGTCCTTACCTTTTTCTTTTCCTTCCCTTTCTGTTTAACCAGGTAATGGAGAGCGAGGAGTTCATGCTGCTCCCTGCCAATCAGCTCATAGACATTATATCCAGTGATGAGTTAAATGTTCGCAGTGAAGAGCAGGTGTTCAACGCGGTGATGGCCTGGGTGAAATACAGCATTCAGGAAAGAAGACCCCAGCTGCCACAGGTAATCTTGAGCACAGTAACATTTGAGACTGCCTTATCCAGGGGAAGAGTAATGAGGGCTGGTACGGTGGTGCCACAGTGGTGTCAGAGTTCTGAATGCGTACAAAGCCACAGTAATTCTCTCTGACTTCCACCTGTTAGATGGCTAGCACTTTCCCTTCATCTAGACTGGAAGGTGCAGTGGCTAGAGCCTTCAGCAGGGCCTTTGTTGAATTGTTCCCAGGTAGGACTTGCCAAACTAGATCATTCTAGTAGTCTGTCCAGACAAACCTGCCTGCATTGCTTTGAGTGTTGTATAAAAAACATAGTGAATAAGAAAAAGCTTGTCTTCGTTTGCGATGCATCTTTGAGCTCTGCTGTTTGATTTATGCCTCAGTCCTCACGATCTTCTACTGGAGCTTGTCAGAATGATTTTGCTGAAATACGATGCTTCATCTAAGCCAAGCCATTTCACAGAGAAGCACCCATTCTGACAAAGCTGTCAGCTGGAAAGCCTCTGAAGTCTCAGGCTTTCTGATCAAAAGAGGTGAGAGTCTGCCTGCCTTAGTGTTTCTCCTTTGGAAACAGATGTTAATGCAACTTTAGTTAGTGGAAAGCTTTTGAAAATAGTTTCAAAAACACCAAACAAAAAAATAAAACCAAAACCCAAACCCTGTTGTTCTCAAGGTAGCTCTTAATGCCCGTTTAACTGTGTGCTTTTTTTAGGCCACTCTATCTATGCCTGCTTACACCTCTGAATTCTAAGCTGTTGTGAAAGGCATGTTATTGTTTGGTTACTGAACAATACCAGTCACATTTAAGAGACCTTAATGGTTGATAAAAGTAACTAAACTAGTGTTTCAGGCAGATGTATTGACATCTGTAGTTTTCTTTTCAATTGTGACCTTGTTTTGAGCTGTTAGTAGATCTGGGTGGATTGCCCTTTTTCAAAGGCTGGTTTTCTGCTGAGTATCTAAACTGATATACTGAAAAGGCAAAAGTGCTGTAAGATGAACTGCATTCAAGTAAAATGCCAGAGTTTGGATGTGTAAATGGCCATGCACGTTTGCCAGAGGAATTATTAACTCTTTATCACAACACTTTAGCCACTCTTGTTTTCCATTTGGCTTCTCACATCTCTGTGGGTGTATGTGGCTTACAATATATGTTGTTTTGTGTTTTAGGTCCTGCAGCATGTCCGTCTACCACTGCTGAGTCCCAAGTTTCTTGTGGGTACAGTGGGCTCTGATCCGCTTATTAAAAGCGATGAGGAATGCCGGTAAATCTCCTTGCTGATTTACGGAATTGGATTTTGTTGTATTTGGGTGCCTTATTTGCATTTGTTCTCTAAAACTACTGATTTGTCAGTGGTGAATGAGTGATATCTCACAATTTCCTCTTTTGCAACTGGGAGAAGACATGCAAGAAAGTGTTTACTATTTGCATAATAGTCAATAATGTGCCCTAGAGGTGTTTTTTCTTTCAGATTTTCAGTTAAATGGTAAACTTTGAGTGCACAGTTTAAGTGTTGGTAAAATACCCTTCAGTGTTTTCCCTTTCACCTTTTTTGTTTCTCTAGTCATGGCCTTTCACTACAGCTTAGCACTTCCGTGGCATCCATGATCTCATTAGGACTTAAAGTAGTTTTTTTTATGTGAAAAGTCTCCACTTTGATAACTGAATCGGATTCTGGGATTAGTCTGCTATTTCCCACAATGCCAGTGCAGGGAACCTGTCATTTGCTTCTCTTAAAGCATGAGTCTCGTGTTCCTAGTTCTGCCAAGCTATGTATCCTCTATAGAGCAAGCAATTTTTCTTGTGCTTAATTTAAAATTTCAGGGGATAGGCTAAACTGTTATCTTCCTGAATAAGCATTCATAGTGGGGGAATTCCACATTTGTAGAGGGAAGGAGGACTTTTTTTTTCTTTTTTTTGTTTTATTCAAGGGTTTGGAATATTAGGATTAGTCCAGGTGGCAAGTCATGAATGGATGGACAGTGTCAGCTGGCCAGAGCTGATGGAGAAAATATTCATCAGAAGGGTACTATCTCCATCTGTTGGTCATGTGTGTGTATTATGTATTTGTGTGCTTCTCAACTCCTGTTTTTGTTCCTAGGCAAAACAACTGATTGTTAAGTTTTAGCTTGAGGTAGTCTGGATTTTTTTTTTTTTTTCTGCATAGTAAGCCTGACAAATCTCTTGTCACAATTTTTTATCAGTTTTTATAGCAAGCAATATCTATGCTTAACTCTGGCCGAATATGGATACTGTCACTATGTAAATGACTTGTAAACAGCTGATGAGTATTTAGGTGACAGTGTATGTTTTAACTAGAGCTATTCATGCACTTATGTGGTTTGTCAATATCTGAAGTGCATGACTAGTGCTGGCTGCTCTTGCCATTGATTTTGATTGATACCAGCCTCAGGAGAAAGTATCGGGTGAACTTTGGGGATTCATATTTTCCTGTCTTGCACAGGGATCTAGTTGACGAAGCTAAAAATTATCTGCTGTTGCCCCAAGAGCGGCCACTGATGCAAGGACCAAGAACTAGACCGCGCAAACCCATCCGCTGTGGAGAAGTGCTCTTTGCAGGTATGCATAGCTCCTGCTGGCTTAGGTCAGGAGGTTCAAGTCTGGGTTTTCTGGTGATAGTGCATCTGAAAGGCTAGCCTTAACAACATATTTCAGAAGTGACCTGTGCATTAATATTTAGACATTTGAGTTAACTTACACTTTGTGTGGTTTCCTTGGTGATACGAATGCCACAGTACTTCCAAACGTACACTAATCCTCTTGAAAAATCATGTTCTGTCTTCTAATTATAATCCTCAGAATGAGTAACTCGGAGATGGGGCTACTGGGTTAGGGCGGACAAAGTCCAGAGGGATTATTTGTACCAGGCACACATACAGCACGTGAGCTCAGTGTGTTAATACAATGTTATTTCCTGTGTTTGGTTCCTACAGTGGGGGGCTGGTGTAGCGGGGATGCAATTTCCAGTGTTGAGCGCTACGACCCTCAAACCAATGAGTGGCGGATGGTGGCTTCCATGAGCAAAAGACGCTGTGGTGTTGGAGTCAGTGTTCTGGATGACCTCCTCTATGCTGTGGGAGGCCATGATGGTTCCTCTTATCTTAACAGTGTAGAAAGGTAGGTCTCCATAAGGCCAATGTGCAAAATGTAAACTCCGAATATATAAACCTGGGTGAGGCTCTTAAAAACGAGTTCATTTTGCCAGCTATGTTCTTGTTCTGCTGAAAATGTGAAATTTATATTACATGTTATCTACATTTCCTCCTCCCTTGCATACCCGTTCAATATTGTATTGGTTTACTGCTGAACTAGGACTTCATGCATAGCAGCTTGGGTCATGTTATCCCCAGCTTAATGAGCCAAGATGTAGCCTCTGGTATAAGTAAGGTGTGTGTAAGAGATGGGTCTGGGTGTAATTGGCGGGAGGAGTGATGATCCTGGTTAACTTAATTTGCAATTGCTGGTTTGGTTTTGGCATTGTTGAGGAAGGTGAGGTTACCGTAAGCATTTCTTAGATGTTGAGGGAAAGATCCTGGAATTTTATGGTGGGGTGGTAACTAGAGAATTAAGGAACCTTGGCACTTAGAAGAAGGAAAATAGGTCAGTTTAGACCTGTGAAAGACTTACCTCAAACAAACTTTCCTGTTTCTGGGAGCTGCATGTGGCAATCCCTATGCCTAAAAGTCACATGACTCAGACACTCCTAATACTCTAAATCTTGGCTTTAAAACAAATCCAATGAGCTGTACAAATATCTCCTTTCTCCTCGAGCCTCCCCTACTTCCCACATGTCTCCTTACATACTCCCAGCTTCCCAAAGTATGACCCTAGCCTTATGTCTTCCATGTCATAGAATCATAGAACGGTTTGGGTTAGAAGGGACTTTCAAAGGTCATCTAGTCCAACCGCCCTGCAAGGAGCAGGGACATCCCCGACCAGATCAGGTTGCTCAGAGCCTCATCCAGCCTGGCCTTGAACATTTCCAGGGATGGGGCATCAACAACCTCTCTGGGCAACCTGTTCCAGTGTTCTATCACCCTCAGTGTAAAAAAATTTTTCCTAATATCCAATCTAAATCTACCTCCCTCTATTTTAAAACCATTACCCCTCATCCTGTCATAACAGGCCCTACTGAACAGTCTCTTCCTATCTTTACCGTAGGCCCCCTTGAGGTACTGGAAGACCGCTATACGGTCTCCCCGTAGCCTCCTGTTCTCCAGGCTGAGCAGCCCCAACTCTCTCAGCCTGCACTTTTCTGCTATGCACTGTATATCCTTGTCTCTTGGATTCCCAAGTCCATCTGGTTTCTTCATCTTTTATCTTGAAGTGCAGATCTCGGTGCTGGCTGAGTTCTTTTGTGAACTGCAGAGAACACAGAGCAGAGTAACTCTAGCTGCTGCTCTTTGCGTAGATGCAAGTTACCACATGTCAGCCACTTCCCAGTAACTTGCTCTCTTATGAACCTGAACCTTTGATCTTCAGTTTGAATCATCCCAAGCTGCAGTTTGAACATCCCTGGAACGACATGCATTGGATGTATTACATCGCTTCAGGGGTTTTATCCATCTTGCAAATAGCTGTGTTGCAGTTTAAGGTCAAGGTTTCAGTTTAAGGCAAGTTTCACTGCCTTAGTAGTTCCCAAGCGTGGAGGAGTCTGAAGCATACCTAAACAAGCAATTTGTGCTCTTTGGTGTGTTTTTCTAGGTATGATCCAAAGACCAACCAGTGGAGCAGTGATGTGGCCCCCACCAGCACCTGCAGGACCAGTGTTGGAGTGGCAGTTCTTGGAGGCTACCTCTATGCTGTGGGTGGCCAGGATGGTGTCTCTTGTCTCAACATTGTGGAAAGGTATTTTTTAATTTGAAAAAAAAAAAAAAAAAAAAAAAGGCAGGCACAAGGAGGAGAGGGTCTCCTAGAACGTGCACTTGATGCAGATGAGGAGGTAAGTACTGTACAAATCTTATGGGGACTTTTGTTTGGACAGAATAAGGTCAGTCTTCCTGTCCCTTAGTGAAGTGTTGACATCTTCGGTGTTTATTCTTTTGCCAGGTATGATCCCAAAGAAAACAAATGGACTCGAGTGGCTTCCATGAGCACCAGGCGCCTAGGAGTTGCAGTGGCTGTGCTAGGGGGCTTCCTCTATGCTGTGGGAGGCTCTGATGGAACTTCTCCTCTCAATACTGGTATGCCTTTTGCTGTAACTTAATTGCAGTCAGGACTTGTCATGATCCTGTTTGTCCTTAATGCCCCTAGATGGCTGATGAATATCTTAGTGATCAGTTTGCAGTGTTTTTTTTTCTTCTTTAAACATGATTTTTGCCATACAGTAATTCACTCCCCAGGTTTGTGAGCCCCTGTTACCTGGTTATGTGTTGTTTTGTTTTTTTTCTTTCACAGTGCTGCATTTGACAGTGTGTCCTCAATACAGTACTTTGATCATTTGCATAACAGTTGCAAGCACATCTTTTTTCTTGCAGCAGCCATTTTCTGCTGTAGGAGGGAAGGTGCCAAAGGTAAAGATACCGCAAGATGGTAATGCGGGCAGTTTGTAGCTTGCTAGCTCCCAAGATGCTGAATGTGATTGACTGCGTAGGGCTAGAGACAGAAGAAATAATAGCAAGCGTTCTATAGAAGAAAAGCATTAGGATGAGAGATAAAAAACTGGTTCATCATATTTTTGGTGTCTGGAAATTGTAGCATCTTTACAGTTGGAGCAATACTTTGGATGCAGGTTCAAAAATGGTAACCCCCACTGCCTGCCAACCCTGTTGTCCAAAGAAGTATCATTTCCTCTGCAGTGGAACGCTACAATCCCCAGGAGAACCGCTGGCACACAATTGCACCCATGGGGACAAGGAGGAAGCATCTGGGCTGTGCGGTATACCAGGACATGATATATGCTGTAGGAGGCAGAGATGATACGACAGAGCTCAGTAGTGCCGAGAGATACAACCCTCGAACCAACCAGTGGTCTCCTGTTGTGGCCATGACATCTCGCCGAAGTGGAGTGAGTTTAGCTTGGTTTGCTTGCTTATCCGGTACATAATCACGTGGTGAGAGCACGGGGTAGTGTCGTCTTGAGAGGTTTCCCTCTTGCTTCCTCTGTGCCTTCACCCCTCTTCTATGAGGGGAAAGGCTTGCAGAAAGTCAAAGCTCTTCAGCAAGACTAGAGGATAAAGTGCTAGTCATGTTACGCCATAGACAGCTGTTTAACATGCCTGAGGGTGGTGAAATTGAGTCATTTGAGGGTCTGTTTTAATATTTTTGGTCCATTATATGAAGTCAACTACTTAGGCCTGAAACAGAGGAGTTCTTTAGTTTTTTACCTGGTGAAGTAGCCATACTTGGCATGAGATACTGTTAGAGAACAGAATCAAAATTAATACCTGGGTGTCATCCTGCAGTGCACTTTGGATGAATTAGGAGGTGAATGTACCTACTTGCCCAGAAGAGCTGGAAATCTGGGCAAGCATGTGTTTAGATACAAACTTCCAGCAAAGTCTTTTCATTGTCTTGAGGGGTTTCTGGGCTTTCACTTGGAATATTGCCTCTGTTCACCAAATCCTATGAGCATGGGGAGTGACAAAAGTTCTCATCAACTGCTGCTCTTCCTGCTTTCTGTAGACATGTGAAGAAAAGATTAACATAGTGTTTTAAGTAGTCATTGTGTTTGGGCAGATGCAAATATGAATATTTATCATTGGATACTGGATTATATAGTCAAGAGTGGATTAATTCTATCTATGTTAGTGTTTCAGTGACTGGTGAGGCAAGTATGAATTTGAAGCAACTACTGGTTTTCGAGGCAGAGAGTATGTGTTTATTTCCATCCTCAAAGCATAGAGTACACTGTCCAGCATTCTTCTTTTTAGGTACTGATTAGGCATTGACTGTTTATGAGCTTCTTGTATACTTGCTTTCTGTAGAAACTGCTAAACAGATGCATCTGTGTCTGCAACTTTTCTAACTTCCTCAAAGCCAAAACAAGGACCATTTTACCTTGTGTTCTTGTCATCTTTTTTTTTCTGTTATGCCACGAGATGTTTTCTCTGGAAGCAATCGTCCTAAACCACGGAACTGTTTGAGATTTCAGTGATTTTGTGCTTCAGCAGAAAGACAAAATAGAAAGGCTGGCGGCCAAGTGGCTTACAGATGGTCCAAGCCCTAGCCAAAGAGGAGCGGTCCAGCCACTTACATATGGTTTTCCTAGTTTAAGCAAGCATTCCAGTATGTAGGCTGGTAGATATTCTGGTGCATGCGTGTCACACTTGGTGAAGAATTTCAGTCCAGGACATAGTAAGTTTTGGCTGATGAGGGCTTTAGGTACTTATGTATCTATTATGGAAGCAGTTCTAGTTTCTGTAGCTGGTAATAAGGGGAACCTTCTGCTTTTCCTTTAAGAGATTCTCTATTTTGAGATATATATTTAACTTTTCATGTCTCATTGTTTTAAGACTATTTTATTTGTCCTTATCCCCCTTCCAAAAAAACCTTCTACTGCAGACTGCCTTTCACCAAACATGGTTGTCAAATCCTTTATTAATACTTTCGTTTTAACCTTCATTTCAGAACCTGTCTTTTCAGGACATCCCAGCTAGATAGCTGCCATCTGTGATGGTTGTTTTTCAGGTTGGCCTCGCAGTGGTGAATGGACAGCTGATGGCAGTGGGAGGTTTTGATGGCACAACGTACTTGAAGACCATTGAGGTGTTTGATCCAGATGCTAACACCTGGAGGTAACTTAAGTTTGTGAAACAGTCAAATAGTGATCTCCAGCTTTAGCTGCTGTCCCAGCCAAATTAGAAACGTGGTGTACACCATAGCGAAGAACTCGGGTGTGGTAGCCAGCATAACAGTCACATTGTGGCTTGTTGGCTTGCATTAATGTTTAGGAAAGAGAATCACATTTTGAAAAATATCCCAGTATGCCATTTACCTACAGTATCCCCATGTTTATGATTATGGCCATTGAGAAACATTTTCTTGCAGATTTCTGCTTGAATTCCAGTCATTGACTCCATTTTAAGTAAAATGGGAGTGAGGGGTTTTTTTTCCCATCTGAGTATCCCAAGAGATTTAACCAACACTTAATTAAGTCTCATTGCATGTTTTGCAGGTAGGAAGATGGTGTATAGATAGGTTATTGAGACCCACAGGATTTAGCTGGCTTGTTGGATAGCAAGCAAAAAGTCATACCAAAATCTAGTTTGTTTATAAGTGCTGCTTTTGAACATAACAAAAATGGACCCCTTCTGTTTATTTTGGGATGACTTTTCTGAATAAAACTAAGCTTGCCCTTAGCAGAAGGAGTAAGCAGTAATGATGTAGAATTCAGCCTAATAGCTTTTTGCTTTCAAGCTGAGGCTCTGATTTCCAGATCCTTTTGGAGGAGCTGAAACAGAACATTTCAAGCATATGATGTTCTTCCTCTTTAAGTGGGACAGCAATTAGAAGAATTTCATCTGATTCACAAGCTGAGAGAAATAATAGGAAATGGCTGATCAAAAACATGTATTGAGCAAAAAGGCTTTTTTTCCTATTTTTTTTTCCTAGTCATAACCACACTTGAAAGCAACTGCCTGTGTATTTATTCCCAAATGTAATTAGTATTAAATTTCAAGCTCCTGCCTGTATTCTTGCTGCTTTAGTAATCTGACAGGGGTGGAGAATAGAAAGAAATTAATGTCCTTATTCCTTCCAGCCTAGTAATGCTAGTAGATTAAGCCTTTCCCTGTGAGATAAGCTGTCATAAGAAGCAGTGGAGGAACTTCCTCTTGTTTGTTGACTGACGGACAATGCCTTTTGAACTGCTGAGAAAACCAGTTGAGTACGGAGTAATACCTACTTCATATTCCTTAGCTGAATGGTTTCAGCTACTTCCAGTGACAGTAACAGCGATAAGATGTCTAAAGTTAGGAGTTACTGCCTGGGATAGCATTCACAGAAGTTTAGGGGGTTGTTCAAGGTTTGTTCAAGGCCTGTGGGTTTTTTTTCTCCCACTGCATTCAATACAGCTGATCAATTTCAGTGGTCTTCTCTTTTCTTTTGTTTGCTGAATTTCTTGCTCTGTGAGGGATATTTTTATTTTTGTAGCCTGACCAAGAAATGCTTCCGACGCAGTTCAGGTTTAACAAATTGCATTGGTAGGAGTTGTTTGAAGAACTGGCTTTTCCTGTTTCTGCCAGCAGACTTCAGTGGCGCAGAGGGGAATATGCAGCTGAAGTGAGTAGGATGCTGGAGACTATAAGGATCAAACTTCCATGTGAAATGCAGGCACCGTTTCAGTAGCATGTTTTGGAGAAACAGATGGTGCTCGGGATCTGTTATACCATGGTTGGATCAGCTGAATTTAGAGTATTAGAAATAGAAAATAAATCAGTTGAATTGTCAGTAGCAAACCTATCCTTGATCGTGTGTTATCCTAAATGTAGGCTGTAGCTGAACTTGGGCTACAAGGTTATTCTGTTCTCCAAGTTACCAGACAGGGAGAAAGCAAGTGATTACTCAAGTAACAGAAAACTGTGGTGTCAAAATGAGAAGCAGTTTCATTTTTTGAGAGAGAGAGACAGCTGTTTATGTTGGAAATATGAAGACCACTGCTACCCAACTTCATACTTGTCATGGTCTGCTTTAATCAGAGGTTAACAACGGTGTAATTCTGCTTACGAGGGCTGGTTCAGTCTGACCCATGGTAGCTCCACAAAGGAGCTGAACCGGTGTGATCACTGACACCTTGTCTTTGCAGGTTGTATGGTGGGATGAACTATCGCCGGCTGGGAGGAGGAGTAGGTGTTATCAAAATGACGCACTGTGAATCCCATATATGGTAAGCATCAAGAGGGAGGGAGACCCCTTGGTTCGCATTCCTAGAAAAACTGAAGAGACTTGTTGACACTGGACCTCTTTGCAGCTCTAGTATGAATGCTCTAGATCCAATGTAACTCTTTGCCGGTGACTCTATGGAATTCTAAAAATGACTTCTGTGAGAGTGTGCCCAATGGGAGACCACATTGTCAGACTCCAGGGAACCACTGGACAAAAGTAGAAGTGTTGCTTATGTCCGTATTTTTTCTGAGTAGTCTACATTTTTGAATAAACCAAACTGTTAAGTTATTGTAGCGTAAATGATGCTGATGTAGAGACCATGCGCTATACTGGGAGTCTGGCAAGGAGGAAGGTTTCCTGCTTTCCCTCCTGCTGTGAGCAGTGGATGTGGCAGCTGTGTGGTGGGCAGAAGAGAAAAGTGATACAGAAAACATTGCTTTTGCCTTATTTACAGAAAGCTTCAAAAAAGTACTTGACTTGCAAGGTGCCACCTTTGCACAGAAGCTTTTCTGTGCACAGAGTATATTTATTTTTTCATTTAATTTGTATCATGTATTTTCTTTGTATTGGTCACAGCGATAATTCCAGCTTTTTATATACATATATATGTGTGTGCATATATATATGTATTTTATATATATGTATATGTGCGCGTGTGATTTGAGTTTTGACAAGCTGGTGGTTAGGGCAGGGCTGTGTCCTGCCAGCTATTGTGGTTCCAACCCTTGTGGTATGTTTTAGGGTCTCTTAAAGTACAGGAGAGCTATGAGGATGGGTGCCCTGAGTATCTTTTCAATCTTGCTGGAGGCAAGAAGTAGAACTGGAACTCTCATCTATCGACTGAATCAGTGAAGTGCCCCAAAAGGGTGAGAGTGAAAAGGATTTCAGATTATGCCTTTTTACTGTATGGTGTATGGTACAAAAGTTTGGCTTTTGTCTCTCCCCTCCCCTGTATATGAACCTAGAAACAACTAGTTGTTGCTTACTTACAAAAATCTGTTTCTCGCATTGCCTGCTAAATATCAGTTCTTGTCTGAAGCTGGGATGCAGGTCTCATCTGTTCGTTCTGACTAGCCTAGATCAACACTCACTTCTCAGGTTCTTGCTGGTATGGCAGACCTGCAGTCAGCTCCTGCTGAAAAAAGCTTAAACCAGCATCATCTTAGCTGCCCTCCTGCCACTTGTCAGTGTCCTTAAAATTCCTGTTGTGAAACACTGACTGTGATGAGATGGTACCCTCCCTTTTTTTAATTTTTATGCACTTTGCCTGTGTTTATTTAGAGCAGGGGAAAGGTATGAGGCTCACTAGATTTTGGAGGGGGGGGACTGTTTGCTGGCACTGTGAGTAACTGTCATGTTTCAGTGACTGTGGAGGCACGCAGGGGTGGGGGGAGAGAAAGGACAAACTCTAGTTAACTGTAAGGTTCTGATATGTTTGTACTGTAATTTCTATTTAGTATGAAAGAATGACCTTTTGCACCTGATACAACTTTGGACCTTACTAAATCTGATTCTAGAAGAGTAAGAGGACTGTAAATTCTTGAGATGAAAAAGGCAGTGCTGACATCTTAAGTTCTTTAACTTCATAGTTTGATTCATGTAACTCAGCATTTTAATGTGCTTGAACATAGTAAAAATTACATTACAGTAATAAATGGGTAACTAAAACTTTTTTAAAAGCCCCTTTTCCCAGAAAGGTTGGTATTCTTGTGTTTACATATGAGATCATTTGCACCTTTACAAGGATAACAAGTATTCTGTAAACAAATGTTTACATGTATCATTTATGCTTTTTTCTAGCATGAGTAACTTGTATAAATAGTGCTATCTTAATAAATTTCTTCTATGCTGTTCTTTGTTTGTTCTTTTGTGTGAAAGCAGTGGACTAGACTTTAGTATAGTTTGTATGGACATAGATGCTGGGGTTTTTTGGTTTTTTTTTGTTTTTTTTTTTTTTTCAGATACCAGTCCAAGTAAAACTGGCTTAAAACTCTGCTGTTTGGTGTTTCCCTCAATGGCCTAGAAGCACGTCATTCAGAACCAGCTTTTTCTGGGAGAAAGCATCTGTACTATCTGGCTAAATCTAGCTCTGTTGACATAACTGCAGTTATTGATGAGGGCTATACTCCAATTTGCAGATAAGCCTGTAAAAAAGAGAAGGAAGTAGCTTTTCATTTCAGCAATATCTTACAGCTAGAGTGTAGTAGATACCACATATAGTTAGCAAAGTACTACTCTTGCAAGCGGAGTATGGCTGTAGTCCATATGCATACTCCACTGGAGTTAATATGCTATTAGTCTCTGTTCTTAAATAAAGGAAGAAGTTAAAAGAGGCTATACAAAACTACAGGTTTTTAGAGATTTATGGAAATTTGTTGAAAACCTGAGCATTAGATTTAAAACTAAGCCATGGGTGTAACAGTCCTGTTTTCAAATCAAATACAGGTGCCAGTTATGCCAGACCTCCTATTCCCGCTTTACCCAGTGTTCCTCTGAATCAAGCTAGCAAACTTTAAGATGTTTCATAAAAGGAAAGTAAAGCATCAAAACGGATAGTTTAAACAGCTGCTGAGCTGTCAAGACCTTCAGAAAACTGCTTAGCTGTTTCTACCAGGGTAAGAGTTATCACTTTACAAGCAAAAATAAACCATCTTCAATTAGTAAACAAAAACTAAAAACAAGTGCATGTTTCTGTGGCTAATTCTGGAAATACATTATTAAAAGTATATCAGGAACTAGGCATGCAATTATATCATGTTAGGCAGTAACATGTTTGCATGGCTGGTTCATCTCAGTGTTGCTGGGGAGAAGGATAAAGAACATTTTTACTGACAGCTGACAAATCCTAAAATTATGTGGTTGGGCAAAGATGGGGGAATGTGCATCCCTGCTTAGGGGGAAGGTCACAGCGCAAGCTCATCAGACCTTAGACATGCTGTACAATTGTAGAGGGGACTGGACTTTAGGTAACATTTGTCACATAAGCATATCTTTAATCAGGAAGAGGTGGTCTTTACTTTGCTCAAGACCAATCTGTTGGTAAAAGATGGTAAATATTTTCTTCATTCAGTACTGTAATGCAGAAGTCATAACACTTAGCAGGTGCTTATTCTACTTCCTTGCTGCTCATTTAAGCTAGAGCCAGGTGCTGTGCACTAGCCCTCTGAACTCCTACCTGCTCTAGCAGGGAGAGATCTAGTATAAAATTTCAGCATCCATAGCTCCAAGCCCGACTGCATTCTGGTCTACAGGATTACAATCCAAGACAACAAACATCAGGCAAAGCATAATAAATACCTAGCTTATACACAGACTTCAATTTCCTGTGTATTAACTTGTCTGAGAGGACCAACAGGCTGGACACACAAGGCAGTTGTCAGTCTCATACTGTTCACCTTAGCCCAACCAAGATACAGGTGAACATGTTACAACCATTACAAACTGGCCTCAGCAAGCTAGAAAGGAAGTTAGAAACCTGGACTTTTCCACCCTGAGTTGTAAAGTATCCACCCCTTTTTCACGTGTGACCCAAGAGTAGTCATAGTTTAGCTAAGGCCTGCATGGCTTTGGCTGTCTAGTTAGGTGAAAACCAAATTGCTATTTGAAACACAGAAACAACCTGTCAGTAAGTTGCCTCCAAGAATTTGCAAAGTTTTATCTCCTAGCCCCTGGGTGATACCTACACATAAACAAACAGATGGACTATGAAAAAAGTGCTTAAGAAGCCATGAGAGGTTTATACTGTAGTCCTTCTTTAGAGCAAAAAGTCTGCATGTCTTTGCTGTGCATGACATTGAATTACAGCTGGTTACAGAGTGACTGCAGGAGTTAGATGTCCAACTTTGGACAGCCAAGATGAAAGGAAAGAAGATGCTGCAGGAATAGGTTTCCAGTCAGTTTCTCAGCATGTGTCTTCCAACAGTAAGCCTTTCTAGCATGAAGAATTACTGAAATAACTCACTGTATCTGAGAGATTGCTAGTTCTGTCAGTAGCATCAGCACTCCTGTTAGGTATTGGCTTTGTAGAAACTGAAAGAAAGAGAAAAAAAAAAGCATGTCAAAACAAAAATGTCAGTTGACAGATTTCCACACCCTTAAATGGTGGGAAACCAACTACCAAGTTGATTAGTCAGTTCTCTGTTGTTGTTTGCAAGGTACCTTTGTTATTATTTTGACCCTGGATACAAGGAAAACACACGTGCCTACATGCTGCTCATTTCAGAGCCCTCTGACTTCTGCTCCTGTCCTATGTGAAGCAGAGTACCTAAGAAATGCCCTGCTCCTACTCCAGCTTTTTGCAAGGTGAGAATCCTAGAACTCCTGCTGCTTCAGCTACCTCCCTCCTTCTGTAGGAGGACCAGTGAGACTATGCCAGTTTCCTTAAATACCCATATTTTCCCATACTGAATATGTGTCTGACTTTAACTCATTATCCCCAGTATGGAAGAGCCATAGCCAAGTTTACACAACACACGTTTCCAGAAGAGAACCCTTCTTCAGAAAGCCTGTTCAGTTGAGTATCTCCTGTGTTTACTGACCATCAACATAAAAAGTTTTTTCAGCCACTTCTAAACTACTACAGTTAAAAACAAGCAATGTAATGCTAACATTTAGTGGTTGGCAGTTGTCCTACCAAAGGCCAAAATTGTTGAGATGCTTCCCAGCAAAGCCTGTTCTCCTTAATTTGATGAACTTATGCTCCAGGAAAGAGGTGCCTGAGTGAGGTCCTAACTGTAACCTCTGACATTCCCTCTGTCCCCAGAAAAATGGAGTCAGCACATCACAGACTAAATTTAAGCAATTGTATTTACACAAACTGTTCTTTAACTCAGAAGACCGTATTGTATTGCTTGAGGAAACTTCAGGAAGGATTAATCCTCTATGGTTTTAAAGCATATTATAGATACCTCTATAGAAACACCAGCAGCTTTATGAAAAGAGTAAGAAGTGAAGTAGTTTTATGCAAGGTGCTTTGACTCTTAACATCATCTGTTGTCTCTTGGCTCACCCACACACCAGTTATTTGTATATAGCAAGGGAATTGTCTTCTGCCTGTGTCTTAACAACTGCAATACTAGAAAGCTAATGAACATTTGGCATCTTTTTAAGCCTTAAGTGTTTGGCCAATGGGCAAAGAAACTTTCCTGTTAATACTGCAGCTAATCCATCTGTTTCTGGCCCAGGACTAGGGTTAGTAACTTCTGCTGCAATACAGGAGTAAAATACTGTACTGACAGCTGCCCCAACTCCAGAACCATTCATGACTAATAAAAGCTGAGGGTTTAACAACTTCTTCTATGAAGTTATGCATAAGAAACTTTGATTTGTAGAATTAAGGCATTTCTAGACAGGTACAGCTATTTCACTTGTCCAACATTAGGACAACATGCTACTTAAAACCTCACCTTTATAATCCCATCACAGTGTGCTGAGGCAATTGCTGTAGAAACTTTCACCAGTTTTGTAGCTGACAAGTGGATCTTAAAATGTCTGTGGAAGTGAGAGTAAAGGCAGTCCATGAAGACATCTACCTCTTCTTGAGTGATCTCTCCTGGAGTTTTTTGGACCGTGTCCCACAGAGCTTTTGCATCCTCTGGATGAATGGCATATGAAATATCCAGAGGCTGGGACAAACAGGGGACAGAGAAAACTAGTTCCATGGCAGATGCAGTTTTGTCCACTTTGCATCCAGTCCACATAGCTGCCATCCAGCTGAGATTGAGAGGGCTGAGGGCTAAACGGCGGAAGCAGCAGTCAAAAGTCTTCTGAAACCAGCTTCCAACAATAGACGTGTAACTCTCTGCCCCGTTAGCAAGAAACAGAGGTAAACAAGTGAAGTCCTCTGGCATGTTCTCAGAAAGATCATCTCCAGACACACAGCAGAACCAGCCTGACCATATCAGTTTCTCTTCTGAGGTTTTTGGGGAAGCTGGTGATCTCAAAGAAAGCTAGGATGAGGAAAACAAGCATCATTCTTTTCTGTAAAGCTCATAGTGACTCTGTCTGTTACATCCCTAAAAGATGCATGCACCGTTGAAAACAGTGGGAAAAGCACTTTTTACTTAATTGGGAGTAGTCCTGGAGCTGAGTTTATTCGGCTTAATTCAGAAGAGCCAATCTGTGGTACATCCTATAACCACTGCCATACCAAACTTGGCATTTCAGTAGCATCTTGAGGCAAAGCATTTCAGAAATACTAATTAGACTTGAGCTATAGCTTGGAAGTAGGATTATACCAACCTTATCGAGGAAGCTAAGTAACCTCTCAGAGTCCTTGCAGTAAATTGACTGCTGAACTAAAAAATTAGACAAAGATTGCTCCTTATAGTCTTACTCTGATCTTGTCAAAGAGTTGAACTCAAAATTGCAATTAAATATATCCATTGCTCATGAGATGTTCTGTTACAGTTAGAAACAGACAGGACTGACTTTCATTAAATGTCAACAGATACTACAGTAGTTAATCCATACAGCTAGGGTTTAGTATTTTTTCTTTTTTAAGAGACGGTGTATTTTGTGACAGCAAAAGCAACTTGTAAAATGCAAGTCTCAATTACAATTACCAAAACTGCTAGGAAGACCCCTTACCTGCACGAGGATCGCAGCCTGGTCTTGGTCGCTGCCTTTCAGGTCTGGAAGGCTGGAGATAGCCACTTTGATGTCCAGCTCAACCCCTACTTCCACCGCCAATCCTTTCTGCTTCTCGGCAGCAATGAAAGCACTCAGCAGCCTGGCGTAATCCCTCAGATGAGCGTTAGAGAACCTGTACAGAGGGGTCACGCTGTATAAGGTCCACTGCTTGCGCAGTAGAAACGCCGTTTTCTGCGGATCTGCGTTTTCCTTAAAAAAAAAAAAAAAAAAAGTGAAAAAAAAATAAAAAAAAACAACAAAGGAGGATAGCTTCCCCCTTTAAGGCTTGCAAAGGGCTGCCCAGCCCGCACGGCCCGGGCTCTGTGCCCGAACAGGGGCGGTTTATGCCGCCTGGCAGCGCGGCGGGAGCGGTGCCGAGCGGAGGGGAGCGAGCCCGGGCCGGCGGGGCAGCCCGGCTGAGGGGACAGTTAGGCCCCACCATCAACCCCCCCGGGCCCCACCTGGGAACGCGGCGCCGGCGGGAGCAACGGACCGCTGGGGCTGAGCCCGAACCTCCCCTGCGTCCGCCCAAAGGGCGGCCCCCGCGACAGCCGCCCGATGCTGAGCAGCGTCCGCGCCGCCCCGTCTGCCGACTCCATAACCGGTACCGAGCCCGGCGCGACTCCCCGCCGGGAGCCGTTTGAATCCCTTCCCGTCAGCCTCCGCAGCGCGCGGGGCCGGGGCCGGGGCTGGGGCTGGGGCTGGGGCCGGGCGCCGCCCCTGGCCGCCATGTTCGTGGCGGGCGGAAGGAGCTGGCGGTTTCCTTCCCGTCTCTGCATTTTTAACGGGTCGCAGGTTGGTGCCGCTCCCCTCTTGTTTCCCGTTCAGGTGCAGGCTGTGACATGGCCCTTCCCCGCCTGCTGCTGCTGCTGCGGCGGTTGCCTGGAGAGCTGGCCCGGCCGGGCTGCGGGCGGGCTCTGCACCGGGCGGCCTCGGCCCCGCCGGTTCCAGGTGAGAAAGAAGCGTTTGTCTTGTCCCCGCCGCCCTCTCGTGCGTGTTGGATGTTTGTTATTTTGTTTTATTTCCTGGGACCCAGGTCAGGGGACTCTGCACAGGCAATTAAAGGTGCACTTGTGATAAATTGTTATACTTGGATAACTTTTTAAAATGTCCCCTCTAAATCCTGCTTTTATTTGACTTTGGCATCTCACAGTGAATTCAAAGTATATCAAAGCAATTTGTCTATTTTTTTTCCCCCTGAGTTTTTACTTCTTTCCCCCCCCCCCCCTTCCTCTGTAGCACACAATTTGTAAACAGCGTGGGTAGCTGAATGCCTAACTTAAGAACAAACCTTCTTGCCCTTTACTATTTAATTTTAAAGGCTGTGGTGAAGGTAGCGAGGGAGATTAGTTCATTTAGTTAGACACATACATAATACATACATGTATGTGTCTAGGTGATAGTGTTCTTCAAATTTCTCCTTGCAAACTGAAACTCTAGCACATTCTGTAAATGGTGTGCTTGGTTTTATAACTAAGTCATGATACCAGCCACACTGGGGCCTGTGGAAGGTCTTCTGTAATCGTGGTTCAGGCCTTTTACCAGTAGTTGCAGGCAGGAAACTGTTCCGTTTACACCCACACAGTGGGTGTCTGTATGTTTCAGTCTTGGCTTGTCAAGCCCCCTTTTTGCTGCTTTTCTCGTTTCAAATCTGCATTTGTCAGCATGCCTCAGAACTGATCTGCAGCTTTCCCTTCTCTTGCCCATGAAAATTGGAGGGCAACAGTTTGCGTTGTGTTCAGATTTCTGTATGAAAGTTTGAGACATAGAAAAAATTCCTCTTAAAAACTTGTTTATAATAATTGTATGTAATATTTATGTCCCAATGTCTTACAGCAGTTGTATTGGGGATATGCGGAGTATTTTCTTTCTGTATGCCTAAATTTAGTTGGTGTTGGGGATGGGAGGACCTCTGTGACTTTTTTTTTGTCTTGCTTCTCTGCAAAAGCCACACAATAATTTCTTACTTTTATTCAAGACTTCAATAGCTTCGTCACACGGACGAACACTTGTGGAGAGCTGCGTTCTGCTCATGTTGGACAAGAGGTCACACTGTATGGATGGATTCAGTATCAAAGGTAAACGCAAACCAAGGTGAAAATGGAGATGCTTATTTGACAGACCCAACGTATGCTCTAGGCCTGGATTCAAACACCTTTTTATACTTCAGGTTATCTTTTAATACCCTGTAGTAGTCACTTCTGAAGTGAGTAAAACAGTTAAGAACTCTGTCAGATCAGTTTTTAAAATTTCAGAGTTTCCTGCAAATGTTAATTGATCCTCGTTACAATACTATAAGCAGTTAAATATTATTACCCTTGATGTATAGGGGAGAAAGCAAGTAATAGCATATTTATAGCAATTCTAACAGCTGCGAGCAAATAATTTCTTTTATATAATGTCCTTAAATTTAATCAAACTATATCTTTTCAACTACAGCATCTAGTAGTGCAATTTTGAAGCATGCAAGCTTTGTTTAAAAAAGAAATAGTAAGAAGAGGTAGTACGCAGAGGATGGAATGTTAATTCCAACAGTTTGCAATAGGTGGCATGATACAATCACTCCTGCTGGGTGAAAAGCATATCTGCATACAGCATGGACAGTGCTCCAAAATATTCTGATCTTGGGTGTGTGCTTGTAAAATTGAGATAGGTCTTGTGGCTTCGGTGAAATTAATTTGTATCGAAAGTCACGTTTTGCGTTTTACAATTCGGAGAGGCTGCTTTTTGTCCAGCATTCTGCAGTGATGGTCTGTGTGGGATATTTATTTATTTTTTTTTTTCCAGAAGGTCCTGAGCATCTCATCTTTAAACAATCGTGGGTGGAGTTCTAGGAAACAGAGTTAGGATTATTGCAATGAGATTTTTGCACTCTTACTTTTAAAGGCAGCCAGAGTGTGTTCCATATGACAGCTTCTTGATGGATTAAGTACAATGGTAGCTGTCTCTTCTGCAGCTGAAGAGATCAAGATTTATGATTCTGGGTCTAGGAGTGTGGATTGTTCATGTGAAGCTTCTTATGGGACCAGTGTGCTCCTTCTTGTTTTGTGGTTGGACTTTTTTTTTTTGTATCCATGTGAACTTTAGTTTTATTGCTCATCTGAAAGTGTTTATCTGAACTATTTTTCCCAGCAGAAAATTGCATGTGTTCAGAATCCCTGCTTTACATTGATTAATGTTCAAATTAAAATCTTGCCTCTCCTGGTTATTTGCACGTTGTTTGTCTGTGACTGGGCAAAATCTGAAACAAATTGTTCAGATTAGATTCAGATGTGGGAAAAGTACCTGTATGTGCATTACTTGGGAGTGATTTGAGATTAGTCGCAAGTACAGAAAGTAGCAAGCTGCCATTGTGCTTTGGCTTAAAAAGCAGAAGACTACTGAATTATTGAAAAAAATGGTTTTCCTTTTGTGTTTTTCATGGATCAGACAAGGCCTGTTTCTGATTTTGAGGGATTTCCAGGGACTGACCCAGGTCATAATTCCCCAGGATGAGGTAAGTGCTACCAAAATATGAGTGTCTATTTTATTTTTTTTTTCCTTTGATCACTTGAGTCCAGCAGACATGAAGAGTGGAATGAAGTACTTTGTGAGACTGAGTGCTCTGACTCACGAGTAGACTTAACCATTATGAGAGCCCTGATCTGACACTGCAACAGAAACATTAATGCTGTTTCCCCTGGGTTATGAGGAGTGATCCTGAATTCAAATGGGCCCTTACGAAATGAGACCCTTGAGCACACTGCATTTCTCCTGTTCTTTGGATTTCTCCGAGACTTTGTCATTTTCTTGTAGGCACATTCCCACGTGAAGAAGCTCTTGTCTAATGCCCCAGTGGAATCTGTTGTGCGAGTGACTGGAATTGTGTCCTCTCGGCCCCCAGGGCAGGAGAATCCGGTGAGGATTCTGAGTTTTTATTCCTTGTGGCAAAGGAGTACTGGGTAGTAAGATTACAGTGGTTTTTGTGTAATAGCTTTGCCGTGGGTTCTGGGTGTGTGACAGCCTATCCTCAGATAATGTGAGGTGAAATAACTGCTCTGACGCGTGACTTAAGAGAGAACCTCAAAGCACATTAGATACCCACGAATTAAATTGTGTTCCAGCCCTTTGAAAGGATAATGGCTACCTTTTTCAGACTTTCAAGGTGTGGTTGAGATTATTTTCAAGAAAAAAAGTTGTTATTGTCATCACAAGTTCCATAGCATGTGATGACCTATTTCTCACTCAAAATAGATTTTGCTGTTCTCATTGTATAGAAAACAGAGGTTGAATAATTTTTTTAGTGTTGTGCATTCCTCAGCTCTCATTATAATCAGCCAGAGATTAATCTGCCAGGATTGTACGTATTCCATCGTTGACAGGCTTAAAAAAAGAACCTGGATTTATGACCATATTTTTTTTTTTTCCGTCTGACCACTTACTGATGTCCATAAAGAATGCAAGCTTCAAGCCATGCTTTTATTTCTTTTAATCATTTATCATTTTGCTGGAAGATCATAGGTACTTTCCCCTGGTAAACAGAAAGAGTTCTGTAGGATCAAATGAACTTTGATGTGGCACAGTGCTAAGTGGGGGAAGCTGGCTGTTCTTCAGGATCTAAGAAAAAGATGCTCAGAACTGGAAGTTCTGAGAAGTTCTTCACAAGTTGCCTTTTTTACTGATGGTGATCCTGCTAATAAACACTGAAATGTATACTGCGTGGCTGTTCATTGAAGCTAATGGACATATTATTTTGTCCGAATGCATGTGCCCTAGAAGGGTTTGTGCCTGACTGTTCCTCTGTGCTCAGCATGTTATTCAAGGAGAAGGCAAAGGAAAATAATTAAATTTCTTGCAGAGATCAGTATACTGCTGGGAAAGAACATACCATCTTTCATGAGGTGGCTTGGTGTTTTTCTGAACGGGAGGGAAATCTAGGGGAAATCTGTCCTTGAGAGAAGTTCTCTGAGGTGTACTGTGTTAGAAGGCAGGGAGGATAATCACATGGGTTTCTTTTCCCCACCCTCGACAGTCGAAGTACCTTTGTCCAATTGTTTTCCCGAAGTTCTGAATCTAACTTTTTTTTTCTTGCCTTTTTGTTCCAGAAAATGCCAACAGGGGATATTGAAGTGAAGGTGGAGACGGCAGAGATCCTAAACTCCTGCAAGAAGTTACCTTTTGAAATTAAGGATTTTATCAAGGTGTCTGTTTTTTCTTTTTTTTTTTTTACCAAAGTGGTGGCTTTTCAATAAACTGGGAATTTACCCAGGATGATAGCAAAACATCTCAGAGCTTCGTCTGGTTCTCCTGATTCTGTTTTGGGGGAAGGATGGTATTTAAAATAGGGGTGCTGCTTGTTAGCTGTGAGGATGTATTTCTAATTAGAGTGAAGCTGAAAACAAAGCTTGAATGATTCCAGTGCACAGGGTTTTCAAGTATCACTGTACGAACAGATGGTGAAGGGAAGAGTGAAAGAAATGAAGCTATGCTAGCTTTTTTGAGAGTGTGAAACAGAACCTGCCAATGCACTGCTGTGCATTCAAGGCAAGGGACAAGTAGCTAGTCAGCCAGAGCATTTTCTTCCTCTTTAAGTACACAGTCTTGTAAGAGATTAGTTTCAGTGCAGGCTCCATGATGTAGGAGAGGCATCACTGTTAAATGAAGATATTCTCTGTGCCATTGAAACTGTGATTGATAGATAGGTCCTCCCTGGAATTGGGAGGACCGGCTTCTGTTCCTTCTGTGTTACGGGTCCTGGACAATTCCCATCTGCACTACTTTAGTTTTCCTGTCTGTAATAAGGATGTATCGGCATTTAGTTCCTTTAGATCTGTGTATGGTACCACTCCTCTGCTCAGAAATCGCAGGGAGGATTGCCACAGTCTATTGCAGTGGACTGTGAATAAGGAGGACTGAAATCCTGAGCTTTGAGGCTACTCTTATCCCAGTAAATGTCTGTCTGTTTTGGCTTTTTTTTTTTTTTTTTTTTTTAAAAGTGATTGTCATACATGGAAACGCTCTCAGTGGTTGATGTTTCTGTGTAGGTTGTGGGTTGCGGCGATAGAGCATCATCCTTTTTTAGCTTCCCCCTTTTGTCCTGTGGCTTTAGGAGCAGCTTCATTGGACATGCAATTTGGTTTATGTCTCTTAATCCTAATTATCTCTTCTCTCCAGAAATCAGAGGCCTTACGGATGCAGTATCGCTACTTGGACTTGCGTAGCTTCCGGTTGCAATATAACCTGCGGCTGAGATCACAGATAGTGATGAGGATGCGGGAGTATCTATGTAACCTCCATGGTAAGAAAAGTACTTGAACAGTGTGAAGCAAACAACATTTTAGCCCTCCCTTTTTCTGTTTTCTATTGCTGGGAAAGATTGTCAGTTAACTTGTTACTCCAGACTGGTCCCACTTAGTATGGATGTGTGCTTGCAGTGGGGTTTTTAGAAGGTTGATGGCAGGTCTGAAGAACAAAACATATTGAAATCTCTTAGCATGCTACAAACCAGTTGTTTCAAATGAGCTATATCCAATGAGACAAGGCCTTTTGCAGGTAGTTTCCCCTCTTTTGGTCACTCAACTTGAGGCGTGTCAAAGGGATGGATTTCTTGTAGGGCTTATGCTTATCTTAAAATCAAGACGTCCTTTTTGGAAAAGCCAAAGCCTCGTTCAAAATGGATAGAGAATTAACAGGTTTTTGACATAAATGGTGTCATCTGTTATGAACAATTCTGGCAGGACATCATGGTAGTTCATAGCCTTTCAATCTGTCATTACACAAGTTATTCTCAGAAGCAATGAATTCTTAGATTTTTTGATTCTGTGGATTTTTAGAGAGGCTGCATGGTGTGCTAGATTACCTATTTTGCTGACTAACCCTACTCTAGCCTACTTTGTGTCATACTAGTTCTTCTCTCTGCTCTCAGCATATTCTCTGTCTGAAGCATGTGTTTGTTCCTCAGGGTTTGTGGATGTAGAAACTCCAACGCTCTTTAAGAGAACCCCAGGGGTATGTATTCTGTTAGTAATGTGGTTTAGCCTCCCGTGGTTGCGTAGGCAGTTCATGGCTGAACTGTTGTCACTTGCCACTCTGCCTTCATTGCTGTTCCCTCACTAAGTGACAGCTCATGTGCAAATTTCTGATGTGATACATTGATCCTTTTAAAAGTAGAGGGAGTGAAAGGGAAGAGGTTATATGTTGTGTCTTAATTTTGAACCTTCAAATAAATAAAATTTCCGACTTGTAGAGTGCATGTTGAATGTAAGTCCTGTCCTGGGACAGCCAGATTATAAAACCAAAAAACTTCCTCTAAGCACTGTTTCCCCAGCATTTATCTCTTTAACTAGTAGGTTACAGCAGCAGTGGTGCTGCTCAAAGCATTTTAATTTCTGAGTTCCTTTGTTTCGTTTCGGAAATAATCACAGATAAGAGAGCTGTAGCCCGGGAGTCGTTGATGCAGCTAACACATGGAGTTCTTGCATTTAAACCCCTGTCTTTGATGGTGTATTGTTATGCATCAGTCTCACAGCGCAGGAGTTGGAGAATCCTCCTTTGGGATATTTTGGACCAAGCTGTTTAACAGATTTTTGGTTTTTAAGTGTAATGTACAAACAGGCATTTCCTCACAAGTGGGATTTCATAATGGGGAAAATAGGTCCTTTCCTCTTGTGCTTGTAGGTTGTGTTGTTAGCTTAGAGTTTTTTGGATTTGATTCTGCAAAGCGGCTGTGTTTAAGGTGGTGCGATTGCCTGCCACAGAATCCAGTCTCCCAGTAATGATCCACCCAGTTTCTACATGAGATGTGATGTGAGACTTAAGTCCCATATATGTTTAACGTAATTGCTACAAAAGGATCCAAGATACTGATACTCGATTTGATTCAACAGTTGAACAGAGCTCAATGGTAGAAATATGCCTGTGGTGGGAGCAAAAGATGGTGAAGGCAGGAAGGTGTTTTGCAGTCTATTAAAAACTGTAACTACCTCGAAAAGGGTAGCCTCTGTTTGCTGCAGTTCCTGGAGAATGCTGAAGAGATTGTGCATTTCATTGTAATTTTGACATACCACTCTTTAACTGCTGTGCTGACGTATCTTGCTGGGAAGTTCAGTGTTTGTCTTCTCTTGCCTGGGTGAATGGAAGGAGGTTTGTAGAAGAAGTGTGAAAAATTGATCCAGAGATTAGGAAACCTATGCACTGATTTTTAAAAAATTTTAGCTTGTATGTTCACTTTTCTTTGTGCTTTGGGCTGAGTGCTCAGAAATTCTCAATTATTTTTAGTTTCTCTCTGGAAGATAATTTTATATCCTCTTCCTTACAGAGAGCAGTAGTTTTTCTTCAGAGTTTGGTGTGATTTTTCAGCTGTGCAGAAGGCTGTCTTCCTGTGTCCGATATTTCCTTCCCTCACAGCTGAGCAAATTGCTGCCGCATTTGTTGCTAGGACTGAACTGTGATATGAGCTGAAGTTAAAGCTCACATCTCACAGGAGGCAACGGAGAGCAGGAAGCATCAGGGAAGCAGAAGTGGACCCGCATTTCAAGAGTGGTGATTAGAGCAGTGTTGTAGTTTTACCAGATGTTGGGAAAAGTCTCTCTTCCAGCTTTCTTCCAAGCACTATTTATAGCCTGTTCAAATAAAGCTACTCTTTCACAGGGTCTGAAAAGATTCCCCCCTGCCAAGCCAAACACAGCCAGATCAGGGGCTGATTTCAACAGAAGGACCTAGCCCAAGCTCATGCCTGGCTTGCCTTTCTAGGGTAGAGGTCCAGACCTAAAATACCAGCTGCTGAATTTTATAGTATTTAGCTTGGCTGCCTTTGGAACCAAGGCAGCAATTTCATTGCCCTTCTCAAAAACTTTTAAATCCCTTTGTGCTTTCCCTCATATTTGACTCAGGGGCAAAGATTTGGAAAACAAGAAGTTCCTAAAGTGAAATAAACCTGCAATGGAGGGAAAGGCTATGGTGTGAACTCATGCTGTCAAACACAAAAGAATCTGTGGGAGGAGAAATGCGATCGAATGCTCTATTTGAAGAATTGGTGTTGATTGCCAGTTGGGGTGATTGTTTGCTTCTAGTGCAGTTGCTCAGATGAAAAGTTCAAGTGAACTTTAAAAATCCATTCTTTAAAATCCATTTTGATTTGATAAACTTGATGTTTTTGCCATTCCGTATCCACTTGTAACATTTTGAGCAAGAAAAACTAGGGCAAGAGAAAGAGCTGAATCGTCTGAAAGAGAAGGGGAAAAAATGGCCTAAAACCCAAAGACTTTTGGACAGCAGCATCTCTGTTGTGTACTAAGTATATTCAGATCAGCTCTTTGTCAAGGAATTGAGGTCACTTATTTGCTGAACTATGTAAGCTTTTCTCTTCTTTCTGATGCCAGGGAGCAAAAGAATTCCTTGTGCCCTCGAGGGAAGCTGGCAAGTTCTACTCTCTACCGCAGAGTCCTCAGCAGTTCAAGCAGCTCCTCATGGTTGGAGGCCTGGACAGGTAAGAGTTTCCTGAACTCCTGTTCTCTGCATGTCCTGTGCAGGATTTGCTTGCTTTAATCTGTGAGGTTTTAGATACTTCCCCAGAAACATGCTGCCAAGGGTTTTGTGTTTTGAAGAGGGATCCTTCAATACTTGGGACTTCCCAGCTAGGCCAGGCCCTTTGCTCCTCAGCAGGAATGCCTCCCAGTAGGAGGAAACGTATCCTGTTTGAAAGTTGAAATCTTCACTGTTGTTTTAAATGGAAACCTGATCTGAAGCACAGTCTATCTGAAGGTTAGAAAGTCTAGTGTGTGATAACAGCCTATCCAAGAGTAACCTATAGAACTGATTGAAGTGAGGCTGGGCAGCTGAGCATGACTGAGACAAGGAAAACATGTTCTCAGGGTGCATGAGTACAAAGCTTTTAATTGGGCTTGTTCCTCCAGATAAAATTGAAGGACAGGGAGGCAGTCATTCATGCAGTGAAATGCAGGCCAAGTCTTGATTATGACTGAGTTTTGCAAGGTCCTTAGTAGAGTTGAGGATTGGAGCAGAAGGTGGGAAAGGGGTTGCGTATGCCCCTGTTGGGACACAGCTCACCTGGCAGCCTCCATGTGCCTCTGGAGGGTGTGGTTTGAGATGGATACAGCTGCTGATCCAGTGGCTTCCACTCAAAATTTCATGCTTATGAGGGGATGAGAACAACCAGGATGTACTTTTGAAGTGATGAGGGCAACCAGGACTATGATCATCTGCTGCGAAGGGAACAGTGCTGCTTTTTTCTTTTTAATGATCAATTCTATAGCCAAAATTTAATTTAGGGTACTTTAAATTGTTACTTAAGTAAAAGTATTATTTCAGGTACTTTCAGGTTGCTCGCTGCTACAGAGATGAAGGTTCACGGCCTGACAGGCAGCCTGAATTCACGCAGGTAACTGGCTTGTACTGCCTTTCACCATCCTCCTCACCTCAAACAGCTTGTAATTGTTTTCCCTTCTGAAGAGTTAGTTTCTGCTAGCACTTGTGCGTTGTGGGAGTTCAATGTTGTTTACTGTGTGTTTCACAGACAGCCCTTTGGAGTTAGTATGGGACATGCACAGAGTAGTTACTGTCCTTGGACAGTCCCAGGTGCAGATGTGGGAATTGTGTTGCACAGTGATTGTGCTTAATGGTGCAATCTCCTCCTGTCTTGCTGGGTCAGGCGTCCTATTCCTCAGCCTTGAGATCCCGGGCAGAGTTAGCCTGGTTCATTCAAGGCTTCCCCTTCTGTCCTTGTCGTGATTACCTCAGTTCTCTGAGGAGATCGTGTCCTGAGTCATCAGGCTGTAGGGAAGTCATAGGCACACCCTGAGTCCAGTGCAGTCATGCTATGATTTAATACAGTATATTGTTTCTTTTTATACTAGCTTTATAGTCAGGAGCTTCTGCAAGTAGCAATGCAAAGGCAAAACCTATAGCTAATGTGGAATCCTCCCTCCTGTTTTCTTTTTTAAGATAGATATAGAGATGTCATTTGTAGATCAAGCTGGGATCCAGAGACTGATAGAGGGCCTCCTGCAGTATTCCTGGCCTGAGGAAAGAGGCTCCATTACAACTCCTTTCCCTTCCATGACATATGAGGAGGCGTTGGCTGACTATGGGACTGATAAACCAGACACTCGTTTTGGGATGAAGGTGAGGGTTTGCCCCTTGGAAACTTGCAGCTTCTCGTTTCTGTTAGTGTTTTAAGAATAATCTGTTTAAATAGTGTATACGTGATTGGCCGGAGTTCTTAATCCTGTAATTTACCCAAGGTGTCTATCCCATAATCATCTCTTGGGGAAGAGAAAGTTTGATTATTTGACTGTGGGAAAATGTAAGTTTTAAGAAAATTTTGTTTTAAAGATAGTGTAGTGTTAGGAAGCCATGCATTTTGACTGTCTCAGGAACAGAAGCCATAAGGCCTCCACAGGTGCCTTAAGTGTTTGTCTGCTGCGCTCCAAAGCACACTCCTGGTGAGCATGCTTCATGAGACAGGCTTCTCCAGCCTTTTAATGGCCTGAGGATATTTTCAAGATAACCAACTGTGGTAGTGTGCATACACTGTTTGTACATTAAATAAGAGTGTGAAAGTATGAAATAAGAATATTGACAAGCGTATTAAGAGGAACAGTGCTAAAAAGCAACAAAGCATCTTATATTTCCCTGGGCATTAATTTTTGGGGTTTCTTTCTCAGTGTGCAGCTCTCTCCACTATGATAAGATGTCACCACCTCAACCTTGCATTTTCCTGGCTCAAACGCAATTTTGGGTTTTCTTGGCTGTCTTGCATTTCCGTTTCTGCAGCATTCAGCTTCGTTATGGTTATTCCAGCTTGGCTTTTGTTCCTTTTTTTGTGAACCCTCTGATTTCAGTGAACAAAGAAATGGAGTCCCAGGGAGTGGTGTGGAAGGTGTTAAGATACAGGTGTGGGATTTTTTGCGTTGTGTTCCTACCACCACTGCTTTTTCCTGTGATCTGTCCTTTTTCAGATAGTGGATATCAGTGACTTCTTACGAAGATCAGACATTCAATTTGTGCAGAATGCACTCAGTTACCCCCGCGGCACTGTCAGAGCCATTTGTATCTCTCAGGGGGCGGTAAGTGATGCTTTTACATAATGCTTATGGTTTATGTGAAATAAATAAAATACCAATTTATATTCCTTCATTGGTATGGAAATGTTCCCTGCTATTAGTGGGGGAATAGTGCCCTTCAGGGAATTTGGGATTGGTTGTGATTGACGTCAGGTTAGGCTGAATGGTGTTAGAAGAGGAGAATGGAGATGATCAGGTGGGGAAGAGTACATTGTCCTCAGGGAGGAGCAGAAGAAAACAGAGCTGCAAGGTCCTTAGAGGACAGGGAAGGTTTCAGCTTGCTTTTGTCAAGGGTGGCTTCTGATGTGCATTTCAATAATAAATTGTGCTCTCTGGCAAGAGGCTGAAGTAGAGCCAGGTATGGCACAGCTCTGTTTTGGAGAGAAGAGTCAGGTGGTTACAAGTGTTTGCTTTTGCTGCATTTGTGAGCACAACTCACGTCTCATAATGAGAATGTCACAGACCAAATCCAAGGCTGACAACAGATGTGGAAAATTGACACAGCCATGTATTTTGGCAGGGAAGCAGATTTAATTCTGGCTGTGGTCATCTTTGCAGCTTGGGCAGCGTGGAAAAAAAATTGTTAAACACTGAGTTTTACTTGGGGAATAAGACTTTCTGACCACAGTTTGTTTTAGGATTCCTTTAGTTTTGGTGCAAAATGCAAGTTACTAGCTTCCCACAAGAGGGCACTAAGGTTTGTGTTTGAGCAAAATGAAAGTGGAGTCTTGAGCTTCTCTAAACATTAGAGTAGCTGAAAAAAAAATCAAGATCTTGACACAGGTCCTCACTTACTGCATTTCTCTGCATTTGTCAGCCCAGTTGGTTTCCCTCTGTTCCGCCAAACTGAGCTATGCCTTCCCATCAGCAGTGTGGTGTTATAACCTTGTCCCTGCATGCTGGAGACAGTTTAGTTGGCATAATCTAACTCTGCTGATCTATGAGCAGGGAGAAAAACTGTACAACCTAGAGGGGCCTCTTCCTGAGAGGAGCCCTTGGTGGGTGTCATCACACTCAGCTGCAGCCTAGTGCTGTGGCCCCTGTCCTGTTCCACAGCCCTCATAAGAACTTGTACTGGAAACTAAAGAACTTGAGAAGTCTGGAAACAGCTCAGTAGATTTGAATCCTGGTCAGACTTTCCATGAATTTTGCTGATGTTTAATGTGTCGTCTTTTACTCTTTCTCCAGAGATATCTTAAAAATAAAGATGTGGAGTCATTAAAGGATTCTGCAAAATCCCAGTTTAACCAGGTGAGGCATTGGAAATGGTGAATGACAAAGTGCGTATAAAGGCACTTGCAGGCAGAGGAAGATAGAAGAGCGGTTTTCAATAGCTGAGTGCTGCCTGAGCATGTGATGCTTCAAGGCAAAAGAGGGCAGCACTGGACTGAACATACTCTTATCTTTCTGTAGGAAATCATGGAAATTATCTGCAGGCCTGACGGAAGCTTGAAGTCTTTGCTTACAAAGTTTCTTGGTGAGAAGCAGCAGTCAGAGCTTATCCACGCACTGAACATACAGACGGATGATGTGGTACTGCTGGCAGCTGGTGAACACAAGCAAGTGGTAGGAAGTATTTCTTGGGTGGCTGTGTGAGCTGAATGTTGCTGATGATGGCTTTGATGTTATCTGACCTTAGTCTAGTTCTTATTATTGAAATAGGTCATAATCTAATTCTGTGTTTCTCTGGAGCTGAAGCTATAGCAACAGCAAACAAGGCATGAAATGTACTGATTGCTTTTATTTCCCCCAGTCAAATTCTGGGAAGAACTTGTAACTGAAACGAAGGCTGGAATATAAAACACAAACAAGTCAGTGCCTCCTTTTCTCTCACCTTAACTTAATTTTTAAGGATCAAGCAGAGATTGGAAACAAGGTCAACTAGGTAATTTTATCTCCCATAAGCAGATGATGAGAGTGAAGCACAGTTAGCAGCAGTCATGGGAGATTCTGTTGCTACCCTTCTCTGTGGTCTTGCCAACAGACATTGGTTTCCAACCATTGGTTTATGCCAGGGTGTCATGCTTTGCTTGATAGCCAAAATTTTGTCATATTCTCTGTGCCTTAATTTCTCTATCTGTAAAGTGCAGATCTTGCCTGTGCTTCCCCAGTTAATCCACATCTGTGTGGAGCTTCAGATTAGTTTTAGGAGAGTTCTGTGAGGATGGAACATTTAGGAGAATGTGAACTTTCCAGCTCCTTACTCACCTTTCTTTGTCAAACCCTGGAGCTGCTGTTGCCTCAGCAGGAAGGTATTGTCTCACAGGACACAATGCAACAGCATTTAAGCCAACAATGCATTGCAACTGATGCTGTCTCTAATACTACCTTTATGAAACATTCTTTCCTTGGTCGGTGTTTGAGTGACCTCCCTGTTAATACAATTTTCCTGTCTCATTCTCTCCCTTCTCCCTTGCAGTGCTCTGCATTAGGAAGCCTACGGTTGGAGAGTGCTGACCTTCTTGAGGCGGCTGGGCTGGTACTTCGTGATCCTACAGCTTTTCACTTTCTGTGGGTGGTGGATTTCCCGCTTTTCCTCCCAAAGGAAGAGAATCCCACTGAGCTGGAATCTGCTCATCACCCTTTCACTGCTCCTCATCCTTCAGATACCAGCCTCCTTTATTCTGATCCCACAAAGGTAACTAACTTCATGCCTGCCATGCTGGCTCCTTTACAGCTGTATGTTCTGGAAATCTGGGCCGGTAGCATCTGTTTTTACTGTAAAAAGGGATGTTGTTTCATGGAACTGACTGCATATTGTATCTGTTTGGAAGAGATGGCTTCCAGATTACTCGGAGTGACAAATACCCACGTGTGCCTGCACAAAAGGGGCTTATAGGAAAGAGTTGCTTAAGGGGAGGAGTCTTATATTCTTACCCATCCCATGTTGCTTCAGGTTTTGATCAGCTTTGCAAAAGGATTTGTACCATTCCCACATCTGTCAGCAGTGCTTCGTGCCTCTGATAGGACTGGTACCTGAACTGCAAGGTTTCACTGAGAGAGCAGTGCTGTAGTATGCCGTTTCTTCATTCCATTTCCAGTGTCTCTGCTGTCTGTGTGCATGTTGGTGTTAAATTCAGCTGTGCCCCAGCCTTCATAAGGTGCTTGTTCATTTCTTTCTGCAGGTCCGTAGCCAGCACTATGACCTTGTGCTGAATGGCAGTGAAGTTGGAGGTGGCTCCATCAGAATTCATAGTGCAGAACAACAGCGTTTTGTGCTGGAGAAAGTGCTGAAGGTAACACCTGCAGATGTCTCTAACATTTTCTTGGAGATTTAAAGGACTAATTAATTTAAATATCCATTTCAAATTCTGAAAGAAACATTCGTGTGCGTCTCAGATAAAGAAACATAACTGCTAGCCTTGAGTGATGGATGACTTTATCATACCTTCATCTTACGTTGCTACTAGGAAGAGTGACACTTTTTATGTAACTTTGCAGGAGGACTCTGAGGTGCTTTCCCATCTACTTGAGGCTTTAGAGTTTGGAGCTCCACCTCATGGAGGAATTGCTTTAGGTGAGTACTCTGTAGCTCTCCAGGATGCTGATGTCTTGTGACTTTTTGTTGTTGTTGCATGTTAGATCCCAGGAACAAGCCTTATGATTGTTAGCAAAAGCCTTGTCTCCTTCTGACAGAGAGGGCAGTGCTGGTGTTGCTATTTGGCACCACCAGTGTGGTAACACTGTGTGGGCTTAGAAGGAAACAGAGGTTTCAACACCAAGTGCAGAGTGTTTTGGTGTTCTTCCCCAGCGTCATAGTGTGATTTATTTCTTATGCAAGGACCAAATCACGTGTTGATGCCTCTAAGGATGATCCTTATACACTGTTCTACAAACAGAGTGTTCATTAAGATTAGGTCATCTTTTTTCTCATTCCTGTGCAGCGAGAACAGGATCCCTGTACTGCATGCCTAGAGGCCTGGGACAGCAGGGACTGGGACTTTGTGTTTCACGCCCTGGGTCACTGCCACAACCTTGCCCTCTGCTTCAGTCTCACTTCCCTTCCTTATCTGTTTTGGTCATTAATTCAGATAATGTCAGATTTCTTTTTTCCTAGAACACTGAAAGCTTGTGGTTTTAAAAAAGAAGAAAGCCAAACATGCCCCCCTCCCAAACAAACGAAAAATCCCCCTGCAAAAGACAAAGGTAGCGTTTTCACCAGTTTTCCAGTGTGATTTCCCTCCATCCACTCACCCAGAGGCTCTTGTTCTTTTTGAATTCTTCCTAGTTGTTGTAATTCTTCAGAACTGGTTGATCAAGAGCTTTGAGCAGTTAAGCAGAGACAGTGTTCCTGCCACTTAGCTGCCCTGGTTTCGTTATGCTATCTTTGCAAAGGCACTGTCTCTGTCTTGCAGTCCTTGGTGTGTTACAGAACTCTCTGTAATATTGAAAAGCTTTATCTTGATAGGCATTTCTGCTCTTTAGGCAAGTTTGTTTCTGTGATATTGGTTGAGATTACTTTTGTTCTTCAGGTTCAGTAATACTATCTATTCCATCCTTCTTATTTTTTGGAATCGGAGGAAGTAATACAGGGCCATAACTCAAGTGGTTCACCAATTTGTTTTCTGCTTCTAGGACTTGACAGGCTGGTGTCTCTCATTGTTGATGCTCCCAGTATCCGAGACGTCATTGCTTTTCCTAAATCCTTCAGAGGACGAGACCTGATGGGCAATGCTCCGGACTATGTCACTCCAGAAGAACTAGAGCCATATCACATCCAGGTTTCCTGGCCTCTTGCAGAAAAAGAGGCAAAGAAAAACTGATGTAAGCCAATTTGTTTAACCAGAGGTGGTTACAGCTTCTAAATACTAGAATTCAGTTCAGAAAACATCAGCTATGGGAGGATGGGGGCCAGTACCACCCTGCTGTACTTTGGCAGTTTCAGAATTGAATGGGAAATGGATATGAGGGCTCCCTGATAGGAATTCACCTTTGGGCTGGTAATGGGAAGGAGAACTAGAAAAGTAAAACAAAAGAACATAATTTTAGCAAAGGATATTGAGACTATTGGCTTTGGGGTGTCACATTGCAGGGAAGATGTGATATATTTTTTTCACTCCCCACTTTTTACATGTCTCTTGTAAAGTATTTCTCTTCCGATCTGGAGGAGATAGTGTCAACTTGCCCGGCAGAATGTTTTGTATTCCTGATGATCGTTGAATCTGTTAGCTGAAGACTGCTAGAAAACAGCAGTGCTGTGCTGGGCCAAGAGCTCTGGAGTAAAACTTCAGTGCAGCCAGCCGCTTGTCTCGTGTTAGAGGATACAAGATCATCCAGAACTTGCCATGGGGAGTTGATATTCAGCTGTGTTCTCTCTCCAAAGAGGAGGAGGAGAGAAGCATTTGTAATATTTGCAACGGTTGTCCTCATAATACTCGTGAAAGAGGTGATAATCTGTCTTTGGGGCCTGTGGTCCTGGTGTTTTGCAGCACACTAATTCTGAGGTTTGTATGTTTGTAAATAAAGTTTATCTGGCAATGTAGTTTGACTGAGCTTGGCTTTGGGCTTTCTGTATAAGAGTAAGCTGCCAGTTTTTCTTTGTGACCCCTGATCCCTCCAGGAGATGACAAGAAATCTGTGACAGCATGGCAGGATTGCCAGTCTTCTGTGAATTCTGCCTGATCCTGCAAACCTGTTGCTACAGTGCTGAGTGATGCAGCAGCAAGTTCCTCACAAGTAATTGTCTGTTCATCCCTGTCCCACACCAGCACAGCCACAGTGCAGGAGCAGCTCTGCTGAGTAGAACATGGGCTCTAGCAGCATCCTACTAGACCAAGTCACTTGGCTCTGCTCTGCAGTGTATAGCAAGCCCTCTGCAGAGGCACTCCAGTAGGTGTTCTTAACTCTGTGTTTAGGTTGGAGAAAGCAGAGAATTGGCAAGAGGAAAGGAGGAAGGTGAAGCTGAGGAAAACAGAAGGAAGAGATTACCTGAATAAGCTAGGAAGATGATGCAAAGGAAGAAAAGAGAGAGCTACTGTGTCCCAGCTGGGAAGGACAGCAGGAGGCATCTGCCAGAGGAAGTGCAGGAGGACAAAAGAAGGACAGCAGTTCTTCTCTGAGCTGATACCGAACTCCTGCCTTCTGCAGGAGATCCTGTCCTGCAGATTCTGGGCTGCTCCAAGGGTTATCAGCTAATTCAGTCTCCACATTGTGGGATGATAACATTACATAGTGGTGGAGACTGTTGGTGTTTTTTTTTAAATACTGGACTGTCCTTCTGATAAACAGCAAGAGAGGTGGCTCTTCTCCTTAAGATTGTTTTGGGTTTTTTTTGAGTGCTTTATGCAGGCAAAAAGTACCATCCATAGACAAGTAACAGTAGAGCTGACTTGCTTCTGCTCTGCAGATTATAAGGTGATGGAGTTATGTGTGTAAGAAGAAAACCTAAATCCTTTCAGTCCGTGATTTGTGTTCACATTCATTGTAGCCAACACTGAATTCCTTAACTTTTTTCTTGTATAAGCTGTTAATTTTGATCTTGAAATTAATTCACTTTTGGGTTTGTGGTGGGTTTTTTTTTGTTTGGTTTGGTTTTGTTTGGGTTTTTTGTTTGTTTGTTTTGTGGTTTTTTTGGCGTTGTTTTTTGTTTTGTTTTGTTTTTTTCCCTTCGCCCCCTCCAGTAGAAGCTGTCAGTAATGGACTGAGGATCAGTTTTCAGAGAGAAGCTGAGCTGAAAATTGGATCCCTACGCAGATCCATGTTAAAGACATTTATTTTTTTGTTCTTGTTTTTGTGGGAGGGAAGAGTCGCCTTATGAGAGTTATACCAGCTATTTTGTTCCATTAACTTGTTAAGTGGTGATGTGGAATACAGCTACTACAAGCTTATGTATTATATTCAGACTGCTTTTTTAGAGGATGCTGGATTTTGCTATTTAGTTTCTTTACTGTTAGTGACATTAAGATTTGTGTGGAATTTTCTTGAGGGTCACCTGTGTTCCTAAAGCAAGGATGTCAGAGGCTTGTTTAAGGATATGGAATCACAGAAAATAACAGTTCTGAGAAGCTCTTAATTTTCTCCAGACTATTATTTATTGTAACTGTAATCATAACGTGCTGAATTTTTTTCTAACTGTGAAAAAGGGGTGCTGTTTAGTTAGTAACGGTTTGCAAAGGCAAATGCCATTTACATGTAAAGAGTCCTAGTTCTTTAAATTAGGATTATCATCAAGCATTCGAAGGGTAACTGATGCTCTAAGAGGCTTAAGCAGAAATATAACATTGCCTGGAACCTTCTTGAGAGCACTTGTTAAAGCATGTGAGCAGGCTGTCTCTGAGGCATACACATCCCTCTCTTGTGCAAGCTGTTTTGTGTGATGTTTGTTTACCCACTGCTATATTAAGGACTTACTGCAGTTTTAAGTGTGTGAGACAGCCACGATTAGCCACAATGAAAAAAATGCAGCAAAACGTCATCTGAGCTGCTGCAGTCCTGCCACAATTAGGTCAGTGGAAAAGACGTGTCCCAAATTTATGCAAACCATCTGTGCTTGGAGTTGTGAATGAAGGTGGCTTACAGTACAAGTGTGTGAATTTGCCAGTGGTCGTGTGGGTGTTGCCACAGAGAAGACGTTAATTGTTTTGGTTTTTATAGAGCATTGTGTAAGGTTTTACTTGGGCTTGTGAAAGCCTTACCTACAGAGAGTCACTTTTAAAGCACAATCCGGTTGGCATACCAAGCTGCATGTTTTGGTAGAAGCCAGAGTAGGCAGGCATTACAATGAACTACCTGGAAATAAGGGGCAGTCATTGCAAACCAGTATCTCCTGTTTGCTGAAGAAAAGCTGCTGGCCTGTGATCCTGAAAACAGCTGTTAAAGCCACTGCTACATTTCAGCACAATTCCATCACAAACACCTGCTGAATATAAGCTACAGCATAACCACAAACTGCAAGCTTCTACAGAGCCCTCATTGCTTCTACCTTCCTTTCTTTCTCCTGTGTGAGGCAAACCTATGGAGAAATGTTGCTATGTCAGCTGTGCCAGAAGGTCCTGGACTTCTCTAGTAAGAGTTAATATTTGAGTAACCTTTCATTAGTGGTGTGGTGTATCAGAAAAGGTGGATGAATCCATATTGCTGCATGGTTTGTTTTTTTGTTTTCCTTGCCCATGCAGCAGCAGTCTCTAGGCCAAACTGGCAGTGTAAATCCTCATCAACTTAACGAGAGTCCAAAGTCCTTGAGAGTGCCTTTGTACTATTCCTTTTTGTCCGAAGAGCAAGCAGTAATACAGTTGGAATACGCAGACTCCTCCCTGTGCTGGAGGTACTAATGACAGCTGTTACCAGAAGCACCCCGCTGGCGCACAGAGCAGCTTCCCATGCTGCAGAATGTATGCACATAAAATTGGTAACAACACCCGTTTCATTACTGTCTTCAGATTCCTGCGGTGATTTCCACGTGTCATCTTGACTCCTCTGCTCTTACCTCAACTGCTTTTCAACGTGTGTGTGTGTGTGTGTGTGTGTGTGTGTGTGTATGATGGACAAGAGAATTGCCCAGCCTCTGGCTACTCTGCCCGGAGCAATTGGCTTTGTTGGGAATCGAATCACTGGCTGGACACTGGTGCTGCCCGAGGATTTGTTTTGGTTCTTTAGTGGTACAGATCAGCTTGTGGTGGTTGAATGTGTTCCTTGATATGATCTTCTCAACTCCAGAGAAGTTAATGACTAGCATACATGGGATGTCAGCAGTAGGGTGGGCAGTGGGATTGTACAAGGAGGAGGCAGGATGAGTTGTGTGTAAGGCTTCTGTGCTCTAACCCCACCAGCTTGCTGATTTTCTTATTAGATCTGAACAGAACACTGCTAAAATGCAGAGACAGTTTATTCCCTGCTTGTAGGGGAACTGGCTCTGTGTATGTGTCAATAGATTTAAAGGGAACAACCCTTTAGTAAGTTTATACTGCCCTTTTGTAACAGCAGAGAGAAGTTTCTGGTGTGTTTCAGTATTTCCCTCACTTCTAGAACAGGAATGTAGCATGCTGATGGGATTCTCTGCAGCCGAAGTGTGGGTTTGGGTTTTTTCTGAAAAGTTTCCAATATTCCTATGAGAATATTCCAGGTTGAGCCAAGCTTGGGAGAGATTGCAACGTTTGAGTTCAACCATCCCAGATGGCTTGGGTGAGTTTGGCTGCAAGGGTTTTTGTATAAGCTGCCATAAAGATAGGAACTGCTTTGAGAACTCAAGCTGGAGTCTAATCCTATATTGTGCTGATATCTATCTCTGGAGTTAGCTAAACTCCAATATAACTTCACAGCAGCTTTGTGTAATCCCATGCTGCAGATACCCAGGGGTCCAGGGTGCTGGTTCATTTCCATTTCTGTTCAAAACAGACCACTGCTGTACAAAACCATTCTAATTTGTAACAAGTCAGCAGGAATTTTCAGAGAGTAATTTCAGCAGCTTGCAACTGGATTTGTACCCACTGTTTTACCCCATGGGGAAAAGGGGAGAGCTACTGCTCTGTATCATCACAGTCCTGTAGCTGGAGTCTGACAGAAGGGCATTTGTGCACACTTCTCTTCTGCACAGGGACCTTAGCTCCGACCTGATGTAAGGACACTTGGTGCGGTGAAAGCCAGAGGACATTGCTTGGGGGTACAAAGCTACTCCTGGAGCTAGAGTTGTGTGCCAGACCCAACGCTGCTGCATGTGAGCAGGAGGGGGGTGCTTTGTACATCTCCAGCGCTAGGAAGGCTGTGACTCTGCTGCCCTGTATTTCACAGGCATCTCCCACTGGGAGGAGTGGAGCAGGTGTGGCCTCGGGTGATGCTGCACCGATGTCCAGCATCTGGTGAACACAGGCAGCCTCAGAAAAAGAGGCTATAATCTCAAGAGCAGAAGGATAAGGAGAGCTTATTCTCCCAAATGTAAGGGTTTCTATTTTTTTCCCTGCTTTTATACCTTTAGTTGCTTGCACAATGATGTGGTTTGCCCGTGCTTGCTTGCTGTCAGTGCGTGCCACCAGCCGCCTCGTGAGGATGCTTGGTGCGCTCTTTGGCTCGTGTGGTAGCAGCAGCAGCAAAGGCAGAGACAACTGACAGCCACCTCAACGGTACCAGACAGAAGGTCCCTCGTGTAAGCTTCACGTGACTTCACCTCTGAACATTTGGACTCTTATTTTAGGAGTTTTTGGTTTTGTTTTTGTTTTTTTTCCAAAGCATTGTTTTATGTAATTAACAAATGTTGATTACATGCAGTCACCAGCTGTGCCAGCCACAATTTTACAGCAAACAGAGCTCCGTGACAGATCTATTCAGCCTAGATTGGTTACATTTGCCTCTAATAATCCATCAGGCTCTGGCTTTCTTGTTATGTTTCGATAGTCTTTGTGCTTACTGTAATGCTAGAGTTGAGTTGAAGAAAAATGTTATGGACAGTTCTTGCATTAACTTGGTCATATTTTAAATGTATTTGTATTTCTGTAGCCTTGAGTTCTGCTCTTAAATCATGTGTTATTCTCAAAAGTACTTCCTCTTGCTTAATTTAAATCTCCCCTCTGATCATTTCATAAGGTGCCTTCACATTTAGGTTATTAGAAAGAATGAATACTGAAATTCCTTCTGTATTTTCCATTCTGCTCATAACTTCACAAACTTGTATCCTCTGTTTTTCAACCACATGAATTTTCAAATTTAGAGTTTTGGGCTATCTCACCTGCCTTGCTGTGGAAATCACTGCATACCTCCTGTGCTACCAGCTGTGACCTTCTGTACACCCATCGACAGCTGAAGTGGCCAAAAGTTGATGCTGTTGTAGGTTGTTTGGAGCCTTTTTTTTTTTTTCTCTTCCCCCACATGTGTTGCTGTTTATATTTGTCAGCCTTCACTTTCTGCTTTGTACTGTATAAAGGTACTAGATAACTTCTGTTGATGCAAAAACTAGCATTAACCGCATACTTCAGTTAATATTTAAAAAAAAATAAAATTATCAGAAAGATCACAACGTACCTGAAAAAGAAAGGAGCGAGCTTTGGCAACACTTTGTGCTTTCCCAAGTAGCAGGTGTATATCAAAGTGAGTGATACAAAAACACTTCTGGGAACAGTTAGTACAAGGGGCAGGTAGAGTGGCATTTTTTTTTTTCTGGAACAACAATCTCAGTGTGCTATTGGATTTTTAAATATTATCCTCTATTTAGAGAGTGATAGATTTAAAACACTCTGTCCTGAGAATTTTGCTTGTTTGCTTAGCAATTTGAAGAGAATTGCAGGTGAAGGCTTCAGCTCTTTGATGCTGTCCCTTGAAATGCAGGCTCCTCATTTGTCATCTATTCAATTTTTCTTGTCATTACATCTTCATTTGTGTATAAAGAAAAAGACATCCAGTACGATTTTGTAAAAGAAAAGCTTAAATGTGGTTGTTTGGGGTTTTTTTATAGCATGAACAGAAGTAATTTGACAGCAATTATGGTGCCAGGGCTGTGAGTAGCGTGGTACTGAGCAACTGGAATCCTTTCAAACAGCATCACTTCACTTTGAGTGGTGAAACAACAGTGTCCAGAGCAGAATGGATGTGATATTTCTCCTGGGTGATACAGCCCCTGGTAATGGTGGAATGCTGTTTTTTTTGTGGCTCTGTACAAACATATCAGAGAACAAATAGGAGAGGTGGGTGGATGACAGGCTGACTAGCTCAAGGTCACACAGGGTATTGTCCCAGAGGGAGCATCCCGGGAATACCGTAACAGCTCACGTAAAAAGCTAACTCCTCTCTAACCTCCCATACTTCTTTACAGAGAAAAAAGGCTGGAGTTTAAATAAAAAGTACTATGTTGTATTTGTAGTAAAACTTAAAAAAAGCAATTAGGGAAGGCAATTTGTAAAAATCCCAATGATATTTTAAATAGAATTTAAAGTGAAAACACATAAAGCCATGAATTCCCGTGTCATATTTTCACTCTTAATATTGTATAACCAAAGACAGATTCGGCAATGTTTGAGAGGGGAAAAAAAAAAAAGATTCTTTTAACAGAAAAACATAATTTTAGCACAGCTACTGCAGAAATATACAGGAGCAAGCTCTGCCCACAATTGCTTTTGGAGATAGCTTGCTGATTTCAGTGCAGTTGCAGGAGCCACGTGAAGAAAATAACTGGCATGCTGTTACTAATTTAATTTGTGGAAGATGAGGTAAATAGTAATGGATATAAACGCCCATTAAGTGTAGACTCACCAGTTAAATAACTCTGCTGACTAAATTAATACACAGAGAGATGCTTTGTAGTCAGGATGACATTCAGCTGGAATGATACGCTCTGAAAGGCAATTTCTGCAAGTTTATAATTTTATTAATGCTACCTGAACTACTTTCTGTTTAAATCTACGTGGTGAGCCTGCAGACTTTTTTCTTCATGTCAAAGTCATTTACATTCCCTCTTTCTGCTCCTCGCTGCTTCCTTGGCAGTGCTGATCAAAGCATTGGAGGGATGCCCAGTGAGCAAACCTTCATTATTTCAGCTGGGACCAGTTTTTCGATCCAGCACACTGCGTAGTCTCATAAACAGCAGCTGCAGCTCAGGTGAGGAACAGGAATAAGTGCCTGAGGTTTGGAGAATATGGATGGGAACGAGCTTGACTGAAATAAAATAATGTGCAGTTAATTCATGCTGCCACCTTGTGGCTCCTGCTTTAAAAGAGTTAAAAATACTGAAAAGTGCCCAAATTATCAGAATCTACCATGCAACAGTAGGAAACACTAGAGCTGCTCTTTAAATAGCCAGTGACACAGAAGATTTGTGTGTGTGTTCCTAGGGGTTACTGTTGCCTTTGACATCATAAAGTAGATGGCCGCTTTCTTCCTTAGCCTTTTACAGAGGTGTGAAATAAAAGCTGGAAGTGCACAGTGTGTGCTTATGTATATCTTCTGTGACATGATGCATCTTCTTATGGAGAACAGACATCACATCATGTGCAGTTATAGGGGGGTTTTCATGCATTTTAACAAATTCATAAACAGAAAAGGGCACTAACATGGAAGTCAGTGCATAGCATTCGTTTATTACCTGGAGCATGAGTAAAACCAAGGAGGAGAAGCCTCACCGAAGTCTGCTGAAGGCTGTGTCCACCTTGGTGTCGTGAAAGAAGAAACGATGAGGGTGATCAGGAGGGTGAGTTGCTTAACTTGCCTTGCTTTCAAGAGTCAGGACTTGAACACGATGCTACCGAACAGCAGAATGTTTCTAATTGGGCGTAATACTTTTATGACCTCTTTGGCAGCTCTTGCATTTCACTTGACCTTGCTTTTGACCTGCTGTAGGTTTGTTTTGTGTGTTTTTTCCCTCCTCCCTGGAGCTAGGATTGCTCATGCTGATGTCTCAATTTTCTTCTCTGGCTGTGGATGACTCCATCCGATTCCCTTAGTCACTGTGGTCCCTGTTGCAGGCACACGCGGGGACTTCAGGAGGCAGTGCCTCCTGGCAGCTCCATGTGCTTCTCCAAATCTTTTTTTTTCAGGGCATTCTGAGTTGCCATTTGCCATTTATAACATTTCAAGTAATGTTGGATAGATGGTGTGTTGGACTGCCCTGCATAGGTTGCATGGCCGAATGAGATTTATTTTTCTTTCCCCCAGGTTTCTATCTCAGTATCACAGTTTGGTTTCTTCCAGCTTGCCTAACTCGGAGCTTGCCTCTTGAGCAAAGGGAGCGAGCTTTTGGTGACAGCGACCTAAAGTGCCACTACTACCTGAATAACCACAATTCTCCCTTTGTAACACTGGGATTTGTTTATATCTCTAAGCCGGCAAAACAAGTGCTTTTTGCTTTGTCATGACCCCTTAATGTAAAAAATACTTGTTATGATGGTGACAACCCTGCCTTTCAGTAGTCCTGGTAAACGCGACAAATGAGTACTCCTCGTACTATTAATGTGCAAGTAGGATAATCATGGGAACAGAAAGACCTATTGAAAAAAATATCAAGAACGCCAAAATGCTTAATGCTTTATTTTTTTTTGTGCTAGTCGTTGTTAGAAAGTGCAAGAAAAAGAAGTGCTGACTAGCACTGCTGGCGATAATGACAAATAGTGAGATCTCTGCTCAGAGTAGAGGAAAAAATATGAAAATGTTGGACAAGTAAACCATGTAGTTTTTTTTGAGGAAATTAATCTCAAACCAAAGTAATATCATCCTATGACAAGATTAAAAGGTCTTATTTCTTAGGAGAGAGGCAGTACGTGACAAATACCAAGTCTTTTTGGCATGATCACCCCTAATGTGACTCTAGATGAAACTGGATACAAAGTGGTTGGATGATGCTACTCAGGGGGAAAAAAAAAAATTAAACATGTATTTTCAGGTGCTTGTCCTGGGAACATTTCTTTCAGTTTTGGACGGTGAATAGAAATTGTAGTTTTGTATATTTCTTAACAAAACTAGTACAAATTTGGAGAATCTGTAGGCTACTGGGAGAGGGATATGGCTGGGATTCAAACCTTGACAAATACAGAAATGGTCATGGAAAAACTAGGATGCCATGCAATGAAGATAAATGCAGGTTGCTGAATTTGGGAAAAAAACCCCCAGCTCTGTAGCCCGCAGCAGACAACCGGCTGTTCTGACAGCAGAAACTGCTGGTGTTTATAGCGGGTCACAAGCCAAACATGAGTCAACAAACTGGTCCTATTGTGAAACAGCAAACACCACGCTGGGGTGGAAACAGTCACGCAGACAGCAAAACACACGCTGCTGCCTCTTCGCTCCGCTCAGCATGGTGTGGTCCCAGCTCCAACACCTGATTTTGGGGATTTGAAGCTGTGCCCTTGAAGAGAATCTGCGCGCTGCTGTAATCCCCAGCCTGTGCTTCCGGACCAGCGAAGAGCAGCTCTGTTTGCTTGCTGCCTCGTGACGTAGGTGTCGAATGATTCTCCGTGCTACAGAAAAGCTGTTTCCTCCTGTCTGCAAGCAGGGAAAGCAAATTGGGTTCTCTTTTTGGAGTCATGTGTGGTTCTGTCCTGAAGCTTGATTCCTGGCCCATGCAGAGTTGATCTGTGATGCCGGTGTGCTTGGACAGTTAGTTCTACATTCGATTGCTCCGTCTTGTTTAGTAGGTATTGATGTCGTCCAAGAGGGACAGATACCGATATTCAGGTAGCTGTGAAAGTCCATTCTTGTATTGTTTGCTTTATCTCATTGCATATTTGTTGTTGTGCACCACAAAGCTGGAGTACGGCTCCACAACACATTTTGCAGAGCTGCCGCTGACAGCGGGTCAGCTTGAGTGAGCGGTGAGCAACAGCCGAAGGAAATGAGAGAGCAGCAGGAACGTTGTTATATCCTTCTCGGCTGTGATTAGGAAGGAGCGCTGGAAGATGATGGCTCACCTCTGAGCTCTGCGTGCAGGGTAAATGCAGAATTAATAGCAGGGTTTTTTTAAGACTTTTTTTTTTTTAATCCAGAAATGCTTTAGGAAAACTGTTGCTCCCAGGGGCATTTACTTCAGGAGAGAGGTTGTCTTGAGTCTTTTCCCAAAGGAGTTCTCTGTTACCCGGTGTTTTACCAAGAAAGACCTTCTCCAGAGACTATGCTTTCTCTCAGGAGGTTAGTCTGTTTTGCAGAGCTTTTCTTTGTATATATCAAAAAAACTAACTTCTCTCTCTGTTTATTTGAAAACAACACTTTATACTGGTCGTAGCCTTTGTTCTGTTGGTCCCCTGAGGTGTGGTGGTCTCCCTTACCTCCCGGGCTGGACTGCAGTCACACAGAAGTTACAATACAGCCATCTGCAGCCGCTGCCTTTACTCAGTACTGCCCCTGGCTTGGACTCTGCTTACAGACGTCCAAAGCCCTGGGTGACCGTCCTTTCTGGAAATCATCTCCTGCTCTCTTCAGGTAGGGTATCCAGGAGCACGGCCGCAGGAACAGGGACTAGCGGAATCAGAGGCTACACAAGCAGCCAAAATGAAATGCTTTTTTTCTCTTGGTTTCCCTTTGGGGAAGTATATTTGCCTTTTCTGCCATTTGCAAGCCCAGTTTAGCCAACAAAGGGCTTTACCAGAGGTAAAGGGTTCCTGAGGTGAATCCAAGCCATCAGACTTTCCAGCCAGGATGGGCTGCTAATTTCAGTACTGGCGCTGCTCCGGCTGCCTGCTTCCAGAGCTGCTTGGCTTTTGTGTGTGCACGAGGAAGTTGTGTTTGGTGAAACATGGGGGATGTTGTCTCTGGGAGCACAGGGCCGGCACTAATGCCATCCTGCGTGGCTGTGAATGAATTTGCCCGTTGTTCAGTGCTCCCCACCCCTGCCGAGCCCAAAGCCCCGCACCGCTCACGAGCGTACATAGATGCTGTCGTTTGCAGTGCTCGTTCTGCTGGGCTTCCGCACCCCGGTGCCTCTAATCCCGGACAAAACCTGGCCTGTGGAGCAGCAAACACCACAAGACCTCTATTCTTAGCCTGCAAAGCCTCAGAGCCGGTTCTCCGGGGTGTCGGGCGATGAATATGCAGTTACTGGAGCTCTCGCCGAAGCGGAGTGAATAGAAGTGTTTGTTGCTAGCCCTGAACATACGCTCCTCTCCCATTGGATCCGTAGCCTCCACTGCAGCTTTTCCCAGTTACATAAATATGGCCTATTTTCCCCTCACGAATTAACATCTTGCTTGCTAAGTTTAGGCATTTGCAGGCATGCAAAACAAACCTTCCAATTTTTCACGCGCAGCTGGAAATGCTGGCTCACCCGGGAAGAAGCCGTCCCTGCCCAGATAAAGCCTTCACGCTGGTGGCAGGCAGTGGCACTGGCCCTGTCCCTTTGTGAGTGGCAGGACCCCACAAAGTCCTGGACACCGTATTGCAAAATCATTCGAGGAGCCTCGTCCTTTTTTTTTGTTTTGTTTTTCTTCTTCCTTCCCAGGAATGTTAGACCCCAGCCGTGCGTGGCTGTGAGGATGCTGGAGGGTCTGCCGGAGGCATCCTGGAGACTGGGAAGTTGGCTGCACGCTGTGGGGCACAGAGCAGATGGCTCCTCGCTCCCTGGAAGATGCAGATAGGGGTATTATTTTCCCCGAAGATGGTTCACCTCTGTCCCCCTGAACGTACTGGGAAATTGCACCGCAGTATATCTGCGTTAAAAACAGCCCCAGCTGTCACCTGGATATCTCCCAGCCCCGGGGAGTAAGAAAGCTGACTTGCATCCTCTGAGGCTCTGGGTACTTTATCAGTGATACAAGTAACCGAGATGCATGGGGCTGGAAAACACGTGCCCATGCAGTGATATTACTCCCTACTCCAGCAGCCTAAAGAGATCCAGCTCCCCAGCGCTGCTGGGGTCTCTCCGTGGTGGGGGAATGGTCAGGATTGTCACCTAGCAGCAAATCTCACCCTCTTACTCCTCTTATGGTGGGAATAAGGATACCTGGTTGTAGGTCCTGAAATGATCGTCCCCTGGGCCGATGCATCTGCCGCTACAGTTGGAGAAGCCGTCTGTAGCTACAGATCCACAGCGAGACATTTTCTGTTCCAGGGCTGATGGCACCCTGTGACTTGAAATACATTCTCACGGCTCCTGGCAGAGGGGCCGACGAGGGAGGTGTTTCCTGGAGCTGGGCCCCGATGTCCCCAGGCCAGCTGAGCAGGCAGGCCGTTGGGGTGCCGGATTTTGGCTCAGGAGGACTGGGTCCATTCCTACATGTGTGTGGGATCTCAGGTGAGTCTTGAAGATGTTTTACTGAATATAGTCACTTAGAGATAGAGACGGACCTGGCAACGTGGCTAGATATCCAGGTCTCTGAAATCATCAGTGGGAAACCTGAGAGTAGGGAGCTGCAGTAAACAGGTGACCGGGGGGTTTCAGGGAAACTTAAGGGGGAAGCAGAAGGGGGAAAGAGGTTTGGGATCTTTAAAAAAGCTGGCAAAGGCAGTAGGCACAAAGGTCTCTCCTCCTTCCGAAGGGGCACGCGCCTCTAAGCACGTGACGCTCGAGAAAAGCGCATTGTAAAAATCTGCGGAGTGAGGAACCGGAGCCCCTTCGGGGAGGATTACCGTTAGATCCCTGAATCCCCGGCTGTTTGGGTCTGTCGTTGCAGCAGATCAGCAGTGTCAGGGGCTGCAGGCAGCTCTGCACACAGCATTCTGAGCAGCATGCAAAAATGGGAGGTGTTATGGCTGGAGTGTCTTTCCACACCCTCCAACAGCCCTGCCATGCCTTTGGACCCGTGTCGGCATGACCCGGATAATGGGAATGAGAGGGAGGAGGCTGAGCTTTAAGCAATGCTGGTGCTTTGGGTACGTGCAGCCCACTTTCTGCTTGTCCTGATGCAATGCCATCTTTAAAAGCTCAGGCTCAGGCTAGCCCTATGCCATCCCTCGGCACAGCTGACGAGGACTGGGGTTGGGGATTTTTTTTTTTTAGGTTCAAAGGAGGGAAGCTGTAGTACAGCCCTTCCTCTCCCAGGTAAAAGCAAACAAAGACAACAAAGCCTCTGGTGCCCGAGCGGTAGTTTTCCTCGCTCCAGTGGTCCATGAGGTCCTAATCTCTTCTCGGTCCCTTTTTCCCCACCGTGCCCCCGGCCAGCGGCGGATGGATGCTGCCGAGTTCTCCACGGGCAGCAGCCAGCCTGCGGCACTAACGAGCGCAAGCCAGGCACTAACGAGAGTGAGCCAGGCAGTGCCGTCCTGTACAAGCCTCTGTCTGCTCTGCCCACCTGCGTCGGCGAGAGCGCGCGTTCTTGCTTTCTGTTCCCCCCCTTCCCTCTCTTCTGTAACCCCCATCCTTTCCTCCAGCCCTTCTTCTTTTCATAGGATGCAGGGCTAGGAAGCGATGCAAAGTGGCACAGTGCTGCTGCTCCTCCAGAGATAACTGTGTCTGGGCTGGGTCCCTCGCCCTCCCCGATGCCCCGGGAGTCTGCCAACACTGCTCCTCAGTGTCCCAACCAGCCGTGTCTATCAAGCACCAAAAGCCAAGTTACCAGTACCCTGCTGTCAGCTGCAAGGCAGGTAAGAGCTAGGAGGACCTTGGTGGGTGACAAAAGGCCCTGTTTTGGTCCCCAGGGAAAGGATTTTTTTTTTTTTTTTTTTACTTGCTTCTGTGCCAGTTTTCTGTGGGGAAGGATGGCTCCACAGGGAAAGCGGGAGGGGAAGGGCGCTGCTCAGTTGTCGTCCCTGTGAATGTCACGGCAGCCCTTCTCCTGGTACGTTAATCTTCCCGTGGCATCTTAGGAATGGTCAGAGGGACACAGACACTGCTTCTAATGAGCAGGCGGGGAAAGAGAGCGGCCTGGCTGGGCTGATACGGGAGCAGGAGTGATTCTGGAGCGATCTCCGTTTCAATGGGATTAGCAGCAGTCCTTTGATGCTGGGAGAAAACATCAGCCCGTGCTGGTGCCTGTAGCTCTGAGATCTTCACCATCTTTTCTTTTTTCCCCCTCCTCCATCGCTATTGTTGTTATTTTAAAATGGTGGATTGTGTTTCCTGTGAATATTTGGGTATCTGCGACATCGTGACTGACACCCGGGCTGAGCGTGGGGGCTGAGCTAGTTAAAAACACCACTAATTGGAGCGCAAGGAGGACGTGTTGGAGGCGAGAGGACTGCGTTGGGCAGAGGCTGTAGCAAGAACTTGCGGAGGGCAGGAGCGTGCGCACTCTTTGGGGGCAGAGCTGGGGGTCAACCTGAGGGGGCTCGCTTTCCCGCAGGCCTGACCGCGGGGTGGGTGGGTGAAATAAGCCGGTAATTTGGCACAGTGCTAAGAAATGCAAGGGACCCATCGCGCTAGCATCTTCTTTCTGTGGCTGGATATCACCATGCCAAATCCCGGAGGAATCCGGTTGCATCTGCATGGGCAGGACTAGCCTGGCCCCTTGTCCTGCCGTCCTCCCAGGCAGCTCTGGAGATGTGTCCCATTCCTGAGGGCTTGACCGGTGCAGGCATCGGCAGAGCTTGGCGTGCCTCCATCCAGACTGGCAGGACACGGGCGACGGTGGCAGTCCAGTCTCCCGAGGAGATGTCGGTGCAGGATGCAGCAGGCGTTTTTACTAAAGAACCATCATCTGCTGGAGAAAGGAGATGAGCCCATCTAACTCACTTCATTTATGCCTTAATTAAGGCTAGAGCAGCGGCCTCCAGGGATGAAGAGAAATCCCAGCTCACCCATCCGGTTAACTCCGTTTGTATTTTGTTGTACAAATATCCATTCAGCTGCTCACATGCTCGAGGTTGAGCACGTGCTCAGGTGTTTTGCTGCAGCGGGAATGACCTCCCAGTGCCACGCTGTGTATCCGTACAGCGGCCAATAGTCCCGGCAAATCCTTGCTGTGGGACCTGGGAGGCCCATGTCTTTGAAATGACAGCGATAACAGGAAGAAACATAGACCTTGTCCGTTATAAAAGGATTTGTGGCTGCAACCGCCAGATCTGGGAGCTGATTTCTAACATCCGATAAACAACTCGTTTGCAGCGTTCAGCTCATGAAATGCAGGCTTGTGCAAGCCCCTTGAGTGATCTCTCAGCAGAAAATTAACCCCATCTGTCAGCAGGGCTCACCCCCTGGCCCACATTGAGCGTCAGACCCCAACCCAAACATGCCAGGGACGGAGCATCCGCAGCAGGGGATCTTTGTGGGGCTCTGTCTATCGGGGTGGATCTGTCTCGGCTTCCCAGCCATCCGTCTGTGCTACAGACGCTGCCATATTGAAGGCAGCAGCGACGCTGAAAGCTGGGAGCACTCCAAGGCTGCACAGAGCAGCTCTGTGTCAACTCCAATCCTTTCTGCCTCCCTGCTCCGTGCTAACGACATCCTCTCCGACGCACACGCAGAGCCACCGATGCGCTTCTTCACGTGGAACCGCTCCTGGGCACGGGCAGCGCACTTCCTCGGAGAAGAATTATGAAATTGCAATGAAGTGCTTGAAAGGGGAAACTCTTCCCTTTGATTCCTGCCCCTCTCAGCCCAGAGCCTTCGGCTGTTGGATTGGCATCCTACCTGCCCGGAGGAGTCGGGCGTGCGCAGGCTGCGGCCAGGAGCCATCTCGCAGCCGAGGCATCTCTGCGCTGCAGCAATCGCCATGCCCCAGTGCAGCAAATGTGTCCAGCAGACACTTTTGTCACGGACACAGGGGAGAATTTAAATAGCGGCCGTGCTCTCGAGCTAAGCCAGAGACAGGACGTGGCCTGTGCTTTATGTAACTCATTTTTATTTTTAAACACAGTCTTTTATTTTCAAGAGAGGAGTTCAACTCCGTGGGTGTCTCCTGCCCTGCCTCATTAGCCCATAGGAGGTGGCTTCTTTTACCAACCCCCCATCCAGTATATCAGCTGCTTGGTTTCCTCACCTGCCCCTGAAACTCAAGCTCCCCTGGTTTCACCTGTCAGGATTTCCTCCCTGCCTGGGCTCATGTGGAGAATTATTTGAAGTTTAAGCTGAACAGAAAAATTAACCCCTTAAAAACCTTCTGAGCTACATCTGTGGCTATTTCCTGATGTCACTGGAGCTCCCTTTTTAGAAGGGGAAGCTGTGGTTCTCTTCACAAGTGAGACAAGCCTGTGATTTGTTTTGCAGTTTTGGAAGCTAGCTATGCCGGTCGTAATTCCCTCTTGCCAAGACCTAGAGAGTGGTTGTTCTTTCCAGTCCTCCAGCAAAAAACCAAAGCCCCCTTGGGCCACAGCAGAAGTGGGCCATGGCTGGAGGCTTGTGGTTGAGCCAAAGGCAGGCTTTGCAGCACGCAGGTCACCTGAACTCCCAAAGCAGTGACTACTGTGGGAGGCAGCCGGCCTCATGTAATCAGCATTTTGCAGTCACGGAGCCTACATCACTGAGCATCTTCCAGAGAGATCGCGGAGATGATGGGATCCTGTGAAAATGTACCAAAGAATTACTTCACCTGTGGGGATGCTGCTGCCAAACATCACAGCAGCCTGAAGAAGCACTTTCTTGGCACTAGGGGAAAAAACCTCTCAGACTAGCAAGTCATGAAGCACACCCTCGACACGATACTAGAAAAGAGAGATGCTGGCATGGAACCAGGAAAAGTCTCAAAGTAAGAGCAAAGACAACCCCGAAGAAGTTCAAAGCCCTTGTGACACACATCCCTGTAAGTGTGACACGGCCACGAAGTCTGAAATGGGAAGTGGAAGTGACAGCAGCAGGCTCGGTGTAACAGCTCGTTAAGCATAAAATAATGGAATCCCAGAGCAGCAGCAGATCCCCGAGGAAAGAGAGCAAGAGTGAGAAGATGAGAAGAAGTCTGCTTAAATGTCAAGGTGAAGGAGCTTATTTAAGGCAAACTCACTGGAGATGCCAGCCAAGCAAATGAGATCTTAGGCGTCCTCTGATCCTCCAGCTCCAAACAGAGCAGGGTGGTCAACCGCCAGCCCCGGAGGAGCATCCCTGTACCTGGAGAGGGAAACGCCACACAACGACCAGCCAGAGCTGCCTTCCTGGTCCGGGTGGATATGTGAGGGCAGCTGCACTGGAAGGGACAGATATCTTCAGGCCACACAATTTTATCTAGCAGTTGGGCAGCAGAAACTGGGACCAAGTGAAACTGGTGGAGGTGTTTGGTCCAGAAGAATTTTTTGGGTGAAAACCACTTGAATGATGATCGATGGACAAAAAAAAGGCAGAATAGGCAGGAAGGCAGTTAAAATAGGGAGGGTGAAAAAGATCCCTGGGGGTGGTGGAGAAAAAGTCAGCGTCCTGGGGACAAATTCCTTTCCACCCTGCGCAGTGACACCCAATGCTCCCAGCGCCGCACATGTTCACTGCTTGTGCGTTTGCTGTTAGCGGGTCGTGAGGAAATTGCTCTAAGATATTTCTTGGAGAGATTAAAATTTTTGGATGGGATTTAAGCCTAATATCAAAATGAGTTATTTTATTAAAAGCTTTTAAATACAAGCTACAGAGTAGTCGGAAACAGGAGGACCATTTTAGAAGGAATTTGCTATAAACCTCTTCCCCTACTGCACAGCCGCTTTCTAAAATATTACCCTGTAAAAATATAATTCTCTTTATCTGCAATTTAATTACATTTCCCATAGTGCCTGTGTCAACACAGTTCACTTATTTGTGTTCTCCATTAACTCACACCTGGCCTAGGAACTAGAAGAAAAAAATATTGATCTTCAGAGTCACTGGTGGGTTGCTCCAAGATCTCTGTTGAGGTTGTGAAAGAGTGTACTGCATACTGGAGAAATAGGGACTGGAGTCTGTCCATACTGGTGACGGCTACGAGATGGCAATATATGAAACTGGTGTAAGAGCAGGAGGAGGAGTGGGAGTGTGGTCCTCTGATCTGCCCCATCCAGAGTTAACAGATCAGAGTTTTTGATCCGTTTGAGACTGCAGCAAAGCCCAGTTATCTGAATAATGGACCAGAATTATCTAGAGTTTTGTTGATGGAACATTTTGTTGACCTCCCCTATCCCAACATGTCTGCGTAAATGAGATCTGAGGGGTGTCCTGGAAGTATTCTGAAAATGATGTCTCTTGTGACATCCTGCAGTTGCCCAGAGAGAACCTGGAAGTGTTAAAAACAAAAATGTATTAAACCAAAAATGACATGTTAGAAGTTAAAGCCTTGGCGATGTTGCATTAAATTTGGCTTTGGTTTGGGGCAAGGGCTGAAGCTGACAGTTATTTAACTTGAACAAACCAGCCTGTCGTACCAGAGGCATAAGATGGACTTCAACCTTTGACCTTGGCTGAGTGGCATTTTTTTCAGTGCTTGTCTTCTGATAACTGGAGACACGACTAGTCCGAGTGAGGATGACCTGGACTTTGCAATGGGAGGATGAGAACAAGGCAAATATTTCCTGTCCAAGCTGAGCTGTGAAGGAGAGGATCCAAGATGACAGAGAGCTGGGATCGCTGCTGCAGTGCTCCTAAGCCCTGTGTTTTTGTAGTAAGTTTGGCAGGACTCTGTCTCTCCCCAGGGATGCTGCCTGGTGATAATGTGCTATCTCAAGACACGTTTCCTGCTAGGGGCACCAGGATGTCAGGCTTACCAGTGCTTTAGCAGAGGAGAGGCAGTTGACTACCAGTTTCCAGGAAAAAGGCAATGACTTGTTTAGCTGCAGAGGAGCTTTTTAAATTTATTTTAAAATTTTTGTTACATTTTTAATTTAAATTTTTATTTATTTATTTATTTATTTAGTCAATCACCTTTGTCAGGGTCAAAAAAAGCAATAGAGATCCCACAGCTGGAGCCCTCAGTGAGCCAGTGCCCGTGCAGCCGGCGTGACGCCCAGATTGCTGCTGCCTGAGCGAAGTTCAGAGCTGGGGGGCCATGCTGCAGCCCCATGGTGTCGGTGCTGTGGGTTAGGTGGTTGTTGGAGTCATTGGGGTGCACTGGACGCCCCACAGACATCCTCTGGAGGATGGAGCTGTGGGTGCAGGAGGAAAAAGGGACTCAGAGCCCGTAGGGTGGGGTGAGGGAGGTTTTGGGGAGCCCGCTGCAGGGCGGGCAGTGAGCAGGACCGCTCAGGTGAGGGAAGGGGAGATGGATGAGTGGGGTCGGTTACATCACTGACTCACCAGGTGGATTTTTTTTTTTCTTCTGTCATCCCCTGCTCTGTAACAAGGTGCTCCCTTGCCTGTTAACAATTTTCTTTAGCCCTGCTGACACCAGGGCTCTTTAATTAAATTCTCCTATCCCTTCTGTGGCAACTCCCGATGCTCTGTGATCTGAGGGCAGCAACCTTCCCTAAACCTCAGAGGAGCCGATTAAAGCGATGCGGGCGGATGCTTTATTCCAACACACCGAGGGTGACAACAGCGAGCGCTTTCGCAGGCATCCCTCCCCACCCCTCATCCCCAGATGCTCCCTGCCAGCATTTGGCATCCGCCTCCCGTGCCGAGCGGTCCCCCGTCCCCGAGGGGGGAGAAGCTGGGCTTTTGCTGCCAGGTGGGTGAGGAGGGGATGCGATGAAAAGGCGCCCACCGGGTGGGTGGGCTCCTCGGCTGTGCCGCCGGTGAACGGTGGGATGGGGCTGCGCAGCCGAGCCCCCAAACCTGCTGTGCTGAGGCTGCTGGAGGGTTTTGCTGGATGGGAGAGAGCTGGGCTGCTGCTGCCCGGGGAGGGGAGGGAGGGCTGGCGAGGTGTGACTTGTCCCCCGTGCAGGGGGTTGTCTCTGAAGAAGACCGCTCTGCTCTCTCCCCAGAGCCTCCCTGGCCACGCTGCCGGCACAGACCCACCGGCAGAGAGGACAGGGCAGCGGCAGTGAGTATCTCTCCGCATCTGTCTGTCTGTCTGCAGTGCCTCTGTGTTCAGGTGGTTTGGTTTTGTTTATTTTTTTTTTTCTGGCTTTCTCTGCATGTGAATGGATGCTCTTGAAACCCCTGAGACCTCATAATTTGATTTTTGGCTGTTTGGCTTTTTTTTTTTTTTTTTTTTTAACCTTTGTGCTGCTAATTTTTTCCAGTTGGGATGGCTTCTTTATCTTTGCTCAGGTGATCCCCTGGGGTGGTTTGATAACCTGAATGTCATAACTGCACCCCTTTCTTTCTGTTTCACAAGGAGAAACCCCTAAAACACATCCATGGTGAGACTGGCGATTCTCCTTGACCAGGGTCCTTTCATAGGAGGGGGAGGTAGGTGGGAGGCAAAAAACCTCACCATGGACCCCTACTGGGATGCCTTTATGCCACAGATTATAGTCCTAAATTCATAATTGCCTGGCTTTGTTTGCAATCAGAGGAAATATTCGTGGGTATGTGAGCCTAGCAGTGGGGTTGCCTTCACTGGGAAACAAGAGATCTCGGCATCCGGGGAGTCAGACAGACTTTGGGGGTCACGGGGAAGTTTGGTACTGCGCAGGTTGTTGTCATGGGTGGGAGCAGGGGGCGAGCAGGAGGCCGTTTCGTAACGGGACCCCAGAAAGCAGGCTGCTAGAGGAGGCTTGCAAGGGAGAGGGCACCCGGCTCTGTGCCTGGCTGTCACTTCGGCGCAGTGGTGGGGAAAGAGAGGTCAGGGCTGCTGGACTCTAGGAGATCATGTGCCATGGCCCCACATGCGGGTGAGGCTGTTAATGAGGAAATTTAAAAGGGCTTAAGGAATTACAAGGATTGATTTCAGTTAAAGCGCATCGAAGCAGCCGGTCGGAGTAGGGATTAAGGAAATGCACTCACTGGCATGTAGCGCAATCCCGGTTCCATTAATTTAGTTGGGAAGAGGCTTTGTGCGTTTTTAATGTAATCAGGTTTTAAAAGGGAGGTTGCGTTGGGCAGCCCAAGCTCAGGGATCTCCCAGGCCCCAGCAGAGCAGAGTCCTGGCTCCTGTTGCAGTCTCTGCTCTCATCTGTTCCTTTGTCTCCTCCTCAGTTGTCCCCCTGACCAAGGGGATGTGGAGGTTATTTGGAGCTTGGCCCTGTCCTGACAAAAAAAAAAAACCTTTGCCCTTTGCTCGCTATACAGTCCCGTCCCATCGGTCTCCTGGCTGGTGGACCTTGCCTTCACTCTCCCAACTTGCTGCCTGTGTGCCAAGGCTCCTGGGGACCCTGCCATCCCCTCCGTCCCTCCCTCCTTCCCTCCCCTTTGCAGACTGTGCACCTTCATGATCCCATCACCCTGAAGAGGAGACGCTTTCTTTGAGTTATCTTTGTGTGAGTGCTTGAGCCTGCGATGGTGAAAGGACCGGCATCTGCAGAAGCATGAAGTCCTCCTGTTATTCTATTTGCAGTGCCAGCTTTTCCATGATGCCTGGCCAGTAACATCAACCATGACCTGGAGGGAGAGGGACAAGAGGTAGTTTGGTCTTCTTAGCAAGGTCAGCCCGGAGCCCTGCCCGTTGAGGAGAGATCTTCAGAGGTGTTGAATGATGAGTGTGGTAATGCCAACTCCTGCTGCTCCGTGGTGAGCTGTGACGCCAAACTCAAATCACTTTGGACCTGAAGCTGGACTTATCCCATGGTCCTGGTCTTAGAAGGGAATGCTGTCTCTCCTCTGTGGTCATCCCGCAACTCTGAACGTCTTCTGTTGAAAAAAATCGACCTTCTGCACTAGAAGGCAAGGATCAAATGGGTTGAGAACAACTGGCCCTCCTTTTTTCGCAGAGGATTCTTTGATATACTTTTAAGTGCCAGGACATGAAACAGTAAATCCCCTCCTCTCCGCACGCCTGCATCCTGCCAACAGCCTCGACTGCTGTCCGAGCCGGCCAGTTAAAGAGTTAACTCTAACTGGATGTCTGAATGGCTGCCTTACTGATCCCACGGAGGTAACTGAAAAGACATGATGCATCCCTCACCCCTGCCTCTCCTGTCGCTGTCTGCTTCATCCAGCAACCCTTTCGGCTCGCTGCAGTTCCCCTCTTCCCTCCTGCCCTTCCCTTGCCTCTCCACCTCCTGTGGACCTGGTTCCTTTCCCTCTCTTTCTTCTGTGTCCTGTCTTTGAAGTCCCCACCTCGACATCGCTGTTCCATGAGAGACGATGAGCTCCTCGCTCGTGGCGCAGCATCTCCGTCCCCCACGCGCTCTGATTCCCTGCTGCAGTCCCTTGATCTCAGGCATCAGAGAGAAATCTGAGCAGCATTGCGGTAATGCGTGTCACACCTCTTGCTGAGAAATTCCTGAGCTTGCTAGAGCAAACAGTGCAGGGAAGATAAAGGTTGGGGGCAGGAGATATCAGGAAAGGCACCAGAAAGATCCGATAGCGGACTTGGTGTAGGTCTGAGCACAGCAGGTCCAGCGTACTTGGCCAGGAACGTTAAATTCTGCACTGATGTCTGAGCTTTACGTAGCATGGCATCCCGAGACCACCGGCCACGGGTCCATAGTTTGAGGCTGTGGCTGAAGATCTCCAGGTTTTCATGCTTGTTAAATGCCGTGAGCTGCCTGTGCCGCGCCAGGGAGACGCTCGTTGCATTTAATTAACATTTCATTTGCTTTAAGATTACATTAAAAGTGCAATAATAGAAACTCTCTGAAGGGCAGGAGGGGAAGGGGAAACAGGCATGCTACAGGCTGGCTCAATGGCTGGTGCTGAAGCGTTCTGCAAGAATTACGTATGGAAGGGAAAAATACCGTGTTTCCCTCCGCAGTCACGGAAACTATTTGGCGGCAGGGGTCGGAGAAGGGCTTTCTCTGGCTCAGAAGCAGGTCCAGCAGCTGAAAAGTGGAGACTGGGTCACTAAATTCTCCTCATGGTCCGGAGGAGAGAACGGCCTCGTTCAGTGTCCAGGGAATCTAGCAGGAGAAATGCCCTTGGGCTGGAGAGGCCAAGTCACAGGCTCTGTCCTTCTAGGGACCACAGAAAACCGTTAGCTGGCACCTCTGTGTTTTTCAGAGGAGACGACGCCAGTCCTGTATAATGCATGCGCGTGTTGCCTTTCCCTCTCCCCTTGTGTCCCTCCCCATCCCAGGGTTATGTAAGGAAGGATCCTGGGAAGGGGCTGGTGAGGATGAGAGGGGCTGGTGGAGGAGTAAAGGCTCTGAAGCTGGCTTGAAATTTAGAAGGAAAGAAAAAAAAAAAACGACAAAGCTCTATTTTCTGCCTGGGTAAGCCTGTCAGGAAAGAGGCAGTTTTAGCCTGCTTATGTAATCCTGAGTCTAAAGAAGCTGCTTGGGATCCTGGCCGGGCTCTGCAGCACAGGCTCACCTTGCAGATGCCTTGCTCCCTGTCTTCTTCCTCCAGCCCCCTTCCTGCCCTCAAGCCTTGGTATTTGCCCTGTTTCTGATGCTGCTGGATGGTGGTGACTGATTTCTGGTATTGCTGTCCTTTGCTCTCTTCCCATGCCTGAGCAGAGCAGGTCTTTCCAAGAAACCATCCCAAAGGGCAGCATTTAAAACCCTTTTTTTTTTTTTTGCCAGCCAAAGTAGCTGAATGACCAGAGCCTTCAGCTGCTCTGGTGCTGTGTCCATCCTTAGCGTTTGCTTGGCATCTTACTGGAGGTGTTTCAGGGTCTCTCCCACCAGTGAGGGAACCAAGGACACAGGTTTGATGAGGCACAGAGCCACTGAGGTTTTTTTTAGTTTTGTTTTTGTTTGGCTTTTTGTTTGGTTTGGTGTTTTCATTTTTGCCGCTCTGGCTAAACTTATAATCGTCGTCTTCTTTGGTTTTCCCCTGCTCACACCCCTGCTCCCCCACATCGACCACAGGAACAGAGGGATGAGGACTCGCCTGGGCTGCCTGTCTCACAAATCAGACTCATATAATGATTTCACAGCTATTCTTCCGGACAAGCCCAACCGGGCTTTGAAGTGAGTATAGCTGCAGCATCCCACTCCAATCCCATTTCTGTCCTTCTCCTCCCTGCACACCACCCCCTCTAGCATTATCTTGCTTTTGTTGTACTTTTTATAAGCTCTCAGTAGTTCCTTTAGCTGCAAGGAAGCAGGAAAGCAAACCAGCGCTGATACAGCAGGAACAGCCTCAGAAAATGCCCGCATCATTGGCACGAGTTCTCCCGTGAGATGGGACACGGGCACTGTCCCTGCTGCTGTGTGTGAGACATGTCTGCACATTTTTGAGGACATAATTTACCTTTCTGGCATCACAAATCAAAGTCTGAGCAGTTGACTCGGTATAAGAGGCGACCAGCAACTTCAGGTCACAGTCCTCCTTAGCTAAGTCTTGTTGTAAAACACTACCGAAAAGTCCTGAATTAGTTTGCATAACACTTCAGGTAGACGCTTTGGACAATCCAGAGTCCTGATTTGAGATGAGTGGGATGGGATTCATCCGATTGCAAGTCACTGCTTACATCTCAGCTAACAGTCGAACCTTCCCCTTAAGGTCAGGAGAGAGAAGTAAACACTTCCGCAGGAGTGGGTTTTCATTTCACTTAACTTCTGGCTTTTACAGTGTAGATGTTTACATCTGAACTTGTTCCCCGAGCCTCTGCTTAGAGTCAATGAGGTTGGGTGTGATTCATCTGGCGTATTTTACCCTCCTGCCTGGGGATGCGAGGTGAAGAGAATCAAGTCCCTCCAAGTCCCTTGGTGTCTCCTCAGTGACTCTAAAGGGAGCCCAGGGTGACTTGCTCACCTGGAGACCTCTCCATTGTAGACATCCAAAGTTAAGTGAGAAGAAACCAGCCTTCCTCGGCGTCCTTATCGAACAGCCACAGAGGAGACCAGCGGCCATGGGTTGTCTATAATTTGCCTCTTCCTTTCTTTACAGAAGACTGTCAACAGAAGAAGCAACAAGATGGGCAGACTCTTTTGATGTCCTTTTGTCCCATAAATGTGAGTAGAGATCAAATTCTATCTTTTTTAGATTTTTTTTCCTTAATAATGTTTGTAGCTAGGGCAAACAAAGCATGTGTTGCACTGCATAGCGCAGGAATGGTCCCTCGAGTGGCTGCTCACTACTCACTAAGCTACAGTCACCGTTGTTTATAGGCAGGAGTCGTCCTCTGGTTAAAAGGCAAAGAAATAAGTTTCCGTGGTTCCCTTCCTGGCTTTGCTCTTCACTGGGTGATGGCAACGGATAAAGCCACCAACCCAAGGTCTAGGTCCTGGAGGCAGGACCCCAAGGCTGTGGCCGCGTGTACCGTTCTTTGGCAAGTGCCTCTGGGTCCAGTCTTTCCGCACGAGCAAATGTCAGGTTCTCAGCTTTCTAAAGCTGTGGTTGTCCATGGCTCAGTCACCTTGAACAACTTGCTCTGTAGCAGAGAAATCATGCATGGTAGCCCTTAGCAGGATCTAATTTACAATTACCAATGGAAACCTGAAAATTTCACATCCAGAAGCCTTCTGCAAACATATAATCAGCACGCCTCGCTCCATTCAATAGATCGATTGTATCCGTTCTGGTCAGAAAATATTACTCTGCTTCACCAACATTTTCACCCTGAGAAATTACAAACAGGGCAGCGCAGTTCACAGTACAGGTTCATTAATGTGTTTCTAGCGGAGAACAAAACAAGAGCGAGTCAAGGTTGGGGGGAAGTCAATGTGGGTGGTGAACTATTTTATTGCAATAAGGAGCTGTCTGGTTTTCTTAGAGATTCAGGATTTTTCTGCACTTGTATTTTAAAACATAAGTGTAGAATTATATTATTATTTTAAATAAAGTGTAATTTTGCTGGATTTCTACTGAGATGACAACAGTTTTGGCAGGGAATTAAGTGACAACTTTAAACAGGCTGGCTGTCCAAGGCAGAAAAAGCAATGTATAATTTTAGCAGCAGTATCTTGTTGAGATCATTGCTCTTGCAGCCAGTAGAAAAAAAAAAAAACAACCATAAAAATGATGTAGCTGGATATGGCTAAGAGGGAACATTTCTTCTGAAAAAGAGAAAAATGGACCAAAGAGACTATAGGCTGCCTTGGGGGATGGGGGGACGAGGACCAGAGGATATTCACACGAGTGTTACAATTCTATACTTCTGTCTCTCTTCCTCCTTCACCAGTGTAAAAGTAAAAATTTTCCCTTTTTAGGTTCAGACTGCAGCAAAAGTGCTTTGGTTAAAAAAAGCCAGTTTACGCATCTCCGTACTGGCGTTACACAGATTGTTCCTTCTGCGGTCAACTGCTGCGAGTGCTCAGTCAAACCTTAGTTCAATTATTTCATCCAACAGCCTCCATGACAGTGTCTGGTTTTATTAATAAATTAGCTTTATAGAGTGATAAATGAATTATCAGGATTTTTCCTGTCTCTAGAACGGAAAGTCATTCCGATAACTCTGCGGCACCTAATGAAAAATATTCGGTTCCTGATAGCAACAGAAGATGATCTTTACAATTTAAATTAATCTTTTTTTATCAGCAGTCATGGTGACATTGCCTGGTGATCAGTGACAAAAAAAAAAAAAAAGTTGTTTAATAAACTACTTTCTAAAGGAATATATTACAACCACTCTGCACCTGAAGTTTCTGGAATTGGAGCTTGGCAGTCAAGGGTTTTACTGATGTGAATATAAAAAGCTCTTTTGAAACAGAAGTGCTATTTCAGCTGCACTGGTTTGAAGGAGAGAAGAGCCTGCATCCATAAAAGGAATTATCTTCTAAAACCGTTGTGGTTTTGCTTATATATGCTTGTAGCCAAAACACAGAATAATTGCCAAAGATCTGCTATGAAAACAGGACAAAAGGGAATTACGTTTTTGCTGTTAGAGATGTGCTGATATTAGGCAGGTAAGGGGGGCTTGTGCCTTATCTGGCCAAAATTTGAGATTAGGAAAAGCAGCGCCTGGCCTGCCTGCATCCGTCTGTCGTAAAGCTGCTGGCTAATATTCTGTTTCTAGTGCCAAGAAGAGGACAGAACTGTCTCATTTCTCTGTGACCGTCCAGGTGAACAGTATTAGCCAGGGAAAATTCGAATTCATGCTTGGGGGCAGCGGCTGAGCACCAGCTGGGCTCTGGGAGAATTTCCCTTAGGGCTTAGAGCATCAGCAGGTAGACCTGCTTGACACATCTGTCATGAACTCCTCCTTCGCTAGATGGACAGTTCATCTGTTTTGGAAGGGACATTGTGATGCCAGTTTCAGGGGGTTGAGCAGCAACTTCTGCTGCAGTCAGTGTTGCAGCGGTTTCAGATCCCTTCCAGCCAACGCGTTGTTTTTTGGGAAAAAAACCCCAGAGAGCTCAAGCAGGACTCAGGAGCTGGATGTAGCAGCTAAGAATGGGGTGGTCTTTGCGGGTAATATTGCAAGGGGTTGGATAGAGGCAAAAAAAAAAAAAAAAGAGCTCCAGGAGCAAGAAAGCAGATCCGAGCTCCCTAAGAGTCTGTCTGAAGTGCGAAGGTGAGCAGGCTGCCCTTGTACACGGAGGAGGCTTGCAGGGCTGCAGTGCTCCTTCGGGGAAAGGCAAACAACTTGTACTCTTTCGCTTCCTATTTTAATGAATCTTCAAAAGGTTTCTAAATGGAATTGACCTGAACAGGTATTATGCGTTATACAGGCTCTATGGAGAGTGCCATGATGCTTGTTTTTGTCAAATATCCCTTGAAGTGTGCTGGCCCTGTGGAGCCTCCCCTTCCCTCTCCCCTGATTGCTTTATTGAATGGCTTCTGTAGGTAATGTTTGATCCTGATCTGCTAATTCTGGTGGCATCTTGAGTGGAGGATTGAAAAACTTGGGTTTTGAAGCAGCTGTGTGTCTGCAGAGATTCCCAGGCTGGGCAGCGCTGTCCGTATACAGTGGTCTGATTTGGATGAATTCCCTAGTCATTTAAAGAACAATTTGTGTTGACGTTAGGAAGAGATTGTGAGCAGGAAAGGCAGAAAGGTGCTCTCTGTCACACCTCCACCTTCCTTTTGTGCTGGCATTGGGATTTGACCGTCCCATGCTGGATGGATGCTGAATGGGAGGATGCAGCTCTGCTCTGTTTCATCGACAGCCCCAGATGCACAGGTCAATGCAATGATATCCTACTTGGTTTTGCTAACGGGTGAAGTGAATCCACTTGAAACTGTAGGGTCAGCCAGTTGAGCTCCTGCTGTAAAAAGGGGATCAATGCGTGCGATACAAGCGCAGCGTAGCAGTGCTCCCTTGGGTCAGGGCTTCCGAGCACGGCAAGCAACAGGACAGAGGAGTATGATCCTGCTTTGCAGCAGGGAATTGAGAGAGCAAGAGGCAGATCATGTAGCATGCTTCCTTGGGCACTCTGGGAGCAAAAGCAGTGGTTTTAACATGCTGGATTTCAGCGTCCTTTCCCATTTTGTGCCAGTGCGATGGCTCCCAGAGAAGTGGAGCTCAGTGTGGTCCACAGAGTGTGTGTGGATGCGTGTGAGTAACAGAGGAGTAATCCCTGCTCTGTACCCATGCCCAGGAGGTGCAGGCTGGTCAGCCAGATGGAGATTTCTTTTGACAGGCTGCTGGAAGGAAATACAAGCAATGGCATGTCTCATTCTGCATCCCTCGCGGGGCTGCACACATGGCTTCTCAATTGTCCGGAATCCAGCAGGACAGTCTGTCCTCAGCCCTTAGTCACTTTTCAAGGAAGCATCCAACAGAGAAAACCTTTGCACTGAATTTCCATTTTTATTTCAAGGGTGATTTCCACCCTTCCTCCACCATGTTTCGTGAACTCTTTGCTCTTCTGCACAAACTTTGTTGTCCTCATCCTCCTCCTGTTGTCTACACATTGCTCCTCTTCCTACACAGCACAGGAATATCGCAACCTACTCCTGTTTTTTTTTTTTTGCTAAGCTAGAACAGCGTTAGCATTAAGCATTGTGCTGCTGACAGGCAGCTAACATTCACCACGGCAATGCTAAGCAGCAGAAAGAGCACATACATATGCTGTACAGAGCATTGTGGCCTTGTCTCTTCAGCCCTGGACCCAACATCCTCCCTAGAGCTAACCCAGTCACCCACCAGCCATAAGGACTCTACCTTATTTCCTACATGAAGTGCTGATTGCCCCGACGGCGTGGAATGCATGCATTAAATATAAATGTATCATTGTCCATTGATTTCTTACTCTGGCACGGGCTAATGCTTGGCTATTGAGCTGTCTGCCTGAATGACTTATGTCACTAATCTCTTCCTCACGTTGCTGAAGCTTGTCTTAGTTAAGACCTGTGTCATGCTGTGTGCTAGCCAGTTGAGTCCCTTCCTCCACAGCCCTTCTTGCTGGAAAGGATCCACTCCCCACAGCCTGAAGGACAACGTTTGCATGGCACGTTGGGGAAACTCTGAGTCTCCATCTATAAACCACAAATTCTTGTCGTTGTCTCATTCACAGGTGACCTGCAGGGTTGTAGCTGCCCGCTGCACTGCAGGAGCCTGGGATGGGGTTATCTGTAAAGGCACAATCCTTCCTGAACATGTTCCTGCGCGTTCCCTTGGTCTATTTGAACAGAGAGCAGGTCCTTTTGAAGCTTATATTTACACTGCAAAAGTAAACAGCAAACGTCTTCTTCTCCTCTTTCAGACTCTTGACACTCAGTAGAAGAGCTCCTTTTCTTTGCCTTCACCCTGCCTGCTCCATCAGTACTGATTTACTCCTTTGGCTTCAATTGAGGCTCTCTTGAGTCAAATTCCTGAATAAGTGTCCAACAGTTGTCTTGAAGGGCTGTGAATCTACACCAGTACATCTCTGTCTTCTTGAATGGCCATGACTTTAGGCTACACATTATAGGGATAACTTGTGCTGCTGCATCTGAATACTTCTAATCCTGCTTTTCAGGATTTTTTTTTTTTTTGTGTAAAGCATCCCTTTGGAATTGCACTTCTCTGGTGCTCTGACCATCTTCCAGGAGGTGGACTCAGTAAATGATGCTCTCCTGCTCATATCACACTGCAATCCAGTGCTAGTTGCTGTCCAGTTGGGTGGGATGAGCTTTGAAACACTGATTATTCATGAATGATGCTTCCTTGGTAGTCTTCATGTGCAGGAGGAGATTAAAGTCAACATTTGGGGGTTGGACTAGATGACCCTTGAGGGTCCCTTCCAACCCTATGATCCAGGTCAAATTCCAGCTCAGGTGGTGGCAGTGCCCATACATCATCGCCCTCGCAATTAGATTCGTCGTTGTTCCATGATAAATTTGTGGGCAGTGATTTACTACTGCACAGTCATCTGGGCTCCCGTCTCTGAACTCTGGCTGCCAGGCACAGCTGTAAATGCTGGCAGGCAGTCAAAAGTTAAAGATGAAATTTGTGGAGAGCCAGGCAGCCTCCAGCCAAAGATGACCTCTCCTGCATCTAAAGCCACCTCTGCAAGGTCCTTCCAGCTACGGCCTCATAATCTCCAGCTCCTCAAAGGCTGTGAGGACGGCATGATGGGAATATATAAAGAAGTGGAGAACAGCCAGATATTATTATCAAGCACTATTATTTATCTATCCTCCATCTAAACTTACTTGAGGATAAAAAGGAGCTGATTGACGTGAGAGCAGGAGGCAGAGCATATGGAAACCTCCTGGTGCCAGGAGGGACTTGCTGTGGCTGCTTGCCAGGGCAGGGCTGAAGCAAACACCTTTCTCACCTCATCAATCATGAAGAAGTCCACTTCTTTTAGCAGATATTACATTTTTGCAGATATTATATTTGCCTCACCAAGCTTCTACCTCTGCAAGTGATCCTCTGTCAGTGCTGGGGTGCCAGGGATGTTGTAGAGAAAAGGGAGGGGAAAAAAAAAAAAAAAAAGACTAGGACAGAGAAAGGAGCTGCTCTGCGGGGACCAAGAGCAGAGGTTGTGTAGTGATAACAGTGTGCTTGGGTGCTGGAATATTTAACGTCAAACGTCCTAGGAGCTGACAATATGTAAGATGACATGTATCTCGGTGAACTGCTGCTTTCTCCCTTTTGTACTTTCTGAAACCTGTCAGCCTGCTGTTCCCTCCTCTCCGTTTCCTCCTGCAAAGACTCCCTGCTCTATTCTCAAGTCCTCCACTTGCTTTCGCACAGGCTCTGTGAATTTTATAGGCACTAAAGGGGGTTCTCCTAAATTTTGGGAAGGGGACCAGCCCTAAAACATTTCTCTCATTCGACATATTTATCTACTCATATTTATCTGCTCAAAGCAGCTTGATCCTGATGGGTACCCTGCTCCTGGAGATGCCTTTGGCACTCTGCTCTGCAGGTTTCTCCAGGGCTAACTGTCACATCATTGCCCCAGGCTTGAACCCACAATTTGCACCGTTAATTGCTCTGCAGTGCTCATGGCCGAGAGCCCTGGTTTTGTCCATAGTAGCAGTCTGAAAACCTGATCTTCTCCTAAAAGTGCATTAATTAGGAAGTGGCAAGGTGAGTTGGTACAATACAGCTATTTCTCACCCTCCTGGGGCTAACAGAAGAAGGAAGCACAGCTGAGATGGGCCGTACCCATCCCATTTTTGTTGCCGATTGCTGTGCTCTTTGGCATGCCGGCTGCTGATGCCCATTAATGAAAGAGCCTGGAGAAACAGAGTGGAGAGGTTTAGCCTGTGGTTTCGTCCTGTCTGGCCTAATATCTTTTTCTGCCTTTCCCTTTGAGAATCTGGGCAGCCGGACATCTCTGCTGACTTATGCGCAACCAGAAATAGGATTGTTTGCTGCTGTTTGACACCTGGGGCCATTTTTTAGGTCTTGAGACTGAGGACTTAGAACTGAAAAATATCTCCATGTCCTAAGTTATCACCATACGTGAGAGAAGCAGTCCCTGGTGAGCCCGGGCTTGCTGTGGACGTGTGGAAATGACCCACACCAAGCATCAGGCATGGCCCCTCAGGCTCCATCCCAGCTCCCGCACGCCCTGCCATGGGAGGAAGGAGGAAAGGTCACACCGCCGAGGTCTCCCACAGCAGAAAAGGGGCACGTGGAGCCCCCAGCCCACAGCACGGCAAGAGTTTGTGTCCTACAAAGCCTCACTGGTCTCTCTCCATCCCTGCCAGGCAAACACGCGCTTGCTCCCTCGCCCTTTTGAGGAGTCCGACCTTGCCGAGTGCATTCCTGATTCCGTCAATATTTTTAGACACTTGCTTGGAATTAGCCAGTGCTGACTCAGGAGGTTTCCAGTAATGAACTACAAATACTCAGACCCTGTAGAAAAAGACCAGGAAAAGTTAGAAACATGTTACTGGAAACAAAATTAAGAGTCAAATTTATCCTAAGGCTAAAGAAAGGGCATGTGTGAAACCTTCAGCTACTTCTGCTGATGCCATTCAGGGAAAGGAAATAAAAAACAATAGCCGTGTCCATAAATATGCCCAGGCAGGGGTTTAAGAGGACATAGATTGCCTAATAAATCTTTCCATATTTCTAATCTGCCCCGGCTGACTCAGATTACATTACTGAAATGTCACAATTGCTAAGCATTAGCAAGTGATAAGAACACTTTTACCACCGACTAGACAAGCAGTAATTATGCCGCGTCCTTTCCCTCTCCCCTTTATTGTAGCTGTAACAGTTAGACTTTCCATGATCCTTCCTCTGTTCAAATAAGAACTAAAAATATGTCAGAGAGCAATAAAGCAAAGTGACAGAAAGCATAGGAGGCAAGTCCACAGATGCTATGTTTTATTAAAGGTTCTTCTTAATGACAGATAGGACACTACAAAGTGCTGCATTAACGCACACAAGATGGGGGGGAAAGGGACCATATCATTGAAGCCCAGCGTTTTCAAAAGGAACTTTTCAACGGTCAGGTGCCCCAATCCCCATGTTAGCTGGCAAAATGCTCTTACAGAGCATCAGCAAAAGATGCTTGGCTTTGTGGCAGCTCACAAGAATCCAGCTGATGTAATGGTGTAAGTTATGGACAGGTCCTGGGATCACAGAACTTGGGAGAAAAATCAAATGTTTTTTAGCAGGCAGGGATGGATGGAGGGATGTCTGTTAAAGAGACTGCTCCCTGCCCTCTTACTCCTCTGGTTGTGACTCCCCGTGTCTCCCTCGCAGATGGGCTGGCCGCTTTCCGTGCTTTCCTGAAGACGGAGTTCAGCGAGGAAAACCTGGAGTTCTGGCTCGCCTGCGAGGACTTCAAGAAGACCCGCTCGGCAGCCAAGCTGGCCTCCAAGGCTCAGCGAATCTTCGAGGAGTTCATTGACGTGCAGGCTCCTCGAGAGGTGGGTACGCCAACAACCCCGGGGCAGGCAGAGCATCCCTTCGGTGCGAGGAGCGGGTCCACCTCCCCCAGCCGGGACCTGCTGGGTGCCAGGGGGTTGGGGAGCCCTCACTTCCCTCCCAGAGGTGATGGTGAGGAGTGGGTAAGGAGGACGGGAATGCCGTCCTGCCTGCTAGAGCTGCCTCTGCTCGCCGTGACTCATCCCCTGGTGAGGGCGACTACTTTGATGATACTAAATTAGTCACAGCCAGTGAGTTCGCTGGCAACTGCAACCTACATTTCCTAACCTCTGTGAGCTTCCTGGGAGCATTTCACCTTGCTCCTCTCGTTTACTGTCAATCCTCGAGCAGGCTATTGGGCTCATGTCTCGCAAGACATTTTGCACAGAAGCATCCCACGAATGACTAACTTGTTGACTCTCCAGGGAGGAGTGTTTATCTGCTGACTAACTCCCAGCTCACTTAGACCTCCTAAAAGATGTGTGTGATAACTCAGAGCTGAGCAAAAGGCGCAGTCGCGACCCGAAGCCTGGAACAGTTAAGTCCTCGTTCAGGTACTGACAGGCTGACGCGACTGTCGCATCCTGTGTCGTGATGTTGGGCTGTGTTATTGTGTTCGTGAGGCAAATGGGAGGGCGCTTGCTGCACCCACTCTCCCACAGCGGTCCTCCCGCAAGATAACACGGGTGCTTGCCACCGTACAGGTGCCAGTGAGCGGATCCCCCCTCAAAAGGGCTCTCTTTGCCCCATCTGTGGGCTAGGCAGGCTATGGAGAGGCCGCTGAAAAGTACCTGGATTTACACCAAGGGGTGCGGGCGTCTCGGGGCACGCTTCGATCCCCATCGCCCTCCATGAGCATCTTCTTCCTGTCATTCATGAAGCTGGGTGAGATTTTGCAGGGCTGAATCTGGATTAGAAACGTGAGTGCAGGCTGGATGAGGTTTTTTCCTAAAATTTGGTCCCGTTGCCATAACTTCAGCGTGCTAGAATGCGAGATGACCCTCAAGTGACACAAACAGCTGATCTATACTGCTGTCATCCGAGTAAAGGCAGACAGCTTTACTTTCTAGGCTCCTTGAAGTTTGGACACTGGGTTAACGACAACAAACAACATCTTTTCAGTCAGGTTTTAAACAATAACCCTAACAAACACTGACTGCTTTGCTATGGAAAACTCACGTTGCTGGCTTTGCAAACAAACGGCAGTCATAACATGAGGCTGGTTTATTTTTTCAAGTCCCTGCTGGAGATATTGTAATAGAAAGCTGTTATGGGAAAAATCAAACAATTTATTTTATAGCAACAGAGTTTAAAAACATTTAATAAGACTGTACTAATATTTTAAACCCAGCTAAAAGTTCATTCACCCTCATATTGAGGGTGTAGTGAAGAGCAAAGGGACTAGAGAAATCTTGGTCAACAGGAGAGAGGTTAGGCTGAGTCAGCATTTTTAGAAGATGTCCTACATAAACCCATACTTAAGAGCCTGAACAAAAGTAATTTTATTTCAGAAGTGCTCAGATCAATATAAATTTAAAAAGTTCAACTTTTTCACATTTGGGGCAGGATTCGTAACGCCAGACTGCTAAGCCCCGCAGTGTTTGAGGGGCATTTTGGGCAGAGGCGAGGGCAGGACCTTGGTTCTGCAGCCACTTGCGCAACGCGGCTGAGATGGAACGCACCGTTTGATGCAGGCAAAACTGGTTGCTTGGTACCAAACTCTTTTCTGCTGCTTTTCCCAGGTGAACATAGACTTCCAGACACGGGAGCTGACGAGAAGAAATATGCAGGAGCCCTCCCTCTCTTGCTTCGACCAAGCTCAGGGGAAGGTGCACAGCCTGATGGAGAAAGACTCTTACCCCAGGTTCCTGAGATCCAAAATTTACACAGACCTGCTGTCTCAAACCCAGAGGAGGCTCAGCTAGAGCAGAGATGGGGCCCTCGAAAACCACGTGCTTCCCACAACAGCCAAACCCCATGTCTACCTGTGAAACTTTCTTGGTGTTAAAAGCAGTGGGAATGAGAAAAGAGGGAGAAGGGGAAGAGGAGGCTTCCATAGTGTGATCCAGATGTGGCATTAGGACTCTCTGAGTTTCTGTGCTTTTTTTTTTTTTGTTGTTAGTGGTAGCATCTCGCAGTTGTTGCCTCTCTCTAGCACAAACCCATAACCCTTTCTAGTCATGGGGTCATCTGTTGGGAAGGCATGTTTCCTTTAAAATGATTACGTTGGTTCGTGTGTAAATAATGCCACTGCACCTTTCCAATCTTCCCGACATCTCCCTGCCTCTCAGCTCTCTCCCCTGTGTTTCAGAAGAGCCCTATGGGCAGTTCTGAAACTTGGGAAACCCAGTGCGGCCCAAAGCATTATCTCCCACACTGGCTGCCGGGGTCTGGATCCAGAGATCGTCAAGAGGGAGAGAGAAAGCAAAGGCACATGATTCACGCTGCTTCCCGGAGCGGAAACTGTCAGCGGACTCGGCTCACCTTCCTATTTTGGTTGCACACCTTACGACACCAGCTGCTACCCTGTCACAGCCCCGTATTTTCCAGGGATGGAGACTAAGAGTTATTTTCTGTACGACTGTCAAGAAGCTGAGTTTTTCTTACGAGGAAAGTAATCCCAAAAGCTCTCGCTAGACCTGGTCAGGCAAGTCTTCTAGTGCAAATGACTGTTTTCCATTAATATTATTTATTTTTACTGTAGTCCAGCCTCAGGACCCAAGTCGTCATTCAGGCTTCGTTGTGCTAGGCACCGTACCAAAACCTAACACACAGAGGCTCCTGGCCGCTGGAGACATGAACAGGCTTGTGTTCTTTACTGGTTAATGACTGTTGTTACCTACCTATTGTCCACTGTGGGTCCAATGCCATGTAAAGAGCTACACAAGACCCGGACCCCGCTGCCTGGCGCTTGCTTGCAAACAGGACACAGGGAAGCGGGCAGGGAGCGGGACAAGCACCCGGGTGTGAAACGTTCTTTGGCCCTGTTCCCTGGATAGCCAGCTGCAGGAGAAGGCTCTGTGCAGATGTCAGTGGTGTAGCATCTCCTCTGTGCTGTGCAGTCGTACTTACCATCCAATGGCATTGCTTTTCCAGCTTATCAGCCGTCGGATTCTTGCAATACTTTCTGGTGGAGAAGCAGACAGCCTGTCTGTGGATTTGAGCCTACAGACAAGAGGTCTATTTTCTTAGCTTTGTGAAGGCCTGGAAAGCCGTCCCATGGATCTTTTCCTTCTCTCATGGATCAGAGGCTGTTAAACCTCTGCTCTGGTTTAGGGTGGTGAGCAGGTTCCATACATCAGAAAGTTGGTGACAGAGATTTTGTGTGTGTGGTGTAAACGAGGTAGACTGAATTCTAAACCTAAGCATAACAGAATGAGAAATAAAACATCTGCTTGGCTATCACAGGTTACTGTCCATGAATTAGGTAGGAAGCAGGTTTTGAGGCTTTTTGTAAGGATACTGTGCAGGGCATTAGACAAATAGGTTTGGGATCAAGACAGGGATGGTAAGCATGTTTGGTTTGTTTTGGAGGTGTATTCCTGTGGTCTCTAGGACAGTATAGTCTACATAGGGTGCAAGTGCATAATTCATGTTCAGTAGGGAAACCTGCTTTTCAGTACCTGGTTGGTTGGCTCTAGAATTCTCCAGTTGTTTTGCCAGAAAAGATCAGTGAAAGGCTGGCACTGGAAAAGCCCCCCAGATTCATCCAAGGGATCCACATCTTGCAAAACTCTGCCAGCCATGACTTTAGCTGCTCATGGGCCCAAAGCTCGATGGCAAACAAGGCACCTGGCAAAGAAGGTCTAGTGGGAGAGGTGTCTGCGACGACTTGTGCGATGCTCTGGAAGGAGTCAAAGACAGAAGCAAAGGATATAGAGTCACGTATCCCATGGCCGCCTCCGGTGGTATCCGGGCTATAGGAAATGGAACAGAGTCGCATCACCTACACAGCCCCCTCCTGCTATAGGTGAAAGGGAGGGAGGAGGGCAAATCACCCCATATTGCAGTGGAACACCCTCAGCGCTTGGCCTGCAAGGGAAGATGCAAAGCCACGGACTGCGAGCAGGGGCTGGAAGAGCTCTCCTTTCCAAGAAACACTGTCTACTACGCTTGCATACCATGGGATGCATGGGATCTCTCAGGGGCACAGATTGCTTTGGGTGAAATAGTTCCCCCTGAGATGGCCTGTGGTGACACTCGTACCCGGTGCCACTGAGACCGCGACGTGGCACAGCGACCAGTGACCCAACAGCCGCAACGCAGCAGCTCGGCTTCCTGGTGCTGTGGCATCCAACAAGCCGTGTTGCAAGGGACGAAGGGAGGTCACCTTGTCTGGTTCTGCCTTCCTCCGTTTCTGGCTCCTCTCGACTGCACGTGCGAAAAGCATCCCAGTGCTGCCCTGGATGCGAGAGACAGCAGCAGCAGGCTTGTGCAGTCGTTGCTTTTGAAGAGAAGGCAGAAAGCCATGCTAACTGCCTTGTGGTATTGCTCTTAAAGCCACCCAACCGCTTGCTGAGTGGGCTTGGGCGGTGCTGACCTCTACTTCCAGCTGATTTCTCCCAGGCAAGGCTTGTCAGCAGGCAGAGGTGCCATTGCTGCAGTGGTGACAGGAGCCGTATTTGTGCTGGCTGGTGTGGAAGTGTTTTTCCCATTAAATTGGTGCCAGGTAATAACTTCCACAGGAAACGTCCTAGAGCACAGAGCGGAGCAAAGGTGTTGTCTGAGGCGCATGATGAGTCTTTCACAGTTATTTTTGTTGCTGCTCTTAGTTTGTCTCCCTTGAAGGAAAGCAGACTAGTTATTTTAAGTAATTTTTTTTTTTTAAACAAGAAATTGGCACCAGCTGCTTCTTTTATGCCAAATGTCAGTCTGAAGTGAATTGAAATAGGCAGCTTGTAGCTCTTCCCCTTAAACCAGGGGCTGATTAAGGAAATAATGACTGAGCCAAAGCCTCGGAAAGCACTGAGTGGTGACTAATCCCCATCAAGGACAAATATCCTATCTTTGATTCATCTCTTACTGATGTGAAAGGGACATTCGTAACTCAGAAATCCCATTTCCCCTCTCCACAAGCACACACCTTCAAAATTTTCCTCCTGTTTCAAGTAATGTCAGAGTGTGCCATCACATGAAGAGAGGGAAAAAAAAATGTTTTGCTCAGCTCTTTTTATTCTGTGTGTTTGCTGGCACATATCCAGTCAGCTCCCAACCCCTCTGACAGCAAAAGGGAAGAAGAGTTTACAAATTGCCTTTCCCTTTTCCGTAAGCTCCGGGTGGTGGTAACTCCAGAAGCAGATGCAGAACCCCAATCTGCTTTGAGTTTCTTTCTCCTGTTTTGGCCCGTCAGCCAGATTCGGGATGATTTCCATCACTTTTACTCAGACTTTTTAATGTACTGGTGGGTCCCTGCCCAGGGTGTGAGGGGCAGAGTCCCATCAGTCTAAGCGGGGGAGTGAAATCGGGGTGTGTGTCTGCGGGTGTGGGTGGGTGAGAGCGCATGTGACTTCATGTGTACGTTATTTAGTGTCTCCTACTAGAGAAGTTTTTCTGAGACATAGATGTGCATGTTAAACTAGGAGAATTAGGCATAAATGACATAAAATGAGATTTTTAGCCAGTGTTGTGTTTGCCTCGTGTCTAAGATTGACTAGTAATCAGAGGCGTAAAATTCTGCTAGGCTTCCAGTTACCTGTAGAGCACATGTATCAAACTGAACTGAATGTTCACTGATAGACACAAAACCAAAATGTTTACAGCATTCAGAGCAATAGCAAAGCATACCTCACGCCAGTCCCGGAGTGCCTCTCACCCATCAGTGCAAGCTCTCCACTCCCCGGGGGCCTCTTGCTTCTCCCTCCAAAACCACCTGTCCTCCTCAGTCCTGTCCTCGTGGTCCTCCCTCCTCCTCCTCCTCGTGTTTTCCTCCCTGAAGCACTCCGGCCCGTGCCAACCTTCCTCTCCACCAGTATGCTTTGCCCCCACGTAGCTGAGCCTAGGTTTCGCGTAACTTCCTCCTGCGCCCTCCTCGTTGCGTACCCTCCATCCCCATCTCTCCCTCCCACCGTCACTGTAAAGCTCCTGGTAGCTATTCCTTGCCCGTTATATAAGAAGAAAACGTTTCACCTCATCATTTCTGCATTATCCTTCATTCCTGGGGCTGCGGCAGTTGTCTTCTTCCTTGGTACTGTGTTTTCTCCGGCGTTATAGCACAGAACTGGCATTAAAGTACATTTTGCTGCTAGACCGGAATGCTTTTCTCTACCACGCGCCCCTTGGGCTCGTTTTGCCCCCAGCGTCGTGTCGTCATCTTCTTCCATCCACGTTCCACGTGCTGCGCTTGTGGCAGGGGCACAAAAAAAAAAAAAGAGAGTGTAAATAAAGGTGTGCGTGTTGTATGTGCTTAGTAAAGTAAGTCGTTCTGCTCCATGCCTCCTCTTGGTTTTACTGGAGGGATGCATCTCTGATTTGAGACTGCAGTAAACTCAGCTGGACTTCAGAGGGCATGGGAGAGAGGTGGCAAAAGGGGATGAGCTTATGACCGAAAAAACCCCAACATTTCTGGCAAAAAGGCGCAGAAGAAAAGGCAGTGCCTGCTTCTGGAGGGACCTGGTGTACCAGGGAGGAATGGACACTGGCGGCAGTGTGAGTCACTTATCTCCAGCAGCCCCGCGACTCCCAGTCTGCATCACATGCTGGATCTAAAACACAAGGGATGAGGAGCCGCTCAGCTTTGCATTTACAGCGTAAATAACGGCACTATACTACAGGAAATGTCTTCACGTTGCTCCGTCAGTGCCCGCAGCCAACAGCTAGAAAGCAATGAGGGGAAGGAGGCATCTTGTGTCATGTTTACTTTGCGGGATTGCTGGTAATGAGCCACAAGCACTCCCTGGGGTAGATCCCCCTTCCTTAAAAAAACCCCATGACTGAAGTGTCTCGTCCCCCTATAACCCCTCACCCCACCTCCTCTGCAGGCAACCCAAGCCAGACACGCAGAGTTCAGATTTCTCCTTAAGCTCTCTGGCATCTCCATCTTTGGCGGGACAGCAGCATCCCACCGGCAGGAAGGGGCCTTGAGGACCCCAGTCCAAACTCACACACCGAATAAGGCGTAAATCATAAAAATGTCTCATTCCTTGGGAAACATGCTTGTGGATGGCTCCAAAGAGATTTAGGAGGGTGTTACTGTAGGGAGCGAACTCAGGAGTGAGCCACCATGTAGCCGGGTAGAAAGACCAGCTCTGTTAAGACCTTCCCTATGGGATGTTTTTATTTTAATTGAGTCCTGATGCTGTAACCGCCTCCGCGGTGCCTGGGCGCTGCTGGTGCTGGTAGACAACAGCAGGAGCTGTTTGGACAGGACACGCAGGCTGCTCAGTCTGAATTCCTTCCCATTCAGGGAAAAAGCCTGGGTTTAGCTTTGGTTTGCCCTTCCCTCTGCGTTAGCTGCTCATTTGCTAGGGTCACTTGCCCCTGGGAGGCTGGAGAAGCTCCTCAGCCGTACCACATGTCCAACCGGCGATGGTGTTCCCACTTGACCGCGTTGTAAAATGTACTGTATAGAGACCGTGCGGAAGTAATAGAGAGCCCAAGACTACTTGCTCTCTGCCCGAGTGCCTGAAAAAGTGCGAGTCGAGCACACATTCCTGTGTGGCGAGGAATGCGGGAACCACGAGGCCAGGGATGTAGGGGTGTCTCCCGGCAGAATTGCTGAGGAGGAGAAGGATGGGGGAAGCTCGTGCCTTGTCGGGCCCTGCCCTCGTCCTTCTGTGGGCTGGTTTCACCAGTGCAGACATGCTGGATGGGGACGTGTTAACTCTGAGCAGTCTCCTCTTTTGAAGGAATTCAGAGCCAATCTCCCTGAGGTACAAAAATCTGGCCAGTAGGATGTGGGAGACTACGAGGAAGGTCAATCTGAAAAGCCTTCCACCAGTGCACGGTGGTCCTTTTCCGGGTACACCCTGCTGCCGCCTGTGATGGATTACCCACCCCAAACCCCCAAACCAAGGACCCGAGCACAAGCAGTGCCAAGAACAGCCGTTCTTGGAGAAGGCTGCAGCAAAGCCTCCCCTCAGCAAGGGGCTTCAGCCCTGGAGGCAGGCAGGATGGAGACCGGCGATGTTCCAGTGCAGATGGGTGGCATGAGCAGCCCTTGATCGCAGACAGATTACCCACTCCTCTGAACCGAGGACCTCATGCAAACACAGGTACATCTGCAGGACCTTTCTGCAGGGGATGCGCTGCATCAAGGTCTCATCCATCCTTGGCGGGTAAAGTGGGGAGAGATGAGCAGGAATAGGCAGGGGCTGGATGTGGGGATGGAGGCAAATGAGTAGGGAACAGAAGAGGCAAGGGCTGGCTCAGCACACAGGGAAAGCATCTCTGAGGACCAGGGCACATGTGAGCTGGAGAAGTCAGGGCGAGTACCAAGGACCAGTTCAGGGAGCCTGGGCTTGCTGGGGAAGGGTCAGGCAGCAGCTGGGGGCAATCCTGGCTGCTAAAAGGGGAGGGGGAGGTGTTAGCAGGGGCAGGGATTGGAGTGAGAGTGAGGGAAGCTGGGTGGAGGGGAAAAATTGTTTGGGTGTCAGCAGAAAATGGCAGGGTGGGAGATCTGCTGCAGTGATTCCCTGGGGGCTGCTGCCCACCCAGAGGAGAGGCTCCAGCGGGGAAGGGCTGAGGCCGACCAGAGCATCTCCCAAGGGCGCCTGGCAAGTGAGGGAGAGTAGGGACTGGGTCTGGTCTGGCCCTGGGTACCACGGGTGCTCCTTGCCTGGTGCACAGCCTGTCCTCCTGCTGAAAGGTGAGTGTGTGCCGCAGGGCCTGCACAGCATCACCTCTAAAAACAAAAATTAAATGAGCTTGTTTTTTTTTTAATTCTGGGAATTGATGCAGTGGAATTTATCAGACCCTCTACCTTTCTTCTATTTCCCCCTCCCCTCTTTTTTTTTCCTCCCTAATTCCCTTCCCTTCTTCTCTTGTTTTTCCTTTTTATTTGCTGCCTCTTCCCTCTAAGCCTGCCTCTGAGCCAAAACAATTTTCATGCATCCAAGGAAGGATCTGCCATTAGTGCTGCTCTGCCTCTCCTCTTAGTTAGGATATATTTAGCCATCGCCTTGGGTTTCTTCCTTTTTTTTTTTTTTTGTTTCTTTCTTTTTTTTTTTTTTTTTTTTTTTTTTGCTGTTCAGTGGCTTTAAAGAGCAGGTGCTGGGAACAGAAAGAGAAGATTAAAAATACCTGCTGTCAGATACAGCTCCCTACGCAGATGTGCTCCGGCGCTGTGCGAAGCAAGCACGTGAGCTGAGTGGATAACAGCTGCCCCTCGAAAAGCTCATTTGTAATTCTAATTTTTTTTTTTTATTATTATTTCAATAATCTCTTTCCGCACTGCTACAAATTTCCAGAGCAGCTATTTCCTCTCATGCTTCATGTGAAGGGAGCGTGTGGTTTTGCTGGGAATCGATTAACTGGGGCGAGGGCCTTCTGTCACACGGGAGCCACCAAGGGGCGAGCGCTGTGGGTGATGCCCTGCCAGCACCCCTTTCCCCATCTCTTTTACCTACATCTGTCCTTAAATGCAACCAGAGCTTAACAAGTTCCCCCTTTGCACTCAGCATCTCCCCAGTTTCACGCAGATGGCGCCGGGTCGGGCTCCTGGCAGCCTCTGCTGAAGCAAGGCAGAGGCCGTGCAGTGCTGTCGTTGGGTTTTACGGCTCCTGAGCACCGGCTCTGCAGTTCCCCATCCGTTTAGGAGGAATCGGCTGTCAGGGCCCTCGGTGAGCCTGCCTGGCCCACATCTTCTGTGATGCATCTTCTCCTCCTCCTCTTCCTCCCTGCCGTTTCTGCATCCTCACCTTCTTATTCCACCCAAACTGTACAAAAATACACAAACACCTGGTACCAAAAACTCTCCTCAGAGCTTGGCTGTGCTTTGGTGCACAGGTCCAAGGATGCTGTCCCCAGTCTCTCCTGGTTTCCCAGCCACCCACCTCATGTGTGTAGTTTTGGGGCTGAAAACTTCATTTTCTGCTTTTCAAGGTTGCTGGCACTTCACAAATACAAACCCAGAAACAAGAACACCCTGGGGCTGGGAGGTTTTTGTGTTTGGCTTCTGATGGGGAAGCCGATAGCTGTACCCCGGCAAACGCCGGTGCTGCACTGGCAAAAGGCGGCTGTGGGTGCCTCCACAGGCCAGCCATCTCCCGGTCCAAGCATGTGGGGTCCCCCAGGACCACCCTGCCTGGGTTGCCAGGACCAGCCTGGTGCAAACAAAACGCTGAGGGAGCCTGTCCCTGTGGATGGGAGGTGGGCTTCGTGCTGGCGAGGTTACGGGAAGGGAGCCCAGCCCCAGGCGTTGCAACACAAATGAGTTGTTTGGATTTTTTTTTTTTGGTGTTCCAAAACAAGGACTGATAATAGAGGCAAGCAGGCTGGAGCCGCGGGAGGCTGCTAAGCTAAATGAGACAGGAAGCACGTAATTAAATTAGATACAGAGCGGCATAAAGACATATGAGTACACATACGTCGTTGGGCTGAGAGGCTGTTGCATAACCCTGCTGAAGAGCTCTGTATTGTAAAATATTGCACCCACCGCATCCCACGCGGGCGAGCTGCCTGTCCTTGAACAGCCTCTCCCACCCCATCCAAGGCGAGCGTGAAAAATGCTGCCCCACCAGAGCGGAGCTGCCAGCCCGTGGCTTATGCAGGGGGCCGGTGGCCACGGCAGAGCAAGCGGAGGGCCTGTCCCAGCTGTGGTGGGAAGGATGTCACCGAAAAAGCCTCATCCTGTTCCTGGGATGGGATGGGGGGAGGACCCCAGACTCAGACCCGGATGCGTGGTGCTGGCACTGCAGTCTGTCCCAGAGCCATGTGCTGGTTTCAAACACCCAAGCGTGAGGCTCCGTCATGAGCGTGGCAGGGGTTCAGGTGGGATTTCCTTCAGCTTTGTGCATTTTCTGGCTGAGCAACCATGGTGCCCAAGAATACACAGCCTTTCATTGACTCTTTCACTCCCACTGAGGATTCTCAGAGATCTCTCCCTTGCTTGCAGGGACCAAGCTCCCACCGCAGGCATTTCCTCCCTTCTGCCTGAGCCACGCGCTTCAAAATTTGCTATGGAGGGGACAAGGTAAAACCACGCACGCCATTGCCCAAAGTGCTTTATTTCTATGGGTGGAAAGCTGTGGGGAGACAGGGGCTAAAGCCAAGTGGAGGTTTCCGTGGGCTGTCACACCAGGGCAGAGGTGCGCAGAGATTCTCCACTCTGGTTCACTTCACCCGTGCTCCTCTCCCATGGGCTGGGGCTGTGTTGCTGCCGTCCTGGCTCATGTTTTTGCCGTACGACTACATTTCCCCGGCTGCTTCAAGCAGCACGTGGCTCCCAGCGCAGCAGCCGTCTCAGCCACCGTGGCCTTGCTGCCAGAAGACATCTGTCCCGCTCCGTGTGTCTGCCGCACGTGCCCAGCATCCCAGAGGTTTTTCCTCTCCGCATAACCTGCTCAGGGGAGGCCTTGGACTCCGGGGAGGGCCACCAGAGCATCCTGTGACTGCAGACCTGTAGGTGGAAGAATGGGGTGCCGTGCGTAAGGACAGTTTCAAAGGGGAAAAAAGCCACAGATGAAGTCTGTGGCTTTTTCTAAGCCGTGGGAGGAAGACAGGAGTCCCCACTGCAGTTCAAGGGAGCTGAGGTGCTTTGTGCTTCTCCTAAAGTCCCATCCTGAAATCCTTGTGTTTGGGACCCCAGGGGAGCCTTCCTCCCTGGCCTGGGGCCGAGACTGCTGCCTGCTTCCACCTCCCTGGCACGGCTCATCTCCCAGGGGCAAGATGTGCCGGCAATGTCCCGCACGTGATCAACGCAGACAGTGAGGGTAGGAGACAACCTGAGCTCTGGACAAATGTCTGTGCTGTCTGCGGAGCTGGTAAGAGCAGGGACTGAGTGGGGAGGAAGGAAGAGGATGAGGAGTGGAGATGGCAGCTCTTGCTTTTGCCCTGGGACAGCAGTGAGCAGGGGTGTTTAGGGTCCCTCCCTCCCAGAGCCACTGACCAGGAATTGCAGGGAGGGCAGCTCTTTAGGGCTCTGTGTGATGCCAGCCTTGGCGTGGGGGGGGACCTCTTGGCTGTCATGGACCCCTCGCTTGTCACACCAGACCTTGGGGTTTGCTAGTGCGCCCTGTCTGACACTGGTTTAACCCTTGCTCGTCATCCTTCTGTTTTGCTGGTTCTGTCCTTCCCCTCCAGTTCCCAGCCTCCTCCCTGCTTTTAGTCTCTTCTTCCCACCTTTGGTTCTCATTAGGATCCACCTTTATTAGATGCTTCCCCACACTTTGCTCAGACTTTTGTTGATGTGCATTACTCTCCCCTTCTCCTCTCGCACCACAGATCCAACAGAGAATTTGTGATGAAGAAGGGCGACTTCCGCTAGCTCATGGGGCCAGACATCAGTTGTTGTGTATTCTGGCAGTGTAATTTGGGGGGAACGTGGACACATCACACCCTTCTGCTCTATCTGCAGTGCAAGGGGGTGTATTTCGTTGCCCTGGGGAGCGCAAGCCCTTCCCCCAGGCTTTGCATCCTCCCCTGGGATGCTGCAAACCAGCCTGACTCTGCCTGGGGAAAAGCGTGCTGCCGCAATGCCGCCGGGAGGGTTGGAAGTCCTCGAGCAGCGGGACGGAGCTGACGAAGAATCGCCGTGCATGACCGCGTCTGTCCTGTCCCTCTCGCTCTCCCCATCTGCGTACCCACCCGCTGGCGGTTACTCAGCAGGCTCCGCGCGTCGGTGGAAATGAGCCTGTTTTTTCCTGTTATCGAGGAAGCAGTTATGACTGTGATGCTCAAGGACAAGCCTGGGCCTCCCGCTCCCCCCGCCCCCCCTTAACAGTACAAAATAAACCTACCTAAGCCGTTATCTTCTCCAGGCGCTGCCACAGCAGCTTTTGGTTGGCTGGATGCTGGAGCGATGCCGAGTCCACGTCCCAGCCCTCCTGCCTCCCACTTGCTATAAAGCACAGCTCCTCTCCGCTTTTCCAGCTGACAGCACACAAGCGCGGGCGCAGGTGTTGCTGCTGCCGCCTGTTGCACGCTCCCGCCGCCGCCGTACGGACACGATGAGTTGCTGGGTGCCTGGGTGCCCAGCTCTCAGCATGTGCCGGGGGTTAGCTGCGCTCCCCATCACTTGCCTGGAAAGGTAAGGGGCTCCGCCACGCCGCAGTCCTGGGATGCAGAGGGTTTGCCGGAAAAAGATGCGCCTAACTTCGGAGCAGGCACCGGGCCAGCCTCTGCTGCTGGTAGAATTCGGGATGCAGACCGTGAGGAAAGATGCAGTGAAGGATGGCCTGGGTGATTTGTTTTGGCTGCATCCCTAGGAGGTAAAACATGCGGAGGGAGAGGAGGCTGGACAGGGCTGCCCGGGGTGTGTCCGGGTGGACAAACACACAAGGGCTGTTCCTCTGGCTCCATCCCTGCAGAACTTGCTTTAGGTTGACAGCAGCAGGACTATTGGACTATTTTTTTGGTCAACATGGTGAAAATGTTTAGCGACACGTTGCTCCTCCTGCCAAACACGGCTACAAAGCCCCACGCCGCCGGCTTGGCATTTAAACACTTATTTTTGCGCCTTGGGATGCCTGAACGAGCCTGCAGCACACAAATAGCAGCGGGGGGGACCCCGGGGAGAGGGACTCGATTTAGCAACAGCTCCAGCCGTATTGCCGCAGAGACCTCCGGGTAGGGAGGTGCCTCTGTGCCACCGCCGCAGAACCGCGGTGACGGGCAGCTGCATCCCAGGCTCTGGCAGAGCCGCCTCTGCCGCAGGAGCATCACGCTGTCACCGGGCTCGATGGGTCTCGAAGGCATGGGGTAGGTGGATGGTGCCACCGGGGAGCACAGCCATCTCTGTGGTGTGACTCAGGGGGCAACCCTTCCCCCCCCCCCCAAAAAAAAAAAAAAAAAAGCAGGGGGACTCTGCCGAGCAGAAAGCAATCGCTGTGTTTTTCCAGTGTTTTCAGAGCAGCATAGCACTGGCGGGAGAGGGGGATGGGTAAAGGAGCTAGGTGGGCTACAGGGGATTGCGGGGGCTCCAGCTGGGCACTCAGCAGCTGCTCTGCTACCTGCCCCAGAGGAAAAAGCTCCCCGCGCTTTAAAAATGCGTGCGGCGCGACTTGGGAAGCCAGCCAGAGGTAAGGGTCCCCTGGGCTTAATGCGCTGCTGAGCGTGGTTGCCAAGGAGCAGAAAAAAAAAAGCAATTGGGGGAGCATGCATTTAGTACATCAGAAGGTAAAGAAGCAGCTGAAGCTGAGGAGCGAGGGCTGCCCCTCGGAGCTGTGCTGGGTCTGTGGGGTGCAGATCCTGCGAGGCTGGGGGGGTGGCGGCAGCACTCCGGTTGTCCAGGCATCCCACCTCTCCCTTTCTTCCCTTCCAGAGCCAAGGACCTGAAGACTCGCTTAGGGATCCTGCTTCATAAACCGGAGCTGGGGCATAGGATCGGGACCTCCGGCAAGCTGCAGCTGGGCTCCAGGCGGAGGTAAGCAACGTCCCACCTTCGGGCCGTGACGGGTCCCCACGGACCAGGCTGTCCCGGGGGATGCTCCTGCCCATCTGCGCAGCAGAGAGGACAGAGCACAGCTCGCCCTCCCCATGGTCCCACCCCGGCAGGCAGGGAAGGCGGATCGCTTCCCAGCTCCGTCGATTATAAAATCAGAGGGGGGAACTGATGCTCTGGCATTAGGCACAAGGGAGCAGGGGCTTAGCAACAGGCTAGAAACCCAGAGGGCTCCCGCAGTTTCTGGTGTCTCAGACCAGTGCCTGGGACCCCTGGGGAATGCAGGCAGCATTAGAAACAAAATACTAAATATTGCTGCTGAAGGCAGGGTGTCTTCTTGCAGAGGAGGCTCTACTGGGCTTGTACCAGCAGAAAAGGGCTCTAGAGGGTACCCTGCCTGGCCAGAGCCGCACTATGGAGCTGAGGTCTGGGGAGCCCTCGGGGAGGGTAAAAGAAAGGGAGAAAGGAAAGAGAGCTCACAGGTAATGGATGCTGGGGTCTCGCTTTGGTTTCCTACCGAGTGCCGCTGCCTCCCTTCTCGCACTGTCTCCCATTAACTTGCTTCACTCAAGCGCTGCCATCCTTCGCCGCGGGGCAGATGTGTTGTCGGCAGAAGAGTGAGCCTTACGTCCTCTTGTCTTTTCCAGAGACTCCTCGCGAGAGGTACTGGAATGGAGGGAGTCCTTCGACCAGCTTCTGAAGAGTAAAAGTGAGTAGGATTTTGTGTTCTCCTCTTGGTGAAAGCGCGTAGGACAAAGATGCTCCCAGTGAGCAAGGGGGTGACTGTATGCCCAGAGCCAGCGTACGAGGAAATCTTGTTTCCTCCCCAGATGAGATCGTTTAGCATTTAGAAAGAGGCCCCTTTCCTGCCCTGACAGAGCTGATGCAGGGGTCTCGCTCCCTGGCTTGCTAAGCTGTACCCTTTTCTTCTGCCTGGGTGCTTTTTGTGGGGCACAGGCACTGTCTCGCAACCCCTTGCTGCTGCCTCGAGGCAGGAGCATCGTCCTGGGCACCCCGTGTGCGGCAGTCTGCCGGGGGTACGTCACGCCATGCCCTGACCGTGCCTTTCTCCACGCTCTGCAGCAAAGCAGCCACCTCCCCGCAGGCTTTTGCTGCTTAGAAACCTGAGTTGCTGTCCTCTGCCTGTCGCATGCCTCTGGGGATGGCTCTTCCACGTGGAAAAGGAATTCAGCTGCTTTCCAGAGTTACATGCAGCCATTTTCCCCTCCAATATTTGCTATACGATGGCGATGCGCAGGGTCCCCGTAAGCTGCTGTCTCCCTCTCCCCCATGCAGACAGCACCTCCAGACCCAGAGAGGGGACCTCTTCTGAGTCCCACATGTAATCCTCTCCTTAGACTGGGCTTTACAGCAGGTACACAATGCTAGAAGTGCCCAATTTTAATACAAAAGTAATTGTCTACCTTAAAAGCTACTCTGCAGCAAGACGAAGTCCTTCTATAGTGCTAATTTGGGGCTAGGCATATTTTTTTTTTCCAGCCTTCCTCATGTGCTGTGATGGCTAACAAGCACCTCCAGCTTTGTAACTTAATATATCCCCCCAGCCTGGCTCTGAAATCCTTGCTGCGATTACTCTCTCATACTCCTCAGCATCTCGTTCCCCTTAGATTTCAGCTGGGAAATAAAAATAAAGCCATTGCTGCTCGGTTCCTGCAGGCGTACTGATACCTCAGTGGATTTTTCCTTAGGTAGATTTAGTTATTTTCCGAAGCTGTAAAGAAAATACTCTGAAGCCTCATTACAGAAAGGTCAGATAAATAAAACCAAAGGATTACTTGTCTGTGGGAAAGGATTTTATTGGAGTCTAGAGGCCAATTAGCAGTGTCTCAGAGGGTGGAATTTGCCCATAGGGAAAGGAAATCTGCAGATGTCATGGTCCAAGCTCCCAGGGCGATGCTCGCCAGCAGTGCTCCATCTGGCAGCCATCCTCCTCTTCCTCCCCTTCTTCTGCCCTCTTAACTGCTCTTCTCTCCCCACCCCCCCCAGGCGGGGTGACGGCCTTCCACACCTTCCTGAAGACAGAGTTCAGTGAGGAGAACCTCGACTTCTGGCTGGCATGTGAGGACTTCAAAAAGACCCGGTCAAAAACCAAGCTGGCCTCCAAGGCCAACAGGATCTTTGAGGAGTTTGTGCAAAGCGAGGCACCCAGGGAGGTGAGAGCATTTTCTGGCTCTGTCCTGTGGCATCAAATAGGGTGGGAAAGGAATAAAAGATCCCAGTGGGTTTTATGAAAGTGGGAAGACAGGCTGTTGTTCATGAGAGCTTTCATTTCAACCTCGCGTGGTCTACCAACATGAAGGGATATAAAAGCTTGGGAGCATCTTCACCCTCATCTGAAGATGAAGAAAACAGTTTTTCTTCCCCCATGGGAGGGGAGCTAACGCCGAAGTTAATCTTTGTGGATGCTGCTTCCTTGCAGGTGAATATTGACCATGAAACCAGGGAGATCACCCGGAAGAATCTCTCAGGTGCCACCTCTGCTTGCTTCAATGAAGCCCAAGCCAAGACCCGCACCTTGATGGAGAAGGACTCCTACCCCCGGTTCCTGAAGTCCGCCTCCTACCAGGACATGACCAAGCAGGCCGCCAGCCATGGTGTCAGCAAACGGTCGCATACCTGACCCGAGCCCGAATCTGCCACAAGGGGACGAGCCGGGGGACCAGGCAGAGGCTGAGAGATGGTTTGCGAGGGCTGATGTCTGCGCGGTGGGGTTTTTGCTGACGTCCTGGTGTTTTAGGAGGATCTCCAGGACCTCAAGAGCTTCGGCTTCTCACCATGCTGCTGGGAAGAGAGGTCCTTCCTCCCCAGAGGAGCGGAGCGGGTGGGAACGGCTTGCGTGCCAGCATGCACCTGATGCCTCCCCTTGCAGCACAGCCAGAGACCTGCACTGCCGCAGGGACAGAAAGAAATAAGATTTGAGTTGCAAGCCTGGGAAAAAGAGACTGGATTCCCCTGAGCATCCGTAACTGCAGAGCTCCTGCCTGGTTTCAGGACCCTGCCTCCGACCTGCAACATCACAGGAGCCTGCAATCCCCGCAGTGCCTGGGGCAACCGCCCCAGACCTGTCCACAGGACTTTTTCTGAGAGAATGGCCAGAATTAAAGCCCAAAGACTACGTGGCACCTTCAGCTGGAGGGACCCTGCCCCTGCCTTCTCCTCATCCTGAGATCCTTATTCTGCCATTTCCTATGCATGCTCTGCATCAAAGCTTTCCACCTTCTTCCAGTGCAGCACACCCCTAGCAGCAACGTTTTTATCTCTCGCTTAAGCTACATGATCTTTAGGCTGCACATAATCTTAGGTCACATGAGTAACTTTTAATTACTGTTATCGTTATTTATTTTATCATTATTATAACATAAATATTTATTAGAAGAGCACTGCTCAAAGCATACACACGTCCCTTGCTCCAAGGAGCTTGTAAATTAAATTATTATTGTAGCACTGAGCATGCCTCCCACCTTTTCTGTAGAGTAACTTAAGAGAGATGACCAGACAGATCCGTAACACGAACAGGGAGGAAGGTACGCGAGCAGCAGCAGAGCGGGCTGCGGTTTGGGGTCTGCGGCGGCAGGTTTCCCGTGAGCTCGGAGGATGGTTGATGGCAGTAAAAAGGATGCTGTGCAGTCCATGCTCTTTCCTTTCTGCCCTTAAAGACGTGGACGGCATCTCACCAGGTAGGCTAGCAGCTTGTCCTAGACAGAATAGCGGGGTAAGCCAGGCACTTGGGTGAGTGATCCTATTGAAAACTTATTTTTCACATATGGATGCAAAAGCCTAGGGCTTTCTCTTGGTTTAAAATTGGGCTCAGCATTCCCTTGGCCAGTGAAACCAGCCTGCAGCCACAGCACTTTACCAGGAACCCGGGGAGCCAAGTGAAACAATGATGCGTGCCGTGAATTCAGTGTCTCAGGGGGCGGCAGGATGTTCCCTCAGCTCAGACCTGTGGGGTGAGCTCCTCAGAAAGCCCCACAGAGCAGGGATTCCTGGGTCCCGCAGCTACCCCAGAAAGCTGCGGATCCCCTTTGGCAGCAACGGTGCCAGCAGTCGGGTGGGTGGGTGACGAGGAGCCCACCAGCGTCCTGTGCTGGGTGATGGGGAACGTGCCACCAGCGTGTCCTATCGGTACAGCCTGGGGCTGACAGGTGTGACTCCATTCATCCCTAAAGACCAAACCTGGAGGTCCTTGCCCCACTGGTACTCACTCCTTCCCGAGGGAACCGCGTTTTGTCCCCTCCAGCATTAGCCGGAGCATGGGATTGCTCGGGCTTTTTGAGGCTGCTAGAGCAGAGCAAGGGACCGAGGAGTATGGGGATGTTATTCTGAATCCTCTTCCACTTTTCCCATCCCGGTTCTACCTCTGAGCCTCCGTGGGTCCCGGCTGCGTTTACAGGGAGATTCTAGCTGTTTTCTTATTTATTATTTATTTTTACAACTGGAACCACCTCTGTTGTGTTACTGACGTGAACGATGCACAATGGTTCGTTTTCATTGCTAACGCAATATTGTCATTATAAAATAAAATGTAAAGAGGAAAATACTGTGACAATGTGGGGTTTTTTTTGGTTGTGGGCTTTCAATTAATTTTTACATTCTAATTTTGGATGAGTTACAAAGCATACTAAAGCAAGCTGCTCATGTTGGATGGCTCAAGGGGCATTTACAGTCTCTTCAACAGTTGCAGTGTCAGGAAAAGGAAAGGGAAGACTTGTGAAGAGTAAAGCTTCATGTATTCGGCTTATTGAAGAGAACTGAAGAGCTCACAGCAAGAATGAATGCAGAAGTTTTTAATACATCAGTTGCCAGGGTGTTCAGTACTGTTTGTATTGCTCGCCCTTCTCCGAGCGCTTACAGGGCTGCAGTTTCCAGCGCCTATTTAATATCACTGAGATGCTGTTGTCCTAAAAGCACAGGAGGGTTCAAATTAGGGCTGCTGTTTGCAATGCCTGCTTTTGAGTTGCTGTCATAAATAATATTTGATTTTTGTCAATAACTCAGCCGATGACCGAGTTAATTTACAAGGGGGGGAAGCAGCTGGCTTCTAGAGGGGATATTAGAAAGCATCCTACCTCTGTTGCAGCATGCGCTGTCTCTGAGGTCTGAGCAGTCCCCCGTGCCCCTGCGGGATGCTCTGGGAGAACAGAGGTGGGGTGTGGGGTGTGTGCACCTCCAGGGACGGTGGGAGCACCGGAGAGATGCCGGGAGGGGAGCATGCAAGGGTGGCACAGAGATGCTAATGCTCCGAATAAAAACCAAACAAAACATGTTCGCAAGTTGTCATTTTTCTATTCATTGTGTGGTTTGGGAGCCAAAATTAACCGGCCTGTGTCAGCGGAGCAGACTGCCAAGGAGGAGCTGGCGTCGCAGGTGACTGACTCGGGAGCACTTAGGTCACAAGGTGCTGCTGTTAGCGCAAGCCAGCCCCTGCCATTAAAAAGCCTTTTACAAGCAACCGCGTCTGTAACAGAAGCAGATAGAAACAAAATAATGTGGTTTTTTTAAAAAAAAACTACAGCTTCTAACTGAAAAAAAAAAAAAGAATATTTTGCCTTGCATACACTGAAGTTAATTTAAAACCAATTTTCCATAAAAAAAAATTAAATTGGCCAAAAGAAAAAGTAAGAAAAATGCAGAATAAAACCCTTTTTGAGCTTTCTTTAAAAGGACATTTGGGGCTGCATCCATTCTTAATGCACTGTGCATGGAGATGGATGGCCCAGGCCGAGTCTGAGCCTCGGTGGTAGCACTTAAACCTCACCTTAAATGGCACCGGAGCATCCCATTGGCAGCATAGTTCCACTGCCACAAATCTGATATGCTTCCCAAAGAGAAAGCTCGGTCAATAAATCCGTGCTTGCGTCCAGCGTGTCCTCCGCACTTGCTGGCAAAACCCAGTGGTAATATAACGAAACTTTTAAAGCCTTGGGAGGATAAAAAAAAAAAAAAAAAAGCCCAACCCACAACACCGTGTTGAGGAAGAGGAGCCAAAGCTGCCTGTGACTGGCTTTGGGCACAGCCAGCTGTGGTGGCTTCCAACAGACCACAGCCAAACGTTTCCCAGGGCGGAGGCTGTGAATTTGGAAGCAGCAGAGATTTGAGCTCCGGGGAGCAAAAGTTGGGGCTGGCGCTGGCCCCCCCAGGCGTGACACATACTTGCTCCAGGGCCAGGTTTCCATGAGTCGGGATGGGGGGTGGATTTATTTGGTGGAAAAATAACCCCACCCGTTTCCCTCTGTCCTGGGACCTGGCGTGTTCCCAGCAGCAGCTCAGTGGGGTGGCATCGCCGCTCAACCACCCCGTCTCCTGCTGCGGCTGGGGGTCCCCACTCCGGCAGGACGTGGGGACGTACGTACCTGCACGAGCGGCCCCACGGAGACACTTATTTGGGCAGGGGAAGTGCATGTATAGGCCTATGGATGCTGAGCTTTCTGTTGGGTGCACCGCAAGGCACACACACGTGTAACACCACACATATGCAGGCAAATTCGTATGTGTTTGCACGTGCGTGCACATAAAGGATGATTTATTTTTTTTTTTAAAGACAGTCTGCAAATAAATGCTACAAAATGTTGTTGAAATGTGTTTTTGAAGGAAGCTGGCCAGCAAAGGGGATGCACTGAGCCATTTCAAATCCCGCAAACGCCTTAGCCAGCGCTTTGCAGCGCTCTGCCAGCCCCTGCGCCGGCCGATGCGGAGGGAGCAGCTGTGTCGCCCTGCTTCCCGCTCCGCGGCTTCCACTTCAAGGCCTTAGCCTGAATAAAGCATCAGAAATCACGCGCGACACATTTCCATACAGCTCACCCTCCCTCTCGGTACACATGCCGCTAAATGCCAAGGTTGGCAACCCAGTCCAGCTGCAAGCAGGGATTCTTACCTCCAGGCTGCCTTGGGAATTGATAAAAAATTAATGATAATATTCATGCTTTCTGGCAGTGCTGGGCTCTGCAGCCCTCCTGCATCCCTGGGGTCAGGCTGCCTGTGCTGGAGGGCAGCTCTGACCCAGTGCAGCTGCAAACTGGGCTCAGCCTGCGGGGAGAAGCAGCAGATGAGAAACAGCTGGGAGAAAGGCTGCTGGGGAACCACCTCCCAGCTGGGAAATGCATTTAAGCTCACAGCCTCAGCTTGGCCCCTTGTTTGACCTGTTTGGTTGATCTGGGGTGCTTTCAATGGACCTGCTATGCTCTTCTCACCAGGGACTAGGACACCATGCCCTGCTTGGTGAGGTCCCTGCCTGTCTTGCTGTTGCCCTCATCTCTTCTTCTCAGCCCACTCCAGCTGGAAATATGCCATGGTTTGGTCTTGTTTGTGTTTTGTTTTGTTTTGTTTTGTTTTTTTTTCTGGTGATGAGGCTTGAGCAGCCATCTAAAAAGGTAGCAAACGTGGATTAAAAAATGTAAAAATACTTCACAGTGAAGTTAATTGTTGTTGATGCTCCGGAGTGGACAGCACCACTTGTCAGTGTTTACATTGCGTCCTTCTGTGGATTATTTTCCAGGGCCATGCTCCAGCACTGAACGTCACATCGGCAAGGCCAAGCATATAAACCCTGGGATATTCCCATTTGGAAATATAATACGGAAACAAGTACAGGGAACACAGAGAAAAAAGCCATCCTACTATTCATAGCTACTTTAAAAATTATTCTGACTTTAGCAGGCAGTTTTTGTTACTGCGCTTTAGCTCATGTTTATTTGTGGCTGATGGCCAGGGCATGGATGCTCGGAGCTGTTATCTCAGGGGAAGGGTGGCAAAAATCATGTAGGCCCATCAGGATGGAGGAAAAAGAAGATTGGCCTAATTGTGCCTGTGATTTCCCTGTTGACCGTGTCTCAGCAGCTTGTCTCTGGAGTCCCTGTTGCCTATGGGCAAATAAGGACTCTGCAGACAGGAGGAGCTACATAGCCCAGAGGCACAGGAATGGTTGTGGAGAGGAGCTTTGTGACTCCTATGCTTTAGAAAACCTCTGAGGCCCTTCTATTCCCAGTAAACTGCCTGCCACAGGGACTCAGAGTTTAAACTTACGACTATGGAAAGCAATCTGGATTAGAGATGAGAGAGAGGGAAAGCGTTACAAGAAAATCCTCCTTTGCTGGGGTGCAGGCACAGCCCTGCCAGTTGCAAATGCCTCATTCCTAGCATCCTAGGGCTTGGGTTCCTACCATCCTTTCCATCTTTCATCTGTGGGGCTGTGCCAAGGTCTCCCACAGCAACGCAAACTCTGAGATGCCGCACCTGGAAACCACAGGATGCTCCCAGACCTTGCGGATGAGCTGCAGACAGCAGGATGCTCGATGTGACAGTTAGGTACAAAGACGTGACTTCTGCACAGGGCAGAGCTTTTCAGGGCATTTGTGAATGCTGGCATGCAGACATGAGCAGGCAATGCAGGGTACATAAGGATTTGGATATGCATGTGAAACACTTGCAGGACTGCATCCACACATCCCTTTAGGGTACGCTTTTCTGTGTTCATGCCCTCGCGTTTGCACCCAGCCACGTCTCTGTGCAGACACTCAGATTTCCAGTTTGTACATTAACTGGAAGTTAATCTATTGATTAACTGATGCAGTTTCGGCCTCATTTCAAGCGTGGTCTGAATCTTGCAGCCCGCATGGTTGGGTGGAAGTGGCTGAGGAGGTTGCACAGGCTCCGCGCGCTGGTGAGCTCATCTGACATTATCGGGCAGCAGGGGAAACTGGGTGGCACATGGCAGCCTGGGTTCCCTCACGTATTTCCTGCACACGAACAGGAAGGGCTGGAGCAGCGGGCTCCCCCGGGCAGCACCGTGTTTGCACAGAGCTGGTGGCTGGGCAGCTGCCCGCTTGCGGGACAAGTGGGTGCAGCTGGGAACACGCCGACCGTGGTGGGAATGGAGCTGGAGCTCAGGGGTTTCCTGCGTGAAATTTAGCGGCGTGGCTAGTTCCCTCATGTGGATGGATTTACCAAAAGGTGAGCAAAAGCTTAAAATAAAATAAAATTTAAAAAAAACAAAAGCCCACTCTCCAAAAAAAAAACCCCAACCCCTGCCCCTCTGACCTCCCCCCAAAAAACCCAAACCCCAGCATTGGCACATTTAAGGTCTCTATGCCTCCAGCTCCTGAGCCACTGCTGAGTACAGGTTTATAAACAGGGGCTGCACGGGGGGGGGGACTGTTTGGGGACAGCGTTCTGCTCATAACCTTTCTGATGTGTGCTGAAAGAAGGTCCCCAAAAAACCTGAACATCCCCCTGCAAGTGGATAAAATGCTCCTAGGGCTGCTTTTTGCTGGGAGGGGACAGCGCATACTCCCAGGCTTTGCTGGGAAGCAAAATAGTATCTGAGGATGCTCGCTGGGAAAGGGGAGGGGAGGGAAGCGCAGCCGCTGAGAAAAGCTGCTCCCTGGCTTTGAAGGCGTTTCGAGCCGTGACTGGGTTTTCCGGCCGGGCAGAGGGATCTCTTCCTCTGCTTCCTGGGACGGGTGACGGCGAGTGATGCTGAGCAGGGTTGGGTGGCCCTGCGCATTGGCTGGTGCCTGTGGTGCGCAGACGCGAAGCGGCTGCTGGCCGAAAGCCAGCGTGGGATGGGACGGGAGCGTTCGAACGTTTCCTAGCGTAGGGCGCTTGCGGCAATGCTTGCTCGGTGGAGGACGAGGAGGAAGGGGTGCAGCCTTCTGCCTTCCCAACGGGGGTGAGGAACTTGAGCCCCACTGTGTGCAGGGAACACTGTGCTGCTTCTCCAGCCAGGAAAGTAATATTTATTTATTTTCTTTTTTAATACGCTGCAAAAGGCGTAGAAGTTACTAGAAGGAAATGAAAGGCATGTAAATCAATGAAATAGGGTATTCATTTCCTGCTGGGCGGGGGGAGAAACCATCTCTAAAACAGTCCTTGTCTTTCCTGAGGGTAAATTTATGTGAATTTGTACTTTGGCTTTGTACCTTAAGACTTCTCTGTTCCTTTTCTGATTTGCTTAGATAATTTCTTTGGCGTTCACCTTGTCAGACAGTGACTCCTGAAAGCACTGGTCACTTGAACCAGCCTTTGCAGTCAGGAAAATGGGTACTGGAGTTCTGGTTTTCTAGATACTAGGTAGATAAAGAGAGACCAGGTCCTACCTGATTAACCTCTTAATGTCATGAAAAGCTTAGGAAAGGCTTTTGGCCAGGTGGGGTCTCCTAATTGCCTATGGAGGCAGGCAGGATTAAGGCTGGCTTTCCGTCTCATTCCAGGTATCGGATCAGGGACTCCCCAGGACCATGTGTGTGGCTGCCGTGCAAAACTGGAGGGTAATGCCCACCTCTGCCTGCTTGCTGTGTTCTGCACCTGAAAACATTGCCAGAGGCCCGCTTACTAGGTGACCTGTAATAAATATGAAATAACACTCACAGCAGGAGCACCCCGGGTTCTCACCCGACGCCCAGGGGATGCCTGCCTGGGCTGCAATTAGTGCTGAGACCAGGCAAGTGAGCGTGATGGGTATGTGTGTCTGGGTAAGTGCTGAAGTCATGTTTCTTGCCAGCCCTTGGCTGGCACTGGCATTGCTGTCCTCAGTTTCCCCTCATATATAGACCTGCAGGACATCAAATATAAATGGCAAAGTTTCACGGTCTAATCCAATCAAATTTTCTGTTTATTAATTAGGTGAAGACTGTGAAGCCTTTAAAATAGCAGCCTGTCCTACCTAGCGTGTTTTGTCAGCCAAACCCAGAGCATCACCCGCAACGAAGGCACTGAGTATTTCACCTCTCCCATCCGACAGTAGGATCCCTGGGGTCAGGTGAGGAACATCAGAGGTACGGAGCCCTCCCTCTGACCATCATGGAGCCCACAGCTCACAGCCAGCAGAAGACATCTACCCCTCCCAGCACAGAGACAGCAGAAGACCTCGCCTTCAAGTTAAATGCTGCTCTGAGGAAAGGTAATAAAAGAGATGTGCTGGAGCTGCTGGAGAAAGGGGCAGATGTGAACTCCAAAGCAGAAAGCGGCTGGACACCACTGCAGAGCGCTGTGCAAGCTAATGACGAGGACCTGGTCCGGCTTCTGCTGGACAAGGGTGCTTGTCCACATGCCAGGAAGGACAACGGTGGGACTGCATTTACTGAGGCAGCGATAGTGGGAAACGTGAATGTACTGGAGCTCCTCCTTGACTGTGGGTTAAATATTAATGACCACGACAACAATGGCTTCACAGCTTTCATGGAGGCTGCCTGGTATGGGAAGGAGGAAGCCTTGAAATTCCTGTATAGCAAAGGAGCAAATGTGAATTTGAGGAGGGAAGTTAGTGAGGAGAAACTGAAACTGCATCAAGGAGGTGAGACAGCACTTATGGATGCTTGTAGGAGGGGCCACTTCTCAGTTGTAAAAACTCTTGTCCAGGAGATGGGGGCTGACGTGAACATTTGTGACAACAAAGATAGGAATGCCTTGATCCATGCCCTCAGGGAGGGTTGTGCCAAGAAAAGATACGAGTCAGCTGTCTCCATAGGCCATTTCCTGCTGGGCTGTGGTGCTGATGTAAACAGCAAAGACGAATGTGGCAAAACTGCCCTCATCCAAGCTGTTGAAATGCAGAGCCTAGATTTGGTGAAAGCTTTACTGGAGAAGGGTGAAATAGATATCGATGATGCAGATGAGGAGGGCAACACGGCACTGATGGTGGCTGTAGAGAAAAATGATTACAACATAGCAAAGCTGTTGTGTGAAGAAAAAGCAAGGACTGATGTTGGGAACCTTATTGCTGTTGCAAATAGGAACCGTGCTCATGACATGTCGCGTCTTCTTCAGCAGTATGATGCCAAATTTGTTTCAGAAACCCTCAAAGACTGGGAGCCAAACAGCAAACGCTGGAGGGACCAGCTGAAAAATCTTTATAAAATGTATCGCCCTATGATTGGGAAACTGAAGATATTTCAGTGCATCCAGCAGAGAATTTGGAACACTTCCCAGGGTGGCATTTACCTGGGGCTCCACGGTGGGACTGAGGTAGCAGTAAGAATAAGCTGCAGTACAGAGGGTGACAACGAGAAAAGGTTCTTCGAACAATGTGGTAACTGTGAACATCTCCTGAAGCTCTTCCAGTTTGAGAAGGCAAGAGGCTACATGTACTTCTGCTTCCCCCTCTGGGAGAGAAACCTTGAAGAACATCTGCAGGAACCAGAAGACCAAATGGATTACAAAGATACTCTGAGGATGATCCTCCAGGCAGTGAGAGAGCTGCACTCCCTTGGATTTGCTCTCCAGGATCTGCATCCCAGCAATTTTTTCATAGGTTATCTTTTGCTTTCTCAGTGTTTTCATTTTGCTATCCTGTTGCTTGTAGTTTAGAAAAGAAGATGCTTCATAGCTGTCTGTATAAAAGCAGATATGAAACACCAGTGCAGATGTCTTTATGCAAAATGAGCTGTCTGTGACACGAGCTCTCCTCATTGAACAAGTATAGATATGCTTGCAGGCAGCCTCAGAGGACTGAACAGAACAGCTTTACATGTTCCATTAGATCTGCCTTCCTTTCCAGGGCTTTGTAGACACACCAGCCCACAGCAGATCTCTTCAGAGATTTGTTTTCTAAAGAAAGGGCCATCCAGAAGTCAGTGACAGACTCTATAAAAAGTTTCCCATTGTTATTTGTTAACAATTTCCCTTATTTCCTCAGATTTAAGGGGCAAAATTTACTTGACGGACTTTGATAATAAAAGAGAGCTGATTGAAGGCAAAGAAGAACTTGTCAACGCAGATTTAGAGGTAACTTCCTGCAAATCATCATATGGTTTAAAATTTCAGGTGCTCTGATATTTTCTGTTGCTGTGAATCCTAGGGGAAGCCCTTCTGCGTCTTCGACTAGAAAACACCTTGATTTTGGGGAAAGCCCGTATCACAATAGGCGCTGCGTAAGAATGCCAGTGGTTAGGATGCGAGGATGTGGGGGGTGCTGGGATATCCACAGGTACCCCGTGAGCATGATGATGGTGCCTGTCTCCTCTATCTTTGTGCACAGAGCTTCGAGGTTTGCGTGTGTCGGTATACTTCTGCACACCTATAGGCGCATGCATGGTCTGCTCATTTAGGAGTACCAGTCCTCTTCCAGCTGGGGAGAAGTCATGCATCGGGCACGTGAGCAGTCATGTGTTTCTTTGCAGGCCCTCAGCAGGCTCGTGCTGTATGTTTTAGCCCGGGGTAGGAAACCCCTTCAGCAAGTCAGTCCTGCAGATTTGGCTGCTGATTCCCCAGATTACAAGGAGGCTCTGGACCTTGTAAGCTGCCTGGCCTCTCATGATGAATGGGGCTTGGAAGGTTTGAGCAAACATCCCTATTTCTGGAGCAAACAGACGTAAGTCCTGGAAGAAGCTTTCAGTACAAGATCTGCCTGTAGTGCTGGGAACAGTGATGGCCTGTTGCAGCTAACGAAGCTCCTCGCTCCACAGCAGGTTCAAGTTCCTGAAGAGTATATGGAATAAAATCAAAGACCTTCGCAACCGAAAAGCTGTCTTTCAAGCTTCTAATGCTACTGAAAGTTCTCCTTACCCACGGTGGACCAAGGAGGTACTCCTCTTATCTTTGGATTGACATGAGGTTTCAGCTAGACATTTAGGCAGAAGCTTTTCCTGAGCATTTCACAGGCCTGTTTAAAGCTGTAACTGGAAAAAGTAGCACCACATAAATACAGATAGCTGAGGGAAACAATTAATTCTGTGTCACGTAGTCAACATACACCAGACTGAAGACATTGACACCAAACGGAGCTCTGCTGACTGAGGTGGTAGTATGGGATGGTTGTTATAGAACTGGCTGGCAAACCTTCAAGGGTGTTTGGTGACCCCTCAAGACAAGGACCTCTGGCCCTTGTTGCCAGCAAATTTCTGGCAAAAGTGTTGAGTTGGATGGGCTCAAAAGCAATGAGACCAGGCCTGCTTTTGCAGGTAGCATCCTGGAAAGACGTGCTGCATTGCCTGAGATCTGACAGTCTCGGTTTGGTACGGCAACCCATGTGGTCTTCTCAACAGCGGCACAGTCGGATCAAGGCTCTCGAGAGTCTCTCCTGCCCTCCAGGCACGCATTAATATTTCATGTGCCGTGTTGACGGCCCTAATATGAATGCCACGCCTTGGCAAGGCAGGAGAAGTAAAACTTAGCAGAATCAGGGGGTCTGCATGCTGCATGCCCTGCAGCATGAACTCTTCTGCTCATGTTGGCAAAATACGTTTTTAAGGGTCACAAGATTTACCCATGCAAGATTTACTCTGCAGAAAGGCAGCGCCTGGGGTGAGTCGAGGTACGTGTGCTGCTTTCGTGGTGTGTGAAAGACAGAGAATAATCCATGTGGTTTCTTTTCAGATTGACAAAGATGTTCTGAATATTATGGAAAATCCTAGGAAAGGAAAACCATTCAAGTATAGCGATGATGTCACCGACCTGCTGAGGCTCATCAGAAACCTGGACGAACACCCAGATAGCAGGTACGTGTTCACATCCTTGCCCCTGCCACGACTGCATTGCAGGAAGCATGTGGGTATCTGCAAGTGTCAGGGAGTTTGAGAGCAAAATCTTCTTCAGATTTTGCGAATGCAACTGTGATGTGGGAGAAAGTCCATTAAAGCTCGTCTCGTTAGAGGGGCTATCTCCCCTGGCAGCACAATAGAGTTTGAAAGGTTATGCATCACAAGGGCAAGCAGTCTGGGGGGTCAGCCCTCAAAATCACCTTCCTGAGGGTGAGAAAAGGAAGTTAGCTCACAGGATTAGACCTCAGAGTTTGAAGAAAAATCTGACTCCCAGATCATCTCCCACAGATGAGCATCCTCATCCAGAGCCTTACAATCCTGAGGGACAGCAGCGGCTTCAGGGAACCACTTGCAGGTCCCTCTGCACCCTTGCCTTTGCAGAGCAGCCTGTGGGCTGGAGAGGCTCTGTGACAGCTAGGGCAGTCCATGGCTCTACAGCAGAGGACACTGTGAATGTGTCCTTCCTGGCTGTTATTTTTGCTGCGGGCTGGTGTTTCTTGCCATAACTCCAGGAAGGTTTTTAGATCGCTCTTAAATATTTGTATCATCTTTTATACCTTTGAAAAGCCTCCTTATCACCTTGCTAGTATTTCCAAAGTGATGATGTTTACTGTGCTGAAGTGCTTTGAGATACGGATCAGGAAGCACCAGTCCTGTTAGAAGATCCTGTTAGGAGGTCTTGATTCCTAAAGAGTTGCCAGAGTCTCCAACCCTCTACAGTCATGGGCACTTACTTGTGGGGTTAGAGGTGGTGTTAGCTCCTAGTGATGGTTTCACTGATGCTGGTGGCCAGCACTGCTCTTCAGTGAAGATGCAGGTGGGGTTAGGCAGATAGAGCTGCAGGAGGAATAGCAAAAAAAATAAAATTGATTGAGGAGCTTAGGAAAGGTAGAGAAAAGTTGCCTCTCAAGGATTTCTAGGAAACCTTCCTGTGTTATGAGAAAGCCTCTGGAATAGCTTTTTCTCTGCAAGGGAGGAACCAGGGCATCCTGGACACTTTGATTACTCGCGCAAGCTTTAAGAATCCATTTTGGTTTTGTTCTCTTTCAGGATCAGCAACAGAATAGGAGACCACGCTGAGTATTTCTTGAAGCTTTTTCCAGCACTTACCATTTATGTCTACAACAGTTTACGCCAGAATCCCAAATACAGTCACTTTGCAGACATTCAGGACCCTTCTCTGTAGGATGTCATTGCCTCATATCCCATGTCTTGAACCCACCATCCAGCCAGAAAATGAGATGCCTAGACAATGATCTGACTGCAGAGTTGCCCTTGGTCCGTTATCCCTCTGATCTGGTAGAGGCACACTCAGCCCAGCCTGCTGGGACCTGAAGGACTTCTGCTGGGGGAGCATAGGAGAGGTTTCCATGAGGGATGGACGCAAGGAGCAGGATGTAAGGAGATACTCTGCTACTATGAGTAGTTCTGACTCACCTGAAAAAGGCCGCTGATGTTAAAGGGACTGCAGGGACCGGTTCCTCCTGGAAAGGACAAGCTGTGCTGTGGCAGGCTGGGTGCACAAGCACTCCCTATCTCCAAAACAGCGGTGCATGGCTGTCCTCCTGCCAGGCTCGCCTCCCTTGCAGGGAGCTGGCGCCCGTACAGCTGCAGCACACAGCCGGCTCGGAGCTTTGATGCTGGAGGCTGGGTGGCACAAACCCACTTCTGAAATCCCGGGGCATGCGATGTGCGTCTGATTGTCTGAGGGCTTTCTTGTTTCTCATCTAATGCTCTGATTTGCAGGATGATTATATGTTGCTTACAGAAATATTTTTCCGCTGTTGAAAGGATTTTAAATTTTTTTTCAAACTGTGATTGTTATTCTTTCAATTAGCCTATGGAGAACCAAACTTGGAATAAACTTGCATGGAAAACCGAATCTACACTCATCTGTTGATGAGGTTTCCCCATCCCCTCTGCACAGAAAGTCTGCAGCACTATAAAATACACAAAAGGCTGGGGTTTTTGGCCTCCCTGCGGAGGTGCGTCTTGGGTGTTTAGCTAAGGTGGTGGATGGCTCTGTCACTGCTCAGACAAATTGCTTCTGGCCCGTATGGGTATCTGATGGGAAAAGATGTTGGGAAGTACTGAAGGCTTCCTGCCCTCGGAAGCAAGCGGACTCTTGTGAAATAATGGGCTGAATGGTGGGGTTTTTTTGAATTGTTTTTGTGGGGTCAGGGTGAGGATTTTGTGGATGAGTTGAGGTGTGAAGATGAGCATCAATGCTTGCACACGCGTGTTTGCATACCTGTAAAACTCTGGGAGTGGATGTGTTTGACCCATCTCCTCTGCAAATGGGCGGCTGCCGGAACGCATCGCTGAGCCCCGCACATCTGTTTAGCCGTGTGTGTGTTTACAGACGGATGTACCTGCAACCCGGCAGGCATTGCCGCGCGTGCGTTTGATTGCAGACTGCCAGCTATGTCCTTGTGGCTCATGAGGTGCGTGTGCCAGCCTGCATCAGTGGTCCTGACTCAGAGACAAAGGTCTTGGGAGCCTTTTATAATACACAAAGGTAACAACAAGGAAGCTTGACTATGCAACTGTTGGTGAAGTGCCATTAGAGAAAATGCAACCAGGAGAATGTCAGCTCCTCTTGTGTCAATATTTTTATTTTTTCCTTTTCTCCCTGCTCACTTTTTCTTGCTCACTGGGTCTTTCTCGTGCCCAAGAAGCAGGAGGACACTTGGAGATGTGTGCCCAGGTCTCAGCAGCGTGGGGCTCAGGGGTGCTATGTGAAACACAGTGACTCTTGCCCAGCAGCAGCACATTTCTGATCTTGCACAAGGCGAGGTAAGGCTATGGGCTGGGCTCCTTCAGCCTCTTGTAAAACGCCATGTTTCTGGCTTGTTTTGACCTTTGTGTCTTCTTACATTGCTCTGCTGTTTTGCTAAAGGGCTGTGGCTTGGCAGCCTAAAAAGGCTGTGGAAAGACCTTCCTGAAAGCAGAGAGTGCTCAAGGATGTCCAAACCAGAGAAACAATTAAACCCATAGAGGCTGTCACTTGTCTCTCTGGGGCAATCGGGCTGCTGGGAAGAATTTCCAGGGAAAACCCATATGGTCTGCAGGGCCATGTCCTGCTTTCCGAGAAGCCGGAGGTGCCGGCAGGCTGATGTCAGAGGAGAAACTTGATCCAAGCACAGCATCTGCAAAACTTATTCCTCACAGAGCATCAGGCCGCGGGAAGTGGCGGGGATGCAGTACTGGGACCAACTCTTGGGGAAAACCCCAGGCTGCCTCTCCTCCTTGCGGGGCCTGGGAGGGTGGGCGAGTGCTCAGTGAGAGGCCAGGCAGGACAGAAAACCAGTGGCAAGGACAGCCGTACAGTATTGCAGCTGGGTGGCGTGGCAGTAAGGATGTTGTAGGGAGCTGGGGGCAGAGCCAGCTGCCAGAGTTAGTGCCATCAGATGTGCTGATGGCTCCCAGCATCAGTGCCCATCTGGGAGGTGCTGCCTGCCCTTGCCTTGTGCAGGCAGGCTTGTGGACCATGCACGGTGCCCGAGGACATGCTGATTTGGCCCTACACGCTTCATTCCCCTGCTGTCATGCCTGTGTGTTGTGCATTTGCTTTGCCTCTGCCTTTTTCCTTTACTCCCACTGGGTGAGCCCAGGGGCAGCTGGCTCAACCTGATGTGATGGGATCAGGTGCTCCCCATCCTGTCACTTGTGTACACTGAGGTGGCCCCAGGTCAATGTGTCTGCTTAAAAAAAAAAAAAAAGTTTGCAGAAGCAGTGGAGTGAAGATTGGTTTTAGCTGAGGTTTTGCTGTGACGAGCTCCAGGCACATCCATGAAGCCTTCTAGGGACCGGGCTCAGCTGGGCTCAGACCATGGAGCCTGACGTGTTAGTACAATGCACACAAAACTGCAGCTAGCTTGTGCGGCTGAAAGCTTCTGGGGCAACATCAAGTCGCAGCAGAAGGGCAGTTTTGAAGAGCTGGTCACAGCTCAGGTCGTAGGAGTGGCATCAGCTTCCTAAGCCCTGCATTTATAGAAATGCTGTTGGACTTTGGGTTTGTTTGTTTTTTTGATCCTCCAGAAGCAAAGCGTTGATCATCATAACTGACAAATATGAACATGTTGTCATCTGCCTTAAATACACTTGTGTTATTCCCAGGATGCAGTCTTCTAGGCTCTGAGGGTTAAAAAGTAGCTAAAAACAGCTCAAAATTACAAAGCTGAGAGCTTGCAAGGGAGCTGTCAGAGGCAATGTGTGATAAGGGTCATGGTCTTCTCTTCATGAGGTCCAAAGAACATTTGGGATTTCTGCAGCTCCTTGGTGACTTGGCAAAGCTGTTCTGACTCAGTTTCAGCTGGTGAAAATGAAGGTCTTTCATATGATTTGGTTAGTGCTTTGTCAGCGTACTGGTTTTTAATAAAAACCATGCCAAGGCCCCGAGTCAAGCATGAGCAGGTTTTGATCGGAAAATTGGAAAGGCGCTGGCAAGAGAGGCACCGTCTCCCCACCTGGGAACAGCTGAGTGGTGAACCAGGTGGGCTCCCTTAGCCGTGCCACCCACAGCAGGTATTTAATTTGCATGGAAACCATGGTGGGGGGTGAGGAGCTGAGGTAATGTTTGCTGAGCAGAGGGGGAGTGATTGTGGTCCTTGGTGAGAAGCATGGCTCTGAGCACCTCAGATCCTCTGTGAGGATCCTCATCCTTAGGTGAAGTATTTACTGTGAGTGCTTTCTGGCTTTAAGCACCTTCTGAATGTCTTGTAAAAACCACCTCAAAGGTGGTGTGGTGCTGTGCACCCAGCATGATTTATTTACATTGATACAGGGTCCCAGCTATGGGCAATGCAGCCTTCTACAGTTACACATGAGGAAAGAGAGTGTTGTGTGGACAAGGGTGTCTCCTTGGGTGGAAGTGCACTGTGGCATGTCCCTGCCATGGTTGCAGAGGTGCAAGCTGCTACGCTGTGTTACCACAGAGGATGGAGGATGCTGCGAGTTCCTTTATTTTCAGGTCTTACTGCTGATTAAGTGCAAACTATGGAGTGTGTTCAGGCTGCTCAGCTTTCTTGGAGCACACCCTCATCCTGATAATAGTTGGTTGGGATGTCTGTTCTTCCTTGGAGGCCTGTCCTTCCTTCGGTGCTTGCAGGGAAGGGAGAGATGTTGCACCAGTGGCTGCTGCTGATGGAGGCAGGGTGTGGGTGATCAGGGATGAAGAGGATCGCTGTGTGCTCCCAGGGGGGTGTTCAAGGCATGGGGAGGTGCAGCAATGGGGGATTTTCTGTGAATGTGTTACTGGAGATGGTGGCAGTGTCCAGCATCCTGCACAGACCCACCCCTTGGCCTTTGGGTTTTAAGGGGAGTCAGTTCTGCTGCTCCACGTGCTGGTGTGGTTTGAGGGAGGTAGGCTGCCTCTGCAACAACCTACCTGCTCTGCAGGACAGGAGCCACACGTGCTGGAGCTCCAGGTTCAGCCTTTTCTCAAGAATTCCATCTGAATCTGAGAAAAACAATGTGTACAAGCGTCCCATTGTGGACTGATGCAGGGAGCCCTAAAGCCCAGCTCCCATCCCAGCAGCTGAAGCAGGAATGGTCCTTTCAGCACTGGCTGACCTTTTTGCTCCTCCAAATGCTCCATTTTCTTCTGGGGCTGTGGCAGCAGGATTCAGATCCCTTTCAGGAGCGTGAAGCTGATGATGACATGATTGCCTGGTGAGGGAGAAGAGATGAAGTGGTGCTGTGCGCCAACCGCTCTGATGGCAAATAAGGGAGGACAGCAGGATGTGTTGTCCCCTTCAAATCCCACGGGGCTTGTACAGAGGTCACGAGCGGGTGGTTGAGCAAGGACGTGGGTTACCCAGATCTCCTTGACTGCAAAGCTGTTTTGGGTGTTTTGTCCCACTCTGGCTCTGCTGCAGGGGTCGAGGCGTCCTGCATGGGAGATGGGAGGCTTGCGAGGAAATGGCATTCGGAGAGATGAGGAACATGTGCTCTCAGCTTTGTGCCCGCATGGGTGGCTTCTCCCAAGTGGAGCTGCATGTTTGTGCCCATGATGTGAGGTGCAGGCAGCGTGTCCGGTCTCAGCGGATGGGGCCTCTCCGCTCTGTGCAGAGGCAGTGCCACAGTGACGCCTGGTGATGGGAGATGGGCTCATGTCTGGCACCTTCCCAGCCCTTGCGTGCAGCGCGTCTGCGCAAAGCAGCAACCCTCCAAAGGAGAGAAAAGCAGGACGTGGGCGATAGGAGGTCTTCTCTGGAATTACAGGTATTTTCCCTAGCAATTTGAGTGCCTTTTAAAGACAACAGAACCAATTTTTCCCAGCTGAAAAGGAAGCTTTTTATCTAAAGGTCAGAAAAGCAAGATCGTTAGATAAAGGTCATGGATGAGCATGACAAGGTGCAGAAAAGTGTCCTGAGCTAAAGGTGGAACGGGCATTAGCGCAGTTAGAAACAGCAGCTATTTTTGGGTTGCACACCAATTTGGTTTGCTCCTCTCTGGCAGCCGGGGCTGCCTGCACATTGGCAGGCGATGCAGAGCAGGAGCCGGGCTCCGCTGCATCCCCCGTCATGCAGCTCAACCAAGGCGTGACAGCGTATGCCCTTCTTACTCAACCAGCCAGCCACGCAGGCTAGGGCAGGAGGAATGAGACAGGTCTGAGACATCACACATGCCTTCCCACAACACACCACCGGAACAGAGGGATTTTTATCAGCATGGCTCTTGTTATTCATTGCTACAAGGAACTGCAGCTTGGGGATGAGAGTTGTCCTAGGCACACTCACTACAGGGTTAATGTCCATGTGAGAAAGATCACAGCCTTTTCAATAGGTTCCCCAGCTGTCTCTCCAAGCAATATTGTTGTGTGCTCGCTCTCTGGTTAAATATGGGCTGCGCTGCTTGGGCAGCAGTGGGACTGTCCCAACCCTTGCAACAGTTTGCACTGCTTGAACATCTCTCTCCCTCCCCACCAGTTTCCTGAACACCTTGGCAAACACATGGTTTTTATCCCAGATAACACAGCAGGGAGCTCCTCTGTAACACAATGCTTCTGGCTCGTCACTAGCTGGGCATACACTTGTGATGGGTTAGGTGGTGTCTGGTTTTTCTGGTGGCAACAGGCTTTGGCCTTAAAACATGTTTGAGAAGGCCCTGGGAGTGCAGTGAGGCTCTTGTAGGAAGGTAGAGACTCAACATTGCGTGTTATTCAGAGGAAAAATCAAGGCATGGGGTGTTTTGAGCTAATAGACGTGGCTTGGCAGTCTTGGGGGTCTGTTACTCCAGCTCGGCCGTGGAGCTGTAGCTCAAGCATCTGCCTGTAGGTGTCAAATCTTACAATTCTGCTGATTTTTAACCAGAACTTGACAGTGATAAATGAGAGGGAGCAGAACATCAGCTTGCTGACACCCACTCGACCGTCAAAGCAAGATTAGTACATGCCTATTTTGGTTTCCTCTTTAATCAAAAATCAATTAGACAATTACCAAATGAATATTCACCCAGGGAGCCAGGTTGTCAGGCAGACTGACAGCACTTAGCACCACTTTCTTGGTGTTTTTCAGTTTAGAGTTATTCAGTGTATTGAAACTAAACAAGTGGATGAGGAAAGAAAAAAAAAAATATCCCTTTCCCCAGAGATGTCCTAGTGAGTGCCACCTTGGTCCTGATGAAGCTTTTTCTGCATTCCAGATCTTGAAAGCATCCTCCATGTAGTGCCACTGAGCCTGGTGCTGGGCTGCACGGTTCTTCTCCTTTTCCTGCTCCTATCTGACTTGCAACCCGAAAGATTAGTTGCTTTATTCCTGTTTCAGGGTGTGTGCAAGAGTATTTTTAACTTCGTTTTCAAATAAACAAGGGTTATGCAACAGCTCTTTGTTCACAAAGTCTCTGCACCCACTTCCCTGTTCCCCAAAGAAATTTCTAAAAACCCACTGGGCAATTTTGACTAAATTTGAGGGGAAGGAATGCTTTCAAAGATGCTTAATTTTCCAATAGGCCTGCACCACCTGTATCCTCAAAGCTAGGTGAAGCAGCTGTGTAAAGAAAGGAGTTTGGCTTTTTTTTAAGGGGAATCCCTGAGCGACACTGAAAACCCAGGTCTGGACATCTCTGCGTTGGAAGAACAAGCCTGAGGACGGATGTGGAGCAGGGGGACGGGCACTCAGCTTGCTTGGACTGTACGTGTCAGATGATTCAGAGGAGGTTTTTGTACTGAGTGAAGAGATTTGCACCCTGTCCTTTGTGGAGACCTGAAAGCTCATTATCACCTTCCAGGTGCAGAACCTGTACAAGAAATACTGAAGACAGCAAACCTCCAAGCAGACATCTACAGCTGAGCTCCTGGGGAGTGTCTCATCTGCATTTTCATCACGTCGGAGGAACAGTGGCTGGAGAAAAAGGCTGGTATCCACAGAGCCTCCCCCACCTTGGGAGAGAGGGGATAGGTACCTTCTCCAGAGGTGCATTAGGGGAAGATGATGACCTTGGCCCTGTAGTAGAGGATGTGGTTTGGTAGCCCCTTGGAAGATAAACTCCAGATTAAATCTCTCTTCTTCAGAGATGTTTACCTGGCCACAGAAGAGACCTTGGTTAACCAAAGCAGTTTGTGGCACTCCTGGTGGGCCTTAGAGGCATGTTTCTCTCCCTGACCCCACCTTGCATTTCTGCAGCCTCTGAGAAGAGATACTAGTTCCATCCTGGTCAACTGTTCCAGGTACAAGGGTGGGATCTCCCCTGGATTTCTGAGGAAAACACTGTGCTGTGCTTTCCAAAGGGAGATAGGCAGAGCGATGGCTATTATAGGGGAAGAGGTGGATGCAGTGGGGAGGGAATGATGGTGACATTGACCTCTGGAAACTGAAGGGACTGAATCAGGGGAGGGCAGCACCCATTCTGGTCCTTCAGCCCTGGCATTACTCCAGCAGGTAGGGGATTTCACTATCTCCTTGTCCACTCACTTGTTCTCCGTCCGTCTGGGTCAAATGCTAGTGTGGGTCTGGTGGTGGATCAGTTCCCATCCCATGGAGCGAAAGTGGAGTTCCCAAGCTCCAGAGCATGCTCCGAAGCTTCACAGCATGCTTGACTGGAGCAGATCCAAACCTCTGCCTCGTTCCCCTTTCCCCACAACTGCTCACAGCTGCAATGCAGTGGTCTTGAGCAATGAGCAGACAGCAGCCTTCAGCCTTCCTGGGTGGGTCCCAGCATCTTACCCACAATTTAGGGGGAATATCGGAGTTCGGAGTTTGCTGATGATGGCAACTTTCCTTTTGAGAAAAGCAACTTCATTTTCTGCCTGCATGCTGTGAGCTGCCAGAGCTTCAGCTGAATCAGCCAGCCTGGAAAACCTGCAAAGACACATGGGGTCTTCCTCTGAAACAAGTGCTCTGGACTGCTAGGCTAGACAGCTGTGTTCTTGCTTAGCTTCATATTTACGGGGCCAGGAAAAGAAATCCACAAAGTGTGGAAGAGTGAAACAGGAGGGATGAAAAGCTGCTTCCCTCTTCTACCACCCTCGCGGTGACGGAATTCACCTGGAGGACATGATGTTTGCCGTGCTTGAGGAAAAGAGGGGAATCAAAACCTGGTCTTGCGCATGTTGGGGTGTGCTGACTACAGGGCTGTTGTGCATCAGCCACAGCTTGGTCTTATAGGTTTGTCTGGAAACTGGACAAAGTCAATGGAGAAATGCCACAACCAGCATGTCAAGAAAGGTGTTTGCAAAATGTCAGATTGCTTGGGATTACCAAACCAAAAGTATTTCTACGATACCCAAACAGGAATCCTGAGCCAGGGAATGAGTTCTGGTTGAAGTGGAGGCTTCTGGGTGCTCCATGGGCAGGTAACCACGAGCAGATTAGATTTAGACAGCTACAGGGTGAGACTCTGGTTGTGTTGTATGATGACCAGACACCAGCCTTGCATAGAGGTGCTGATAGGAGTGCAGGGGTGGCAGCACAGACCTGGGGGCACTCTGCCAGGCTTTGGCCTTCCCCACCAGCCAGCAGTTGGCACGACTCGCCAAGCAGCAGGGTCAGAGTGGCTGGTTTCTGACCGAGATACAGGCTGCTGAGAGCAAGCACCAAAAATAACCCTGCTAAGCCTCCGAGCGGTTCCCCTGACATCGGTGCAGCGAGACCCAGGAGGAGTTTGGCTTAGGGGACACGACACCTGCTGAAGTGCTAATTGCACTCCCAGACAGGGTCTGTGCTCTGAGAGGTAATTTCCATGACAAGAGATGGTGGAAAACTCCGGGCAGCTAATTAACTTACAAGCAAGAGCAGTTAATGAATCAGGGTCAGGAGCTACCAGCTGACTTTTCCAAAATGCTCAGCTCTTGCTGACTGAGACGCTGGCATCTCCGTGAGCCAGGTCTCTGGGGGCAAGAGCCCTGACAGCCTCTCCTTACCATTTCCAGGATCAGCTGCTGATTTTACATTGCAGTTTGGGCAAAAGCCTCACGGTCTGTTTTGAAGAATAACATCTGCAGTGATCAAAATTGCCTGTAGAGGTTGTGCCGGGACCCAAGCAGGTGGGATGCTTGGGGTTTTCAGGCTGCGAGGAGGTTTCCCGGTGTAAGGTCAGCATTTAGGACATTGATAAACATGAGGTATTAGTGGGATTTCTGCTGCCAGGAGGGATAATAATCCAGGAAGATGAGTGCTTGTGTGACTCTGTTTTCTTGAATCATCCCTTTACACAGTGGAAAAAATATGTGGAAAACTTGAGTGCGGTTGAATCAGAGGCTAAAAGGCTGCATGCCCTCTTCCCCCAGCATGTCAGCCAGGCGCTTGGGCTGGGACAGGGACATAGGCATGTGTGTCTGCACACGAGTCACATTAATAGCAGTATTTGCTGTGGGCAAGGATAAAAGGGGGAGGATTAATTCCCACAAGTGTTTTGTCCATGAGGCAGTCACCTGGTGCACTGCCCGCTGCTGGTCTCGCTCCTGGTTTTAGGTGTCCTTGCTTTCGGGCCGGGTGGTGGCCTGTCTCTGAGGAGCTCTCGCAGGGCACGCCCCGCGCTGCTGGCTTATGGGATGCTGCACTGGAAGAACTGAGGTGTGCATGCAGAAGCAGCCCCTGATAAATTTTTCAGAAATTGAAATCTACATCCCTGCTGCCATAGCTTTCTTTCCAGTGGCATTCCCTTGTGTTGACATGTAGGCTGGCAAAGCAGGTGGCTGGGCTAAGAGAACTCATTTTAGGGGTAAACTGAGCACCATTCAGACTTGCTGCCAGCAGGACAGACTATGGCATAGGCCTATTTTCCCAGCTTAGCGTGCATCAGATGAGGAGTGTGTTGCAATACAGTGCAAGAACCCTGAGCACCCTGTATAGCAGCAAACCTGAAATTCCAGGATCCCGATTTTCCAGGTCTGAGGATGCTCTCCAGCCCTGCTCCACCCATGAAACACATGGTAAACCCTGCTAAGCAGCTGTTTCAGCTCAACTCACGGAGGCAGCGAGCCTGCACTAAGGGGGCTGTGGGGTAAAGTGCCACTCATCCCTTGGAAACCCTGGGATCAGCTACATCCCTAAAAATGGGATATGCAATGCCTTTTTAACCCAGAGCAGAGGATCGACCCACTGGGCAGGCACCAGGCGCTCACAGCCCTGGCGAGAGGAAGCCTTGATGCAGCGGTAAAGCCGCTCCGATTTCCTCCGTGCCGCGATGACTCACTTGCTTCCCCCCACCGAATGAAACCCAGGAGCTTCTGGCAGAGGACGAGGTGGAGGCAGAAGCTGGATTTGCAGAAGTGAGGCAGGCGGTGCTTTTTCCAGCCAAGCCATTAAAGCTGAGGGGTTGGGATCCTGCGTTTACACCCCCTGTGCCCAAGGAGAAGATTAGGCTGTGAGCAAGGAGCCGTCTCTTGCCTGGGGATTAGGGTGAGTAACGGGCCCCTGCTACGGGGGAAGGAGGCAGGGAAGGTGCCCTGTTGCTGGATGGTGATGCAAGCCATCCTCATGCTTAGAAAGAAGGGGGATACTCAAGCTATAGCCCCTGCCCGTGTCCCTGTGAGCTCTGCCTACGCACCCGCGAGACCCAGCGCTGTGGGGCTGCCCGCAAGGCTGCCTCTCCTCGCAGCCTGCCCGCTTTCCCGGAGCCCAGGTGGGAAGGCACAGCAGCTTCCCGGCGGCGTCGAGAGGAGCAGGTTCCCTTTTGCAATGGGATCTGAGCACCGCGAACGGCATTTGTGGCTGTGGGGAGGGGGGGACGTCCGTGGGGAGTGCTGAGCCAGTTTGAGGATCAACAGGACATCACTCCTGGGGAATTCAGGAGGAGTACAGGATGCACGAGGCTGACGTTTGTGTCCTGCTTCCCTGCCACCGCACATGCTCTCTTTAACTCCAGCTATCTATGTTTACAGGGTGCTGGATGGACCCTGTAAGTGGTCCACGCACCAGGGCTTTAACTGGCTTGTGCTCCTCCCAGGGCTTAACAGCAAAATGATGCCTGGGTTTGAAATAATCCCCTGGCTGCACGAATAGGACAGCCAGAGAGTGGCCTTGGCAATGAGAAACCTGTTCCTTCCCTCCCCTGCCCTGTGCCCTTCCTCCCTCCTCCTCACCCTCCTTGCAAGGGGCATTTTCTCACCAGGTGGCTTGGCAGCTCTGGCCAGAGGTCCCACTGGCCTGTGCTGCTGACATAAATGGGTATCTGGCCAAAAACCTGTATCAAAAGGAAAAGGGAGAGCTGAAAGAGATGGAGGGTGGCAGGGGAGCCCAGAGCCCAGCTGTTCCAGTTAGTCCTCACTTTGGTGAAGGGTGTTGCCTTCCCTTCAGACTTCTGTCTCCAAGGTGAGGTCCTCAGGTTTCCCTCATTTTCCAGCCTGGTGTATTCCAAATTTTCCTGGGGCCTCTAACACCATAGAAGCTGAAAGATCACCTGAGAATAGCTCAGAAAGGTCCCAGGCTTTATAGTGCAGAGTGGACTTATGGGAAGATTCAGAAGCGTGTTGAGAAAGTCAACAAAAAATATAATCTCCATGGAGGCTGTGGTGGCTACAAGGAGGAGAAGAGAAAGTTACCCGGGCTTTGCGTTGCCAAGCGTGATATAAATGTGAACCAAATGATGAGTTTCGAGAGGGACAGTTCTAGCGAATGTGTGGTATGGGCCTGTCCCATGCACACATGGGAGGGTTTGGACCTGGGACAGTCAATGAAATTTGGGTCCCGGTGCATGTGGGTGTTTGGAAAGCACCAGCTTCAGCTGCATGCAGGAGCTGGAAAGGTTGAATGGCAGCTTCCTAAATAGCAAAGGTACATGGTTCATGGCGGCTGGGGACAAATGTGTCCATTGCATAGGGCAGGAGAAAGGAGGTGCTGTGTTTGGAGAGGATGAGCGGAGCTCCTCCACCTTACCCAGACAGCAGGCATTATCGTGCTCTCATGGAGAGGAAATGTGTGCTGTGCTCTGGTGCTGCTGCTCCAGCCCCACTGCCCTGATGCCCTCAGAGTCTTCTTGCTCAGGTTCTGGTAGCAAACTCCCCCAGATTAGCAGGCACCATCAGGCTGGGGGCAGCTTGTGGCTCTGGGTAGTGTCAGTCACTGCAGACCCCCACCCAGTAACTCACTGGTGGCTGCCATGTTGCCATATCCCAGCGATGTGGTCTGGATTTCCATACTGCTTATGACACCGTTGTTCTGTCAGGTCCTCAGGGACTGCAGGGCTCGCAGCACCTCCCTCTTTTCTGTCCTTAAGGGAAATGTAACTTTTTTTTTTTTAATCACCAGCCCTGGCAAACACACTTGGGCAGTCCTGAACCAAAACCCTTCCCCTCTCCGCACTTGGGCAAAATTTTTGCCTTCAAACCCGGTTCTTGGTAGCACCTCAGCCCCGTGCATGGTTGCTGTGAGTGTGTCTGCTCAGGTGGTGATGCAAATTTCACAGGACACCCTGTACGGACAGAGCAACCCCAAATTCCTTATTAGCTGTCCTGCTTCATCAGATCTGGGGCTGAGACCCAACCTTGGAGACCCTCCAGCAGGAAGAGGAGAAAGAAAGAAGGAACCATGTCTCTCTTGCAGCAGCAGTGACCTGTTTCCTTGGCAAGAGGGGGAATCTGCTCCCCAGGTGAGTCATCTGTCCTCCCTGTCCGTAATGCCGCAGTGTCAGACCTGGCAGGGCTGCCGGTGCCCTCCAGGTTTTGGGCGTCATTGTGCCTGGAGTCTCTGACGTGCCTTGCAGCGGGAAGTGAGTCTGCTCGTCTGTGTGGCTCTGTGCTGTTGGTGGGCACGGGAAGGGTTTCGTGGCCTGTGGAGAGCGTGGAGCAGAGGGTTTTGTGGCCTCTCCTGCACTGGGCATCTCTTCTGTGCTTGCCTAAGGGGGAGGCTGCAGGATGGACTCTGCCAGCCTTGCATTTCGAAGAAGCCCTGAGCTTTCTCCTTCTGGCCATTAAGAAAACGCAATTGCCTTATGTTGAGCACTGTGTCCCCTTCTTGTCCCTGTTACTGTCACCCGCGTGGGCACAGGTGAGTTAAAACACACCTGAGGGGGTGCAGCCTGCCCGGAGCCACCTCCGCCCGCACCCCGCGGGGTCCCCAGGAGCGGGGCCACCTCACGAGATGGCGCTGTCAAATCAGGAATGCGAAGCTGTCCCCGGCAGCGACAGGGCTCCGCATCTCGGCATCGGGCTAGTGACTTCGCAATTAGCGTAGGGACGGCTCCTAATTAATTGTGGGGTTGGTGCTGGGGGACCCTGAGCAAGTGAGCTCAGTTCTTTGTGCATCGCTGTGCTGCCCTGTGCAAGGCGAGTAACCAGTGCTGTGCCAGGTCGGGAGGGACTCGTGCAAGCATGCTGGAGATCACGCGTGAACTGTCCATGCACACAGGTGTGCCCCGGGGAAGGTCACGTCCTGTCATGCCGCAAGGCACCGGCCACGCTGCGTTAGTCCAAACGGTTGAAGTGGCTGGGTTTCACAGCACTGGGTGGGGTGCACGTCCTCATGGTGCGTGTGGGATGCATGTCCTCATCGTGACAACGAAGGGACATCGTCCTTTGGGTGATGTTTTGCTTTTGGGAAGTGAGGGTGAGGGCTGTCTTGTGTCCCGCTGTGGGATGGCTCGGCAGTGCCTGCCCTGTGTCGGCCATTGCAGGGACATCTCTGGAACGGGGCTGAGCACGGCCCCTTGGGGGGAGGCACACTCGCCTTCCTTCAGTCACAGCCCCAGCACATCAGCTGGTCACTATGCCAAAACCCAGACTGACAGGGGGAAGGGGTGGCCATGAGCTGCAAAACATCTGCTTGTTCTGGTGGTGCCAGGCAGAGCCATGGGAACGAGTTATGGGAGACTCTGGGGAGGAGCAGCTCCAATCACAAATTCATAGTGATTTCTGCTGCTAAACCCAAGCGATGAGAGAGGAAGGGTTAGGGATGAGCTGGCATGATGGCTCTCACACATGACAGACTCAGAAGTCCTCAGGGAAAGGTTACAACTGTAAAAAAAAATATATATATTTTCCAGTTGGCAACTGAGCAGATGCCCAGGGAGACGCTCAGAGGCTGGTGTAGCTCCGCTGGTGCCTGTCTGGCTCTGGACTGACCTCAGCAGGACTACGGCAGTTTCTACCAGGAAAGGACCAAGGTTGTGAGCAGGAAAGGCCAACACAGTTACTGTGGGATGGGAGCACACAGGGCCATTTCTGTGGAGTCTCTCCTCAAGAGGCCTGGTGGGATGGAGCCCTGCTCAGCCTGTCTGCAGCTTCCTGGGGTTTGCTCGGTGCGTGCACGGACGCATCTGCCTTGTTCGTCTTGCTGCAATGGCTCCTTGCAAATGAAGCTCACACGAGCTGTGTGGCTATCGAGGAAAAAAAAAGGAGGCTTAAAAAAATGGATGGACACATGAGCACAGCCCAAATTTAGAAAGGGACTTGGAGAGAAGCACAGAGTGGCTGGACTCTTTGTACAAAGATAAGGGCAGGGTTGCAACACCAAACACGTCAGAAGGGCTTCACTCCCACTCTGTCCAAGCCCAAATTACCTACGCCCTCCGTCCCACCAGCGCAGGGAGCAGCCCACCCTCGGCAGACCTGAGGCCACCTCCGCCAGCTGCAGAGCCTTGCACTCCCGGAGTGGCAGAGGGGATGGGGCTGGGTTTCTTATCCTTGCCCAACATAAACTGGCACAGCTTGCTGCAGTGGTGAAGTCCAAGGCTGCCTGACCACCGGTCAGCCTCGCCGCCTGCGGTCACTGGCTGCTCATAGCCTCCCCAGGTAGCCTAGCCTGCACGTTTTGGTGTGGTGGGGAGGGTGAGGGTGTTTCTCCCCTGGCTGCGGTCAGGACCCACAGCAGCCCCAAAGACCTCTGCATTGTTTTTGGCCTCAGGTGATACTTTACAGCCACTGCAAGCTGGGAAACTCCTGCAGGTGGGAGAGGTGCAAGCATCTTGCTGCACAAAACTGTTCTCCCTCTAGCACAAATATAATATTTACAGAGTGAGCTTTTTGGGGCAAGAATGGTTTGGGTTCCCCCCCTCCACCCCTGTACAACCCCAGCCTGTTCTCACATAAATCGTTTAGGACACCTCAAAGACTTCATCTCCAACGGGTTTGATCCGTTTGGCCCACAGCACTTTAAAACTGGAATTATCTGATGTCTCAGGCATGGCAGCTCAGCTTTAAATATTAATTCCTTTCTTGAATATATTAGGATTATTTTTTTTTTAATGTGATTTTCATGCTCGGTCTCCTGGGTGCATAAGACTTGTTTGCTCAGTGAGGACATCTCTGGTATTTCCTTGTATTAATCAGAAGTATTTCTGAGCCTATTGCCATCTGTCAGTAGTTTCCTTGCTTGGGATTTACGGTGAAGGCTGGGCTCTGACCCGGTACACCTGACAGCCCCTGCAGCAAGCTCTGCGGCCGCTTGCCTCTCCTCCAGCTCAAGTGAAATCGCTTGTGTAACCTTATCTGCGTGGCCGGGTCTGTTGACTTCACCAGTCCAGGTTAAACATGTGCTGTGGCAGGACAGGGACCGAATTCAGCCATAGGGAAGGGACAGGGACAAGAGCACTTTGCTGGTTACCTTTTATAATTTACAACGTCGGCGCTGGATCCTGCCCTTAAATCCACTTGGGCAGCGCTTGGAGGATTTCTGCACTCTCACTTACGCAGCTGTGAAGTGTATTAGGCTGAAATTAATCTGCCAGCCACAGCTAACACGGCCCTGACAGAGCTAGGAGGGTGTTTAGCAGCATGAACAGAGCTAATAATAAAAAAAAAAAAGACAAAAAAAAAACCAACAAAAAACCCAACCCTGCCAATGCATACTGTGACCAATTTCCAACTGCAGGGAAAGGCATGCGCTGAGCGCTCCCTGGGATATTCTCCACCCTTGCGCCGAGCAAACGGAGCCAAGCAATCTCTAGGTCTCAAATCCCGCCTGCCCATGACGTTCTCATCTTCCAGCTTCCCCTGGTCGCTTTTGAAGGCAAGCGAGCACGTGCTTCTCGGCGGCGGCCCCCTGCTCCCTGAAGACGCTCGGCCTCTGTGCAAAGTCTGCAAGGCAGAGCCGGCGAGAGGTAGGTGCTGCCCGCCGGGGTTGCTGCCTGACAAGCCCGGAGCTGGCAGCGGCGGTGTCCCCTCTGCAAAGAGCTGTCCCTGGGGGAAGCCGGGGAAGGGGGCTGCTGGGGGACGAAGCAACGCCATGGTTTCCTGCGAGCGGTGACAAGGTGGGCATCGGGCACGGTGACCGGCGCCAAGGTGGCTGAGAAAGGGATGGAGAGGCAGGTGCAAGCAACTGGGGGGGGGTCTGCATAAGGCTCTCCTAGCTGCTGTGTCCCCAAGGCCCCTCTTCCCCTAAATGCGTCATGGGTGCATATTGCAACCAAGCTGCATGAGAAGGGAGCTTTTTTTTTTTTCTGTTTGCATGTGCCTCTGCACGTTTTTATTTATTAATTTGCTTTCCTAAGTTGCCCTTCTGTGCAGCCCAGGTAAACTGCTCTGCCTCCGAAAGCCCTCTGGTCACCAGCCCTCGGCTACCCTTGACCCAGGCAGCATCTTCAAAGGGAGCATGGGCCTGCTGCGGAGCGTGCAATGTTTGCTCACCTCTCGGGCAAGCAGCTACCGCCTCCCTGCCTTGGGGGGTTTCGTCAGCCTCCCGCAGCGCTCCGGGGGAGACCGGTCGGCCACTGCTGCTTGCACAAGGTCAGTCCCCCCTCCCAGTGCAGCCGTTTCCCCCGCCCTGCGGCGAGCTGCCTGTCCTCAGGTGGTGACTGCTGTTCCAGACTTACCCGGGCAACTCGTTAATTAAGCGCTTGTTCGTCTTGCTAAGGCATTATGTTTATTTTCATGGGTACAAGGGGCTGCATCTCCAGTTCCTCAAGGCCCCTCCACAGCCCAGGTCCCAGCAGTGGTGGACGTGCTGTGGTGGATCCAAGCAGAGGCAGCTGTGCCCAGCTGTGAGCAGAGATGGAGGCGATGCAGCATCAGGACATCCAGCCCATGTCTGGTCTCACTTGGGTGCTCTTCAGTTCCTTACGTGGAACCTTGCAGCCTAAAGTGCTTTCCTGGATGGATCTGAAAATGGTGTGTCCGAATTTGAGAATGTCTTAGTTTTTGGGCATGGGGCGAGGAGAGATGCACATCCCTCCTCCCTCCCAGCTGTGCCATTGCTGGAGGCTGGGGCACTCCGGCTCCATTGGGCCTCCTCCTGGGATCTAACCAGTCACAACAAAACAGACCATTCCTTCTCCCTGTGTGACATCTCTGTGTTTTTTTTTTTAAAAAAAAAAAAAAAAAAAGGAAAGATTTAATTTCTATTTAAGAATTTTATTTTCAGTGCTGGTGCAAGGCAAATGGGGACCTGGGCTTAGCAGACCAGGTCTGCATCCTGCTGAGGCTGAGATCCTGGAGGTGGCCAGCTCTCCAGCTGCAGGCTATGCAGTGAGGGGCCACCCTTTGAGATGGCCCCAGGGAGCTGGCAAAGAGTCCCAGCACTGCAGGAGCAAAGCCAGCGCCCACCTGCCCCAGGGCCTGAGCCACAGGGAAGTTTCATATCCTGCCTTTTTAACCCTTGAATTGGCCATACCCCTTTTTTTTCCCCACCTTGTGGTGTGGGAATGCATTTCTGCATTTTAAGGCATTCCCAAATTCATGAGCCCCTACTTTCAGGGGGTTTCAGCAGCCAAGTGGGGGTGCAAGGCCCCTGCGCTAAGAACAAACTGTCCAAGGCAGCTGGAGGTGACATGAGGACAGGGATGGGAGGGACATGTGGACAAGGATGAGTCGCAGCAGTCCCAGCAAGGCATGGTGGGGAGGGAAGCCGTGGCCCCTCGTTGCTGCCTGGCTTGTGGCTGGGGTTGGAAAAAGAAGATGTCAGGGTGGTATTGGATTGGGCATACACGGGAGAGGGCACGTCCCATGCTAACCATGAGAGATGTTAACCACCCTGGTCCCCAGACCTCTCACAGAGAGATCAAGGACCTCACCGTGTGCCATCCCTGCCAGCTCTGCGTTGCTGCCTCGGAGGCAGAAGGCTGCAAAGTCCAGACCCGGCCGACCCTCCCAGCTCACCGGGCGCTTTGCGACCCTGGCAGTTCTTGCAGGATACAAACCGCACTGGAAGGAAGTGCCGGGGCAAGCGAATAAAGGTGTTCCCACGAATTAATAGGAGGAAAAAAGAAAAACATGTGCCAGTTGGGACTCGCCCCTGGAGCGAGCATTGTTTCTGGCCGGCTCGCTGTGCATTTAGAGAGGGGATGGGGGGGGGGGCGGCCTTTGAAGCTTGATTTAAATCCACTCCTGGGAGGTGTCACCTGTTGGCGTCGTGCCTTCCCCCAGCTCCCTGATGAGGTTTTTGTCTCGTTGAACGCTGGCGACAATAAGGGTCACTGGAGCACGCAGCTGGGCGAAGGCACAGCCTGAGCCGTGTTTCCCAAAAAAACCCCGGCAGCCTGCAAGGGGAGGAGGGGAAGGCAGGCGGTAAACAAGCTGCAGGGAGCCCTGCGAGATGGCAAACGGGACGTTTTTTTTTTCCCTGCTGGCTTCCCAGGAGAGGGTGCTGGCTCTGCGGCTGTGGCGCCCGGCTCTTCTCCACTGCCTTGTAAACAGGTTGTGCAGGCCAAGCTGGGCCAGGGGGAGGGCATGGGCATTAGCACTGCCACCAAACCTTCCCCTGGGGCAGGGAGCGACATCCTCCCACCCCAGCCATGAAACCCTTGTCCGCGCTGGGGCTCTCTCCCAGGCAGGGGTTTGCGGGCCAGCGTGTATTTATTGGATAGAGAGGAGAGGTTGACATCGCAAGCTGCCTTTGCTCCCTGCTTCCCTTTGGGGTTGTTGGGAGCTCAGTGGGTGAAAAGAGGAGCTGCCTGGCCCCAAGGCTTGGGTGGCATGAGGGTCACCACATGCTGCAGGGACTTCCACCTGTAAACACCCTGGGCTTGTTTGCAGCCAGCTCTGGTGGCTGAAGTTTCGGGGAAATTTGCAAGTAGCAAGCACATTTCCAAGAATTTGGAGCTATTGGAGCTGTCATTGTCCTGATTGTCCTCTCTGCAAACCTAGGGAAACAGGTTGGGCATGGCTTTACCTTGCCTGTGGCTTGACAGCTCCCCTTTATGGGAGCTGTTTTGAGTTTCTCCTGGCCTGACTGGGTCTCAGCACTAGCTCCTGCCTCCTTTTTCTTCAGCTGAGCCGTTAGATTCAGGTGATGACAGCTGAACTTGGTCTGAATATGGGATCCTGCGCTAACTTCTAGGGGTCAAATGCAGCATTTGTTTCTGTGTTGAAACCTTTGCTCTGTACATCAGGGTGCAGGAACTCGGGTGTTGGGGGAAGGCAGTTTCTGCTGTAAGGCTCGGTGGCTCTGCCTTGCCCAAGCAATAGGAGGAGGTGAAAATCACCTGGATTTCACCCTGGTCCCGGGCAGCCTCGGGACACACGCTGGTGGCAACAGCAATAGCAAGGTGGTGGTAAAGAATGAGCCGGGTTGTCTCCGGAGGCAGGGTGGGAACCTGGCTCTTGAGATGGGCAGTAAATCAAGGCGAGGCCTTAGCCAGCATTTCCACCTCCTCCTGGCTGAGGATCCAGCTCTCTCTGGCCACTTTCCCTCCAGGCTCTGGCTGTGCAGAGGCTGTGTGATGGCCAGGAGGGTCCAGCTTTTGGAGGGATAGCAATTTTTGTGCCGTCCCCTCAAGGCTGGCGTGGGGCGGCCCAGGATCCTGTCGCCCCAAGGCAGGCGTGTGGGTGCTGTGTGCTTGGTGTAGTACCTGCGTGTGCAGGCGTGTGCACACCGGCTGGTGCTGGCATCGCTCTCCTGGCCCTTGGGTCTGGGCCGGGAGGTGTGGAGGGCTGAGCAGGAGCAGGAACGGGACAGCGAGCGAGCTGCTGGGGTGGAAAAATACTGGGCAGCGCCTGCGGTTTTGCTGAGTGCCCCTCGCCACCCGAGCGCCTCTGAAGCGGGTGCTCCCGCACCCACGGCGGGGCTGGGGGATTTCTCCTCCCCCGTGTGACAGTGACCGATCCCGTGCCCTGGAGCGAGGGTCTTGGCTTGCAAATCCAGGTGCTGGAGGCTGTTAACCCGCTCGCAGGGGCAAAGAGGGGAGTTGTGCTGGCACTGCCTGCCCCCTTCCCACAACACGTTCACCAAGGAGGGGGGGCTGCTGTTCCTCCCTCTCCTCGCCGCTGCCCTGTTTACCCAGGGCGGCTGATTTCCATCCCTGTGAGTTATGCAAAGCCAGCCGCTAATGTAAACGCGGCGGAAAGCCCTGGATCCGCTCCCGCCGCCGCTTCCCTAGAACTATGCGAGATGAGGGGTTGTTGTTTTCGGACAGAAGGGTTGCAAAAGATACTCCCCTCCCCTCAGTACGGGGCGAAGAGGGGGGTTCCCGCAGCCCGGGGGGGAGCGCCAGCCCCGCCGCGGTGCCCCGGCAGGAGGAGGAGGCGGAGCGCGGCCCCTTGTCCCCCCCGGCCCGGTCCTGCCCCCGGCCCGGCCGCCGCTGCCCAATCAGTGTGGCGGGGCCGGCGCTGCGGCGCCATAAAATGGCGGCGGGCGCGGCCCCCGGAGTCGAGCGTGGGAGTCCCGCGCCCTCACGCAGTACCCCGCAGCTGCCGAGCCCAGGTAACGGCCCCGCGGGGGGGGGGGGGGGGTGCGCTCGCCGCAGCCCCGGGGGGGCGGGCAGGCAGGCAGCTCTGCCTTGGGCTAGGACCCTCACCGTCCCAGCTCAAGACCTTCTAGGGGAAAATTCATGCTTCGCCTTTTTTTTTTTTTTTTTTTCTGGGGGGGGAGGGGAGAAGGTGGAGAGGGAGCTCGAGTTTTCTCTTGAAAACAGATGCTTTTTTTTTTGCAGTTTTTTCTTCACAAGGCTCTTTGGCCGCTTGCTTAAATGCGGGTGCTTTCCTTCCTGCCAGCAGATGGGCGCGTGGGTGATGCTTCTGGCAGTGGAGCGGGGCTGGTGGGAGCCCCCCGGGGCGAGCAGAGCCACCCCGCCGTAGCGAGCAGGGCTGGTCCGGGCACCTCTAGCCTCCCTGCAGAGGGATGAGGTGTTGGAGTGACTTTCTAAGTCACTTCAAACTTCCAGGCTTCCGCAAACACGCGTGGATGCCGGCTCCTGACACGCGTGGGGTCGCTGGCCCTGGGAGGGCAGCTCCAGGCTGCGCTGGGCTGGGAGCCCCTTCGGCCTCCCCGTTGCCGCCCGGGTTGTTTGCGCTGCCTGTTGCTCTCCCTGCTGCCCTAGGCGAGGCCTGTGTCACTTCAGACCAGCTGGTCTGAGAAGGCGGTGGGGGCTGTCAGGATGAAGAAAGCCCCAGCTGAGCTTTCCTTCTGCGTTAGCCTTGCTCCGGAGCGGTAGCGAGCGTGGAGGTGAAAAGTTCACGCAGGGCTGAGGAGGACTTTTGCAGGCTGTTGCTTGGTGGATAAAACCTAGTTTGTTGGCAGGAATTTGAGTATTAACGGGACGCTTTAAAGGCATCGCTTCTGGAGCAGGGCTTTCCTTGCTGCCTGTGTCTGCCTGAGCCGCTGTGTTTTCTGCCTGCAGAACAGCATGGAGATGGCAGCCAGCTCAGTGGTCGAGCCATCTCCTGCTCCTCTGTGACTGGGAGTTGAAAGATCTGGGAGCACCAGGAAGGGCTCACAGTTGGGGTTGGTTTTTGTGTTCCTCCCTCTAGGAACCCCCTCGTCCGGTCTGCAGCCATGGCCACCTCGGCGAGCTCCCACCTGAGCAAAGCCATCAAGCACATGTACATGAAGCTGCCGCAGGGGGAGAAGGTCCAAGCCATGTATATCTGGATCGATGGGACAGGGGAGCACCTCCGCTGCAAAACCCGCACGTTGGACCACGAGCCCAAGAGCCTGGAAGGTGAGAGGGTTGGTGCAGGATTCACAGCCTCCTGCTGGGTGGAAGAAGCAGCTGTGCTTGGCTGCTCTGGAGGAGATGCCATTTTTCTCTTTTCATGGCAGAAGGATGGTATTTGGGGAAGATGTTGCTCTTCACGCCCTCCCAGTTACCTTTGTCCCCAGATACCTTAGGGGGATGATCCCAGCTCTCCAGACGTGCAGTTTGTGAGATGCCTGGGGTTGGGAGCTGGTCCCTGGTGCTGCCCCCCTCCAGAGGGGGCTGTTGGCAGGGGCTGGGGGCTGTTGGCAGGGGCTCGGTGGCCCATTGGCTCTCAAGTACTCGTTTTGGCCGGAAGTAGTTTGGCAGAAGAAAGTGGAGGGGAAAGAATGGAGCTATCCGGTGTAATTAAGAGCTTGTGTCCCTCAGAACAAACAGTTCCAGCTTACACAATAATAGCATTAGGATTTTCCCCAGGTTGCCATGGTGCTGGCTGGAGACAGTTATGAAATGAAAATACTGTGTGTGACTGAGCAGAATTATCTCTCTCTTTTTTTTTTTTTTTCCTTTTTTTTTCTTTCCCTTTCCTTTCCCTTTTTCCCTTTAAGGGAGTGGTTGGCACAGCTCCTTTGAAATCTTTGTATTTCCCATCCTCCCATTTTCCCCCCAGGATATGGAGGAGATAACATTGCCCTGGTGGCTTTGCTGCTGCTCTGACTGTGCTTTGACCTGGGGGGCAGTGCGCAGCTGGGAGGGGTGGGTGAGGGGGCCAAGCTGCCCGTACTCCTCTTTCTCCTCCATGTGAGACTCCAGCTAAGGTGATTTGCTCTCCCACCTTCTTGAGGCCATGCAGCATGGATAAGGGTATTCCATGGCTCTCCTCGTTCCTGCAGCTTCAAGATGTCTCGTGTTCTGCCCTTTCCCAGTTTGTCCAGCCACCTCTGCAAGGAGACTGTGTGCTCTGCTCGTCCTGGTGGCTGTTGTGACATGGGAAACGTCCTCAGTGCTGCTCAGTTGGCTTGGACTTGGCCAGCAGCCCAGCTCCTCGTGTTTCCCAGGGTAGCTGGGGAGTTGCACTCCCCTGTTCTTTGCTTGTTTTTTTTCTTGGTGGTGTGGTTTTTCATTTGTTTTTGGTTGAGTTGTTTGTTTGGTTTTTTTTTTTTTTTGCTTCCCCCATTTGGAACAGAATCAGCTGAGCTGGGATTAAACCCTTTATAGGTCTGTTCTCTATAAGCATCTTCACCTCTGTAATACTGGAGGGTGGCAGGGAGTCCATCTTGGTGACTGGGGACCCTGGGTCACTGTGGCTCCTTCCTCTCTCCACTCCAGATCTCCCTGAGTGGAATTTTGATGGCTCCAGCACTTTCCAGTCTGAAGGCTCCAACAGTGACATGTACCTGCGACCCGCTGCCATGTTTCGAGACCCTTTTCGCAAGGATCCCAATAAACTAGTTCTCTGTGAGGTCTTCAAATACAACCGCCAGTCTGCAGGTGAATGGACCTTCTCTTGGTGGAGGTGATGTTTCTGGGGAGGGGAAAGGGAGACCTATCCAAGTGCTGTTTGTGTCCATAGCATCACGCGTGACACAGAAATAATCCCAGCTCTGAAAGTAAAAGGCAAACAAAATACCAGTGGTGGAGAAAGGGCTGGTCCTGGGATTCTTCACCAACACTGTTGGCACTCAACCTATAAATAAAATGGAAAAGGGGAATGGAGGTGGAGATGCTAATAAGCGTCATCTTGCTTTTCTGTTCTAGAGACAAATCTCCGACACACCTGCAGGCGGATTATGGATATGGTGTCCAACCAGCACCCCTGGTTTGGGATGGAGCAAGAGTACACTCTTCTGGGGACAGATGGACATCCGTTTGGTTGGCCTTCCAATGGCTTCCCTGGACCCCAAGGTAACCTCTCGGGAGTCTGCGCTGGACCAAGGCAGGAGTCCTTAATGCCTCCTTTGAACTGTAGTCCGCGTGATGCAGCTTCAGTGCTTCAGGCGAGCTGAAAGATTCAAGGTGTTTCTAGAAGTGAAGGTGGACAATAGCAAGCAGGATATTCGCAAAAACTGACCCATGTAATTAAGATTGTTACGGAAAAGCTAAGGCGAAGGTTGGCCACACTTAAATTTGCTACTTGGTTTGTTAGTCTGCAGGTGACTTAAACTCTTGCCCAGCATGACAGAGCACAAGCTCAGACCTTCAGAGGGACTTGCTTTATGTCAGTGCTCTGCTCTGCTAGTGCTTCTGAGAAAAACTGGGGCTTCTTCACACATCCCAAGCCTTTGGAGAATTCTTCCCTGTGTGTGCCTGATCTTCACTGAATTTAAGCCTTTTTTCCTGCTGGAAACTCATGTTGCCCTTGCTGTTCACCTGTGCTGTTGCAGGTCCGTACTACTGCGGAGTAGGGGCAGACAAAGCCTACGGCAGAGACATTGTGGAGGCTCACTACCGAGCGTGCCTTTATGCTGGCGTGAAAATTGGAGGAACCAATGCAGAAGTGATGCCAGCCCAGGTAAATTGTTTTTGGTGCCTCGCAGAGTTGAGATGGTACAGAGAAATCCCAGGCAGCGGGAGCTCTTGGCACTGAGCCACGTAGTTTTATCAACAGTTGGAGCATAAGTGGGTGGGGAGTGTCTTGCTGTGAGTGTCTCTGCACCGCTAAGCCAGTGATTCCTCCTCCTTGTAGTGGGAGTTCCAAGTGGGACCATGTGAAGGGATTGAGATGGGGGATCACCTCTGGATTGCACGCTTCATCCTCCATCGGGTGTGCGAAGACTTCGGTGTCATTGTGTCCTTCGATCCCAAACCCATCCCTGGGAACTGGAACGGTGCTGGCTGTCACACCAACTTCAGCACCAAGAACATGAGGGAAGAAGGAGGTCTCAAGTGAGTTTTCTGAGATGGGACAGTAGTATCTGTTTGCTGGGCAGCAGGCTGGGCTTGGTTGGTATCAGCAAGCTTTTTTGCAGAGCTTTTGACCCCATGGGAGACGCCACTCTTGTGCTTGGTGTTTATGTTTTTGAACCTTTCTTCTGGAATTTTTTTTTTTGTATGTGTATATATACTCCCTTTTTTGTGCTGGGTGGGAAATTCAGCCAGCAGTACAGGTTCATGAGTGCTGTAACAGGCTGTCCACCTCCTGATCTGCCAATGCTGCAAACAGACTCAGCATAGGCCTCTTTTTTGTAATCATGATAAAAGAGGGACCTTGCAGCACTGGGTTGCAGTGGAGCTCTATGAAGGGATTCCTTCTGGCAGCTGTGTTTTTTTTAGTGATGCCCTGAGATCATGAGCCAAGCCGTGACCGTGTGAGCTTCCCAGACAGAAACTTCTGTGTTAAGGAATCTCACCTCTGAGAGCAGGTTCCCCAGGGTGGTGTGTCTATGGGATTTGGCCATGGGTCAAACTGGTGGTGTCCCACGCAGAGCACTTCTGAGGGACCTTTTGAGGTCATGGGGATCCTCTTCCAAGAATCAGCCTGGGTCAGAAGTGGGAGTGGAGAGAAGCCCTGTGTGGTGGTGAGATGATCAGAAAAGTGGGTTGTAGGGCATAGGCTTCATCATGAAGTGTCTTGGGGACAGCAATGAATCTGCTGTCACTTGGATGCTTGTACCAGACACTCATTGTGTCTTCTCCTCTTCCTTGCTCCCATCACAGGCACATTGAAGAGGCCATTGAGAAGCTGAGCAAGCGTCACCAGTACCACATCCGTGCCTATGACCCCAAAGGGGGGCTGGACAATGCCAGGCGCCTGACAGGTTTCCATGAGACATCCAATATCCATGAGTTCTCCGCTGGCGTGGCCAACCGTGGCGCAAGCATCCGCATCCCCAGGAATGTGGGCCATGAGAAGAAGGGCTACTTCGAGGACCGCCGGCCCTCTGCCAACTGTGATCCTTATGCTGTGACAGAGGCCCTCGTCCGCACGTGTCTCCTCAACGAAACTGGAGATGAGCCTTTTGAGTACAAGAACTAAGTGGACTGCGCCCACAGACACCGCCTTCCCCCCACACTTCCCGCACCCCTAAACTTCCCTTCTAGATGTAATCCCAAGGATACGAGATAACACGTTTTGTGTCTCAGTAACTTGTTGTCTTGAGGTGGGGAGGAGGGCAAATGTAGTTTTTCCATGTCTGTCTGTCGTTGACTCTTCAGAAGACAAGAGGAGGAGAGGGTGTTAGAGAACTTTTAACCACTGTTTTATTTTTTTTGTCTAATTCATGTGTACATCTGATGGGGATCCAGTGGCTTCCGGGGACAGACTGCACATGCAAAAAGCCAGTAGGTGAGTGGAAAGCTTAAAGCTATAGCTGACTCTTCCCAAGAGTCAAATATGGGGTGTTAGCCCCACAGCTGGTTCTCTACAGGCTAATGGTTCTTTAAGATTGGTGCCCTTCTGCAGAGAAGGGAAGGTGGGAGCTGTGATGGAGCCCTGCGTGCTCCTGCCTGTATGGTGTGATGGGGAGATCTTCACCCTCTGGCCACTCTGAGGTTTCTGGGAATCTTCTGGCATTGAGCTCAGCATAGGAGTGCTGAGAACTCCTGGTTCTGTCACTGGAAGTCAACTGGTCTCTGGCTCATAACACAGAGTGAAGTAGTATTTTTCTATTTAAATATAAAAACAACAAAAAAATTATATATGAAAGTCTTTTTTTTTTTTTTTTTTTTTAAAAAAAAAGAGATGATGTTCCAATGACTCACCCAGCTAGAGCAGGCAGAGCTCCTGAAGATGCTATTGGAGGCCCTCCAGGTGGGACTGAGGGTGAGCTTGGAGGGCTTGGTGGAAGAGACTCGGATGAGATTTGTTTCAGCGTGGAGTGGAGTTTGCAGGAGGCAGTTCCTAGATCTGGAAAGCCTGCAGAAACATTTATCATGATAACTCGAGCAGCCATGACGCGCTCATGAGCACGTAGATCAACAGGAAGGTGTCCTGAACTGGGAGTTGACTGGTCAACTTAACTGGGTTCTGGACAGAGCTGTGGGTGTCTTACCTTTCCAGCGGGGCTAGATGTCACTAAAGCAGGGCTTTTGATAAAGGAAAAAAAAAGTTGTTTGTTTTTTTTTTTGTTCATAATGTTCTTAGTTTCTAAAACTGAGTGGTTTTATGGAGACCGTTGATGTCACTGTTGTGTCCTGGCTCTCGGGCTGCCTGCCATCCAGCTGTGATGGGGGCTAGGAGAAGGGAGAGGCCACCTGTACCTCCCGGCCAGCCTTGGCACCTCCCAGCAAGTGCCAGGGGGGTTCAAATGTTCTGGGATTTTACACTTGGTTATCTTAGATGGTGCCAGTAATATTCTGTTGCATTTGGACTTCTTCCAAATAGTTGTTTGTTTGTTTTTTTTTATAATAAAAAAAAGAGGAGAAAAAAAAAGAACAAAACCCTAATTCTGACTTCTGCCTCCTTTCCATGGTTCATCATAGCAGCTTCTCTTGTAAGAGTGTTGCCATCACCATTAAAAGGGAATTTGACCCTGATAGGGGTAGGCTTTGGCTTTTAATTTTTGGGGTGGAGGTCTTGCAATGCATGTGTGCTTTCCAGAAAATGGGAGTCTGTAGGTGGGTGATGGTCTATCTGTGACCTGAGTGAGGTTCCCTTGATATGGGAAAGGGACTGGGCTTGTGAGTGTCTGTAGGGAGGGTTATGGCGTAAGGACAGGTGTTTGTGCATCTCCACAGAAGTTCTACAGGATGTAGAAAGCCCACTGAAAACCAAATTCCAGCAGCCTTCAACAAAAAAAGGGGGCTTTGCAGAAGAGGGCTCTTTTGCACTCTCCCTGTGGAGAAAATGCTGCTTATCCACCTTTGGTATAAGGACAGGTGTTTAGAAAAGCAAGCAGAGTAGTAGAAATGTGTCACGTTGCTTCCCTAAGTCCTTTATTTAGCCTGTGGTGCTATTTCCCAGCCCCCTGAGAGCTACTTTCTCCAGGGGTGGATGCTTTAGCCAATCCCATCTTTAAATATGGATTAACTACACACAAGCATACTGCTGGGCTGATAAGGCTGTTCCTGCCATCGCCCTTTTGTGGACCAAGTGACCTTTTGCATCTCCTTTCTGGGGAGTGTTCAAGGCAACACCTTCCTCACCAAGGCCCCCAAATTACCCTATCTCCCTGTGCTTGTGTGGGGTGGAGTGTCACTGGAGCAGAAGCAAAGCGGACACAGTGTCCTTTCCTCCAGTTGTGACATGACCATGAGGACTTTGGCCTCTGGGCTGGAGCAGGGGTACCACAGCCAGAAGAAACCCATGCTGCTCCGAAGTAACTCACAAGCCCAGAGATGTTCGGGTTTTCTGCTGATTTGGGTGCAGGGTGGGGCAGCTACTATTTTTTTTTCTGCCTTCCAAGAAAATGTTAGAGGGGAAAATATGGATTACACTTAAATTTAAGAAACTTCTTTAAGGACATTTGCACAGAAGGAGGGACAAGACATAGTAATGTTTGGTTTTGGTTTTTTTGTTGGTTTTTTTTTTTTTTTGCGCTTTCTCTACCTCTGAACACTGTGCATCCTTGAGGCTAGAGCCCTGTCCCTCCAGAGACCCTTCTGTCCTGGGGAATGATGAAACTGGGAAAAAGGGGTACAGCTTAATTTTGGCCACCAAGCATCACCAGCAGCCAAGGCAGTAGCCGATGGGCTACCAGGCTTTGTTCTGGGGTTAAACATCATCTCCCTGAGCCTCGCAGAGATGTGGAGTACCCTTCGTGCCCCTCTGCAGAAGGTGCCGAGAGGATGCTGTCTCCAGGCCAGTCATCGAGTGATAACGGCAGCAGTCCTTTGCTTCTCCAGCTGCCTTGAACATAAATTCAGGACAGGAGTTTGATGCTTAATGGTTCCTCTTGTTCTCAGCTGAGAAAGCATTTATCCACTCACTTCACAATTACCCAACTGAAAACAAGGCTGAAACAACAAATGTGCTGCAAAATGGCTTTTCAGATGATTATTAAAAATATATGTAGAAAAATATTATAATGAATTAGAAGGAAAAAAAAATTGGTCCTTTCCTCTAGATGTTGTTTTTTTTTTTTTTGCCTGAGTCTGCTGTGCAGTTACCTAAAGACTATGTAGGGTAGAAAAGCCTCCTCCTCTTAAGGCTGTGGGGCTCTTGCAAATTGAGCCTGAAACCTTCAGAAGCTGAATTTACTGCTTATGTATTTGTATAAAACATTTTGACTATTAATCTTAGCCTCTCAGGAGGAAGCAAATGCCTTTTCTCTGCTTATTCACACATCCTTAAAATGTAAGCAAGGATATAGGAACATTCACTGAACACAAGAAAATGCGAGTATCGCTCTTGAAGGGTTCGCTAGGCGGTCAAAAATAGCACCGGCTTTTCGAAGGGCCTGTTGGTTGTGCTCCCTTTTAATCAAGCAGCAGCTTAGGAGACAAGGCTGCTCCAAAACGATTAATAAATCTGCTCACACACCAGGCTTTTCCCCGTAACTGAATTTTAAGGCGATCAAAATAAGATTAGCCGCGGCTCCCTTCAAATATAGCCTGCAGCAGACGAGCTAATCAAGATCACGCTTGCAGCATCTTTCAACACTGGGCCGTGCCAGCCCGGCTGTGAGGACATGAGGGCTTTTCTCTTCCTGAAAAGCCTGATGGATCAGGTGTGTCTGGTTGGGTTTCTTCCACTCTGTCAGAGTGGCCTGATGCTACTCCAGTATCCGCACACCAGTCCCCTTATTTTTTGTGTGTGTGTTTTTTAGTGTTATTTGATCTTCCTAGATGACCCATTTTGGTAGGTCAGCCTTTGGCAGTGACCGCCTCTCCCTTCCTGAACACAGCATCTGGAGGAGAAGCCAGCCAGCCTTAGGTGGGTACGTTTTTGCTGAGCTGTCTTTTGGATGCCATTACCTGGGGTGGGGGGAAAGAGCCACTCTTTCTTGTTGCTGGGCAAAACTGTTTTTATTTCTTGGAGTCGGTGTTTTCCTCTTTTCCTGAGATGTTGATGTTGGCCCGTGTGACTGTCCTGCATCTCTTCACGCCTGCGGAGGATGGGAAGGGATGGTCCCAGGGTGAGAGCCAGGCACAAGCTGCTGAGGGGGTGATTTGCAGAGCTCTACAAGAGCTCCTGTTTGTGCTTGAACCTCACGTTACCAGAGCAGCCCTGCTTTGTGCTCTTGAAATGCCTCCTGGAGCTCCAGCACCTCCTTCAGTGTGGTGTTCAGAGATGTCCCATCCGAGATCGCTGCCATCAGCTGTGTGGTGAGCCAGGGCAGAGCCGTAGAAGGGGGACTAGAGGTCCTTTGCCCTCTTGAAGGAGGTCAGGGCATGCTCTGGAAAAGTCAAGTGTGGCTGGTTTGTAGTCCCTTGTGTGATCCAGACGAGAAAGGTGGTGGAGCTGGAAGGGGAATCCTGCTGTCACAGATGTCAGCAATTCGGTTTCAGCTGAGCCGGGATTTCATCCCACTTGTTCAGTAACTGATTAAACTGAGGAGAGCGGCTTAGGAAACTAGTGGGACCTCTTGAAAGGGGAGATCTCCTTAGGTCTGTCTGGCTTGCCCAGCCAGCTGCATACAGGGTCAGACCTGGGGTGGTTCGTGAGCAGGCCCTCCTGGCTCTTCAGCTGCGACTGACCACCTATGTGCAGTGGCCCGTTTCCCCGTACTGGCTGTTGTGGCCTTTACATTGAGTCCTGACTCTGCTTGCTGACAAAGGGGCTGGTCCATCTGTAGGATTTGTGGTAAGGAGACACGAATAGCTTTTCCTGAGGTTATGTGGATTATGGGGTCACTGAGTAATATTAGTCACTGGGTAATGACCCATCTGGATGCCCAAAGGTGTCACTTCTTAATTGTCTGGTTGATGAAGAAATGGTGATCTCTGTTCATTTCTTGTGACTCTGCTCTGAGCCAGTGCTGAGTGTTTTGGGACTGTCCCTTTCTTTTGTGCAATAACCTTTGATGAAAACATGCCCCAGCCCTGCTGCAATCCGCACTGAAGCATCTCCAGGGTCACCATTCCCAGGGGGAGATGGTGTGGATCAGAGCCTCTCCCAGCTGCTCCTGGAGGTGTCTGGCCTGTGTTTGGAGGGAATGTGAACCTGGGCTGGATGCTTCTGCAGGTTATCCCCCAAAACCTGCAGTGGCCTTGCGTGCAAAGTGTGGGTTGACCTCAATAGGAGCCGGCCTGGATAGGGAGAAACCCAGGGGTGGAGGGGGAATCTGGGGGAAAATCCACAGTCTGTGACTCCAGAATGAGCACCAGGGCTGCAGCTCTTCACCATCTTGTAGAAGGCCATCCATTTTTGCCTCTCCTAAGCCTCCTTCACTGCTCCTTTCCTCCCTTCGCTGGTGAGGTGGTGCAAGACTGCTGCGTGTGCTGGGGTAGCAGTGCAGGGGGACAACTCAGGCTTTATCTCAGCCAAAAATATTTTTTTTTCTTTATTCCTTTTTTTCCTCTCCATCCTGGCCTGCCCACAGGCTGGCACGGCCGGGCTATTTTGCTTTCATAAGCTGCATTATGTAAGCTGCGTCTTGAGTGGGGATGCAGTGCCAACTTGGACTCCGCAGCGGGAAGGAGCCGCATTCCTCTGCCGCTGGGTTTAATCCTTGCCTCCAGCCACAGTTGGTTTGCTGGGAAGAATCAGAGGGCTGTGCTGAGGTTTCTAATCCCTTGCCCCAGGTGAAGCCAGCCCCTTTGTGCCGGAGCCCGGCTTTCCTATGTCAACAGGTTGTGCCCATGACTCCTCTTAGCAAGCCCTTTCTTTGGCTGCTGGGAGGGTTGGCCCAGGCACGCACACCGCACCTCAGGACCTCACTCTCCTCCCCTTGTTTGTTGAACTCTCTGTGCTCCGTGGCTTAGCTTGCACTTGCTCAGAAAGGCTAGTGAGGGAGTAAAATGGAAGCAGAGGCTTCCACAATTCTAGCCCAAAAAACAGCAGCAAAGGTGGGTTGCCAGGGTGCTGTGGAAAGCAGGTAGGAGCTTCTCCATCCGTGTCAGCCACCACCAGCTTCTCCATCTGTCCTACCACTGACTGCCCTCCCAGGCTGCCATGTCTGCAGGACATGACCTACCAAGGATCTGGGGGAGCCCTGGAGATCCAGCACCCAGGGATGCAGGATGTTCTGCACCCAGGGGTGCAGGACAGCAACGGGTGCTTGGCAGGGTGTTCGTTGGCTCCCCAGCTGCCGGAGCAAGCTGCCTTCAGCCCCTGAGCTCAGGATCAATGATCTTCAAGACCCCATTTGGCTGGCCATGGGCCACGCGGCTTCAGAAGGAGGGGTCCTCTTTCTCCACTCGGGTTTCGGATGAAGCTGACAGCAGCAATGCCTTGCTGTGTGTTTTCCTGTCCTGTGGGTGGACGAGGCCCTAGACTCCACAGTTTTTGCTGGCAGCTTTCCCCAGTGCCAAATATGCTGTTAAAAAGATAATTATTAATCAGATACGGGTTTGGGCTGCTTTTCCTCATCACAAAGCCGGATGGCTCGAGCCCATCCGTACGGCTCATGGAGATGCTGAGCAACTGGCCGAATTTCCCAGCTGCTTCTGTCCTGAGCCAGAGCTTGGCCAAAATACCAAAAATACTGGGAAAGTAAGTGAATAGGATCCTCCTCCCCTACTGAGCTGAACCTGCAGGATTCTGGAAAGCATGCTGGCCAGCAGGTATTTGCTAAAATTCCAGGATCCACATTTGCTTCAACCACAAAAAGCAATCTGCTCAATGCCTTTAGGAGATCCTGAGCAAGCCAGCAAGCTGGAGGTGGGAACAGCCATGCCCAGGGCTATGTTGTCCGGATGCCGTTTCCATTTAGGAAGCAGCCTGGGAGCAGCTGGGCTTGGAGATGGGCTTAGCCTGCCTCTTAAACTTGGAGGCCAGGGCTTCAGCTGGCTGAATGACCGAAAACTATGCGTTTGCTCTGAAATACAGGATATTTTCAAACTATTTTCCACCCGGACAGATAACACATGCAGGATGATTAACTGGCTCCATTTTTTCCACCTCTCCTTGTGGCTGGCTCTGCTGGCAAGATCTCCATCCGCTCTGTAAAATGCTCTCACTGCAACATGGATGCCTTCCCTTCTGGTGAATAACTGTGCCGGTGATCAGCATGTGCCACTGTCACCGTGGGCTGTAGACCTGTGAGGAAGCATTTCATCAAGAGAAGAGATCGCTTTGGCATGGAGGTTTTTTATCTGTAATCTCTGTTGTATGGAGAAAGCTTCTCATGAAGCTGGCTGGGGAGGGAGGTGGTCTCTGGAAGGTTTTTCCTCTCAAAACAAAAGCCAGCCCTTCTCTGTGTTGTTCCTTGCAAAGGGGCAGCCTGGGCTTTGCTGGGAGAGCTTGTGCTGGAGAAGGGCATGAAACTCGTTGGATGGGAGCTTCTGCTAGAAGATCTGGTCTTGGCGGAACAGAAACCTCTGTGCAGAGGCTGAGGTGGGGGCAAGGCGGTGATGCTGTGTGGGTTCTGCAGAGCACCTGCAAGATTAGGGTGAATGGGTTTTTAATGGGCCGGGGCGCCTGCGAAAACCGTGTGTGACCCTGGTGGCATGGGACATCTTGGGTGGGAGCTAGCGACGGCTTAGCCCAAAAAGCTCTCTGTCATCCAGCAGTTCCCCCTGCTCGTCTCCCCCTCCTGTCCAACCAGTGAAAACTGCTCACATGAAATCTAAAGCAAACACTGCAGTACTTGGTTTTGTGTTGTGAATAACATCAGGCCCTTTTTTCTGCGCGCTATTGAAGCAGCAGCTGTATTTCAACCAGCTGGCAGTGCTTTGGGAGATCAAGTGTTCTCAGCAAAGTTGGGCCAGATCTGTGGCTGGTGGAAACGGGTGTAATTCTGTTCGACCTCAGCACTGAGCTGCTTTATCCCATCTAGGAACTGGGCTCCCAGAGCAAGGCTTCGGGGTATTTTTTGGGGAGAAGTCAAATAGTGTAGAGGTGAAATAGTCATGCACACTGTTAGTGGAGCCTGTTGAGCCCCGGCCCTGCCAAAACACTCAGCCCTTCTGGGAAGCATCCGCAGCACCATGCACTTATCCCACAGGATACGCTGTGCCTCCCTCTGCCAGCTACCATGGGGCGAGCGCCAGCCCTTCCTCCGGGCTCGGGAACAGCTTGTTTTGAACGTCGGTGGCATGGAAAGCAGAGAAAGCAGGAGCAGATGTGCCTGCGAGCACCACTGGCCTGTCTCCCTGGCACGAGCTGGCATCGCTCCTCCGGCACTGCTGCTCGCAGGCACCTGCCCCTCGTGCTGCCGACCCCTGGGACATGCTGGACCCCCCCGCACCAGCACTGCCCCACGTCTTCAGCCAGACCCCTGTCCTTTGCACAGGAGGTCTTGGGCAGCAAAGCTGCTCCATGTGCTGGATTCATTAAAATAGTGTCTCCTCTCGATGCTCAGCACAAGCCTCCCATCCCTCTGCTCTGCCTGTCCGCTAGCGGGTAGCTCAGCGTGGAAGTGGGTTGAGAAGGGCCTGGGGGACTGGAGAAGACTGGGAGGAGTTGGAGGGGAAGGAACATGCTCAGATGAGAGGAGAGTTTAGTTGGTGGTGTTTGGTTTTGTTTTTTTTTTTTTTCCCCTTTGGGTCATTTCTTATATTCTCGTAATGAGGAGACATGCAACCTTTCTCAGTAAGAAAGCCCTGATATATATATATATATTTTTTTTTTTTAATTTTATTTTTTTTTCTGCACCCATGTCCTTGTCAGAGCTCTTTTCTGTTATATTCAGAGATTTGATTCTTAGTCCTGAGGCTCTGAAGGGATTTTTGCTGTCAGAGGCAGCGTGTCCATCATCCTGCTACTACCAGAGCTTTTCCTCTGCTTCACACCCATCTCTGCCCCTCGTTGAAAGAACAAATGCCTCTGTCCCAGCTGTGCCGGTGCCGGTACCTATGCTGGCTGGTTCCAGCTCGCAATATCCACAGGGCCTGAGGTTGCTCCTCCAGAGCAGCGTGGATGTGCCCTCAACACATTGTTGAGTGGAAATAGCAGTGACAGGAGCTGCGGGGCTGAGAGGAAGGCACTGGATAAATCTGGCTCATGGATGGCTTTTTCTGCCTGACTTGGCTTCTCTTTACTGGGAGCTGCACGGGGTTTGTTGCGTTGCGCGTTTCTGCTCCGTCTCTAGGTTCAGTTGGGTGTGCTGGGCTCATGACTTGTTTGCATGGGTGTGCTTTTCCAGCGCTGTTGACATCTGCTGATCCCAGATTGCTTTCTCACCATTAAACCCTATGTGGCAGGAGAGAATTGAAGGAGAGGAAGACATCTCATTAATTTTTGCTCCACCCTGCATCCTTCCCATCTCTTTCCTCTTGCAGTAACAGGGAGGAATATTGTTTGGCTCTCCCTAGGGGGAAATGAGATGCTGTTTAATTGCCTGCCACCACACAGCATGGCTGGTGGAGTCAGGGGCTAAAGGATGCTGTCCTTGGCTATCACTGCATGGTGCTTCAGGCAGGAGGGTGCAGCCTGAATTGCAGCCTAGCCTGCGTCAAGGCTGCTGCTCCGACTGAAGCTGAGTGGGGTTTGGGCGAGGTGCATTCCTCTTTGCTGCCTGGAACAGCTGAGTCCCCGGTGTGGGAGCCCTGACTCCTGCTTCTGCCTTTGCTATAGGCCACCAGAGTCATCTAACCAGCCTTCTGGGCAGGCTCCCAGTTCAGCCTCCTGCCTACCTTGGCTTGTGGGATGCTCGCACAGGCGCCAGCCTGGTCCTTGCTGGTCCCCATGGGGGTGGCTTGGGCACAGGGAGGTTCCTGGAGGAGGAGGATGACGATGACCAGGAACTACTGAGTAACAAGGCCAGGAAAAGGGTGAGCTCACTTCTGCAGTCTGTTGTCAGCGATGAAATGATTAACTTGGTGGGAAGGTCAGGGAAGCACACGGCCTGGAAGAAGTCTCTCGCAAGCACTTACGAGCAACTGGCTGTACGCTGTAGTTTCAACCCATGCCAGCACACAGCATTCAACCCTTGCTTCAGCTCCTCCTGACCACACATCTCAGAGTCGGCAGCAACCCTCGCCTCCTCGCGCCCCGCTGCATGCAAGGTGGGCTGAGCCCCAGGCATCCCCCGGCTTCCAGCTGCACTTCCACAAATCACCCTCCACAGGGTAAATTGTGCCCTAGCAAGGCCATGCCCTTTGGGGTTTTGTGGTTTGGGGTGGGTTTTTTTTTTTGGTTTTGGTTTTTGTTTTGTTTTGTTTTTTGAGTACGGTGCTATTTTGCAAGTGGCATAGCAGAACACTGCTCTGCAAAGCAGCTCTGTATTTAAAAGCAAAAGTGAGGCATGGGACACATGTTTTTAGCTTTCTAAATATATTGAGATCAAGAAAATGATGGTTATTGCTGCCTCCCAGCCTGGGGTCTGAACAGCCGCAGGGTGCGCAACCTCGCTGGGTCCCAGCTTGGCTCCTATTGCTCTCCTGGGCATGGAACAGGGAGTCCATTCCCATCTTCCCAATCCAGGAAGGATTAATGCAAACAGCTGGCTGGGCAGATAACAGCTGAATTCTGCATCGATAGCTCCCGGCTGCCCTGCTCCACTCTTGAGTTGGTGTCTGGGGAAAGAGGGGTGATGAACCCGATGCCACTGTGGTGACGCAGCATCCGGGAATCTCTGCTGGAGTCTTTCTGTGGAAAGATGACTCCACCTCGTAGGTGTCACATCAGGGCTGGGGTGAAGCAGCAAGCAGGCAGGAGAGACAAAGGTGCCTTTGTCACAGTTTCCCTGCCCTGCAGAGTTGCTTGGCCCCGTGCCAGTGAGGTACCTGGCTGGCTACCAAGACGAGAGGTTTGGGAGAGGCTGGCTAAGCTGCCAAGAGCTTCCAGAGCTGAAATTCGGTGGTTGTTGCTCTCTCATCTGGAGATGTAACCTCTGTCCTAGCAGCAGTGTAATGTGTCTCAGATGGGGTAACCCCTGGCTCCAGCACCTTCCCTCCCAGCCTGCCTCCGTACAGCAGAGATGCTCATAGCGAGTCGGGTGGCCTTTTGGTGTACACCTGTGCAATGCCTGGGGTGGCCCCAGCGGGCAGGTAATGCCCCCATCATGCAGGGTGAGTGGGCTGCCTGCGGGAACGGGGCAAGCGTCAGTGCGTGGGTCTGCGGCGGGTGGGCACATTGCCAGCTGGGCACTGCCTGTAATCGCCGGCGCTCTGACCTCGGGCAGAGATGCCCTTGGTCTGGCCTGTGCCAAACCAGCCTCCGCTGCGCACAGCCGCCCCCTCGCCAGGCTGAAGGGAAAGCTCGAGGATCCATGTGCGTGGGTGTCAGGACATCCTTTGCTCTGGAAGGGGAGGAGATGAGTCCCTCCAGGTCTAGGATGCACCCTGACACATGCCAAATTCTACCCAGGGGATGGAAAAATCCCATCCTCTGGGACCTCCAAGCAGCTTGTGCCACCAGCATGAAACCCATTTAAAATCCGTCCATTTTTGGGGGGTAGGAGAGCATCCTCATGCACAGGTTTTTCTCCAGTTCACCGCCATGGGGCATGTGGGAAGCAGGAGGATGCTTGTGCATCCTCCCTTCTCCGTGATGCCGTTTGTCTCGCACTTTGCTGCTCCTGTTTTGGAAAGCCCCTGGGACTGTGAGAGTTAATTCTTCATCCCAGCTGCTTTCCTCCTAGAGCTCAGCAGGAAGAGGGATTGTGCTAGGCAAGGGGCACCACTGCCTAGGGGGAGGAGGGAAAAAGGAAAAAAAAAAGCTTCATGTTCAGACCTTTTACCTAATTTCCAAAGGTTCAGACCTGAGGGCCATAGCAACGAGAGCTGCTGGCAGCGTGATTGGAGGCGGTGGGCTGCGCCGGCTGCCCTCCAGGCAGCATCCTCATGATGGGACGAGGCCGGCGTCGAGGCCGGCGTTGGCTTTCTGCCTCCTCTTCCCCTTGTCAACTGGATAAGCTCGAGGCATGCAGTTGTGGGTTTGTTTTTTTTTTTCAGCTGATTGCCTTTGCTCATTACAAGTGTGTTTTCCCTGGTTTCTGTGGGTTGTTTAAAAAGTTCTTGGCATTTGTGAAATCCGATGGCATCCAGGAAGGGCTGTTCTCATGAAAACCTGCCTAGAAATTAATAGGATAGTAAAAACCCAGAGATTTGTTGTGTGTATTTGTATAACCATGTAGCCCTGAGAGGGGGCGGTACTTTGCAGCTACAGGACAGAGTTTGGCCCAAAGGAGCTTGAGTCCAGCGACACTTTCCTTTGGCCAAGGCCAAATAAGCCTTTGCAAAAAATATCAGCGATTCCTGCAAACCAAAAGCAAAGACTTGACTTTGGGCAATAAAGACTGCAAAATGTCCTCATTATGTCTATCACTTGCTAGTTCTCCTTTTGGATTTATTAATGTGGTTCAGCCCATCCTGGAGAAACATCACGCAGTCTCCATGGGGAACAGACCTGTGCTCCCCGTGGGTTTTCTGAGCAACAACCTCTTGCTTTGGTGGCACCGTCCCTGTCTACTCCTTGGTAGCGCTGCAAAGCTGGTGCAGCCGTGGGCTCACTTTCTGCAGGGCTCACTTTCTACAGCCGCTCTTCGAAGAATTGCGTTTTAAGCTGAAGATGTGAGCATTTCTGACAGCACTGAGTCTGTCATGGCAGTGAGTGATAAGGGAAAGGAAGCAATAAAAGTGGTTACAAGCAAAAGCACTTGCTATAGAAAAGATGGGGATTGTAGGAGCAACTGAGTTTATTTAAATAGACCTAACCTGTATTCCCTGGACCTTCAGGATCACTCAAAGCTTCAGCAGAGCAGCTAAGTTTGATTACATCTGTGCTACAGTCCTCTCATGCAACAAGCATCATCTTCCTTCAATCCTTCCTCGAGAAGCTCAACATGAGCTAGCAATGTGCACTTGCAGCCCAGAAAGCCAACTACATCCTGGGCTGCATCAAGAGGAGTGCGGCCAGCAGGTCAAGGGAGGGGATTCTGCCCTTCTACTCCACTCTCATCAAACCCCACCTGGAGTACTGCGTCCAGTTCTGGAACCCTCAACATAAGAAGGACATGAACCTGTTGGAGAGGGTCCAGAGGAGGCTGCGAAGATGACCAGAGGGGCTGGAGCACCTCTCCTATGAGGACAGGAGGGTCCTCATAGGAGGACTGTTCAGCCTGGAGAAGAGAAGGCTCCATGGAGACTTTATTGCAGCCTCCTAATATCTAAAGGAGGCCTACAGCAAAGATGGAGAGAAACTCTTTATCAGGGCCTGTTGTGATAGGATGAAGGGTAATGGCTTAAACTGGAAGAGGTTAGATTTAGATTAGACATAAGGAAGAAATTCTTCACTCTGAGGGTGGTGAGGCACTGGCACAGGTCGCCCAGAGAAGCTGTGGGTGCCCCATCCCTGGAAGTGTTCCAGGCCAGGCTGGATGGGGCTTTGAGTGACCTGGTCTGGTGGAAGGTGTCCCTGCCCAGGGCAGAGAGGTTGGAACGAGATGATCTTTGAGGTCCCTTCCAACCCAAACCATTCTATGATGAATCACAAGTTTAACAAAACATACACTTAAGCAACTCACTGAGTCCCCGTAATTCTCCTTACGCTGGCACCAGGTTCTCTTTGTCATGAGGAAAAGTTTTTTTTTCAACGTGAAGCTGGCTGCATTTCTGCTCTTCCTAGCTTGTGCATGGCAGTGTGCATTTACAATTCCTTTCCTAGAGAGCAGCATGTATTTCCACGCATGTTAAATATTTATCTTCGAGTCAGAATTAGTATTTAAGAAAAAAAGAAGGTCGATATACTCCAGGCAAAGCTACCTGTGTGTTTTCTGGACACTTGCTGTGCCCAAAAGCTTTCTGGGGCATCCCTGTAGCATTCGAACCCTGTGACAGAGCAGTGAAACCGTTCATCCCCAGAGAGCTGTGTGCAGAGAGGATCGGCTTCCTCGGCTTCCTCCAGATTTTAATAAGCCACAAACCTGGGTATTCAGCTGTTTGCCTTATTCTAATACTCTAATTTGTGTATTTAAAAAATCAGCAATTTTTAGTCCGTTCAGCTTAAAGAAGATCTATTTTGATATTTCTGCTCTTAAGTGCTTTTTGAAAGTAAGGTAATCAATCTTTTCAGCCACATCCTACTCCAGTGCTTGTCAGCCAGCAGTCACAGGCAGCAGCTCTGGAGAAATCCAGAGGTCTGGATTTGGGGCTGGATAGCTTTTTGGGGAAAGCAGTTGCAGGAGAGCTGCTGTATGAAATAACCTTGTATCATGTTATACAGGAGTGATTCCCCACTGTTCCCTGTCCCTTCCACCTCATTTACAGGGTACTTCTGCTGTGCCGCTGGATCTGTGCAGAAAAGCCTTGAAAGCTCCGAGCATCTCTCCTTCCCCAGGGGTATGAGCCTGCAGACGCGTTTCCCTTCCAGGCGTAGAGCAGACAAGAGCAGGATTCCTCACTTGCATTCAGCTTTCTGTTCTTAAGGAATGGTTGGAATATGAACAGGATCCTTATCAAACCAGGTTCATCCAAAGGACAAGGCCATATTAATTGTTTGCAGAACTCTAGCAAATAAACAGCGTTCCTCCCGATTCCTTATTTGCCTGCTTTAGCTCCAATGGCCAACTCAAGCAGAGGCCACAGAGCTCGGCAGCGGGGGGGGTGACAGCTTTTGGCAAGTGTTGGACCATACCCAACTTCCCAGGTGGTACGAGTAAGCGCTATGGAAACAACTTCTGGCTCAAGCCTTTAAATTATGTATTTAGGAAAAAAAAAAAAAAAGACTGCCTATCGCATCTGGGGGTCTGAATGTAGAGGGGAGACCTGCTGTGAGCTAGGCTTTTTTTTTTCCTTGAAGCCATTTACCATGCTCTGGAGAAAGGTGGGGATAGCAAGAATGGTGACAAAATAGAAGTGTGGGGCTTGGCTCCCTTCCCAGGCAAGGACCGGCATCCTAGAGCTTCAAGGTTGGGGTACAAGAGGCCAAAAGCTGTAGTGACTTTCTGTGCCCCAGGAAAAAAACAGGTGACACAGGGCATGGCCAGAGCTCTCAACACCTGACATCTCCATTGCTTCTGAAAGTCCTCTTTGGTCAAGCTAGCCATCTGCCTTAAGAGAAGAGAAAAAATTGCAAGCATCTTCCTTTGTCTCAACGTAGACTGGATGGCCAAAAAAAACTTGTTATTCCAACCAGACTGCCTTGTCCAGCCATTGCTGCTCTCCAGAGCACATCTGGGTGGTTTCTTTGCTGATTGGCAGCCAGGGCTCTGCCCCACCAAGGACGTCGCTGCTGGGGCCGGAGGCACGGCGGCTGAGCTCACGGGGAAGGAAGGGCGCTTGCTCAGCACGCTGCGTGGCAAAAGCTAGTGTTGATGCTGGCCAGGCTGCTGGCTCAGCAGAAGGGCTCATGTCTGCAAAACTTCAATCTAGGGCTAAATTTAAACACCAAAATGTGGCATTTAGAAGCCCAGAAAATAGCCCAGCCCTTGTCTCCAGTGGCTGCCTCTAGCCAGCCCTCCCCTTGGCAAAGGAAGAGGCTTTTGTTTTCCCTGGACTCCAGGCCAACTTGGAATAATAACACCAGAGAAACCCTGCCTGCCCCAGCACAAAGGAGCAACGCTCTGAATTCCCAGATGTGCAGGAGGGAAGTGCCTAGTGTGTCTCTTCCTGATGCTTCCCTTCCAGATGTGGAGTGGCAGGGAGCCGGAGACAGCCTGTTGTTGACTGGGAGGAGGGTTGGGGAGTTTTTCCCCAGATCTCTTTGCTCGTGGCTAGGGGAAGTGTTTTGGGCTGCCCTGACAGCTCTTCAGCTGGTTTGCAATAGTTTGAGTGGGCTGCTTCTGTGCTGCAGCGAGGAAATGCTCCTCCTCAAAAGTGAGGATGCCTTCCCTCCCAGACACATCATCTTCCTCAAAGAACCTTTGGTCTTCATCTTCTCCTTCTCAAACAGCCCTCATACCCCTTCTCTTCCTCTTCAAACAGCCCTCGGACCCCATCTTCTCCTGAGCAACCCCTGCAAACAGCTGGATGGGACAAGAGACTCGTCACCAAAAGACCCATTGCTCTGCTCAGTCCTCATGTCCCAAGGACAGGGGTCAATGTGAAACTACCTCATGCGTGAAGCCTCCTGCCAAGGTCACGCCGAGTGAGCCCCAAGAGAGCTTATGGCCCTGCAGGACGAATTTTTGGAGATTGGAGCCTGTCCCCCTGGGATGAGTTCGACAGTGTTTCAGGTTCAACTGGCCCATGAAAGGTGCCTTTTTTGGGCAATGCCCTGGGCAGAGGGATTTAGGCAGCGCAGGAAGGGGCTGTCTGCGGGCACAGCTGCCTCTCATGGTGCTGATGGGCGATGCAAGCCAGGACATCGCATTGCGTGACCCAGTTTGGCCGTACCTACCCGGTGGAAAATTCCTGCCCATGGGCAATGTCCTCCTGCCTTTATTTTTAAGCAGTTCACTAAGTACGCAGCTAACGCACAGAGATAATAGGTGCTGACAGGAGCCTGGCTGCTAATTGGGTTTTTGCCTGGTCTTACATGTTATTTGTAATTAAAGGGAGGCGGGAGGAGGGCTTGGTGAAGGAAGGAGACAAAAACATACAGATGTGGTGGGAGAGACTGAGCTTGCAGAAGGGCTGAGACTCTCAGAGGAGGCTGCAGGAAGGGATGCTTACGCTAAAAGTCAACGTCAAGATTACTCACATCCATGGCATCAGCGTGGGTTCCCTCCCAAATTGTCCCTCTGCTGGGGAGTCTGGGGACAGGGTGTTCTTGCATGTGGGATGGAGACCCAGACACCACACGGTGTCAGGGATGGTCTATCCCCATGTGGCAACAGTGCTGGGCACTGGGAGAGGTCACCTTAAATTTGAGGGTGCTCGTGGCATTTCCCTGCAGCCCTGCAGAGGCTCTCTGCTCTTCCTTTTCTTTCTCTTTTCCCCTTATTTTTGTGCAGCAGTACTCACCACTCGTGTTCCCAGAGCCCACCCAATTTGAGCGGATGCTGTGCAAATCCAACCATTTATTTCCAATGCTTTTTCTTTTTTTTTTTTTTTCCCAAATAAAATTTTCCGCAGGGTAGCAAAGGTGTTCAGTTTGGCTCTTTGTTTACAAGGGAAAAAAGCACACCAGAAAAAAAAAAAACAGTAGGTGCAGGTTAACTTTCAGCGTGAAGCTGTTTCCCTTGCTGTGAAGGAATGGTGCAGGTGTCTCCAGTCAAACGCGTGGGTGAATCTCTGCGAGAGTAGATCCCGGAGTTTGTCTTCCCGAATGTGTAAATATATCTGAGGGAAACCTTTGCCCCCGTGGCAACTCAGGATAGTTTCCAGCTTATCTCAAAAAGAAATCTCGAGTAAAATAGAAAGATACAGACACGCAAAAGCCTCAGAAAGATGTAAACAATCTGCCTTAAGAAGGGATGTATTTAAAGCAAATTGGTGAGTGAACAATACCAGGAGCCCTGTGGAGATGCTGGGCCTCTGAAATCTCAGGCTGGAAGGTGTTACACAAATGAGGGTAATTCAGGTGGGGCACCAGGTAAAGCCTAGCTATGGGCGATGCTGTTCCAGAAAGGGTGGGAGAATAAATGTTTTATACTGGGCTGTAAAGCCAGGGCTGTCCTCCTGACCGTGGAGCCCAGATAGGAAAGAAAACCAGAGGTGGGACCTACCAACACAGCAGCTGCCACCCCTGAACCTATTGGCAGGGAGAAGACGTGTTGGTAGGGCTGCAGAAATATCCTGATCTGAGGATGCCTTCAGGTGTGAGGAAGATTTCCAGGCTGAGTTTTTGGAGAGCAGAGTGCAGTGTCAGAGGTGTGCAGGTGTGTCCATGCACGGGCCAGGGGACGGAGGAAAATCTTCCTTCTCCATCCTTGTCTGTCAGATGGTGTTGCAGCATCATCTGCGGTACAAAGCCCAGCGCCCTGGGCCTGGACGCTGCTGTCCTAGCTCCTGGGTTTGCAAGTGATGCTTGGGGTTTGTAACTGACTCACGCCCTGTTTCCCTGCATGGGTAAATGCTTCGGGTATCACTTAGAGAGTCTGGACTCCCAGACTTTATTCATCCCAGAGTGGCTGGCATCACCTCAGGACAGGGAGGAGGAAACTCCAGGATTTCACCATCCCATCGGAGGTTTGGAGACCTCCAGCATCTCCGGTGGGGCCGCCATCTCTGCTTTAAATTAAGAGACAGGAAAAGTTAAAGTTAAACAGAGTTAAGACGAGAGGAAGAAGGATAAAAAAAGGGATGGGACCAGCCCTGTGCTGGAGAGGTGAAGCGCATGGCCAGAGGAGGAGGAGGAGGGGAGCTCCCTGCCAGCCGCTTGGGTAACATTGGTGGTGGTCACGTGTGGAGATCTGCTTTTGGCGTAAGCCTGCGTGTTTGTGCAGCGCAGGGAGGGGGTGCGAAATCAGGTCCTGCTTCCAGGAATCCTCCCAGCACAGGATATGCGGCGGGGAGCTGGTAAACATGATACAAGCGCTGGCCTGTAACTCAATCAGCTCCCTGCATTAGCTGCTCCCTGCCCGGCAACCTCGCTAGCCTGGTGGCTTCTCAACGGGGTGTCAGGGCACAGGACGGCGTGTCCCAGGGCGTGGGATGTTGCTGGCAGGGGGTCAGGAGTGATGGGGTCTGTTCTCCAGCCCAGGGTGGGTGGTATTCCTTGGGTGCAGCCCGGGTCCAGCTGCTGCTTTCAAACCCGCCGGCTCCCAAAGTCAGAAATAGCCACTTGGCTGAGGATCAAACATCTCACTGGACCTCCCCTTCACCACCTCCCCGTCCCAGCGGCGGCGGGAGCCATGGGTAACATCCTGCACCCATTCACAGATAACACCGGCTTTCCTACGCCGGCTGCCAGCATGCCTCAGGCTGCTCCTCGTCTGCCTCCTCACAAAAATACATCTCGCTTGGGCTTTTTGCCCACCTCCCTCCCTCCCCTGCAGGTCAGGAGAGCTTGTTTATTGCTGGGCACGGGGAAACCTTGACCTTCGCTGCCTGCCATCCCCTCCAGCTCCCTGTCCCTGGGAGTGGCGGTGGGCTGGCGTGCCGGCTGGGGACAAGCGAGGGGACACTCGCTGCTGTGTGGGTGTGAAGGCAGGGCAGGGTACCTGGGTCCTGGTTTCGCTGTGTCCCCGGATGCGAGACGAGGTGGGTGGGAAGGGGGTTTCACAATCACAACGAGTTATATTAATTAGTCCCGTGTCGGGCTTACGGTTGGTTTCTACTGACAACCTCGACACAGGGGCTGAGTATCGATGAGCCCAAGTGGGAGACGTGGGGAGGTGGGAATGGGGGTGATATTAGATAATGCAGAGCATAAAGCCACACAGGTGAGGATGGGGAAGATCCTGTTGCCGCTTCGGGGCTTGTGGCAGAGGAGATGTCTGGGGGCAAGGACACCATGAGGGTGAGATGCTCTAGGCAGGTGGGGACAGGCTTCCTGTGGCACAGAGGCCCACCGTGCACCCTGCGCCCAGCCCAGCCTGCCTGTAGCAGATGGATTTGGATGAGAGGGGTGATGGGGTGGTTGGAGGGATGGGAGAGCCTAGGGGAGATAGGAAGAGCTTGGCTGGTCTGGCTTAGAAAATCAAGGAGTGTGAGGGGGACACGGAGGCTGCCCCAACCCTACGCCCAACTCTTCAGCAAATTGGACCCAATTGAGTTCCAAATATATTCTTCAGCTGAGACCAGGAAATAACAGAATGTGGCCTGTTTTTTTAGCCCTCAGCTTAATTTATTTCACAAAGGAGGAGGCAGGCAGAGGAGGCCGGGCCTGGTCAAGCAGCCCTCTGTGGGAAACGGGGTGGGTTTTGTGCCGCCTGCAGGTTTATTTGTATTTTTAGAGCACGCCGCAGGCACAAGGCCACCAAAGTAAGTGAAATTCCACCTGGGAGCAGCTCCCCATCCTGCTCCTTGGGAATGGGCTGGAGTCAACAGCTGAGCCAGGGCTCAAGTGTCCCAGCCACAGCAGCGCTTGGCTGAGGCCAGGGGCATCTGGGTGGGTGGAGGCCGGGGCTCTGGGTGGAAGAGCTGGGGACCAGCAAGGTGGTGGGCAGTGGGCAGCCCTCCTGCTGTTGTCATACCTAGAAGAGCCTCCTGGGAGCAAGGGTCTGGCCGTGCCATGCTGGAGACCCTGTCCCGGGGTGGCACAGGGTGCCTGAGGGCTCTCCATCGCAGGTTATCTCAGCAGGGGATGCGTTTGGTAGGATGATGGGTGCCTTGCCCTGAGGGAGTTAGGGGCATGGGGTTGCTGAAATGAGACTGGGACAAACTGGGGAGCGGTGGGGAGCTCAGATACACTGAGGAGGAGGCCAGGGTGTACCACAGTTAGTCGATGGAGTGATGAGTTGACAACATGGTGAGTCAAAAGCTGAGGGGGGGAGGGGAGAACCTAGTGAATAGGAATGTGTGGGGGCTTAAAACAGCAGAGAACATCTCCTCAAGAACACACCTCGAGGCTGCTCTTCATCATTTCCAGCAACAAGTGATGCAAGCGAAGCATCCTGCTAGGGCCTGGGCTCGACAGCGAGTGAGTCAGGCGGGCAGGAGTCCCACCTCCTGAATCACTGCTGGCAGCGCTGCCGGCCGCAGCCTTGGCACGGGGAGCTGCTCCTGCCCACTTTCACTTGCGAGGGGTAACGTCGTCACAGCCCCCGTGGGGTGGTTGCAGGGGAAATTCGTCACTCTATGAGCTAAACCTGAAATAAGGACAGAAACTGTCCCCTGGGATGCTGACTCCACTGGAAAGCGTAGCAAGAGATGCTCCGAGAAAGAGCAGAAAGTGTCAGATTTTCGATTTAAGGTAACCAATTTGCAGAGCAATTAGGACAACAGAGTGCTGAGAGTTGTTGTTTGAGAGGTGCTCCCTGTGAGGTGTGAAACACCTTGCTCTGCTTTTTCAGGTGGTCTTCTAGGAGATGGTTTTCCCTGCTTGAGCTATGCAGATGCTTGGCATCACCCGGTTCAGGTGGCCCGAGCACCCAGCAGTGATCACATATGCAAGGGGCCAGTTGCTTTTCTGCAGAGATGCATACACTGATGGGAGCCAGTAGGATCAGCATTCAAACCGTGGCTTGAACCTCAAAGGCAGTGACGAGGAGCCCTGCATGAGGGAGATGAACGCCAGAAGGGGATGCGAAGCACTGTCGTTATTGCTAGAAACACAGCAGATGCTGCGCGGCACTTCGTGGGCTTCCATCAGGGAATAACGTGCCCTGTTGTGCATGTCCTGGCATTTCATTCGCCTTTGTTCTCAGACTTGGGCACTCACTTCTGAGACATCCTTCCCTGATGTGGTGGCACAAGATGATGATTTGGGGAGAGGGTAGACTGGCTCTGCTGGGCAGGAGAGTGGGTGAGGGATGCCCTGTGGGCGCGTGGAGCCCCTTCTGCCTGTCCATGCTGAGAGCAAGGGCTCCCCTCCACCCTGCGCCCACATCTTGCCTCCAACACACCACAGTTTTGGGGTGATTTCTTCCCTCTGATGCACAACCCAGTGCATGCCTGCACCTCCCCAGTGCCAAACTGCCATTCCGTGGCTCTGCTCTGGGGCACCCCCTCCCTTTATTTTTTTTCCCACACCTCCTCAGAGATTCATCCTCTTTTTTTCCCAAAGCAGGCTGTTTCCCCTAATAGCAAGCGCTCAGCAACCAGCAGCTGAAGGCTGATTTGCTTCCCCGTATGCACAAAACTTTCCACTTGTGCTTTTCGTCTTCCCAGCTGAGGGAAGCACCCCCAGCCTCTCGCCTGCAGAAGCGTGCGGGAAACGTCTGCCCTCCTGTGTTCAAAGTCCCCTCCGAAGAGAAGCCAAGGGAGCACTGACCTCACGGAGTAAATATTTTCCATGACATCTCCTTCCGACATCTCCCTTCGGGCGCTGTACCTGTGGCTGACCTGGCTCTGGGTTTGCAGCCAGTTTGCCTGAGCTCTGACGGTGCGGGGAATGGGGCTGGATCCTGCTCTCTCCTTGCTTCCCTACACGTCCCTGTGAAATGTCCATGCAAATGAACAGCCTGAAGGTTTCTGTGACCCTTATGCACCCTCCTCCAAGGGCTCTGCCAGCAAACGAGGTGGCTCATGGGCCAGTGCTGCTCCCTGGAGACAGGGATGGTTTCTCCATCACCTCCGCTCGCAGCTAGAGCATGCTTGTGGCTGTGGGCTGCTGCCAAGCCAGCTGGGATGCCAGAGGCAGCAGCCTTAGAGCAGGTGCGAAGCATCCACAGGCCACGGGTGGGACGCAGAGAGGTTGTTTTGCAGTGGGAGCAACTTGTCACCAGGCTTATTGACTCCGTATCCTTGCTGGTGGCCCAGCTGAATGAGAAGGGGAGGACGAGCCAACAGGTATTTTTCACCTCCAGCCTCTTGATTCTCTTGTTGTGTTTTTTCCCCTACAGATGCCATCTCCTGACAGCACTCTTCTCTTGGGGATGGTCACATCTGGCACTGATCCCCAGCGGGTCTCAGCAGCTGGATTGACAGCACAGGTCCTGCAGAGCCCAAGGCTCTTCATGCACGAGGTCTGTTTTATTTGCAACCACAAAAAGTCAGTGCCTTTCTCTCTCCATTGGTTTGCTAAGAGAAGATGCTGTGGTCATTCTCCTGCCAGGGCTTTTCAAACCACGTGGTGGTTCCCAGGCCCAGCGCAGTCTCCCAGAGGGGACTGGGACATTTCGGGCTGCTGCATACAGGATTGGATCCCTTAGGATTGGATCCCTACCACCCCTGCCTCATCGAACAGGGAGCAAACACAATATGCTGCCAGAAATCACACCAAGCTTGTGGCATACATCCGGAGGTGTCAAAAAATGCTTGGATCGGCCTCAGAGGCAGCCCTGCGCCTTCTGCTTTGGCCGTGTAGGGAAAATTACCGAAGCAATGTGCTGTGGGTGGTTCAGAGCTCTTTATTCCTAGGGCTGGGTCTCACCTGCAGCAAAAGTGCCTCTGCAAGTGACATGAGGAGAACAGCTACCCCTGCCCGGGTAGTTCCTCCCCAGTTTGTGTAAGAGATACCAGTGTTTCCCAGTGCTGCATGGGAGAAGCGCCATTCTTATCTACAGGGTTAACAGTGCTAGAGAGAAAATTAATATTAAACATCTATTAACCTAGGTGGTTTTAGGGAGTGCTTTTTTGACTTTTTAGAAAGGCTTTTTTTTTTTTTTTTTTTTTTTTTTTTTTTTTTTTTAACAGACCCCTTTTTGACAGCCAGGGAAGTCTTTTCCATTTGCTCCACAGCTGGCCAGATGGTAGCTTCCCAGGAACACTTAAGGATGCGGTGGAGTGCTTGGCTGTGCCGGGGCTGGACCAGCCTGTGACTTCCAGATGTTGTCGTCCACCTGCTGCAGAGCAAGCCGTGGACCTCCTCCCTCCATCCCCTGCCCTTGAAGAAACGTGTGTGTGTTTGTGGTGCAAACACTCCCCTACGGCTGCAAACCGCAGTGCTCTCGTGCTGAAGCATCAAATGCGCAGGCTGCTTTCCAGGAGCTGCAAAAGGGGGTGAGCTCATTTGCCCGTGCACTGAAGGTACCCGTGTCACTGGCACGTTTTTGCACCTATTTTTGTCTGCTCCTCAGAGAAGCCATGTATCCTTGCTGTTAAGCAAGTGTTGCGCTCCTCCTTGCAAATACCAGGGTGGCTCTGGGCTCCTGGGAGGATGAAGGGGAGCATTTCACATCATATATTGGAGGCTGATGCTTAGCTGGATGTACAAATCCTGGCTTTCCCAGAGGCCTGGGTCTTCTGTGGAGCTGCTGCTCTGTCTCCTCGCATTTCTGCGGAGAGGAAGCTGCGGCTAACCTCACCGCAAACATAAATTAGTTGTTTTTCACTGCTTTTTGGGGTGAGGGCTTTTTTTTTTTTCGCTTTGTTTTGTGTGTTCAGTTTGAACAATAAAACATCTGTTCCTGAGCCCAGCAGCTGGACCAAAATAAAATGACGTTAGCATCAATTATCCTCCGGGATGGAGAGGCTGACGGGAGAATGGTGCAGATTTCCTTAACGCTGAATAACAAATGAGAACAGCAGCTTGGCAAGGTGGCTCGTGTTCCCGGAGAGTCTCCGAACAACCCCCCTGCTCAAGCCCTGGGCTTGGGGTTCCGGCTGTTGTGCACCACGGCTTTGGGTACCAGACATCACCTCTGGGGTCGGTGGGGGAGACGCTTTGGCAGCTGTTGGAGAATGAGACCCATTTTTGGTGGAAGGGCTTACGGATATTGTAGCAGCAGAGATTTTTCTCAATGTACCGACCCAAACCACCGCTTGGCTCTGATACAAAATTAAAGTGCTTTTTTTGGGGAGGGGGGCTGCGTTGGCTGTGGTGGGTGTGGGCAGCCAGCCTGGAGCAGAGCTGGGGTCCGCAGCGGGGTGGCATGATGCGGAATCACGTTCCCTGGGTACAGAAAGGGGCTATTAATGGGGAGAAAGCCGGGAGGCGAGGGAGCGATGGAGCACAATGGATCTGATTTGTTGGCAGTCGCGACCTACAGTCCCTGGCAGCACCTCAAAGCAGCTGCGAAGTGCCAGTTGGTGGCGCGTGATGCGGGCGCCTGACCCTGGCGTAAGGCTGGGACACGGGCCGGATTCTCCTCCCGGGGGCCCTGCAGAGGACACCCAAGCAGGCTTGCGATGGACTGAGCGCTCCATGGGCATGGGGGCTTTGTTTTCCAGGCCTCTCCCCAAGCCCATCCACCCTGCCAGCTGTGCCTGGGTCAATTTTTACCTCTCACAGGACTTGGGTTGCCTTTCTGCCCAAAGTCAGGTGAATGCAGCCACCGCTATGGATGGGATGGTGTCAAGCTCCAAGCCAAGGATGGGCACATGGATTCTGTGAGTGTGGGCGCACACACACACACAAAAAATCCTCTCACCTCATCCTGAACAAGCTCACAAGAAGGCGGCTATTTCCCCACATCACAGTAGCACAGAAAAAAAATGTGACTGTGATAAAACACAAAGAAATTATCACAGAGCAGCAATTTTATGCGCAAGCTGCTTTATAGCTGTGCAGCCAGATGCCTGAATAACTTAATGCAGGCTTCAGGAAATAATTTGGGCTGCTGCAATTTTTTGAAGCCTCTAAAATAGCTTTCCTGCTCCCCGGGGAGCTGTGAATTTTTAGGCCTGACAGCTTCCAGCGCTCATCACAGAGGAGCTCCCCATGGGGCAGGGCTTGTGGGGCTCACGTGATGCTCGTCGCAAATTCTTGAAAGGAAGGTGAGCGGCTGGGGTGAGCAGCAGGGGAGAAAGAGCCTGTTTGAGAATAACGGCTTGCTCCAAAAACCCAACAGCATCAAGGACCAATTTCGTCTGGCTTCTTCCTTGAGTGCCACAGGTCCCACCACAGGACAGAGTGTCCGTGACGGGCGGTGTCCCAGGCTCTCCTGCTGTCCATCTGTGCGCCCGGCTGCACTGCAGCTCTTGGGGGAGCATCACCCAACAAACACACTGCTGAGAAAACCCTCTTGCTTGCTTGCCCACACCGTTTTACTCTCACCCCTTATTGCCTTTGGCCTCCAGCCTCGGTTACGTCAACAAGCCCCAAACCAGCCCAGGTGTCACGTTCGATGTGCCTCGCCTCTCTGCTCCCAGTATGGGCTCTGCAGGTGCTCCTGCCCTAGCCTCTCCTACCAGAAAATGGAGTTCAGCTGGGAAAATCCCCAAAATCCCCACTCAGAAGAGATTTGGCAGAATTAGGAGTAAAAGTAAAGGAAGCTTTGGCTTTAAAAAAAAAAAAAGTCACTTTTTGTCTCAAAGCAGCTGAGCTTACCCCAGTATGTCTAATTTTTGTTATTTTATGTACTGTACTTCAGCTTGTTTTCCCAAGCCTTACAAAAGTGAGTGTGTCGTCATTCTGTTTGCCTGTCCCTTCCCTTACGAACATGCTGAACTGGCTGATTTTGGGTAGGTCTGGCAAAGACATTAATTCCTCCCCAATACTCAGGTCTTTCTGGCTGCAGGAAAATAGCTGCCCAGTGCTGGAGGCTGGGCTGACCTCTTGTAGAGAGGGAAAGGCTTGTTGGGTCCCCGTTTCCTAAAAACTCTTGGCTGATGGTGACCCCATCAGCTGGAGCATCGGGCAACCTGGGAGGTGTCCAAGTCAGAGCGCAGCAGCCTGGATGGGAAGGAGACCGATCAGGGGTGAGATGGATTTAATAAGAAAAACCTTCCCCCTCCGTCCAAGGTGGGATTAGGGAAGAGTTCGTCAGCCAGACGCAAAAGTTGGTAATCCCTTCGTGCTGGGGTGAGGAGGGCTGTGCTGAGAGCCCAGGGGTTGCGTGTGGGATGGGGCTGCCCTGACCCCAGGAGTCTCTTCCCCTCCCAGTCTGGCAGCAGGAACAGCTTGGAAAGACCCTCTGGTGCATTGGGATCTGGAGGGATGGAGCCGAGATAAAGGCTGAGGTCTCTGATTCTCCAGTGATCCATCTGCGGGCTCTCCCTTTCTTCTTTTGACCCAGTTTGCATGGCCTGCTTTTCCCAACCTGCTTCGTAATCCAAGGTAACAGGAGGCAGATGCCTAAATGCCTCTTGAGGAGCTGGACCTTAATCCCTACCTACAGCGCTGGTGCTCTGGATGCCTGTAAGCCGTCTCACGTCTGTAAGGACTGAGCCTCCCGTGCATCCCTCTCCCTTATCCAGGGCAAAACCTGCCCTGAGGGGCCTGGGGCAGTGGGGAACAAAACCCACTGGGTTTTCTGGTCATTGGGCAAGGATGCTCTGTGTGGGTGCTGGCTGGGCATGGGACACACTGCTCCGTCTGGTCCCAGTGGCTCCGCCGTGGGGCTCTGGAGCTCTTCCAGCTACTGGGGTAGGGCATAGTCTCAGGCTGGGGCTAAAAATGTTGTAATAACATCTGCATCCCACCTTGGTGGGGGTCTTGTGGTCCGAGGGGCTCCTGTTCACCCCTGCTTGCTGGAGGGGCTGCCTCCACCCCCAACCCAGACTCAGCATCACTGTCCTGGGCGGCTCTGGGGGTGCCGGGAGCTTTCCTCCCCCCGGTACCCCTCACCCCTTCATTTCAACACACCCCTCCACCTCTGGCTTGTTTGCGCAGCTCAAAATGTTCCGAGCATTATCAATGTTTGCACTTTTGCCACTGTTTGTGCTAGTTGCACTTTAAAGGCAATAAAGTCAAAGCTTTGTTTGCTTACAAGGAAACCGTTTTTGGTTTTTTTTTCCTTCATTAGACAAACCAGCGCTCACCCTAAAATATGACACCAACAACCCCTGTGCCTGCATGTGCTCCTGAGGACGATGTTCCTGGAGGAAAAGGGGCTTTACGTGTGCAAGCACACCGGGTTCACACCGTGCGTCACCCCATGGCTCTGCCTGACAGGCTTTACACTTCCTGGGGGGCTGAAGCCAGCGTCCCCCCTCCCATTCCACTTTCAGATGGTTCCGAGGTATCCTGGGTTCCAAGGGAACTGGCACTTCATCCCAACTAAGGCTTACGGGAGCAGCTTGGGAGCCGGGTGCCGCTGCCGACACCAGGCGACGCAGGTGCCATCAGCGCGGGGAGGTGACCTCGCGTGTGGCCAGCCGCCCGCTGCCATCCCCGCACGCTGATGCCGCCTCCTGCGTGCTGGCTCCCACACGCTCTCCCTCGCCGGTGGGTTAAACATTAACAGGCTGGGGGCCAGCGCAAGGCCAGACGAGTCCCAGGAGTGCCTCGGGGAAGGATGTTATTTCTGGAGAAAGGAATGCTAAGGAAGTGCCTGGCACTGTGCAGCTCCTCCATCCCTGCTCACGGAAAGCCTTCCTCCATCATTCCCCCCCCCAAAAAATAAAAAGGGCTGTGCAAAAGGCAAAGCTTGTTCTGGGCTGGAAAGAATGGCAGTGGCTGGCTTGCCACCACCCAAAATGTTGGTGCTGTGCCAGCGTGCGTGGTAGCTAACCCACCGGACACCGGCTCGCTGGCAGTCAGCCCCCTTTGGGAAATTTCCTGACTTTTGAAATGTCCCCCCAAGAAATGCAGAACCAGCTGTTTGAGGGGTGCCGTGCAGGGAGCCACGGGAAGGTGATTGCCGTCCCACTGCGCTTCGGCCCTACGGCTGGTGTTGCTTGGCGTTCCATTTGGTGTTTTGGATGGCTGCTGATGTTACCTGTGGATAAAGCAAACAGTGCGCCTGAGTCAGCTTTAAATCCACATGCCGTCTTTGCTGAGACGGCCAGGAAGGTTTGGGCTGGGATGACCAACGGGAAGCACAGCTGGGCCAGGGCATCCCGATGCCTCCTCAACGAGTCAGCACCGGCGGCTCCCTGAATTTCCCATTTGCTTTGTGGGGACCATTTTCTGCACCAGGAACAAACAGCCACAGTCTGCCGCAATGCAAACTTCCAGCTGCGCTCCCCGTCTCGGAGGCAATGGACGGAGTGAGGCCCCAGCAAAGCCTGCAAACCCGGCGCTGCAGCCCCCAGCCTCTCGCTCATGCTGGGGGGATTATTTTGCAAGGCTGGGTGGATGCGACTGGCTCTGGGGAGGAGGCACTGGCTGCAGCTGTAATTCACAGGTCTGGAAAACAGCCCGGGACGTGCCTGGTGCTGCCTGCTCCCACCCAGCGTGGGCTGAGCCGCGCAGGTGGGCACAGGGTGCCTGGCACACACTGGCACGCGAGGAGCTCGCCCTTGCCCAGCACAGCTTTGGCTGCGGCTCCCATTCCCATCTCTCCCCCATCTCCCACCTCTGCTGCCAGCTCTCCCCCTCTCGCAGGTCCTTGGGAGTCCTCCATGCTCTGCTGGTGCGAATTTCCCCAAGAAGCTGTGATGACAACACGTTGCATTCACCGCAGCGTGGTGCAAGCTGATGGGCTGAATCCTGCCTTAGCCCAAACGCAGGGACTGCGGCATGGGGTGAGCTCAGGTAGGAGACACCACGCTCCAGTCCCAGTAACATGCTCCCGCCCCAGTAACGCAGCCCAAAGCCGGCAGGCAGGGCGCACGGGGCGACAGAAACATACCCGCGGTGCTAATTGCTGCCTGTAATCCCAGGATTACGTTTTACTGCTTGTTATATCCCTCTTACAGCTCTTAGCTCCCTTCCATACCTCAGGCCAAACCAGCGCACAGCAGGCCTTGGGATCCTCCTAATTAATTTTTTTTTTTTTTTTAACATTGCATTTTTAAACACGATTTGAAACACATGACATAAACACGCAGCCCCGGGATCAGAGACCGAGTGGAAAGCCTGAGGGGACCACTGCCACCGTGCTCACCCTGGACCCCAACAGTGAGGGGGTGCCATCCCCTGGGATGGGTAAAATGAAAGGGCCCGTTTTGGGGTGCGTCTGGAACTCCCTGCTCACCCCAGACGGAGCAGCCGTCCAGGGCATCCATCCAAATGCAGGCACCTCCTTGGGAACAGCCGTATTTCATCCCTGGATCGGAAGCTGTTCATGAAATTATCAGGGCTAAATGAATGGCAATTTTTGTTTCAGCAGACACGCCGTGAACCAGGGCACTTTGCAGAAGATAAATCTCTGGCCTGGTAATTGTATTTCTCCTCCCTCCCTGGCTTCAAATAAGTGGGTTTAAACTGGTCCCAGCTCTCTGAAAAGGTGGTGGTGAGAGATGAGAAGAAAGGATAGGGAGAAGGCAGCAGAAGGCTCTCCCAGCCCAGTGTTTGGAAGGTCCTGAGGGCCTCCTGAGCTGTTTCACCATGCACTCAGGTGCCTCCAAGATGCTGCATCTGCTCATGCTCTTCCCTCCTCCCCATCTCCAGGACAGATTGCCAGCGAGAGGGTCTGCTGAGGTGAAACCTCTCACCAGCTCTTGCTGCTCTTCTGCAAACATCCTTCTGGCACCAGCAACAGCAGCCATGCTATAGCTTTTCCATGTGTAGCTTTCCTGCTTTATCTGGGTTTACCGGACATTTTTGCCTGTTACGTGGCTCAGTGCTCAGAGTAGCTCATTTGGGAGGATGCTTGATCCATAGACAGATCTCCACGGACGGAATAAAAGCAGGGGATAACAGCACTCGGCGTACGTAACTGAAAGAGAAGTGGGGGGATTTGATTTAGACTCACGCTGTAGGTCAGATTTTAGTGTCTGCTCAATACAGGCTTGCAGGCTTTTAAAAGGCTTTTGAGAGTGTCTTGCCTGCGGGTCAAGAGTCCTTTTGAGCTTTGCTTACAGCAGTGAAGAAGCCATGAGGAAACCACAATGTGAAGCCATACATATACTTGCCCGGAGAAGGGGTTAAATAGTGGGGTATTTTTACACAGCTTCGTGTTTTCCTGCCTTTCTGACTACTTGGCAATAGAGTGTTTGTTCCATGGGTGTTTTGTCCATGAAAAGGCAAACTGGTTGTGTTTGCAGAGGTTTTCTGAAGAAGCATGAGATCAAGGACAAGAGCTAACCTCCTGACAACAGCTGCCAGTCTTGCTGCTTGCTCGGTTTGGCCATGCTGGTTAACTTCTCAAATTGTGAAACGTTTTGAAAGCACTTCTTAAAAAAAAAAAAAAAATCCACACATTGGTATCTTTTGCATAGCAGCTGATGGACATGAGCATCAGTTTTCAGCTCAGAAAGGCCATCAGGGTGGGACTCTGCTCCCTCTTCCTCCAGGTGACAAAAATTATTTGAATTCTTCTCATCTAATAGCCAGCTAGCGATCTTGCACTGCGTCGGCTGAAGAGCAGATGCAGCTCTGGCAGGCAATCAGAAAACCACTAAATGAGCAAGTTTTTCTCCTGCCTCTCACATCCGCACCATTCCTTGGTGCTTGCAAGTGCGTGGTATAATCATCTTCCGTTTGTTTCTACGGCTTCGGCTCCAGAATAGATGGGAGTAGAAGCTACAGTAAACGCTGCTCCTGCTGTCGGGAGCCGTAAGAAAAAAATGGGGTGCAGTTACTACTCTGTCCCCTTAAGCTTTCTCTGTCAAGCACTCAATAACTGGGATACCCCAAAGCAAGCCAAATGGCAAAGGTGCCTCTAGATAAACTCTCTACTGTGGAAAACACAGACATTTGCTATGACCTGAGTATGCGTGAGCTCAGCCGGCTTCTCTAGCTGATTTACTTCACTAGCTAAAACACATCAACCTTCCTGACTTCCCATCAACTGGAGAAGGGAAAGCAAGAGGTCTTTGCCTTTACACAGAGCACTGGACCCCAAAAAGCCTGGAAGCATTGATGAGGCTGTTGGACACCAACCCCATTCCCCAGAACATAGTCTGGGATGGTACAACATGCAGGAGCACAAAGTAAAGGGTTTATTGGAAAGGAAAAAAAAAAATCAACAATTCTTGCACCAGTGATTGGGAAATGAAGAGAAAAAAACTTGTATTTTTTCTTTTTTGATGGTTTGTGTATTTCCCCTGGTAACTGTGCAGTGATGGAGCGTGTTGGTGCAACCCTGGCGCAGAGGACGCGGTGCAAATATTGCACGAGCAGAAGGTGGAGGGTCCCTCCTCTCTTACCTTTGCACATCGCTGGTTCATCCCCCACTCTCTCTCCCTGGGTACCGCTGCAGACTGGCTCTTTGGGCTCTCTCTCCATCCCCTTCCAGGGGCAGTTCCAGGGCTTTGCTCGTCCTTCCACCGCAGCCATGCAACCTGCCCGGCACAGCCGCCCTGTTCAGGCAGGCTTGGCACGCCGACAGTGAGCTGTTTGCAAACACACACAGTTCATTTCCTCATCTCCCAGTGATTTATCTGCAGAAGGAAAAGCTAAGCTCAGCCTTCACATCCTGCTTTTTATTCCACTTGGTTTTCCAGCCAGGGCCTGAGTGTGGCCGAGGTCAGACCACAAATCAGGGCTCAGTCAGCCCGGCCGCGCGGGAGTCTCCCAGCTCAGCCTCCCAGCCGGAGGCTCTTGCCAGTGATTTATTTTTTTGCCTGCTGTTTCCTTATTTTTAGTGCCTGTGCTGGAGTTCCTCCTTACTTCCAAAGAGCTTATTTGAGACTCCCCGTCCCTACGCTGGAGGGTCAGTCGTGGCCTCACAGGGCAGGGTGGTCCCTGCTGTGCAGCGGGGCTGGGGGATGGCCACGGTCTCCAGGCAATGGAGGTGCTTTTGCTCTTCCAACTGCCATCCATAAGCAGCCAGACATCGAGGAAAGAGTTGGGTTTTTTCCTTTGCCTTACCCACAACAAAAGTCCCCAGTGTCACCCCAGAGACAGCTTTTGGCTCTGCCAGACCACGTCCCCCCCGGGGCCAGCCACAGCTCTGGTGTTTCAATCCTCCTGCTTGTTCACTGGGATGTTGGGATGGGATGGCTGCTGACGGACTCATGGGTTTTCACTGGATTATTCTCCAGGTCCACAAAAATACCCTGAAGCTGGATCAGGATGAGCAGAGGGGATTGCCTTGCTCCCTTCACGGGTGGCACCCGGCATCGGCAGGGTGGCCCTGGGACACAGGCTGTGTCACAGCCCTGGGGCTGACACCGGTGCTGGACTTTGGCCAGCCGTGGGAAGGCGTTTATTGCTGCCGTAATAACCGCAGCTAAAGAACTGCCTGCTTCCTTCGGAGCCCACACCCCTCCTGCATGCTGGGCTGCTGCTGGGAGACAGGGATCTCGATGGGCAGAGCCTGCCGTGGGGAGGGTGGAGAGGTGCCCTTGGGGATGCTGGCGGGGCCCTGGGGTGCTGCCTTGCTGGATGAGCAGATGCTGGATGCAGGTATCTAGCAGAGACAGCAGCCTGGGCTGTGACAAACAGCCCAGTCACCAGTCACACAGGGCTCCAGCCCCAAAGGCAACCAAAACATTAGAAAGTGGTTTAAAGACTTCTTTTTCCAGTTCCTAGGCCTCCTGGAAGCACTGGGACTGATGGGTGATGCTCAGCAGGACCAGCGCCACTTTACCCAGGGTTACTTTGACCTACAGCGTCCAGGGCTGCAGCCCTTAATGTTGTAACTTGATTCTGCAGCCCTATAAATATGACCAGCGCACCCCATAAATACAAACAGTGCAAAACAGTAACAGTCACTGCAGTAACAGTCATCTAATTCAGTTAGATATAATGACTATAACCCAGCAGATGAGCTGAGCGCGGACGGGGACTCATGGGGACCCCAGGAGGAGGCTCTGCCCGGTGCTGACTGAGCGATGGGTGAGGAGGAACACCAGCCAGCCCTTCACTGATGTGAAAGCGCTCCAAGGCTGAACAGTTTTTGCAGAGGGGAAGATGGTATACGGCCACGCAACGTTGCATGATGGCCAGTTCCTAGAGCAGTTCATGAGGAATTCGCTACGTGTCCTTTGAGCACGGAATCAGCTCCCATGTTGCAGTGCAGAGGTTGCACCATACCTGTTAGGAGACCATGTCTGGTGGTCGCTGGAGACCAACCCGTCTCTCTGAAGCCACCGTGCCCTGCCGCGTTACCAAAGGCCCAGCAGCTGCCTGGGAGCCACCCAAGATGCTCAGCTGGTGCCTTCCTGGCCCAATCCACCCATCCACTGGGTTTTACACTGGGAAGCTGTTTCTTCCCTTTATATAACCCACCTAAGCATGGATTCCTACACCAGTGACCAGATGACACCAGGAGGGGGACAAAAGGGTTGCAAACATGTTTGAAAGCCACAAGGCTTGTAGCCACAGGCAGAGCGAAGCAGCAGAGGCACTGCCAGCAACAGCTGATTTCCAGCCAGAATTTGTCCCCCTGTCACTTCTCTCCCTCTCAAGATCCCCACTTGCCCCTTTCTGCTGGGTTCATTGGCACTAAGGCTTCAACAGCCTGCAAGGAGGCACCACCCTTCATCTCAGACAGGACAGCAGAGCCTAAGACACCACAGGCCCATAACACTGACAGGGAGCAATCTGATTTAGGGCACAGGAGATGACTGTTCTACCCATGTCTCCCTGCTCCTTATTGCCCATCCTTGGCAGCGTCACCAGACAGGAACTGTCTATTGCCTTGCTGTGATTTTTCCATCAAACCTGATGAGGAATTGCTCTGCACAGCAACTGCAAGGTGTTTGTCCGATGGATGCTGAGCATCCAGGCTGTCTTTGAGTGCAAGCAGAGGCAGGTGAACCTGAGCACCAGTGCTTGAAAGTCCACACTCTGAATTGCATTGCCTATTTGGGAGCTTTGAGTCTTCCTTTATTGGGGGGGGGCGGGTGTCTGAGAGTGGAGATCAGCAAAGGAGACTTGGACCAGAGCAGGGCTCTCATGGCTGCATCGTAGTGGGGATCAGAGGATCATTCATCTGGAGCTGATGTCGGTGAGGAATCAGGGGGTGAGTAAGCATCATCTGCTTCTCCCGTGGCTGGAGAAGACTGACCTGGAGGTTGTCAGTGGGGCCCCATGTTGCAGAGTGCTTCTGTGCCTCCCCTAGGCATCACCCATTGGCAAGGGGTCCAGGCACAACTGGGAATGAATGGGGACCAGTGGCACGTGGGGACTTTGCCACACCTGCCTGCATAGGTACCCACATGCTTCCAGGGAAAAGGAGCACGTAGGGTAGAGCTGTAGGACACGGATTTATTAACTTACTTTATTGCAGCACAAACCATGTTTTCCCTTTTTTATTACCGTAGGAAACTTCATTTGGAAGAAAATATTGGAGCACATAGCCCAGCCAGCTCTGCAGCATGTGGAAAGCAAGCAGGAGGGATGGGAGCAGCAGGGAGGAGTGGGCAGACCAGAGGGAAAACTCACCCCAGGCAAAATGGTGCAAGGGCTGGGGAGAAACTCCCTGCACACCATTTGCCAGAGTCATCTTTGCAGTCCTGGAAACAAGTGCCAGATCCTGGAAATGCTGCTAGAAGAGAGGTTGTACCATGAATATTGAATGTAATGCAGCCCTGAAGAGGCAATAAATATGTCTGCATGCACATCCACATGCCAGCCTTCTCACCTCTTCCCACTTTGACACCCAGCCATCCGACATCTGGGATATACTCTGCTCCATTACCAGCAGCCTGACCCAAGTCCTGTCCAACAGGTCATTCCCAAAGTTCACCTTCCTGTTGATCCTTCTTCCCTCTCTGATCCTCCTGCCCTGCCCAGGCCAGCTCATGTCCGAGTGTCCACAGCAAAAGATGGCAGTCAGGAGGGCATGGGAGTCATGGGGCCGACAGCAGTAATTTATAGCTCATACTGCAGTGGATTTGGGTTCAAGGGGGCGGCTGAAAGGGCAGTTTAATGATTTAATGAAGTGCAAAGGAACGGGCAGCATGAGATACTGAAGCTGGAAAAAATACCAGCCTACGACTAAATAATTTCCTTCTGACTAGGCACGTCCTGCAGTCTCTGAATCCTTCTTCCAAAATATTTCTTAAATCCCCTGCTTTCCCCATTCCCCCCCAAACCAGACACTCCCGTGTGGAAGATGGGTCCATCTCCCACCCCATGTCCTCCGCGCTCTGCAGCAAATAGACAGGAGCTGGTCCCAGAGTCATCCTGGTGGGTCTGTCATGGAGAAGCAGAGAGCAGTGTCCCGGGAAGATCACTGAGACAGGCACAGGGATGGAGATGGGGACAGTCGCTTGTCCAGCTTCTGAGTTGCTTTGCAAGAGAACTGGGCTGGAGACGAGAAGCTGGTGCAATGAAGGCACAGCGGATCCCGACTTTCCTGGAGACAACCAGTCTGGCAGACACTGGCGGGGTCCCCCTCTGCCGATCAGCTTCTACCCACCCTGCACAGCCCCTAAGTTAGATTCAACATCATAGCTGTGGACAGCAATTTCCAGGCTCATGGGGCAGAGCTGACATCCTTATTCCGACCTTTCTCTGTGCCCACGTTGGAAGGGAAAAAAAACGTGAGTGGCTCCTTTCCCAATAAGCACTGAATGGGGAGGTCGTGCAATGCTGCAGGATGCTGGTGGCCTCAGCGATGCCCCTTAAAAATCGGAGCAAGCCAGAGGCCCTTTGGAGGAGGCATCTGGGGTGCCAAGGGCAGCGGGCAGGGCTCAAGGCGGGCAGTGCTGCTCCTTGCTTCTGCCTTGAATGGATTTCAAAGCTCTTGGCACCATCTCTGAAGAGCCACAAAGACCCAGCCCTGGAAGAGGGCTGCAGCTAGAAAAGCAGATGCTATATCACTTCTTTTTGCTGGAGGACGGCTGGGAAGAGGAGACCCAGGAAATGAGGGTGTATTTCATGTTGACTTTGCTATTTGGTGCGATGCCAGAGTATTCAGCAGTTGGGGAGGAGGGGAAGATTATCCTTGCAGCAAAGAGAACTGAGTCGCTCCACCACGAAAATCTCCTCTGAGATTTAAAAACTGACGGGACGGTCACTCTTGATGCCCTGGACCAGCATGATGCGCCCTGCTGCAAGGTTGCTGCCCTGCAGTAGGTACAGCTCAAATCACCGAGGGGGAATTACCACAACCCCAGGACCATGCTGCAGCTAACACACCCCTGACCATGTTTTCCCTCCCATAACCATGATGTGAAGCTGGGTGTCCCCACCTTTTCCCATCCTCCTGGCATAAACGGCTGAGCTCGAGCCCAGCCAGCCCTACCCTGGCTGCCTCACGGCCACAAGGCTGCCCTGCAGGGAGGGACCCTCATCCTGCTGCTAAGCCCATCCGTATCCCTAACCCAAGCCGGAGTCAGGCAGGGAATGAAAACCCTCCTCTCTCTTTTCTTTAGATTTGGACAAAACCAGCCCATTTCCTACCACTGCAGCTCTTGCAACATCCAATATGAAATCCAGCTCTTGAGTTCTTTGCTTGGCTGATGTTTTCTAAACCAAGCTGTAGCCTGGGTCTGTATCCCATACCACTATCTCATATGGAGTATCCTATAGCTTGTGCCTGCATCCTACTTCTCGCTCAAGCCTGAGTCTGAGTGAGCAGGTGCCTGGCACGACGAGATTGCCCAGTGAATACCATAACCAGCCCAGGGGCAACCAGCACCTGCCCTCTCCCTGGCTGTGCTCCCATGGGTGGACAGAGCAGTGAGGTTGGTGGGTAAACCTCTATCCTGCCTACAATCAAGTCTACCAGAAGACTGTATCTGTCCTTCACCTGTCTGACACCAGCCATTCTCCCAGCTCCGCTTTCCAACCTGCCCTCGCTGACTGTCCTGTTGCCTCGTGGGGATCGTGTCCATGGCTTTAAGTCAGAAGGGCTGTAAGGGTTAAAGCCTGGGAATCTGAATTTTCCAGCGCTCCTCCTCCGGCTGTGTGCTGGAGGTGTGCAGAGCCAGGAAGCCAGGGTGGTGCTGGTTATCCATGTAAGATGTGTGCTTTTCAGGCCAGACATTCTGTGTCCTGATACAATTCAGTGGAATCAATGAGAAGTGCAGATGCTGGGAAACAGATGAGAGAAGCAGGGCACAGGAAAAAAAAGATCCTGAAGTCTTTTTAAGAAATAACACCTATTTATTGACACAGCCCTTCCTGGTGCTGCCTGCCCCATTCCCACAGAGGGAAGATCCTGCGTGGCCGAGCTGGTCCCGCTCGCCTGGCAATGCCCTCATCCCCCTGGAGCTGTAACTTGGGTGTTTCCCGCAGGCAGCTGCAGCGTGTTCGGTGCCCAGCTCCAGCAGCTGTTGCAGGAGAGCTGCCATGGGACCTCCCGAGTTGCTCTGTGCCCTCAGGCTCTGGCTTTCCTCACCCTACGCAAACAGTTTGTGCAAGAAGCCCGGGGCTCAGCCTCTCCCTGGCATGGGAGACACGCACAGGGACATGGTGCCCTCGCCAGCCTCTCCCAGCCACCCTCCCAAAGACCAGCACCAGTTTGCAGCAGTTGCTGTTTTCTCCCCAGCCATTCACTGCCCCTGGAGCCAGGAGGATGTTTATCCCATCCTCCCTTCAGCCAATGCTGTGTTACAACACTCAAAATGACTGGGCAAGCGTGATGCTCCTCTGGAGGTGGCTGCAAAATGTTTGGATGTCAGGACAATCCCCATCCGGCTGGTAGTATTGCTGTCAGCAGTTTCCCCACAAGCCATAAACTGCATGGTTACCTGGCCTCCTGCTTTCCAACCTTTGCAACAAGGCTGCCACCTTCAAGTCCTCAACTTACTGAGATCCCATAAGGATGTGGTTGCACCTTCCTGGGCCAAAGCTTCAGCAGGATGCTCTGACCCTGTGGAAGGGCAGCCGTGAGCTGGCCTACACCTCTCATTGGGCACTGCTGCATCTCAGCAGGCAACACAGGACACATTATCCCGCGTGCCCGGCCGGTCCCGGGGCCAAACACTCATCCCTTACATGCGGGATGGGCACTGGACATCCCGGGTGCCTCTGTGCCCTAAGCGTGGCTCACACCTTGGCAAGCTCACCCCAAGGGGCTGCCCCACACAGATGCCAGAAAAGACCAAAATGTGTTTATTATTTTGCACGCAGTAATTGTCAGCTCGCGCTCTGGGGCTGCTAAGCCCAAGGGACCTGCAAAAAGCCCTGATGCAGGGAGGAGGCACAGGGACCGGCAGCTCCCCTGCAAGGCGGCTGACGTCCTTCAATTAAATCCCCTGAAACCCAGCACATTTGGGGTTTTCATCCCTGCACCTACCTCAGCTGCTTCCCAGGGAGGTTTGGGAGGGCAGCAGGCAGGAGCCCAACCGACGGCCGCTATAAATCACCCCAGGATCACTGGATTTAAACCAGCCCAGCTCTGCAAACACAGCCGCTGCCGCAAGCACGGAGAAAAAAAACAAAGCAAAAAGGAGAAGAGCAGGCAGGAAAGCCTGAAAAGATCTGGTTGGACCCAGGGAGGACGAAGCGCTGCTTTCCTTGCTCTGCCCCCCCTCCTTTCTCCTTCGTCCCACCCCTAAAAAAAACCCCACAGATCTGCCTGGGATTTAAAACAAGGCTTCCTTGAGCAGCAATAAAATCTCATTTTTGGGGGATAGGTTATGTTACTGGGAACGGATGGGGGCTGCATCCAAGCTCCGTCCGACCCACGCCTCCCCTCCAGCCCTGAACTAAAAAACAAAGTGGCTCCGGAGGCAGAAGGGGAGAAGGAAAACATGTCGTTCCCTGCAACTCCACCAGCTCCTGCCCCTTGCATCTCGGCAGCGGAGGCCCTGGCCTGTTGGCAGTGCGCGGATTGGCCGGGGTTGGGTGGGAAAGGGAGCCCAGTTTGGTGTTACTGGGCAGACTTGGAGATTTTGGGGGGATGGAAGGAGGGGGACAGACACACACACACACACACACACCACGCGCCTGCGTCGAGAGGGGAGCATGCACAGGGCTTGTTTTGTGATGCTGGATTCCAGTTCGCCTCCGCCAGCACGCTGGGACACGGCGTCAGCTGCTTTCTGTCTCACGCTGCTATTCGGGAGATGGTGATACGGGGGCGACGGGGATGGCGCGGGGGGGTCTCTGGCTCTGGGTTGGTGCTGGGCTACGTGGTGCCCGCCTGAATGTCCCCATTGTGCTGCCAGGGAAGGAGCAGGAAGCGCTGGCATCGCCCCTCTGCCTGCCTTGGCACCTCCTCGGCAACCTGCCAGGGCGAGGGGGATTTGGAGGGGGAGGGAGGGGGAAATAGGAGAGGAAAAAGAAGAAAAGGGAAAAAAAAAGAACAAGGTTTGGAAGTAGAAAATGTTACCATGTAGAAAGGGGATTGAAAAGGAAGGGAAAAACACAGCCAATCTCTTTGTCTGCTACACTTGGGCATTAAAAATGGCATTTTTTTCTCAGGGAACAGTAAAAAATTCCCCTGTCACTGCCCCAAAATGCTAATTTCATTCCAAAAGCTGGATTTGCACCCGTGACTGGCCTGGGACAGGGAGCTTAAACTGATCCCAGCAGGATGTTTCACCCAGCCCCGAAGCCCAGTGCTGACTGGTCCCTAGAGCCACCCCCGTGCTTCACCGTGGGGGCTCTCCCCATTTCCCAGCCCCCCAAACCGCCCCCTCTCCCTCCCTGCCTGCAGGATGGGTGCCGAGCAGGGGCATCCATGGCACCTACACCCATCCCACCTAGGCGTGAGTGTAGCTGAGCCAGAGATTTACCTGGACAACATCTCCTCCACCACCAGCACGGGCTGAGAAACTCCAAAGCTGCTCAGCACTCCCACGCAGCTTGACAGCACAAAATTAAACCTGAAAGCAGGAGACCAAAACTGAAATGGCATCACAAAAGGATTTTTTTTTCTTTTCCTTCCTTAAAACTTGTGAAAGCCAATTGATTTCTCTAGGCCAAAGGCCAAGTGTCTAAGTAAAATCCTCTCCCCACTTGCCGTGCCAGATGCCCCCTCCATCGTCCTGCGCGAGGGCTGGGGTACCTCTGGACAAAGTCTGTGCCATGCTGAAGGAAGGGTCCAGGAGTCAAGGCTTGGTGCATGGAATCAGGGGGGCTTTTGCCCTGTAAAAGTTACCATAACAATCTTAGAAAAAATAAAAGAGATTTTGGAGTAACGTTTTGAAGAGCACCTACATGGCTTCAGGGCCCTGGTGCCGTGTCAAGGGGTAACATGGGCTGGTAGGACCCTCATGCTGGACTTCAAGCGACAAGTTGTGGGGCTAGCACCCATTCAGCCTTTTAATGTTTCTTAATTTTACTTCCCCATTAGTGTGCAAACCAGAAAGTTCATTCCATGGGAAGCCACACAGGCTACTGAATATGAAGTTTGTCCAGAGCCCAGCATATCACAGGCAAGTGCGTGAAGTACAACCTCCACCTGGGGGAGTCCAATTGGGGCCCACTACACCCCCGAGGGGGTATCTCACCCTCCCAGGATTTCACTTACCCATCCCACCATCATAAGCATGCAGGGCCACTGCGGGTCTGACCTGGGCAGACTGCAGAGCAAGGCACCTTCCCAGTGGCCATCAGAGAGAAGATGGAGTAGGTGACAGCAGCTTGGAGGCCAGCCTGGAAGATCCAGTCCTGGGCACCTCTGAAATTCAAGCAAAGCCCAAAGCATTTGGAGAGTCATGCTCATTAGAGAAGAGGGTGAGGTGTTTTTCACTTGTGTGATGTGAGCTTCTATTCATGGTTCCCCATTAGGGCTCAAATGACCTGTGCACTTACCCCAACTTTTGGCTGGCAGTATCTGCGCTCCTATCAGCTTGCAATTGTCCATTGGGCAGGTCACTTGAGGGGAAAAAAAAAAAATTAAAAAAAGAAAGCCCATGCAATTATAAACCAGGTCCTTCCTTGTGTTCAGTCTCAGCTCAGTGGACACTCTCCTAGGGTGACCCAAAGCACCAACCTGGGCCTTCTGCCCTCTTCCCATTCACTCCAGAGTCTGGCCAAGGCCAATACCAAAGAATTTTAATTAAAACTTCTTTCCAGCCATAGTGGTGGGCATTTTGTCTGTTAATTGCAGAACAGACAGCCTCTCACAGAAATGAGTGACTGTCCAGTTGGCCAGAGTACCCTTTCCAAGCTAAGAGTTGGGAACATTAGCCCCAAGTACAAGAACTGTCTTTCAGGGCAAGGACACATACAAAAAAAGGAAGCAAACGGTCATCATCATCATTAGGAGGCAAAAAGGAGAAGAACATTTTCTTCTGCTGGGTAAGGGTGGAAACCAGGCTTGGAGCCCATCTCTGGTATGCTGAAAAACCAAGATGGGAGAAAGACAACCACGTCTGGTCCTTACACCTATTTCACCCTTGGAGCAACCAGGATGGTGGATTTGCTTTGCGCTCATTCCACTCTGACATTTTCTGGGGAAAGGATGCTGTTCCAGTGGAGGTCTTGGTGGCTCTTGCTCTGAGGATTTTATGGTCAACAGAGAGGCCTTGTCATAACAGTCCCCTAGGGGTACATCTGTCTTTTGCATGACAACATTCAAGCAGTGGCTCAGAGGTACTGTGTGAGATTAGTGGATAGTCCAAAGCCCTTCTCTGTCACCTCCAGAAAACGTGAAGTCCTATGTTATCATATGTGGTTGCTCCTCAAGCACAAAGACCTTGTGTTTTATGCTGCTGACCTTCATATAATTGTTGTTGCCCCTGTCTTCCAGGTCATACAATTCTCTTTTAAAAACACCTATAACCTCCTAACCATTGACATCCCCCAGCTCTGCCTCATCCACACATGTCAGCATTACTCTTCTACTTTTTCTGAGTCATTCCCAGAAATATGAAACAAGAAAGGCCTCAGGAGCTCCAGGGGAAACCTCCCCTTCCGCCTGATGCTTCCCCTTGCAACACCAGCCATGGCCACCTGATGTGCAGTCAGGCCAGAATCACCTTCATCCCACTCTCCAACCACAGGCAGATCACTTCATTCTTCAAAATCCATTGTAGACCTTGCAGCCTTCCCTGAAGGATAATGATTTGGCTTCTCTGGCGCAGTCCAATGATCCACAGCAAGGATGGGTATCCTCTGCATCCAAGGACAGGCTTTGGTGGGGATGTCAGAGATGAAAGGAAACCTTCCAGTTATGGCATTTTTTTCTCTGAAAACAACCCGAGGTACACACACGGTAGACTTGGGCCATGTTTGTTAATGCAGCACCCAGCTCCCACAGCGTGGAGCAGCGTGCGGAAAACCCACAGCACCCTTGCTAGGAAATAATGTTGCTTGCCGTAACAGCCCACCTGGGCTGGACACCGAATTGCCAAACCTGCTTCCTTCCCCCATCCCCTCATTAGGCTGATTATAATTACCCGCCAACCTAATTGCACCCTTTCCTTCAGGAGAAGCTCAGAGATACTGCTCCTACAGAGCAGCAGAGATTTGGCGACATGCTGGGATGCTACTGGTAATTAAAGGATATTTTTCTAATCTATACTGAGTGCCTTAAATCAAGAGAGTGGATCTAGGCATGCAAAAAGCTGTGGTGTGTATCTAAAGTGTACTGCTCATGCTCCTCACCGTTAAACATTATCATTAGCACAATTCATTTGGCAGAAAGGAAAACTCCAGCTTCTGCCTTCATGCTCTGCAAAGACTATAGCTTCAAATGTGACACGATTTCAAGGGTGTCCTGGTTGGTTTGCTTGCTCAGAGTTTAAGCCTGGCTTTGCCTAAAGGAGGTGGCACAGAAAAATGACATGTTCTTTAACGGCAGCACAAAAAAAAAATTCACCTTGAAGACAAAAAGACCCCTCCTGCCCACTTTTAAGCATGCCATATGATTCAGGAAGCCATATCTTGGTCTTTCTGCCCTAAAATCATTGCCAGCTTTCTCCTGGAAGACAATACAAGTGTACTTGTAATTGAAGGATGTTGACCAGAGGATGAAAACAAGCTGGTAAGGAAAGTTTTCACTTTCAAATGCTACAGGATTTGCTGTTTGGAAACTTTCTCTGTTTCATGTTCTCCCTTCCAGCCAATTCACATTTTTGTTTCAATCTTTACAGCCCCAGCCAGGCACTTCTGCGTGGAGCTGTTGTTAGTGTGTCATGGATAGCAACACATACCTAAGGGAAGGAGTCAACGTTTGCTGGAAACAGGCCTGGCTGAACTCTCTTTCCTCCTCCCTAATCCGAATGGCCCCCAGCTTTGGAAAAGTTTGCCTCCAACTCTGAACTCGCTTGGCCCCAACTGCTATAAATAGCTGGAACAAAACCTCCCAGGCCAAATGCCCTGAGTGTTTAGAAAGCTTTGATCCCGTGCTGCTTTTTGAGAGCTCGAGCCTTTCCAGCTCGTGCAGCTTAAGCCCATATTGCAGCTCAAAGCTGGGCCAGGGAGACCTTACCGCCAGGCTGGGAAGCACCGGTGTGCAGACCCTCTTTGCCTCTCCCATGGCGAACCAGCATCAGTGCAGGAGCAGAGGAGACAAATCAGAGCCACGATACCCGCCTCGAGTCCATGGAGCTCCTCGAGGAGAACCATCCCTGAGCTGAAGCAAACCCTCCTCCTTGCTCCCAGCCACCGTGTTTGCTTTCTGTTCCCGTTTTCCTGTGGCTTGAGGGTGCTTTCCTTCCCCCTCCCTCTGGGTGTGCCTGGCCCTTCTGCCTTGGCACCGTTCACCTTGGCCAGAGACGGAAGTGGAAAGACACAAACATCAGGAGGAAAAAAACCCAAAACAAAATAGAAAAAGGGCTGCTCTTGCAGTATTTCCAAGCCATCAAGCCCAGAGTGGGAATCCTATGAGAAAGCCGACTCTCACAAAACCCCAGGCCAAGAGGTTTGGATAAGCGGCCCCAGGGTTTGCGATAGCATTTCCTAGGAGTTTCTCTGCAGCCTTGCACTTGGCCAATGCTTTTCCCCAACCAAGTTACTTCAAGGTGCTTACAAGACCCTTTGCTCCAGAGCAAACCCCAGTTGAAACTCTTGGAAGTGTTTCAAACGCCAGCAGCAAACGTTTGCTCCCTGCCTTCTCACCTTACCCTGCAGCAGGCTGGAGTGGTGAAATCGTGGCTCTGTGGAAATTCAGGGGAGCTGGCATGGGCTCGGGCGTCTCTGGGGAGCCAGCTTAGCTAATACTGTGTTAGGAAATGGCTGAGGTCAGCCCCACCGCCCTCTGTCACTGACAGGAATCTAGCATGGGGGCAAAAGAGCCTGGAAATTACTCCTCAGGGGAAGTTATAAGTAAAATGGGGCTCAGTCCCACTGCCTGGGACTGTATCTTGAGGGGAAGCCAGGTGGCAGCAAAACCCTTGTACGGGACGCCCACCGCAGCCAGTGTCCCTGTGGCATCCAGCCTCCAGTCACTTCTGGAGCACCCGTCCTTGGCCCTCTGAGGCCGTAGGACTTGCTGCCTGAGCCCTGCCAGGGAGCTTTGCCCCTTTTTCCTGCTCATTGCTCACCAGTGCCATGGGGCAATTCTCACCCAGCCGTGAAAATAGCTGCAGTGCCCAGACCCAGGTGGGCTCCCATCACCTCCCCGTATCCCAGGCTGTGGCACCTTGGATGGGGTGACTGCTCCCCAGGGAGCACACGGGGGGACAGGCTGTCCCACGAGGGGCTTGGCAGCACACTGCCTTGGAGGCGAGGGCTGGCTCGGGGCTTTGTTTTATGTCCTGTTTATCCTGCCGAGAGAAACAGAGGAGTTCAGTGTGCAGGAATCTCGCGCCCTCGCCCCGCTCCCCCGCCGCATGAAAGCTGCTGAGCAAACAGGAGAAAAATCAAAGGCGATCGCGCTCCGCTGGCAGCCCGCTGAGTTTCCGCACCGCTGGTCCTGCTGCCAGCTCTTACATAAGCCGCCGACTCGGCCCGGTGCTGCGCTCAGGGCTTTTTTCTTGTAAACCAAGCAGCTGCCCCAGCAGAGCCTCTCTGGGACCCTGCAGCTATGCTACCCCCTCCGCTTATCAGGGAAAACCCCTTTTCTGCCTCCTTGCCAGCCCGATGGGTTTCTTTTTTAACCCCTCCATCAAAAGATACGTGAGACCTGGGCAGCTACATTCAGGTTGTTGGCATAGCAGGGCACGGGTGGTGGGCGACAGCCAAGTCGGGCTGTCCCCATGGCATCTCGTGGTCCCTCAACCCAACACCATGAGCCAACCAGCATCCCATCCCACCTTTTCCCATCCCATGGGTCACCTCAGCCCACCCTCTTCAAGACCCAGCAACTTCTCCTGCTGGAAAAAGGAGATGCTTCAGCCGAAATCTGAGCTCTGTAACATCAACCCTCACCTCTTCTCTGCCTCGCATCCAGAGTGCCACAGGGCTGGTCACAAGAGCTTCAGCACCAATGGCATGGGCGCATGTCCTCTCCACCAAGCACAGCCTGAAGCACCGGGGCAGAATGCCCCTGCTTTCTATAAGGGCATCTTGATCCTGTCATTTCTGGCTGTCAAGCAGTCCGTAGGTGTAAGGGCGTCCACAAACACATGCCCTGCATGGGTTACGAGGACTCATTTTCCCATCTCTCCTTGGCGTGACGTCTCAGCAGAACAGGAATGAAAAAGTTGCGGACACAAAAACACCCAGGAAAGAATATTAAATCCTCTACAGACATGCCTCTCACCATCAGGCACGTTTAATAATTTCTGATTAAAAGCAATTGAATTTTGAAAGTAAATATTAAATTTTAACGTATCAAAATGTCAGTTTCCTGGGTTTCACCATCAACAAACCTCTGTGCTAACAGCACGGCAGCCCTGTTTACCTGCACGCTCCCTGAGCCCGCAGTCCGGAACTCCTCACCTTCCAGCACACACAGCACAGGGATTACATCAAATTAACTCGTACGAGGAGCTGTGGCAGGATCGGGCAAATCCTGGCTTGGCTATCTCTCTTTAGACTACATCTTGCAAACAGAAGGGCTGGAAACAATTTTGCTCTAATTGCTTTTTAAAATGCAGCCAGCAAATGGTTTGGTAACCCACATTCACGACTCTTTCCACAGCTCTGGGCTGCTGGCTTGGAAAGCAAACCCAAGAATGACCCAGGTAGCGTGGGATCCCTCCTGCCTGCTTTATCACCTGCCGACCATGGTGACCAAGACAGGCCTGCCCAGGCTGGCTGAGGGACACTTGAAGGCTGCTAAGCCATCAGCTGCCTTTGCTGCATGTCCTGCCTGCAATCCCCAGCCACCAGTGGAAAGATGTCTCCATTTCTGGCTCTCGGTCTCAGCTAAAAAACTACCAAAACAGCACTTGGGCAGCCCAGGGCTGCCAGGCACATTAAGCAGGCTGGTCTCCAGGCACAAGTGGCATTTTCGGTTGGAGGGTCTCTAGGCAATGGGCTGGCTGCTCCTGAAGAGCACTCACTCAGCGCAGGACTGCCAGAAATAAGGGACAATTTGCAAATGCACCACAGCCTGCGGTGTCAGGACCACCATGCTCAGAAATGCTATGTTAAGCCTGGAGAGTCTATGAGGATGTAACAAGGTCTGCAGCCTCAGTGGAGGTGTGGTCTCTCCAGGGCATGGGGGGACATGCCCTACCTATACATCCCTTTGTCATCTGGTCCTTGGGGACTGCTCCCAGGGACCCATGCCCAGGAGCACTCCAGATGCTCCCGAAAGGCTCATGGGTTAGGCAGAGTCCTCGTCTTGTTGGCTCTCACCTTGACCTTCCCACTAGTTCCTTCACCTCTCCTTCTCCATGGCAGTTGCAGGATTGCTGGGCCACTGTCCACAACGTGTCCATCAAACTGGGAATGGGGACCAACAGGGCTACAGACTGGCTGCAAACCTGTGCGCTACAGCAGGGTTTTAATGCATCCAGGCTGACTCTCCTGATTCGAGTGGTTTATTCCTCACCTCTAGTCCCCACCTCTCTACGAACACCGACGTGCTCGGCATCCCACGGCACCTCGCTGCAGAGCTCTGCCCCCAGACCGGCCACATCCAAGCACAGAGGAATTAAGGCCGTCCGGAGAACCTCACAAACATCTTGTGAAGCAGGCTTGTTTTTCTGTTACAAAGTAATTTGAAATTCTTGGAAGGCAATCAGGAAAGTACAAAGTATTCCAGCTCAGGACAGCCTGGGACTCATTCCTTAGAGGCACAATGGTTGTTTACTCAATCCCTCATACATTAATATCTAAAAATTCATGAGTTCAATTGTAAACAAAAAGTACTGGCTTTACAGAGTTGTCTATTTAACAATAGTGGTCCCAGTTTGAATGCAGATTTTGTTATCCTTCTTCTAATCTTGCTATCAGAGGGTCAAGATCTTGCAAAACTATGGGAAATATTTCAAGCTCATTTACTTCTGGTTTTAAAACGCATCCCTCTGAAACCCAAGGCCAAAGAAAGACTATTTCAAATCAACATCGAAAAGCACAGGCAGGGAGAAGAGCTGTTTGTGCCAGCACTGTCCTCTGGCTCAAGAACAAACGAGGAAAAAGCCAGCCACAGATCATTTGTGCTGGAAATCTGTAGAAGAATCCTAACAACTGAGAGGGAATGTCCCCAAGGCAGTCTCCTCAGGGGACCGGTGGACACAAAATAACACAAACCCAACCTGTTTCCAAGACAAAGCACAATTGGTTTCTGGAAGCACTTGTACCAGCAGGCTGCCTGCGGTGAGCAGAGGTCTCATCCTCATCTGCCTCCATCAGCCCAAAGACTCTAAGCCCAACAGTCCAGGACTCTTCCCAACACTTCATCTGAGGAAAGCCTCTGAAACTGCATCCCGACAGCAAGCTGGTGAGCCCAGCTGCCTCTCCCAGAAGGAACCACGGGGGATGAGAGCGGAGAGCTTGCAGAATGGACATGGTTCAGAGCTCACCTCCCCTTCCATCTTTGCTGACTGGCACTGCTGCACGCCCTTCTCACATCAGGTCTGCGCAGCCTTGAGCTCCCCAGTTGGTCCCACTTACAGATCTCTTTCCCTTTCAGGCCTGACACTTGCCAGAGGGAGCGAGCCAAGACCTGGCTGTGGGCTCCAGGAGGTTCACCAGGCCGTTCACAGCTGGGCTGGTGGCATTTCGTGGCTCCTTTACAGTCCTACATAAACACACTGCTGTTTCAGCCATTATCATGCCAGGGAACGTGGTTTTAGCTCAGCTTTCTCACCTCTCCTCCTGAGCAACCACTACTTGTTTAGGTAGCCTAAACAAGATAAGCTCCATCCCTCTTTCTCGCAGAGTCAGAGCAGTTCAGCCAGCTCCACCCCGATGCTTTCTCGCACTCGTGCAGAGCTCGGACACCTCCACATGAGCCCCTGCTCCAAGCGGGTGAGGAGAGATGAGTCAGAGAGGACTTTCATGTGTGAGCCAGGCTGTGTGTGAAACCCCAGTTGCTTCTTCTGAGGACAGAGCCTCAGATGTGAAGCAGCAGAGCGCATGCTAATCTTAAGGAAGCAGTGCAAGAGGAGGAAGGAGCTTCCTCGAGCAGGAGGTTCATGTATCTTTATCTTTGCTGCTGTCAAAGGGCAATAGCTGAGATAGCAATGTCTGGGAAAGCCTCGATGCAAGCTATCTCCCGAGGACATGAAGTCTGGAAAATTACCTTCACTCTCTTGATAAAGGTTTCAGCGAACAAATGAACTCCAAGGCAGGTTCCCAGGGAGCAATCACCTCTACTGGCTAGAAATACGTCAGCTTACACTTGAGTGAAGCCTTTGGCTTGCTTGAACTGTGGGTATCGTCTGGAGATGCACAAGCCTACTCTCCTGTTGAGGTTAACCACTGTTTCAGCCGTAACTTCTGCCTTGCAGAAACCAGCCAGACAGGTGGGGTTTATGGGGTGGTCATCCAAGTGCTGCCAACTCACTATCCAAGGGCAAGAGCTCTCAGACAAGCCCAGATTTTAGCCAGTGAAGAACCTGGAGAGGCAACACTTCACAATTCAATCACTCTCCCCTCCTGCCCCATGAAAGATGGCAAGACATGCCATCCGAGAAAGTCCATGAGCCCTCAATCTTTACTGCTGCCTCTTCAGGCAGAGACCTCCACTGAGGGGAAGTCACTACTGCATCAAAACCCACAGTGCTACAGCAATGCCAGAGGTAGCATCTGGCTCCCTGTTCACTCCAGCAAGCAGCTACTTCCACGGACATCATGGGAACATCCCCTTTGGAGCATTTAGGTCTATGCTCGCACACATTCACACTGGAAGAGCCCAAAGCCTGCTTCCAAATCCTGGCCCCCAGCCCACCTCACCAATGAGGACATGATCTGCACTGAACCTGGCTGGGACCATGCTGATGCTGCTCAGGCTGATAAATACCCTGTTCTGATGAAAACATCCAGCAGACTGCCTCAGACCATGGTGAGAAAGGCTCCTTCTGCTCCCTGCATGGGCTGGGGGTATCATCTTACAGACTGTGGGCAGGGTGGGAGCTTCTCCCCGATTGCCTGTGGTGACCGCAGCAAAGGACAAAGCCAAACTGCTTTTATGGCTTTGCCTGCCCTGATCCCCGGCTCTCGCCCATCCTGCCGGTCGGCCGGTCTGCCCCAGAAGGCAGCTCCATGTTTGTCTTGGATGACCTCCTGCCAGACCAGCGCTTTCCACAGCACAGCTCTTCTGCACAGCCAGAGAGCGGATTTCCTGCCGTTTGATCTAAATTTGCCCGTCGTTTCACTGAGTGCCTCCTGGTTTCCTTCATCAGCCCTGATCTTTCCATCAGGGAGGCGGCCCAGCAGCCCAAGGGTCTTTGGCAGGGAGCAGGGGGAGAGGCCTGGTGGTCAGAGAGAAACCGTTGCTAGACCATCCCTCCTCTGGCCTTGGAGCTGGAGGGGTGGAAAGGACCTTCCCTCCCTTCCCAGGTGGATCAAGCGTGGACATGCAGTGCCCTCTGCTGATCCAGCCACCGAGAGAGATGCAGGAAGGATCAGCATGCAGGGCTCAGTGGCTTTGCAAACCTCTGAACAGGCTGCCAAGCCTCCAGCCTCCCTGCCAGCTCTTCACAGGCAAGGCAGAGATAGGACCTTTCTCTCTGCTGATAAACTGCCATTAATCACAGGTCTTGGAGCGGCTGTTTGAGAAGCCAAGCTGGGAGAAGAGGCCCAGGTGATCCCATCAGCCAACTCCACACCTGCAGGCTATAGCTACATAAAGAAACCAGGACATCTTCACTACCCTGCACAGTCGCACCCCACCAGGCTTGAGCAATGCTCACTTTCCCCATGCAATGGGGAGAGGGAGCACCTGGCAAGGTGGGCAGATCATTAAGGGACAAGGAGCCAGCATAAGGGACAAGATAATGTTCTCTTTCCCAAGAGAAGTGTGCTGCTTTATCTTGAAATAGTGGAGGGAAGCAGCTGCACGGGGACAATAGGCTGGTGGTCCAAACTGTCTCAGTGAGCAGAAGAGCCTCACCAGGAACTGCATGGATCAGGTGTGAAAAGGAGACATCACCCATACCGGGACCTCAGTGAATTACTGCTCTTGCTACAGAAGCCTTTCTGGGAACACAGAGATGGGTGTTAATTAATCAAAGGCCCAGAAAGGTCCTTGTGATGCTCCTGCTGCAGGACTGTAGGCGAGGTTAGCTGTAGCCCAGCATCATTAGCTGCAAGTCCTCTACCAGTGGACTTGATGGCTGCATGGAGTGTTGGGTGTGCGAGTGCCTCTGCTGAGCTCTTCTGAACCAGCCAGGGGAACCACAGAGCGAGGGCAGCTTCCTACTCCAAACTTAGGCAGAAAGAGCATCCCAACTGATTTGTCAGGAGTTGGCAGAGCACTACTGAGGCCTTGCAGATGTGACGGACCTGGGCTGCTTCAGTGGAGAGGAAGCCGAGAGCTTGGTATAGCCCCTGCACCACCATGGATCCCCACCATCGCACCAGAGGAAACCTGGCATTGCTCCTGAAGCAGCACCCAGGCATGGGGCTGGCAGGACACCCACAGCTCAGGGCAGCTCACACTGAAAGAAGCCACATAGTTTGTCCTTTTCCTCCACTCTGTCAAACCCTCTCCAATTCATTTGAGGGTGAAGAAACTCAAGTGGGGTTTAAAGGCCACATGACAGGCAGCAAAGTCCACTCCTAGTTAATAAGATTCACTTTAAGAGATAAGGCCTATTGGCATACAGAGAATGAGAGAGGTTTACAACGCTGGCAGCAACCTGACCCCCAGCAGGTTTACGTGGCACAGGCAACGTCCAGCTAGATAGTCATCTCCTGGTCCGGGACTGAAACGGGCTCCTTCCCCTGACTGCACAGACTGCATATTCCTTATCTCTGCTGCAGGGGCAGGTCGCCACAAACATGCAATGCATTCAAGTTTTGATTGCTTTCCCTTCTCCATTAACTTGCCCAGGACTTCTAGGTGACTGGGACACAAAGTAAGTGGAGAACGATCTGACTCAATTTTGATCTTGATTCCAAGGCAAGGTTTCCTCCCTCCCCATTTCCAACCACGGCTTTTCTAGGGCTGCCAGTCCCCTTCTCTGCTAACCTGCATTCCCTCTCTGCCATCAGCCCCACCTTGTTACATGTCACACTTACCATCCTCCAGGACAGAGAAGACCTCTGTGTCATCGCACTGTGCTGGGTCTCCTTGGTGCTCCTCCAGCTGAGATAAGCATCTCGGATAAGCGCTAATGCAAGAAGCCAAGTCTCTCCTGTAAACCAAAGCATCATTTCAGAGGGGAGAAGCACATGAAACCACCCACAGCATCAATACAGAGCCCACCTTGAAAACTCAGGACCTCTCCCTCAGTCTGATTTCTCTCTCACAAGCACCATTTGTGATCTTTCACGGATGTATCAGCCCAGGACACTCCTCCTTCCCCCAAAATTCAGCTGCCGCTGCAGCAGAGCCTGGCTACTGTCTAACAGGTGACAATGCCACGCTTTAGGTAAATGCAAAAAGAAAAAAGAGCCACACAAAGTCTCCTAAAAGGAAGACATTAGGCTCAGATCAAGCAGATCCGATGCTTGCTAGCACAAAGCCTTACATTCCTTAAGGAGCATTCCAAAACCAGCACCTTCTAAGGTGCCCATATCCTTTAGCACAGAGCCAGGGATACAGCTGAGGGCTGGTGACAGGGGCACCGTGAGGACTCATCCCTGTCTCCGTGACCCGCACACCCTTTTGCACCTCTGGCCCTGGCGTGCTGAGAGTGCACAGCTGGTATCTCTGTATTGCACCTAATCAGGAGATACCCGGCCGGGACAACCGCCACCACTCTCTGCACAGTATCTTCTTGTTAACTCACACCCACTGTAAAGTGCTGGCAGAAGAAACGCTGAATCAGGAATGCTCAGCTGGAAGAAATTAATTTGCTTTTTAGCACCGGCGTGGCCCTGTGCCAATTCAAAACATTCCTGCTTGAGGAGCAGAGGATGGCCCCGGTTAAGTGTAGTTCAGTGCCTCGCTCCCCAGGGAATAGCTTTGTCCCAAACCAAGATGACATGTGCTGGAGCTGGGCAATGAGGAGGCCAAGGGGACCCACAGTACACCTTCTGCCAACTTAAAATTATTTCTCAGCACCTTCTGGCCTCTCCTTCACAGGGCCATGATGAGGTGCCTTGGCTGCTGACTTACTCGCAGTGGCAGCATCCAGGAGGTCCCACCTGCATCCGGGGCCGATGCCCCATTTTTTGTACCAGTGATGCAGTCACCAGCATGCTGTTAGCCTGGGGAAGTCAGCAAAACCCACGGCCACTCCTCAGGAGCCTGCCCCGAGCAGTCAAACAGCTCCCATTTCCCTGAGCTCAGCAGCCCTGCCTGATAAAGGAGCCGCTCAGAGAAAAGAAGAAAATGCTTTTCAGCATTTTCAGGGTGAGTCAGTGAGAGGAGGCACGACACCCTGCCGAAGCTCGTGTCCCAGCCCCACCAAGCCTTTACCAAGGCTCAGCTGTGGGAGCAGCTTCACCCCACTGCTAAAACCAACAGCAGACCAGCTCCACGGTGTCTCCAGTACCCATTCACAGGCACACTCCCTGCCTCAGTTTCCCCAGTTGTCAAAATCACACGCCCCCATAAGGCCTGGCAAGAGCCAGTCTGGGCTATTTTACATCTTGAGGCTACTCCAACTGTGACCAGCACAGGGTGGGCAGCCCCACAGCTGCCTTTGCTAGGCAGGACGAGAGGGCAGGAGGCAGAAAGGGGTGCCCCTGCCTGCCCCCTCGCTTGCCCTTCCTGCCTGGGTGACCATGGGAAACAGGGAGCTGAGCTCGCCCGGGGCCACGGACCACCTCTACGAGGCACCCAACAGTGCCTGAAACTCCCCAGCTTCCCCCTGCCAAGAGGGTTACTTTGTCCCCTGTCCCCAAGCTGTCAGCGCAGCAAGCATCTACCTGCCTCCCTGCCTGCGGTTCTCGCAGGGCGACATTGCCATCTGCTGCCTGCTGCTCGGCAGGACATGCCACCACTGCCACCCAGCCCCGGCCCTCCTCCATCCCTGCTGGCAGGGGACCCTCCAGCACCCAGTGCCACCACCTCCACGCAGAGTCGCCCTTCGCAGACGCCCCACTGGCACCAAACCCCGCGGGCAGCACAGAGCTCACAGCTCCAGCCCAGCAGCAAGGAGCGCAAGGCAGCTGTGCTTCAGTCCCACCAAGCACTTCCACATCCACCCTACCCAAGGGCTGCATGCAGAGCTGGTACGCTCGTTTGCAGGTAACGAACATGCAACCGCCCAGCGGCACGGGGATGGCAGAGCGGAGTCCCAAACCAGGGCCGTGTACCCTGCTGACAGCCCAGCTTTGCTAGCACCAGCCTTGCGGCGTGCTCTCAGCAGACTCATCAAAAACCTGCCATGCCAGCACGTTTTAGGAGAAAGATAAGCTACTCCCTCAAGCTCTCCAGCACACTCAAAACTGGTAACTAAGTTTTAACAAAAATATAGCATCTCAGAAGCCAAATGACAGCAGTGTCAGCAGTCCTGGCTCCCTGTGGGTACTGAACCTGCCAGCAGCTCCAGCCTGAGGTGGCTGCAGGGTGGTCAGCGAGGAGATGTGACTGTAGAGCCTGCTTATTTACAATCTGCAACTAGCAAAGTACCTTAGAAATTGATCTGGATGAAAACTGCTGCCTTTGGGTAAAATCAGTGCCCCGAACTGCCACAGAGCAAGACCCCAGCACCCAGCACTGCCCTGAGCTCTGCTGCTGAGTCACACGTTGAACAGGAACACACACCTCCAGCTGCTTCTGCCTTGGGTTCATCGTCTGGAAACATAAAGATGGTATTCTTTTAGCAGTCATACCAGGAGACATTCACTTATTTCAAACTTCAAGGCACCTACATATTGTCTCTACAGCTTAAGACAAAGACACTGTTAAAGGGAGGAGAACAGCGGGAGTTATCTGCAGTTCAGAAGTTTAACCTTGAGAGAAGGAACTGGGTTTCCATCTCTACTTGTTAAATGCTTTTAAGCTGATCTTTTCTAAGAGGCTGTGCAGTTTATAATTGAGATTACCCACCCGGGACAGGAGGTTCCCACAAGCAGATCTGGGTTTATAGGTCAGCGACACAGCCTAAGGCTACTGCTTGCCCTGCTCTTCGAGAGGGACAGGGCCACAGAAGATGGCATGCCAACACATTCCTGGAGGTCACTGCAGGCAAAAAAAAAAAAAAATAAAAAATGGAGAAATGTGGCTTCCACACAGTTACTTATGTGATGGTGGGGACTATCCCTGAAGCCTGGCTGAAAGTCAATGAGAGGCATCACACGACGTGACCTCTGCAGGGGTCTAGATGACTTCTTACATGAATTTACAAACACAGCGCTGCTTCCATAGCAAACGGTGTACAACATTATTTCTGGCATTAACTGGTGGAGAATGCTGCGGGGAGCAGGCACCAGCACTGCTTACTGGACGATGCAAGAGGGGGAAGGTCTACAGCAGGCTTTGCGCTATTGCTGCTGTAGGAGGTAGCAAGTGGTCAGATGCAAGGATTTGCTAACCTATATTCTGAAGAGCAGTGAGGGCTGAGGAGAACTCTAGTGTGAGCAGATGTGATCTTCATTATCAATTTCTGCTTTATATTTGAACAGCATTTGGATCCCCCTGCTAAAATACAGAGTGCTTGAGGACCGGCCAAGCCCAGCAGGCCCAGGAGGCTGAGGGCTCTGCTTTGAAATTCACTGACAGGATCTGAGACAACCAAGTGCTGAGCTACACACTAAAAAAGAAAAGGTATCCAGGATGTGGGACCCAGCCCCTGGAACAAGGGGGCTTGCTTTGTAGGTCGGCTGCCACAGCAGAAGTTGGAAACAAGAAAGGACCTTGAACAGAGCAGGCGTGTCAGCACCAAACAGTCGTAAAGAAAAAATAAAATCTATTTTCAACGTTTCTCCATCTCCAAACAAGAGAAACTCCTTTTTTTGGTGGGGATGGATATGTGTCCCATTATCAACAGTTAGCACAAATCTAACAAGTGCATCTGCCACCTCCACTTTAGGGCTGCAGTGAGTTACTGGAAGAGATCGGTAATGTTCACACTCCAGGATACTGAGATTAATTGAGGTGTCTGAGCTCACGTTGCTGTCAAACCCTAAAGGGCGCAGAAATGCACAGTCGAAACCAGCACAGGATCACCAACCTAACTGTGGCCCAGGAGACCTGAGGGAAGCTGAGAGCCCATGCCCTCTGTCCCCCTGCATCCTGCACAGACCATCCAGACAGAGACTGATTCCTAGACAGGCCACTTGCTTGGATGCTGGTGCGCCCGTGGCCGTGAGGGAGAGTGTGAATGAGTGGTCAGGTTTGTCCAAGAGCAAAATCACCTTCCTCTCCAATCTGTGCCATTGCCAAATGCTGCCGTATTATTTCCTACATTTTCCTCCTGTGTGGCCTCAAATACACAGTCTGCCCAGTAGCTGCCCCTGCATCCCAGTCTCCCCAGCTGCTAGGACCTGGATGTGCCACAGGCCCAGTGCAGCTGTAGCACAGACCCTCAGGAGCTGGCATTTAATATCCCCAAAAAGCAGGGACATCAGTGACAAAAGTGCTCAGGAGATCTGCTCCAACTGCCTCGTCCTGATGGCCCACAGGGTAGGAACCTCCTGAGACAGGCCCCCTCCTCTGGGGCTGTAATTTGGGTTCCCATTTACCTTTATGCCTCTGACGGCTCCTACAATGGGCCTGGGAGCAGCTTGGACAGGGTATTATTTGGGCTTCCCCTCCACCATTGCTCCTCTGTGGGCATGCAATGCAGTGTTCATCCCATAACCTAGCACTGGTAACCAGCAAAAATACCGGGTGGGTCTCAGATCAGTCCTGGGACTGTAAGAAAAGAAGGGGAGACTTTTTTTTTTTTAAAAAAAAGAGTACTTACCTGCTTAGATTTTGTGACATCTTTTTCTTCTTAAATCACCGTTTTCTCACCCAGGTCATATGACTTCGTGCTTCCTTAGGATATGGCATCTCATACGGCTTTTTCTTGGCTGCATCTTCAGCACAGAGCTCTGCTGCAGTGAGAAACCAGCCCGGGAGAACACGTTACTCTCAGACCTAAGCAGGCAGGACAGTTTGTTGTATTTTCCCTGACAACATTTACCCCCTCTTTCAAGAGTCTGAAGGGGAGAGCAATATTCACCAAAATTAACCTTTTTTTTGTTCTGCAATATTTCTTTCTCTTTCAGGCTGCTCATAGCAGCACACCTGCCCTGGGCAGGGAAAGGGCTGTGCACAGGGAGGGACACCCCCCAGATACCCCAAAACACCCAGTGCGGCTGGAGGGGGACCAGCAATGCCAGGGTCACTCCCTCCATGCTAATGTATGGAGAACACTGTTTGGGACACCAGCTCATTTATATCACATCTCTGCAATAAATGATGATTTCACCCCCAAGGAGAGCACCAGTGCCACGCTGAAGCAGCCTGTCCGCATGTGCTCATGTACGCCGTCACTCAGCAGCGACCTTGCGGCCCAGTTGACTCCAGGTGATCTCACGCTGACCCATCGCCCAGTTGGAGCTGGGAGGAGGCAGCGGGGAGGCAAATAGGCAGGCCTGAGGGAGACAGGAGGCAACATGGGTGGGGGACCCCAGAGAGGGCACAGGCAAGAGGCCACTGGAGTCTGTCCCCTTCTGCAGTGAGCCCTTCAAACGCCCCTGGCATCACCTTGCAGACCGAGGGTGGATTATTGTCTTTGGAAAGCTGCTTCAGGGAAACAGGTTCACCCTTGTGAGTGAGCAGCTTTCCCACAGGTGCTCTCCCATCTCTCTGCAGCAGTGGGCTGGACAGCCCGTACACCACCATCCACAGCTTTCCCTTTGGGGAGCAAGGAAATAGATAAAAGCAGTGCTGGCATTTCCCAGCTCTTGCAAGCACTGTCTCTGTCAGCAGCAGGCTTGCTCAGGCTCAGCCGCTGGCTTCAAACTATCCAGCCGCCTCTGAAGAAGGGTGCTGGGGGATACAAGTACATCAGCATCCAAAGAGGAATTCAGCATCCAAAGAGGAATTCACTGCACCTCTTGTCAGTGAGAGAAATGGGGCTCCTCCCTTTCTCTGCTGGGGTTTGCAATCCGTTTTGCCTTCCAGAGAAGCGATTGCTCAGATGCCCTCCTCCCCATGCCTCCCTGGCCTTGCAGCAGCGTGCACACGAGAGCAAGGCAGAGCCCACTGACCTGCTTTCAAAATTGCAAAGAGCACTGGTGAAAACAAAATTGTCACAAGCCAAAACTCCCCTCTTCTGCACTGCATGTCCCACAAACAGCAAGCCCAAGGGTTGCTGGCTGCGTATGACTCACGGTCAGGGTCTGATTTTAATTATCTTTAAATCTTCTGCATAAGAGAGGGGAGCAGAAATGTGGCTGCGCTGCTGCTTCCGTGCCGAGGGGCAGGAGGCAGCTTGGCTTGCCCGCATTCACTGCCAGCAGCATGCAGGGCATCTGCCCTGCTGAGCCAGCCCGGTGGGCTGTCAGGCAGCTTTCCCACCTTCACCATCACAGCTCTGAGATGATGCCCTTGGTTTCTCACCTACTTGCTACTTTTATTTCTCTGAAAATGCTCTGTGTGGCCAGGTGACCTTTATTAAGATTGTATTTTTTTTTTTATACTGCATGACTCTGCATTAACATGGAGCTCTGTTCTCTGCCGTGCCCTCCAGGAATGGGAGAGCAGCTACTGCTCGCTTGGCACTGTAACACGTGAGCTTCTCAGCCGTCAAGGGAAACAGCCACCAGATCTGAAACCTGTCAGAGCATTAGGGTCTCTGTAATTAATAACATCTGCATTTTGTTTCCTGGTGGTTCTGTATTTTAAAAAGCAGAAAAATAGTTAAGAAAGTGCAGAAAATAAAAATCCATGCTTTCAAATAAGCATTGTAGCCATTAGAAGAAGGAAAAAGGAGATGAGATCTAAACATAATCCAATGTGACTGAAGACAAAACCAGTTATACATTAAGAAACAGCTGCCTGGTTGCTTTCTGCTCCTCGTGCCTGTCCTCTCCTGCTCCAAAATCCAGGTCCCCTACAGCAATGGCCCCGGGGGTGGAGGATCCTTAGAGATGTCCATGCCTGACACAGGTGAGCAGCCTGGCAAGCCCAAAGTGCCCTGAATGTCCAGACCAGGGATACCCCTGTGGCAGTCTGGAGGAGAGGAAGGGAGGCTGATGTGCATCTCCTGGAGAGTAGGATGACAGCAATGCTGACAAGGAGGAAACCAAGGAAAGCGACCACAGTAGTCCAGGGAATGGCCCAAGGGAGGACGTGTCTAGTGACCTGCTATGCCAGGAAGGTGAGGTCTTCTACAAAACCTTCACCCTTATCAACACTAACGGTGTGGCCAGGAAGCTGAAGCTGCTGTGAGCCTTTGTGTCCTGGGTAGCAAGCCCAGACATGGGGAAGCCCTGTGCCAGCAGCACCCGTCCCAGACAGATGGCTGGGCCACCAGGCCCTGTGGCACTGAGGACACCACAGTGACCCTGGGCAATAACACCGGGGAGGTGTCTGGAGATGGCCACTCCAGCCATGTCACCCGCTGAGCACTGGCTTCTGCGCTGGTGAGAGCCATTGGGCCAGGGGGTCTGCAGGGGTCCACCTTGGAGGAGTGTCCCCACAAGTGTCCGCAGTGCAGGTGGTCCTTCAGGAAGTCCAAGTACCAGCTGAGCCACGGGGAGATGCACCACGGGGCCAAGCCCTACGCCTGTGAGCTCTGCAGCAAAGCCTGCTCGTACCAGGGCACGCTGCAGCAGCACCGCTGCCTGCACACGGGCGAGCGGCCCTGCGAGTGCCCCTTGTGCCAAAACCTATACCATGTCCTTGGACTACCTCAAGCACATCCGCAGCCACACAAGCAAGAGGCCCTACAGCTGCACTGACTGCGGCATGGCCTTCACCCAGTCCTCCTGCCTTGCCCACCACCGCTGCACACACACCAGCAAGCAACCCTTCGTCTGCCTCCATGTCTTTGTCCACACAGCCACCCTCAAGCAGCACCAGCAGCTCCAGAGTGGCCTCCTGCACTGGCACGGTAACCTTGCCGACGCCGGCAGCGAGTGCACCAGCAGCCCCTCTGCACGAACCACAATACTCCCTGGCACGGTGCAGAGGAACCCTGGCTTCTCCATCCAAAGGGCAACCTGATCGCTCTCCCTTTTGGGAGAGATCCCAACTTGGACAGCACGGGATCCATCCGCCTGGCAAGGCTGAGCACCCTGCCTCGGCCACGCAAAGGCACCACACGTTCCACAGCACAGTGAAAACCCCAGCACTCCTATGGGTTAAGCAAATACACATCAGGTTTAAATTCCACATGGAAATGGGCAAGGAAAACCAAACCGAAGCCCAAAGCCTCCTGCGCTGCCAATGAGACGAGCACTGCAAAACACAACCCTTTCCCTTCACACAGAGGACGCTGGATACGGTAATTATAAGCAAAATATTTGCTCTGCTCCTGGAAGAGTCCCTTTCTGAAGCAGAAGTGTACTGAGTGTTTCTACAGCAATAAGCTGCTTTCCGAGACCAAGAACAGGAGCTAGACAGTTGGTAAAAATGGCTTTTCTCAGGTACCTGATAGCTGAGACAATTAAAAGAAAATTAAACTGACATTTCTAACTTTTGCACTGTAAGAGAGATGTGCAGTAGAGAAATAATTAAAAAGTTACTGGCGGGAACATCCTGTTCTCACTCCTCTATTGCAAAGAACAAAAGGGCAAGAAGCATTTTTGGCTTTTTTTTTTTTCCTTTTTTTTCTTGATAATTAATTGCTAGTGATCGCTGCGTCCCCAAATGCTAGAACCCAAGGGTTTTCCAAATGACGACAAAGATATTTAATGGTTGGTACCTGCTTTATCCAGCCTCACTTGATGACAAACATTTTGCCAGCCAGGTCCCCCTGCTCATGCTATTCATAAGAATGGCTCAGAGTTTCATTTTCTGGCTTTTATATATATAGTTTGGGGTTTTTTTTCCCTTGTATTTTCAGGGACTTGCCTGAAAGGTCTTTCCAGCAACTGCCTGGGAGCAGCTCCATGGTGAAGCTGGCAGCTCAGCTGGCCACCTCTGCAAAGGGACTTACCAGTCTTTTTTCACAATTCCATGGACACAGTGCTCGAGAAGGGAGCTTCACCCCCGAGCGTCCTATAGGACCAGAGGTGGGCCTGAAAGGTGACGAATGGCCAGAGGACAGAGCAGACGTGCCTTGCCAACCTCTTCATTGCAGCAAGGGCCCTGGCATGAGTCAGAAAACAGAAAGCCCCTTCCACCTTTCTCATTAGCTAGAATATGAGTGATATTTAAGTGCCTGATCACCAGATGCCAGCCTGGTCAGGATCCGAGTCCCAGAATGCTCTTCACATGAACTTCATGCTTCTTGACACAACCCCAAGTGATCCTTGCCCTCATCATTACCTCCAGCAGCCATACTTGGTTTAATCTTCAGCCCATCACCCAAGTGCACCGCTGGCCCTGGCCCTTTCTTCCACCCGTCCTGCGATGCCAGCCCAACACTAGGCTCACCTGCAGGAGACGAGAATGGCATAGGAAAGTTTCTGATGTTTCCAGAGTCAGAGCATCCCCAGATTTTGGTCTCTCTCATGCAAAGCAAGGCTGAGTATACCCTGGGCTGGCATTTAGCACTGACCTTCTGGAAGGGAGAACAGGGCTCTGTGTGGTTTTAGGACAAGCATTGCCTTCGCCCACAACATGAACAGGTGAGGATGAAGCCCAGAACCATAGTGGGTGTGTGTGCTGCCCCAGAGGCTGAATCACTCCACTTCAGTCTGTCCAACCTCCTGCATGTAAGCTCTTCTAGGAAGGGTTTTGGGGCCAGTCTGGAAGAATAAGGAAGATGCATGCCAAGCTGACTCCATAATCTCCACTGCCAGGGGCGGTGGTCTTGTTTTACAGGTCTGTACAAAGTCAGACACCAAAATCTTTACAAGACAAGACAGAAAAGTCACTTAAAACGCTTCCTCAAGAGTGTTTTCCTGATGAAAGAGGCAAAAAAAGCAATTATAGCAAACTGTGAAATAAAAAGGAAGTCAGGTCAAAAGACAGGCAAGTGTACAATGCACTCAGCAAGGTTCTGCACTGGAAATTGCTAAAAGCTCCCAAAAATTGCTTCCCCCTTTTGAGAGTATGAATAAAACAGATCAAGCTAGGACTCTCCTCACTCACAGTTGGCTGTCTTCCGTCTCAATAACAGCAAAAAAAACCACATAAATTTAAGGGACCATATCCAAAAAAGAGCTGTCCTCGTTTCCAGTTTGGAGAGGAGCAGAGGTCTTTCACCTTGCCACCTCAGTGGGTCAGACCTTTACAACAACATTGCTGCCAGCACTACCCCCCTGCACTTGGGAGGATATCCCACACGGCTTGGATCGTGCTTCTGGATTTCTTATCGCACCTTTAACAGCGATAAAATCCTGCCGAAGAGCTGAGCCCTGGTCCCAAAGCACTTGGCCATGTAGTGCTATTGAAGGCATGTAAATATATCTGTAAATGATGATATCTAAATGTGCTTATAATAAATGTGTTTGTATGGTAACAGTATTGTAGCTGCCACGGACGTGGGGACCCTAGCTTTATTTTTCACTCTTGCAGTGATTACTGTCTGATCATTACAAACTGGATGCTGTGTCTTAGTATGTGAACAGAGAAGGAAACAATGTCGTTAAAGCCGGGGATATTCTTTGTGTTCACATTAACACCCCTGTCCTGGTGCTATTTTAAAGTTGCTGTTATATCTCAAGTGAATATCCTGGAAATAAATACTCTATATCTAGTCATGTACAATATGAACTGCCTAAAAGAAAATTTCTTGTGCTTTTAACTCACATGTGCTGCTGTGGTCTTGAGCAAATCCAGGTATTCGTATATATGCATAGTATTTCAGTGTCTATTACTGTGTGCTAAGGCTGTGCATCTGCACGCGTCAAGACGTCAAGCAGGACATGAAGTCTAGCAACTACTCCCAGATGTTTTCCTGTACCTCAGCTCAGGCTTGCAGGTATCCCTAGGGGTGAGTTTTGGTACCTGAGAAGCAAAGGCTGATAGAAGGCTTTGCAGTGAGTGTGCAGACAGCCTTGTCTCAGCAGGGGTTCCACCTGTGGGACCACGGTCACAAACACAGACCTCAGCCCTCTCCACGTCTGTAATGCTCAAACGCTGCTGCGCTGTAACCAGGAGCTGATGTGCAGGTGAAGACAGGATCAACTAACCATCTATCTCCCTGTATGCAGGAAATGCAGCCCCAAACCTCCCAGCTCTCTGGAAAGAAATCGCTTTCCAAAGCACACTGCACCAGATTAAAAACATCCCCAGCTCACTGAATTTCGTGCCAGCAGCCAAGGCAGTGTAGGGTAAGAGCCCAGATTTTCCCACACAGCCATGCTTTCTGCCAAAGTCAGCTCTCACCCAGCAGATGTAACACTGTGCCAGCAGAAGTACTTCCATGGAGTTGCAACAAACCGCGTTACAGACTCTTCTCAATGCAAAAGTCAATGCCTTCTTTTTTTTCAGGCTCCCGGGACAAACCATTTTGTACAGTCAGCAGACAGACTTCTACAAGTGAGCTCATCTTCTTTTTAAACAAGTAAGGTATAAATACGAAATCTAGCTAACAACTGGTCCAAGAGCTTCTTAAAAGCAAGTACTAAGCAATCTTCCTAAGAGGTCCCACAAGGAAGGTCAGTTAGATTACACTTTATTCTTGGGGTCTGGGAGATTGAATGCTGTATCGTACCTTCTCCCAGTGCCCTTTCCCAAACAATGAAAACAAGTAATCCATCCCTTACACCACTTACCGATGGTCTTCAGACCATTAAATCCTTTACCAACTGCTGACATCTCAAGTTTTAGTAACTCGTCTTTCTAAATTGCTGTCAATCCACCAGGCAATCCAAAAGAACCCACTGAAGTCACTAAACTAACCCTGCTGACAGTACCAGTAGTATTTTCAGGAGCAGCAACAATGGTTAAGGTACTGAGGAAAAGGAAAATTAGCAGAACCTCTTTCAAGCAGAAGGGAGATTGGGCAACCTGGCCAGCAAAACATGCTGACTCTTTTGGGGTAGAACTTACCACACTGAATAAAAAACATCCTTGCTCTGAGGAAGATTCCTTTTAAGACATGCCAGGCACCTCTCAGGAATAGCTGTTAAATAGCAAGTCAGTGGCTAGGCTACCTTCCTGTTACCCGTGCATGGCTCGGAGCCCAGGGACCCATTCCTTAGCAGCCAAGATCATGTGTGCTGGTAGCTTCTACAGAAACAAACCTGCTCAGAACAAATCACTACTCCTGGTTTCAGATTTGAAGCACGTAAGCAACAATTAAGAAAAAACACTTAATGAGAAAAGGAGTTCACAGCTACGATGCTTTCTTCTAGCAGATAAACAAGAGGAAAGCCATTACACGAACTGCACGAGCACATTCATTTGAGCACACCCCTCTCTGGCAAACAACATTCCCACCTAGCAGGGGGCAGTACAGCAGCTCCATCATCCTACACTGAATTAAAGGTGGGCTGCGCTCTGGTGCAGAGACCTGTATCACCTGCTTCATGGGCCAGCTCCTATTCGGTGGCTGCTCTTTTAAGACTCTAACTTTGCAGAGGCCCACAATTTTTTAACTTCTCAAAGGATCAGACACAGCTGGGATCACCAAAATAAAAACACTGTTTTCCTTTCTACTTCCAGTACGTTATCCTAGTGAAATGCTATTCATCTGCTGTTCCACTGGAGAGATCTTAGCCCGTACTCATGTTCAGTCTGTAAGCAGGAAAACCACAGTGGAGGCTCCTTATGCCAACAGAAACTTCACAAGATCAGAGGCAGATCATCACATGATGAAGCCTCACTTTAAATAAAAGCTGCCTACTCAAGAGATTTCAATGCCCTTTGCTCAGATTAATTGACAAATGATGGATCGCTTAGTGCTGTTTACATCAAAGACTCCTGCTTCAGACTCCTCCACACCAGGAGAAGGCAAATAGCATAAGAGGAGGATGATGGTCTGCAGAGGAGCAGAAATACTACAGGAGTAGCTTTTCCTTTGTGCAAGGTGTTGTATCTACACTCTGTAAGCACAGGGGTATTTACCATGCAACACTTTTGTTAACAAAGCAAGAAAATAATACTGTAGCTGCCAAGGACTGGCTGGTGATTCCAGGCCAGTGAGGGCCAGGAGTCTGTAGCCATTCTAACTTCTTAGTCTTGAGACAATTTTCCTGTGATGGAAATGAGTTGGGCAGAAATGATGAAGTGAGGAGACAGGAAAATTAGCAAAGGGTATTTCTACATTCCGGTGTTCACAAACACCATCAAGCGATCAAAAGTGCCCACACAATTGGAATCTCCCGCCTAGCTCAAAGCTCCAGCTCTGCGCCTGCATCCAAGTGCTTCCCCTAACACCTGGCAATGAGGGCCTGTGAGCATGTCCTCTGCACAGCATCAGAGAACTGCTTCTTCCACGGCCTTTACAGATGCAGATGAGCTAACAGATACACTGGCTGCTCTAAACAAAGAAAAATGACTTCTGCTGAAACCACACACTTCAAACCTCTCTAATGAAGCAACGCTGCAGAGCAGGTAAACCTGCTCGCTAACTCTCTTCCTGTTTCAGCTAGATATCGTGAGTGGCTATGCCTATTGTAGGCTATGAGCAACTCGGACTGACACTGTGAGAGTGTCAGGGCCTGGCAGAGAATTCCAAACCCTTATATTAAAAATGTAATGATCTCTGAGTTATAACTAAGCTCCAAGGGATTTCCTGTAGCTTGCACAGGAGTTAGTCGAAGTTTCTTTGAAGGAGGTTCAACACACTTTTCCCAGAAACCATCACACACTCTAATTACTCCTTTCACACATTCAAGCACTTTATATGCAAGTCAATCTCCCAAGCAAGTATATTCTTAATAACTTTTTAGTTAAGCCTAGCAGCTTTCATTTCACCAACCATTTACTCTTCCCATTAAACAGACCTTTGTTCAAAACACTTCCACCATTATGCTCTTACAGGTACAAACTCCACCAACTGATAACACCAAAAAGCAGAATAACTAGGTGTTTCCAATTACCACAACTGTCTAAGCAGAACAGCCACACAACATAAAGGTGTGCAGAGTGGTGCAGTTTAATTGGATATTAAAACCCCCTACAGCAAGAGCACCGCGTACTTGAGGGAGAAGCAAGATCCTGAAAAGGGGAGACTAACTGACAACTTCAAAACGGGTTTAGAAGATGAGGGTGGAAACTTAATGCACGGTAGCTTCTGGAATGGCTTTGTCACCTTGCTATCCGCCCTCCCTCCAGGACACTGCAGATTGTTTTGGACAGCACATCTCCACAGAACGGCACTAGTGATCTCTCTCTGCAGATCATTTACTCACCGTCTCCTTTCAGCCAGGATTTTTTTTCATGCAAAGAACTATCCTCTTAGAGAGGGTAAGCAGCCCTCAGACAAGACCGACCCTTTGCTAAGGGGCCCCATCAAAAGCCCTTCAGAAACCTAAAATCGTACTGGAACTACCTGCAGAAGGGAGTTTAGAGAAGTCTCACTCAGAGCTGTAGCGAATGCATACGGTACGCAGGGTCCAGTCACCCTGGCAGAGGTATCTGCGTTACAAAAGTATATCATTTCAGAGACAACATAACACAACCCTAGGAAGTGGGATGCAGATCAGTTCTCAAACCTGGAGACTTGAGGAATGAAATTAAAATGACCCATTAGTGAGGACAGTAGAATCAGTCTCCCTTCGTAATCAAGCTAAAGTGTTGCCGTGGACAGTGGTCCACCTTGATCCCTTGAGCCAGGGACCTCACGTCAAACACAGCAGTACCCACCACTGTAAAGCACCTGCTCAGCTGTTGCATCGGTGGAAGGAGCTGAGCAGCCATCACTGTTTTTTACTCAATGAAATATACTAACAAATTGCACAATCAGTACTTGACATTAAATAGTCTGGTAGTAAACACAAAGGTACATTACCCTGAAGCTTTACTTTCAGTCTGCTGCACAACTTCCTGCTGAAAAGGCAGAATGCATTAGAAAGAAATTAACAAAATTATGGCAGCTGGCAGGGGAAAGGAAGCAAAGCTTTCTGACATAGAAAGCAAATCAAGGCTGCAACCTAAGGACAAACTGGATGGTTCTACCAAACACTAGATCAAGTGTCATTACTAAGTTTTAAAGTTAAAAACCCCGCAATACATACCTCTGGAAGTTACAGCCGTGGCACCTGCCTGAGTTTGCTGGGCTAGTTTCTACGGAAATTTTTCTTCACTAAGGATTTGAATCTAAATCAAAGTGAAGAGTCTAGCAGCACGTTTGGGTAGTACTCAGACATGCAGAACACAAAACACAGTTTTGTTATGAGAAGCTTCCTTATGTGCAAAAAAACATTTAAAGGAAGATAACTACTATGCAACCAGCGGCAAAGGTGGCTTAAATTTGGTCCTTCTCCTGCTCTTTGAATTTTGTGATCTCAAACACTTGCTATATTTGCTATATATAAATATTACATTTGCTACTGTAATACTTAGCTGGACAGATTTAGGGTGCATAATTCCATCAGAGACACAAACGTATTCAAATCCCTCATCCCAAGAACACGCACCATCATAGCAAAAATAAGACTCCATTATTAAGAGACATTCAACTAATCACACAAAAGTGCGTAAGGGATCAGTACTCCCTTAGACAGAAACATTTATGAAATACAGCTGGTAACTTTGAGTTTATTAAGGAATTGTTTTGTGGGGTTTTTTTTAAATAAACAACATCATACCTCTCCAAATAAAAAAAGTAATGGAAAGAAAAATACAGCAAAATGCAAGGAGAGAAGGGATAGAGGGACAACTCTGGACTGCTCTGATTTAGCAAAGACCTGCAACAACAGATCTCCAAACGCAGTGCCAAAGAGCCACCACACTCGAGAGGGCATGGCAAATTTATCCAGTGACCAAGACTGCAGAGAAAAGTCTCCTAGCCCATGCATCCTTGCAAAAAGCTCAAGCTGATGCATTATCAGTTCAGCAAATTGAGACAGTGCTAGTGCATGTGAGTGATTTCAGTCTTCACAAGTCTCACATTTCGTTACTCAGTGGTAATTAGGTTATTTTTTTTTATATACAAAGCCAGTTTAAAGCCAGTGAGTGCAATCTCTACCAGTACAAGTTCCAGAGATCCTCATGATGTAATGTTCCCTATCAGCCACTGCTGGGAAATGTGTCTGGACTGGCCAGAGCACATGCAGTGGAGTGCTTTCTCCAGCCCAACTGAGCAGGCCTTGTTCAGGTAAGAAGCAACCAAAGAGACTACAATCGCAAATGAACTAAGAATTAAGATTTGTCCAGTTTGTGTGTGCGCTCATGCCTCCGTAGGGTACCTGACTCAGTGAAGGAATGACCACAGTAATTACAAGAGTAGGGCTTCTCTCCAGTATGGATGCGGTGATGGCGCTGGAGTGATGCCAGCCGGGTGAACGTCCCTCCACACTCCTCACAATAGAAGGGGCGCGCCCCAGAGTGAGTCTGCTGGTGTCTTTTCAGCCTGAGCAGCTGGACGAACGCCATGCCACACTCCTGACACTTATAGGGCTTGTCTTGCCGGTGGATCACCTTGTGTTTGGAAAGCAGGTTAGGCTTATCAAAACTTTTGCCGCACGTTGGACAGGCATAAGGTTTATAGTCATCTTCCTCAGACTTTTGGTTTTCTGCACAAGGTTGATCGGTATACTCAAGAGTGTTCTGGTTACGGTGCACTATTGACCACGGGTTCCTAGCCATGCCGTTCCCCAGGATCACCATGGAGCGCTCTATCTTGTGCACATTGCGTAGGTGCCTCCAGACATCAGCCGTGCGAATGAAACCCTTGTCACACTCCGGACATTTGTGTGGCCTGTCACTAGAATGAATGAGCTTGTGCATTCGCAAATTTGCAGCACGGAAGAACTCTTTGGCACAGACGGGACATCGGTATGAGTTTTCCACAAGGTGAGTTCGCTTATGTTTCTGCAGCTCGCTCATACCCTGGAAAGAGGAACCACATTTCTTGCACCGATACAGCAAAGCTTCCTCAGAGACAGGCTCCAGGTCCTCATCAAACACATTAGCAAGAATGGTGTTTTCGTTATCATCATGTAGCCTTCTCCACGGTTTCTTGGACTGCTCAGAGGAACAGAGGTCTAAATCTTTATCTTCAGACTGCAGGTCGAAGTTGGTACTGGAGGGGACAAATACCCCAGCTGCACTCTCACCTCGTTTCTGGAGGTAGGTCTCATTGGTTTCTTTGTCTTCATGCTGCAACTCTGCAGGAAGCTCCTGCTTACCCAAAGGTCCAGCAGAGTTGCAATGAGGACTGCATGTCTGCGAGTAATTCATGTCTATCTCCTTCTGGAGGCTAGATGTGTGGCCCACCTGCTCAGTGGTCTTTCTGAAATAATTTGGATGCTTCTCACCTGTATCACAAATGTTATTCTCAGAGTCCCAGTCCACATTCATATCCATCCTCTGAGGCGGAAGCTGTGCTCATCTGCACCTCACTGATGACGTGCATGCCAAGAGCTTCAGGTCTTTCGTGGTAAGTCCATCTCATTTTCACCTTTCCTTACAGTCCTTCCTAGAAATAAAACATGAATTTCATCACTGATTTTTCTGATATTAACATAAAGTTATCACACTGAAGATTTTTTTCTGACTAAAAGACCAACTATCAGTTATGCAGTAGAAGAAAGTTATCTACTATTATATACGTATAAAACATACATTCAGCATACAAAATACAGACAGACTGCATTTAATGAAGTTAAATCCTCTATCATAATCCAGCTTTCACTACAAGTATAAATTGATAAACAATTTCAATTTGAAATTCACTAAAGATGAGAAATCTTCAGAACTCTGGGGTGCAAACACTTTAGGCAAAGTCCCACACCACAGCTGCCGCCACCTCAGGTCTTCTTCCAAGGATTCATACTTAATCCTTGTTTTTACTTTGCTAAATACGAACTAGTCACAAGGTGTTTTCTTTCAGAAACTAGTTGGGTAATGCAATGAGACCCAGAAACTGTGTCAGTCAAATGGCCAAAACCAGAAGCAATGTAGGGAAGGGGGATTTGGAGAGCTCAGGAGCACCTTTGGCCTCTCATCCTGATCAGCTTTATTGCAACTGTCTTGAGGATACTCGGGGTCCCTGCGCCACTACCAGCTAGCACCATACAAAGAAGATATAAGCAAGGAAAGGCATGGAAGAGCTGTCCAGAAAGCTTACTACTCATTCTCCCAGGCTTCAAATCACAGCTAGTAATCCTCCAGAGCTGGCCCACTGCAACAGCTTTAGATTTTCTCTGGGTAAACTCCCTTTGCAGATTGCTCTCGCTAGCAGAAAATATGAGCAATAATCATTGGTCAGAAGTATCTGTTTGAGTCACAGTCTTTCTTGTGAAGAACACACTCTCATTTATGCTACACCAAAGTGCAGATTCGCAAGAAGTTTTTCTAGATTTGTCCCAGCAGCTTCTGTTGACTGCAGCTCCACAGGGCGCTTTCACTCACCTAGCTTAAATCTGCATTCAGGTTTAAACCTGCTAGTCTAACTTCAGAAATTGCATTTTCCCCATCCTGACGAATACCTTGGCTGCTCCTCTGACCCCCACCTTCTCCTTCACAGCCACTTTTTCCATATTGTCTTTGCTCCCGCTGTTCCTTCAATTCCTTTTGATTGTTTTTGTCTGGGTAAGACTTCTCTGACTATGAGCACACATATCTATAGAAATATAGATGTAAACATTGACCTACTTCTGTATTTCCATGAGTACATAAAAGTAAAGCTTGTCTATTTCGTTTCAGTGGGTTTAAATAGTTATACAGTTAATAGTGATATATAAATGCACTATAGCAATGTGCACAAAGTGAAAGGTCTTATTCACATCTCAGAAAGGCCAGCTTCACTCGAGACACAAGCTGCTCTTTCTGCCGCTGTGATACAGAAAACAAGCTCTATTAGTCTTCTTCATCAGTCGCTGCCTGGAACAGAATGGCTCGAGTCACCCCCCAAACTTCGACCATCCCCATTCATTTCATAACGCGTGCAGGAGAACAGGAACCATGCCTCACCTCCGGCGAGGGGCTGAGCCCCTCCAGCAGCACACCGCCAGCCCCCGAGCCGTGCAGCTGAGCTCCTCTTTCCTTTGCCAAAGGGAAAAAAAAAAAAACAAAACCAAAAAACTTTTCAAGGCGGGCTGGCACTGCTTGGCTTAAGAAAACTCCCTGACAAAAGGCTCGTCCGGTTTCCACAGGAGGAAGGAATGTTTAAATCACGCTGTAGGCTTCAAAAGAAGAAATAAAGATAAATAAATTTTAAAATAGATCATTTTTTGTTTTCAGGCAGAATGACCCATCAAACTTCTCCCAGCGGCGCAAGGGACCGTCCCGCTCCGCAGATGCCGCCGCCCCCCCGCCCCGCAGGTACTCCCTCCCCCCCCCCCCCCACCTACGCGGCTCCCGCCGCCACCCTCAGCCCCGCGGCCCCAGTCCCGCAGCCCCTCGCGCCGGCGCGGAGACCCCCGCTGGCCGCGGCGCAATCGCAATCGCGGAGAGGCCGGGCCCGCAGCGGCCGGCGGCTGCCAGCAGCGGGGCGGGACCCGGGCGCCCCCCCCCCCCGGGTCACCGGATTCACTTTCAAGCTTCGCTTTATCGGAAGAAGCGGGCTCAGCCCAGGCAGGGATGGCTCTGGCCGTGTCCCCGACCTCGGCGCCTCACTTCCAACGTGAACCAACATTTTCTCCACCCCGAGCGCCCAGAACCGCGTTCCAGCCCGGTCTCACCGGGGCCTTTCGCAGCGGCACTGCTTCCTTACTCCTACTGGAAGTCCTTCGCCCGGCACAGCCTAGGATCCCCTTAGCCCTTTTCAAAGCCACAGTACGATCACAGCCTGTAGACGTTCTCAGGGTCCTGTCCTCCACCCCTTAGAGCTGATCACCCACCAATTTGGAGCAGAAATTGTCACCATTTCTGGTAGACTTCTCATCCTTCCACGGCCCTGCAGCCCTCTCTCCTGCTCACGCTCCCTGCCAGCACATTTCACTCCCACGTGTCCATTTTTACATTCCCATCACTAACATAACCGTTCAACAGGAGCCATCCGAGGTCCAATCCCCTCAACAGCTTCTCTTCAACTACAACCAGCAGGCGCTGCCCCAGTTCCCTCAGCGCTCTGCGTTTCCCTCCCCACCTCCATTATCCTACTGACCAGTTCTGCGCTTCCTGCAGTCCAAGCTACTCTCCATCATCCCCCACGTGATCTCACAGAGACTGGTCCCGCTTTTAGCGCTGCGGTTACGTTGCACACTGGCCAGCTAAACAAAACTCTCACTTTTGGAAACGGGCTTCTATAATTATCAGCAAATACAGAACTGAAATTAAAAACTAACAAGAAAGTATATTACTAGCAAAGTATGCAAATACGGTATATAAAAATAAATGCTCGATGTTCTGCTTTTTTGTGATTTCACAGATCTCTCTAAAAATAAACATGCAACCAGAAAGTACTCCACTAGGAGCTGAGGGTGAGGAAAAGAAACCTACCTACTCCTTTCATACGGAAAAGCAAGCTACTTTTGAGAGCACGGGAAGTGGAAGTTCAGTTTATTCAGATTAGGCAGTTAAAAAATAAGTTGGCAACATTCCTTTAATGACAGTCCTTGAATCCATGAGAAACTCGCACGCAGCTTAGTATGGCAAACCCTGCAGTGAAAGAACTGTTCCAACTCTCACAAACCAGGGAAAAAACCTTGGAAGATTTTTATTATCATTTTTCTGAATTTAACATTCTTAGATGTTTCTTACTGCAATGGAGTAGCTGGCAGGGTAAAGGCTTTCTTCCACCTAGACCAGAGACGCATGGAATCACGCAGCCCTTCCACCTCCCTTACGGAAGAGAAGCACACAACCCAACCCTTCTTCATCAGCTCTCATAAGGAAACCTTAAATAATATATACGCACATACAGCACCAGTAGCTCAACAGCCAAGCATGCTTATGTGGGGTGCGGATGATAAATGGCCATTTTTAAAAAATCTAAATCATGGTTTATTACAACTAATGCATGAGAGGATGTATGGAGAGAAGAGATGGGTGAGTCGTTCTGGCCAAGTGGGCTGTGCAGCCTAACAGTGACACTTCTGCAAAGCCAACACCAGAGGGTGGTGATAATACAGACAGCAGCACCGTAACTTGGAGAACACCTGCGCACAAAAGCTCAAATTTAACACATCACTCTTACAAGCACAGATGCCCAGCTGACTCCAGCTAGTCCTGATCATATCCAGCAACTGCACATCTGTTTTGACTTCAACCTGATATAATAGCGGCATTTCCTCTTGCAGCTGCTAAGGAATGGCCTAATGCCAGCAAACAATGGTCCTTCTCAGAGGGATCACGGAGGAAATTAACAAAGCATCTCTAGAGGCGGGCTCCAGGTCCTCCTCATCCTTCTCAAAAGCATCAATAAGAATGATGCTTTCATCATCCTCACTTATCCCTTCTTGAGGTTCCTCAGAGTGTTCAGGGGACAAAGCATTCTAAACATTTATCTTCTCACTGCAGGTCAAAGTTGATGGGTTGGTTGAATTATGTTTCCAGTAGTAAATTTCAAAGGTTTCTTCTTTGCACTGCAGTTCTATATGGATTTCTTGTCAGACTGAAGGTCTAGCAGGATGCACCCAGGAGTAGAAGGTGGTGAGTAATCTTCCTCCACCTCCAGCTGCAGGCTGGCTTTGCAGCCCACCCTTCCTGAGTTTGTCTGTAATCGCCTGAGTGTTCCTCACCTGCGTGACAACTCTCATTAACAGAAACCAAGTCTGCCTCCATCCTATGGTATCACATAGTGCTTACTTGTTAGTAGTTGTGGTGACAGGCAGTACAAATTCCTGTGACCTCTCATGGTTGGCTTCTTTCATGTCAGCTTCCTTAGAAAAGAAACAAGAATTTAATTATCTGCCAGGCAAAGCCAGCATTTAAGATGTCAGTTCAATTGAAAACACTTTAGGAGTAATACATAATGCAGAACACTCCAAACGGTGTCTCATGGGTTAGATCAAGGACCCAGGCCAACTCTGTTCAGTACACCGTGTCTTCTGTTGTTGGTCCAAGACGAAACAGAAAAAGACTTCTACAGCAGGGTAATAAAACCAGCACGTCCACACCCCAACACTTAGACTGACAAAGTGTCAACACACTCAAAATCCAAGAGCACAGTCTCAAAACTAGCCTCTTGCTTTCAATAATGAATAACAGGCCACTCTACTACTGCTTCCCTTTTAATCTAAAATAAAAACCAAAATTCAGAGGTCTTATCTCATGCAGATCGCTCTTCAGACTAATATACTTAGCTCTATCAAGTTCCACATATTTTAATTTTTCCTCCTGATACTGAGATATTTAAAATGTACTCTGCCTTCTATATCATATGTTGTGTTTATGAGCATATGATTTCATTAGATTCTGCATTCTAAGCCTTTTCCATCAGCCTTGATGTGTTATCACACACACAAAAAAAGCCTCACACTCTAATCCTCAAGGAGACCAAAAAAAAAAAAAGTAAAACTCCTATCTCTTTAGAATGTACGATTCCTACTGAAATTAGGTTATCAGTGCTTTGTACCCTTCCTACATTTATATTCCCACCACAAACATATGGATCCCAAATCCTTCTTCGAACTTATGCTACCTTACTTTTATGTGTTTTAGATGTGAAGAGCCTGTCAGGACAGATGAGTATCTGTAATCTACTATTTGTCAGTTAGAACTGCTTTGGAATTTTATTTTTTTTAAAGGATCAGACTCTACACTCCTGTGTTTCCGCTAAATTCACTAAAAAGTGCAAACTTGCTTGCTGTCACAATGGGAGCTTAAGATATTTTATGAAAGATTTAAAATCACATCCTATCAAATTTGAATTTTTATTGGCCATATACGTTTATTCCTTAACATACGGCTACTTTGTTTTAGGATTGCCATAAGCACTTTAAACATCTGAGAGCTTCACTCTTCTACATAAAGAAAAAAAAAAAGAAAAAAACAACTTTTCTTCTAAGTAAGAGCTGAATTCAGAGAGACTTAGCTGAAGCTTGAACTTTTAACTCCCCAGGGGTAAGACAGGCTCCCTTAAGCATGCTGAGCTCTGGTGAAAGACCAGCAATAGCTGTTTACTGATAGAGATACCGAATTTTGCAAGAACACCATCACAGCACCCAAAGCAAGTGCTCTCCAGCCAAAGCTGATTGCAACTTATTACAACTACAGAGAGAGAGAATGAGCAGCCAACGCTTCAGCACAACTGAAAGAAGGTTTGGGATCTCTGATGCTGTCCTCTCTCAAATCACCTGCAGCAAGGAATCATTCCCCTGCCTCTTGCCAGCACCAGCCTGATATTGTAACATGCTTTTTTCTGTGAAGCTTGCCAGGATCTTCTAGGTCTTTAAGTTCCAGTCAATTGACATCTCATAAACAAGGCACTGGGAAGAAACAAGCACACTGAGAAAACAAGTCCTAATTACAGCCAAAGTCAGATAGGGTTACAAAATCTAGAGTCAAGTTGTAAAGAACATGGAACAACTAACCAGAGGGTACTAGGTACTAGGTAAGGACTGCAAAAAGTATGTCAGTCAAGAAATAACATTCAGGGATGCTCATGTTTCTCAAGTTTGCATTTTTCTTTGCACATATTGATCTAGATTGTCAGCTAATTTCTATGCAAAACACTTGTCTAATTTTGCTAATATCCCCTGCCCAACTCTGACAGCTCAATTCAAGATCAGGACATGCAAGACAGTAAATGAGTCTGCAAAGCAATAACCTGACCCTGCTGGTGCAGGACACATCTTAAAGAACATCCATACCCTAGGTCTTTCTGCAATGACAGGCTGAGGCTCTTGAAGAGATGTATCTGTTATCTGCACACAAACCTTTTACCTGCTTAGTCCTGAAAACCCACAAAATGTGTACCCAAGCTTGTCAAAGGGTTAAAGGAGAAATCTCTACCTATTCTATCAGCAGCCTTGATGTGTCCTCATTTGTTTCTACTTTAACTCTTGGATTAATAAATTGACTCAAAAAAGCGTTTTACAATCTATTTAAATAACCACTCAGCATAAAGGATTTTTACTGGAATACCTGACCAGGCATAAGTAAAACATTTTTAGTGACGCCCCAGGAAAACATGAGCTGAGTTCTTTTTTGTTGTCGTTTAAAAGGGAAACTAAGCCAGCAGCCCCGACGGAAGCACGGCACTTCACCGGAGCCACCCCCAAAACCCCCTGAGGTGAGTTTCCCAGCCCTCTCCCCAGGGCCCGTCCCTCGTCGTTCCTTCCCGGGCAGAAATGCGATGGAGGGGCGGGAAGCTTACACAGCCCGCGGCCCGGCCCTCCCCATAGCAGCCCCTGCCGCCCGCACCCCCTCACCGTGGGCGGCGGGGCCGGGCGAGGGCAGCTGCACTCACAGCCCAGCCCGGCCCGGCCCGACGGCCGCCATCTTGTGCCGGGACCATCCGTAGGGAGGCGGCAAACCCACCGCCCGCGCTGATAACGCGGCGTGGCCCAGCCCCGGCCTGACGGACAGCTCCTGCCACCAATCGACGGCCGCAGCACGGCTGTCGGGGGGAGCGCCCGTTACCAATTGCTGCGCGCGCGAACGGCGGCTTGGCACCGCCCACTATCCCCCCTCAGGGGACCGGGGCTCCGAGGCCGGGCCGTCTCAAACCCCCAGGTGATCGCCACACCCGGGGACCGGCCCCTGTCACACCCCCCAGTGTGACTGACACCGCCAGGGACCGCCCCATCACACCTCCCATGTGACTGCCGCAGACGGAGGCCACCCCCCCCTCACACCTCCAGTGGGAAAGACACAGTGGCGGACAGTCCCTGTCGTTCCCCCGGGGTGACTGACACCTGGCACTAGTCCCTATCATTCACCTAGTTTGGCTGATACAGCCAAACACCAGCCCCAGTGTGACTGACACAGCCGGGGTCCACCCCTGTCACACCCCTGGTGCGACTGACACAGGCAGGGGCCGCCCCATCACACCTCCAGTGTGACTGACACAGCCGGGGACTGCCCCTGTCACACCCTCAGTGTAAGTCACACAGCTAGGAACGGCCCCATCACACCCCCAGTGTAACTGACACAGCTGGGGACCACCCCTATTACACCCCCGATGTGACTGAGACAGCTGGAGACCAGCCTCATCACTCTCCCAGTGTGACACAGACTGACTGCCCTGCTGTCACACACACCTGTGTGAGTGACACAGCCAGGCAGCAACCCCTGCTCCAACCCCCAACATGACTGACAGGCTGACACCACCCCTGTCACCTCGCCATGAAGCTGACACAGCCACTCCCCGTGACACTGTCACTCTGAGATCGGCCCTTGTCACCTCTAGTAGGCCAGACACAGCCCCTCAGTGTGGCTGATGCACTTGGGGTCTGGCGCACCTCTCCATGGGTGTAGTGTGACTGACACCCAGGGCACCCACCTCAGTGACACCCAGGCCCAGAAAACCTGATGGCAAAAAGTACCAGCATGTCTGCTGCTCCTCCGGTACGCCTGACGAGGATCAGTCGCCTGAGACATTGATGTCCCCCTTCCTCGCCCAGCCGGCGAGCCCAGGCCATGTCCCTTCTTGGGGCTGAGGAACCCGGAGAGACACCTCTGCTCGCAAGGGTCTCACTAGACACCAAAAAAAAAACCAACATCACCACCACTCTCACAGGAGAAGCAGGCTCTTCTGTAGGGTCCCTAGCCATGGAAAACACCTCGTCAGAGCATAAAGGGCCCCAAACTGAATCAAAGCACCCTGTCTCCGTTACATGTCCTTCTCTGAAACACATCCATGAGACGGGAAGGATATCCGTCTGCTGGAGGTCTTTAAAATAAACACTAAATGTCCACAAATTCCTTAGCTGCTGGGTGAAAATCATTGACATGCAATTGTAACAGGGTTAGGGATGCTGAGGCATGGTATGACACAGCTCCTTTTTCCTTCTTAAGATTTCACACACAACCCCCCCCCCTCAAGTGTCTTAATAGGTTCAACAATTCTAGGGGCAATTTGTAGTTCCTAATCAAAAGTCTTGGCGTTTGGAAGACTGAACACTCTCCCGGGGACATCAGTTCCACCAGTTTGTCGGTACAGCCTTCATCGCTGCTGTTACACATGGTCAACGCAAAGTTTTTTGCTTAAAGTCATCTGGCTGTAGAGTAACATACATTTTCAACAATGCAGGGATGTGTGGATACAGCGTGGGGATCCAAGAGCAGAGGCCGTGCCCCCAAGCCGGGGTCTGGCGCGCCTGTTGCGTGCTGTGATTTATCCTCAAACCGGCTGAGCTGCCCACAGATAACAGGAAAATGGCTGCACGAGAGAGCATGAGCGCACCGTGTGTGTGTATGAGCAATCCCCTACAGGCTAGATGGGAAAAGCCTCCAGATCCAGGACTCTGCTAAATCAAGTCAGGGGTATGATGCCTGTGCTATGCAGATGAGCTGTCATATTGTCTCCCACACAAGACCGTCTCCAAAGGAACCTACACCTACTGCAAATATCCTGCAGCATATGGACATTTATAGGTCAACCTGGAAAAAGTGAGAGTAATGATTGTCCAAAAAAAGCAGGAACCTAAATAATTTTCCAGTGTTATTTCGGAAAATGCAGACACGGAACAGGCTGAACTGTACATACCTGAGAGCCATTTAAAAATGTCAGATCGCCTCTAAAATGCATTAGAAGAAAAAAAAAAATGGCTCCAGCTTTCTTGTGCAAGAGGAGAATGCAGTGTGTAAATAAGATTCCCTAATAAAAATCAGCACTGGACTGACTTTGCAAACGTATTCTAACCCCCTGTTTTGATGGGGACAGAGTCTGGGGTCTCATCCTACCAGCCAGAGACACCATCAGGCTGAAACCCTGACAGAAGAGCTTCACCTTCATTGCAGGAGCAACCATGATGTATAATCCAGGAACTCCTCCCGTAACAATTTCAGAGCAAACCCAGAATATTTGTTACCCTTCTCGAAACTGAGCTGGAAAAAAAAAACCAAACTTCTCCTGCCAACTCTATGAAAACAACACATGTGTCTTGACAGCACACTGTTAGATGATTTAAAAACGAAGAGCAAGCAACAATGCGGTGTTCTAGGGGGGGAGGAAGGGGACTGGCAGACCCCGAAGTCTGTTTGCATTTCCAAACTCTCAGCATTCACCTCCAGCATGTACCTGCCACATCTCCCAGCTGCATGTACTATCCTCAGTATATTTTTCCAAAGCTTCAGCCTCTAAAAAGAGCCAAATTCTCTGTTGACTGACTCTTCTGCTGGAGAGCTGAGATTTCTATAATTAGCATCAGAGAGAATTTGGGGAAGGAGCTGTCTCTTTTTTCCTTCTTTTTTTTTTTTTTGGTAAATTTGGATGTTGCACATTTTAAAAACAAAACATTTTGCATGAAACATCAGCACGTCGGTTTGTAATTGCAGAGTGAGGAAGAGGAGCGTGTCAGGAGTTGAAAAAACATTAAATTTGCAGGGAAGTGACTGAAGCGTTCGCACAGAAGGGGGGAAATGAAGATAAGACAGGCAGTCTGCTTCCCTTCAGCTGTCGGGAAACTTGTACAGGAGAGACTTACCCTTTATTAGAGAAGCAAGGGGGAAAAAAAATGAAAAAAAAACTGTAGAAACACTTGCTTTCCCTTCTCTCCAATATGTGCAAAGTCTCATTAGATGAATTATTGGGCCACAGCTTGATCAGTGGAAAACAAAATGGATTCCTCTCGCATCAATGCTGGGATCTGTGTGGGACTGTGCTGGGGACAGCGTTCCCAAAAGTCGCATCATTCAAGGGAGAGAAACCCTCTGCCCTGAACATTTTGGTCACTGCTGGCATGACCAAGGTGCCCCTCTTTGTACGTTTGTATTAAAGCCTTTTCATTTGGCTGCTTTTTAGTTTTCTTTGTTATAATCCCCAGGAAGAGTCAAGACATAAACACCCCTTGCCAACAGGCAGCTCTTGAGCCCAGACTGGCCATTTTTTAGCCACTGCAGTCTGTCATCTCCTATGAAAGAGAAACTTGGAGTGAAAATGGTTGTGTGGGATGGGGCAGCAGAGAAACTTTGCCTCCAGCCCTGCAAACATCCCGTAAAAGCCTTTCTCTAACCTACACGGCTCAAAAGGTCTGCTTTGATTTGCATTTAGCAGCCTTCCCCACCTGAAGTCCAAGAAGCACGGCATCATCTTCATACAACAAGAAGATATCGCAAAACGCTTACCTGAAACAGAGGCGTCTATTCTCCATCCCACAGGAAAACGAGCTCAACATTTAAAACTGTCGGCAGGATGGGAGCAAATTAAATCCTGAACGAGCAGAGAAGGGAACAGAATGTAATAACACTAAACGGGTAATCGCTGATAGATTATCTGGAGACACAGGCTAATGCCAAACAAGGCAGGAGAGCAAGCTTAAAAATAACCGCTCCGGTGCAGAGTGTGGTAACAGGCAATCTCACTCTTGACATCTCTGTATTTGCTTTTTTGAAATGCTGCAGTTATTCAGATTAAAAAACATCACTTGCATGAATCCAGCGAATGTTATTCACATCATTTGGCACGCAGATACTCCACAAGTGCCTCTGTGGCTTCGCACAGAAAGTAAACCTTCCTTTATCTAAAACGATCCACTTGCCAAGTAAAATGTAAGTTGTCCTACATATTTTTTTTTTCCCAGAGACCTGAAACTTGAGCTAATGAATCAGAAAAATGTAAAACGATCAGAAAACACCTGGAAAAAGAGGTTAAAATAGTTATTCTTGTTCAGCTGAAGAATCTATTGGTTATCTGTCCTAGATTTAATTAGTGAAAACTACAAAGATTGGCTAGCTCAGCACAAAATTTCTGGCCTGAGCCAATTTCATATTTGACAGGATAAAACACCACTACTTAGAAGAGCTAGCTGAACAACACCTACAGAGCCCGCATACTGATGAGCCTTCAGAGGGGAACCGGCTTTGCAAACCCAGCCCTGTTCTGAGGAAGCATATTTGAGAGGTTCAAGAAGTGTAAGGAGGAATCGAGGTGCAGCCAGGGTGCCTTTGGGGTACGGTTCTGGCTGCTGTATCCTTTTGGGTGACTTTTAAAACAGAAGAATCGGGGGCAACGCAGGGCAGCCGTCATTGGTAGTAACTCCAAGATTCCCAAACCGCTTATAAGTACGTGGTATCCATGTGAAAATTAATGACCCATTGGCTGCAAAGTACAGGGCAAAACCAGATTTGTTGATGTATCTATTTGCCATTTTCTGCCTGTCCTCACGCTAAAAGTGGTTCTGGTTCTGCTTGCTGTCAATTGGTTTTTGTCTAACAGTGGAGCTAAGAGGTTTCAGCTGAGATGGGGTTTCACAGTGTTAGGCAATTACACAAACATCCAGATGCACAAAAATTCCCCGGTTTGTAATCTGGATGAGGCAGAACACAGCGAGTTGTCTGAGGCCTAGAGATAGGTTTCTGATCTGGAAAAAAACACGGACCAAGGAAGCATCAGGAAAGGTGAAAAAATGAATCACTGCCTCCTTGTGCTTCATCTGTTACAGCTCACAGATTAAAAATTCAGCCACGCTTGCCTGAATTTTAACTCATCAACAGGAACACACAGAAGCATCATATTTTCAAACACACCACATCTTCTGAAGACGTTCCTCTTAAAGAGGGCTTCCTCGTGCGGTGTCATTATCTCCGACAGATCTGCTTTGGAAATTTCCTCTCGGGGCTCCTCCAAGTTGACAAGTGAATTCTCTGCATTGGAAATATTTGTTCAGAGGCTGCCAGGCTCATCAGTCACTTCCCGGAGAAGGAGGCGGTCCGGGGGGGATTCTGCTCTTCCCCCCTCCTATTGCCCCTGCAAAAATAACGTTCCTGAGGGGACAATGACTACAGCCACATGCCTGGGCCACTTGGCTCTCTGTGATACCGCTCGTTTCTCGGTGTCAGAGCTGGGAACGTGGCTGCTACCTGACTTTAGTCCTCACAGTCAAATCACAAATGTGCCAAAGGTGAGAGTAACTCGGACTGGCCTGACGTCCAGCCCCTTGGGCATCCCTGCTCCGGGGGTTAGGAGGGGTAAGACATCCCTCCCAGATGCCAGCTAGTTGTTTCAAACATATCCAGGCAGAAGGGAAAAATAAACATCCCCCCACTGCCCCAGCACGGGATTGTTTAACACACACCTTTGGTCTGATGGTAATTGTTCATGGGCTGTACAAGTGATTTATGGCATCTCCGTGCAGCGTCACGGGTGGACGAGTAGAGGATGGCTGGATCTCAGGCAGCATCTAGACGGGTGGGTTACCCAAGGCCTCTGACAGCATAACATTTACTTAATGAAGAGCTCCTTCCTACAGCTCTGACTGCCGCTTCATCATTCATCGTTAACGAAGCACTTAGGTGTCTTATCTCTGAACAGCGAGATTTCTTGTGTACACATAAATCAGCCTCTCTCTAGCAAGAAAGCTCAGTTTTCACCTAGCCAGCTCTTTCTGAAAGCAAAGGCTCTACCACAAGAAGGAAAATTATCTTCCCTTTTTCATTCTCAGACATGCTACAAGACAGTCTTTTTCCTTTCAAATGTTATTCACTACTTTTCATTCCATGTTCACCAATTATTAAAATTATTTTGCTCAGACAGAGACAACCGAAATATAAAGTAGCTGCTTCTTCTTGTTTTTTTTCATCTGTGTGTTTGTCACAGAAGTGAAGATTTGATGTGGTCTCTTTGAAAGATGGCTAAGGACTCATTTGTCATGATTATTCCACTTTTAAGCTGGTGCTGCTCTGCTGCACATCTCAAACTAGATGAACCCAGTGGTGAACATGTCAGGTTTTGAAAGGTGTCACAGGAGAATAAGTGTTATTAGTTCATCCCGCTTACAAAGGTACCATGCTGGATTTTCAGCCTCGCTGTTACTGCTGTGTCTATGGGTTTCTGAAGCCAAAAGATGAAGATTCATTAATTAACAAAAGAAGCTGGAAGATAATCTTCTGATTAAGTTATTGGTGTGGGACCTAGGAGAACAGGGTTGATTTCTCAGTCCTGGACTGGTTGCTATGTGATCTTATTCAAATCACTGCGTGGAGATAAACGCGCAACGTTGGAAGCGCCAGCTCCCCATCGGCTGCCGGCACTGTGAGCAGGGGCTGCTGCACTTTGTATTTTTCATTATTACCAGCTGGAATCTCTCAGTTCTGCTGGAAGACAAATGGAAATAACCCCCCAACCCTCAATGCATTTCGCCTTCTGCAACTGGCCTTTGCTCAAGCTTGCTATTTTTCCAGAATCTCCTGTGATTGACTAAATCACTCCTTTTAATGTTTTTTCCCCCCCTTTCTTCTGTTTCCTAGTGAATATCTTTACCTTCTGTCTGTTGCAAATGTGAACAGTTTTAATTAGGTGCTGTTGAAATGTCTTTTGCAGTTTGGCATCCTGTTCGGTTTCGCTCCTCTCGTTCTCTTTGCAGTTCTGTTCCTTCCCACATTGCTTATGTTTTCTTGTTTGTGGAAGCTCTTCTTTATATGCATAATTTAATCATGCTGCACTTCAATTTCATCTCTAATAAGCATAAATAGGGAAAAGGGCATCTGAAGCCCATCTCTCCAGATGCTCTTTAAATACTCCTCTTTTCCTCTCAGTGCTCCCTCAAATGCTGTGGGTTTCCAGCTGAATTCAAGGACAAAGCACTCAGCTCAGTGGATTTGTTGTGTTTTTAATTATATTCTTAAATGACTTCATTTCTTCCGTAACTTTAGAGATCGTACTGAGCCTACACCTTCAACTGAGGTCCAGAATAGCGAGGAACTGCTCAAGAAGGTCTACAAAGAACCAAAACCCCAGGAGCGATGCTATGAAGACCAGTTCTTTATCTCCTCCTTTTCCTGCTCTAGGGCTGAACTACTGGGTTTTGCTTTTGTTCAAGTTACCCTTACTGTGTCATCAGCAAATCGACGTGGTCATCTTTCCCCATGGATGTTCACTATCGGTGCCTCACCACTCCACCCTCAGTGTTCTGATCTGTGAGCACTAGATATCGCAAGTCATTTTTCTGTATTAACTGATCGCTGTTGATCTAGTTACATCCAGCTTATCTGGGGAAGTCAGTAATTTCAATTAAGCTGTGTTATGCATTTACTTCTAGTTTTATAAGAGAAGACAGACTTTCCCTTTTATTCTTTCTGTTCTCCAACAGCAATACAACAAAAATAATAAAAAACAGGGCTGAAGTGAGTGTAGAGGTCTGGAAGTTCACCTTTCTAACACAAGGGCATGGTCACCTACATCAAAACCTGCTCCAGAAAGAGAATTTTAATAGGCTCCACACACAAACCTTGTGGATGCAGCTTCTCTGATCTCTCCCACAATCTGCTCTAGCATTTACCCTATACTCACCATGACCACGTTTTCTTTCCCTCCTCTGTCATATTCAAACTGCATCTGCTTTGCTATTGTTTAAGCCCACTACTTCTTCTCCCACCCAGAGCATGTGTGGCAAGTGAGATTTTTACAAATATGCAGCCCGTTAGCAGATCTCCCCGCTTACATTCCCCCTCTTGGCTGCTGACCTGGCCAGTCCCCACACAGAAGCGGAAGAGGGCAGGCAACGCGGCCTCTGAGCAGCCTTGGTTTGGGTTAAAATCAACCCCATCAAAAAAAAAAAAAGGTGTTTGCAAAGCAAGGATTAGCAAGATGGATTTTATGAGAAGTGGAAAAATTAACAGCTACACTTCCTTAAAATTCATTTTTCTGAGGTTTGGCATAAGCCAGTCAGGCAATCGCCTCCTATCACGTTATCAGGGACAACTGCCTTGCTGCAATGAAATCATTTAGCCACGCGCGGAAGAAAAGGGGATTAGACAGAAGACAACTTGGTGTGTGATGAATGGGATTTACAGGCAAGCCTGCATGCTGCACAGCCGCTGCCCTGCCTGCATCCATGGGAAGATGACAAATACGGCCCTCCTTTGTGCTTCGGGGTACCAGCAAAACCCTTTTTAGGTGCGCTGGGGTGGGACGCCTGGCTTTATCCCCACCTTGGGAAGCTCACGGGCTTCACCTTCTTCGCAGGATCCCACCAGTGTGGCTGTTCACTGCTAACTTGGTGCAACAATTCCATCTCTGCAGTTAGGACTTCTGTTTTAACGCTTTCTAGCAGAGGTAAAGAAACTATTTTTTATTCTCAAGCCATAAATAAGCTAAGTGAGGACACATCCTGTAGCTTTTCCCCAATAAACAGCACCTCATTTGCCAAGTGCTCCTAGTTCAATCCCAAGGGGACACTTGTTGAATTTTATTCCCTTCTGCTCTTCTCCGCTTATTGGAAAAGCAGCAGCCATGTGTTGCAAGCTTAGAGGTCTGCTCCGGGCCCACGGCAAAAAACCAAACTATTAACAAGTGACCTTTCAGCTACAGTGGATGAAATCTGTACCCTAAAAGTCAATTCCTATGGCTGCATTTTTCAGGCTTCCTTTGATTTGGAGGATTCAAAGCCTTGATCTGACTTGTGGCTCGGGTCCTTTTTTCCAAACCATGCACACGCCCATTTCAATTCAGGCTCCAGCCAGAGGCAAGAGGGGCCAAACCACCCCAAAAGGCTCTGGGGATGGGATGGCTCAGGCAGGAGCGAAAGACTTTTCAAGAAAGACTTTTCAAAGTTTTCAAACCCAGCAATGAACTGACCTCCAAAATTATCCAGTACACTGTTTACCTAGCGCGGGCTCAGACATATTATGGGTTTGCTCATGCTTAATAAGGCACCGTGACATTTTCTGTCTCCAAGGGGAAACCTCAAAGATGCTCATGCCTGATAAGGTCTGACTCTTTCCACAGTTCACATTTACAAGGGAAGTAAGTAAAAATATCTGCAGCTACTGGAGAAGAAAAAGAAGCGTTTTTACTGTGCGGAGTGGAAAGCCTAGCTTCAAAATTAAGGCAGCTAAAATCACTAGTTGCTTTTCAAGATGCTGGCCAAACAGCTGCTGTTTGACATTTGTGTGTGTAAAGCTATAGTACAAAAAAAAGGAAAGAGGAGAGACATGTTTGGAAGCACAGCAGTAGCTGCATGCAGAAGAAAACACATGGCTCCTTCCAGCCTGGCTTGTGCCATTTAACGCGCGTCTGGATGGCGGAGCTGAAGGCATCGCATCTGACGTGCTTGCTGGCTATCGAAAAAATGCTTGGAGTAAAGCAGGCCAGTGGTGTTAACCGCGGGATCACCGTGGCTGTGTTGCTGGACTGCACCAGCTTTTGGCTGTCTCGCGCACCTCCCATCAGCGCAGGAAAACTCAAGAGAGGATGCTGTGAAATACGGATGTCTTTTTCTGACCCTGGGTCAAAGGCAGGGCTCTTCCAGCCCTCATGGTGGGTCTGTTCAGCATCACCATGTCCACAGGACCAAGTTTGCTTCTGACAGTGGAGATGCAAAGGGTGAGCTCCAGTGGGGCAGAGGGCTTGAAATGTTGTGCCGTAAGAAAATCAGCAGCCACAGCAGGGAGGAGGAGGATGCTAGCAGCAGTAATATAACAGTCAGGAAATCCTTAGAGATGAAGATGACACAGTTAGATAAATCCAGGGTGGTACTGCAGCTTAAGCGCGTGCCACTAAGCTAATGAAAGCGCAGCCTGCGTTTCAAGAGGGGCGGTGTCAGCAATCAGCTCCTTTTCGCTGGTGAAGATAATGGTAATGACGGGGCAGCAATGCCAGCGAGCAAGAAATACTCTGAGAAACAGCGACAGATGATTTCAAGAGACCCTTAAAATAATGCCAAAATCCTAGAGCAGGGAAGAGGTGTAGGTTAAGCTATAAAAGCCCACCTGTTGGATCAAGTCCCTTCTCCATCATAGCAGAAAGTCCCACAGTCGCCAAGATGTTCAGCTACAAAGAAACAAGATTGATAGGTGCTTAATTAGAACGAAAGATGAGGGGAAATAAATAAAAGATGAAACCCTTTAAACGAATGGACAGCAAACCCCAGCAAGCAGGGCCTACGAACCTACGCCAGAGAGAAAACAGAAACTGCTGATCTGGCAGTGGAAGAAAAGAACAGATGAAAGTGTTGGGTACTCCTGGGGCATCATGAGCTACATCAGTACCTGGAATCAGGCTTCTCCTGCGGCTTTCTCCTGGGACATCAGGTCTGTCCCCCGGGGAACGGGAGGCTCGTCCTGGCCACAGCGGCAGGGTGAGGCCGCGCAGCTCTCCTCACTTGTCAAAGTTATCCCCTGACTGCCAGCTAGACACCAGACACCACAAACTCCTCAGCGCACTCGCCTTCATCAATATTTTAATAGATACTGGTTTTTACTGTAAGAGACATCACTTCTTGTTAATTTAAGTGCTGGAATGGCACTGGCAGGCAGAATACCTTGGCTCTAAACAAACCCTGAGGGGAAAAGGGAAATATATTCCTAAGAACAACAATTGGAAAGAATCTAATTCAATAATAGATTTTGTTTGGTATCGTTCTGGCACCAGCAGTCGTCTTCCCGTTATTTTTAGGTTCTGATGACGCCAACAGGTTTTGGTTTTTTCTTTATGGGGTTTTATTGTTGCTGTTATGCAAAGAAAAATCCCAAGGAGAAATTTTCCATAGTTTAATCACATTGAATGAAATTGCAATTATTTCTAGAATTTAAGACTTTGTACCTGTAGATCCTCAGCAAAATGTGCAGAGGTTTGCCTGAGTCCAGAGAGGAGAATAAGAACTTCTTGGCTGGCTTTTGGAGAAGGATGGAGGGATGGGGTGAGGACAGAAAGCAAACCCATGTTTACCTAGCGAGAGACTAACAGGGTTTTAGATGAAGCATATTACACAGCCCAAGAGGCTGAATTTGTGTTTATAAATACAAAACAAACATCAAAATCATCTCGTTTCATGTGACAGCCTCTTTCTTTGTGTTTTTCTTTCCAAGGGATTAGTCATGGAAGTATTTGTTTGGGGATATTAGCTGCAGTAGCTACACAAACCAGGCACCGAATATTACGAATGCCTGGTCCAGCATTGTTTGTGCTTTCCACCAGGTTGTGAAATACTTGATCTGTAAAAAATGCGTGTTTTGAAGAGCTTTTCCCCATGATTTCCTTTGCTTTGTGCATCACGAAGACTTATTTTTTTGGGCACTAAATGGCTTGATAGCAGGGTGGAAACTGCAAATCCAGACTAAGGCAGGAGAGGCTCCCAAGGGGAGCAAGGGCAAAAGGCAGCACATCAGCATCACCCATACAGCCCCGCACTCGGGGTTCTGTGGCAGGGAAGAGGTGTACCTGCTGAACCCCAAACCCCTCACCTTTACGGACCATGAATTCAGGAGCTGTCGCAGATGGACACGGTCGATTGACCATGACGGGGCTGTGCCGTTCCTGAACCACGCTGCCTGGCGCAGACGCCCGCTCACCGAGGTGCGAAGGGAAGCTCACCTGGCTGTGAGCACACCTGCGGCACAGCTCAGGGTCGCAGCCCAGCTGCGATATCTCTGTCCTCTTTTCATTTACTGCAGATTTCTTACTCTTCAGTGGAAAAGCCTCTTCTCCAGTCTCATCACTTTGGAGGAGCAAACAGGGAGGGGTTTCACTGAACATCCCCGTCTCTTCCCAGGGCTGCTTGGCCAAAGGAAAAGCAAGCAGGAAGCAACAATCATCAGATGATTCTTCTGGGAGCTGCATGTCCCCTTTCAATGATGACAACTTCTAGACCAATAAAAGACATTATTGTTGCAGGGCTGGCTAAACCCTTATGAATGAGGGAATTTGTGCTGAAGGACAGCAGGATCCATTTTCCCTGACCACAAGGCTTGAGGCATTTTCTGTTCTTGCTTGAGAACTGGGGATGAAGAGACATAGGTTATGAAACTGCTTGGCTATGAGGAATAAGATGCAAGCAGTAAATCCATGTTTTCAAGAGTTTGTTCAGCTTAAGCGTCACTTCTGGGCTCTGAGTTATACAGGATCTTGTATTTTTCAAGGGTTAATAACTGGTGAATTCTTTGTTTGTTTGGTTTTTTTCCTTTCTTTCTCTTTTTTTTTTTTCCCCTCTAATTTTACAATTACAAAAGGTATTTGCAAAACATTTTTTTTTCTTTTTCCCCAGATAGCTTCTGGCTGGTTTCAAGCTGAAATTTGGCAGTCTGCATGCATTTCTTATTCAATAACAGACACAGATTCTGCACTTTAAAACTTGTGGTGGGTACAGACCCAAGAGATCTTTTTTTCTTTTCTTTCAAATCTGCATTAAAAATCACGCATTAATTTTTTTCTTTTTCTTTTTTTTTTTCCTTTTAAAGCAAATGCTACAACAGAAAACCCTAGGATGTGTGTTAACAGCCAATTAGCCACATATCGCCTGGGCGGCTCCTGTAGAAAGGGCTTTTATCAACAATAAAGTCCTGGAAGCTGATGAATTTTACAGTGGGATGATTTAATATCAGGGAACCAGATCACCTCAGATGCAAAACAGAAGTGAGGATGGGCGGCTTTCTGTATCTCTTGGGCATTTGTCCAAAGCCAGCCTAAACCAGCCCTGCCTGGTGGTTTTACTGTTTACCAGTTGGTCAGGGTTTGACGATGAGTGCCCAAGGGGGAAGGATTTGGAAGAAGGACGTTCATTATCATCGCTGGAGGGGAACTACTTGGCTGATCTGGCTCCCTTCGGGCTTTTGCATTCATCACCTACTTCTCTGGAGGGAAGTACATCAGAGAAGAGGGAAATATGCACATCTAATTTTAACTTTGAAGTGGGGAAAATGGTGGTGGGTTTTTTTTTCATGAAGCTCCTTCTTATTCCCCACCCCCTCCACCCCAAATATCTTTGCAGACTTTTTGAAACTTAGTTGGTTTGAATATGCACAGGCTTAGCGTTTACTCGGACCAGTGCCTTCGGGTAGCTTTTTGAAAAACATGAGAAATTAACATTTGAAAAGGTATTCCCACACACTCTTTGAGCAGGAAATGCGGCTTCCTTCTCCACCCACTTTATCACTAAACAGCTTGGAGATAAATAACGGAGACTTTCATGGCCATTGTGGTTAAAAATCATCATCCGCACTGGGATAATCTCCTGAGCGTATCTTTGCCAAGCAGGGAAATTGGATGAGGAGCTGCACCTAGATATCCATGTATTATCCCTCAGCCATTGCAAACAGTCACCCACAGACCTCAGCTTAAAAGTGGGTGAAATGGGAGACAGAGTCAAGAAAGCCAGGTCCAGGAACACTCACCTTTCAGCTGGTGCTGGCCCTGCCAGGTGTCTATCACTGGACACTGCACCAGCCATTGGCACTGGGTGAGGCTGGAGAAGATGCTCTGGTTCCTCGTTGCCTGTCCTTCTTATAGATGGCCTTGGGTCCAGATGCACAACCAAGTTACAGGCGGCTTAAAGCTACCTCCTGGCATCTGTACAGGCAAGTTCAGCCTACCCTGGGCAAGGCAGCTTGCTTTAAATCACTGGCCCTTGGGGTATCATCACATGAACATGCCGTGCTCGGGTCTAGGACCTGAGTCAGTGTCCTTCCTCGGGCTGTATGTCTTGTGCTGGCAGACAAGCTTGCTTTGGGGTAGCGTGGGGAAGGGAAATAAAGGCCTTGCAGGAGGGAATATGCCTTGAGACATCGAGTTCAGGAAAGGGTCATTAGAAAGCTTTAAGAGTAAGAAGATAACAAATGCTTTTAGGTGACTTACCACACCAAACACAGACAAAATTTAGACTGCTGGAGTGCAGTGTCTGGGAGCCGAAGCTCTCCTGAAGGGCGCATTTCCATGCAGCTGCGACCAGGTAACTGTGAGCAGCATCCTCACAAAAAAAAAAGGAAAGAAAAAAAAGACCCAATTTGCCATCCAGCCCTAAGTGTTTCCTTGCCCATTTTAGCATGTGCACCAATCTGCTGAGCCAGATGTACAAATGCATTGTGTGGGCAAACAGGCACTGGTATGGGCAAACATCGCCCTGACGTGCGTTCTCGTGGGCATGAAATCAGGCAGTGCGCAGAGGTGGCGAGAAGAAGTGGGCCCGGGTGAAGGCTAGCTCCTCTCCCTGGGGCACCAAAACCCTTCCTCTGCTCCCCGGCACCAAGAGGCAAGGATAACGAAGCTCAACAAGGCTCGGAAAGGTAGGTGATGTTGCAGGACCTCCTTTCAACCAGTTTCCCCAGCAGGTTGAACCATGTCACCTTGCTGGCGTTGCCATGGGATTTGACAGGCTCTCGCGCCTACTACGAAAGCCACGCTGGACTGAATCCCATCCAAGGTGATGCAACCGGCTTGGATGTGAAACGCATCACATCAAGGTGCTTACCTCATCTCGTGTATGAATTCCTGTCTTCTCCCAGTTAAGAAAGGACACCCAAGGAAGCAAGAAGTGTTTTGTCACCTTAATATCACGTGCAACACTGTTTATCTTCTCCCAGCTATAAATAACCTTGTATAAGCCATTAAAAACAGGTGTGAAGTAATGCTTTGTCACACTTTCACAAGCTAATTGGGAGCATTACAACAAATGACTGGGTAATTAACCAGTGTTTCAACCCCAGTAATCACGTATTGTAATTCTAGCAGAACCACAAAGACTCTGTAATATTGACTCCTTTTGGAAGGAAGCACCATTAGCGTTGCAGTTTGAATCCCTGGTCTTAAAGCAGATGTAATGCTGGAAACATTCAAGGCCAGGCTGGACGGGGCTCTGAGCAACCTGATCTGGTTGGAGACGTCCCTGCTCCTTGCAGGGGGGTTGGACTGGATGGCCTTCAAGAGTCCATTCCAACCCAAACTATTCTATAATTCTATGATTCTAATTCTCCCAGAAGCAGCAGTGGGAAGGGAGTGTTTTCCATGCTCGGTGTCCTTGGAGCATCCTGGAGCTGACCATCTCCAAACATCAGCCCTGACAGCTCCAGTGGAGCAGCCCCTGGGTTGTGCTTCTTGGGAGAGAGGGCAGAGGAATGGGTGAAATGGATTTCATCTGGAGCGAGCCCAGGCTTCAGGGAGGCTACACATGGCTGGTTTGGGCTGAACACAAAGAAATACCTAAAGAAAAGCAAAGAGGGAGAGAGGCATACCTCTTATAGCACATCCTTCCATCCTCTGTGGGCCAAGGACTCTCTGGCCAGTGTAATGGACAGTGGGACCAGCTCTCAGTGGGGAGAGCACACCAGCTCCTGGACAGGGTGGAAGATCCAGACCCAGAGGACCAGGTGCCACCATGGACTCATTTTTGTGTCAAAGGCCATTTATGTCTAATTCAGGGCTCAGGTCGCACTGGGTGCAAAACAGAAACAGCTTAGAGTGTCCCAAAAAAACCCCAGAATCTGAATATCAGCCTGCTGCAGGTTGCTTTGGATTTTGTAGCCCCCACAGGCCCTGGAAAGGCCCAGGGCTGCTGAATATCGAGGGCAACTGGCAGCAGCGGGAGCTGACAAGCACAGCTCCCTCCCGCAGCTCTGAGCACGCTTTGGTGCGCGGCTCCGTCTGATGCAGAGGATGCCAATCTGGCACTGAATTCCTCCTTTAAAACATCCCCCTCCCTCCCCAAAATAAACAAACAAGTTAGAAAGCTCACGAGCCCGGGAACGGGCTGCGGGCAGGAAGCTCTGCGAGATGACAGAGCTCCGGCATCCCACAAAGGCGGGGGCTTGTGCATCCTTCTGTCTCGTGGTGGTTTCCGGGCCCTTTGCATCACATTCTGCAGCTCCTGCTCCCCCCGCATGGCAGCTAGCATGGAGGTGGCTCACGTGGACCCCCGCAGCAATATCATGGTGGGTGCTGTCAGGACACCGAGACAGAACTGGCAGTGGGTGACCTTCAAGAGAGTCAGGGTGCTGTAGGGCCAGTAGCTCACTGGGGAGACAAGAAATCTGTGTTATCACCTCTGGGCAAGAGTGGTTTCCCCCCTGTTCTACACCACAGCACTCCCCTCTCGCCATCTGGGGCAGGAAGGTCTGTGCAAGCGAGGCATTGCATCCTCACCAAAGCTCAGTGAGCCAAGAAGGGGTCTGGCTGATGTCAGCCTCCCTCTCCCATCAGAGATGGCAGGACCGACGGATGCTAAGGCTGCTCCCATCTGCGCCAAGGGCCAAGGCAGCTGAAATGCCTCTCCCTGCCTACACCTCATCTGCCCTTTATATCTCTGCTCCCCTCCTTCCTCGAGAGCAATGAGGCAAAGTGAAAAACAGAGGCTTTGTTACGGACTGTACCTGTTTCCATAGAGATTTGCTTAGAAAATACATGAGGCAAAGATGGAGGTTAGTGAGGAAAATGCAAGGGCTTGTCCTTGTGCATCACAGGGGATGTCTCACCTGCCTGCGGCGTTCAGCAGCCTTCACTCTCCTGTGTGGGGCTGAGTGCGGGTGCGTGACAAGACCCCCAGGCTGTCCCCATCGGGCACAGGAGCTAGTGTCCTCTGCCATGGCAGATCTGCCCGCTGGTCCTGGGACCCTTGCTGGGGATGTCCCCAGGCAGCCCCCTCCAGAGCTCAGAGGATGAAAGGCAGAAAAATCTTCCTAAGGAGGGGATGAAAGCACGAGGCAGAAATTTGCCATCCTGGGGCATGGGCAGCACAAGGCCTGCCCATCTGGCAGACACAACATCCCACCCAACCACCGTGGCATCACCCTGCTGCACAGCAGCTGCTGGGAGAAGTCTTCCTGCTGAGCGATGCTCAGCCTGTGGTTCACCAGCCGCGTTCGCTGCTCTGTGTGGGCTGGGACAGTGCAGCCCCGGTGTCGGGGGCTGCCTCTGCCCAGCTCTCTCTGTGCAGGGTGTCTGCTGACCAGAGCCTTACCCATCACTTCTCACGGGATGGGCACAAACCTCTCCACGTTCACTGCTGGTGCAGCTCTGCTGACACCAATGGCGTTATCAACACGGTGGGAGTTGCCGCTTCTGTTTAACGACAGAGATGAGAGAAGTTTCCTTGACCCCACAGAATCCAGGATTTTCTCATTCTTCTGGTAAATCATGATGCCTCGGGAGGAAGTAAAAGCACAGATGCAATTTAGATTCTCTCCTATTTGCCTTTAATCAGCTCTCTGAGGAAACAGGCTCTGTAGAAAACTGTTGCAAACACTTGGTTATTTCCAGGTTTTTCCAGAATAAGAAAAGAGCTGCGAGACAGAGAGGCAGGGCAGATAAAAAGTGGGAAGGGGCAGGTTTGCAGGATCCTACACCAGTGCTCATTACCAGTAGATGATATTGGTAAGGAGTAGCTGTTCCCCTCAGCAGGTAGAGGGGTGGAGATACGCTGGTCTCACATGTTTGGTGAGGTACATAATGGGGTGCAAGCAAGCAATTTAACAGATGAGACTTTCATAGACTGTGGTATGTCATCTCGAGGAAAGACAAGCAAAACCCAAAAGCATTGCCAGGGCAATGAGAGGTGTGCTCGTGCCAGGATGGGGTCACAGCCTGCTCTGCCTTCATCTGTGCGCCTGTTTCTCTGGAAGAGCAGATCCTTCCCCTGCACATAGATTGGATTTTGGGAGCCCATGGGAAGACTTCATTGCCTCCCAACAATACATCCCTGGAGAGAAGTGGTCGTTTTTACAGACCAGGGATGTATGAATGGCAAACAAATTCCTCAGCTAAAGAAACCCACAGATTCACAAGAAGAAAATGACAGCAGTCTCGAGGGGGACACAGGCTTTGTTGCACAGGGAGAGAGACCGTTTGGGGGCAAACGAACCTTCTCCTTGAAGAACAGCAATGACTCAGCTCTGCCAGCCTGGAAAAACAACCAGATGGAGCTGGGCACTTCCAAGGAAAGCCTTGCTGGGGAGGGGGCAGGAGGCAGTTGCCGCTCATGTCCAGCCTCAGTGAGGCACATGAAGAAGAGAGGTCAAGTGTCCTGCTGCATCTTCCAGCCGGTGGGATAACCTTTAATGTCACTGCACCAAAGCTTTCCTGGCCACCCTGGAGTTGTCCCTGGAGCCCTCGATGTCCTTGTGATCCAGCCGTTGCTGGCAGACAGAGCGGTGGCCCAGGTAAGCCCAACTGCTGCCACTGCTACCACCATCCACAGAGGGGGAAAACCGTGGTGTCTCAGCTTTTCCCAACAGGGCTGGGAAATTAAAATGCAAAGAAGATGATTCGGTATTATCTTAGCTGGGCACACTGAGAAATCATCCGGCTTTTGCATTGCTGCAGAACAAGAGATGCTCTCCGCTGGCAGGGCCTCGCAGCTGCCGCTGCAGAGCCTTTGTTTAAAGAGAAAGAAACTCAGCCACCCTTGGCCCGGTCTGCAAGATCAGCCCCATGCCAACAGATACCTGCGGAGTGACAGAGCATCGCTGCGGAAAGGGCGAGGACAAGGCGCTCTGCACATAGCCGCAGGCTTGTGATGCCAGCGCAAGACAGCAGTGGCATCCCAGGGAGCAGAGCAGAACCTCAGGCTGCTTGGTCCTTCAGACAGCAGCCAGTACTCCCCAGGGGGATGAGAACCATTGGTCTGGGTCACCCATCCGTGACAGTCCTAGCACTGAGCAAACGTGCAGGGACAGCTGGAAGGGCAGTAGACAGAGGGGAAGAAGGAGCAGGTTTCATTTAAAAAACACAGCTGTTGTGATCACTTGAACGGTTCAGTGGAACCGGCCGAAGCCCGGTAGGACCCACAGCTGGGTGAGCAGGTTGTCAGGCGGGCGCTGCGATTGCTACCATGATTCAGCCCCGAGAGCTCCTCTTCCCCACTCCGCGCTGAAGCATCACTGCCGAAGAGATGTCAGGGCCCTATGGGAGAGGCTGTTACGAGACACTCATGGCCATGGCTGCTGCTGGAGAGCTTAAAAAATGCCAGAATTCCCTTTTAGGGGGGATTCTTGCCCTGCTGCCCCAGGAAACCCACACTGGGTGGGCCTACATGGCTGCCACAGCCTCATGGAGCACCTCGAGTCATTTTTTCAGCTGCAAAGCCATTGCAATGCAGCCTCTTCTGTTGGCTGGGGAAGCCACGCAAACTTCCCCGCAACAGAAAAGCCACGCCGAGCTTTTCTGACTGGGAGATGCTACGTGCATCTCCTGAAATGCAGACCTCTGTGCCATTCCAGACTTGACCGAGTCACAGAGCGTGGGCTGATTGCTGGCTGCGCTTGGATTAGCTGTGGAAGGACTTTTAGATCTCATCAAAATATCTGCGGCCATCCTCGCCCCGGGAAACATCACACCAGCCAACGGGAGGCACAGGCAGCCAAGCAGGCTTGCAAACTACCAGTCTGCAGGGAACCAGCCCAGCGCCAGGCAAGATTGTTCTGCCACAGGCAGGCAAGGCAGAGGCAACCGCTGCCTGTACGGGGAGCGAGCAAGCCGCCCGTGAGCATCTGCTCACACCAAAGGCACGCTCTGCACTCTCAGCCTCCAAGACGTCACATCACCAGGTAGCTTGTGCTTGGAGCCAGTGCTGGGATGCTCAGGGCTCCAAGCAAAGTCTCCTTCTTCCATCTTCGAGGAAGCTATTCCTGCCTCCACAAAATAGGATTTGCTTCTCCCACCCTGAGCTGACATGTTTCAGGGAGCAAGGGCTGGCAGATGGCACCATCCCCAGGAGCCCCATCTCCACCGAGAGGCAGGCTGTCACCACAGTGCACGATAGCAATGAGCCCGGGGCTTCTTGACAGCATCAGAGGAGCAGTGAGAGAGCTTTTGGTGCAAAAGTGACAGCACCCTGCAACTTCTGCCACCATGACCGCGCAAGCCCCGCACGTGAGCACTGCAGCTCTATGAAGGAATGTGAAAGAGCAGCTGTTAGGTGGCAGCTCCCTCTTTTTATTTTCTCTTGGAGCAGTTCATCCTCATGCTGCTGGGTGCTGTGTTTCTTAGGACAGGGTCTGCACGGACCAGCCTTGCTGGTCTCTCCCCTTCGTTTCACTTTTGCCCTCCCTTCCATTCTACGCCACTCACCCGTTCGGTTGCGCAGTGACATTTAAGCCTGCTTCGCAGCCTGTTCGACCAGCAGCACCAAAGAAGTCAAGTCAGGCTGAGGTTTGGATCAAAATCCACTAAAAAAAATCCCACCAGCCACCACTTGCAACCAGCACTGCTGCGTTAATGCCAGGAGAGCTATCGGGTCTGCCAACCGCCCAGATTGCCCCGGCAGGTCAGCGTCGCAGGAACTCACGGCCGTTTAGTGCATCCACTGCAGAGTACACCGCGGGGCCTGGGCTTCTGCCAGAGCCCTAGAAATGCAAATTAAACCGTGGCTGTGCGAGGGAGATTTTTGCTATTCCCAGGCTCTAAATGGAGCCGCGTTCACATCTGTCCCCACACGCTGCAGTGTCAGGCGGAAAGCACAGGGATAGGCGTGAGGTAATACTCCAGCTATGTCTTGAAATAAACCTATCTGCAGTTTTAACACTCACCTGTCAGGGGTCCCCTTGGTCCTGCCAGCGTCTGTCTCACTTCTCCGGCTGCCAGGACTGAGGTGGGGTAGTGGACGCTGCCAGGGATCAACCCTGCTCAGAGTAAATCCTTTCTCTGGAGGTGCAGGGGGGCTGCTGGAGCAAATGGGGAGGAACAAGGGAGCTGAGCAGGAGGAGGATGCCAAGGACGGCCTCCCCTTGGTGAACCCTGGCAAAAAGATGCCCACCCTCCCTCCTCCCTGCACCACATCCTGGCAGGGGCCCACGGCATTGACACTGGGGTGGGGAGGTTGGTGGCTTGGCCACCGGCGTTACTACCTGGCCTCTCGGCTTTATGGTGTCGAGAGAAGGCTCCGTGCTGCAGGACCAGGCAACATCGGGCCTGTTGAGTCCAGGTGCCTCATGGGAATATCGCTGCCATCCTCCGTGCCTGCCCGCCTCTGCCCAACGAGGATGCCAACGCTTGCCTTCCTCTTCCGGAGCACCCAGCCTGTCAGCAATGGGACTTGGTCCCGTGTTTCCGCTGCGCACACAGGAGCCCTGGCTTTGCTTTGGGCTTCTGAAGGTTCTTCCGATTTATGGAGAAACATGAATTAACAAAAAAGTACGAACAGTAAATAAGCTCCCCCTGCTTTATATTCAGGCTATCATGACAGGCGTTTGTCTGGAGTGGAGGACACAGTGCTCTCCGTCTGCAACATGTCTCCTTATGGCAGCGCTGGCAAAATTAACAACTTGTTCTACTCGTGGCTGTGAAATTCAGCCTGGGAGGTCTGTCTAGCCCTCCTGACCTCCAGTTTCCCAGCTAAAATAAGTTTTTGTTGCTGCGAGAAGAGCCAGACTCAGTCCCAGCGGTGCTGGAGTTTCTCCCCTGCCCCAGTCTGTTTGTGGGACGGCATCCTCCCCGCTCCCCTCTGCCCGCAGTGCTGCGCAGGGGTGGCAGAGCCAAGGGAAATGGCAGATTATGGAGAAAAGCTTTTTTTTTTTTCCTGGTCTGATTTCAGCTAGCAAATAGTTGTAGACCATCACTTACCCGCTTCCTTCCCAGGCTGAAACCTGACCTGTTCTCATGGCCTGTAATAACATCTCTGACTTAATTCACTGGAGCTGTAGTCATTTGTGTCCAAAAATAGGGCCTAACCTCTTTCCCTGTATGCAGAGGCTGATCCAGGGGGAGGTGAGAGCCCCAGTGGCAATGGAGCCAGCAGCTCAGCCCCAACAAGAACAGGGTGAAAGCCTCCTGATCCTCCCCCAGGTAACCCTTGCGAGCAGAGTGAAAAGAGGTTTCTACAGGGAGAGACTTTAAGGAACACAATTAAAGCATCCAGGCAGCGAGCAGCAGCTCTGCCAAGACCAGAGGAGCGATATCCAACCCACTAGGAACTGCTGTTCTCAGCCCTATGGCTTCGTGCCTCAGTTTCCCCACCTGTGAGCAGGGCTGGACTCAGGGATGGTGGAAGACTTTCCTGGCCCAAGGACAGACCCATCTTCACAGTGATCAGCTGCAGCTCCCCCAGGAGAGGGACAGCGAGAGCCCCTCACCCTGACCATCACTGTTTAAGAAGTGGCTCACAGGACTCACTCAGGGACCGCAGGATCTCCACCCTGCACAGCTGGGAACCAGCGTCCGATCTTGGAGCTGGCACCAAGGCATCTGCAGAGCATCTCACAGGAAGCCCCGGGGCACACGGTGGTAAAAACATCTGTAACAAGATCTGTAACAGCATCTGTAACAGGCACATTAGCAAGGGAAATTAGGCAGGCCAGCCTCCTTGTGTCGTGCAGGTGGTGGTGGGCTACATTTGGGGCAGCATAAACCTGGGTGGGAGCACGCAAAGAAGCTACAAAAGCCTTTTCCCTGGCAGCTGCTGGGCTCTCCAGCATGCAGGGAAGACTTGCTGCTGGGATGCTCCTGGGCCGTGCTGTGGAGGAAGGCCAGCCTTGCTCAGAAACATCCCACCGGGTGCGTTTAAACACCCACCAGCCTCTCGCAGGCAGCGAGAAGCCGCCGATTGTGTCAAGCACCAAATCGCTGTCGCTAGCGCAAGCTGAAAACTGGCTCGAGGTTTTCACCACAGAAATGCCCCCCCGCCCCAGCAGCAAAGAGGAGCGGGTGGGCGTGGGTGGCTTTCTCAGCTGGGCTTCCACCCTCCGCTGCTTTCCTTCCCTGCTACCTCCCGGGGCATCTTCCACCCCTAAGCGACTGCTGAGACCTGGGCGCAAGGATGTTTGTCCTTGCAGCTGGGTGCTCCACTTTCTATCCGCCACGGGACACGCACGGCTGGAGACACTGGCCATTTGGGGACACGGGGAGCGCAGCAAAGCCCCTGTTCCTGGGAGTGGTGTGGATAGCCTGGGCTGTGGGTGACAGACTGGCCGTGAGCAAGGCTGTGTCCTTGAGAGGATGTGAGGATTCGTGGCCTGTCCCATTGCCCCCCTCATCACACCCCTTCTGCTGAAGAACACAGCTGCAGCTGCTCCTGCTAGGAGGTGTAAGACGAAGAGCAGGGGAGGCTTTGCTAATTCACAGCTCCTTCGCACAGCTCACGCTGACTTCCTAACGCTCTGCGAGCTGCTGAAGGAGGTGAGACTTGCTGATACAGCGCAGTATCACGTGCCTGGGGAACAAAGGCTCAAGCTGGGACAGGTCCTTAAAAAATTATGTCTGTGTAAACGAAGCCCATCCTTTGATCAGGGAGAAAAACCTAAAAAAAAAAGCTTGATTGCACTTTTTTTTTTTACCCCCTTCTAGAGTAAATCAGCAATGAAATGATAAGGCCACCTGCAAGCCCCTGCCAACATTTCAGTTGCCAAGGGAAGGGGGTAGCTGGGAGCTGTGGCTCTGGCCGACGGTCCTGCACGCTCCATGCTTTGCCCAGAGGACCCAGGGTTGCAACACTGTGGCCTGAAGCCCTCCCACTATTTGCTGAATTTAGCACAGGATTGAACTCCTCTGGGAGATATAAATAACCCTCAGGTTTATTTCCTTCCTCTGCTCTTCCCCTTTTGGAAAGGAAAAAAAAAAAACCCCACATCATTCATGATGGCCATGATGTAGATCTGTGAAAATCAATCTGCAAATCACATCATCTATGGCAAATTGCTCCACAAATTGACTGCCTGGGTCCCAGGAGAAGGCATGTGGGAGGGAGAGAAAGCCTGGCTTAGGCCCGGCTTTAGCAAATAGCCGTGCATCTTTAACCCTTATCCCTATTCCCTCTCCCTTGCACCCCAAGCAGCATCCGTACCTTTGCTGGAGCAGCCTGCCGGGTGCGTTGCGCCCGTGCCCTGCTCCTTACAGCAGCTCGCTCACGCCCTGGACCGCTGCAGAGACAGCCAGCTCTTCAGCCCTGCAACAGCTTTGGGCTGAGTGCGCCGGGTGATTTCTGACTGCAGATCCCTGCGGCTGGGTTTCCATCCGCTTGCCCAGGCTCTTCCCTGCCCTGTGGCATTTAACCGGGAGATGGGGAGAGACAGCGGTGAGGCCAGCCCTACCCATCTCCTTGCTCCCTGCTGCCTGTAAAGCCAGAGGTGACACAAAGCAGGTCTCTGAAAAAAATCTCCCCCCTCAAAAAATTTACCAGCTCCCTCTTCCGTGTGCTGGTAGGCGTCAGTTTCCAGGGCAGCCCATGGTATTTCACCTGTTCACATGGTAAATGCGGCCAGTGCAAATGTGCAGCACTACGTCACCGAGCAAGCAAGATCATTTTCAAGAAATGTAAATAAACGAGAAGAATAAAAAAATAGAGGTATTGAACCAGGCTGGGCTGTTCAAGCCCTTCAGGGAGGACAATCCACGTGAGAGCATCCCACTTCCCAGGCTGGTGCTGGAAAGGAGCAGTGGTCGCATGTGCTTGCTCGTAGTGGGGTGCTCATCCATGGGGGGATGCTCACCCGTGGGGGGGACGCTCGCCCAGGGAACCATCTCACTGCCAGCCTGTGACCCAGCAATGCCACGTGGCTCCCGGCATGAGTAAGCACCAGCCCCACTTCAGAGCGCATGCACATCCTTGGCACCAGGAGAGCACGCTTGTAAGTACCACCGGAGGAATGAAAGGAAAGCGGAGAGGACAAGAGCCACCCCCAGCCTCTCCTCTCTGAGCCGTCAGCTGTGTCCCCAGAGGGAGAAAACCCCGGCCCACTCAGCCTTGTACCTGGAACTGGAAAAAGGAAGACAAAAGGTTTCACTCTTTCAAGATTCCCAGTCCTTTCCCTCTTGTCCGTTCCTCCCCCCAGGGGCTCGGGTTTGAGTCCAGTAGCCTTCCATCCAAGTTTCCCTTGTTTGCTGGAAGAGTGAGTGTGGCCATCACCAGGTGTTTGACCGAGGGAGCATTTGAGTGCCCAAGGACTGGAGCCACGCTTCCCTCGCAACCCCCTTGAGTTGCATAATTGCTGGCATCTTGCCTTAAAAATAGTTCGAGGAGCCTTTAGGGAAGAGCCGCTGCCCGTGGAGTTACAGATGCACCCAGCACCAGGTGCCTGCCTTTGTCTTTGCAGGGGACAGCAGGAGGAAAGCAGGGCAGAGAAAGAGAAAAGAAAAAAAAAAAATCTAGTAAGGTGATGCCTCTTCCTGGGAAGGATCTTTTCCCAGGAAGAAGAGCCAGGTTACGGGGTGATGATTTGCAGCCGTCCCAGAAAAAGGAATGCTCATGGCCCCCAGGGACCTGGACGCAAGATGAGCTGTGCACAATGCTCACTGCGATGCCAATACTGTGGGTAGTGACTGGTCCCGTCTGCTGAGAGCCCACGAGAGACCTGGGCAGCTCTGCAGGGACCTGGGGCTGGAAGGGCCCTGGAGTAAGCACAGGCCAGGTTTTGGTGCTTCTGGTGGCCCCGTCCCTCATGGCGCCCTCCCCAAGCCCCGGCAAGAAGGAGCAGCCCCAGTGCTTCTGCCAGCCCCACGCCAGCAGCATCTGTTTCTGGGGTACTTTTGTTCCCGATTTATCTCCTGTCTCCTGGAGCTATTCTAAGCAGGTACAATCTGCATTACCATTGTTATTCAGATGATGTATGGATAATTTTAACCTTTCTGTTCCATTTGTCAAGGGGCTTTTTTTAGCCTCTGTGCCTGCCAAGCAGAGTGCCGGCTCTCCGGCAGCAAAGGCTCCCCGTTTTGCAGCACCCGTTTTCCTTGCTGGGGTGAAGCTCTGCTTTCCCTGCATTGCTCAGGTATCCTTTTCATGGCCCTAAATATATCGGGGGATTTGGGGAAAGGCAGCAGAGGAGGTTAAGCACTCAGCTAGAAACATCCATCACTCAGCCTGGTACCAGCCTCCACGGGACGTCCATCAGAGACCTGCACACTTGGTCCGGCTGTCAAAGCCTTTAGGGCCGTTCACACTTCAGAAACACACTCCAAAAAATACTAATGCAGGATGGACTTCTGGCCCACACAGGAGGACGTCCTTTCCTTAAACTGCTTCCAGCACCCGTGCAAAGCCCTCAGCGACGAAGAGGACATCACCACCCTGCAGAGCCTTCCCCACAGTCGGGGATGCAGACCACTTTTTTGGCTATAAAATGGGAATGTGCTTCCCAGCCTGAAAAACGCTGGGTTTTGCCTCCAGCCCCTGCCTATCACTACATCCATCATCTTGGGCGACGTCTCTCAAAGCCAGGCCATCTCCTGGGCAATGTCCCTATGGAAGTGTAAGCTTCCCACTGAAAACATACTTTTTATCACTTCATGAGCCAAAGGATTGAAAACCAAGCCTGACAGCATTGGGGAAATAAAGGGAAAGATGCACAAAGTGAAGGGCAACGTAAAGCCAGTTCCTACAAGTCACAACTTTTGGGCTTGGTCCTTGGTGGCACCATGCAGGCAGCAGCACATGGGAGACAGGGTAAGCTCAGCTCAAGGTGGTCCAGCTGAGCAATGCAATTGCCTTCATCCTTCCCTGAGCTCTTATTGGCAAAGCACCCTCCCATCACTGGGAAAGAAGAAGAGTCCTGCTGAAAAGCCATAAAACATCCCTGTCACCGTGCTCAGCCTGCAGACTGCCGCAGGCTGCCAACTCGCCCCTGACTGCCGGAGAACTTTCTGTGCTTTAAACAGCGCTGCAAAAAAAAGAAATGTAAGACCTGACTTCAGCATCTTTGCTTGACAACTCACCCGTGAGCTTTGGACCAGGCGACAGCATCTGAATCTGCTCGACACCTCCCAGGTGCAGAGGGGTGCCCAAGGTGTCTGAATCCCAGGCTGGTGCTCCCTTGTGTTTCTCCAGCAACACAATGCTCTCAGCTTCTCCCAGCCTGTTTGCTGCAGTGCCGCTGTTAACGGCTCCTCAGGCTCCGGGGCCCAGCCCCACTGGTGCCCCCAGATCCCCGGTGCCTGCCAGCCAGCATGTCTGGAAGCAGCCAGGCACGAGGCACAGCTCTCCCAGGTGACAACCCTTCCCAAATGTGCCCCCCACCCTGCCCGGGGACTGTAGGGATGCCAGGGCAGCAGTGGCAGGGGATGGCCCCTGTGCCCACGCTGGGGAACATCCCATCCCAGCTGTGTGCTGCCCCCTCCCTACCCTGGGGACTTTCTGTGGGGGTCCAGCATCTCACTGGGGGTCCCCTCCGTTGCGGGGGGGGGGAGGTGCCAATGAGACGGGATTCTTTACAACAAGGTTTTATTTTTCTTTCCTTTTGACAAAAAACATTGAAGTTGTACATTTTTGTCAGTCAGTTCGGTTCAGCATTTGGGTCCGAACGAGCGCGTTATGTTACAACATTCTGCCCCAGTGCCTGGGGAATGAAGGCAGAGCATCTCACACCCACCCACCCTCCCTTGGCCCCCAGAGCTGCCAGCCACATGCCTGGGGGGCTCTGCCCTCCAAGGCCTCATGGAGGGACAGGAGGATAGGGCTGGGACAGCGGGGCTCCGTGCTCCGGGGCTGCCTCATCTCCCCACACACCCTCCGCAGTCCTCCCAGGAGCTTTGCAGTGCTTCGAGCCCAGTCCCAGCACCAAACTGGGAACCAGATGCATGCTACTGGTGATTTCCTGCTGGGGCAGGGGCTTGTCCGTGCAGGCAGACATTTAAACACGTCTTGCCCTTTCTCATCCTCCTCTCCCATGGTCAAGCACAGCCAGCAGCCACCGACGGCGAGCGCACTGGCAGATCCCTGGCAGCTGAAGATGTCCAAAATGCCACGGACGAGAGATTGTACAGCAGCAAAGTGAGTCCAACGGCTTGAAAAGCGAGACGCAGGCTGCAACGGCGCCTTGGGGCTGTTTTTCATTCCCCCTTGGCGCAGTCTTTTCCGTGCTTCTCCTGGGGGTTGCTTTTGGTTTCAGAGACGTGCTTTGGAGGTGCCACCTTGTCCCCACGTGTCCCTGCCTGCCCTCCCACCAATGGGAGCAGGACCGTGGCTATTGCAGGAGAGACAGGAGCAGAACATTTTTGGGCCCCCACCCTCAGGAAAAAAGGGGCTCTGGTTTGCTTCATACAGTTTCAGTACATTAGTAAAACACAAGTCTTACATGCCAAAAAGCTCAGGCTCGGCTGCCGCAGCACACTGCCACACGTGGGTGCACCTTGAGGGGCTCTGCCCTAGCCCGCGCCACCACTGCAGAGCATCCCCACACATCGCTCACTGGCCCCGTTCCAGGGCTGAGGAAAGAAAAATGCCCAAATCTTGAAATCCGCATGAAACGTGCCCCCGCTTCGAGAGCATCCCTCCCTCCCTCCCACCCAACAGGCACAGACACAAAAAGCCGCCTCCTCCCCTCCCCGCGGGCCGTTACTCAGAGCCCGGCGTATTGTCAGACACCTTTCTGCATTTAGAAGTAGACGATGCTAGCACCTATATTTAGAGTGGGTACGGCATCGCCGCCCCCAGCCCCACTGCATCCCTGGCCCTGGCCCCCACGTGGTCCCTGTCAGGCCTGGCTCCCTCAAACTCCAATGCAAGGACCAGTGCTCAAGCAGCTTCGGGTGGAAGCCACAGACTACTCATAGATGGCTGGAAAGGGACAGGAGATGCCCATGCCACCCAACCAGCACCAGGGACCTTCCCAACAGCTGCGCGGGGCAGGCCTTTCCCCCAAGCACCCAGATGGAGGGATGCAGGAGCTGAGCCAGAGCAATGGAGAGGGCTCCCTGGGGACTTTTTGGATCCTTTGGCAGCTGGAAGCGTCTGTTCAGGAAGCGTGGGGCGAGCAGGGACAGCAGAGGTGCCACCCACCAGCAGGGACTGATCAAGGCAGCAGGAGGTTTTGGCCCCATAAGCAAAACTGGCTCCTTGGGCTTGCAGAGGGCAGCGTGACCATTAAGAAGAGGGGGTTTGGTCTGTGACTGAGCCCAGGAGCAAGCCTTTGCAGCTGGTGGAACTTGCTTCTGGCAAAGCAGAGCTCCTCTGGGGAAGCTCACAAAGTGATCGGAGCAGGGGCTGATCTGCACATGCAGGAGCGGGCAGTTTGTGCCCATAGATCTTTTGGTCAGGAGAAGACATAGGTTATCCAGGACCAAAGCAGATCCTGAGGCAGCTGGAGGGGCTGGAGAACGGCCCCAAGGACCTGGACCACAACAACCCGCAGCGGAGAAAAGCCACAGGCAACAGGAAGGGCAGGATGAGGTCTGAAGGCCACGTCCCATCTCGACACGCATGGCCACGCCTTGTCCAACCACACAGACCAGACCCCCAGCCTGAGAAGCAGGCCCTTCCCTGAGTCTCCAAAGGCAGAGCCCTCCAGCTCCCCAGAACCACACTCACGCTGATGACGGACACAACTCACAGCAGAAACATGCCAGTGATCGCCAGGGCGAGCCACCCATCACCACAAGGCCACCAGCATCTCCCTGGGGCTGGCAGGCAAAGCATCACACCACAGCCAAGGGCGTGCGCAGGTCATTAGAGCTGACAGCACACGATTACCTGATTAATTAACGACCGGTGCTGGAAGGTGGCCCTGTACTGCATTTTCAGTAATTGCAGGAGGCGCGAGCCACCCTGCTCATCCGCCGGACAACGCTCGTCTCCCACTGCCCCGCCGGCTCTCGGACACCCACCTGTCCCCGTGCCGGGGCCGTGGGGTTTGCAAACCCAGGCACCCCCCTGCAGCCCCCCTCCAAAAGGGGCTCCAGGCCCTGGGAGTGGGCAGGGGCCATGGCTGCAGGGGAAACCGAGGCAGGGGAGGTGCCGAAGTTGGGCTCCTCTGCCAGGAGGACAGACCTTAGGGTACCGTCATGCACGCACAACATCTTCTCTCCCCTGCAGATATGGGAATCTTCTTTTCCTGGGAAAACACAGCAAACAGGCCTCTGAGAGGTTTGCCATCGTCCCCTCAGCACCGCTGGTGCCAAGCGAGCCATACCCCCAGGGACAGCCCTGTCCTTGCCCCTTCAGCATCCCATTGGCACCGCTGGCAGCAGAGCTGCCCGAAGGCCCCTCACCACAGCCACCTCGAACAGAGAAAATGCAATTCCCACTGCCGGAACCATGTGGGACGGGGTGAGGGGAGCGGTGTGATGTTCCAAATGCTCTGCCACAGCGATGGGTGTGCATGAGTGCCCTGGGGAGGCTCAGTCCTGCCCCTGCCAAATGGGGTGCGGGCTGTAAGACCCCCAAGGGGTTCCCCAGCATTGTCAGATAACTAGAACAAATCCATGTATGTGTATATCTTTATATATACAGCATATAAATCTATATACACACACATACCGTATGTACACACACAGGCACACCTAGAGTTCTCTGTATATAAATAAATATAGGTTGGTGGGAGGCACGATACATTCGGCAGCGCTGAGCCCCTGACTGCCCTGCTCACACCTGCCCCAGTACAAACCAGTTGGCTTTGGTTTTGCCCCCACCCCGGCAGGCAGAGCCGCTCCAGTCTGCCCAGTTGCACCTCGACTCCTCGGCCCTTGCACCCCGCCATCACACCTTGCTCCTTTCCCGGCCTGGATGAGACCCTCGGGGAGGGAAATTCAAAGCCACGGCAGCACGAGCCCGAGCGACGGAGCAAGGGGGGCCCCCGGTACCCCCTTGCTGGGACTCTCCGGCCTCAGGGAGCGGAAAACCATCGGGATGAGCCTTCCTGGTCGTCCCGCGCGGGGCAGGGAGTGGGGCCATGGCTGGAGGGGGCTGTCACTTGCCCCCCAGCACGGGCGCCTGGTCGGGCTGCTCTGCCACCCATCAAATGTTTCTCTGTGCAGAAAAAAAAAGTGATAGTAATAAATGAAAGTCGACAGATTTTAATTTTTTTTTTTTTGCACAAAGACTTTTTTTTCTTTTTTTTTTTTTTCTGTCTCCTCCTTTCCCCTCCATTCTGGTCAGTTTGGTTTTCTCCTTTTCCCCAGGACTTGGTTTTGGTTTGGTTTCATTCCCAGGCGTGGCGAAGAGCATGCATTGGAGAGGGGCAGGGCGGCGGCAGGGTCAGGGCAGGGGGGGAGCTGAGACGGGGCGAGGGGGCAGCTTCTAGCACTTGTCATCTTCCTCGGTGTCGCTGAGCACGTCGATGCTGGCCCCGCACATCATGCCCTGCCCTGCCCCTCGCCTCCGCCGCCGGTAATGCCCGTTGGGCATCTGCCAGCTGTGCCGCAGCGGTGGGGCCGAGCCGATGGTGTTGGAGCGGCCGAGGCTGGTGGCGACGGCCGCCTCGAAGGTGAGCGTCTCCTCCTCACCGCAGTCTGAGGCATGCGAGTCGTCATGCAGGGCCAGGTAGGGCTCCGAGATGTAGCGTTGTGGGGTGGACTGTCGGCTCTGCTTCCCCACTGGGGAGCTGGAAGACTCGGTCAGGCCGGCAGCGTTGGGATCCAGGGTGGAGGAGAGGAGCGGGGAACCCCCTTCGCTCTCCTCAGGGGGTGGTGAGGTGTCTCCAGCGTGTCGCAGCATGGAGGCGTAGGAGAGGAGGGGACGCGGCTTGGGGGGAACCGGCGGGAGCTGGCGGCGGCCTCGCCGGGGGGTGCTGGTGTCCGAGATGGAGGGGATGGAGCTTTCGCTCAGGGAGCCCGTTCCCTGCAACACAGCAAGATACGATGGTGAATAAGGGCCTGAGCTTTCTGGAGCATCCTCCCGGCTTGAATGTGGCCCTGCCACTCCTTCGCCTGCCCCATCCCTGCCTTCGGGGTCTGCTCCAGGGATGAGGATGGCGTCTGCTCTTGGTGGTCAAAAGTAAAAAGCACCCGCAAACCCACTGCGGGAAGAGCTAACAGCTCACCAGCTGCTGGGGCAGCATCTCCGTGGGCTTCAAGCACTGGCATCTCCAGGCTTGTGCAGCTGGGACACCTCAATCTTGTCACAGGGTGCACACCATAGTGGTGAGAGGATCAACGTGAAGATCCATCCCTCTCCCCAAATGCTCTGATGGGTGCCTGAGCAGCCCCAAACTGCTCAGCTCACAGAGGACATGGAGATGTCACCATAGGGAGGAGATGGCCCAGAGCTCCTGGAGTTGGGGCTTATCTTCCCAGTTTTGGCAAGGAGCTTGTTCTACACCTCCCTTTGTGCTTAGGAAGGGAATTTTGTCACCCACCTGCCTGTTGGGTGTCTGCGACCTGCCTTCGCTGGGTGACCGGGACTCACGCTGCCGCTCTGGTGACTCGTCGTGTGCCTGTGGACTCCTCTCCTCTGAGTTGCAGCGGGATATGTCGGGGGACAGCAAGTGCTTGCGTTCTTTGGATCGGCCCCGCTCCCTGCCACCCGAGCGATGCCCGTCGGACCGGTGGCCTGCAGGATATCCCCATCAGTCCCCACCGTCCCCTCCCCAGGAGTGAGGGATGCTCAGCTGGGGCTTTTTTTGGTATGGGTGCAGGATGAGGCCACCCGCCGTTGCTCACCCGAGTCGGCGTTGAGGCGCCGGGCAGAGAGCTGGAGCGAGGAGTGGTAACTGCGCCGGCGGGACTTGTAGGTGTTGTCGCTGCTGCGCTCCATGGAGAACTCATCCAGCCAGGAACTGTTGGTGCGCTTGTCCCGGATGGTGGAAAACGATCTTCGCATTGAGCTGGTGTCCGTCACCACCTGCAAGCAACCCCGGCCGGCCGGGGAGGGGGTTGGTGCCAGGCAGGGCTGGGGGGGGATGGCAGTCGAGCAATTACCAGTTTACCCATTATCACTGGCACACCAGCCTCGAAGGATGGGGAGATTCAGGATGGGGGGGTGGCCAGCCCCAGCACAGCCCCTCCAAATAACCTCTGCACAAAGTGGGGGTGGGAGGAAAGTGGGGTTCAGCTTTTATGCTTGTTTGCTCCCCTGCCCCAGCCGGCTGGGAACTGTGCTCCCCGAGCAGAGCTGGTGACTGTGACTCAAGCCAAGGTGCTGCGGGTCGAGGGACACGGCGGGGATCAGGCCGTTGCTCCCCAGGCTCTCTCAGCATCCCTCCCCGCCATGAAAACAGGACCAAGTAGAGAAAGCAGAGATATCAAAGAAAAAAAATCATTGAGAGAGGGGGCACTCCCCAGTGCCCCTCACTCCATGCTTATCTTCCTGTCTGGTCCTCCTCACTCCTCCTTTATTCCCGCATCCCCTTCCCCTGCACTCATTCCCTCTCTCCCCACTCTTACTATTGTTTTGTTGTCCCTCTCCTTTCCTTTCTCCCATCCATGCTTCTCCTTTCTACCTTCTCCCCTCCTAGCTTGTGTTCTCAGACATTTTATGGAAAACATCACCTCCTCCTATACTTTCCTTTGCTTTTTTTCTAGCAGCTTTTTGCCTCTGCAGCCTCAGGCTGTTCTCCCTGTCTCCTCTCCTTGCACTGTACCCTTTCTGCTCCCAAATGGTCGATAAAGCCCACAAGGCAAAGCCTCACTTCCTCTTCGCGCCCCACCAAAGTGCCACGACATGTCACACCAGCACCGACACCAGGACCTCTGTGAGAAAGCAGACCCAGAGAATTCACAGCGAAACCAAACTCCGTAAGAGCGTCTGTGCCTCGGTAGAGGCCAAGTACGAGACAGAACAACAGAGAAACCAGGCAGACAAACGAGGAGGTGACATGTGGCCTGGGTTCCCTTGGACAGACAGAGAAGCGTGTGTGTTGGGACAATGGGAAAGGAAGGAAAAGGTGTTTCATCACCTGGGAAGTCATCTGACAGCCGGGCAGGGACGCGTCAAACCTCAGCCAGTGCCCGTGGCTGGAGGAAAGGAGGGGTATCCCACTGCATGGGAACCCCACAATCTCCCAGTGTGGCCCTGCCCAACTGCGGACCTCCCACATGAGCTAGAAGATTGATTTCCCTGGCTCCTCTCTGCTGCCCATGTCCCTCATATAGGGGGACAGCAGCTCTCCTACTTGTGCAGCGTCCCAAAAGATGGGGAGATGCTCCCATACCAGTGTGGTGGGGAAGCTGAGGGGCTCACGGGATTTTCCCAGCAAGAAGAGAAGCCCCAGTGTTACCTGGTAGGCTTTGCTTGGACCTGGCACCCGTGGTGGCTTTGCTTGGTTTTACCTGGGGATCCACAGTGAGACGAGGCATGGAGGAGGCCCTCCCAGAGACAGCGTGGTCCTGAGTGTCCACGGGAAGGTAGCTGCCACGGTTAGAGGGCTGCACTCTTTGAAACTCCCTAACCTCTGGCTCCTGGAAACAAACACACAGCCAAGCTCTTGGGATGGGGTTGGAGCAGGGCAGCACGCGGCTTCTGTCCCATTTGCAGGGGACAGCCCTGCTCGCTTAACCGGGGGCAGAATTTTAGTGGGCCAAAAAGGGAGGCTAAGACACATGTCGCCACTGAAAAATAATCTCCGATTCACAACCCATTGATCGTTTAGCCCAGGTCTGGTGCTTCAGGCTTGCCCAATGGTCAATTCATCTCACATCTCTTCAGTGGCAATGGAAATCCTGCCTGGATCTGATGATGCCCCACCTGCCCAGGCTTTAACTCCTCCTCCTTTTGCCAGAAGGGGACAAACACATAGGATTTTCTCTCTCACCCTGCTTTACAGGCTTTCTGGCCACATCCCCATTAAAAGGAAGCATGCTACACGTGGCACCTTTGCGCTTTGGTTAATTCCCAATTTAGGGGACTCTCTTAACAGGACATGGTGTCAAGGAGATGGGCAGGGAGCGGCCCTGGAGAACTGCTAGAAGGTGACTTTATGGGGAGGGTGTCTCATCTGTCACCTCCCCGCTGGCAGGGCGGTGGTGTGGGTCGGGGTGGCCGGGGCAGGGGATGCCCGCCTGCACAGTACACAGCTCACACAGACCCTGGGGACACGGACCAGGCTGGAGATGCACAGTGGTACGACACTGCATCCGACAAGCGTCGGAGTGGTGCGCGGACGCACACACACAGACACGGAGAAAGATATATACAGATATGTATATATACACACAGACAGACACTGCTGCTGCCGGCCGGCACGTGTGTGAGGCCGGAGGGGCGCGCTCCCAGTTGAGACAGTTTGACAGTTCGGTTTGGGATCGGGAACACCAGCACTTGACAACAAAATGAACATGAACCCGAAAACATCAGATACCATCACTCAGCGTGGGGTAACCCACTGAAATGAGCGCTCAGTGGAAAAAAAGAGCAGCCTGTGAAGAGAAGGATATTTTACTGCAGGACATCGGACCCTGGTCACAGCTCTCGCTCCAAAAGCGCTTGATGCTACCTGGCACCACCGGCCAGGGCCGGTCCAGGGAGGGCTGCATCCCCAGTGTCTGGGCAGAGGCAAGGGGCCAGAGCCCCAGCTGGGGGACACCTGGGGATATTTATCTCCTGCTTGCATCCACATGTGACCCAGTGGCTGCCATCTCCCCGCTGTGTTCGCTGCCACAGGGGCAGGGAGCAGCGTTTTACCGCCAGGCCGGCAGCCCCACACCTCCCTGTGCCCACCAGCATCCTCACTGGGACTGCAGGTGAGCGCCCACCCGGCAGCGCGTGACTTTACCAGAGACTGGTGCTCCTGGAACTGCCCGTGGGCTGGATCCATGCACGCCAGCTGGAAGATCTCCTGTGGCGACAGCGGGCTCAGCGAGGGGAACCCGCTCCGGCTGCTCCTGCAAAGATGGTCCAGCTTCAGAGAGGCCACAAGCCAGGTGCTGCCATTGCTGGGCATCGCCTCAGAGCTGGGAAGCCCCCTTGCTTGCCCCCCAGGCTGTCAAGGCTAAAACCTCCAGAACAAACGTCATGCTTTTTGGAGAACTGAAGTAGTGCTCCAGGTCCCGTGACAGCAGGGATGACATCCCAAGCACAGGTCTAGTGACTCCCACCATCTCATTCCCACCAGCCAAGGTGCTGGGGTCTCCCACCAACCCTGCTGCTCAACAACTCCCAAGATTCAGGTCCACCTCAGACCCTCCTACTAAGGAAGGGATGGTCCTGCAAGAAGAGCACCCATGCAGACACCTGGCCATCTCCTCAGCAACCTCCACTGCTGTTGGTGATGCTGATGCATGCCAGCTACCTGAGACCCTGCAAAAGCTTTGAACCAGGAGCTTTCCACCCTGGAGTGGGTTTCCCCTGCTCTCGACAGCTTTGCTGCATCCCAGCACCAGCTCCAAAGAACAAAACAAGGGCCACAAGAACAGAAAAGTGGCAAGACTACCTCCCTTCTTTTCAGAGCAATACTCACAGGCCTGAAAGCGTGTCTTGTTGGAGGTAAGGCAGAGCCTTCGCGTTCGAGATGATTTCCTGTGGCAAGGAGGATGGCTCCATGCGCTGGAACATAGGGGCGTTTTTCTGTATTGAAGAAAGGAAGAAGCTGAGGCTGCTGGAAACACAGATGAACATCCAATGTTTCACCAACCAAGCCCCCACCACTCAGGAAGGCAGTGGCACGCTCATGTTTGCTGTTGGGGACTGAGGATGCATGTAGTTACCAAAGCCCAACCTGTACGACCACCTTTATCCCTCCGCTGCATCCCACGCAGCTGGCTGCACGTTTGGTCAGGGCATGGTAGGAAGGTGTGAGGGTGCTCTGAACTCCCCTCTTCTGCTCACCACGCGCCCTCGCTGAGCCTCACCTGCTCCTCCAGCTGCTGCCGCTGCTTCTTCGCTTTGCTCTGCTTGTAGTAATCCATGATCATCATGGCTGCATATATTTTGCCAACAGTCAGGTCAGAGGCTGAGAGCATAAGAGGGGAAGGGAGGGGAGGTGACACTTCTGTCTTAACAGAAACAGCAGGTCCTGTCAGCACCAGCGCGGATCTCGGGAACAGCCCTGCTGTGGGATACCCTGTGACCCTCAAACCCCGCTCACCACTCCAAAAGAGAGATGAACATTCCACATGGAGATAAAATGGGTGGAAATGGCTTGAAAGCATTGTCATAAACCGTGAAGACACATGCCTTCATTGCATCATCATATGTAATGGAGCAAGCAATGCTCAGGCTCCTGCCCTTATATACTCCAGAGATTATGATTTACAGGAGACTTTGGGTCTGGTAGGAGTAGATCTTTGCAAACTGGGCATTTTTCAAGAGGGTTCCCAAGCAGCCAGGCAGAGCAAGGCAAAAGCCAGCCTGTAGCAACACAACCCCTTTTCCTACTTCTCCTTCAGCTGGGGATGGGTCTGACCAGTCCACATCTCCCCTTGGGAAGGAGCTGCTGCAGGTACGATGGGAACTTGGCAGTGATGACAGCCCCTGCAGAAACTCACTTTTTGGCATGGGTACCAACAGGTCAAGCATCTTCTGGGACAGGTGAGGCCAAATGGTCAGGATCTCCTTTTGAAGCTCTGAGTCTAACTGCTGCCAATCTGCACCACCTTGAACAGCAGGAGGGGAAAAAAAAGTGGCCCATGTACATCAAGACCTGGCACCACGGTCTGACTAAAGCCACCCCTTTCCCATCCAGAAGCGAGGTTCACAAGCAGCAACCAGCTCTCCCTGGGCTGGGAAGGCCATCTTGCATCAGCAAGCCTGGTCTCCTGCTCTCGATGGGAAACTTTCCCTACTATCCCCTCCATATGTGCCTCCATCTCCCCATCCCCTGCCCTCCCACTCAAAGCTGCCATATTCAAGCTCGCTTTCGGCCCATCTCTGCGGCTCCAATCCTACTCCAGCCCACACACACCTGCTGCTGCCCCACTTTCTCTTTTCTGGGGAGTGGATCATGTGCTGGTGAAAGAGCCACTGCACTTGGTTGAAATTCTTAAATGTTTGGCAATGCTGTGCAAGGACAGCAGAGCTCTCTGGCCAGCGGTGAAGGGATTTGCTGAGCTTAGGAAGACCCAGGCTCAAAGGGAGTTGTCAACACATGCCGACCAGAGACATCGGAGACCAGGGCAGCTCTGCCGAGCTGTAGGAGACCCAGGTTCAAATCTCTATCTAGAGGGGCTTGAACCCAAGGAGCTGTGTCAGCACTGGCCTTTTGCAGGTATCTTGCCCTGGGTTGGGTTTTCTTCTAACAGCTTAGCTGATCCCAGTGGATGTTTTATTGAAAATGGCATGTTTCTGCAGAAAGCTTTTGATCTGATGAATCAGAGCATCTCCAGCAACAACAACAAAGCAAGCTTTCCAGCTCTGAACGTTTTATCTTCCCCAAGAGAGAGATTTCTGTTCTCCAACACTTGGAAGCCAAGTACATGTGATCTTTTCCCTCCTTGGTTTGGTTTTGTACATGGAGAGGAAAGGGAATTCTCTCTCTCCCCCTTCACACAGTGGACATCAAGTTGTTTCTGCTCTCTAGAAGCAGCTTCTAGTAGAAAACTGGCCACCTCTTCCCTAAAGAAACAGAGTTTTTATAGAGAGCAGTAGGAATTTGCCTTTCCATCCACACCTGGGCAGCCAACTCCAATTTGGCTGTGATGTCCTCAACCTGCCCAAAGGATGAGTGCTGGTCACTCTGACACCCTCCTGGCCCTGGCCCCTCTCAAACCCACCGACCTCACCTTTGGCAATTTTGATGTCCAAGGCCGTGCGTATCAGCGCCATCAAGGTGGAGGTAAAATGGACTGTCATGTCCTCGGCCACGGGCATGTTCATCAGCACCAGTCTCTGCGCAAGAGAGAGAAGAAAACAGCGGACGGAAAACAATATCGAAAAACACATCGACCAGGCTGGAGGAAAAGAAATTAAACATTAAACAAAAGGGGAAAAAATAATTAAAAAATAAAAAGCAACAAACAGTGTCAAAACAGCACAGCCAAAAAAGAAGGGCAAGGATCACCCCACCACCCCCCCGGCTCCTTCCACCCCAGGACACCGGCTCACTGCCTTCCAGGGCTCCTCCTGCACTCCAGGAGCGGCCCCTGAGCCCCACTCCCCACAGCACCAGGGCTGCCACGGCACCTCCTGGCACTTTTGGGAAGACACGCCTGACCCGTCAGGGATGCGGGCGTGCGGAATGCTCAGGAAAGGGGAGAGGGGGGCTCAGGTTTCCGTTCCCAGGCGGTTTGGCTTTCCAGCTCTCAACCCTTCCCACCTGGGGCAGGGGAGAGGAGGGTCCCTAACCTTCAGGGACTTCAGATCGGCTGGATTCCTCTAGCATGCTACATCCTGGCGCTCCCTTTTTTGCGTCTTTCAGAGATGAAGTTTGCCAGCACATGCACAGGGTCCAAATTATCCAAGGGTGGGGAAGGGAGGGAGGGGTGGAAGAAGTGCAGAAGGAAAGAGAGAAGGGCATCCAAGGCAGGTTAGACACGCCATGCTCCTTCCCCACCCTGGGCAGGCGGGGTGCAAACCGAAGTGACCAGATCCACTTTCCAGAGAGTATATTTTGCTTTGTGAATCCCTTGGGTCATCCCTTCCCTGCTTGTTCCTTTTCACCCAGCTTCTCATGTCCTTTCCCTGCCTTCAAGCCTCCCTTTTTTCTCCTGGAAAAGTGTGATGGTGGATGTATGCATGTGTGAACAAACAGGAGACAGCTGGAGAGGTGGCAGCGTGTTTACGAGTGTGCAGAAGTCCCCCCTTCGCTAGCCCGGAACGCTGCCGAAAGGCCCGCAGGCAGCAGCCCAAGGCCAAGAAAACCTTCAGTTTGCTCCAGACCTGGGCAACACATTGCTCTGTAGCTCCAGGTCTTGTCCTAACAGCTGCTACCCTCCACAAAGCCACACAGCTCCCACACCACATCCTTCAGGGCTTCCTGTGCTCCTGCTCAGCGCCTATGCAGCCAGGAGCACGCTGTGCCTGCGCCATGGGCCGACTGCCGGCCACCGTCCCAGGAGGAACGGTGGGGTAAAACTCAGAGACACCTTTTGAAGGCATCTGGCTTTGCCTCACTCAGGCTATCCTTGGGATAGCTCATGGCAACGCGCCTGGCTCCTCATGTTCTGCAGAACTGCTCCTTCGGGATACGTCCTCACTGCCCGCTTGTTTCCCATCTCCATGGGCTTTAGCCCCATTTCTGTGCTGGCCAGGACAAGGATGGTTCCAAGCCCAGGGGATGATCTTCATTCAGTGAGCTCCTGGGGTCATCCCAGCCTCCTAACTGTGCTATGGGCTTGCTCCTCACATCTTCTCCAACCCTCCCATTCCTACACTACTGCTGAACCTGCCCCTCCTCTTCCACCGGGGTCTTCCACGTCAGAGCTCCCTGGGATTGCAAGTGACCACGGCAGCATCACGTGCGTGGGCAGTGGAGACAAGCCAGCGTGGCCAGGACTCTTCTGAGCACACGAGGCTCCCCAGGAGCGAGCTAAATACACGTTGGAGGCCCCCAACGCCTCCCCAGCTCCCCCCCAAAAAAGCCCCACCTCCCTCAAGGCCCAGCTCCTGCTCAGGTCTAGCCCCCGTAGAAGGAAGGGTTGATCTACCTTATAGGCCACTTTGGAAGGACATCTCTTGCCGAGGCCTAGCGGTGGTGACATAAGAGTCAGCATTTCATACATCTCAGTGTAATGGATTCGGCCACTGCTCATGAAGGGGGAAGGGGAGGGAGGGAGATGCAGAGAGAGAGGAGGCATTCCCAGAGAGCAGAAAAACGTACAAACAAAAATAGTACAGGAAAACAGGAGAGAAAAAACAAACGGACAAACAGGAAAAGAACAGGAAACCCGTTAATCAAGGCAAATCATAAATGAGAGTCTGTCCTGACGTGGATTTATAGCACTGCTCACACAGACCCAGGAATGCCGGCAGAAAGCAACTCACCCCTCTCCTCTCTGCTGCTGGCCTCACGCTCCTGTCTCGCTAGCAGGCTGGGAGTCCTCCTCTGGCCTCTACCCCTTTCCTAAAGCCCTCCAGCAGCCCCCAACTTGTCCCACAGGTTCCAGGGCTGTGTGCGAGTGGTATAAATCAGATACACGGCACTCGAGCCATGGGTTATTCGAGCTAACGGCGGTTGGCACCACAGTGCTCTGTGGCCTCCGTAGCGTCTTCCCTCCCTGGGGGGGACACCTGGGTATGGCTTCGCTTCGCCACCTAACCCATAGCCGGAAGGCTGTGTATCCCCAGCTCATAGGGTCTATGCAATTGGGAGGCAGCATCTTGCATAGAAGGCAGTGGGCCAGGGTCACTTGTCAAAGGAAGATGCCCAGTTGCTTCCGTCTGGCTCTGCAGATGGACTGCTTTTTCCCCACCATGCACCAGTGCAAAAGGCATGCTGAATCGGCTAGAAAAACAAAACCGGGAGGAAAAGTTGTGCATGCCATGCTCCCGCCCTGGCTCTCTCCCACATGCGGCTGCAAGTTCCACCAGGTTGGAGTTTAAAGAGTCTCAGCAGAGGCAGCTGTTTGGGCCTTCCAACATTGGGGTTTGTTTGGGTTTCCCAATGGAGGCAGCTAGGTCGGACCCCCACCTTGCGCTCCTCTGCTCTGTAAGAACCTGCCCAGGATTGCTGCAGCGAGGAACGCTACCCAAAAGGAGCCACCCGATGACGCCTTGAGTCCTCTACCAGGCTGCGATATTTGGGCTGTGCCTCCCTCTCTCTGCACATCCAGAAGGACACTCAAGTACATCTCTCAAGGATCCTGGGCTCAGCCACTTCTTCTTCCCCTCGTGCCAGGCTTCCAACCTGCACTGCAACGTTCAGGATGGGTAATGGGCAAGGGCAACCTCGCAACAGCAAAGGCATCAACCGTTACAGCTGAGCCAGGAGGATGCTGCTGGAGAGGAACCCGTGTCAGCTGGGGTGGCCTGCGAGAAAGGGCACTGCTGAAAAACTAAGTGCTTGCGGATTCCTGGCCAATTCCCTACCCATGTGCTGAAAGTAGTGTGAAAAGGTGAGAAGATAACTTTTCTTCTCGGGGGAAGCTGGTTTGGAAGCACTCCCCTGGCCAAAGAGGCCTCCATCAAGATTAGTTCTGACATTTCAGATGTGAACTAGGTGACGACCTGCGATGGGAGCTCTTTTGGGGCACAGAACAGGCTGGGCAAGTCATCCCCTTTGAGACCTGACACACCTAAACATGTTGGAAAGAGGATCGATAACAACACTGGAGAATATTAAATGGGATGATAGAGAGGAAATACCCAGGTCCAGGAGTCCGTAAAGCAGCACCTTGGCAGAGATGGACGTGCACTGACTTGAGGTGTCTGAAGGGGAGAAGGTGACTTCAAAATTTTAATGCTCAAGAACTTTACACATAAAGGAAGCAAGCCAGTGATCTTCCACCCACTCTTCCTGGCAGGGGGGATTTCAGCGTACCCAGCACACAGCAGACACTGTCTTTCATACTGAAACTCTCTGCACAATGAAAGCGGAATGGATTCCCATGAAAGGAACGGTTTGCATCTGTTCTGACAGACAGGCTGCTTCTGAGAGCAGAGATCTTAAAGCGTTTTGAGCCGCACAGCAGTGCCCAGAAACTACATCGGCATGGAGTGAAGCACAGGAAGGCACATGCAGTGCCATCCATCTGAACAGAATGGCTCCCAGGAGCTGGTCCCAGCACAGGTGCATCCTTGATGGGAGAGCTGGCCAACTGTCCTGGACAGACACATGCCCTGTGGCTATGGCAAAGGGTGGCCTGTAAAACCACCAGGCAGTAATGGCTCGGTCCTGGTACTCTGTAACTGATGGAGGAGGAAATCTATGGGACATCTGTCCTCCTGCGGTTAGGGATAAGTACTGTGCCATGCAAGGTTGTTAGGAACAGAGCACCAGAACAGCAACTGATGTGAGAGTAGATTCAGGAATGGGTGATGTCCACAAGGACATCAATGTCTGTGGAGCATTTGCCTGACCCATGACCATCTCTCAAGAGCTACTTTTAGGAGGCAGAAGTAATGCCTTGTCTCACTTTTACGTGACTGTTAGAAGCAGACAGGGTGAAAAAAGTCAGAGATAGCCCCAAGGAGTGGAGCTGGATGCCAGGATACAGTCCCAGCAAGATCTGGCTACAAGACCTGCTCTCCCCAGCATAAGGACAGAGTTTGCTGGGCTTCCATGGGAATTTTTCCTGCATCAGTGCCCCATAGCTCACCTGCAGATGGCCTAGCAGGTGTGCTTCCATACCATGCTGCATCCTGAACTTGCCCAATAACCGTATCTTCCAGAGCAGGCTGTCCACATAAACACATTAGTTGTTGTTTCTGCAAGTCATCATCATCACGTTGCCTGGCAGGGTAGGGGTGGGCTCCAGAAAGGTGAACCTGTGCGTTGTGATGTGCAGGGCAGGCTCACCAAACTGAAAGGTGAGCAAGTTGGGTTGGCATTTTGGGGTCCGGACCACAGTGGCAAGATGCAACGACCACATGGGTCGTCTTTCTTCATCAGTTGCCTTTTGGGAATTGTTCCATGGCAATAGGAATCCCTGAAAATCTCTCATGTCCTTGAGGTAACATGGTACCTCCCAAGGTAACACAAGGAAGAGATGGGGATGCTCTCCCTCACATGACAGCAGAAGCTGGTCTCACTCTCTCTGCCTCTCCACCTCCCCTTGAGTTTATCCACCTTCACTGCTCTGTCCATCCCACAGAGTCAGCAGAAAGCCCAGATTGCTGCAGAACTCCCGTATCCCAGAAAGCATTACAGGCACCCTTCTGAGCACTGGGTGATCCAGCTTAGGAGAGCAGTGTTTGCCAGTGAAGCCCTGATGTCAACTGAGAAAGACTAGGAATTCCTCCTGAAGGTGTCTTCTATCTGCAGTGACCTGAGCAAGTGCCCTCGGCAAAGCTGCTGTCCTTTGCCAGGGATGCAACAGAGAAGAGTGGAAAGACTGCGCTCTTCCTTGAATGGATGAGCCATCTGAGATTCTTGCAAGAAATCTCCTGTCCCTAAACACCTCTTCATGAATGAGATGACCAAGAGTCCAGGTCTTGTCTCGCTTGCTGTACTTTACTTCTGGTGGCCTACTTCAAGATTTCAAATGTGTGCATCATCCTCATGACCAAGCGTGGAGGGTGACAGAACCACTCCAGGGATGCTGGCTGGAGGAAGCATTTTTGAAGTGGCAGGGAGGATATGGCAGCTACACCACACCAAGGAACCCTCTTCCCTTGCAGAGCCAAGATCAGAGGCTGGAGGCATCTGAGCTTCCATCGTACATCTCCTCAGATGCTCTGAGGGATGCAGAGGGAAGAGCAAGCTCCGTGATTCATTCTTTTGTGCTATGAACACAGGCATAGGTGTCCTGGCACTTTGGAGAAGATGGCAGGTGTAGGATTTTGGTCAACTGTCACCTCAAAATAATTTAAAAAAAAACCAAAACATGCAAGTCAGAGACACAAGAAGGCCAAACAACTGCCGTGGAATCATGGCCAGTAGCTAGGAGCTCATTTCAGGCAGAAGGAGAGGAGCTGTTGAGCTCCAGAGACGTGCCCAAGTGCCACCTCCTCCCAGCAGGTCTGGCAAGCCAAAGGCAAGACAAGTAAGAGTCCTGCTCCTCGGAGAGGTGGTCCTGTGTCCTCTGAGTGCCACACTTGCAGATGAGTCTGTTGGGCACAGCACAGCATATCCCAAAGTTAGGGGTCACTCTGGCCTCCCTTTCCTCCCTCTAGTCCTCACTCTCCAAAACAACGGTGAAGTCCCAAACATCCTCCTGCTTTTGCTCCCCTTTCCTTCTCCAGGAGTAAACCACATCTGAAACCCCCAAAAACTCCTCTTACTGCATGAGGGCACTTCGAAAAGACAAGCAAGGATGGTGGCTTTTGGCTTGGCACACTTTGGGGGCTCTCTACACTGACAGAACTGGGTCAGGGGCCTGGCTGGGGTACGCAATTTGTCAAAACCCACCCCGGAAGGCTCTGAGTCCCCCCCGGCCCTACTCATGCCTCCCTTCACAGGGACAGCTGCTGGCTCTGGGAGGCCGCGGACCTCTTTAAACTCGAAGGAAAGCAACATCAGGGTTCCCTCGGGAGGCGCGGTGGCGGTGGAGCGGGGGGGGAAGGAGGGGTGGATGGTGCGTCCCGTGGCCAGGTTGTGGCGGAGGACTGGGAGGCAAACCTTGCACGCCACCCTGTAGGGGCAGTTCTCTCCTAGGCCCAGAGGAGGCGAGATCACCCGTACTAATTTGTACATATCCTTATACGAGATCCTGCCGCTGCAAAGGAAGCACAGGTGGGTTAATAGGACACAGAGGGTGGAGAGCTTAACCAGGGAATGCTGGGGCCATCCGTGGGGCAAGACCCCCAGGAGTGGATGGCTCTTCTCCTGGCTCTGTCAGACCCAGAGAGGGGAAACCTGTGAGCATCAGCTAGTGCCTTCTCCACCATGAGTCAGCTCATACCTCCTGACACTGACCCATCTTGACCCTGAAGGAGGACAGTTTTGGCTGTGAACATCACCCCATCACCCTTCCTCATCGTGCCCTGGGCTGCCTATGCCTGGTGGGAGAGACCTGAGATTTTAAATGGAGTGAGACTACATCTTGGCTGGGTTCTAGCCACCATGAGCCCTTTTGATGGAGATGTGTCCCATCACACCACCAGAGAGCCTGCCCTCACACAGTCAACTCTCTGGTCCTCACAAGGTCCCAGGGAGGCTGGCAGCTGAGTCACTTGTATCTCCAATATCTGGGGAACCTGAGATGGGGAGAGATAATGTGACCAGCTGGTGACTGGTGGTTGTGGCACTAGCACCTAGGTCTCTCATGGTCCAGTCCTGTGCTTTGACCACCAGACCACGCTCTGCCAAAGGTACACATTATTAGAAGCAAACCCTCCCATACACACACCCCTCTCGCCCACAGAAGCACATGTCCCCAGACCTGCGTGCAGTCATCACAGGATACAGTGCGTATCCCTCCTGCACCAGCTGAAATAATGAAGCAGTCGAGGCAGAGAGCTCGCAGGAGAGGGTGCAGGGGCCATCAAGTGCTGAGCTCCCCACTCCATTCCAGACCAGAGCCCTTTGGGAAGCAGGACCATGTGGGGTGGAAGTGCTGAGGTGCAGCGTGCTGCAGCCTCCTGGGCATCATTAGACAAGCTTGGAGGGAAACCACACAAGGAGGCAAAGAACAACATTACCATCCTACCTGGCACCTTTGCCTCTGGTTTCTCCTTGCACTTTTCCCATCCCCTCTCCATTTCTGGCCAGAGTTAACCCAACCATCTGGGTAAAACCCATCCCTGAGCCCCCCTGGTGTTGGGCAGCCTCCCCGCAAGACCTTCACATCATGGTCCCAGTATCAGGATGCAGAACTGCTGCCCCACTCAGGTGGTGGGACCCGTTTGGATGTACTCACCCGTTCCTCACCCAGCAAGGGGGGCCAGGGCTGCCCACACAGGCCCAGCACCACCGCCCCCTGTGCACATCCCCTAACCACCGGCCACGTATCATGACGAAAGAGCACGGCTTGCTCAGAAATCAGAGGCGTGCATGGCATCAACAGGACAGCTCAGGCATGCTTTTATAGCAACTGTCTTGGAGACACAGGTCACTAACATGGGGGGCAAGAGTGAACAAAGTGCCTGGTGTGAAGAATCCTTCCCAAAAGCCATGGGTGAGAAGCCTCACGCCGAGCAGCTGCTTGCTTCAGTGCTCTCGCCTCCTCTCCCTTCTCTAGTTGTCCATCAGGACATCTACTCACCCATGCTGACCTCTCCCCCTTGCACATGGCACAGTTGCCCACTAACAAGCAAACCCATGTGCCCACGGGGTCAAATAGAAACCTTGGAGGAAACTATGCCAGGAGCTGATGATTTTAGGCATTAAAAAAAAAAAAAAAAGTTGGCTGGAGCTGCTCTCTCTGTTGAGTGGCAGGACATGAACAGTGGAGGTGAAAAGTCTCCAAGGGGAATGCATGTGGCTGCCAAGGGCTCTCGAGCTAAGGTGGCCCACACTCCCCAGCACAGCAGTGGTGGGCTATGGCTACAAAGGGGCTGTCGCTGGGCTGAGGGAGCGAGGAAGGGGCCACAGAAGATGCCCTCATGGAACTGGGAATGAGTAGAGGGAAAACATGCTCCCAGAGCTGCTGAGGGCTCCACACTGCCCTAGGGATGCTCCAGACCATCCTGGGAGAAGCGGAAAGCAGCTCCTCTGCAGCAGCAGCAGCAGAGCCAAAGCCCAACCACTCTGATTATGCATGGCTGCTGCGAACCCGTCCCATGGCCGGGAACACGTTGCTGCCTGCAAACGGGAGCCCTGTTTGCCGGGATCCTCATCACCAAAGGTAGGAGTGCAGGAAACAAAGTCCTCCCATCCCTAGAGGGGTGAGCGAGCTGGCCAATGTAAAAACACAGTTCCCCAAACCCATCAAACACACTCCCAGCAAAATCCTCCACAGGTGACTTGGCAGCAGCCCAGTAGACCCCCAGTATCTCCCCATGGCTGGGAACAAGCCACACTCAGCCCCGCTCTGACAGGGAGCTGTGGGTGCTGGGGACAAGGCAATGGAGCCAGTCTCAGTGCAGAGGCACCCAGCTGGTGCACGAGGACAGGGAAGGAGGCTGAGAGGGACCTGCCCACTGGCCAGGGAAGAAAGGAAGAGCAGGAACCTCCAGCACTCAGGATAAACACCACAGCAAACCATGAACATCACCCAAGACGCCTGTGCCACCACGCATTGTAGGAACCACTGCTGCCCTTGTAATGACTGCGGGCAAAAGCAGCCCTTCCCTGACCATCCCAGGCATCACAGCTGGTTTCCAATAGCAGAACACAGACACGCCTGTTTAAAACCAGCTCTGAGATGCTGCTTGGGAGAGAAGGAGCTGGCTACATACCACGCTGCTCTGTCATACTCTGCCCAGATCCGGACAAACTCATCTAGATGGTGAGGTCCCAGGATGGAGGAATCCCGAGTCAGGTATTCAAAATTGTCCATGATGACCGCCACGAACAGGTTGAGCATCTAAGTGAAAGGCAGGGAAAGGAAAGTGGGGGGAGCAGGAGCAGAGAAGGGAAGGGGGAGAGAAGGAAGAGTAATCGTGGAAAGATGATGGAAGATGACCCTGTGGTGGGGGTGCAGGTTGGGGGGGCTGATGAAAGGGATCCCCAGGGCTCTCAGGGAGGAGGAACTCACCAGGAAAGAGCAGAAGAAGATGAAGGAGACAAAGTAAACATAGGCCAGGTCGGTGCCGCAGCGCTCGTTCTCGTTCTGCCCAGATGTCGCCGTTGTGTCTGGCTCACAGCCTTTGCCCTCCAGGCAGGACAGCATGATCTCCTGCCATGCCTCTCCTGTGGCACTCCTGCACCGAACACAGCCGTGCTCAGCAGCTCATGGTGGCACAGGATGGAGCCAGGGCAGGATTCCCCCGGGAGAAGCCTTACAAGAAGCTTGTGCAACCCCCTACCCAAATTAAGCACATCTCCAGCATGCAGAGGAGCGAGTTGCTGGGTCAGCAAGGACTGAGCTGCATCCAGACAAGTGTGGCTCCTGGCACGCAGGGCCAACTCCCCCCAGCCAGCCAGTCCAAAGAGCTGGGAGACATACATCCTTTTCGGGACAAGTGAGAACCTGCCCAGCCCAGTTCCTGGCACGTCTGCACCCAAAAACGCTGCCAAAGGAGTTTTCTACAGTTGCTTACCTGAAGAGGAGCATGAGGGAGCCCAGGAAGCTGCGGAAGTTGTTGTGCCGGTTAATGTGGCTTTCCTCGTCTAGTTTGATATTGCCGAAAACCTACAGGAGGGAGAAAAAGGGCTCAGTTATTCAGCCAAGAGCTCATCGGCTGGGGAAGCGACTCATGGGCAGAGACTGATCCCGCCCCACATCCATCACTCCCAGTGCAGCCAGCCCCCAAAGCAGCCGACATCCACCCTTTCTGCGCAATGGAAAAGCAGCCCAGGAAACGCATGCTGGTGCTGAGCAGCCATCAGGAAGGAGACTCTCCTCTCCTCGGGCGGGATTTGTGGTGGGCAGCAAAGGCTGGGAGAAGCCAAGCTGCCATGGAAACAGGAGCACAGAGGACCTGGGATCAAGCGAGTCAAATCGCTCTGTGTCCATCTCTCTGTGGCACTACAGGTAGCATCTGAGCACCACACAGCACCTGGCAGTCCCAAGCATGCTGGAGGTGCAGGGACAAGTCAAACCACTTTGGGTGGGTGCTGGGTCCTGGAAATTCCCAGGAGCATCTCCCTTGGTGGGGAAACGGTCCACAATGCCAAGCTCAGGCACAGTGCTGCAAACAGGGTGGAGAAGAGCTCAGTGAGGGAGGGACAGACCGACTAACCCACCATGGACAGCCAGACACTGGGGAGTACCATCCCCAGGGCCAGAAGAGGCAATGAAGCTCCAAAAATGGCTAATATCCTAATAATGACCCACAGCCAGGGCCATGGTAGAGCATAACTAATATTCGTAAAGTGCCTCAAATAGGAAAAATGTGCTGTTATTACTGTTAAATATTTATTCCACTTTCCGTGAACCTAAAAATACACTAACTGCAGAGTATTTTTTCCCTGTACAGGTTTTTTGGAATGTGTAATTGTAGAGTATTTTCTGCCTCCAGCTATTTTGCTCAAATAACGCCCACAGACTTTACTGCTTGGGGATTTGTTCACAATGGTGTTAAAAAAAAAATAAAATAAATCAAATACTACCACATGGCAGGGAGAGGGGCTGAGTCAGATGGCAGTTGTTTAGCATGGAGAACACCTGGAGCCGGTGCCGAGATGTGTAGGACAAAGCAGCCAAAAGCAGCCACGCGACTCTCGGGGTGGGAGAAAGGGGGTGGAAGAGACTAAACACCAGCGCTGCCAAGCAGCCTGAGTGGGGGGCCACTGCACTGCCTGCTGCCTCCCAAAATCTGCCCGTCCTAGCAGCACGCATCGGGCGATGGCGTCGGGTGCTGTGGCCGCTCACTCATCGGGCGGCTCCAGATCCCAAGCGTTCATTGTTGAAGATGCTTTGTCAGATCCTCAGCGCGGGACTTAGTCATCGCACTACTAAGCCAGCCCCGCAGCATGTGTGGAGCTGAGGGCTTTAGCTCACGTGCTGCTTATTTACCAGCTGGAGCCTGGAAAGCCCACATCTTCCCATGCTCTGCAGACCTCCCACTATCTGGTAGGTCACTGCAGGTCTCTAAGCACAAGAGCCCAAGCAGACCATCGGACCCTTCCCTGCAGAGGGGCTGTGGGGGATCACCACCGTGATCTAGCTGTTGGGATGGGAAAGGCAGAAGGCTGCTCACCAGATCCCTCAGGCATGAAATCTATCTCTGGGGGCTGCTAGGGAGTTGGAGATGGAGTACCATTTCTAAAACTGAAGTGCCTATGAAATGAAGGGGTAGCAATTTGAAAGCAGCTGCTGCACAGGATGCCCAGCTGAGTCCCCAAGGCCACATCTCCACTGGTACAAGTAGGGAAGGCAGCTGTGGAGCTTGATTGAACAAGCTTGTGGCAGCTCCCCCAGGGCACGCAAGTCCGCAGCTCCCAAACAAGCTGTTCCACCCTTGGGATCTTCCCAGACAGCATGCCAGAGTGAAGCAATGACAGGCAGGCACAAGGCTGGCTGATACGCATAATGCTGAGGACATGCTGGTCCAGCCTGTCCGTGCCAGAGGGATGCACGCTGAAATGCCTGTGCTCACCTGCATCCCAATGATCGCGTAGATGAAGAAAAGCATGGCAATCAAGAGGCAGACGTAGGGGAGGGCCTGCAAGAGAAGCACATGAGTCACCTCATTTAGCACAGGTCCAGCTCCAGAGGAAAAAAGCACAGCGAGCAGGTAAGCTGTGCCGATCCATCTCTCCTACAAGCCAAGAAGTTAGCAAGACCTTGGGAACAGCCTGCATTTGGGGGCTGCACTCCAGCACCACAGTCTGAGAGAAGAGCAGGGCACGTGTGACTTACCTTGAAGGACTGCACAAATGTCCAGAGCAGGATGCGGATGGTGTAACCCTGGCGCAGCAGCTTGATGAGCCGAGCAGCCCGGAAGAGCTTCAGGAAGCTCATGTTGAAGCTGCTGGTGTTCACCAGCTGGGAGGAGATGAGAGGGTCAGAGGGAGGCGAGAGCTCCCCACCCCACAGCGGTTCGCCCCGCTGCTCCCAACCCCTGCTTCACCTTGGTGTCCGTCAGGATGATCTCCGTAATGCTGCCGATGACAGTGATGAAGTCAAAGATGTTCCAGGTGTCCCGGAAATAATTCTGCAAAAGGAAAGGGAGAAGTAACATGGATTTGAGTTCGGGCATGGGAAGTCTGAAGGGCACTGGGCCACGGGACAAGGCTGCTGGCAGGCAACAGCAGTAGCAGCAAAGACCTCAATGCCCATTTGTATGCGGCCACAGTCTGGAGCATCATTCTGTGTCTGAAACAGTGGCAGATCTGAGCATGTCTGCAGCAAACAGCTTCTCCTGGGAGGTGACTCATGCATCCAACAAGCCACCTTGGTGAACGGGAGTGGAAAAGCAGCCACAGCCAGCCCTGGTCAAGCTGCAACAGCTCATCACATCAATCCTCATAGCCACAAGGCTGCTTTGCCTTCCTCCTGGTGGGCACCTGGCCCCATCTCAGCTCCTGCTGTCTGTGCAGCAGCTGGTGCAAGACAGGACTTGACCATGGCTGGTGCCACTGGGAGCAGGGATGGTGGCTAGAAACCCTCCTGCTAGCAGACCTCATCTCCCAGTATGGGTTAGAAACTATAAAAGAGCAAATCCAACAGTTGCTCACGAGCAGCAAACAGTAGCCGAAGAAAAGGCAGTTTGTGGCATCAAATCTTAAACGAGCAGCTGAGGACTTGAAAACTGTGAATTAGGCAGGCAGGTCTCACTGCTGGTTAGGTCCAATTCAATGGATACAGCCCAATGGATACAGCAATGTACTGGCATCTCGTGGCTCCCTGGGGACAAGGGACTAAAGCCACCGGCACAATTGCAGCAGCAGTTGGCTTTAGCAGAGCAGCTGACAGCACATACACTGTCCAGGCACCAAAGTACCACAGAAACAAGGCAAAAAGTAAAGCGATGGCATGGCTTCCCCCACCAGCATCCAGCAGCGGGAAGTTTAATAAGAACCAAAGGAGCGATTCCAACCTAAAAGCAGCTCTCAGGCTGGGACCCAAAATAAATAGCAGCAACTTCACATTATTAACACCTTCCCTCTGTGATCTGTGTGCTGCCAAAGTCCCAATTAACACCCTTGTCAAGCACAGGAGCAGCCACTTACCAGGAAGCCAAAAGCAATGATCTTGAGGACACACTCCAAGGAGAACACCATGGTGAACGCGATGTTTAGGTACTTCAGGGCCAGCTCATAGGTGTACGGAGCAGAGTAGTACTGATGGAAAGAGAGAGACATCACTAGCCAGGAGGGGGCCTGCCAGCCTCTTGGCTGATGACTGTCCCAGGGAAGACCTACAGTGGCCCATGCTTCTTGCCCTAGCTGCCTCAAGACCGTCTCCTCCTTCCCCTCACCACCCCTCTCCCAGGACAGCTGCCACTGCTTCTAAGAAGGAAGCACAGATAAATCCAGATCTGTCCACAATAGTTAAGAGATCCAGATCATTTGGGTCATTTGGTTTAGGGAAGATCTTGCCTCCAGTGTGGGGCATCCTGTGTTTCAAGTGACTATGTCAAGGGAATACATGCTCAGATGCTCTCTCAAAGCATCTCCTAGAAATAACCAAAATACCCTCTGGTCCTGTCCTGATTGATCTTCCTTCACCCTACTGCCCCAAACAGGACAGGCTCACCCTGACCAGCTCACCTTCATCATCAGCACCACGGTGTTCAAGGCTATCATGGCCATGATGGTGTACTCGAAGGATGGGGAGACCACAAAGTGCCAGACCCGGTACTGGAAGGTGTGCCGGTTCTGTGGCATGTACCGCGTGAGGGGCTTGGCACTGATGGCGAAGTCAATACAGGCCCTCTGGAATAAAGCAACACGCATCAGACCCTGGCCAATGGCAATGTGGGGCATGGTGGCTGCCACGCTTCTTTCCTTCATGGGCTGGGCAGGTAGGTGGCTCACAGGTTTCTTATTCCTTTTAAACACCTGGTGAGCTCCAGGCTCCCAAACCCCATCTGTTACCCTAGAAAAGCCATGAACACATCTTTCCCCATCCCCAGACTGTACCTCATTCTTCTCCAGACTGCACTCCTCCATCATTTTGTCTCCTTGTTCTTGGAAGGTAATGATGATGAGAGCCACAAAAATGTTGACAAAGAAGAAAGGGAAGACCACAAAATAGACGACATAAAAAATTGACATCTCCATGCGGTTGCTGCGGCTGGGCCCGCGGTCCTCCTCCGTCACGTCCACCGAATGCTGCAGCACCCTGTGGGCAGACAGGTGACGAGAAGCAACCAGAGATATGCCCATCAGGACTGCCACCACGTGGCACTGCTCACGGGACCCACTTTGTACAGCCAGCTCTGCCTGTCCACGCTCGTAACAATGGTAAGATAAACCTCTGTCTTAATCTGCTTTACAAGGACGACCCTTCTAAGTGGCTACAGCTTGTTTTATGGTGTTTTGACTGTGCCCCTGATGGAAAGGGGATTTTCCTGTGCCCTATACACAGGGAAAAAAAACTGCCAAAGCTCACACAAACATGGAGAGAGGTCTAGTCCTACGCTCATCTCCAAAACTGACCTAAAATACAGCTCAGGGCCACAGAGGAGAAGGGATTATCCTTCACTCACTCCCTAAGGAAAACACTAACCCCAGCCATGGTCCCAGTCTCATATGGGGGCTAAAAGCTCTTTTGTCCTGACATAATTTCTCATCCTTCCTCTCCCAGCATTTTCTCTCTCAGTCCTGCCTGGCTGTAGCCAGTTACTAAGCCAATCACTCCAGTGGAGATGTGATTACCCCCATTCAAGGGGACAGGCGGAGCAGAATACTCACTGGGGCCAACCCTCGCCGGTGGAGACTGTGAACAGCGTGAGCAAAGCCCAGATGATATTGTCATAGTGAAACTCATGACGTTTCCATTCCCGGCACTTCACTTCCATCTTGTTCTTCTCGTGGTCCACGTAGTTCCCTCTGCAAGGTTGGGAGAAAGCAGTGACCTTGGTTTTTACACTGTCAGACTATGAGATGGTGGCTTTAAACCCCGGGGGCAGTGTGTGTGTGCGGTAGGGGGGACATCTCTCCTTCTGCAGGGCTGGGGGGAGAAATGGGGAGAGACTGGATAGCAACTGTTGGGAAGCAGAGAAGGAAAAAGCAAAAGGGAAGCAAAGGAGGAAACAGAACAGGAGCAAAATACGAGGCTCTGCATCCGGCATCCCATGCAAGGATCCACAGCACTGACACAGCAATGGGGATGGGGCTCAGCCCACCCCATCCATCCCAAAAAACTACATCCAAGAGTGAGTCATGACCAAGGACTTAACTGGGAACCACAGAAGACATTACCCAGCACCCTGCCTTTGCCAGAGGTGTCAGCAGCATCGGACCTACTGAACAGGGCACCTACATGCAGTCCTTCTCTGTGTCCTTAGAGCTGTCAGTGCAGTAGAAAAACTTCCCCTTGAAGAGCTGGACGGCAATGACAGCAAAGATGAACATGAAGAGCTTGTAGACGATGAGGATGTTGAAGACGTTCTTGAGGGAAGTCACAACGCAGTCAAAGACAGCCTGCAGGAGAGGGCATAGCTCACCCTTGGGGAACCCACAGCCTTAGCAAAGAGCAGGACTAAAACCAGACTACCATGTGGGAAGACATTTCCCACTCCGGGTGAGAAAAGGAGGAAAGAGCTGGGCCTTCTCCCAGGCAAAGAGCTGTTTTACGAAGGAGTTTAACACCTGGAGTACCCCCAGCACACACAGACACCGAGCAGCCCCTGAGACAGCAGCAGGGATGGATATTTATATCCTCAACATTCTCTGCAGCCAGGGCAGCAGACAGAGGACCGCCCCAATGATGTGATTAGCAGCACTCAAGACCAATTAGTGAGCACTTCATTGTTTTGCCTCACCCCAAATAACAGGGCAGAGCAAACACCTCTGCCTGCAATAGCAGCATCCCAGACCGTGCCCTCAGCCCTAGGCCTCACAGCACTTTAAGAGAGAGGAACGTTCTTATCCCTGCTTCATGGTGAAGACAGAGGTGTCCAGAAATGAACTGAATCCATCCACTGATCGGGAATAAAAGCTGGGGTCAAAACCCATGTCTCTGGGCTGCCACCATGGGCCTCATCCATCAGCCAAATGACACTTTATAAGAAAAACTAAGGGCTTCCTCAGTCTCTTACTCCTTTCTGACTCTATACCCCATCAGCTAAGGTAGGGAAATCCATAATCCGACCTGTGCTGTGTAAATAATCACTCTATTCAGCTGGGAAATCCCCCTCCGGTGCAATGCCGTGACAGAGCAGCACACAAAATCCCGAGTTGTTTGCAAGCTGCTCTGGTGGGAAAGATAATGAACTTTGGAAAGAGATTTGAGCTCTCCCAGACCCGGGGCAGCCTATTTTATCAGGAGAGCATCTGGGCTTTGCTGCCTTGTGTCCTTTCCAGGCCCAGTTTCCTTGCCAGAGGAACTAACTCTGACACCTTGCTTTCAAGAACTCATTGCACATCCAGATGTGAAGCAGCCTGAAGGGCACTGAGTTTGAGAACAGGGCTCCTAAACCACAGCAAGTACTTTGAAAACTACTTGTTCATCGTTCACGAGCGAATTGATGCACATGGTCCCTGCACCAACCAGTCCATGCTGGAGACAACAGATGTAAGGCAGGTGATGGGAATCATTACCTTCAGCTTGGGTAGTCGCTTGATGGTTTTCAGGGGCCTCAAGACCCGCAGCACACGGAGAGACTTGATGGTCTTGATATCCCGGCCCTTGTTGGTCCTACCATGTTGGAGGGAGGCACATGCACCCAAAAATGAAAGGGAGAGACAACAATTTTGCAGACCTGGGGCTGGATGCTCTAGGGGGTTCTCAACAGCTGAAAAACCACCCCACTCCCCCCACCATTTGCACCTCGGGGCTTGTAAAAGGCCCCCATCACTGCAAATGGTTTTCTACCATTACTACTGGTTGCAATAAAACTCATAATAAAACGAAGGGGATGCACTCAGTGGGGTCTACATGCAAGCATCTCAGAAAGGGTTTTCCATCCTGGTTTAAACTCGAGATTCATGGTCCTTACATTCACCTAGGGAAGCACCTGCTCTGCGCTTGCTTTGTTCACACAGTGCTGTTTCTTACAGCTTTCTGCCTTATTCCACCAGTGCTACCCATCGTGGTCAGCCTGGTCCTCGTTCCCACATGTGTGTAACATCTCAGCCCTCTCTTCCCTCTCCAGATCAGGGCTGCACTCACCTCCACCCCCAGTCAGCTGAGGGACACAGAGTTTACCAGCAGAATTATTTAGAAAAAAAAAAACCCTTGTGACCCTCATTTCTTGAATATGATGATTAATCCCAACCACAACACCAGGTTTTTTTTCTTGTCTTTTAACTAGAGCCCGTGGGCTGGATCCCAGGATGGAGCAGAGAGGTCCTGGTGAAGGTGGCACAGTTTGTATCTACCAAGCACCCTCAAAAAACATCAAGGAAATTACTGAGAGCAACAGACACTACAAATTACACAGCTCCTTTGCGAAGGTTAATGCAACATGGAGCACAATAATGGGCTTAGTCGTTAAGAGATGTAAACAAAACCACTAATTAATAGTCCTCCCTATGAGCACAGCCCCACAAATGCATGGGAAGGGACTGAACAAACAGCCCTGGGACTCACTCAGAGCCTCCCCTCTCCTGCTCCGCTCAGTGTCAGGGCCTGGGTAAGGGGCTTGGGGCATCCGACGGGGGGGCCAGGGTGAGGATTTCAGGGCACCACTCAGCCGGTGCAAGCTGCCACCAAGGGTAGCTCAACTGCAGTGGTTTACATCTGCTGAGGAGGGGCCTCTTCAGACCTCAGGAAACCTCCTGTGGATTTGCTTGGGATCCAATATGGATAAGGACATCGAGCTGGATAATGCCTGGGGGAAAGCCTGGTCTTGCTGCATCTACGGCCAAGGCTGAGCTCTCCCTAGTGCCTTGAGCTTGGCATGAACCACATCCCATGCCCTCAGAGGATGTCAGGGCTGAAGTCTCTGCAGTGCTTCCACACAGGCAAAAACCCCCACCAGGGCAGAGCCTTCAGCCCTGCTCTCTTGGGTGAGCTTCACACTGTCTCAGGGTACCGCACGGACACCGAGATCCAGGATGAAAGCGCCCTCCTCCAAAGGCAAGGGATTGCATGCTTGCAAATAAAATCCTGCCTGCACTTTCCCAGAGCACACCGCCTTTAACGCATCCTGGGGTGAGGCAGGGGTGCGTGCGAAGCAGCGTGCTCCGGTCTCTGCACCAGAGGGTCAGCACAGGTGTGGGATGGACAGACATCCCCCTGCACCCATCCCCCCACGCTCCCCAGGGCAGCATCCCGCTGTGACCCGACCAGCATAGTTACCCCAAAGCGTTCCTGTCGGCGATCCAGCCCAGCAGGCAGCCAGCAGCACCAACGGAGAGAGGGGAAAAAAAGAGAGAACAGAGGAAGAAGGTAAGAAAAGCAGTGGGTGAGCTGCACAGGGACGACAGCAGCCTCTCAGGCAGCAGGGACCCTGCGGCAGCCCTCTTGCCACCCCACGCCTGGGTTGAAAGGCACGATGAGTAGACCATCTTGCATCCTCCAGGATGGGGCTTATCTCCAGGGAGACTCATCCAGCGAGCGGGGAGCCACTGCCCTCCCTGCTGGAGGTTTTGGGAGGGGGGGCACGTAGCGAAACCTCTGCTGCAAGAGGAATCCACAGAGAGCGGGATGGTGGGTGACAGTGGGCAGGCACGTGGTCTTCCTCGGCCAGGAGTTAGGGAGGGATCTTTAGGCTCAGCCCCAACCAGCCAAAGGCAGGTGCCTGCGAGGGAACCTACCTGCAAGGGCACAATAGTTCCCATCCAAACAGGCTAACTTTGGTAAATCCTCCCCATCAAGATATCCACTGATTAACCAGAAGGAGCCAATGCTGCCCAAGTTGCAGCTTTGGATCTCCTGCAACACAGCAGGAGACCCGCTCAGGCAAGCCAAGGTGGTCTACAAGGCCCTTAGTTGTAACCAAACCTCCATCCCTGCTGGAGCTGAGTCCCTGCCGTGTAAGTGCATGCAGAGGGCTCAGCACTGGGGCAAAGCCTACAAAGTAAAACATTTCTTAAAAACCATTAAAAAAAAAAAAATCCTGCAGCCCTGGCTGTATGTTACTGAAACAAGTGGAAGGTGTGTTGAAAAGGTGATAGTTTAATTCTGCATCACTTCTGTGATGGAACACCAGACCTCTGTCCTGGGCAGCCTCACACCAGGTTATTTTGCGGTACGTAAGGGTCCCTCTTGCTTCCAGACACCAGTGCCGATGCTGCCCAGCAAAGAAAGAGGTAGCTCTGCTGGGTACCTTCGGGTGGAGAAGCTCCTGTCCTTGCTCACCAGGTGAGATGACAAGGGCTACGCACTGACCACCAGCTTTTCCACCACTCAACCCTTCCTGCTGCCGCATCACCACCTCTCAGCAGCTCTGCAAAGCACAAGCCAGTGCAGCTCCTCTGCACAATGCCTCCTCGGAGGGTGCTACGGGAGGCAAAAGTGAGTGGAGTCTTTAGTTATGGTTATTTCAGCTAATTTAATTTGAACTCTCTGGAGATTTATGGTTTTATATTGGGCTTTTTATTTAGGCTGCGTTTGGATTGACGTATTAGTTTTCCACATGGACAGCTAAGGATGAGCCAAGACAGCAGTGGACAAGCCGCAACGGCACACAGAGACGTGGCTTTATGGGTGGACACTTGGTTATTGGTGATTTCAGTGTTGCACTGCTGGGCCAGCTCAGATATCTCCTGCTACGCCCACGCAGGAAAAACAAAGTGCAGAGGGGAGGCAAAAGGGGCAGAAAATCCACGCAGCACTGGACCCGGTCACCAGCCACTCTCAGGCACGTAATCGCTGCAGATGCTCTCTGAGCATCGCTTTGCCATGGAGGCGAGGAGGGGGAGAGGGAGGATACATTGTCCTCCCAGCACCACATCAAAGAGCTCATGGAGGGAGAAGAAAAGGAGAGGGATTTAGATGTCACTGCCAGAGTTTTCCTCTCAAGACCAGGATGAAGGGAGGAAGGGTGGTGGGTTAGGACATTTATAGCTGCCAAACATCCTGCAGCTCCTGGGGCTGTGGCAGTGACAGGCTGCTAAGGGGAGAGGTAGGAGTTCCTGTAAATGCTTCATCGTGTATAAACCTATTGGAAATCGCTGCGGTTCCTTTGTCCCCCTCACCCCTGAAGCCATGAGATCATCTCCTCCAGCAGGAGCCACTGTTGGATGTGGGAAAGAGGGACAACCCTGCACATTTATGTTGTAAAGAGCCCTCATCCCCAACACTCAGGATCTACCCAGCTACAAGAGTGGGCAGGCAGCACAGATGCTTGCTGCAAACGCACGTGGAGATGCAAAGGCCCTCTCTGTGGGAGGAAGTTCGGTGCCGCAGCTAATGGGGTGCTCGCCCTTGAGAATTCAGCTGCCCAAAGGGACCTGGCCTTTCCTCAGGAGACTGGATGGAGGCAGGTGGGTGGCAAGCACGGATGGAAGTGGCACAGCAGCTTCACCATGAGCTTAGTGCTGGCAAGTGGGGACCCTGCCAGCTCCAGGGGCCACCCCAGGAACCGTGCCATCTTTGTGGGGTGGGGACAAGGGGACAGCACTGTTAGCAGTGGTGAGGACACCCATCCACCCGGGAGCAGGTTAAGCCATCAACCTGTTCTCCTTAAGCCATCAAAAAATCTTGATGAAAGATGCCTTGGAAGGAGAAGGCTCTCTTGTCCTTCTAAAGCCCCTCAAACCACCCAGCGCATCTTCAGGCTGCCGATGCCCTTGATCCCCCTTCCAGACATGCCCTGAGAGGCTGCCTTGGTAGACCGGGGATCAGCCAGACCCCGGAGATGCTCAATCCATCCTCATCATGGCCTGGGTGGCCTTCAAGGAGCTCAGAGCAATGTCCCCAGCCAGTGGACCTGCCTGTTCCCCATGCCGGGATCTGCGGTCAGCCCCCTGCCCTGCCCAGGGGCTGGCTCATCCCTACGCTGAGCAAGCTGAATTCTTCTGTGCTCTTCCCCAAGAGAGAGCAGCAGATGAAAGCTCCGGGCAAGGAAGGGGGTGAGGAGGGTGAGGAAGGCATAAGCAACGAGCCAGGGAGGGTGCAAGTGGGTGAGAGCAAGGGGAAGGAGCTGCCACCTGGCTGAGGGTGAGACGGGAGGGATGGATTATTGCCTGTAATCCACCGAGTGACCTCAGGGCTTGGAGCCAGCCATCCCAAGAGACTCACACGGTACCTGAGAGCTGTGGACAAGGAAAGGGCTCCGGTCTGCGTGGCTGCCAGGCCCTCCCCTCTCACCAGCACTAACACCAGTGTGAAAGGCACAAGGAAAGAACAGCAGCGTGACAAACCCACAGCATTTCCTCTCTTCTTCCTCGTTGGGCACCAACAGGGCACCTTGGCCCTGGGACCAGGGGGTGCCCCTTGCCTGCTCTCTGGGTGCTGTAATGCACAGTTGCATCCTCCTCCCGCCGCGGCCAAGGGAAGGCAAAGAGCTGACAAGGATGATAGCCACTTACGCCAAGGCAAAAGCCACCAGCGCTCCCACCACCACGATGAAATCCAGGATGTTCCAGAGGTCTCGGAAGTAGGAGCCGTCTTGCAGGATCAAGCCCTGATCGATCATCTGTTGGGAAGGGCAAAAAGGTGAGAAAAACAGGCAGGAAATGAGCAGCTCGGCCATCAGGCCAGACGTGCTGGGGACAGGGACATCCCTGCACCCCAGGTATATATCAGGAAGCATCATGTTTTGATAGCCTGAAGACAGATAAAAGTGGTGCTAAGCACTCTCAACTTGCAGCGCTAAGAACCAGGCTTTAAAGTGTCCCTCATGCAAATTCAGGACCAGAACCGAAAAACTGAGCTATTTCCCACCCGCTGCAAGGATGCTGCGGGACTCGGCACCCCCAGCACAGCCGGCCTGCAAGGGCTCTTACCTTGATAACCATCTCAAAGGTGAAGACGCCAGTGAAGACATAGTCAAAATACCTCAGGACCTGCAGAGAGAGGGCACGGGTGCTCTGCAGCCACCGTCAAGCAAAACAGGCTCACTGGCACCCACCACAACCCCGTTACACCCCGCACCAGGGCTCGCTGGGGTCAGTCTGCTTGCCCCAATCCCAGCTGGTTCCCTAAGAGCTCAGGACAGCCAGCATAGGCAGGAGAGAAACATTTCCCACGCGTGGTGAGAGCAGCTCTGAAATCATGCTGTGAGCCAGAATCATGCTCCCCCATACCAGTCCCTGTGCACATCAGCATCTCCCCAGTTTAAGCAATATCACTGTCAACAAGGCGCTCTGGTCTCCTCCCCAGGCCCCAGATCCCCTGTGTGGCAGGCCGAGAGCAATTTCCAGGGTTTATAATGGAAGGTGTTGGGGAGGAAGTCAGATCTCAAGGCATGGTGCAGGTGCTGCCCTGACCCGTGTCCCACACGCGCCCCACCACAGAAGCCAAAATCCTACAGGACCGCTGCTGGTGGGATGGGGGGAAGCGGGGGAGAGGTTTGCAATCACTTTGTTGCGGTCCGAGTTGGTGAGGACAGGATCCTCCGCCGCGAGGGCGATGCTGCTGGCGGCGATCACCAGGAGGATGCACATCTCGAAGTAGCGCAGGTTCACGATGTAGTGGCAAGCCCTCCGCACCCTGCAGGGAGACAGCCCAACCTGTGAGCCCCTGGCGTGCCCCACGTGCAAAACCACCTCACCGGCTTCCAGAGCCAAAAGACGGGCAGCAAAATCTAAGGAGCAAAATAAGGGAGCCCAAGGGTGATTTGGGCTTGCTGACCCCTTTGCTAAGCTGTCCCAGCCCCCCAGAAACCCCACAGCCAGCCAGGGAGAGTCCCCGGGAAATCAGGGGACTTAATCTTCCAGGCTGCTGGATTTAGGCAAGAGCTGCAGGGGAGCAGAAAAGTGCAGAGAAACATAATAAGCATTGAATAAAAAAAAAAAAAAATCACAGCTAGCAATCTGCAGTTGGGAGAGAAAGCCCTGAGTGTGGCTGGTACAGAGGGAGAGTGCTGGCGGGGTTTGGGGAACACGGTGGCTGTTTGGGAAATACTCAGCCCCCTTCCCAAAGTGACCACCCCTTGTTTTCAGTGATGTCTCTGTGTCCTTCCCCTTGCAGCCCTCCCCAGCCTACGGTCCAAAAAAAGGTCTCACGGGTTGGTGGTGCTGAAGATGAACATGGAGCTGTGCGGCACCATCGCTTTGCCCGTCTCGCTTTTCTCCTTCTTCCGCTTCTTCTTCTCCATCTGCTCCTCATCCTCCTTGGTCTCAGCCTCCTTTAAGGGGCTGGCTTCACCGTCTGTCTTGTTGCTAACTGCAGGAAAGGGAGAGCCTTTGCCCGGCCTTGCAGCCAGACAGCACCCCGGAGTGTCCCTGCCACCCGGGCACACGCAACCCCCTCGCTTTCTGCTTTGCATCCCCATGCTGTTACAGGGAGAGGGACCAGAAGGAAAGAAAAGACACAAGCTGCCAGGATGAAGCAGACAAAAGGGGTTTTAACAAGGCCAGCTTTCATGGTGCCGTTTAATTAATAACACCATTTAAAGCGGCTCCCCTCGATGGCGAGGATGCTGTGAAGGGGCCTCAGCAGCAGCGAGTTGGGCGGAGGCTGCGGATGTGTTAGGAAAAACAGAGGATGCGAGTGTTTTGCCCGGGCAGAGAGAAAGGGGGAAGGAGGGAAGGAGGTAAGAAAGGGAGAAGCTCCCTGGGGGACAGTAGCACAGGGTCACATTTGGGCTCCCCTGCAAAATTGGGGTGCTGGAGGAAGGTGCCACAAGGGGCGGCAAGGAAAGCCCCCCCCAGCTGATGGATGCAGATAGGAAAAGCCGTGTGAGCGGCTTTCCATCCCCGCAGGGTCCCCGAGGGCTGGGAGAGGGGCTCAGGAAAGAGAGATGGCTCCTCACTCTGTACCACAGTGGAGTCGTGGACATCAATCATGATGGCGGTGCTCTCTGTGGCCTTCTCGGTGTTGGGGGTGATGGAGGAGAGGTCAGGCTCGCTCCGGCTGACGGTGCGGCTGGCCTCCAGCAGCGCTTGCTCACTGGTGTCCAAGCTGCTGCAGTCCTGCTCTGTCAGGCTGCCCACCTTCCCCTGAGGGTGCTCGGGTGCCGCTTGCGGCGGGCTTCCCTCCTCCGCAGTCCTGACCAGCTCGGCATCACCGGCAGGGACCCCGTTTGTCCTGCACGAGGGATGTGGGAGAAAAATGATGTGAGAAGTTAAGGGGAGAGGACAAGGAGCTGTGGGAACTGCAAGACACCCTCCCCAGGTACCAACCTGATGGGCTCCCTGCTCGCATCTGGCTCCCCCTGAATCAGCGCCTCCACTGCAGCCGCATCCCCGTGCCGGTCCCCATCCTGCACCCCCTCCGTGGGGCTGGCCTCCTCCAGACCCGTCTCCTGGCTGGCTGAGCGGCTCCCCAGGGCACCAGCCAGCTCCTTTCCCTCCATCCGGGCTCTGCGGTGCCGGCTGCGCCGCTGGCTTTGCCTCATCCTGGCCCTGTCCTCGATGCCGCCCCCTGTCCCATCCTGCTCACCCGGCTCACAGTTCCCGTGGCATGGTTTCTGGTGCCACGGCTCCTTGTCTCGCTTGGCCCGGGGCGATGGGCTCCTCCTGTCCTCACCACCGCCGGGGTTGGCTCCTGGGGCCACTTGCTCAGGTCCCTCAGCCGGCGGCCGCTCGCCCTTGCCGCCCTGCTCCTCGGCACATTTCTCCAGGGCGACTCCATCCCCCGGTTTCTTCCTGCGGAAGATGCTGGCGTGGGGGTTGATGAGGGGCGGCTCGTCCTTGTTGATGCCCTCTTGGCTGGACATCTGCATGTGCCGGCGCAGCTGGCTGGTGCGCTGCTCCCACACCGACATGTGGTGCCGCCGGCGACGTTCCCGCCTGCAACAGGGGACAGCGAGGGGTCGGCATCTCTGCTGCCTCCCCATCCCTGGTGAAGTACCCACCCTGGATTTAATTTGGGAACCCCAGGGAGAAGGAAATGCCATCCCTAGGGCAATGGGCTGGGCTCCTGCTTCGTCCCCAGCGCTCCAGCATCCCTCAGGTGCAGGCAGGGGCTGGAAACAGGGCTGAGACTGTACTTCTGTCCCTTCAGAAGGCATCAGGCTGATGGAGGACCAGCCCCAGAAGACTTACAGCTGCCCTGAAGCTCTCAGGCAGCAGGCCCAGCTTGCTGGGAGCAGCCAGCACCCTGGCCTGCCCTATATCTCAGCCAGGCAATGACCACCTTCCTCTTGTGTGATTGCCTGGGGACACCTCCTTAAACACAGGCAATGCCAGGGATCCCTCCTCGCACTGGGGATGTCTTTGCATCGCCAGCTCCTCAGAGTCGGGCTCCATTTTGGAGCAACGTTGCCCTATCGGTACAAAAGACGGTGCAGGGGACTCCGATGTGCGCATCAGCTTGCCGGGCAGGGTGGCAGCTCTGATGGGATGGGGACAGTGAGAGGGGAAAAAACGCCAGGTACAAGACCTGCCTTTCTCAGTGAGGGTTGGCCCTCCGAGATATTTGCACCAGAGAATGTCACGGGGCGCAGGAGGCCCTCTCCTTCCGTGTGCTCAGCTATACTTGGCCAGGACAGCCTCTCACACAGCACATCCCTGGTAGGAAGCCTGCCCCAAGGCTTGGGGAGCAGCGGTTTCGGCTGTGGCAGGGGAAGGAGCTGTACTGGTTTTGTCTATGTTCCCGCAGGTGTGCTCTAGGGAGGACTGGGCTATGCCACGAAACCTTTGCAGTGCCACAAACGTGCATACAAACACCCCGGAGAAGACAGACGTGCCCTTCCCAACACACCTAGGCACACAGAAACACCCACGAGCACACACGTGTACGTACACCGCTCACCCCCGGACCACACGCCACCTGCACATTCACGGATAGCGGCACGCGCCGACACGCATGTACTGCACGGCGCACACACGAGGAAGGTTAAGGCACACACAGAACCACGAGTGCACGCACAAATCCAGGGGTGCAAAGGAGCACACACTGAACACAGGCACACACACACACACGACCCAGGCCGGAGGGGAGCAATGTGCACCCCGGACCCACAGAAAGCACAGGAGCCACAGATGACACGCGCCCCCGAGGCCCACATACAGGTGGCTGCTGCGTGGCTCCCACATCGACATGTGGTGTCTCCTTCGCCTGTCTCTTCTGGGGAGGAAAAACAAACGGGTTCAATCCCCCCGCTTCACCCCTCCTTCGTCTCGTGGGGGCAAAGCAGAGAGATGGTGCCATAGCAGCAGCATGGGGAAAGTGGTGCAGGCTGCAGCCCCTCGGAAGCCCCGGTACCGGGGCTTCCGAGGGGCTGCAGCCTGCAGTTGCTTTCAAACTGTTCCAAATTCACTTCTCCCAAGCAAGGCACAGCAATTTGAAGGAGGTGATTGCCTCCTTACGTCCACGTGCGTGGGAAGGCCGGTGCCACGCTCAAGGCAGGGAGGCGAGTTGCAGGCGCCCGCCGCCGTCCCCGCGGCGAGCGGCCGAGCCTTCAAAGGCGTTCCACGCGCCACGTTAGGCACCAACACATGACAGCATCGGCATGCGTCCATCTGGCCACCACCCACTCGTCAAACGGCCCCGAGCCATCTGCACTAACGGCGCCCGTGTACAAATACAATACTCCCATCGGCACCGCGCAGCCCACCCACGCCAACCTGGCCACGTGGGAGCACTCATCCCCGAGCGCCACCGGACCTCTCAGCAGGCAAGGAACGCGTGTACCCAACCTGCCCGCGCTGGGTACCCACATAGAAATGAAGCCATCTGTGTCTGCGCGCACCCAAACGCAGAGACCGGCTTGGCTTCACCGCCCCGAGTTTCCAACAGCCCTTCGGTACCCAGCTCTGCTCTGGCACTTGCTGCCATGTCCCCACTGTCCCTTCCTAGCTGCTGGCATCGGCAGTGCACATCAGACCTGATGCTGGAGCTGGTCGCCCCCAAGCCATCGCACCCCCTTCCCTGCCCCTGTCCCTATCCATCCTGATGAGGAGGAGGAGCTGGAAAAAAGATCTGCAAATATCAATACCTCCAATTTCAGTGCTACCAAAACAACAACAAAAGATTAGAGATCTGTTTTCCTGACTAGCTATATCTGATAATGGCTAGAAAACTCAAGCAGGGATGTGCCACGTGGGCAAATCCTTTAGTGCTGTAATATAGTCCATCTCCCCCTCTTCCTCTCTCCTACCTGTCCATTCTCCAGCCTCAATCCCTCTATTCCCTCGCTTTATCCACCACATTCCCACCAGTAGCCAGAGACAGTCACGACACACAGACTCTGCCATCTCTCCAGTAAACACTGCCAGTACTTGGCCAGGCACAAATTTATCACGAACATCCCATCACCCCCAAACCAGGGCGATATCAGTGGCTGCTGGGAGACCAGGCAGGGCTTACAAATACCCCCAAGCTCCCGCTGCCCCTGAAACCATGGGTTTCAGGGCATCATGAGGGTTTCATCCTGAAATCAGGATGGGGGACCATCGCACCCCCCACCACTGCCAGGTCAGGGAGCTGGGGCCATTCCCGACGCTGCCTCCGACCCCCCGCCCCGCATCAGAGCTCGCCTGAAGACAGCGGTTTCTCTCAGCAAATCTGCAAGAGATTCTGCCATGTACGAGCTTGGCTGGGTTTCAAAGTACAACGAAACCTAAAATTCCCTGGGAAAGGATTCTATAAAAAAAAGGAAGAAAAAAAAAGAAAAAAAAAAAGTCCTTTCAGCCGTACTGAAATGTACTGTTTTGGGAAACAAATCAAAACACCTCGTTCCAATGTTGACTTTGAAAGTTTTATGTGATTTAGACCATATGACACTGCAAAATAAAGGGAAAAAAAAGACATCTAGAAAGGAAAAAACAGAATTTTCTTCTGCTGAAATGCAGAGACAAGGCTCCTTAACACCATGCCAGGGGTTTATGTGGCTTGGGGCTTTTTTTTCCTTGCCCAAATAAAATTTCTGTACAATCAAACACAGTTTCACAAACCTGCTCCATCTCTCATAACTGCATTTGCTACCAAGGAAGGAGCCCGGGGGAGATTTGTGACACCGCTGCTCCCTTCTCCTCCAGCCCTGGCTGCTCTCCCACAGCTCTGCCACGAAGAAATGCTCCCCAGGAACAAATAGCATCCCTCCTCAAGAAAAAAACGAGATACCTTCCTCCTCCTCAGCTTCCTTCCCCACTCCTAGCAGCAGCCCTGAATGTCTGAGCTGTACAGTTGGGGCAGAAAGCCTCTTTTAGAAGATTTATGCCACGCCCAAGCACTGAGGCTGCTGCTTAGGGTGAGCTGGTCCCCACCCCAACACCTCTCTGAAGGCACTGCTGCTCGTGGGGAGCGTGCGCTCCTAGATCTCCATCCATCCTCAGGAAGACGCCCGCAGAGGGAGTCACCTCACACAGGGACCTCTTTTTATGGCAGCAGCCCCGCATGCAGCTGTGCCGGGCTCCGCTTGAGCTCTGCACCCTGCTGAGAAGCCCGACTGGACGCGGGGTAGCCCCGGAGTAGCATTGAGGGTGTCACTCACTCGATAGCAGGCATGTTTGGGGCAGACATGGGGCTGACTTCTTTGGCTTTCTGCAGGGCATGCTTCTGGTTAAAGGCCTCCTCTTCCTCCTGCTCATCCTGCAGAGGAAAGAGGGGAGCTGGTTAGGGGAATGCTGGGGTTCAAAGGGAAGATGTAGCCATCAGAGGCAGTGATGGATGCACAGGGCTCCCGTAGATGCCAAGGCACGTGGGAGAGAAGTGGAGCAGGCGCCCGTATTTCCAGAGACAGTCCTTATTTTATTATGGGGACGCAACTTCTCCACTAAGCCAGATCTCGCTGAAGGTGTCAGTGCTACTTAAATAAGTGAATCCAGCCCACTGCAGGCAAGAATCAGGCTGTGTGCGCTAGAACAGCCCTAGACAGCGTAGACCAACTCAGCCCTCCCTTCTTCACAGCCGCCAGACAGGCATTCCCCCGATGCAGTGGGAGGCAAGGCATCCATGAATGACCCCGGCAGAGACCGTATTGCTTTAATGAGTATGGTTGTGTCTCCAGAGCAAAAAATGTCATTAGAAGTCATTAGCACACACTCAGTCTTTTCAAAAACTCAGCGCTCCTTTAATTGATGCTGCTGGTACACCACGGGGCTCTCCCACCCCTCTCACCCCAGCAGCAGCAGGCAGCCCCTGGAAATGCCACCTGCACCCACTGTGGGAGGACAGGAACCCCCGCATGCACCCCTTCGGCAAACAAGCACCATGCTCTGTTTCATTTGCCACTAACGGGTCAGATTTACACCAGCGCAGAAGCCTCTCAGTAAGCCCCAAGGACCCGAGTAATAGGTATGGGCTCTGCAAAAAAACAGGCACCATGGGATCGCTGGTCCCCTCCAAAGAGCAGCAATGACCTTTGCAGCTCTCACCTATTCATCATTATCTAGATGATGCCCCAACATTTTAGCATTCCCCAAATATTTCCCAGCATGGTCTTAAAAACAGCTAAGCCCAATAACCTTCTCAAGCACCATCCTGAATTGCACCCTAAATCACGTCCACTACCCTGCAGGCAGATGGGGAATAAATACCAACTCCACTGGAAAGTGCTTCCCACTCTGCATCTCCAGAGTGCTCGGGCAAATAACTGTCCCCGCATCAGACCCCATCAGACAGATGAGGGTTATCTCAATATGACCGGAGACAAACGAAACTGGGGAGCTTAAATGGAGAAATAGTTAAGCCACACTTGATGGGAAGTGTGGGTGTTCCTGGAGAACCGAGCAGGCTTAAGCACTTAGTCACTTAAAGACTAAATGGCTTTGCCCAGTGATACAGGTTTGTGTTGCACGGGAGCACCCTGCACACCTTCCTGAAGGAAGAGCCTCCACTCCTAATTTGACCCAGCCTCCCTTCGAGGCAGGCTGAGCTAAAGGACTAGGTGGTCTTGGCTCTGGAGTGAGGACAGCCACAGGTGCTGTTCCTGCTGCCTTTCCTGCTGGACCCATCCTTCGCTATCCTCACAAGAGAAGAAAAAGCAGCAACAGGAACGTACCTTGGTGAGCTCCTGAGCATTGGCCAGGTTGTCCACCGCAATGGCCAAGAACACGTTCAGCAGAGTATCTGCGAGCAGCTAAGGATGCACAAGCCACGTGTTAAGGACATGGGTGTCTGCAGCCACCATGTGAGGGCGGCCCCGATAGCTCCTCCAGCTCAGCGAGGAGCAGCCAAAGGGACAAACCCCTCACTCATCCCATATATACAGCCCTAAGTGCACCACCAGACATCTCCTCTTGGGATACCCAGGACGTGTGATAGGGCTCCCTCATCTGGGAGAGGAGGAAGGAGCAGTGGGTCAGGAGGCAAAAGCCCCCAGAGAAGGAGATGAGATGGGGTTGTCTCCACTAAAAGCACAGCAGCCAGGCGGATACAGTTTCCAAACAAGGTGAGGACGATGAAATAGATGGAGGACCACATGCCTGAGCGAACACCTCCCTGGGAGCGGATACCGTTGTACATCACCTCGTTCCAGTCCTCACCTGTTAGGATCTGCAGAAAAGCAAGCCAGCAGCTCTGTCACCCACACCTTCTCGTCACCTGGACAGCCCCATCGATCTATCCCACCAACACACAGGAGCCAAGTACAGAGACCCTGTGCAGTGGACAACCCAGCTCTACAGCTGCAGCACTTGAGGGAGATGATGTTGGGCACTGCTGAGGATTTAGGTCTCCTCAGAAGAGTTTTTAAACCCTTCTACCTTGCACAAAGGAGGTGGAAGACTTTCCATCTCTCACCATCTGCTTTGTTATTTAGAATCATAGAACAGTTTTGGTTGGAAGGGACCTTTAAAGGTCTTCTAGTCCAACCCCCAATACAGGAGGAGAGGAAGGAAGCAGGTTATATTCTAACAGCTTATGAGAGAAGGAGAACTTGTTTGGTTTAAAGAGCCCCTTCCAGCCAGAGGGGAGTGAGCAGAGAATCCCAAGCCCCTTTGGCTGTATCCCCTTGCAGCCCAGTTCCTACCTGGAACACCGTCATGATGGCTGCAGGAAAGGTGTCAAAGTTGGCTGATGGCGTCCCATCAATGAAGTTAAACCTGAAAGTGGAACCAGAAGGACATAAATGGGCTGGAATACCAAAGTCATCAAATCCCTGACTGCTGTGCTCCTCTCGTGTGCTTAGGAGGACCTTTCCCCACTCTAAGGAAAGTCTCCTGAGCATTTGGTGCCAGAACCCAAAAGGTCTCGTGGTCAGAAGGGCCCACACAACCCAGAGCCACTCCGCAAGAAGGGACTCTTGTGTGGGAGAGGTACCTGTTAGCAGCAGGCTGAGGGGCAAGGCTACAGTCTTCCTAGGCAACTGAAGAGGGTGTCATCACTTGGCTTTAACACCAAGAAATTCCTTTTCCCCAGACTTGAAACAACCTACCTGCCTCCAAACAGCTGCATTCCCAGAAGGGCAAAAACTACAATGAAGAGGAAGAGGAGGAAGAGCAGGCTGATAATAGACTTCATGGAGCTCATCAGCGAGACCACCAAATTCCTCAAGGATGCCCAGTACCTAGAAAACGGAGACACTGATGGAGCACTCACAGCAATGCTAACAGGACAGCAAGAGCGGCTGGATCTGGGCTGCAGTCATAGTCTGGACAGTTGGTACATACTTGGTTATTTTAAATATTCGCAGGAGACGAAGGGCTCGTAGGACACTGATCCCAAAAGATGTTCCTGGTCTGAAGATAGCCCAAACCACTTCAAAGATGCTTCCTACTGTGACCTGAGAAGCAGACACAGCCACGACTCAAAAACAGGCTCAGGACAGGTTGCTGCAGGAAACCTTCACATGCTTGAACACAAGGCACCCATCACCCTGCCCAAGACCTGGTGTCTCGATCTGGCACAGGCAGGCTGTCCCGGCAGAAAGGGTTCCCCTGCCCACTGTGAAGGCCATCCCATTCTTCTCCTTGGTGCCTGGTGCTGCAGACACCTGCCCAACATCTCCCCCTACACCCACAGCATTTCTAGAGCTGCTTACCCCACAGTCGAAGCAGTTGAAGGAAGAATGGAAGTAAAGACGCGGCCCCATCCCATACATCTTTAAGGACATCTCCAGGAGGAAGAGCCCAAGAAACAGGAACTCTGCATAGTCTGAAAGAGAAAACTCAGATGCGCTACCCTCGAGGTGCCGAGCTGTGAGGAGTATCGTGGATGCATTCACCCGTAGCCCACACAGCACATCGCAAAGATGGGACAAGTCGAGGACTGCGCTGCTTCCCCCAGCTCTCCCAGGCCTGGGTATGGGATGAAGGAAGCACACAACACTGTAGAGGAATATTAGTAACCTGGATTTAAATCATTGCATGGCTGGAACTTGGCCAGGGTAACCAAGCCGAACAGCCAAGAGCCAGTGAAAAGCTGCTCAAGCTATTTCATGAATATTAGCAGACAAGAGCCTGGCTCTTCACCTTGTCCAAAAGATGCTTCTCACCACGACCAGCTGCCGTACCACACTGTGGCGTGCTGGGATCCCAGCAGGCCTGAACATGCTAATGCAGATCTGGGCAGACTCGGTGCTTGACGGGGACATTTTCAAGGTGAGTAAGAATAACACAGCTGAGAAAGCAGCACAATCCCTACTACAGCAGCTCAGGAGTAACACATGGCTGCTGTAGGGCTGACCCATGCTGGTCTACAGTTAGCACCATGCTAGAATGGACATGGGTGTACTGCCTCCAAGACCTGACCTATTATCATGGCCCACAGTGGGCTGGGGGATGCTCCAGTAACTAATTTCAAGCTTGGGATCTCCATGCCATGCTCTGTACAAAAACTTTAACCAGGGGGTTCTTCCATGACCAGCCCCATCCTTGACAAGTCATCTTTCCAGCAATTGCTTGTGGGCCTTTGAAGATGGATCTCCAGCAAGCTTTCCATCATCACCGTTCACAATCTTAAGACAAACCCAACTGAGACCTGCAGTCTGTTTCTCTCTCTTGACAAACATATCAGATCTGAAGGGCGCAAGGCCAGTAAAACTCCTCTACGTCTGCCCACACGGCTGAGACAGCCATCAGTGGCCACAGGGTCAAGGGCAAAGCTGAATTAAATAACTGTATGGCTCCTTTTTTATCAACAGTGAATGTAATTCAGGCTATTCTTCACCCAGCTCCATACCAGTGTAACTCTAGTGGGATTCAACCCCACGTGCCATGAGGCAAGAAGTGAGGGTGTGCTGCAACGTCTGTCTGCTGGAGATAAAAAGGTTGCAGGAGGTTTTGCCTGCCCACACAGTGCTCTTACACCTACACAAAGCCCAGAGACTCACAGAGGAAGTGTGTGAGCCAGGCTGGCTGGTTGTGATGGACGATGGCCACACAGGCAGTGTTGAGAGCCACCAGGCTCAAGACGATCCAGTAGAAGACCTGGGATTTCACCATGTGGCGAACGGAGATACGCAGGAGTCGCTCCTTGTGTCGTAAGTAGGAGGCACCATCCACTCTGGCGCCTTTGAGGCCAGAATGACTCAAGGGGTTACCTAAGGGAAAAGAGAGGGGAGAAGGAGTTGGGTGCTCCAGCCTTCCCCACAACATGAGACAGGACTAACAGCTCACAGACACCATTCTTATGGGATACGACTTGACCACACAGTTTTTAAATGGTACAGGGGACAGCGGGTGGTTTTCCCCCTTTGCTGTCAAACTAGCAAAGATGGCTGATGTGCGACAATCTCCATGTGATGGGTGAAACCCTCGCAACTCAATAAGCTGGCAGAGGTTTTGAGGAAGAAAGCTCCAAACTACACTGACCCAAGGTTGGATGAAGAGGTCTTCTCTGCGCCAGCCTCCGCTCGCCCACAGAAGAGATATCGACGCAGTGCTCGTCACTTGAGTCACGATTCATGGCATCCGTCCGGTTCCTTTTGATGGTGGCTCGCCTGAGCACTGGGAAGGAAAGAGGAATGGATGTGGTGGGCCAACTCTGCCAGTAGCCAGCTCACTGGACCAGGACCTGGTGATCAATACTTAGCTAACTCAGGTCTGGTAACAGGACAGAGACACCCAGCTGACTCTAGTCCATTGCTCTGTCTTGTGTGGGACCCGACATCTCCTGGCCTCCATGCTCTCTCAGGGGTTATGCTGTCAATCCACCTCCCCACATCCCTCTCTTGGGCTGTAGACCCCACTGGGGCATCCCCAACCTCCAGCTGCAGGCAGGCACAAAGAAGGGTGGGTTTTTAGGCAAGGCATTGCTTGTCTTACCTTCTAAGGCTGAGGTCCCAGAATTTTTGTTCTCTTCGGCCAGCATGACTTCCTCTACGCAAAACACAGTTCAGCATCAGGAGACAAAACACGGTTGGCTGAGCACATCGGACCTCACTGCCTTGTACCTAAGCAGTTTGCCCGGTCTGGTGGTAGTTGCTATAGGTTGCAAACTCTTGTCAAGTATTGGTTAAGTGTCCAAAAGCAAATTCTGGTGGGCGGCAAGTGCCATTGACTGCACATTGCATCAGAAAGAAAAATGACTTCTAATCAACCCTTCTTCCTCCACTGTAATTAACAGCCCTAAAGAAGCTGAACATCATAGACAGGTCTGGGGTTCAATATCCCAACCCAAGATGACAGCTGAGGTCTGGGGCTCAGGCCCCATTTCAAGTTATCCATTTTTTTTTTTTGAGCCTGAACACTAGATGAAAATGTAAATCTTCCCCTCCCAGAGCTGAACGCACTGAACCAATCCCCATGAGAGGCAAGCAAGGACAGTGGCTGTGGCAGTCTGGGGACCAGCATCCACAGGCTGTCGCGCCTGGTTGGGTGTCAGCAGGAAGCCTGGAAACCTGCATCATACGCAGCCCTCACCCAGGTCCAGGTGGGAGCCCTGAGCCAGGAACCAGTGAGTGCATCCCCTCCAGACTGCTCCAGGAGCAAGTTTAGCTGGAAAACCACTGTCACCATTCACTGCTCTACTTCCTCCCTGCCCACCACTGCAGGAGACTCCAGCAAACTTCAAGAGAAAGAAAAACATTGCAGAGCAAAGCTCGTAGCTGTGATGCTCACAGCCTTCCCTTGAGATGTTATACGCCTCATGTTCAAAATACGAGTTTCACACTACAGAACATGATGTTTCATCAGCTGTCGGCGACGTCCTTGCTCTCAGCCTGGCCGGAGAGCCGCTAAGGCATCTGGGGCCAAGCTCACCCATGCACCCAATGCCACCACATGAGCACCTGGGCAACTTTGAGGTTGCACTGGACAATGCCCAGGGATTCCTTCCCATCTCCCATTCCCACCACTCTGCATGACCAGCAGCCTGTGGTACCCGCTGCCCCTGGGCCCATCAGCCTTTACCCGCTTTGTCTATCCAGGCCCGGTAGCCGTTGAGCTCCCGCTCGATCTGCTGCTGGCGCCGCAGCTTCATGAAGGCTCGACGGTTCTCCACTCGCTCACGCTCTTTGGCAAACTCCCTGGGGAAGGACAGGGGAGGGTGGTGAGACCATGGCTGAGGGGCAGTGGGGTGGCTGAGAGGCTGGGGGCACCATGGGGCCAAGAGGGGATGCAAGGATCAAGGGTGAGCACAATCCAAGGGCTGCTGGATTGCACTGGGGGGATGCATGGCCGTCCCAGGCCAAAGCACGGCCAAAGTAATGAACAGAGAGGAGGAGAGGCTTCTTTGCAGGAGGAAAGGTGTGGATGCACGTGAGCAAACCATTGCTCAGTCATCCAGCCCCTTATGTCCCAGTTGGGAGCCACTGTCATTCGGGGAGGATGCTCCCAGTGCCATCCAACTCCAGCACCAGCTCAGCCTCTGTGTGTCCCTTCAGGGAATAAAAACCGGACGCTGTGGGGAGGCAGCAAGGGGACGGAGGAGGGCAGGTCCTGCCCCCTGCCTTCACCACCTCTTCCTCTGAATCCTTTCTCTTTCCAGTCTCTCCTTGTAGTGTTTTCCCAGGGCTTGAGACATCCCTGTTGTCCTTCTCCGGACTTTAGCATCTCACACAAACCGTCCAGGCACTAAGACCAGTTCAGAGAAGGACAACGGCTTCACACCGCATCAGCCAGGAGGGCAGTCAGCGCCACGTGGGTTCTGTGCAGGCAAGGGCATGTCGAACGCTGAGCAACACAGGCCAGAGCTAACGCCATGCCCACTCCTCGTGCAGCCCCTAACACGCATGGTGTATGGATGTGCTAGCATCCACGTGCTCTCATGCACTCCTAGGCACAATCATAAACACACTCCTTGGTACATAAGATACACAATTTCACCTATAGCCCAGCCCAGAGCTGTGAAATATGCACATACACAGCTAGGACTCTATAAACCTTCTCAGGTGCAGTTAAAATGCAAGACCACGCTGGCAAGCATGGTCTGCGGTCTGGTATACACACACTCGTGGCCATACACAAGCCCTCCTGAGGGCAGAGGTTTTCACCCACGCTGTACGAAGCGGCACCCAAAGCCCTAAGCACGTACACAAAGGCCATCACACACAGAGAAATGGAAATATTGGGCGGGAAGCACAGGGATCACAATGTAGGCAACTTCCCACTCACACCACGGGTTATGTGCGTGATGACAGAGTCGGACCTGCTTCTAGGAGGTCCCATACCATACCTGGGCCATCTCAACTCGCACATTATATCTCTATTGACAACGACATTTGCACACAAGGAGCATCCGCCCAGCGCACCCTTCCTTCCTTGTAGCACCGTCAAGGGGATGCAATCTGCCAGCTGCAGCTCCCCGTCCCACCCCCGCGCCCTCGCAGCTGCAGAGCCCCAGCTGCACAGAGCAACCCAGCCCCTGCCCTCAGCCCCATCGCGGTCCCAGGCTGCCGTGAGCGAACCATGACTGCAAAGAACAAATGGCATCATTCTCTCTGCAAAATGAATATCGCTCTCCCCGGAGACTAGCAGCAATCTCCAACCTCAAAAAAAAAAAACCAATATTCAAAAGAACTGAAAGAATTGGTCTGTCTGCTGCAGAGAGAGTTCAAGTGCATTACCCCAACTGAGCTATTACACCCCTAATGCTGTGTGGGCTTTCGCATGTGTGCGCGCGCGCGTGTGTTTGTGTGAAAAGCCCTGAATGTTCCCTGCATCTCTTGTTTAAGATCCCCAGACAATTCAAGCGTTTTTAATTCCACCCCAGGAAGGTGAAGTTTCCTGCCGCTCTGGCATTAAGCATCAAACGACTCTCCCCCTCCATCGCTGGCTTTCAGACCGCAATGAGACTTTCTTCCTAGGGCAGGGAAGGGGGAAGAGAACAAAAGGCAAGGAAGAGAAAAGCCTCTTAAGGAAAGGGAAGGAGGGCAGGAAGAGATGGGAGAGATGGAAGGACCTCCCACAGCCGACAGCAAAATGTACTCTCAGTTTTGCCCTACCTGGAGGAAAGGTAGGAGGACCACTTTGGCTGTGCCATCATCCCCCCACCGGCCTTTGTTAGCAAATTTGGGATGTCAAGAAATAAGAAGATGCCATTTGCAGCCAGAGTTAGCAGGGAGGTTGCCTCTCTCCCTCTGGTTTGCTCCCCTGGTCCTCCCACGTGCTGGACACCTGCCCCATGGGCCGTAACCCCACACCAGCCAGCTCCTTGGCAGAGCTTCTGCCAGCTGGACACTGCAACCAGGAGCACCTGGAAAGCTTCCCCTGACCTACACCAGCTGGGAATAATCTGGCCCCTCTCTGCCACTTCCTGCTTGCCCATCCCTTTGTCCTCTGGCTCCTCCAGAAGGACCAGCTGAGCCTCAGACCACCTTTTCCCAGAAAAGGGAATGGAAGCATCTTTTCCAGTGCCCTCCTCTCATCAAGCACCATTTCCCTCTACCCAACTGTTTGCTCACAGAGCCTTAATTTGCAAGAAGCTGGTGCCACACGCATCCAGGGACAAGGTCTGTGCAGCTGTGGCAGCGTCTCCGAGGGAGACACTTCCCACACACTTGATCCCTAATGGAACTTAATTGCTTTTGTCCATTAGAAGGAGGAAGGGGTGGCAGAAAGGAGAGGGGGGATAAAAAATTAAGCTCAACTTAATGAATTATTACATTTCAGAGAGACACGTTACTGAGCAGGGCAGCAGTGGGGGCTGGTGACATCTGAGAGTGGGTAGGCGATGCTGACAGATCAAGGATTGCTCAGAGCCAATTTGCAGCAGCGGGTAGAGATAATACTGTATGTGAGTGAGAACAGGGCCAGCAACGGTGACTGACAGCCGCCTGGGAAGGCTCCAAGTCACAGGCAGGGTAGCATCCCATCGCCAAGAGAGCCAGGTGCCTGCCTCCCATTGAAGGGCCCTGCTCCCCGGCATGGTTGGGTTACATTGCCAAGGACGGCCCAATTTTGCCTTGCAAAGAGCCCAGGGCTGTGCTGCCCCATGGGGTCCCTGCGAGGGGGCTCCAAGGACCCCAGCAGACAGCACGGTCCCCACCAGCAACACTTCTGCTTGTCCACCTGGGTCTTCCAGCCCCAAATCCTAATGCCTCCAGCATGAAAACATCCACCCATGACAGCCGAGCTCCACTCGTGCCAACCCCGTGGCATTGCAGCCCTTCTCCGTTTGGCCTCATAAAGCTGAAGGCACGCAGTGAGCGATGGAGGCGAGCGCTGAAGGTCGCAATGGGAGCTGGGGAGCAGGTTGCCATCTGTCCTCCTGCACGCAAGGGCACCATCCATCCACAAGCCATGCCTAGCCTGCCAGGGCGATTGGAGCACAGATGGTTTGCTGCTCCTCTGCCTGCAAATTCTCCTCTACAGCCTTGGCATTCTGAGAGAGTCTCTGCTCCAAACAGGAGCCCTTGGGAGACACCGCTACACTTGGTCATCCTACTCTCCAGGCCCTCTCACCCTCGCTCGCACCAGGGCAGCAATGCTCAAAGGGCTGGAGAGCCCAGGTCTGGTTATAATGGGAGAACCACCCATGTAGAAGTATCCAGCCTGAAAAAGGGGCCTGTATTTTTGAAAAAAACAAAAACAAAAAGAAAAAAAAAGAAGAAAAAACACAAAAGCAAAACAAACCCAAGGAAACAGAAAAAAAAACCCAAACCAACCAAAAAACCCAACCACAAGAAAATCAACAACCAAAAACTAGTCAAGAAAAAAAACAAAACACAGATACTGCAACCCACTTTTCTCCTTTTTGGAGCTTCTTTGAGTCCAGAGCAGGTATATAGCACTGGTCACATCAATAGTGTGGCTTCCATACTTTGAAACCACAAGCCAATCATCTTCAAACCCATCCATTTGTCATCTTTTGCCACCGTTAAAGATGCCTCCAACAAACCAGTTACCAAACAGGTCTTGAAACGACATGAGGCAGCAGAAAAGAGGGGGTGGGAAGAGGAGAAGTACTGGCTTACATGCTGAGGATGAGGCAGCAGTACCATGCTGCTGTGAAAAAAAACAAACAAACCATACATAACGGGATGTGTAATAAGGAACACCATCTGTAAGACCTCAGGTAATACTGCTGCTCTCCTCAGCACTGGTGAGGTCTCAGCTCATGGCTTCACCTCAGGTCTGAGCACCACAATTTGAGGAAAAAAATGCCTTCAACTCCAGGAGGGTGTCAGGAAAGGTTATGGGACAGAACTAACAACAGACGCCTTGGAAAACACAGATGAGACAGTTGCAAACCAGGGGGATCAGATGGTATTTACCCAAGAGGTGTAAAGGAACTGAAGTAAGAGTGTTGAACTAACGGTGTGGTCTATAACCTGGTGCTTCAACTTCAACAGACAGTGGCGGGCAGGCGCAGCAGAATGGGCATTGCAGACCAGGACTACTGCCCTGAACTGATGGCAAAGGTGAGAGCAGGGTGTCCAAAAGGCACAAAAACCTCTGCAGAGGGAAGATGTGCTTCATAGGTCTGCTCTGGAGGACACAACAAGCTTGTTGGCTAAGGGTAATTGCTTGATTAAGTTCACCTGAATTGCCAGAAGAAGACAGAGAAGATTCAAGGCCAGGTTGGACAACCTGATCTGGTTGGAGATGTCCCTGCTCTTTGCAGGGGGGTTGGACTGGATGGGCTTTAAAGGTCCCTTCCAACCCAAACGATTCTACGGTTCTATGATTCCTTAACGAAGCTGGACTGTCTCGAGAAAATCTTCTCATGAAGACCTAACTGGTGACAAGAATAAAAAAAAAAAAAAGGAAAACAAACATCCTAAACATCCTATGTCTTATATTCCCCTTTAGTGGTGGACATTAGCTTTTGATCATCCCTGTGTACTTTGGCGAGAGTTACGTGTTCACCGCGTTGTGACAAAGCTGCAGCAAAAAGCTGAGTGTACAGCTGACGATGCTAAAGAGAGCACATTTATAGAGCACCGGCAGACACACGAGTTGGGGAACGAAAAGCTGACAAGCTGTTGGCGACACTGAACAGCAGAACAGGAAGGAGCTGGGAGATACCAGCCCTGAGATTACCCATTACATCACTGTCCCACTTAAAAAGGGGCAGATGCTGATGGTTATCTTCTACTTTGAAGAAAGCTTGTGATTTAAATCACATTTTCCTATAGGTACTCGCCAATGTCTGTCACTTCTAACAGGTCATAAAGGGGCTTGTAGTAGACAGGATTCATACCAAGCATCATGAACAATTCAGAAAGACCTCGTTGTGATAGTTCGCGTTGACACCTGACGCTAAGAGAAATGGACAAAAATAGAGGTAGAAGGGAAAGGCAATGACAAGATGAAGACACAGGGAGAAGGCTGCCCAAACAGGAAACTGTCTCTACAAGCGAGAAGAGGACAGAGGGGCTGCAGATGAAGAGCCACCAGAAGCAAAGTCAAGACTTCCGGCACTAAACAGCTCCTTTGATAAGCCAGTCCCTCAAAGAGATATGGGCCATCGTGGCTCCACGGGTGGCCCAAAGCAACAGAGACAGGGTCAGCATTGGCCAGCTGTGTAATGGGATCTCCTGGGGCCAGGATTTGGGCAGCTTTGAAGACAAAGTTTTTTGAAGAAGAATTATTTTTTGAAGAAGAATTCAAATAACTGGTATTTGATGGAGAACCAGAGCAGCAATGCAGACACCGAAATGACTCAAAGCAGTGAGAAACACAAGAGAATTCAGACTTTGCATCTGCTGCTGGGGAACACAGCCCACTGAACAGCAAGAACTTTAAATACCCACCCTCTTCTCTCCAGTGATTTTCATTTCTTGTCTACACTTAGCTTCAGTCAACAGGCTCTCATTTATCCGAGAGCAGGTTCACCCATCGCTTGGGAACATGGCTAGGCGTCAGCTGCACTTCACTGCAAAGCCTGTCCCTCACCAATGGATCCCAGCAGAGATCCAGGTGTCCAGTCCAGCCTCTGCATTTCAGGGTGGGATCAGCCCCTCTCCACACACTTCATGCATGCTCTCCAAAAATAAGTAGTTGTCCATGATCAAAAGGGAGAAAAGCATGTGTGGATGCTTGCTTTGTGTTCAGCTCAACCATGCTCTGACCTTTAAAAAAAAAAAAAAAAAAAGACAGATTTTCCACAACACTTAGGTTGGGTTCGGAGCAGCCAATAGTTTGGAGAGCTTATTGTTTTGAAGTAGAGAAAAATAAATTACAAAGAGGACAAATATCACCGGGAGAAGGGAGCCACCGACATTCCGGCTGTAGAGTCTCCATTTCAACATTTTTTCCAAGGGTAACAATGCTGAGGTTTGCCTCTCTGCCTCCGTTGCTCAGAGCAGCCTGTTGTTTGCAATGTTGCACCAAAGGCAGCAATAGCACGGTCAACTCACACTGAAAAAAAAAAAAAAAACCAACAAAACCAACAAAACAAAAATGCTATAGAAAGGCAGCGGAGGGTCTGGTAGCCCCATCAGCAAGAAGCAGATATGGAAGCTCTGGATTTTATTTCACTCTTATCAGGCAGCGCTGGTGTGAGCAGCACAGCTTCACTGCTTCAAGAGCCCCGGGCTTTGTTCGCAATCACTCCCACTGGCTCATGCGGCGCTGGGAAAATGTCACTCCTCCCCTTCCCTCCTATGCTCCAGTTTTTATCCTCTGTAAGCGGAGAACGGTTTTACAGTCCCCCTTTGCAAGTGACAGCAATCTGCGGATGAAAGGTGCACGGACAGTACTGCAGGTGAGTTACAGCATAGAAATCACCGATTTTCAACGTTTCATCATGTTCACTTCCCAGGAACTTCCAGGCACTCTAATTGATGCCTTCAACACACAGATACAATGAATTCAGAACCAACTATCAAGTGTGAAACCCACAATGCAACTGCTAGATGTGTCATTCCACCACTGCAAAAACAAACAAACAGCCGCCTACGATGTACAAAGAACTGATAACGCTATATGATTCATCTGGGGCATCCTGTCTATGACACCTAACAGGAGCGCCCAGCACCCCCTTGCAAGGACGGCGTTGGTCACGGAGGAACTGGGCATCTCCAAAGCCATCGACCAAGCCGAAGAGCTGCAGCCGCAGCCACACGATTGCGGTCATTAACCAAGATGAAGGAAATTACGATGATCTGGAACAAAAAACTCCAAAAACAAACTGTAATCAAGAACTATCCGTTGAGCACTTTATCGAGAGGATGAAAACTGAGCCTTTTCACCCACAGTCCACAGACAAGAGACAGTCTGCAGAGCAAATTTGCAAGGAGGCACAAATAAGAGCAAATCTGAAGCAGCTGAGACACACTGGCAAATAATTTACGAAGAGAAATCAAAGGGGAAAGTCAGAGAGTCATCTCTTTGTTGTGGATGTTTTTTAATCCTGTCCAGCTAGCTGTTAAGAGGAGTCATTATTCCCCGTAACACGGAGGGATGCAGCACACCAGACGCGCATGCCTTGTCAGGCAGCTTGTTTGCAAAGGGCTTGGAGGCCCTCCGCAGAAAGGTGGTACAGCAGAGCAAGGCAGAGAGGCACTCATTGAATATGGATGCCCACCTGGCTGCTGAATATAAATGAAGAACTCAAAGGCTCCTTTGCTTCACTCATGTTCAAATACCATGTCACTGACACAAGAGCTGCCCCAGAAGAAAGCGACAAACGTGGCCATTTCTTACCAAGCATGGCCTGACCAGCGCGCATCCCATGACGGTGCTGGGGGACCTGGCAGGAGGCATCACAGGCCCCCTCCTCACTACACCCACACCTCCATTCAAAAGCGGTTCCAACGAGTCCCCAAACACACAACAGGCACAGACATTTTACATCTCATCCAAGCTGCTCTCTGAGATGCTACAATCATTATATAAAAAACCCCAATGCTTCCAAGCTTTCATGCTTCCAATGCAATATTTCTCAGGCATGTTTGTTGGTGTCTTGCTGTCAACTCATGATCTTCCCACAAGCATTCCTGCACTGTGGCAACATGTCTCCTCACTTTCCCCTCCACAAACTGCCTACCTCCAAGACATTAATCCTCTTCCCAGCATTTTTGGCTTTAAAATCACCTGATTCAGCTCAAATGCACAGGGCCCAGGTGCTGGCAATAAAACCTCTGACTCCATTGAAAATGTACATTTGTTCCTTCAACACCCTTATTATTAATTGCTATAAAACTTAATTTTATTCATCAATTGTTATGCCTCAAAATTGGATGGGAAAAAAATTCAAATTAAGTGAAGTGAAAAGATTTCAGAGATGGTACAGAAGGCTCCTGAAGGAACTGAAGAAAACTCTCCAGAGACTGGGAACACAGCACTAACCCAACCTGAAAGAAAGAAGATCTTAAGACAAAGAAATCTTGCCAAATTGATCCTTTAATTATAACATTAGTCGTTTCTTTCAAAGGCTTAGTGCAAGAGCTGGGGGTGGGGGGCAGAAAAGACTTAAAGGGAGAAAAGACTTAACATCACCAGGATGAGTAGAAGCAATTAGGAGGATTTAAATTACTCTCTTGTTTGGTATGAGGCAGACGGATTTCATTTTTCTTGCCATCGTGCTCAACTTCTTGCTTTGCCATCAGCTTCCAGAGGTCTTCTCCTTGGCAGACCCGAGGACCCAGCTTTCCTAGGTCAGGCAGCATCCCCTTCCACTCTGCACACACTCTGCCACTGCTGCGGACCATGAACGCCCATGATTACAGCAGCTTTGTCACCCTGGAAAGGGGCTGGAAGTACGAGGCTGGATATGGGAGAGGAGTCTACTAGCCCTCAACAGGAGGACAGATGCTGCAATAAATGGAGGAGGGTGATTGCAAACCAGAGTTTCTCTGCAGGGACTGGGGAAAGGGAGACGGAAAAAAGTCAAAGCACAGCCTGTCTGGGCTCAGAAATGCCACGAGTCCTCAACATTATACCTCCAAGTATGGCTTGTTGTTTCTCTGTACTCTTTCATCTTCTTGCTCCCAGTGACGAGCTAGACACAAGCCATCTCCTCGCCAGGAGAAGCAAAGCAGACAGGACCTCTGCAGTGGCTTGGACAGGACCAGCAGCGAGCTGCAGTCATTACTGGGATGGCATTACCGCTGCCGTACCTTCGTGTGTGCCACAGGTGGCAGGGACCCGCCAGCACGGCTCTCACCCAGTCTCGGCTGCGCTGGAAATGCAGCATGAACACACAGAGATCCAAACTCTTTTACATGGAAAACAATTGAGAAAAAAAAAAAACTAAACACACCATTTCACAAAGAAGGGAAAGCAGACCTTTGCAAATTCCTGGCGTGGGGCATGTGCAACTTCTGCATCCCCCTGGCTCAAAGCCGGCCGACCGCAGGACACTGCCCGCAGCGGGCCATCAGCCGCGGGGAAGAAGGAGGTCCCGTCCTCCCCTCCTACCCATCCCAGGGCAGAGATGGCTGCCACGTGTGATCCCCTCCCTGCGCTACAGTGGTTCTCCCTTGGAAGAGGTGCAGAGCTGCAGGTGCACCCTGTCCCAGCGCAGCAGGGCGCTGGGTACCAACCTCAGGCCACGGGACGGCAGCAAGCAACACTTGATATGAGTCTCAGCATCCTCCCGAGCTCCCAAATCCACCGGCTGCCGCGTGGCAGAAAAACGGGGCGTTTCAGCTGATGCTCCATCCTCCCTCGCTCCCACTGACTCTCTTCTGCCAGGATTATTTTGGTAGCTTGTGTAGCTTTAAAAGCTGAGCAGTCACATCTCCTTGGGCTTTGTACCTGCTCTCAAAGAGGAACAGGGCCAATTTTTTTTTGCTTTCCTGCTTTCAGTTGGAATTAATTGATCTGTAATTGCACCCATAGAGGGGGAAAAGTTAATAGACATAGTAATAAATGCCAAAACCCCAGAAGAACTGGCTCTCCAAGCCCCTGCCTGGAGTGACTCCATCTCCTCCTAATAGTGTTGCATGCAATGCCAGTGCATGTGTGCGTGTTAGTATTTAGAGAGAAAAATCGAGGAGCCTCAGTATGATGGAAATCATTTCTTTTCCTCTCCCACATACTTTGTGCTTAGGAGCAGATGGATCCAGGCTGTTTACATCACGGAGGTCATGCCTCAGCTTAACAGTTGGGGAACTGACTGTTGGGAGAGATGCGCATCGTACCCAGAAGATTGCTAAATCTGGGCTCCGGCAAACTTCTAATGGTGGCAAGTTAAACGCACAAATGTCCTCCTGCAGCCTCTTCGCATCCAGGACCTGCTTCAGGTGTTTAATTGTTTCCTCAAAGAAAACAGCTGCTGAGGAAAAGCGAGGGCAGAGCAGCAGCTCTGCAGCAGGTCCCGAGCGTGAACTCTGAGAAGAAGGCTGGAAATCCCAAGCAGACCTCGTTATTCACCAGTGCAGATGGTGCCATTTGCAAGAAACGTGGGTCCAGGTTTCTGCAAGCTGGCTACTAGGTCTCGCCACTCACCGCTTCACCCCAAATTAACAAAGCAACCGTGATTTCAGCTAGCTGGGCTAGCTGCTTGTCTTCCCCCAAAGCAGTGCTGTAACGTCAGGGAAAGGTTTGCTTCACATTGAGGTGTTTCCATGGAGCTCATCCCCAAAGTGACCTTCTCCTCCCTTCTCAGCCCAGCCGTGGGGCATGCAGGGCGATCCAGCCAGACCCTGCAGCTCACCCAGCTCAGCACCTGGGGGATGGAAGAGTCACTCTTCCCCTCCCACAGCAGAGCCAAGTGCTCTCTTCCAGCACAAGAGGATTGTGAGAAGCGTTGAAAAAAAAAAAAAAAAAAAAAAAAAAACCTAAGCAAGCAAAATGAGGAACGAAGCCCTTCTTCTTGCACTCATGGACATACATTTTTTGCGTACAGAAGTACTTTCTCCCGCCTTGCAACTTCTCCCTCCGCAACTCCGGCAGCAGCTTTGGCAAGAGGATGCTTCACCACCGCCAAGGTACTGTATCCACCGAGCCGCAGCAGATGCCTGTGGCCACGGCCAGGCAGGAAGGCACGCGTGGTGGCCTTGCCATCCGGTGGCAGAGTCCAGCTTGCCGCCTCCGCTCACCTCACTCAGCCCTCTGGGGAGCTGAGCAGTCGCGCTTTTCCCTAGGTATCTGGCACACCACAAGAGCATCTCCATTGCCAATTAGGCCACCCACCCACTTGCATCCTTCCCCAATACAAACCCTATTAGCAATAAACAAACAGTCGAAATGCCAGCCGGCGCCTGGGAAGAGCCCTAGACAAGCGCATCCAATTCAGCAGACGTAGGAACAGCTGCCTCATTCAGGCAAGCACGGAGCTTGGACCAGGGCATGGGCCAGGCATCCCACCGGCCACCCTATGGTCCTCCTGCCAGTGGCTGGCTTGCAGACCAGAGCGATGCTGCTTTGCTGTGTCTCCAGGCTGCTCTCAGCATCACACCAGCACCAAAAGCCTCAGTGTCCACACAACGCACTGCATTAGCACAACTCAAGATCACAATAAGGGGCTTTTCCAGTTGCCTAGCCCTGAGCTTCCTAACTTTCCCCTTTTCTGGGCTTTAGCAGGAAAGCTCCTGCTTGGCACTGGCACCCAGTTAGACTTTGCTCAAATCCTCAAGCTGGATGTGGCATAAGAAATGCAAAAGCCACCCAACGCTGCTTGGCCATCCTCATCCTCCACAAGAGCTCCCTCCCTGCAAGGCAGTGTGAAAGCCTGGAGCATCCTGTCCCCAGAGCCCCTAGACTCACTCAGATCCCAGACTGAGAGCTGGGGAAATTCAACCCACCTTCATAAGACCCTGAAGCTGAGCCTGCCACTCCAGAAGCGCTCCTAAAATCACTATGTCACACCTGAACACCCGGGGACACTTAGGACAGTGACAGACATGACCAGGGCCAGTCTCCACATTGATCCCTGCATCTAAGGGCTTCCCAGTTGACCAAACCAGCGCTATGGTGGCTTTTATTTTGCTATGATTAGCAATTAAGAAAAAATATGATCTGCTGCTGGACACAGGGTCCCCACTGCCACTGGTGGCCACGGCAGAGGAGACCACATCCCTCTCCCAGCACAGAGGAGGGTATGCGCTCCTCACGCACTAACCCCTGCCAGCGGCTGAGGATGTGCTGATGCAACCACAGTTCATTGTCATGGAGACAAGAAGCCTTTTTCTCTTCAAACCCAGTTTAATGGCTTGGATTAAAACCTCCCTTCCCCTGGGAAAGGCAGAACAGGGACCATTGTGTTGTCCCTACGTGGCTTGTCCACATGCACCCCAGGCAGCCCTACCCTCACCAGCGCCCAGCACGTCCTCCTGGCCATGACCCTCACAGCATGGAGGTGCCCCGCATCGTCCCTATGCATGCCCCAAACCCAGCCCAACCCGTGCCCGCTACACTCCATCAGCCAGCAAATGCACACCCCAGTACAAACACATCCCAGACTCAAACACATTTCCATAAGCCTCACCAAAGTCTCTCCCCTCCAGCAGGTTCAAGCAGCCAGAAGATTGACACCGACCATTTTTCACAGGTGACCAAAACCACGAGCTCTTCAGCAAGGCAAAACAATGAGAAAGCATCTTCAACCTGCCCCTTTCCCAGCTCCCTAGGGAGCAATGGGAGCAAGCAGAGCCAGGGAACGATCCTTCGCTGTGGAGCAGGCAGGCATGGAGGAGATGGGGGGAATCAGCTACTGGGGGGCATAACAGTACCGGGGACCAACTTCGGGGCTCGGAGACACGTGACAGGCATGGCCTGGAGGGGACGGACAGCATCTCACTTACCCCGACAGCACTCCCAGGACAAGGTTGAGGACGAAGAAGGATCCAATGATGATGAGGGGGATGAAGTACAGCCAGTTCCAGGTGGCTCCTAAGGCATCATTGGTCTGGAGAGGAAAAGAAAAAATGCACGTGATGTTATGTTCAATACCAGGACCCAGGGCAGAGGCAGGGCACATTAGCTCAGGCGCAGCAGCGATTCTCACTCCAGGCTGATCATGCCAGGTTCCTCAGGGTGATGTGGCCATGCCCACTCAGATGGGAACTCCTGGCTAGCCATGCCCCTTGGCACCCTGCCACAGCCATGCTCTCCTCCATGGTGTCCAGCCCTCATTGGGCAGGACCACTCTCCCCTGCCTCCTCCTACAACTCCAGCAGGGATGCAGGAGCTGCAAGACAGTGGTACAGTCTCTTGGTAGTGGATAGATAGAGGTCCAAGGATTTGCAGACCAAAATTGTGGAGCTGAGCACATAGGGGCCACCCTGAGCACACCTCACCCAACAACCCAGCAGCTTGATTCAGTGCTCCTCTGCACATCCCATCAAGACAGGGCAAAGGAGCCCCGCGGCAGCGGCGACGGCCGAGCACAGTGCTGGTTAAGAGGGAAAGATTTACAAGGTGCCTTAGGGCCAGGGAAGCTGGCCATTAAAGAAGAGCAGCCAATGCTTGTCCTTCCATGCACGGAGGAAAAGAGGCTGGTGCAGAGAAGCCCCACACCTCCACACGGGCATTTTGTTGACAGGATCATTGGTTATAAATTAGGGACACCCTCCCGTTCTGGGTACATTACCCCAACCCCAAGCAGCTGAGAGCAGAGTGGAGCAGTGCAAGGTCCGACAGCTAAAAACGCTGCTGGCAAGCGCTGCTTAACACCTCCAGACATTTATTCACTGAGGCTTTTAATAAAGCAGTGCCCCTCTGCACCTTGCAGCCGCTTCCCAGGCCCCATTTGTCCTCCGGTGTCAGGCAAAGCGCACATGACGCCGGGCTGGAGGGTGATGCGGCAGAACGTGACTGTCTGGGGGAGGTGGTATCAATCTTGTTGCAATGAAAGGCTCTTTCTCTTTTCTTTCTCTTCCCCCCTTCTCCCCGTGCTAATTAAGCCCTCATCTTCGTCTGAGTCATTGGCACCACATCTCTCAGTCGGCCAGTGCAGGAGCCAAGACAAGGCTCTGCAAGGGGAGAAGCGCATCTCCAAGGTGGGAGAGAAAACCACTGTGCTGAAGTCTTCCTCCAGTGACCGAGGCATCAGCGGGAACCTCAGCCGGGTGTCCCCACCACTCTGACGCTAAGCCCGAGGCAGGACGGGCGATACCAGCCCAACCCACTGCAGACACCAACCACAGACAGGGAGGGGGATGTTGTGGGCAGAGACCTCAGTGCCAAGCAGCACCTGGCATGCATTTTCTCAAGGTCCTGCACCCCTCAAGGGCCCCAGTCCACCAACAGTCCCTTTCCTCAGGGCCAAGAGAGAAGTGAGCACAGGGAGATGGGAATGATGCATGGGAATCCCAAACAGTCAACACTCGTCACCACCCTCCAGGGACACCCAGGTCACCGTGCTCTGCTCTAACAGCACCATTTGGCATGGCATTAGTCTTAAAGGCATTGCGTACCCCTTGGCTCAAGCTTGGCTTGAGTACCCCTTTGCTTCAGCTCCCTGCCAAGATGCCGCTGGGTACCTGTCACCCATGCCAGGATTGCTTGCCTTTCAGATTGGCTCCTGCCCAAAAGCCATGGGCTTTTCCCACGTTTCTTGGCACAGGGGATGCAAAATATATGAGCACGTTTCCTACAGGTGAACGAGACATTTCCCCCCAGGGCTGGGCCATCACCCCTCCTCCTTTGGCCTCCTCCTCTCCAGCAATGCTCAAGCAGGAGATGGAGTGGGAGACACAGGGGTGATGGAGCAGAGGGCAATTTCCCTGGGGTTATCAGCCAGTGATACCAGCAGCAGTTCCCAGACTGCCTCTTCCCACAGTATTTTGTGGACGTGGTCAAAGCTGCTGGCGCTGGGGACCTGCCTCCAGGAAATCCAGGGCAGAGGCTTGGGCACATCCCAGTGCTCCCTACAAAACCAGGAGCTGGTGATGACCAGCCAGGATGCAATGGCTCCGGCCCATCATCTAGTACCTGTTCAGCTGCTCTGACTGCCAAAATTTGCCCTTTTATTCCCCAAGAAGCTGGATAAGTTGCTCTAGTACCTTTGCAACACCCAGGCTGCAGAGGTCCCAGCTGGGGCAGGGACAAGGGGGCTTGTTTGGGAAACATGAGGAGCTTGGCATTTCACAGGCTCTGCATCTTCCACTGCTTCTCTAGCAGCGGACCACAAAGTATCCAGTGCAGGAGGACTTTAGCACGCAGAACAGCATGCGTGCAGGCACGTGTGTGCATATACACACGTGGATGTGTTTCCATCTCTCCACTCCCAAAGCTGAAGCACATCTGCCCAGGAAACAAAAGGAACTGCCACATCTGGCTGTGTTTGCCTGAGAGAGGATGCAGACTGAGTCTTGCAGAGTTGCTGAGTCCAGATCCCCTCGCGTCTTGCAATCTCCCCCAGACTTTTGTCGACTCAACCTTAAAGACTCACTATTCCCACTGGAAGGCTCCTCAAGCAGATTCTCTAATGGCTGTTCTAATTTTCAGCTTAAATTTATTTGTGCTGTTCTTTTCCAGCATTGGCCTTTGGCTGAAATACTGTTTCCCATCCTGATGTATTTGTAGATGGCTATCATGGCCATCCCTAGCCTCTGCTTTGCTAGCCAAAGCAAGGTGCTTTCAATTCTCTCTTGTATGACCGGCTCTCCCTCCCTATTTTATCTAGTAGCTCCTTTCCTGCTCCAGTCCATGCTCAGTTCATCTTCCCTGGACGCACGAGATCCGAGTGAGCGATCCTGATGGGTCCCACTCCATCCCTGCACGATGCTACCAAGACTTCGCCACCCTACCTGCAAAAGTTCCTCCTCCTCCAGGGCATCACTGGCCTGTGATCACCCTGCACTCACTCGCTCAGCCCCTCCTCCTCCACACTGCTGCTTCCCAATCAGCAAGACTCGGGCTCCTAGGAGATATCTTTGCTGTTCCTCAACAAGCACATGGCTTTCCATTTCTCACTGCATCCCACATCTCTTCCTCCAGCCCTCAAACTCCTCCAGCCTGGGGTGGCAGCCTCCATCTCCCCCAGTCCCAGGAAGCCAGTCGATGCTCTAAGCTGGAAAACCAGTGACTCATCCCTGAGGAGCCTCGCTGGTCACCACCAGCCACTACATCCCCTCAACACCACCCAGCGTCATCCTGGCACTGCTCACTTCCCTGCCAGCCTCGCAGAGCTCCTCTTCTCCTTCCTCTCTTCTCTGCTTCATTAACAGTTTCCCATAGCAAAAGCTTTACTACAAAGAGCAGCTCTAAACGTTTCCAGGTCTCCGATGCCAGGTTAGCCTGGCATGACCTACCTTTGGCAAACCCATGATTCATTTTCCTCTTTTGCCTTCCAAATCTGTTCCAAAATGGCATGCGATCGAGGTCAGGCTTACAGTCCTATTCCTGCTTGCCTTACTTTTTTTCCCTCTCCTCCCCCCACTTTTAAATATAGGCACTGCATTCGCTATTCTCCAGTCAGATGGTGCCTCCCCCAACTCGATGGAGTTGTTAAAAATACTTGTTACCAGACCTGCCATTTCATGTGCCAGCTCCTTCCAAGCACGGGGGGGGGAAGCCATCCCAAGCACTGGGCTGAGGGACATGATGGTCTCGGCACTTGGCTTTCACATCAACGGTGCTTGTGCCTGTGTCCGTGCCCTTGTTCCCACTATCCAGCCATTCTTCATAGAATCATAGAACGGTTTAGTTTGGAAGGGACCTTAAAGATTACCTAGTTCCAATTTCTCTGCAATGGGCTTGGACACCTTCCACCAGATCAGGTCACTCAAAGCGCCATCCAACCTGGCCTTGAACACTTCCAGGGATGGGACATCCACAGCTTCTCTGGCCAACCTGTGCCACTGCCTCACCACCCTCATAGTAAAGAATTTCCTCCTTATGTCTAATCTAAATCTACCTTCTTCCAGGTTAAAGCCATTATCCCTTGTCCCAACACAACAGGCCCTGTCAAAAGTCCCTCTGCAAGCTTTCCTGTAGGCCCCCTTTAGGTACTGGAAGGCCACTATAAGGTCTCCCCAGAGCCTTCTCTTTTCTGGGTTGAACAGTCCCAACTCTCTCAGCCTGTCCTCATAGGAGAGGTGTTCCAGCCCTCTGATCATCATCATGGCCTCCTCTTGACTCACTCCAACAGGTCCATGTCCTTCTTATGCTGGGAGCTCCAGAGCTGGACACAGTACTCCAGGTGGGGTCTCGCAAGAGTGGAGCAGAGGGGCAGAATCCCCTCCCCTGACCTGCTGGCCACGCTTCTTTTGATGCAGCCCAGGACGCAGGCGGCTTTCTGGGCTGCCAGCATACATTGAGCTTCTCATCAACCAACATCCCGAAGTCTTTCTCCTCAGGGCTGCTCCCAATTTTGTCGCTCAAATTTTTGTTCCCTCTGTCTTTGCGTTGACCAAAAGCTGGGGCGAAATATCCATCCGTGCCCAAATCTCCCCAACTGTCTCTTCACCATGCCTTGCTTCCATCTGCAGAGTGAAGAATCACTTGTTGCCCCCTTTGAGCATCCTTCACGAGGTCTGTGTCGGCATGACTTTTGGTGGCTCCCATAGCACTTCTCAACTTCTTTGGCACCAAGATGTAGTTGTCTTGACTGAGCAGGACCTTTTCCCACCTGTTTGGGGCATTGTTTGTTCTTCATATCCCCCCACAGGCAGTGGTTCATCACCTTGGTCCACTGTGCTTGGTTTTTTCCCCATTTGCTGAAGGTACTAAGAGGTTATAATGTGCAGAAGTCAGGGTAGATACAGGGAGTTTAGTCCCAAAATTACAAGAACACTGTAACTCCTTTAAAGAAAAAATTCCTGTCTCCCTGTGCAGCAGACCAGGTCCCGTCACTCACTCAAGCCCTTTGGGAAATGGAGGTGCAGCCTGACAGCCAATCTTTGCTGCTTCTTCCCTTCTGTCTAAGACAATCAATTCTTCACCCCAGCAGCCTAAACCACCACCACCCAAGCTCTCCCATGGCCACCAGACCAAGAAACACATTGGCTACTGCCTCCAGGCATAGCTGGGACACCAACACAACCAACATGAGCTTGTTAGTGAAGACTAAGGAGCCACAGCTTCCCAAAGGGACTCTGCACCCAAGGGTGTTCCTCATGCCAAGGCATTGATGGAGAGCTGGCAAGAGCTGAACCACTGCACTTACATCTCCACCGCAGACATGACCCATCCCTGCTGCCGGCAAAGCCTCCAAGCCTCCAAATGACACCACAAAGGTGTGGAAGCAGGACCCTCATGGGTTAACGGAGCCAGCACAGCACGTCCGCACCTGGCGAAGAAGCCCCAGCCAGCTCCTGTTCCTTAACCCCCGGCACAAGGTTATTCTTTGGGTAGCTCTTGTAGGGTGTTTTGGTGGTTTTTTTTTCCCCAAAGGGCAGGAAAAGGCACAGGGAGCTGCAAAGGCAGGTCTCACTCGGGGGGCCAGGAATCTAAAGAAATCTAAATATACACCCGAGTCGAATGCAAAGCACAAGCTCGCAGCCCACACGTACCCTCCCTCGGGCTGTGCTCACATGGGAAACTTTAGGATTTCTTTGCTATAGGGGAAGGGGGGAGGGAGGGGAGGAAACAACAAACCAGCCACAAATTCAGTCTCTCCTACCTAAAAAAAAAACCCAGAAAGTGAGTTCTGAAAGCCTGTGCAGGGTGCCTTTAATGGTCACCCACTGCCCACCAGCTCGGAGAGGGGGACTGGGGACAGAGGCTGTGGGCACCCAACTCATCTGGGGAGCAGCAAGACATGGGGGGCCCCTGGACTTCATTCACACAGCAATCTACCTTTGTTGATTCTCCAGTGTCTAGTAACAGGGCTGGGCTTCCACTTCAGGCTTTCCCTGGAGAGGAGGGGAGCTTTCTGCCCCTTCCCTACTAGGAGATGCATCCTGGAGACCTCCACGACTGGCTTGGCCAACATGAACTGCTCTACAGGCAGTTAAGCCCCCTCTCAAAACCCATCTGCATTAGGAGAGAGCCTCTGGGGTTTCTGTTTGAATCCAAACCAAAATGGCGTGTATTTAGATTGTGGTAATATACGTTCTACTATAACCAACTGGCTGTGACGCGTTCGATAGATACGGCAGCGCTGCGCTACGGGGAGCAGTCAAAATCTATGGGACTTCTAGTGGCACAGGCAGCCTCATCCTGCTCTCATTGCAGCCCTCTTCCAGGGATCTCTCACCCCATGGAGAGCTCCCATGGGGACCCACGGCTTTGCCTGCACTGCAGGAAGGCTTTAACCAACAGGGATGGGGTGACCAAACCATCCCAAGCACCATGGCTGGGCAGGAGAGGTCTGCCTGTTCCCCCGGCTGCAATCCTAGCAAGGGGGTTTGATGATGATGGGGAAAGCTGGTATCTCAGCAGGCTTTGCCCTGGGTGCTGTGCTTGCCTTCCCCAGCACTTCCAAGGGGCTTGCTGCCCAGCACCAGGGCAGAGTTGATCTGCCAGGACAGCAGGTACAAAGCCACCACAGCTTCCATGATTTGTATGCCAAATCTTCTGCTTGGCAATGCCGGATGGTCTTTGCCTGGTGGTGACACTCCTCTTGCCCCTGCCACAGCTGATGCCATCCTCCCAGCATCACCTCTGCAGGTTGGGATCTGGTCCTCCCCGCAAACCACAGCTGCATCTGCTTCACAAACACACACAGGCTAGCAGGAACAGCCTCAAAATCTCCATCCCCCAGCAAAAAGAGGGAAGAAATAATTTAAAAAAAATATGTTACAGTAGATTCCCTGGCCTAACCAGTTCCCTCAAGGCTTTGACACCCATCGCTGCTCTCCCCAGCGCAGCAACAGATCTCTCTCTTCCCTTTAATTGCCTTAATTTGATCTCTCGCGTGCAGGGCCATGCTTCACTCCCTGTCAGCCTTGCCTGGTATCCATCAGCAACCCCAGTGCCGGACAAGACCTGAATGAAAATGCTTTGCTTTTCCAGATCAGGCTAATGAGGAAATGGGTACATTTCCTTGACAGAGCCAGGACTGGCCCACAGTGGGACGCGTCCTGCCATGGCCACATGTCAAGGTCTGCAGGCAGGGTGGGCACCTCCTGCCTGATGTCCTGCCCCCAGCCATCCCTCTCTGTGATCCACTCCCCCCTCCCCACCTGCCCCCACCTCTGCTCCTGAACCCCCAAAACCTTTCCTCAGGCCAGACCCCTCTTACGCTTCCCCCAGCCTCAGGTGAGGGCACCCCCCTGACCGCCCCGCAGGCAGGATGAACTTTTCCTGCTTGGAATGTTTGCAAAGCTCTGCAGCCTTCGTTAAACCCGGCGCTTGGCTCAGGCAGTGCAGATCAGAGTCATAGAAACGTTTAGGTTGGAAAAGACCACTAAGAGCATCCAGTCCAACCATTCGGCTGGCACTGCCAAGTCCACCACTGAACCAGGTCCTTCGGCATCGGGCTCGGACACGTGCCAGCGCCGCTGCCTCTCCTGCTGGACCCAGAGCCTGCAGCAGGACACGGGTTTCCATGGGATCAGCTTTGGGGCTGTTTTTCAGCAGGGCTTGGTGATTTCCAGGCTGGATCCCTGCTTTGTTTCGAGCACACTGCAAGCCCAGAGAGGCAGCTCAGGCCCCATGCTATGTTTCCTAGATGCAGGAACATCCCCTGCTCCAGCTGCGATGCTCTAGAGCAGCAGACTCACATGCGACCTCGCTCGAGGACCCCAACTCACCTCAACACCCCCACAGCAGCACGCACACCAATGCAGAGGCGTGGAAACAGCTTCGCAAAGCCTCGCCGGCACAATTTCCAGCACCAAACCCGCTAATGAAATTACAGACCATGAACTTAATGAAGATGAGCAGCGGGGTCCAGGTAGCACCAAGACTCCTTGCCACCTCCTCCCCTTGAGCTCGGAGTTTTCGGGCAGTGCCAGAGCATCGGTGCCTGCCGGCAGACGGTTTAGGAGTGAGACTTTCCCGCGCGGGCAGGGACGAGGGTGTGGGCAGGGCGCTTTTGACAGAACATGCCTGCAAAGCCAGCGATCCAGCAGACACAGTTTGTTTCTTGCTGTGTCATTTCAGCACACACAGAGGGAAAAGGGGGGGGGGGGGGCGGGGAAAAAAAGGCAGGAACATTTGGCAAGCTGGTGTGGGTCTGGTGTTGCTGAGTGAGGAAAAAAAAGTCGTTTCTTCCAAAGGAAGATGAGGGTAAAGCAGGCTGGCGGCCACACACATGCCCGTCGGGGATGGGCTCCAGCACCCACGGCTGGCAGCACGGGGAGCCGTTTGGGGAAAACCAGTTCATTTCCTTAAAAGTTAGACAGGTTTTAAACCTTCAGGGTGGAACGGACGGCTCCTTTCCAAAGTCCTTGCTAATTTAATTGCATTTAAAACACCAGCGTTTAACATTTCAGAGGAAGAAGCAGGAAGGGGATCTGTCCTGCGGTGCCATGAGTGCCAGGGACTTTTTGGAAGCCCCCGTCCTCCCCCCAGCACACAGTACACCCCGCTTCGCCCGCACGGCCGGGAGCCACCAGGAATAGCTGCAGAGGCATTAAGATCTGTGCTTGCTACCGAGCTGCTAAGAGCGCTGGGCGTTGATTAAATTTTCATACCTCCCCGCCAGGATATTTTTTTGTGTTGCCTTTTGATTTAAAACACACAAGAAGGGACTCCTTTTCCTTTTGCAAGCATTCCAGCTCGACAGCCTGGCAACATCCCAGGGCATGGAAGGCTAAAAAAAAACCAAGTGGTTTTTCCCCCTTTCGCCATCCCTTCCATCTCCTCCGCTCTCCAGCATCTCTCCCTCCTCCTTCTCCGACAGCTCTCGTTGGCACCTCTCCTTGCCAGGAACTACCATTACCCATCACATTCCCAGTTTCACCCTCCACAGCGCCTGAAGGAGAAGCAAGGTGGGCTCAGCCCCTGCCCGTGGGACCACTGCTGTACTGAGCTCCTCCAGTGCTCTGCCCAGCACTGTGGTGTCAGGGTGGGTGCTGGTTTGGGGGTTCTTTGCACCACTGCCCCTCGCTGCAGAGTCCCTCTGACCCTTGGGCTGTGGCTGGCACCTCTGCGGCTCTCACTTTGGGAGCAGGGATCCCAGGGGACAGGCACCAGTGTTTGAAGGAGCCACAGCAGCTCCCGGAAGCGCCAGGGCTCAGGGAGGTTTCCCAGCTCATCTCAGGTCTGAGCAAACCCCAACAGGAGCAAACTCCTCTCTGGTCAAGTCATTAATTACACTGGCCCCTGGCTGCCCCACATAAAGCCAGGCACTGCCCTCAATCTCCAAAAGGCAAGAGGAGAAACACCCCCAGACGTGCACAGCGCTCAGGTCCTGGTCACACTGCTCGCACATAGGCGCTTCAGGGAGAGCAGCTGAGCGCTGAGCATCCCAAGGGACGATGATGACACCCGGGGAATTTAGGCAGTAAGTGACGAGCGGCTTTGTATACACACAGACATGGAAAAGCAACGTCTTTGAAACACATTCCTTCTCTGAGCTCCTCCAAGGCAACTCAACGGGGAGCAGGACAGCTGAGCCTTGGACCCGTCTCTGATCCACCTGCTCCAGCAGAGCCCAGTCCCACACTCAGCAGTGTGAAACCCCAACCCACACACGGGGCGAGATTAATCTCAGCCCTTTTGCATCCCACATTTAGAGCAGATCCCAAACACCAGGGCAGCACCCAGCTCCAGTGCTCCCACCAGGTGTCCTCCCCTCGCACCCTTGGGCGTTCTGGGAGCACGCAGTAGCCAAGTCACCCTTGCTGCAAACCCCCTTCCCACACGGCAGCTCGTGTTTTACCATCTTGTGCAGGGTCTCTGCACGCACGGCTCCTGCTTCGCACCTAACGAGCAACCTCTGCGACCGCCCGGCTGTTTGTCTTTGCACGGGACTAACAGACCCACACGCCCTGTCTCCCCCAAGGCTGTGGCACACAGATCTGCCCGCATTTTGGTAGGTATTTTGGATGCTGCCAAGGACTCGATTCTCTTTCCCCCAGCAAACACTCTCCTCCTGCTGCAAAAGCTCCCAGAAGGCTCCCAGCACCCAGCCCCAGCACCTCCAAAGGCTCCCTGTACCTTTCTGCCTTCCTGCTTCCCTACAGTCCCAATCCCTCGCGCCACGAAAGGCCATTCAGGTTCATAGCAAGCAACTGTGGGCCAGCTAGCTGCCGTTAGGCCTTGCCATGTATTTTTAATTAGTAGCATGGTTGCTCTTCCAGTGCTGCTTTAACGCGTGTGCCTGGGAGGCAAATGTTTTTATCCATCGCTGCTAACAGCCGTGGCCCTGTGCAAAGCCAAGTCAGCTCCTCGCACGACCGAGTTGCAGCTTGGTTATTGCTGCGGCGCAGTGGGAGCCTGTCTGCAGGACGCTCCGACTTGTCAGGGCTTTACTGGGGCCACATCACTGCGATCAGGAGTTTAACCCGATGACCACATCCATGCAGGGAAGCAGGCTCCCACAGCTATAAACAGCAGCTTTCTCCATGCGCTTGGGTTTTTCATTTCTCCTGAACTATCCTAATGCTAACGCCCAGCCAGGGGCTGCGGTTCCTGTGCCGTGTAGCTGGTGTTACCAGCTCCGGTGAGCACAGAGCGATGCTCCGGGCAAGGGACCCAGCCGGAACAGACAGGGCTGACCCCTCGCCCTGCAAAGCCCTCCAACCCCAGTGTGTGCTTGCTACGGGTGGTTTTTCTTCCCATCTCAGGTCCCAGCAGCATGGAAGAAGAGAACTGCAGCTCTTGGCAAGCCAGGCTCCTCCTCGCTACCTGAGAGCGCAGCAGCTGAGTGCTTCCAAACAGGAAAGCAAATAAACAATCTCTGTGAATAAATACAGCCTCTCGAGTTGGTATTTTGCTGGAAATCACAATTTCAAACTCCTCTCCTGCTCGCTGTCTGGGACCGAGGGAGCCGGACTGAGCATCCCAAGCCAGCAGCATCACTGAGCACCGTGCCGTGCCCAGCCAGCCCCGTGGCACACACCAGCAGCCCCTTGTCAGTCCCACCACCCCACCCCGGACCCCAGAGTGGCTGTTTAATGACAAAACCGCAACCCGGCCCCTGCCCTGAGCCGGCGTGCCTGCAGAGGCAGAGAAGTAGGACAGTGAGCCTCTTCACCAGCATTATTTTTCCCTCTGGTCTCTACAAAAATCAGGTTTGGTCTCAAGCCAGCCCAGGGAAGTGGCATCTGCTCCAGTACAAGAAAAGCAAAATACTCCTTAGCCCTTGTTTTGGACTACAGAGACAGCCAGAGGAGCCATAAAGCCAAAAGTCCCCTCCAAAAGAAAATAAAGTCCTCAGGCTCCCAGGAATGAGAGCTAGAAAAGCCAGAACACCCCACAGTTTAAGGCTTTTTTTTTTAACCCATATCACGATCTCCACCTAGCAAGAAAGCATTTCACAGAGGCAAAGTTGATGAAAACAATGTGAAAGGCAAGCACACCCATGAAATAACACACGTGGAAAGCACCACAGGGACGATTAGCTTTTTGTGAAGCTATCTGCAAATTCCAGGAGCCACGCTTCTAGACCAGGTAAAATTGTGGGAAAATGGATCTTAAAATCACGATACAGTTCCACATGGGAATACTGTAGTGCGCAATTTCTCTGAGAGGCTGCTAAAGTGGTTTTCCTGCGATCTCCTTCTCCTGTCCAAGGCTGAGGCGCTAACCTGCAAGGACACAGCCTCGCATCGCTTTACTCCGATGGGAAAGCAGAGAGTCCCCTGCTGATCCCCCCAAACCCAGGGCATGCTCTGGGCAAGGTCCATGCTGGTTGGCAGCAGGAGCCTGCTCTGGGTTTGCTGCTTCAAGTGATGATGGTGATGGGCAGAGCATCCCGGTGCCTTTCCACCCCTGCCCAGCCCTCCTCCAGCATCCCCCAGGGACTGCATCTTCCACGTATATGCCTCTTTTTTCTATCAAAAAAAAAAGGGCAGAAGCCCATTTTGCTGCCTCTGAGCAGCAAAAGGACTGAGCAAAGCCTTTGCAGCCTAGAGTCACCCAGTGAGACAGCCTGTGTCCCCAGGGAGGGCAGGAGGCGCAGCCTGACAGTGCTGGGAACAGCGTCCGTCCCTCACCGCCTCCCAAAGTGAATCAGCAGCATTCTACTATACCCAGGCCCAAATCCTGATTCAATTAAAAGCCAAGGAAGGCCCCTAATCCTGTCCATTATAGGTAAGTAATAGCCGGTTCTTTGCAGAGGAGCAGGAAAGGGAGGCACCTTATGGTCCCAGCCACTGGGGACATGGTGACAGAGCGCATCTACCTGGCATTGCAACTGGTGCTGGGAACAGTGTTCAGATACTGGGGTTGCGGCTCCCTGAGTGACCCAGAGAGCCCCCAGTTTAGCAGCTATGGTGGTAAAGAGGGGATCCCGTGGGTTAGGTCCTGCAGAGCATGGTTATCAGTGCTCCCAGCAGCATCTCCCACCACTACCCCCCAGTAAAATCCAGATGGTGCATCAGCAAATCCCAGATATGAAACAGATCAGCTCCAGCCTCCCCAGTAAGGACATTCTAAACAACAGGAGACCAGACTTTCTCAGGAACCGCTGGTACAAACCCTCGAGGTCGATCAGACCATAAATTGCCTGTCCATATAGCTCACCAGCTCCTCACGCACTGCAACCGGAGCTCTAGCACGGGGAGCGCTGCCGCTAATTGCTGCAGATGTCAAAGGACAGGGAGGAGGGACATGGGGAGCACCCATGGAAGCAGCCCCTGGGTGTTCCAGAGAGTTGGTCGTTAATAGGAGAAAGAAGACGCAGGGCAGGTCGCTGGTGCCAGGTGTGGGCAGTGCTGGGCTTGCACGGGCTGCCGTATGGCAGTGTAAGCAGGCAGCAGCTGCCCAGTCCGGTTAAAGGCAGGGAAATCACAGCACCAGGGAGGAAAAATCACCTTTGCTGCTATACTCAGTAATACCTAGGCAATAGACACTGTAGTCAAGTCTCTAATCTCATTGATAGACAAGAAGCAGACAAGAAATGGTCTTTTTTTTCAGTCTGAACACCCAGGTTCAATCCTGCCTAATTTCCCAACCAAAGTAACAAGATCCAGACATCGCCATCTCCTTTAGGAAGAGGAAAACCAAATCCTCGTGGCAAGATGAACCCCTTGCCATGAACTCTCCCCTTTCCACCCTAGTCTAGGTTTCATGGTCCGTCCACCCTGCACACACCATCCTGCACCCCCAGAAGGACCCTGGAACAGGCCGAGCAAGAGCGGGACCCCAATGCTGGCAGCACGGTGCCTTCGCTTGGGGTTAAAACCCAGCCTTTCTGCTCATGACAACGTAACCATCAAAGCATGTTTCGCCATCACAAGTCATCCAATTTGCCTCCCGCAGAGCAATGCCACTCTGCAAACCTCCAGGCGTTATGGGAACCAGGGTATAAAAACATTCCCGGTGCAATGACGCCAAAATTGATGCCAAAATTAGTCTGGGAACAGAACTGGCACAGTTGCTTCTAGCCCATAAACTAAAACATACATATACAGCCAACCACCCATAACAATATCGCACTTTGGATCGTCTGCAGCTTTGTTTTCTGCTTCCAGCTTTGCCCCCAAGTCGCTCCCTGCGTGCCCCAAGGGCTCGGGCATCGGCAGCTTCAAGTGGCTGCAAACCACAGGAACTCAGCCCAGCCATTCCCTGCTTCATCTGCACCGACAGATGTTTACAACATGAATACCAAAGATCCCAGCTCCCTGTTGGACACCAAAACGCTGCCCTAGGGAGGGAGTCTGAGACCAGCTCCGGCACTTCCCAAGGCCAGCACAGGGATACAGGCACATCAACCACCTAGTTTGCGGGGAGGGAGCTTGAGCAGTGCCCAGAACCCATATCCACTCTTACAGCACACAGGAGGAGGAGGAGGGAAGGAAGGAAGGATGCCTCCCCGCTCCCCAGGGACAGCCTTGCTGCAGCCCATGCTCACCATGTTTTGCTCTCTGCAACGGGCTGTACAACCAGCCCAGATCTGGGGACCGAGCCCTTCAAGCTCCCTTTGCCCAGAGACATGCCCCTATTCCCCATCTCCTGCCCAAATGGGAAGGACTGACCCCGTCTCCATCAGCATCTCACAGGTTTCCAGGACTTGGAAATACAGTCTCCAGCTCCCCATCCCTGTGCCCAGCTGCCCAAAGAGACCCCAAAGCAGCGCTACTCACATTGTACAGGACTGTGGTCCACCCTTCCATGGTGATGCACTGGAAGACGGTCAACACAGCAAAGAGGATGTTGTCGAACTGCGTGATCCCGTCATTGGGACCGATCCACTCCCGGCATTCGTAGCCTGGGGGGCAACCCTGCACCCCGCATGGATGGGGTGGGTCCAGCTCCTCTAGTTCACCTGTGAGCACACAGCAGGGATTTGAAAGAGGCAGAGGTAAGAGAGAGGCAGGGGACAGGCGAGGGGAAGATCCTGAACACAGATGGGCTTGGGGCAGAGCAGGGGACCCCGCTGGGACTGGCTGCACACAAACCACTTCCATAAGAAACTGGGATATCCTGAATGCAACAGAGTGCTGCCTGGCATGCACAAAGCAAAAGCAGGATCTTCTCAGCCCTGGGCTTCCCACAATAGCAACCTGCACCGTTTTCCACCCACGGGATGCAAAGTGGGTGCAGAGCCCTTCTCCCCACCTGAATTGTTTGTGTAGCAGGCTCGGTGCAGCTTCCCGCTGTAGAACTCCAGGCCGATGATAGCAAACATGAGGATAGCAAAAAAGAGCAGCAAGCCGATCTGGAGGAGCGGCACCATGGCCTTCATGATGGATTTCAGCACAATCTGAAGGCCTGAAAGGGGGGAGAGAAAGAGCACAGCTCAGCACAGCGATGCAAACACCCTGTGCCCAGGGGTTGGGACACGGCGGGACATGGCCCGTGCAGCTCTGTCCCCAACATTGCTCCCAAGGCACGGATCCAGCACGCTGCCCAGCCGGTGCCCAGGGCAGGAGGGACAGGAGGACCAGTGCCGGCAGCAGTCTAGTTTCTTTATTTATCCCTGTGCCAGCAGATGAAATCTTGCAAAAAAAAAAATTGAAATCTCCCCTGAATAAACCTCAGTCCTGAAAGGATCCACCCACCGCCTTCTGGCCACCCAGGGACACCAAATGCCTCCATCCTAGAGTTCCCATGACACAGGGAGGTTTGTCCCTCTCTTCCCTAAATTCACCGTACATCTCCAATGCGGCACAAGGACCCTTTCACTCTGAAAGACATCAGGATGGATGCGGACACTCTGGGAGAAGGACCAGGAACATCCAACTTACTGGGAATGCCCGAGACGAGCTTCAGAGGTCTGAGCACGCGCACGGCCCGCAGCGTCCGCAGGTCCACATGGGTGTTGAAGTGCGTCCCAGCGGTGGCAAGGATGCTGCGAGCAGATGGGGAGAGAGCAGAGTTACCCTGGGCAAAGCCCTTGACCACTCCGGAGCCAAGAGCCACGCTCCCGCACCAGGCTGGGGGACATCACAAGGAAGACCATGTTCCTAAGGCAGGTACAGAGATTCAGCGCCTCCCAAAGTCCACATGCCAGTGAGCCCTGTTTGACGGTGGCACCGCAGTTCATGGGCCACTACTACGGTCAGCCAAAGCCACCCGGGGGCCTCCCAGCCCTGGCAGCCCCCATTAATGCCCTCTCCATGCCAGGATGGCTGCCCCACGCCGCAGTGCTGGTCATCACCCATGTCATGCAATTGCACTTTGGGGTCTCAACGCTGTGCTCAACACAGCTGCACGTTTAATCTCTCTTCCAGGCACACGGACCAGAGATGGTGCTCCAGAAATGGGGGTCGCTCCCCTGATGGTCACCCAAGCTCCCGCAGCAGCATCTCCAGCCATCAGCTGCTCTGGCTTTTTCCACACATGGAGCTTCCTTGGAGTCCCAGCTCTGGGATTGCTGAGGAGCCAGGAACCTCACGTGCATTCAAAAATCTATAGTAATGAAAGTTTTATGACCTTGGAAGGCAAGCGGCAGGCACAGGAAGGACTCCAGAGGTTTTCCTTTAAAACATAAAGATTTTTTCTAGCCCATGTCTGGAAAACAAATTGGGGCAGAAGGGAGCCGGTGCACACCGAGTCCAGCAGTGGAAATACTCAGGGCCCCATACCTGCTGGGAGAACAGGGATGGTGCGGCTCAGGGGTGCCGGCAGAGCTGTGGGAGCACAGATGGCGATGCTGGACCTCGTGGTCTCCACTCCCCTCCCAGCTCGGTCCCAGGGCACTGGGTGAGGAGGAAGAGGAGGGAGGGCTGCAGTGGAGGAGGCAGGGGATGGGAGAGGAGGTGACGGGGAGGAGAGCAGGACAGAGGGAGACAGCAACCTCAGGGCTGTTTGCAGCAATCCAAAAACCAAGCAAAATTGGGTCATTGTTCCACTAATTCATCTAATTACAGGCCAGAGCAGCTCTCTGGCGCGCTGAGCAATTAGCACTCTTTCTCTCCCCCTCTCCCTGAGGTATGGCAGGTACCAGCCTGCCCCTCCAGAAAGGTGTCTGGGTTTCCTAGGATACTCCAGCAGCAGAAATGCTTTCACATCTGCAAACTAGATGCTGTGCTGGAGACCCTGAGACCCTCCTTCAGCTTTTGCTCCTCACATCCCAATGCTTGGTGTCAACCAGCCTCCCAAAGAGACAGAAAAGGCATTTGCAGCCCTTGTGCTGACTCCAGCTGGGGCCCAGACATCTCCAGGGGACCATGGGTGCTCCAGCCCTTCTCCCGAGTGCTCACTGATGCAAGCCCAGCACCGTGAAAAGCCCAGCTGGAAGGTTCTGGCAGCAGAGCAGCATTGACAGCTCTCTCCTACCACCACGGAGCAGCGCGAGCTGTGGTCCCATATAGTGTGGCAAAGGGATGGAGATGGAGTCATCACCGCTCCCAGCCCCACCACACATCTCCTCCCCAGGGTAGGACCATCACCCGAGGTCCGGTGCGGCGGAGGGGAGCAGGGCACCATGGCTGCAAAGTCCTCCGCTAACCCAGATTTGTTTGAAGGGCTCGGCAGCTGTCGCACCGAGCCTCCAGGCAAGGTTCGGGCGATTTCAGGGCACTACTTCCCAGCGCTCTAAATTAGCTGCTAAGAATGGGACTCCTCTGTGGCAAGGTGACATGCTCCTTGTCCTCGCTGGGGACAAGGGACATCAGGAGCTGTTTCAGAAGGGGGTCTGGACAGATCACCAGAGCAAGGTGGTTGCACTGCCGGCACATCTCCTGACCAACGATAGAACAATGACCCACCGCTACAAAATAGCTGCTTGTGCATCCTTTTCCGGGCAGAGCCGCGGCTCCCGGTGAGAGCAGATGCACTGGGAGCACGCGCTGCCAGAGCTGCTCCCAGCAAACTCCCCCAGCCCAAAGCACCGAGGCAACCAGGGTCTGAGCAGCCCTGGGCTGTTTTTAGACAAACTGAGGTGGCTGGAAAAAGCTAAGCAAGCTTCCAGGCATGTGAGCCTGGCTTCTGTCTGCTTTTCCCAAGCCCTTCCGTGGCTCTAAGTAAAATACATCACCTCTCCCCAACAGCCAGGCTTTGCCAGCAGGCACAGACACCACCACTAATAATAAATACAATGCTAAAAACACACCCTCCTGCTTTGGACTTCAGTATCTCACCTGTTAATTGCTTCTTAACCCTCTAAGCATGCCTTTTTTTTTTTTCTCTCTCTCTCCAGAGAGCCACCTGTATCACACAGCATGACCCATTTCCGATTTATTTATTGATACACATTAAGGTTTCCTCATAGCTCCTCAGGATGCACGGCGCAGAGATGCGGCTCAGGCTGTGACAGACCCTTGCGCTAACATGGGGCGACAGCTCCGGTATCTGTAGAACAATTTAAACCCTTTTCAAACACTTACAATATCCACGTCTGATGTGCTAATAATTATTCTTTATTTTTAGGCAAGGACCCAAACTAAAATTACATCTCACCATCCAAGTTATTTGAAAAAGCTGCCAGATTGGGCTATAAAAATCCCAATGATCTCATGCTTTTCATCATATGTACTGGAGAAAAAAAGAAGGAAAAAAAAAAAGTGAAGGCGTTTTTATAGGTCACCCAGGCAAAGGGGTTAGTTTTACTTCTTCGGAGGAAAGAGACTTCAGGTGGAGAAAAGAGCAGAGAGGAGCTATTGGAAGAATGCAAATGAGAGAGAAGGCAGGATGGGAAATATATGCTAATCCTCAAAGTATAATTGAATAGTGAGCAATCACCAGCAGACAAAAACACGCTTTTGGGAAAAAAAAAAACCCCAACGCTTTGTGTTTGCAACCGAGATGATTGTTTTATTTTACTTATTTACAGGCTGCAGAGCGAAGGGCGAGCTCCCGCTGGGCCCGCCACACCTGCGGGCTGCGGGGCTGGCTGCCGGCGGAGCGATGCTCAGCCCTCGGCACCGCTCCAGCTCGCAGCAGCTGAGCAAAGCGCACGCCCTCGCCTCCAGCTGAAGACCCACAAAAAAATTAAAAAAAAAAAAAAAAAAAGAATAATCACATTCAAAAAGACTCTCTGCTCTTTGGGACTTAGAATAAACCCTGAGTGATGCTCGATGACCCTGCCCACACAAAGCCTTTTTACTAGCACAGAACAAGCACCAAATTCCGGCATTATTGCACCCTACAGCACCCACCACCTGTGCCAGGGGCTGTGCATCGCACCCGCTCCTGTGCCCATCATCCCGTCAGGAGCAGCACCCGCAGCCCTGAAGCCCTCGGGGATGGCGCGCGCAGCTCAAGGCACACCGCAAAGGGCTTTGCATCAGGGACCACAAGCAAAGGCTGAACCCCCAAAACGATCAGGTTGACCCTCAGTTCATCCCCCCTCACCCCAAACCAAGCATCCCTCGACCATGTCCATCAGGAACCGCTGCAGAGGCACACGTGGACAAGCTGTCCCAGCAAAGGGCAGCTCCGGGGTACACAGGGTGGAGAGAGGGATCGGCTGAGACAGACTGATCTCAGTTCAAAATCTGGGGCAGAGAGGGTGCTGGCTGGCTGGCTGACGCACAAATTAATATTTATAATTAAGTGGAAAGGCCCCTGAAGGCCTGCACTGCCACCTGACTCTATGAGGAAGACTACTTCATAATTAATACACTGGTCAAATGGCTCACGGAAAGTAAGGTACCTGATGAATTTACCCCCTTCTTGCTCTTTTCTGCTGCTGACCCAACCCCTCCCCTCTCTGCAGAGAGCATCACGAGTTGCAGGACGGAGTCCAGGCTCTTAGGTCCAAACCCCACTCAAGGCAGGGCCAGCAGGATTGGGTCGCCCCCCCTCAGGATGCCCCAGCCAAGAGCAGTGCTCCTGCTTTGGGGATGCCAGGAGACAGGGACACCAGGCCCAAGTCCTGTCCTCGGCACAGTTCAGAACAACCTCAAAACCTCCATCGTCTTCGCTTGCTCTTTCTAGGTTTCGGGGCCGTGACACAAGTGGATTGCACTGCTGCAAAGCTGCTGATCCCATCTTTCCTAGCAGCTTTGAAAGGCTTGAACCAGGCACCAACAACTCCCTGCGAGGTGCGACGAGAGTGAACACAAAATTTGCCTTCACCAGCCTTCAATCAACATGGGGAGCAACATGATCCCCCAAGGCCTCCTCTTCCTGGAGAAGCCCCCAGGATTTGGCACACGATGGAGCATTCGCTCTGCAAGCCCGCCCTGTGCCTCCCTCCTGCCTCCAGCCCCTGTGACGATTCTCAGAGGATGCAGAATTTGGCAGGGGGAAGGGATGCTGGTGAAACCGTGTTTCCACAAATGGGACCTGGTGGAAGCCTAAAGTCATTGCCAGGAAGCTGGAGAGCTGTCTCCAAAAAGACAAATACAGCACATGCAACCACGTAGCACAGCAGGAGCTGGCTGAACTCATGCCGAGAGGTCTGAGACCCCAGGGATACTCACCAAAGCCTGGGTGATACCACCTCCACATGTGAGGATGTGGTGGAAAATAACTCCTCTCCCCTTCCCTCGAGCCAGGCTTTTACCCTACAACTCCTTGCCCAGAGCGAGCTCCACGGCATCGCAAAGAAATTGTGCACAGGGACTTTGCAGCTTGGCACAAGGCTTTACTCCCAAGAGGACAAAGGCTTCAAGCCCAGCCCGGGAGCTCTGCAAGGGTGTCGGGGCTGCAGAAGGAGACCCTGGGGAACGTATGGGGCCGTGGTCCCGCACCAGGGACCAGCAGCCACATGGGAGGGCCCGACTCACTCCGCAGGGCAGCAGCAGCGGGAAATCAACCGTTGAGGAAGAGGAGCTGGGAAGGACGGGGTGAAGTGCATGAGCAGCACGTGGGCCGGATCCTGTGCTGGGGGAAGGCAGGATGCCTGTCTCCCCTAAAGCCAGAGCCATGGGTCTCCCTGCCCGGGGGTCCCCCCATCCCCTTCCAGTACCCATCCCCAGCAACATGAAGCCTTTTCCCCTCATCACCCACCCCATCCCCTCGCCGGGCCGGGGGAACGGCGCTGCCCTTTGTACGAGGTGCCGAAGTTAGGCATGTCCTGTCGCCACAGCATATGGCACATGAATCATTCACAACGCTCTGGAATTAATTATTCATCCAAACGAAAGACCAAACACTTTACTAATCGTCCTGGAAGTGAAGAGCTGGGAAGGGAGTGGGAGATGGGGCAGACATCAGGTTGGAGACTGGCACCGCTCACGAAAGGAAAAGAAGGGAAAAGGAAAAAAAGTCTTGTCTGGTGCGATCAAAGCATTGCTCGGCTTTTGGACTGGAGGTTGTCTCTTTACTGGTTCACCCTACAAGGACAACACTCCTTGCAATGGTAAAGGCTCCAGCAGAATAATCCTGTCGGGACGCTGCACTTGTGCTCCGATTTAACGCTTGTTCTCCAGGCAACAGCCTGCCTTCCTCGTCCCCATGCTCACGTCGCAACCCCGCAGCAAAGAAAGCAGCCTGCTAGGAACCGCTCTCCTACTTCACACCAGCCACGGCTGAAAGTCAGGGCACGGGCGTGCACCGGATTTCACCGGAAGGTCAGAGCTCATAACTCCCGCTCGCCTTTGCAGGGAGAGAATGCCGATTTTTGGGCCAGCCATCAGGGCTGGGAGAGCTGGGTTTTCCCTCTGCCGGCACGGGCTGGTGCCCATCTGCTTGGCTCCAGATTTGCTAAGGGCATGGTGACCATTCATTCCTGCCTTCCCTTGGCCACGCTCCACCCCACAAAGTCCCTTAATGAAAACCACAGCGCCCAAGGGCTTCACAAAAGGCATCCAGGTGTAGCGGCTGTTATTAAACCTTCCAAAAAACCCTGACGGCAGCTCTTCCTTTTAGTGACCCCGGTGCATTTATCCCGGTTTTACAGCTTCCCCAGTTCCTAAGCAGCACAACTTCACAAAGGCCTTTTGATTTCCACTTTGATTTTTTTTTTCCCCATTGTTAGAAGTGTTCCCCCACCCCTTCACCTCTCACGTCACGTGTTATTGCATTACCGCTGCAACTGCGATAAAAAAGCCAACGCGGTGCTATGATGCTCAGGCAACTGGAGTGTGTGAAGCACACACCCACCTGGATATTTGCAGAGGGAGTTTAACACTTCTTTTTCCATGAGTGCCTTCAAACCTGGTGTAGGACAAGGCAGGCTGGTGTAGGGTCCTCATTCTCTTCTCTATTCATTATGCTAACGGCACATGGGGAGCTGATGGCTGAAGCTCCTTCAACCACTCCCTCTTGAGACCACTGATTAGAGAGGTCACCAAGCTCCCACTGCCCTTTTTCTGACCATTTCTGAGCAGTTTTCCCCTTTTTGGGTCCAGGACACATGGCTTCAAAAGCAGGTCACAAATACTTTTTCAGCACCCGGCCAGGTCTGGTTCACGCACGAGTGAGGTGAGCATCCCCAGGAGAAACAGACATTCCCCTTCCCGGCTCTGCCTCTGAAGGAATGAAGGTATTTTAAGCACGTTTTCAGAGAAAAATATTTTTAGCTGGGGGAGAACAGGCTGGTTTTTTTTCAGGCACCAACGATGATTTGGAAGCCACAGGTTATAAACAGAGCAGGTTTACAAATGTGACTATTAGTTCCCCAGTGGAAGCTTTAGCATCAGGGAGTTTTAGGTGGGCGTGGATTTCCACCGAGATGAAAAAAGAAAAAAATCTGGATTTATTGACATAAGAAGCAAATACCAGTTGAACCCAAGTCAGTGCCATCCATTCCTGCACAGGGTCCCAGGAGAGCGTTCACGGCAGCAGCCCCTCGTTAGGCTAATTAACACCAGGGAGAGAGTGCCCAGGATATCCCCCGGCTCACTGAAACCCCAATGCTGCCTCTGGGGCTGTGATGCCACCTGCATTTAGTACCTCTCTTATTAGACGCATGGCAAAAAAATAAGTTCAGAAAGGAAAAGTAATACTCTGTGTCACCCTTGGAGGAACAAGGGCCAGCGAGTGTGATGCTGGGTTCCTTGAGATCCATAAGGAATGGATCCTGGGGTGGATCCTACTCACACGGATATCCTCTCTGGTCCATCCTCATGGGGTGCATCAGCATCCCAAATGGGTCAGCACACCCCAAGGTGAGCGCTACCCTACACCTCTGATGCTCACAACATCCCCTTCACCACAGCCACTGTCTCTTGCTGAGTCGTGACGAGATCCCAACGACCATTAACTCTCCTGAGCTCAAAAGTCTCTGTCCAGGCATTCACATATCAATAAAGTGTAAAGTTTTACCCCGCAAAGAGAATCCTAAACCTGCCGGTCGCCCGCACACGTCCCCCGTGCAGGCTTCACCGCCTGCCTTACGCTACCGGCAAAGCGTGAACCACCAAGTGCAAACCCTCTCCCACAAGCTGTTTGCAAGTCATTTGCCAGCCGAGGATTATTTGCTGAAGCAATTTGCCAATAATTCAGCAGATCAAACAGGCGAGAGTTTCTTGCTAGGGAGGTGCAACCATGGCGCTGAAGCACGGCAGCTTTTGTCAGCACCATACCGCAAAAGCAAGATCTGAACAGCGCAGAAACACCTATGACCTGATGCAGCTGATCTCCCAGTGACCCAATCCTCCCCAAAACTGGCCCAGGATGAAAATCTGCAGGTTGTCTCCACTGCCCATCATACAACAGAATTTGCCCTGAATGTCCAGTGAGCCCACAGTGGCAGTGGCACTGCTGGGGCAAAGCTGGTGGGTATCACAGCATTTCTTGGAAGGGTTTTCATCCTGCTGGAGCAAACATCAGGATGGGAGGTGGGTGATGGCGGTAAAACAGACCCCAGCGTGCTGTGCCTCGCAACCAGCGGTGTCAGGGGGACCCGGGCATCTCCTGGCAGGGCGGCCAGCGTGGCACTAACGTCCCTTCATGGACAATTGATTCCCTGGCACAGGGCCCGGCGTCGCACTGAACAGAGCTGGCAAGGCTTCTGAGAGTGAGTAATTGCTGAGCGCTGACTCAGCACCAGCTCGGTTACAGTCAGCTCACCCAGAGCCATGAGGAGGGCAGGGAGAGGTCCATGGCAACCCCCTCTTCCCAGCCCAGTGCTTCCCCTTGGCCCAGGCCCCAAAGGATGCCTGGGCCAGGAGACAGTCAATGGGCATTTCCTAGCCACCCACCTGCTTTCTGCACACTCAACCCAGCTGCACGGTGAGGTTGAGACATCCCCTTTTGCTGCTACCAAAGGCGACACGTGTCCCACACTGTCCCCAGAGATGTGACAAGGGATGTGACCACCTTTGCCTAGCTCAGGAGCTGTTCCTGGCTGCTCTCTCCACAGCAGCAATCCTGCCTGGCCAGGGATCCCTCCCTCAAGAGTCACTTTACAGATGCAGAAGAGCCAGAAGCATCCTGTGCAACAGCTGCACAGCCCACAGGCAGCCTGTTTGCTGCCCAACAAGAAGCATCACCCCACCACCAGCACACCAAGACACCCTGCCTTCACAGGCAGACGTGGTCCCACTCCCCACTGAGGCCATCCAGGTCTGTGTTGGACCAAGAGAGTCAAAACCTTCCCGGTCATGTTCTCCCCAAGCCTTCTCTCAGGCATAGTCCCAGCCTGCACCTCTCCACTACAGACAATCAGCACCCATCACCACATGCCTGGCAGCACGAGGCTTAGCATCCTTCTTCCTCCTTCAAACACCCAATGGGTGTCATGTCCCACATGGTTCCACCACTCTGCAAGCTGAGGGACAGGATTGTGCAGCAAGCAACTCAGAGATCCCACGTGTCTCACTTGGCTGCTGTGCCTCAGTTTCCCTGCCAGCCCTGCAGCTGCTCTGCACCCTCATGAAGTGCTCAGAGATCCACAGGCACCATCTGTTTGTACACAAACCAGCTCCTCTGAACATGGTGTTACCGCTGGCACACAAAAAGACATGGCCACAATCCAGGCACCACTTCCCCAGGGCCCCTTGGTGCCTGCAGGCACCCACCTGCCCTCCACACAGCAAAGGAGCCTGGGGAGGGTCACCCCAGGGGACTTCTGCTCAAGCCAATTGCCAGTGTTGGCTAACACAAGCCCAGATGCCCTTGCTCATTTCTGTGTCACCAGCACAGCCCATCACACTGCAAGCAGGACTCAAATCTGGGCCACGTCCCTGGCAGGTGACACCACTAGCATCTGTGAAGCTCTGTGTGCCACCACCCCCAGCATCACTGCTGCATGCTGGGATGCTGAGCGAGCATCACCTGAGAACACAGCCCCACCCAGACCTCATTCCCAAACCCCCAGCACCGGGCCAAGGCTGGAAAGTGCTTGGGAAGGCAAGAGGAGAAGAGATTTTTCTCCCTCCCTGTTTGACCAGAACCTCTCCCAGACCATGTCCAGTTGCTTAGCCCCATGCCTAGATGGGTGGCAGATGCCAGACCATGAACTGAGAAAAGCTCAACATGATGCCCTCAGAGCCAGCCTTCCTCACCTGATGGGGAACCTTGACCCACCATCAGCTTCCCACAGCAAAGCCAACACAGGAGCCTCCAGCACAGCAAACCATCTTCCCCTTCCTCGTTGAGATGAAGAAACACCACCGACAACAGCAAACCAGGGCCTTGCCCCATGTCCTGGAGTCCATGGCCCCACCGGGATGAACCCCTGTGCCCAGTTGCCCAACCCCACCAACAGCCCGGTGCCGCCCAACTCACCCACTGAGGACCACAATGAAGTCCATGACGTTCCAGCCGTTGCGCAGGTATGATCCCTTGTGGAAAACGAACCCCAGAGCCACGATCTTAATCCCAGCCTCGAAGCAAAAAATCCCGATGAAGTAGGGCTCCGTCTTCTCCTGCCGGAGGGGAACCGGTGACACAGTGAGAGGGGGAGACTGGGCGAACAGCAGCAGGCATTTCAAATTGACCCAATTCACATCCCATCCCACCTTCCCCAATCCTATCCCTTCCTTTGGGAGCTTTCTCAGTCCTTCCTCAGCCAGCATCAACCTTGGAAATAAAAAGAGGGTTGCTATGACCCACTCAAGTTGCCCAATCCCCCTTCCCTACCCTACTTTTTAAGGGGCTTAAACCTTCCTGAACCATTTCCACGGATGAAGATTACATGACAGCAGCCCCAGGAAGGCTGGAGGAGCTGGTCCCAGAGGAAGCCTCCTGCCCTACCACCCTGAAACCAGAAGAAACTGACTGGGAGGATGGGGTGCCTCCTCTTGGCTGATACCCTCCTCACCCACCAGACACCCTGCTGCAGGGCGGAGAGGGACGGACGCAGGGTACTTACTAATCTCCGTGACATGGGCGTCTTGTCATCCTCAGGGAGGTGCTGCTCGAGGGCCAGCACGATGCAGTTGGCAATGATGGTGGCCAGGATCATGTACTCGAAGGGAGTGGAGGGGAGTTAAGGAACAGAGAAGAAGTGGATGACGTCCCAAACCTGCCAGCCCACCCCTGGGCATGGTCCCTGGCAGGGTCAGGGGTGCTCTCTCTGGCATGGCACGCTGTTGGCCGGGGCTGGCACGTCCCTGCACGCCATGGCCCTGCTGCTTGCCGCCTCTCTTCCATCAGGAAGCAGGAGATGGGGCTTGGCAGGGGGGTGTTACACAGGCTATCCGCAACCCAAGTCCTAAAGCCGCCCCATGGGAGGGACCATCCACAGGGCCCGAGAAGGACAGGGCATGCCTGGCAGGTCCTGGGGACCCAACCCAGCCCACCCTGTCTCCCATATTGGCAAGGTGGATGTGCCCTCAGATCCAAGGGTCCTTTGCCAAACACCCCGCAGGTGGTAGGGTGAGCCCAGGCAGCGCTGGGACCTGCAGAGCACTGGGCTGAGCATTCGCAACTGAAGACGCTGATGGTGCCTGGGTCTGAGCTCTGGTTCAGGCAGGGTTGGAACTCCCCACAGAGACATCCCAGCTCAGCTACACTTCAGCGAGACCCCGAGGGGTAGCGACACCTGGTAACAGGATCTAGTTCCAGCCTTACAAGCATCCTAAATCCTACAGCCACAACTAGGGCTTACACGCCCTTCTCTGGGAGCAACCCCGTGCCAGGACAACTAGCAGCAGACACTAGCACCTGAGGACCTCAGTGAGTGGGGAGAGGAAGCAGAGGAAAGGGCAGGAAAGACCCCCAAAACTCAGCTCCCTCCTGCCTTTTGGTTCCTAGGGGCCACCATGAGTGAGGCAGGGGCACGAAGCTCCCTTCCGCTGCCTCGCCCGCTGCCTCGCCCACTGCCTCGCCCCAGAAACAAAGCACTTCCAAGTGACAGGATGGACATGTCTTCCCGTCCATCTTTTCCACATCATGGCAATAAAAGCCCTCAATAACAAGACGAGGTGAGATTCATCATCAGGCAGCACACCTCTTCTCCGCTCCCTCTGTACCAAAAACCCACGGCTATATTACCATCACCACTGGCGTCAGCGGCCACCCCACGAGGGGACTGCCACCTGCCCGAGGCTCGTGTCTGTGGAAAGGGGATGCAATCCCACCTGGGATGGATTTATCCATAAAGAAATCATCCACGCTCCTACCGTCTCATGCCGTCACGGGGAGCAGTGCTCTGGCTAAGCCCTGCCCCACCACACCAGGCTTCTCCAGACCCGGTGGCTTCAGGTTCGGACCGCCCAAGCCATGAGGTGCCAAACGCCCATGCCATCACCCCCAGGAAAAGGAATGATTTTCTCTTTCACAGCCTCAACTTTTGGCTGCCAAAGCTGCTGACTACAGCAAGGTACTTTAAACCAGTGGCCCTGAGCCCATGGGCAAGAGGGAACATCCCAGTGCTGGCCACGAGCATGGGAAACTGGAAACCATGAATTAACCCCAGCAGCAGTGACCCTGGGCATGCTGCAGCAAGTGGGCAAGATGAGAGCGGGATGGGGCGTCGGAGCAGGTCCCCAGAGAGCTGGCCAGGAGAGGTAGTCAACGAGACCCCGCAGGAACAGGGATGTGTTGAGCAGGGTAGGGACAAGAGCCAGGAAAGACTCAGCCAAGGCATTTAAAAGGCCACTCAATGAAATTAATGGTCGCTAAGTTAAAGGCAAACCAAAAGAGAGACCGCTACAGAGCTCCCTGCTGCAGGATCAGACCTTGGTGCCAGCCAGGCACAAATCACAAGCTCAGGGGGAGGCCAGACTCCAAAAGGTTTCGTCTGAGGCTTCATACAAGTGAGGATTTCATTGCACGGCTCCTGCAAAAGCCACGTACTTTCCCCGCTTTCCACCTCCTGCCGCCCACTTCAGCTGATACGCAGACCGTGGCGCTTGGCCCGGAGCCACCAGACTATTTGGGGTCTTTTGTTTCATTTTCCTGAAAGTCTGCGAGCAATTAGCACAAGCTTAAAAGAAAGCAGTGCGCTAGTGGGGCGGTGCAGCCGGCTCCCCAGGCGCTAGGCACATTTGCCTAGATGAGAAGTGTGAGAACGGCGTGGCGAGTCCGTCCGTCTGCCCCAGCACAGCTAACCCCGCCGAGCATCTCCTGTGACCGCTAGTTCCACGGGGGAAAAAACCTCAAATTTTCCAAAGCCAGCAGCATGGGAGCCCTGCCTGGCAGCGGCTGGGAGGCTCAGGACCACCTCTAATGGCTCAGCTCACCCCTGTATTTCCTTACTGGCTCCAACATCCGGCTCAACAGCACAGCACAGTGCCCATCTGTCACAGCCTCAGCACAGGACCACATGGCACATGGGTCAGCAGATATCATGTCTAAGGGAAACGGGGCAATCGCTGCCCTAAGCGGTGATCTAAGCACGAGGTCGCTGCCTAAAGAGACTTTCCAAACCCTGCTGGCCCAGTTTTCCAAGGACCTGAGCCTGGGTTATCGCATCTGGGGCTGGGCAAGAGCCGCAAGGCACCAACCCCATGGAAAGAAGCCCCTGTAGCTCCAGCTGTGGCAGGTTTTGAGAGTTGAATGGTAAGAAAGCCCACCCCAAGCAAGAACATCTGGCTAAACCAGGGGGAAAATTTATTCACACACTCCACTTCTGCCAAGCAAACTTCCTCCCAGCTCAGAGATGGAGCCCACCAGACAATGCTCTATCACTCCTTCATTTTCCCTCTCATTAGGTGTCTAATTACACAACCTTCCGGCCACCCAAAACGCAGAGTAGCACTCACCTCCCTCCAAGCCCGATAATGAAAGCCCATCTCTCTCCAGCCTCCTCCTCCTTCGTCTGGCTTCTCCTGAAGGACCATTAGGGAGCCGATAAAAATAGGTTTTCTTATTGATTAATCTCCTTTACCCAACGCTCTCTCCCCTGCACAGTTGACTAGTTTCCTTAGCAACTCAGCCGATCCCAGTGCACACCTGCAGCTCCATGCTTCCTTCCCAGTGCATTTGAGGTGGGGAAGGTGCCCTCACACCATATGGACCCCCCCCCCCCCAGACCCATGTCCCAGGCCATCCAGAGCAGGCGCTGTGGGCTAACCCTATGCTTGGAGCTCCTTCGTGGGTCTGGCAGGAGCTGGCAGGGAGCACCAGGGAGATGTCCAGCTACCAGTGGATCCTTGCTTCCAGCTGTGACCCTCCTCTTCACCTCCCTCCTCAACTGGTAGTCAAACCCAGCCCACCCAGAACATCTACATTGCTAAAGCAGGGAGCATGCCCAGCTCCAAGTCCTGAAGATGGATTTATGGTGCTGATGGCACGTTGGTGCAACCTCCTCAAGAGGCTGGGTGCGAGATAAATTGCTCTCCGGGTGAGGGCTGGGAACTGTGGAGAGCCCCCATCCATCTCTCCACTTCAGTAATCGTACATTTTCCTCAATCCTGGGCAGGCAGGTGGAGAAGGAGCAGAAGAGCCAGAGTGAGGCCACATGGGCATCTCCAAACGGGCTCTTGGGGAAGCCTACCTCAGAGGGCCAGTGAGAAGGGCAGGAATGATGTTAAACCATTAAATCCCTCACCCTGTCTGCATCACCCAGCCCACCTCCAACATCTCCTAGAAACTTGTCTCCATTTCCCACTGCTCCCCAGGCCCCCCCAGGACCTGCTGCACTGAGGGGCTTCCCCTGCTCCCCAGATGTCAATGAGAGAGAACTTCAGTTCCTACATCTGTGAACTTCATCTTGCTGGTCTCAACCCAGGGATTCAAGGCCAAGTTGGATGAGACTCTGAGCAACCTGATCTGGTTGGAGATGTCCCTGGTTCTTGCAGGGGTGTTGGACTAGATGGCCTTTGAAGGTCCCTTCCAACCCAAACCACTCCATGATTCTATGATTCTAACCCCACCACTGCTGCCTGCCCCAAATAGATACAGTGTGACAGGAAGACCAACCCATCTTCGATTTCCCCATCCCTAGGACACCCCAATCCCTCTCCTCTCAGCTCCACACCTCAGCAGGAAAGCAAGCACCTCCTCTCCAAGGCTATTTTCCAAGAGAAACACAAGACACCAAATGGAACAAAGACCATAAGCAGTCCTAATTCAACTCTGGGTTTACCTAGCCCTACAACACCTCCCTGGCTTGTCCCTGAGGACAGAGGGAGACCTTCCCCCAACACATAAGACTACCCAGTGCCCTCAAGCAGTCATAGAGCTGTGGCTCCTCAAGGCTGTCCTCATCATCCCATCTGTGCTTTACTGGGGTCAACAAAATGACATCCAGAGGGACAAGGTGCTGACAGACTCCAAATCCTCCCAACACGTTTGACGTGAGCCAGTTCCTGTGTGCCCATCACACACAGCAAAACAGGTTCAGGAGAGGGAACGTGAGCTCATGGTTGCACCTGTATCTTTGCACGGCTCACAGGAAGCACCCAGGGCAAGGTACTCAGCCTGCCTAAATCTCACAGGGGAGACTCCGTTCGCTATCTGCAGCCACATGTGTTACTGCTTACGGCTCCAAAACATGGTGGTATGGTCTCCATCAGGGGCTAAACAAAGGTAGTGCCAGCCAGGAGCCGGTCAGGGCAGAGCTGTCCATGCTGCTGCCAGCCACATGTAAACAGCTTCGTGGAGAAGTGTCTCCTTCTCCCCCACCTCACTCTGCGCTTAAAAACTGGAAATCAAATCTCTGTTCTCTCCTCTCCTCCTTTTAAAAAAAATAAAAAAAAAAAAAAAAAAGGACTGCATCATGTGATTTTCCTGCCTTAACATCAGTTTTTTAACTTTGGTTGCCACAGCAACAGGATGCAACTTGGCGTCACCATGACAACAGCTGCCTCTGTTTAAATTCACCATCTGACAGGCAGCCTCGCTCTCTCCGGCTGTCAAAAAGATGGACCTGCCATTACACCTACTCGCCCCTCCCCAAAAGAAAAGCATTTTAAAAATCTGATGAATGAAGGGCACAGAAAACAGCCTTGCGGGGGGGGGGGGGGGTGTGGAGAAAAAAAAGAATAAGATATGTTCTTGGGTAGCGCAAGGAGGGAGCTGCCCAAGGATAGCACGACATGGCGCAGCTCTTCCCGCAGAGAACCGAGACCTGCCAAAATCTGGGCAAAAGCAAAGGTGCAGAAAAGGTGCAGAAGATGCTTGCCCAGGTGGGGCATAACACTACCAGGGTCCCCGAGGGGCAGTGCCCATGCAGCAGAGATGTCCAGGTCAAAGTAGAGGCAAAATGCTTCAGGCACACATGGGTGTGGATCCCAGGGAGCAAAATCCCCACACATGCCGGGCTGCGGATGCGCACCAGGGCTTTTCAGACACTCCAGTTGCTCTCGGCCAACCCAACACCAGATTTGGTCCTCAAAGGGGCTGAGGTAGGAGAAAGCTCTCACTGCAGGAAACAGCAGGGTCCCCAGAGGACTGACGGACATCCAACAGCCCAAAGCAGGGTGGGGACAGGTACAGCGGCCGGTGTGCGCCTGCAGCCAGCAGCTGTCCTTGGGGACGGAGCCAGAGCCACACAATGTCATCTGGCCTTTCTGGGGCGGGAGAGGGATCTTATCCAGGTCAAATGTGATTAAGCGGATGAAGAATCGAGCAGATATAGAAGAGTTGCAGCGCATCTCATGTGCTAACTGAATTGCAGCTTTCCAGGCAACCAAACAAATGAAATCAGGGCTAAAGGCCTGGCCATCAGCAGGAGGAGAGCAGGCAGGACGAGGCTTTGTTTCCGAAGCAGAAGAGGAGTAGATGTTCCTACAGCCAAACCATCAGCTACCTCACGTTTTGAGCACGACCAGTAAAAAGAGCAGCTCCAGTGGAGGTAACACACTGGGCTTTCCAGCAAGGAACTCGGCAAAGCCTCATCTCCCCATGGAGCTGCATCCCAATCCCAGTTGCTCGTATTTCTCCTCCTTCCCCTCCATGCATCATCCCTATTTACACTGGGAAGCCAAACTGCAGAGGCTGCTGGTTATAATTATACAGTTACCCAGCAGATATACAGGCCTGAATCACCAGTTATTTTTAGCCCTATTACCTAGTCAACTGGAGCTGGATGAAGAAGAGCCTCCACTCCTCCCCGCACTCCACATCAACCCCCTTGGCTTTCCTCAGTGCCGTGCCCACTCCGACCTGCCATGCTGGGCCTGGCTACCTCCCTCCCAAGGCCAACAGCTCTCATTGACTGTGGCCAAGACTCAACACTCACCTTCCCAAACCACCCTCGCCCAGGAGCGATGCCATGGGCTCCACGCCAGGCAGCTGAGATCTTCACACATTTTTCCCTGTCCCTATTGAAGGGCACTGGCTACCCGTGCCAGGCTACAACTACAAGGATGGGAACAACTTGCCTGGCCAACACCACCAAATACATCACCAAAAAGCCTTGTCCATCCCCCAGCCCTCAAGAGCTCAAGCAGTGTAGAGGAGCTTCAGGGTGGATGAGTTTCTTGGAAAGAGATGGCAGCCAGGGATGCTCAGCTCCCACACCTGGAGCATGCCCGTTGCCAGCACTTGCATGGGGATATGTCACTTACTTCTGGAAAATAAAATATAAAATGAGCCCATCTCCCTCATGCATTGCAAATTCCAGGAAAGAATAATGCTGGGGAGTTTGTAGCGCGTGGTGGTGAAGCTCTAGTCTCTAGGAGACAGCAGCTGCCTGGAGATGAGACATCACGCCGGCACGGGACCTCAGCCCACGCGGGGAGTGCCGGGCCAGTGGCAGCACCCCAGCTTCTTCTTGCTTTAAATGAAAGCTGAGGGAGAGAGGGCCCTCCCACACCGTGCTGAAAAAGCACATGAATAATTTGGCATATTCTGGAAAAGCAGGCAGGCCGGCCTGGCTGCTGCCCTGCAGGGCTCTGAGCTGAGCTGCCGCGTCCCCATCCTCACTACCGCACCAACGCTCCTGCAGCTGCCCACCCAGCGGGCGCTGCTGGTAGAGGCAAGGTTTAGGAATGCCATGGGGAATTCAGCCCCCCTAAGCTGTCCCGTCACCCCCAGGTCACCTCCCCAAACCTGGGGTCTTTGCAGCTCCCCAGCCAGCACCAGCTCCTGCCTGGCAGAGGCTCAACCTGACTCGTTGGAGCTGCAAAGGGACTATTTCCCCAGTGATGCTCAGCAGGGTGGGTGACCTGTCCTGCATTCCTGCGTCTCACCAGAGGGTTTTTCTGGAGGTACCTGTTGCACCAGACCAAGGCATTGCCACTTGGCACCGGGGCAACATCTCCCGCGCCCGCCGGAGGAGCCGGCAAGTTCACCAACAAGTTGCAGGGAGAGAAAGCAGCAGCAGCAAGAGCTGCATGTAATCACCACTGCAGAAAACGGCACGGGGAGGGGTCCTAAAGCCAAAGCGCAACCACGCTGAAGTTTTCAGGTTTGGCTCCTCTGTGGGGGCAAAGCCCAGGAGGGGTCTCGAGGGGAGCAGGGCTCTGAAGTCAGGCTGATGGGGAGCTGCATGCTAAGGTGCTGGGCACCAGCCAGGACGCCCAGGGGCACCCGCAGGGAGGGTGGGAGTCGAGAGAAGCATGCGGGGGGGTGCAAAAAAGGATGGAGGAGCAGGGGAAGGAGTGCGGGGACCTGTGTCCCCCACTCAGCCCTAAGAGGGGGGTCCCTGGGATAAACCACAGTCCCCCGCCCCAGCCCCGCAAGGGGCCGTGGGGCACGGCCAGAGGTTTTCAGCATCTTCCCCTCTGCCGCAGGGAGGGGACAGCCGGTTCCCAGAGCTGCCGTGGGGGGCCAGGGGCTGCAGGGCGAGGATGGCCTTGCCCCACCTGGTGTCAAGCAGCAGCAAAGGGGGCACGCGCCAGCGGGTGCAGCAGGGGACAAAGCCACCACCCAGCAGGGTCTGGAGATTCATGGGCTCCTGGGGGTCCGTCCCCAATGGGATGGGTGGAAAAACTCCAGTAAGATGTTGAGGCACAGAGGAAAGGCCATCATCCCCCCCACCCCAGCCACATGTGCGCAAGGCACCCTAAAACACGCAGGGTTAAACCAGGACAAGAGAAACCCCCCTTTGCCAGCATAGGGGGCTTCCAAATCCAAGCCTGAGGAAGGGCCAGGGGGGGCTCCCCGTGGGGCAAAGGGGCTCAGCTGCCCACCAGGCACCAAGCAGAGGGGAAGCAGCAACAGGGCAAGGAGAGCATCCCCGGGGGATGGGGCACCCCTCTCCGAACGCCAAAGGAGAGCAGAAGGCAGGCGCTTACCTGCCGGCTCAGTGCCACACGCACGTGTCCTGGGCGGCCACCGAGGCAAATCCGGGGAGCAAGGTGGGGGCTCGCAGGGGCAGCAGAAAGGATATGGCCAGTCGATGAGCTTCTTGGCGTATTTCCTGACTATGTTCTCTTCCCCAAAGAGAAAGAGCGATCTGTTGACGGTGAAGCAGTTCTGCCGGACGGGGATGGGGTTGTACAAAGCCATAGTCCGGGCTCTCTGCGCTTTGGTTTGCTTGAAGGCTCCCGGGGTCCCTCCCGAAGGAGCAGGAGGTCCTTGCCGGCTTCGGTTCTGGTCGGAACCTCCATCTCCGGAGCCCAGCCTGCCGGCCACCGCCTCCCCAAAGCGAGCCATCCTGGAAGAAAACACACAGGTGAGCCAAAGCAGCACCACCGAGGCAGCGGGGAGGGAAGAGAAGAGGGAGGGGGGGTTGCGGGGCGCAGTCCCAACCACAGCCCCCTCCTCCTTGCCGGGTGATGCTCAGCTCCATCCCTCCGAGGGAGCGGGGATCCGCGTGGGGAATAAGAGGAGGCAACGGCTTGGTAGGGTGGGCAACCAGCTGCCTCCGGCCCCCCAACCCCAAGAGCCACACGGGCAGCAGGGAGGGCAGGGAGCCCGGCTCGGGGGAGGCCGCAGCGGCTCGGTCCCTAAGCACCTTCCGCCACGACGCAAGGGGTTAAATCCAGCCACATCCTTCCCACCGCTCTGCCTGAAAGCCCAAACCAAGAGCCCCTTTTAACCCCCTCCCCTCCGCAGCAAGGTGAGCCCGGGGACTGCCTGCCAGCAGGGAAAAAGGGCTGGGATCCAAGTCCTTCCATCCGCCCCATCGCAAAGGAAGACTCGAATTTGGTACAGCACCCAGCACAGCGGAGGGGAGGCCGGAGAGGGGGGGAAACAGGTTGCAGCGTAGTCCAGCCTAGTTAGAGCCAAGTGTCCAACTCCCTCCTCCCGACTCCATCTTCAGCAGCCGGCGGGGGACCGGTCACCCATCCGATGGCTCCTGGGGGTCAGCGGGCAGGGATGGCGGGCAGAGCCCCTGAAGGATGCTCAGCCCTTCGCTGCCAGGGCGGGAGGCAGTCAAGGCGATGCTGTATTCCCCGCAAGAGTCAGGCCACGAAATTAAAGGCTGCCGCGCCTCTGCAGCTCGGGGACAGCTTTGCTTTAATGAAGTCAGTGGCAACACACGCACACAGAAGCGCGCACACACGCAACACGCCCGGCTCGCTCCCTCGCTCCATCCAGTGCATTCTTTTGGCAAGCACGGGCGCTGCTGCCGCAAAGGAAAAAAAAAGTCAGAGGCGAGGGGAGGGTCTGAAGGGAACAAAGGCAATGGGGGAGCCCCCACCCTGCAAGAAGTCCCCCTCCCCACCCCGGCTGCAGAGGGGTTTTCAGCACATGGTGTTCCTAGGTGAGTGACTAAATCGGTGGGCAAAGACTGGGGGCAAAGGTGGGGGGGGCTCTGCCTCCCCCCTGCCTGAAGGGGAGGCAAGAGGTTCATCCCATCTCAGCCCACACCAAGCATCTCTCCAGCCCCATGCACCATCTCCCCATCCTTAGGAAACTTTGGCGTTCCCGGTTCCCTGCAGGAGCCACCCGGATACCAGCGGCTGCCTGCTTCCTTGCATACAGACCACCCTCCATAGCACCCCCCACCTCGCTATTTTCTTTTGGATGCTCGAGGTTGGCCAGAAGAAGCAACAGCTCATGGGAGAGGTGTAAACAAGCCGCTCTGCAGCAGCTGTCATGGGAAAGAGGGCTGGCCCCAGGGCCAGTGCGGCACTGACCCCACTCCCCCCCGGCTACCCCACAGGCAGAGGGATCAGGGACTTGGCTGGTGCTGTGCCCTCACCTCCGCAGCCATATGGGTGCTGAGGTCCCCCTGAAACACGGGGCTGTCTGCCCGCCTGCCTTTGAGGGAACCCGCCCTGCCCTCTTGCACACACAAAGGACGTGCAGCTCCCCTAGGGCATCCCAAATATCCTCCCTACCCAACAGGCAGGGTACTGGCCTCCCCGCTGCCAGCTGTTCACATGCAGGATCACCCACCCCTCCCATTCAAGCCCACATCCAAAAGGGTCCCCAGGGCCTTTGGCGCTCACTACCTGCCCTTCCCACAGGAAGGGCACTCGCAACTCCAGCCAGCATCATGAGACACCCTGCATCCCCACGATGCTCTTCCCCCTGCATCCAACTCCAGCACCAGCAACCTGCTCTACAAACAGCTGCGGCTGCCCTGGCCCCCACATCTGCGGTGCAGCAGCCAGGAACACTCGAGGTAGCTCAGGAAAAAAAAAAAAAGGTTTTTTTTTTTTTTTAAAATCAAGCCCTTACTCACGTAAATTGTTAACTCGTTTGGGCAAGGGCTGCTCCCCTGGTACAACCTGGCAGCACCTCTCCACAGACTTCACCACCCTCCAGGCACTACCACGACCGAACGGCCACAGGGCTCGCTTTTTGGCCCAGGCTCTCACAGGTGTATTGCCAGGAGCCCTCAGGCTGCCTGAGTGAGGAAGAGGAAGGATCAGGCCCTCTGTAGCAAGATAACAGGCGAGTGTCTGCAAAAAAGGTTGTGGGATCATTTCCACAGCCTCAGTCAGACACAGAGCCCACCATGACGCCCATCTGCTGCACCTCTAATCAACCTTGCTCCTCCAATTAGCCTTATAACAGACTCAAGTGTCATTGGGGGTTTCAGCAAGCCCCCCAGCTCTGCCACCGCAGCACAGAGTGGAGCAGGTGTGAGCAGATCCCCCCAAAAAAAATGTTTTCCAGGCCCCTGGCTGGCTTTGGCATAAGCCAGATTGACCCTGGGCTTTCACTCCACTAACGATGGGCAGCAAGGAGGCCACGCCAGCTACCACCTAATTACAGTCCCTTCAATTCATTCCAGGCAAGAGGCTACTCTAAAACAAATCAATTACGATTTGTGGCTCATCCTCTTTGCCTCCTCCTCCTCCTCCCCACCACCAGCGCAGCACCAGGAGCGATACCACTCTTCCCACCTTTCAACCCCTTTAAGCCGCTGTTAATTAAGCCCAGGGCTGGCCCGATTGCAAGGGGCAGATCCTCAGCCCCGCAGAGCTCCTGCCTCTCCTCCGCAGCCCTCTCCAATCCCCCCAAATCTGCAGGGAAGCTTCCCCCCAGCCTCAACGCTCAGGCTCTGGCTGGTACCCGGAGGCCAAGGAGGATGAGGAAGGCTGGACCCAGACCTGCATCCCCTGCCCAGAGGCATCATGCCTGCCCCCACCGCTCAGTACAAGGGGCCAAGGAGGATGAAGGCAGTGTTCCTCCAGCCCCCTCGAAGCAGGGGTGCAGGCCTTACCTGGATACTTCCATGAGGGCGATCCCCTGCGCCTGAGGGTTCGCTCTCAGCTCTACTCTGTATTCGCTGCTGCAGAGTGGAGCACGGGATGACCCCACTGGGAGCCTCTCTCCTGCTCAGACAGTGCTAAAGGATGGGATATTTATGAGAAAGCAGCTCCTTAAGAGAAGATTGAAAGCAAAAAAAAAAAAAAAGTCTCCAGCTATGCCAAGAGATGGAGGCTCGCTTTCCCAGGATGTTTATTGCCGTTCTCGTCTTGACCCTCATCCCAGCACGCTGGGATCGGTGAGTCAGGGAGAAGCATGGCTGATGCCCGCATGATTCAACATGGCACAGAGATTCCAAGCCAGCTACGTGGGGTTAGTTGGGTTTTGGGTTGTTTTTTGTTTTGCTTTTTTCTTTTTTTTCTTTTTTTTTTTTTTTGTTGTTGTGAATGAAAGAAATCCAAGAAAACAGGGTAACAGCAGGTGCCGAGACAGGAAGGCGCTTGGGTTAGGCTGGGTTTTAGAGAGACAGATTAACTCCCCTCCTCACGCTGGTATTGCCATCCAAGCCTCCTCCTTGCTTTCCCCCCTCCCCGCAAGGCAGGGCATCACCGGAGCCACCGGGCCACCCCTTCCCGGGGGAGGACCAGGTCCCCTCCCCATCACCTCCGCCGCAGGGATGCTCCCGGGGCCGATTGGCCGGGGCTGCCACCGCTCCGGCATTGCCATCTAGCGGCCACTGTCCCCCCCATGCCAGCCTCCGACAGCAGGCAATGGGGCTCCCGGCTGCAGCCGAGCCCCCCGACTTTGCCTGCCCTTCCCCGGGGATGCTTCCCTGCATCCCTCCCGCGCACCTATCGCATCCCTTCGCGGGGCTCTCTCCTGCACAGCAATCCCAAATCTCCCACCTCTGCGTGGCTGGGTCCAGGGAATATCGTTAAGAGCATCCTCTGCCAAGCCCCGGGTCGCTCAGAAAGCCGGGGGACTGCTCCCCAGGGACAACATCACGCAGGGGACACTCCCTGACGCAGCCCAGGCAGGGTCTGGGGAGGGGACAGGCTCTGCTTTGGTGACTGATAGTCCCAGGAGCTCTGATGGGCTGTACTCATCTTGGAAAGTGGCTTTTGGCATCCTGATTTGATTTTGTTTCTTAAATAAGGTTTTAGCTATGCTGGGGGGGGGGTGGGGAATTAGGATCAAATGAGAATCATCTACCATGCTCTGGCCAAATTTCAAATTGGGACTGGGTAGCTGTGACTCAGAAGCATGTTTATAACCATGCAGGAATGGAAGGGTTTTTTTCCAGGAACAAATTCATTACCTGCCGGATTAGGAAGAGATGTTTTCCCCATTTGCAGAGAATTGCAAAAATGCCAAGCTTTTATTTCTTAAATAAAGTTTTAGCTATGCTGAGGGTTGGGCAGGGGGGAGCCTTGCCCAACTCTGTGCTCCCTACACCTGCCCGCCTCACCAGAACGTGCCTTCCTCAGCGCTAAAACCAGGGACAAGTGTTATCTTCTTGCAAAATTCCCTGGACACATCTCCAACACTGACCTGAAGGGCTGACTTCTCAGGGTCAGCACCGTAATTTATTCACCAAGAAATGAGACAGCCAGAAGACTAGTGAAAGCCAGCAAATTTCACGCTGAGCTAAAACCACGCATCCAAATTTAAGAAACTGCCACTGCTCCACCAAACTCCTGCCAGTCATTCGGCTGAAGCAGCCACACCAGGTGTCACACAGCAGCGGTGGCAGAAAAACTTGAGACTGCTTTAGGCTGGAAGCGCAATTTGCTGCACGCTACCATAAAACATACCGATAGTCACAAACACTGCCGGTTTTAATTACCGAGACCCATGAGTCCAACATCCAGTCTCAGCATCTTTAAAATCGATGGGATAGCAATCTTGTAAAGCGCTCTTTCCTAGGATGGAAGAACAGCCCCTGGAAATGGAGGTTTTGGTGGCTATGTCTTCACCCCAACAAGCTCTCACAAGCTGGAGCACAGGTGATGGAGGTGCTGAAGGAGCAGTGCCACAGCAGCTCTCCCCTCAGCCTTCCCCCCTGCAGACCCCTCCCAAGAGACTAGGTGCAGCACACCTTGCATTCCCACCCCAAAGACCCCTTTTCCTAACCTCTCCGCAAGCGCTTGCCTAAGAGAATCCAGCCCAGAGCATCTTTGGCCCCATTTTTTAAAACACCTGCTGGTTCTCAGCTGCCAAACAAAATGCAGCACCAACTCGAAGCAAAATGCCACACAAACATGAGTGTAGTTCCCAGCAGGTCCCACTCAAGGTTCCCAAACCCCCAACGTCCCACCACACCCCAGCAGGGCCCACCAGTCCCCGGCTTCTCTAAGAGGTGAGATGCCAGAGCTGATCACATGCATTAGCCACATTTTTTTCAGGGAGCTCTGGGCAGAGCCTGGACGAAAACCCATGAAGCACCATCCCTTCTCCTCCCCTCACCACATGCACACAGGTGTTGATCCATTGTGACATCCAGCCGCACAAGCAAAGGAGAGACACGCTAAAGGTGTCACCAGAGGCCAGGTGAGATGTCAGAACAGGGATCATCCGCTGCATATAATCTCCTGCTTATGCCCTCCCCAAGCACCCTTCAGCGTGGGCCAGGCATGCCAAGATGCCAGCATCACAGCCCCAGCACCAGGTCCTGCTCGGGTGGCCTGAGCCTTGGAGCTCACATTGCCCACAGTGCTCTGGGATCATGAGCACTCCAAGCTAAACTCCTCTCATAGCTCTTGGAGCCACCAGAAGTGCCCAAATGTGCCACGGAGCCTTGAAGTTGGGTGTTCCCCCATGCTGCGTCGCTGTGGGATCGGAGCAGCTCACACATCAGCGCTACTGATAAAATAGAAGGATGCTGCACCTTGAATCTAAGGGGGATTCAGCAACCGACCAGTCGTGGGCTGAAGGAGCTGGGAGAGGTTTAAAGGACAGCCAAGAAAGCTCCACACTCCCCCACCTCCCCAAGGATGGGGGAGTACCTTTGTACTCTCCAAAAAACCCGAGCCAATGCCAAGGGCCACCTTGCCAGTTGTGAATGTCGCCAAACAAGCGCAAGAGGTTTGCCAACAGTTCAGGCAGAGCTGGGAAAGACCCCGCCCCACCCAGACCACCACAGACGAGGGCCAGCATCACATTGCCCCGGTGCCAGCCGCAGTAATACCATGCAAGAGGGAAGCATCCCCCAGCCTACCGCTACTCGTTCTCCTAATTCCTACCAAAACGTCCCACACTGAGCATTTCTGACGACCGCAGTGCTCCTTGGGCTAGCTCTCTCTGCCGTAGGCTGGGAGGCTTCACGACTCAGCTGAAGAGGCCTGAAATAATCGCCCGTTAATAAATTGCCTGGAGTGCCCTGCTGCTTTATTTAGCCTTATGAGTCGGGCTCCAATTAACATTCACAGCCGCATCTCTGCTGCTCCGGGCAGGCGCGCAGCAATCCCACCTCCTGAAGAACAGCTGTCCTCCTGCCCCTGCTTTTCCACCAGATTAAAGTGAATTTCCATCCCTGCTTCCAACCCCCAAATCCCTCTGCACAACCTCTCCCCTCAGCCGAGCCACAGAGCATCCCAGTCCTGCACTAACCAAGCTGGCAGCAGGTGAGATATAACCTCTCCATCTCCTCTGTCCCAGGCAGGTCCAGTTTTGAGCATCACCACTTCCAGAGAGGCTGACTCAAGAGGATCCAAGGGAGGGGGAAAAAAAAGAAAGAAGAAAAAAAAAAAAAGGAGAAGGACCAGGACTGGGCAGCACAGGGAACAGGAGATCAAGGGCAAGAAGGAGGGGAGGAGCACAGACTTGGGAGAATGTTCCCCTTCTTGCCACCAAAACCCTCGCAAGCACGGGGCTCGAGGAGCAGATCCTGCCATAGCCAAACACCGAGCTGCCAAGCTTCACATGTGCACGGGAACAAGGAGACTGAGCTCAGAAGAGACATCCCCAGGCCAGCTGTAGACAGTCAACAGGAGAAAGCTTATTTTTTCTAGGCTACCAAAGGGTTGGAGAGGGATTTTTAGAAGCATTTTTCTACCCTTTACACTATCCAAAGCAAAAGAAAGCCCACACTTTCTCCATCAGCATCCTCACAATCCCTTTGGCACAGCAGCGGTAGCTCCTGCCAAAGCCAGTGGGAGATCTTCTCTTTCAGTCTCCTTCGCCCCCACAAAAGGCAGGTCCATGCCCGAGGACCATCCCGTGCTTTCTCTGATCCTCTGCCTGCTCTGCAAGGCTCGAGCCAGACAAACACAGCAACCACAGTACTGGCAAGCAGGATGACAGAGGAGCCTCCTCCCTTTGGGCTGCAAATATCCTGGCCATAAAAAGAAAGCTGGACTAGAAACTCACCATCATCTCCATCCCCAATCTCGTGAAGCCAAACTCACAGGCTCAGTTTTCTCAGAAGCAACCTGCTAGCAAACAAGGCGGCTTCAGTAAAATTACATTGTCAGGACAAGAGCCAGGAGAAGATGGAGCTGTTGAATTTTCCCGGCAAGCCTGAACTTAGGCTGAGCAGCTGATGCTTAAGGCAGCTAGAGAAGCCCCATCCCTGGCACACAGCCAGGAAGGAGATGCTTCTTCCATCTTCCAAAACCTGTGAAAGAGAAAAGGCCAAAGAGCAAAACCCTCTCTCTGAAAGCTACTCAGTGCTGGGAGGTGCGAAAAAACTGTCCCCCTTGCCGCAGCGACAGGCAGTCATCAGCTCGACAGCCTCTGCGAAGGCAAACACCCTCGCCCATCCCCAGGAAAGCACGGCTGAGCATGATTCCTCAATGGGAAAAAGTTAATTGAAGAATTTTTAGGCTTATTTCCACTCAAGCAAACACATGGAGAGGACAGTTACAGCACATTAGCTACTGTTTTACCATCTCATGAGCTGCAGCAGGGAAGAAAGAAAGAAAGGAAAAAAAAAAAAAAAAAAAGACTTGTGTTTGTGTCAGAGCTTGCAAAGACAACGTGTGTTTCATGACAGCATCATCCACCACAGCAGCGTGCCCCAGGCTGGCAGGAGAGCTGCTTCCTGCCAAGCAACCCTCACGCAGCGGGCTAGCATCAGGAGTGAAAGATGAGCCACACCAGCAGCTCTTTTGGGTGGGTTTTGGGAAGGACAATTCCACAGTGATGTCCTTCGGCACCATGGTCCCCCGTGGCTGGGACCACAGCTACCCCCACGCACAAACGCAGCAAACACCTTGGGAAATAGAGAGGAGCAACTTGCAAGTGCTGAAGGAAAGGCCATAACCCTTCAGAGGCAGCTGAACTGAGATCATGTCCCACACGTACACGGACTAGAAGCTTCACCATCGACTGCATCCGATCGTGCATGGTCAGGTGGAAATGCCATTTCCACAGTACAGGTAAGTCTGCAAGGAGCAAGTTTCTCTGGGGACAGGTTGTGCACCAACCCCCACAGCTGGGTTTTAATGAGACTTTCAAAAACCTTACCCAAGTTTGAAAACTATGTGGTTTGAAATGAAGAAAATGCCATTTTGGGAGTGCGCAACAAGAAGTCATCTATGGTTTAAAGTGTAAAACGTGTTCAAGATGTTTTAAAATGTAAAACACAGTTAAATTAAAAGTTATAATCTGACAGGGCTGGATAGCTCCTGAGGTGCCCTCCACCCTAAATTATCTTATTACCCTTAAACATACATGGGGGAGGAGTGGAGATGTACTACATCGTAGAAACAGCGACGAGAAAGTGATGTGAACCATACACACTTGAGAGGCTGGAAAGCACCTCTCTCACAAACATCTCCTGGCCAGACAGCCCCCCTTCACAAAGGGACAAGGTGGGGGCTGCCTGGGAGAGGGGAACGGGTTGGATTATTCCTGGGGAGGGAAAGGACGAAGGTATTGAACACCAGAGGTTTTGTTGCACGCATGCTGCACTGAACCGTGCTCGCAGAGCTCAGCACAGGAGGAAGATGCAAAACCAAGACTGGTGAAGCAGAGGGTTCTGCTGCCATCCAGAGGGGCTTTGACAGCCTGGAGAAAGAGGTAGAGGAACAGCATGCAGCTCAGCTGAGGAAAACGCTAAGCCCTGCGCTTGGGCAGGAACAAACCTGGCGCAGGCTGGCTGGGAAGCAGCTTGGCAGAGAAAACCCTGAGGGACCCAGTGGGCACCACGTCCATCATGAGCCAGCAGCGCCCTGCATTAGGCAAAGTGTTGTCAGCAGGGCGAGGAGATGACCTGCAGAGACACATCCAGAGCGCTACGCCCAGTGCCGGGCTCGCCAGGACAGGAGAGACGTGGACTTACCAGAGCAACCCCAGCAAAGGTGACTGAAGGAGTAGAGCATCCACCCGATGCAGAGAGGCTGGGAGAGCTGGGGCTGCTCAACCCGACTGGAAAAGGCTCAGAGCAGATCTTCGCAACGTGTATCAATACCTGATGGTGGGGAGTAAAGGTAGGGCCCCTTGTCCAGTCATGTGTGGCACCCAATAACCAGACACAAGGCAATTGGCATGAACCTCAATAAAATAAACTATTTATACATAGGAGTAAATTTTTTGACTGTGAGGGGGACTGAGTATTTAGGACAGGCTGCCCAGAGAGGCGGTGGAGTCTTCAACCCCGGAGATACTCAAAACTCAACCAGACATGGTCCTCGGCAGCCTGCTGTAGCTGACCCTGCTTGAGTTTCCTTCCCATCTCACCGCCTCCCAGCAATTCTGCTTCTGAGCTACGGCCAGCCACAGGCCAAGGGGGGAAGCTCTCTCCAAAAGTTGGTTCCTGGGAAGCACAAGCAGTCCCAGTACGGCTTTGAATGCAGCTCTGAGATGTGCTAAAAAAGCTTCCCGGCACCCACAGCTGCGACTCCAGGGAGGGAAGCAGGAACAAGATGTGCCAGGATGCAGTGATAAAACGCAAGGCAGCGGCTCCTGAACGGAGGCATCCGCCAAGATCCGCCTCATCCTCCACGCTCAGCAACCAGCTCCTAAAGAGCCCAGCTCGCTGAAAGAGTGGCCTCAGCCATGTGGGAAGGCTGGGACCGACCACAAATGCCCACCCTCCCGGCAACCCTTTGCAAAGTCACCTAAATTAACTCAGAAAGGAAATAATTCTTCCTCCAGGGTGTGCCAGAAACCTGGACTTTGAGGCAATTCAGGGAAAGATGCTGCTATTTCCATGCTGTTGACGGGACATTCAGCAGAACTCGAGTTCATCCTGGGTCAGAAAAAAAAAATCTCCTCCCCATGTGTCAAAACCTCGTCTGCACTAAAGGAAAGGGAGGAGAGCACCAAACACTGGTGCCGGAGCCGAGACCAGGCAGGGATGCTGAGGCACCTGCTCCCTTCCCCAGCAGCACCCACCAGGAAGCGAGGGCTGCTGCTTCACAGGTCCCTCCCAACACTGACACTGCGGCCAAGAGCCAGTGCCCTCTCCATCACTGCCGCCAATCAAACCCAGATGGTGCGACGCGCTGGGGAATACGCTGGGAAGCGGCAATGGAGCTGGCAGCCCAGTGCACGCCAAGTGAGGGCTTTTGTCTCATTCGGCACCAAGGAGAAAAAAAAAAAAAAAAAGGATTAAAAAAGTCAGCTTCATTTGTAATCTGGGATGCAGAGTGTGCACATAACGAGACAGACTGCCAAGTCATAAAGAGCCACTGAGATCTGTTAGCAACACCCTGCGGGTTTTCAGTTTCTTCTGTTCTCTTCTTCCAATAAAGCCGCGTGAAGGCAGAGCTGCAGTAACATTACGCTCCAGCCCAAAAGGCTCCCCACGGTCTGTGTTGCAGGTACGGATCTGAGTGAGCAGCAGAAAGCTCTCCTGTCCTGCTTCTCCACAGACCACAGGCTCCAGGGATCTCACCGTGGATCATACCATGCAAGGGAGACGTAGCAAACGCCTAACACCAAAGCCATTAACTCTAAGATGCTACAAGGCAGGAGATCGCTTTTAACAACCATATCCTTTGGGAGCACTGCCCTGTACTGTGGGCAGAGCACATCGCTTCCCGCAGGACACTGAAACCTGCCACCCATCACCCAGGTACTCCAACTCCCAATTACAGCATCCCACCTCCACACTGTACAAAGACCCAGCTGTTTCCCCTCCGGTCTCCTCTGCTCCTGCATTCCCTGCCCAACATCTGGGAATCAGGCTTTTCCATGCATCCTTGCTGTAGACATCACTCCAAAATGAGGGCTCAGCTTGCGTTCCCCAAATCGCACAAGCTAAACGCAAATACCCATGCGCATGTGGTTTTAAGCCATGCAAGGTGGGTTTGGGTCCTGTCTGCTGCAAACTCAGCCTGAGGCTTTTCTGGGATGCTCCTGGGTGGCTCTGCCTGTCCTTACCATCAGCTAAGGAAGCAGCTGCTCAGCCTGGAGAAGCAACAGGAGATTCCCCGGTTGCTTATTTTGACAAGGAGCTTTTCTTTTGAACTCTCTCTCAGCCAGGCATAGTCCAAACAATGCTGCCACGTATACCTGGCAAAGACACTGGTGATGCAACAACAACCACTCCACGTAGCTGCAGCAGGCCAAGCCTTGCCGAAGCGCAGCAGATATCTCCATCCTCAGCCCTAACACATGAACAGTGGGAAGGAAGGCAGGGCATCAGGGTGGGACACTGGAAAATGGGTTTTAGTGTCCACCTTGTGCTTAAGTCCCCTACACAAGAACAAGGCAGGCAGGCACACGCACCCTCCACCATAAAGCTAAGCACACTTGAACAGTGCATGGCAGATGGTGCTGCAAGTCAGCCATCCCCCAGGGTCTGCCACAGCTCAAAACCGAGAAAAAAAACCACCTCATGTTCCACCTAATGCCCGTCAGGACACTGGGGCTGCAGAAGACCACCCGCACCGATGGCTGAGCTCTGTGGTCGGCAGGGCTCACCAGGAGAACCAGCACCAGATCTCCCAGGTGAAAGTCTCAAGGGCAATTCAACCCATGCCCACCTGCGAGATGAGCCCTTCCGAAAATTAAATCATAGGGAAATCACATTACTACTAATAAAATCAAAGATAAGGTAATTAATTTGTTTTTCCTCCCCCACATGCTATCTGTGGGGGATTACTGGCCCTGCACACCAGCTGGTACTTTGGGAAAGTTTTTGGGGAAACACAACAGTTCTATGTCTCTGATGTTAAAGCAGGAGCCTCTGGAATGTGGTTTTTATAGGCTGAAGGGGTATCAAGGCAGCTAACTCCGGGAGAGGCCCAGCCCGCCATGCCGAGATCGCTGGCTCCCCGGAAAGGGACTTGGCCAGGATGGGCAGCGGGGGTCTCTGGTCCTTTGTGGGACACGAGGTCTGTGAAGCCTAAGCCCAGAGCTCAGCAACCCCTCAGCACCAAGAGCTTCTGCAGTGCCAACATCTCCATCTCCTGTGGGCCATGGACCTGGGCATCTGCAAAGAGAGCGCCCCACGGCCAGACGCCAGACCCTGGTGAAGGGAGAAGAGCCCATCCCAAATCTCAGAGACACCTGCCTTGGACATGACTTCCCATGCACACCCATAAAGCATTGTAAAGTGGGCTGAAATGCCAAAACTAAGCATCCAGGAGCTAGGAGATGCAAAGATTGGACCCCATCAGCCTGGGGAAACACTCAAACAGTGAGAGGTTGGGATGGCAGCCGCCTGCCTATTCCCACTGTGTTAGAGACAGAAATATTGGGCTTTGTGTTTGAGTTACTGCTAGATGGAGAAGCCAGCGGCAGCAAAAGGGGCACATCCCACACAGTACGAGTGGGAACGGCTCCGGCTTCATCTCCACACCACAAAATAGAGCCATCCAGGCAGTTAATTAACAAGCAGCCGCTCTAGGAACTCGCTCTGCCAGCCGACAATTAACGAGGCCATCCCTCTGCTTCCTGCCCAGCCATGATTTATTCATCTGGCATCCCCGGTGGGTCACGAAAGATAACAAGGCACCGAGCGCTTGCCGAGCCCATATGTCAATTTATTTCCCCCGCGTGAGGCTTCTCGAGTCACCGGCCAGGAGGTTCCCTAGGAGCAAAGGGATGAGCACGGAGCGCAAAGGGTTGGGGAGAGCCCGCCTCGCTGATGGGCTGCCCTCCAAAAAAAAAAAAAAAAAAAGGCAGGCGCAGCCTCAGCACTATCAAATTTTATCATGCGAAGCATCCCACAGAAATCTCACGTACTTCAAACCAGCGGAGCACTGACCTGGATGTCATTGAAACACGCTACACCTAATTAATACAGGGGCTCTCATCTCTTTCACTGCCCTGGTTTTATAATATATTGATCATTGCCCCAAATAAAGTGCCCAAGGCAGGGAGCTGCTCCGGAGCAGCAGGATGTTCCGGAGGTAAATTCCCAGGCAGTTTTGCTGAACAGACACAAGGGGGGGAACCTTGCAATTGAAATGCAGCTTGTGCAGCGAATGCTGGGCGAGGGAGAAGAGCACAGGACCTGGAGCTGGGTTTCGTTTGCAGCACCAAAGCAAACTATAGGAAGAAATTAAAGGAAAAGAAGTAAAATAGAGGTCCTATCTCTGCCAAGCACTTCTCCTCCATTCTCCCAGGTTCATTAATGTCTCCAGCTTGCTCTGATTCAGGGGGACTTTGTCACTTGTTAGGAATAAATACAAATCCCCCTGCAGCGGGGCTCAAGCCACAGTCAAAGCAGAAGGCAATGACCCCGAACACATCTGAAAGCCCCACTGCAGCCAGAATAAACTCCATCCCAGCCAGTCCTCGGAGACAGAAGACTTCCAAGATCCCTTTTGCCAGGCTCTCCATCCCACTAACCGCTCCAGGATGATCCACAGTGGCTCTTTTGCACCGTTCCCATCAGATACCGCACGTTCCAGCCCTGATCATTTCAGCTGAAAAGCTCACCTCCCGCAAGCGGCACACCAGTATTTCTCTCCATCTCTCACACGCACCCCGTCAGAAAAAAATACCGTGGTCCACACAGGTCAGACCAGCCCAAGCTCTGTGGGACAAGTCAAGCCCCAGGGCATGGCACCAGGGTGCTGGTGGGGAGCACGGGGTCCCAGCTGCTGGAGGCAGGACCATGCATCCCATCGGTTTTTGGAGCAAGAGGGAGAGGAAAGGACCCTGCTTTGGCAGGATGAGGGGGAAAAAAAAATAAAAAAAGAAAGAAAACCACAAAATATCGCATTCCCTCTGTGTCAGTTTGTTCCTTGCCTTTAAAAATCCCCACTGGAACACAAAGGCGATGGGGAAAAGCAGCCCAGCTCAGAAGCGCCAGGAGATTGGGCATAGCTGGTGCTGGCTGCTCCCTGGGGGTGACAGCAACATGACAGCCCTCAGCCCTCCCCCCAGCCCCACAGAGGACGAGGAACGCTCCCACTCCCCCCGGCTGCCCACCTGGGCTGGGGGCTCGCTGGTACTTACTCCCACTCCTTCCTCCGCGCCTGTGGCGTGCTCTGCATCTTATGCGCCTCGTGCGCCTTGATGATGTCCCTCTGCTCGATCAGCCCTCCCCGCCGGCGCTTGATCACATCTGGGCTCACGGGGACGTACTGGCCAAGCCCCAAATCGAAGGTGCTGCCTGTGTCCGTGCCAGCGTCAGCGTCCCGAGAGCGGGGCTCGTAGAGAGCATCGAAGCTGGCGGCGCGCGAGACCAGGGCCTCGGCCGGGCTCTCGGGTTCCAGCAGGTTGCAGGACTGGGTGGTTTGCATCAGGCCCAGCCGGTGCTTGCGCCATGTCTCCTCCTCGGGCAGGGCCAGAATGTAGCGGGGGGAGGCAGGATCCAGCTCATTCCCTCTACCCGGCGCCGGGGCACTGATGGAGCACGCGCCGAATCCCAGCATCTTTGGTGCTGTTGTAGCTCATCACTCTGGAGGGGCACAAGACACAGAGGGGAGGCTCACGGGTTTGCTCTATTTGCCTCCCAGTCCCCTCCCTTCCTCCCACATCAGCTGGAAGTCCCCTTTCTCCTGCGTTTGTTGGGCTAGACCCTCTCAAACCAGGCACAAGGCGCACAACACTGGACCCCTAAGTGGAGTAGCACCTCCTGCCCTACTGCTTTCCTCCTCCTTCCCAATCTGGGCACCCCTGCACCTCTCAAACCTGCAGCCAGCCCTCCCTGGGAAGCACGCTGCCTTCCAGGTGGGCACAGCACCAGAGCATCCCCGGCCAGAGCATCCATGCCCACTCTCCAGCCCCGCACTCCCAGGATGAGGGCCAGGCAACCTGGCAGAGACAGGCTTAGGAGGCTGGATTTGGAAATATCAGTGTGGCTTTGATTTGGAAGCTGCACATCAGAGTAAAAGGTGCAGGAACGCTGCCAGAAACACCATGCTGAGCAACGCTCCTTGGCTAAGCAAAATAGAGGATGCTCTATGGACAGGAGATGCTCGTGTCTGAGAATACACACAAAGACTTATTGTAGTGAAATGCTTTATTCTCATGTTGGAGAAGCTCTGTTCAACACATCATTGCTTTTCCAGAGCAAACAGGGAGGCAAGAATGGCAGTCGGGAGAAAGGTTGGGAAATGACCACACCAGCAGCAAAAAGAAACTAAATCTAGAAAAAAAAAAAATCTAAGAGTAACTGAGGGGACAAAACAAAGCATGGGCCCCCACGCTAGCCAAAATAAGCCTGATGTCCCCACAGCTCAGGGGAAGCATCCCATCTCTTGTGCTGCACCACAAGGATGAAGTGTCTAAAGCTGCCCCTAAATTTAAACCTGCCCAGCCCAAGGGATGCTCACCCCTTGGCAAGCTTGCCAGAAAGAAAAAAAGGCAACTGCCAAGTAAGAGCTTCAGCAAATTAATTAGCACATCGATAAGAAGAGCTTGGTTGCTCCCACTGAAAGCTATAAACAGATTCTTCACTTCACTATTTTGCTTACCGATGCAACTTATTTTTTTAAAAGCATTAATTACTTACTTTTTCAATCCAGTCCTGGGTACCTTTACAATTTCTCATTTTCCTACCATATGCCTTTCCTTCTCATATCGCTTTGCTCATTTTCAACCCTCCCCTGCTAAAGCTTAACTCCTCATCCAGCCACACCAGGTTTTCTTTGGGGTTTGGGGGCTTTTGTTTTGCAATTTCATTTTTTGTGGTGGTTTTTTTGTTGTTGTTTTGATTTGGGTTTTTTGTTTTGGTTTTTTTTTGTGTTTGTTTGTTTGTTTTTCTTTTTAAACAACAATTCTGCAGCCCTCTTTCTTCCCCAAACGTTTCCTTGGGGAGGACAAGAGGCTCTCTTGCATACCAGCCACGAGCACCCCGGGTTTTGAGCCCTGGCATGGCTGCAGCAGAGCTGCAGGGACAATTAGCCAAGAGCAAACGAGGACACATCCCGAGAGCAGGTCCAGCATCCACGTGGACACCGGCTCTCCTGATGCCTACCCATGCATCTCCCACCAGGCTTGCTCCAGGGACGCCGGTGACTTCCAGGCTTGGAGACAAGTGAAAAAGCTCAAACTTAGCTCAAATGAAAGACTGAGAAAGTTTGAGGAAATAAATAGAAATAATTAGCTCTGCCTCCGCCTAAGTAAACAGGGCTCATGCTGCCAGCAGAACAAGCCACGATCCCTCCGGAGAAGTGACAAGCAGAGAAGGGAGGATGCCAGAACATTTTGTTAAGGAAAGCTGACGAGGCTACATGCTAACGAGGGTGCTCGCGGGATGCCAGGCGCCACATATGAAGCATCTGACATCAGGACAACCGTCTGTCTTCTAGCCTTTGGTCCCCTCCTTGCATCAAAAACAAACCCGCTTTATTTTTACACAAAATCTAAATTAGTGGGAAAACCACCACATTCGTCCACGTAATTCAGCTTCTGCTGTTTAAACTCCAGCCCCGCCTCCCACGAAAGGGAAACCTATGGCAAACCAACACATGGCCGGTTTTGAAACACAGAGTTATCTTCCCATCCTCTTCACGGAAACCCGCAGCTCGGTATCCGCCAGGAACGGGCCATGGTCGGAGCCAGGACCACGCCGTCGGCCAGCTGCCCTACCTCCACTCTGGGTTTGCTCAACAACATACAACTCGGGTACGTGTCCGTGCCTCCAAACCCTTCCAGCTGCAAAGCAGCCTTTGCATGCATGTTTGCCACGCAGCTCCCCGTTAACAGCTGGGCAGAAGATGGCTTTGCAGCCTTGGTAACGGCAATAACTTAAAGCAGAAGGAAATAGCGTATCCACCTGTCGAGCCGCCCCGTGGTACCACACGCAGTTTCCCACTGGTGACTCCGGCTGACGCTCGCTGTCCATATCCCCGGTTGCACAGCTGGGACGTGGCAAGAGCACGGCACAGAGCCGCACGTGCCGCTCCCCGCTCACCTGGCTGCTGCGGGAGCAGAAGGCATCACCGCACAGCAACGGTGCATCTGGCTGTTTGACACATAGCAGGCTTTCAATACCAGAAAATGAAGTTTCTAGAGACATTTATCTCCCAAATTTTGGTTTAAAAGTAATAAAAGTCAGGAAATTTACTGTTGCAGACTACTGTCATCCAGATAAAACCACGGCCACAGGGCACTGGGAACAGTCAAACTGAATTAGAGTGTGGATATCCAGCTGCAACAACACTGGCACTTGTGCTTTCACCTGCACAGCGGCTGGGAGCAGCACAATGCTCCCAGCACAACCCAGGGGACATTCAAGGATGCAGACCACCCAGCTGTGACAGTGCACAGCTGGGACCCACCCTGTCTAACGGCGATCTCAGAGAGATCACAGCCAGCATCTATCTGTCCCCTCCCACACTGGGACTGCCACAGCCAAACAGGGATGGCACAGCGAGCATCTCTCAGCCTGTATGTCAATGTGGGTTGAAATAGGACGCAACCTTGGGCAGCATCCCACCCCACAAACCACCCAGAACAGCCTTCCCGAGACCTCGGCACCAGCAGACAAATGATGGAAGAAGAAACACACACAGGTCCTCTCAGCATCCTTAAAAGACAACAACACGCTGCCAGGTGACTCAGCCCTGTTATCTCAACCCAAACTGCTCTCCTCAGCCAAGGAACACAGCCTCTGGAGGCAGGAGACCTGGGACTCTCACACCATACTTCATTTTTCTCCTTCTAGCAGCTGATTAACTAACAAAGAGCCGCAGTGAGAAACAGGTTCCCAGCAGCACCACTGACCTACAAAGAGGAAATTCCTTTTAGGGGTTTTCTCTGTACATGTGTTTGTATCACAGCGGCAGCAATCAAGTCTTTAGCCAAGTAACCAGGTATTACCATCATAACTACCCTCAGCACCCAATGTGCTGGGTGAGCTCCTTCTTTCCATTATCTGAATAATGTTCACCAAAACCCCTAGAGTTAAAGCAGAAAAGCTTGATGCTGTGCTGGCCCGTGGGTGCTGTCCTTCCCCAGGTGGCCCAAGGGTCCAGCTCCGCGGTGCTGAGCTCCAGCACTGGCACAAGCCCCAGGTGAGCAGGGCTGGACACCCTTTCCTGGAGAGGACATGAGGCCTCAGCCCAGGACCTGCAAGCCCCGGCTGTCTTGTACGGAATAAGCAGCAAAGGCACCAGAGTCCTCTAACCATGGTCCATCAGGCCAGCAGCCTTCCTCGGGGATTTGGGGGATGATTTTGACAACTGCGGAGAGCAAGAAGCTGCTCTGATGATGCTGCTTCCCCTTATGAGCAAGTATCCCTCCTCTCTCCTGAAGGAACAAGGAGATAACACAACGGGGACAGGAGCAAATCCCTCTGGGAGATGCACATACATATGAGAGCATCTAGGATGCTGCCTCCAAGCACCCAAGCTGCCAGACGAGGTTTCTCCACTTCCCCAGTCCACCAGGAATGTCTCTTCCCTGAGCTTGGCCACTCACCCCTGCAACTCACATGCTCGGACATCGCAGCCCCGCTCCACCCTTCTTGGGGCACAGCGATGTTCCAAATCTGTCCTTGCCACCCCTTCCCCGGCACCAGCAGACAAGTGATGTCCCTGCTCCTTGCAGGGGGCTTGGACTAGATGACCTTTGAAGGTCCCTTCCAACCCTAACCATTTTATGATTGCCCTCCGCCTCCTGCCTCTCCCAGGCCACAGAGGCCGCGTGGTTTTCAGGACAACCAAATGTCATCTGCTTCTCTCTGCTGAGCCGTGCTTATCCCACACTGCTAATTACAAGTCCCCGCTCAAGGGGAGAAGGAGAGCTCATGCAGTGCAGCTAAGCAGAGCACTAAACCTCGGAGCGCTAGGAAGAAATTCAGTGTGGGGCCCCACCGAACGGGGACAGATGGGCTGCAAGAGCAACTGATTCATCCTCGTGGCCTTTTCCTCTCCCACCACGTGCACTTCCCCTCGCAGCAGGAGGGATGCCACAGTGGGCGAGCACCGCTCAGGCCAGCTCCAGACCCCCCGGGTCCCCCAGCTCCTCTGTCTTGCACCAAATGCGGCAGGCAGGTCTGCGTGGCACAGTGGCTGTGGGAGCCAGCTGGCGAGGGTGAGCTATTTTTAGTCAAATCATTCACTACTGGGAAAAGTTTGTTGGATCAAACGCCTCTCCCATAGCCCCCACTGCCAGCAGGTTTGCAGCAGCTCTGCTGGGAAGAGCTGCTCCCAGCATCCCTGGTACCCAGCAAGAACCACTGCTGCATCCCACAGTGGGATGTACGACACCAGTAACGAAGAGACTTCAGCAAGGCAGGAAAGAAAAGAAGAGAAGAGACAGTTACAGGCAAAGGCTCCTTGCACAGACCTATTCCTCCACCCAAAGGACGCAGATGAAAGGGTTAAACGTTCTGGTATAGGAGAGTCAGGGGAAGGCAGCACCACACACACCACACAGTGCAATCGATGTAGGGCCACTTATTTCTCAAGAAACGTTCATTTCTCATCACCCATTTATGTATAATACACTATTTTGGGGGCCTTCAGAGCACCAAGACACTACACAGACCCCTGGAACCATTGCAAAGATCAGATGGAGGAAGGAGCACAGCTCCAAATAGCCAGGGGCTGCTTCAGGCCGGGAGATGCTCCGATAGCAGACATCAGACCACCTTCTGCCTGGGAAGCTGCTTTCCTTATGCTGTGCTGCAGGTTTTCACAGCTGGAGTGATGCTCCAGCTGCAGAGCCTCCCTCCCCGGGGCTGAGCACCGCTCTGCTTCCCGGGAAAAGCCGTACCAAGCCTGGATGGGGTCAGACTGCTGCTCGGACACTGTCCCAGCCAGGAGGCATCTCCAAGGCTCGCGAGCCCATGGTGGGCGTGAGGGCTTTGCCCGCGCCAGCGCTGCACGAGAGCCCTCCCGCAGAGCACCGCTCCCAGGGGAAACCGCTTTAAGAATATCAAAACATGAAATTATCTCATCTCTCCTTTAAGAGCAACTGTTAAACAACCCCGCTATTATTTATATAAATGTATATCAAAGAAATCAGCCCTCCATCTCCAGCATAGAGAGCCAGGAAAGCCAGAGACTGCCAGGAAAGTGGGACCCCCAGCCCCAGGGATGCTTTCAGGGTACGGCCAGAGGCAGGCAGGCACGATGCTGCTGGGGCAGGCAGGGAGAGACAGGGCTTTGGCTGGCCTGACATAAGGATTTCAGTGACAGGGTAGCACCAGACACGGACAGCAAAGTGTCCTGGTCCTTGGGAATATCCATCCCGACAAACAACCCTATGCCCAGATTTCTTCCGGCATTGCCTTTGAGATAGTCTCATCTCTTCACCTCTTCCTGCACTCCTCAGTGTTTCTCCATTTGAAGACAAGGTAGCCCTCATCACACACCCATCACGCCTGCAACCCATACCAGCCCCACACCAGCACCAACCCCCACTAGCACCCCAGCTCCCCCAAAAGAGCAGAGGAAAGCTGCACGGGCAGATCTGAGGGCGCGCGTGCCATTGGCCGCGGGCAGGGACAAGGAACACGGGATGATGCGCAGCACAGCTCAGCGTTTCCTTCCTCGTACAAGCTCTTTCTCCAGGCATGGCCAGGAGGAGAGGCATCACGCTGGCAGGCGATTGCCGGACTCGGTCTCGCCTAGCACAGCACCACTGCCCTGCAAACAGCATGGGACTGAGCCTGGCAATGGAAATAATCAGGGACAGGAGAGCAAGCTGTGATTTGTGTAACAGCAGCACCTAGAAATCAGCAGCACCGAGAGCTATACGTACATCTAGCCAGAGAGCGTGCCCTTGGAAGTTTTCTTTCCAAAGAAGGGCAGAGCCAGGACTTCTTAAGATAATTTTGAGTTGTAATCAGGGGGTCACCCTCCAGGAATATAACTCTGCTCCCGTGGAAGGGCGCGGGCTGTTGCCCCGTCGGGGCCACGCTGCCCTCCTCCCTCTGGTCCCACTGCGAGGAGCTTTTTCTGGGAAAGGTGCAGGGATCCTCCTGGGCCACCCGTCATTCTTGCAACATGGGGCAGCCGGGATTTATGCTTTAATTAGCATGCAGCAGTAAAGGGATGCGGTGCTGCCGAGCCCAGTAACTCCACCTGTGCTGGCTTATTTCAAAGAGGACAAGTGATCCCCCAAATGGCATCAGGGTTCAGCATCTGTCTCCACCACTCTCATCCCAAAAACAGCTGCAAGAATTGCCAAGGTAGAGAGGCCATCTACCAGGGTCCCTCTTTACATCTCACCTTTCGGCTCCTTCCGACTGCCTTTCTTCCCCCCAGCCAGGAAATGTAACAAAAAATAACAACAAAATTCTTGTTTAACCTAGCGAAGCCGGAGAGAAAAAGTTCTTGTTTCCAACGGTGCCTTCACCGAGGTGACTCACGAGCCACAATGTGTGTCATTACTTAATAGACCCACAAAGGCAATTATACCATCATGCAAACATCAAGGAGTCACAGCACCCCTGAGAGGTTAAAACAAAGGGATGCTTTAAAGGTGAGCGATGGCAGGCTTTATTCTTTGACTTTTGCTCTCATTACGTACAAAGACTCACTGAAAAGGTCTTCTTGTTTGTGCAATGGAAAAAAAAAAAAAAGACAACCTCCGGACAAATTGCACGGTGAAGAAGGGAAGGAGATAAAGAATATGTCTGTCCTGCCGTGCTGAAGGCGAGGAGCAGAAAGCGTGCTACACATTCTCTGCTGCGAGGTCCTCGCCAGCCGCAAGGACAAGGGCAAGGCAGAGCCCCTGGTAAGATGGGCAGCGCTGTCAGGCCAAATTACCGTGTAAATAGAGCAACACCTTCCTGATTCAATCTAAAAGGCTGGCTTTTCCTTTTGCTCCTTCACCCAGGGCGCCTATAACCCTTCCCTGTTTACCTTGCACGCTGCAGAGAACCGAGCGGATCTGCATTTCACCTTATAACCTGGCTTGAGCTGGGTTGGGATAAACAGACAATAAAAAAGGTATTTCTTGCCTGTCAGCATAACAGATGCACAAATCAGGCCTCAAGGACCCTTCGGCAAGCAACCAGCTTCCCTGCTGGGTAGGAGAGTGTGTCCTTCCTCCCCCTCCTCATCCTCACTCGTCCCCTGCCACCCTCACCCTCTCCAAGCTGCCACACACCCCCAGAGCTCATCCCCTGAGCCCAGTCTCCTGCAGTATGGGAGGAAAACAAACAAATGTTTATGGGGAGCTAAAAAGAACATTTTGGCAATCCTGCTTTTTCCCACTCGGACTAATAACCTGACTCAGCCAGCTCCGAGTCCTCGCCTCCCACCCAAGGCACACATGCTCGGGAATTCCCAGGAGCCCCTCTCCTGCTCAGGGGAGGCCACCAAATCCCTCAGGAAAGCCTGGTATGCCCAGGCACACTCAGTGGCCTCCCCTCCCTCCAGCAATGTAGCTTAGTCCCCAGCTCTAGTGCCGATTCCCCCTCCAAAATTCAGCAAACAGTGCCTATCGCCCACGGTCTGCCGTGCTTCCTCAGCGCCAGCAATTCCAGCACCTCCCTTCGGGATAAAAGCCACCATCGTATCCTTGGGCTCCCTCGCCTCCTCCAAACGTTTCTCCTTCCTGTGAGAGCTCATTCAGCTCCCCTTTCCCTTCTTTTATCAGTTTGCTACAATTGCTGGCATCAAGCTCCCCTTCTCCTCTATTTGTGGTGTTATTTCATCGCTGCCGCTTCATCCCTCTGAAGCGCGTTACTCGGAATAATTTATACCCAAGCAACCTTCCTGCCAGAGAGCCGCTCTGTGGGACACTTCAGCACAGCGCAAATGACCTCGAAATAAGGATGGGACTAATTCACAGAGGAGACGAGGGCAGGCGCAGCCAGGAATAACAGCCTGGCCGCAATGGCCAAGCTCTGCGCTGCCGAGAGCCAGCACCTGGGAAGACCCAGTACGGAAAGAGCAACGCACACCCCACTCCTTACACCGTTTCTTGTATTTCTTAAGACATGCACCAGTCTAGCCCAGCATCCTTCTGCCCTGGTTGAGCAGCCAGACCGGGCACAGAGTGAAAAGGAGCTTTGCTCTGACCCAAGCCAACTGCTTCACTTGTCAGTCCCATCTCTCTACCAAGACGATGCCCAACAGCTGAATCAGCTCCTAACTCAATCATGAAATAGGCCCATTTACAGCAGCATACATGCTCGGAGGTTGGACTTCACCGTATTTGCAAACATCAGCAACCACATCGCTGACCAGAAGCGGCTGCTGGTTGCTGGCCCCCCCATCTGTCCCTCTCTCCATCTCCGGGAAGGCAAACGAGGCGCTTCCGCAGGCGGCGTGCAGCTCTTTTTACACCAGGAAACTGCCATCTGTAATTTCGAGATGTCTCAAGGATGGCTGGGGACCGGCAGCGCGAGACTGCCGGCGTATGTCACCCAGCCTGCAGCCACCTGGGGTTTTCTCTGGCACGGCACGGTCATCCAGCACTGGCACTGCCCATCGCCATCACCGCTCCCTGTGCATGCTCATGCTGGACACCAGCAGAGACCATTCACTTTCGGAGCCTCAGAAACAGGCAAGGCTATTTCTGGCAGCATCACTCCCCCTCTTTTCTCTTGCCCACTCACTCCTTCCTAAATAGTTTAACGCCATTGATTTTTCCCATGCCAGCCATCCATCGTCTGCCAGCAGACTTCAGAGCACCAGCAAGACGTTCGAGCAAGCTGGGGTGATCCAAGAAATTATCCTTCATGGTCCCCATCCCCCTGCCTCCATCCCTCCAAGTGATCAAAATTCATCCCTCCCAGGAGAGTACCATGCTGACGCATCCACCCTTCCCAGGCTGGAGCCGATACACGACTCCCATACGACATTTAGGGTTTAAACCAGGCCATTTTCCGGATTTAAACCTTTTTTTGTGTGTTAGCCACCAACAGAACCACTTCCAAGTGCTCCAGCCTTCCTCCAGCACCTGTTGGTCTGTATGGGGCCGTATTAAAACCCCACACATTACACGCTGGTACAGAATCAGTGCCCAGGAACACAACATCCATGCTTCCGTGGGTTTTACACCCTTCCCTCTGACCGCAATGGGCCGGACAGCCCCTACACAGGACAGCAATTTGTCACAGTCCCCAGCTGTAAACAGAAGATGCCTGAAGCCTGTGAGCACCCAGCTGGGATCCCCAGTCCCAGAGAGCACCCAGCACAGGCTCCACGGGGGTCAGCACTGCAGCCGGGACCAGCCCTCCAGCAAAACCCAAGCTTCCCCTGAAGCAGCGGCTGCTGGGACAAACCTTCTGGCCTCTCCCAGCTCCAAGAGCTGCTCATCAGCTCTGCCCCACGGCTACCCCGCACTGCTACCCTCCATCAGCAATGCTCAGCTCACGACCTGCATAACCCAGGGTCCAGGAAAATAGGTGAAGGCAACTGGTCTGTCCTGGTCCTTTTTTCTTGCCTAAAGCTTCTGAGCAAAACAACTCTAGCATCCCAACATGGAGGAAGAAGGTTTTGTGTCCAGCCCTTTGCTGTCCCCTCTTCCCCTCCCCTTCCCTTTCTTGGACACAACCCTTCATCATCAAGGAAGCACCAGTCGGACACAAACACATGAACCTGTCCCATCTCTCCTCCAAAAACACCCTTGAGCCAAAATACTGAGCACCTTCAAGCCAAAGCTACTCCCACACACGGGTCACTCCCTTCATCAGCCAAGCACAGACCAGAGTAGACATCCTGCATACCACCCACCTCCCAGGCACATCCCACACATTCCTACGACGTCTCCCCATCCATCACTAGCCTTCCACATGCAGGCCATGTCTCACTCCATGCAAGATGAGCAGCTCGCTGGGGAGATGCATCTGCAGCATTCCCAATATCTGCCCTTCCCGCGCCTTCCACAGCACCCCGCATCACCCAACACGGACTGCAGGTCAGGCTGCCAGAGCGCCCACACCCCTCCTCACTCACATTTGTGGCTTATTTCCACCACGCTCCTTTTTATTTTACGCGGAAAACCCAGCCTCAGAAATTCAGCTTGTTAACGCCAGGAAGCACACAAAGGAATTGTCAAGGGCTCTGCGAAGAACTTTCCAAGCAGTCGGCATCCCCTCAGCGTGGGAGAGGCAAGGCTGGCTGCAGATCACACGCAGTCAAAGGGGTGCGGGTCCAAGGGCAAGCCCAGGTATTGGCTCCGCTGCCGAGAGCTGGGGGTCTCCCCATGCCCCCCAGCAAACGGCCAGGAGCCAAGCCAACGCCTCTGGGTTGAGCTCCTTTCACCTACGGGCTCTCTCACCCCATCTGGAAAAAAAAAAATCAAAGCAAAAAATTCCAATGGGGACCACACAGCACTAAGCACACGGCTACAGTGTGCTGCTTGGTCCAGATGTGGCCCAGCACATCTGGAACCCACAAAGTGGTGCTACAGGCACAGAACTCACTGACCCTAACCCCCTGAGTGGGATTTGACCAAGGATGCCACACACCAAGCAACGCATCCTCTAAAGAGGCTCGGGTGCTCTCCGCAGCCCACGGGAGCTTTCACACGGGGCCAATACAGAGCGTTTCTAAAAATCCCAGTCTGCCAGGAGACGTGGAGCATCCTGCACGTACAGTCTGCTTGAAACGGCTAACGGACCGCATTTATTCCAAGCTTGCTATTTCCATATGCCAGGGAAAAAAGCCCAAAACCACAGTAGTGATAAATTTATAAAGTTACTGTAGCAAGGAAAAAAAAAAACAACCCATAGTAGAAGCAGCCTGATGCCATCTCCCAGAAACTCCCTGTGCTGCGAATGCCAAATTATTAGGTCAAAAGGAAGAAAAAAAAATCCTTTCATTGCAAATTGCTATTGCGATTCCTTTCAAAAGGACAACACTAACCACAGTCCCCCACTGCTCCTTTCACATTCAGCATCCACTTCAGCAGCTTGTTACTTAAGAAGCCCAAACCTGCGACCCTCGGGTCTGCAGCAGGGCACAGGAACACAGGCTGGCCCCACGTTGCCCGAGCGAGAGCGCAGCGGCCATGCTGTCACCTAAAGGGACTTCCCCAGGGCTGGCAGAAGGGACAAGGGCTCATTCTAAACCCAACAGGACCTGGGCTGGTTTCACCCACCCGTGTTCCTGTGCTTTACCCCAGGGACAACCACATCCCCCCCAGAGTGGTGTGCAGGGCTCAGACCTGCTCCCACGCCACGTGCCCACTGACGGGGTGCGGGAGGGGAAAGCCCACGGGTGCTCACCTTGGGGTGCACCACCCACCCACGTCTCCTGCAGCTCCTGCCCACCCAGCCACCCCGGTGTCCCAGGACCCTGCGCCAGCACCCATTAATCCCCCCTGGATGCAAAGTGATCCTAGTTAAAAACAGGCTCTACCTATGACTCTCCCAGCTTGCACGGGCATCATCACCTTGGCCCTGGCGTGCTTCCCGACGTGACTAACGCCAGCGGCGTGTGACTAACACCCCGACCCGTGCCGGGGAGGGAGACGGCCCCCAGCAGCACAGGCAGGCACGAGTGGGCGGCCGAGCCACCACGTTTTGACTGGAGCCAGCTCTCCCCTCCTCTTCCTCACAGGGTTTCTCCATGCGTCTCGCCCACCCTCCGGCATGCACCATCTTGGGCTGGGAGAGGATCCTGAGGCAGCATCTAAGTCGGTCCAGCCCCGTGCAGGGCAGCCCCACGTACCTGTGACGGAGAGGCAATCCTGGCTCAGCACTAGATGAGCAGCCATGTCTGATAATCCCCAAAGCAACTGAGGCCTCAGGGGGAAAAAAAAAACTCACACCAAGGAAGATGCTGATTTACTGGAGTCCAGAAAACAGCCACAATTTGGAAAAGCGGGAGTTTGAAGGAAAGGTGGGAAGAAGTACTGTTGTTTGGCATCAACACAAGGAAATTGGAGGCAACAGCATCCTCAACCACACCAAGCATCACTGAGAGGCCACCAGAATAAGGTTCTCCCCAGCCAAAAGAAGACTGGACAAGAAGTCCCTTCCAGCCCTCCCACTGCTCCCTTTTTGGTCCTGAAGCATCAGAAAGCAGAGACAGACCTGAAAACATGAATACAAGAAGCACTAATGGCTTTCAGCTCGTTTTTTAGAGCACAAATCCTGATTTTTACATGTTTGTGTATCCCAATGCAAAGATTGCATCTCCTTGGCTGGAGGAAACAGCAGCCCAGAGTCTGCAGCCTTCAACCCTTCAATCTACAAAACCAGAGACCCCCAAAAAAAGGGAGAAAAATGGCTAAAATCCAAGCAAAGACATCAACGCAACCAGCACGCAAGGAGACATTTCAAGTGATCCATACCGCCCAGCCCTTTGGAAACACATTAAACATTTCTCCAGACAGCTTTTATTTATTGTGCTGGGAACAGCGCACAGCCCAAGGGAGGTTATTTGTCTTCTCCTCCCCATGCTGCACAGCAACGGCCGCCGGCAGCCCAGGTGATTTAACGGCAGCAGCGCAGGACGGCATCACTTCGGCAGCACCCGTTTCTGTTGACTGCATCTACCCGGCTCAGCCTCAGTCAGGGGAGCCCCACATGGGGCAGGGGTTGGGGATGTCAAAGATCTCCCTCAGTCCCCATTTTACACACCCAAATATTGCCGTACAGATGAGACCTCCACTCGCGCTTCTGAGCCGAGGGTCCTTCCCACCCCAGTATGCCAGTACTGTTTAGACCACCCCAGCAAAACAGATATAAGCATTTCTCAATGCAATCCCACAAAGCAACGCTAATATTGATACGCTACGAGAGCACGAGATGGGGCAATCAGTTCCTGGTGCAGGCTGCCCATGTTTTCCCATAGCAAGGATCCAGTATCACCTGGGAGCGAGGACTGCCAAGCCTCAGTACTTACTCTGTAGCTCCAGGAGCCACGTTTCACTTATTTGCCTTGTCTGGTCTCCTCTAATAAAAAGAAAACTCCTGAATTAAGGGAACTGATGAATAACAGAGTGAGATGAAAGTACTGTAAGTTGCTCTCTCATATGTGTACAAACTGATTTTTTTTTAAAGCATTTAAATCCTCCCTTTGACACAAGACTACTCCTGCCACAGAGCGCTCCAATCACAGCATACGCCTTGTATTACTAAAATACATATTTGATCCAATTGAGCAGCTTCAGCCTTTCTTCTCATCGCCTCGCCCCGGCTCTCCCGCGCTGGCACTGCAGGTAGGATGCTCCTCTGAAGATTACAAGGCTGGAGTATTACACACGCGTGTCCACACACACGCTTTCCTTTCTCCCCCTCTTCCACCCAAGGAGAAACAAACAGCAGTGCCCCATCTGCCCTGTCCGTGTTTCCCCCGGCAGGAGGAGTGCAGCACTGCTGAGAACTGACCCCTCACCTCATTTCAGTGCAGAAGTGACAGGGGTCATCAGCCCTGGGAACTGGCCCCATCTTCTGCACCCTGCATGCCGTTCCTTGGGGCACGGAGCACCCCAGTAGCACCCACACCCAATGCCTCTTCTGAAAGCCTGGGCCAAGAAACTTGCCCGGTTTGGCACACCAAGGCTGCGGCGGGAGCGCCAGTGGGACCCGTGCCCGCTTGCCCAGAGCTGCTCCGAACCCCTCGGCAGTGATTTCTGTTTCATGCCAGGGAACACATCAGGCTTTCAGCTCTCTTCCTGGGGTGAGCTGCAACATACGGATAATGGAGCAGGAAGAAAAAAAAAAAAAAAAAGAGATCGCATAAAAGAGCTTTCCAAAATTAAAAACAAAGAGAACGGTCTTTGGGGAAGCGCCTGAGATAATTAAAACATTAATTCAGATTGCAGCTTTTGCTCCAAGTGAGTTCAAGTCACCCAAAAACCCCAACAATGGGTAACAGCTGGGCCTGAGCCCGGCTCTGAGCTGCAGCCCCATCCCCAGGCGCCCCAAAGGCCTCTCCATCACCCCAGCAGCCCTTCCCAGGGCAGAGGCTGGAAAAACACCTTCCTCCAGAGAGAACCGTGGGGAAAACAAGCTCCAGCTCTCAAGGAGCAGAAAGAAAATTAACTACCTGGAATAACAAGTAGGAAACAGGTGACAGCTTCGAGGCTAATAAACCCTCCCAGCAACCCTAACAGCTTTCTGCGTGAGCAAAACAGATAAAGTGACTAAAACAAAGTCACGACAGTCACAAGTAAGTCAAGTGAGACATGCTAACAACTGAGTTTTGGCAGTTGGCTGGGAACAGGCACTGGAAAAGCAAGCAGAGCCAGCTACAGCATCCATGTCCAGCTGTAACCCAGCTGCAGGGGGCTGGAAGAGCCCCATCTCCCACCACAGAGGTCCTGCACGATAGCAGGGACTAAAGGCTAGTATTGGTGCATTGCCGTAACTCATGAGGAGAAGGGTGAAATCCCACAGTAGAGTGAGAAACTTCCCCTCCCAGAGCTTTAATAGCACACACGAGTGGTGCCTGTGCAGGGGGAGCCATGCGCGGAGCAGGAGAGACAGGGAAAGCATCAGCTCCAGGAGGTGCTGGGGGAAAAACAGTGCCAAAAGAAAGGAAAAAAAAAGTCTTTTGTAGCTGGTGGAAACTGTCTACTCCAACACAGCAGACACGCTTCATTTCAATTTTGCTTTTTATATCACAGATTTAAAAAATGGCTTTCAAACCTAAAGCCTTCAATCCTTCCACTTCCTATTCCAACACACAACGTGAAATTCAGGTGTTTTCAAAGCTTCTACCCTCTCCTCACCCCTCTTGTTTCTCCTGAATTTGCTTGGAGCAAACCAGCTTCACTCCACAGAAATATTTCAACTTTGACCAGACCAATGTCTCCAAGGCTGGGGAAACCCCTGTGCACGGCCACCAGACCTGACTGCAAGGCATTGGTCCAACACGCCCGTGGATTCCCCGGGCCACCGAGCTCCATCGCAAGCAGCTGCTTTCCTCCTCTCCTTCATCAGCATCATCCCAACATGCAAGAAGGCATTGGAGGGCATCCCTCGTCCCCCATGACGCTGCCCTCGGATCACAAAGTGCTCCAAGATCCAGCAGAGCTTTTGATGATGGAGAAGGGCCTGGGGATGGCCCGAGGACCATCCCAGGGGTGACATCCAACCCGTTCCGGCTGCCTCTGCATCCCAGCACTGACCTCAGAGCCAGCCCAGCTGTCACAGGGAGCAGAGGGGCTGCACTCTCATCTCCTCCAACCCCTCCTCGCTGCTTCCCTGGCTGTTTGCACCCAAACGTTCGCCCCAGCGCAGCCTGAGTTCACACCACTGTCAGAGCTGCCAAAATCATCAGCTCTTGGAGCAGAAACACAGGAGATGCTCGGGGCCGGCAGGACGGGCAGCACCACACAGCAACCGGCCTCAGCAGATTGATCGGGGACCTGGAGCAGCCTCGAGGTAAGCACCAGCCACCAAAGATGGAGTACGAGGCAGGAATATCGCTGAACACAAAGCAAGGAGGACCAGGAGAAAGCCACATAAAGGATTTATAAATCCCCATGTAGACTGGAAAAGCCACGTGAGCATCTTCTCGCCAGAGGATGCTGGCGAAAGCAGCAGCCACCACGCACCAGCACCGAGCGAGACATCACCTCGGTCCCCCCGCCTTCCTCCTCCCAGTAATCTGGCACCCAGGAAAAACCTGCCCAGCCTTTGCATTTTGCAAACCTCTGCTCTAAAAATAACCACCGGTGCAAGCGACACATTTTGAGCAGAACCAGTGAGCGGCAGCCCACAGAACCAGACTCGCTTAGCATCAGCGGAGATGTGTTTTGTAAATAGGGTTGTTTTTTTTTTTAAGGTTGCTTAGTAAGCTGCTGATCAAACTGCCAAAGCCATTGTCTGATGTGGCAGAAATGAAGAGGGGATCCAATGAGAGGGGGAAAAAAATAATAATAGTAATCCCACAAAGCAGGATGGGATAGGGAAAACTCAAGAGCTGGACCCCCTTTCCCAGCATGTCCCTCATGCCCCAACTCACACTTTTAAGATGGGGTTTCCCACCCTGTATCGCCCCTCAGGAGGAGTCCCAGCTCCAGTCATACCCAGGGAGCTGATGCTCCCTGGAGGCAGCTGCTGAGAGGGCAAAAACCCGGTTTACATGGAAAGCAGAGCAGCAGCAGTGATGGCCAGACAGACCATCACCCACCCCACTGCCGGGGGGCTGCCTAGCATCACCCACCCTCCTCCTCACAGCCCCAGGGAAGCAGGACGCCATCCCCGCTCCCCCGGGGCTGGGATGATCGGCAGAGCGCAGAGCAGGAGGAAGAGTCACCCAAACTGTTGCTCAGTTAATCATGGTAATTAGCCGCTGTCTTGAGCGACTCCCGTTCGTTACAGCTCAGTTTTCTCAAGCGCAGCCAACGCACGAGATTTCAATTAAGAACTCACCACGCAGCCAACTTGGAAGTAGCCACCCTGGCTCACCGCAGGGCTCATCCAGGACACGGAGACATGCAGAAGAGGTGCTCCTTTCCTTGAAGGATCCAGTTTAACTAATTTTAACCCAGGTCTCTTATTTCCCAGCCTTGCTCAGGAAGCCTCAGGGAAACACACGCCGGCTTTGCGGAGCAGATGCCGTAGGACCGGAGGGGAGAGGCTTGCGTCTTTCCCCACCCGCCGCCAGGATTGGATCCGTGCCCCGAGCCAGGGTTTCTTCCCTCTGGGAGCTGTGCCCACGTGCTCTCACTGCCATACGAAGCCTCTCACGCCCGCAGAAGGTGGGACGGTGCAGAACGCACCCCTGTCCCGGTTTTGGGGAGGGGGCTCGCTCTGCCTGCATGAACAGGAGTTCTCCAAGGCTCTTTGCTGGCAGTGCCCTTCACCCTCCAGCACCCATCCCCAAAAGCCACCCTCAAGGACAGATCAACATCAAACACGCTGTCCAGCACGAATGAGTTTCCCAAAAGCACTCGCACTGGTCCCAGTTGAAGGGCACGAAGCAGATGGACCCCTCGCTGCATCCAGGGTAACAAGGGAAAAAACAAGGCAGGGGAAATAAAAATACTTCGCTGAACTGGAAAGCTTGATAAAAATATTACCCACAGTTTAACTGGCCCTCTCCAGGGATTCGCTTGCAGGGGTACGCCTCGTCGCAGCCCCGGCCTGCCTACACCTCCGCACTTTAAGGCACCTTTCTGGCTCATTTGGTGCTTATTTATAGGCACCAGTCCTTGGAGAACCAGGGGAGGAGATGGAGCTCAACGCCTTCCACAGGGAGCCAGACAAGTTTGAGCCACCCAGCTAAGCAAGGGGAGAGCGGAGCAGTACCCCAGGGAGCCGAATCAGGGCTCCAGCATCTGTAGCGTCTTCTCTGTGCCGTTAGACAGGCGCCTTACACCGGGAGCTCGGTGCGTTTTTAACACGAACCCCCCTTCCCTGCTTGTTAGTGAAAGGAAACAGAGCGTTTGATTTAAACCCACACGATGTGGGCACTGAGACAGGGGGCACGTAACCCAGCACAGAAAGCACTACAGAGGAAAATATGCCTTCTGAGCTGGTAACACACAGAGGAGCTGGACATGGTGGGACCCTTGGCATTGTATTTTTGGGGAGAACCTCCCAACAAAGCAGGGGGGACCCTAGCACCTCACTTCACAGATGCCACTTCTCAGCATCACAGGGGAACTGTGGAATAATTGGCATCGGGGAATCTTTGATCCAACCCCGCTGCTCAAAGCTAAGTCACAGCAATGCCAGAGATCATCCGAAAGGGAGAAACCCCGAAGCCTTCGCTCCCCGATCACCTGGCTGCCGCCTGCCCTGTTGTTTCTCAGCCTGACAGCGCGCTCAGCAGCCTCTCCCCGGGCACCGGGCCTCGCGGCTGTGACTAATGGTATGTTTTGACATCTCTGAAATACTCCAGCACTTCATTTCAGCCGCAGGGAGCAGGAAGGAAGGAGGGGATATGCTGCTGGGGAGCTGGCACCAGGAGGGAGGGGCAGGAAGAGCTTTGGCAAAAGCAACAGGCAGCAAAAAAGCAAAGCAGCATGGAAGAGACGCAGGAGATAGGCTGAGGGGCGGGTTGGGACCCTGGAAGCCTGTCTGATCCACTCCTCCTTCCCTGGAGCTCTGCAGAGAGTGCAAGGCACTGGTTTTGTTTCATATTGCCCCCTCCCTTAATTGCACTGCTCAAGCGAGGACACAGGGATGCTCCGCTAATTCCTGTACCCAGTGGTGAGGGATGCAGGACTGCCCCGCTCCCCTGCCTAGGTGGGCAGAAGGCAGCACCTTCTTCTCCAGCAGAGCCAGGAAGGTGACAGACAGCAATCCCTGGCAAGATTAATTAGCAAGCATCTTCCCTTTGTTAAACCACCCACCTCCAGCCCCAGGGGTGCCAGAGGAGACACAGCCCCAGCCACTGGCAGGGGAACAAAGAGCATCCCGGCCACCAGCTGAGCTTCTGGCCGTCACCATCTGCCAGCACTGGGGAGAAGAGCAGCTGAAGCCATGGTGGGTGATCTGGCTTTTTTTTCCTGACAGCCCTTGCCCATCACCGGGGCTCAGAGGGTCCCTGCTGCACCTCAGTGGGCTGGGGGAGAGGGAAGAGCAAGGTGCCTGGATGAGGCTCCAGATCTCCATGCCTGGTCCTCAGAGAGATGGAGATGGAAGAGCCTTGGGACAGCTGTCCCAAAATGCACCCTGCCCTGGGGGAAGAGCCAGGGGACAGCTCAGCACACCCCCAGACTCAGTCCAATCCAGCAGAGCCCCCTCAGTGCCAAGGCAGAAGACCCACCCTCCAGACAGCAGAACCCCAGTGTCCACCCAGCCATTTCAGCCACGAGCATCCTCAGCAGCATCCATGGATGAACCCAACCAGTAGGGATGCAGGAAGTCAGCAGAAACTCCAGCTGCCATCACCAAGGTGCCACCGGCAGAAGTTTTCTTGGGTCACTGTGAGCAAGGAGCCCCATGGCAGCAGTGGTGGTGACGGGGGAGAGGCGAGGGGATTGTTTTCTCTTTTCAGCTGTCACCAAAGTCATCAGTGTGGCTGTGTGTGAGTGATTCACACCAGTGTATGAAAAGCCTGTGACTCACGCACTGGATGCAGTGGGTGGGTGCATTGACTCAACCACGCCGGGGAGGGGGCACGGGGGGCTGCAGACTCACACGGCCATGGGGACAGTCCTGTTCGCAGGGGGTCAAAGGCCAGGAGATCCCCCCACGTGCTCAGATCATCGGTGCCCTCAGCGAGAAGGGTGAACTTGAGGGAGACTCTGCACCTCAGCACCAACCTGTCCCCTGTCCAAGACAGGAGTCAAGGTACAATGGGGATGGGCCATGCTCTCACTCAGCCTGTCACTGGGAAAAGGTTCACACTGCCCCGCATGATAGTGGAGGAGGAGGAAATCCCCAGGCGCTCAAGGGATGCAAGTGCATCCCAAATTACAGCAAACAAACTTTCCAGGTACTCCAGGACTGCTGAGGAGCAAGGAAACTTAGCCAGGCCAAAGCAGGGACCAGAGGGGAGCTCGATACCAGTCTGCTGCCACAACCATCTCCACCTCCCAAACCTGCAGTCACACGTCCAGCTGAGCACGGGCCACCATCTGCCCTGCCCACCCCACCTGCACCATGCCCCTGGAGAGCTGCGTTGCAGAGCGACCCCCGCAACAGCCGACTGGAAGGACCCCATATCTCAATTCCCCGACACCCCGCTGCTGTCACGTGCCAGCAACACTGCATAAACACTGTGGGGAGAGGGAGCTGAAGGGAACCCCTCCAAACATTCCCATTTGGATGGCACTCAGTCTCCAATTACTTAACAGATGGTAGCGATGCCCCGGTCTTGCCAAAGATGCCATCAGCAGCAGCCAAGGCTGCAAACACGTGTCTCATGTCCCTGACAGTACCTTCCGTAACACCGTGCCTCATCTGCCAAACAGCCCGGCCGTGGATCCGGACCAGCCAAGGGTGTCACCACATTCCACAGCATCCTGAGCCCAGACCTCCCCATCTGCAGCAGGGACCAAGCCTGGCCTCACATCTGGACGAGATCACCCGCTTGGGGCAGATGGAGCCCATGGGGGAAGAAGGGTGGGCCAGGGTACAAGTAGCACTTGTCTAGGACCATGGGGGAGAGCAATCCCTCGTCCCCCTCCAGCCATGCAGAGAGCAGCTGCAACGCAAGAGCAGCAGGGAGAGCTGCAGGAACAAGGCCAACAACCATGGATTTTGGGGACCACTCTGCCATCAGCAACACTCAGGCAGGGATTGAACTTCAGAGCGGCACCCGGCCCCACAGAAAGCAGGGACCGGGTGCGAGGAGACAATGCAAAAAAACACTGGGTGCCTAGGGGAGGCTGCTGGGGGCACCCACGGGAAAAGAGGAGATGCTGCGCATTTGGGAGGCCACGGGTTGGCAGAGGAGGGCTGGAGCTGAACCAGCCCCCAGTTGAACTCCCCCACTGCCCCTACACCCTACTCTCCTGGGCGCTCAAAGCTCGTAGGTACCCGGGGAAGGTGGAGGGGTGCTTACAGCCCCAACTCGGCTTCACCCACCCCACTCGGGGCATGAGGCAGGGCAGCCCCCCGAGCACAGACACCTCCTCAGGCTCTTTCCCGAAGGCAGCGGGACCCCCAGCCCCGTCCAGCTCCCCCCTTCACGCCCCACATACGGCTGTCGAGCCACCTTAAACGAGCCTCCTGCCACTCCCGGGCTACCTTAATAAAAACTTTGTGGGAGCAGAGCCGGCTTTTCCCGGGCACCGCCGAGCCCCAGCCGCTGCCAGTACCTCGGGAAGGAGCCAAACGGGGAGCCCCGCTTCCAGCTGGGGGTCCCCTCCCAGCGCCCAGCTCCATCCTCCCCGTGCAGGGAGCAAGACCCCCCCACCTCCGCTGCCGCCCGTTCCTTCCCACCCCCACCGGCTTTTTTTTTTTTTCCCCCCGAAGGACCGCGGAAGATGCTCCCGGAGCGCAGCGCATCCCCGGCGGCCGGGGCGAGAGGAAAACCCGCGGGAGAAGGGACGGGAGGAAGGCGATGCCCACCCGGACCGAACGGCTCACGGAGGAGGAGGAGGATGGAGACAGTCCCAGCTGGCGAAGCGGCCCAACAGGTAGCAGCGAGTGGGGAGGGGAGGGGGACATGATATCCCCCCACGGCGACAGCGTTTTGTCTACTTTGCGAGTGGGAGCTCCCCGGGGCCGCTTACCTGGGAAGAGAGGCATGGCTCCCGCAGGAGAGCTGGGCGAGGCCGGGATGCTATTCCAGAGACATGACTTGTGGTGGGAAGGGAGGGAAAGAGACGGAGGGAGGGAGGGAGGGAGGGGATGGGAGGGGAAGGAGGGAGGCAGAGACGAGAGGAGCGGGGAAGGAAGGAATGCGAGAGGAAAGGGGGAGGGGGGATAAAACGAAATACAAAAAAAAAAAAAAAAAAGGGGGGGGTGGGGGGAAGAAAATAGAGACAGTTAAAATCTGTCTCCTGCCCACACAGTGGAAAAGAAATTTCTGACAATCGGAGGAAGGGAACTCGCACATGTAGCAGAGAGGGCAGCCCCGGGATAACAAAGGAGTGAAGGAGCCACGGTCCAGCAAAACAGAGCAGGAACTGTCCCGGGCACACCCCCCCACACACACACCTTGCACACCCACCTCGGGGTAAACAGCTGCATCTCTGCCCACCCAGAAACCCACACCCCAGCTGCTTCCGCAGGTCTGGTTCGCCCAGCTCGGTCCAGCACCAGAGGGCTGGTGGGAAGGTCTCCGACCTGGCCCACCAACCGATGTTGGTGCTCCCCAGCCCCTCTTACAGCCCGGACCTCCCCCTCCCTGCACACACCTTGCTTCTGGGCACGGGCACCTCCACAGCTCTTCCCATACAAAGCAAGCCTGAGTTTTCCACCCACCACATATCCATGCAAAATATAACCCTGGCCTCCCCTTAACCAGCAGCCAAAGCAAGGGCAAAGGTGAGGACGACGGACATGGGGTTATATGGCACTCCAGATCAGCCAGAGATCTACCCCACGGCATTTGAGGGCTGCCAGTGGGAAGGAGTTGCCTTCAAGGTCTCTTCTTAAATCATCTTTGCAGAGGCACATCCCCACTGCTTCTGCCTGGGCTCCATTTTGCTTTCCCAGTGACAAACCAACCAGCCCATGCAGCTCAGCAGTGCCCAGGAGCATCCTGAACTTGGGAAGCTTCCAGGGCTGGACACAGGCAGGGTCACTAACGCTGTGTTCCAAAGATGTCTTCATCCTCGTGCTTGCGCTGAGCCCCAGCACATGCTGCCACACAGCACACTGCCCCAGCACCGGGCAACCGCGAGTGGCATCGTGGGCACCTCACTGGCACCTCTGGGGCTGGGCAAGTAGCGGAGCCAGGTGGCCAGCCACCCCCTTGCAGGGATGCCCGCTTGTGCCACCCAGCTTGGGTGCTGTCTCTTTAAAACCTTCATCCCTAAATCTGAATGAAGCTAAGGGAAGAAAATCCTGGAGACAAGTACTTCATTTAAACGTCTCCTCCAGCACTGCCGTTCATTCACATGCTCTGTGAGCATGTTCCTGCCCCAGCACACTTCCTCTGCCTGCACTTCGGAGTAAGCCCAGAGAAAACCTGCACATACCCATCCTCTTTGGGATGCATAGAAATCCTCCAACCCACTGCATGCCAAAATCCCAAATCCAGCCTGAGCACAGCCATCCTGGCATGTGCAGAAGGGAAAAAAATGCTGCCAGAGGGCCCATGCACATCAGCAATCCCATTCTTCACCATTTCTCCTATGTTGCTGCTACAAGCTGGCGCCGGCGGGGATGCAAATGCCCACTCAGAGTGCATCCCTCTGGCTCCCCAAAGTTATTTTGACACCCTCTCGCACGCAGCCCTGCACACACCATGCCCCCAAATCCTGCCCTCCACAGCCTCCCTGCAACCCAGACGACCCCAACCTGAACACACCAAGACAGCTTTCTTTGTGACAAGCCCAGGGTCTTTATTTAAATAAATATATCTCTATGTATGTAATGCTGTTACTTGGGGACTGGTGATGCCTTGGATTCAGATGTCTCCATGGTTACCTGCTCATGGTGGGAGCTGGGGGTAATTGAACTCAGGGGGTTCACCGTTCATCACCCGTCTCCCTCTCCCCATCCCCACAGGTCCACAAGAGCCCTTCTGCCTTCCCAGACAAGTGTGGAGGCAAGGCAGCTCCCTGCTAGCGCAGCAGGAGGGGGAGGAAAAGCAAGGCTCTCCCAGAGAACTCGTTACGTGAATAATTTTGTCAGCTCCGCGGATGATTAGACACGAATGCAGATCAGCTTCCTCCATCCCCCCCAAAAAAAATTAAAAAAGAAAGAATCCTGATCAGCACAGAGACGAAGCCGAGCGTCTCCTCCCACCACCCAAGCTAGACAGGAATGAAATATGGAAAGACGGCGTCGGGAGCAGCGCCGACATCCCAGTGCCAAGCTGCTCTCGTCGCGGGGGAGCGAGCAGCAGAGGCGCCCACCCGCCGGCGGCTCTTCCTCAGGCTCACTCACTCTGAGGAGCATCCTTAGCCCTGCCAGCGCAGGAAGGCAAAGCAAGTGCTCAGGGGGCAGGGCAGCAGCCCGAGGCACTGGCTGGAAAGAGCCAAAAAAAAATAAAAAAACCAAAAACAAAACAAATGCAGGACTGAAAATCCCAGCCAGACGGGAATGAGTATCATTTACATCCAGGAGCATCCAACTTTGTTCAACCCAGAGCTTCATGGAAGCACCCCAAGACACCTGAGCCCATTGCCCAAACCCAGCACCATTTAATTTGCAGACACTACCTGGACTTGATCTATTTTCACTGCTCACTTCCCAGCCTCTTATTCTTATATAGCAGCACCGTGTAGAGTAACCCCGAGGACCTCCAGCTTCTTAAAATTGCTTCCCTTCCATGCAACACAAGAGCCTAACTAGCTTTTCTCCTCCTTCCACACCTGAAGCGTTTGTGGCTATGTGGGACTAATTGGAGACAGTTCGGAGGGCAGTAAAGAGGCCATACAACGGGCAGCAAAACACAACCCATTGGGAGGAAAAAAGCCCAAAAGAACTGAATTATTTGTCTAGTCTGGAAATCAGAAAATACATGATAGCAGTCTTCAATTATGTAAAAGGCTGCTACAAAGGGTGCGGGAATAAATTGCGCTGCATCCCTGCAGGGAAAAGGACAAGAAGTAATGGGCTGTAAATTGTAGATTAGACAGTAGGAAAAAAAAGAAGAAAACTTAGCAGCAAAGATTATTTAAGCTTTGGGATAGACAGCTGGGGAGCTGCTGGGGTTTGAGAGCAGGTCAGACAAACACCAATGATGCGGTCTGGATAAAACAGCTCCTGTTTTGAGACAAGGTATGCTCCTGCCCTGTGTTTTTAGCATTCTGTGGCTGGTTCGAGCTAGCTGTGCACTCATTTCTGCCAAGCATGAGGGGACCAGCAGCTTTTTTCAGGGGGTGATGCAGACCACCCCATGCCCAGCCTCACACCATGCCCCCCACCCAGGTTATTCTGCCTCCACCTTCTTCAGTGCCCATGGCTAAAGAGACAAGAGGACATGAAGCACGAGCCAGCTGAAAGCATCTTTAGAAACAGAGGAGCCATGTGTATTTAGCAAAGCCTCCAACTCCTGGAGAGAGGAGGTTGCGACAGCCATAGGGAAGAGAAATTGGGTAAGGGTCGCTGTTTGACTTCCATGGCTGGTAAACTCAGAAACCTGTGAAACTGCCTCAGGGTGGGAAAGAAAAAAAAAAAAAAGCACCCTCCAGTAAATGCCATACATGACCCCCATGCTGCACCGGTGCCCCCATTAAGGTTTGTTCCCAAGGACATGGATATGCCAAAATACACGCTTCTGTTTAACAAGAGGAAAGCCCGTGAAACGTGAAGCTTTAATGATATTTGCTCTCTCGCAATAATACGAGAACTGTAACAAGGACTGAAAGGGGGGGAAATGGCCTAAATCTTAGGGTGTTTATGCGAAGTGAGACTAAACTTTTCCAAAGTAGGAACTTTTCCAAAACCAGACAATCCTCCCTGGAAAAAAAAATTTCAGTAACAGTCTGCGGTTAAAAAAATCTCATTCATCCATTGGCTACTGCAGCATTCTGCAGACAGCAAGAAAAAGTATCAGCAAATTCCCCCCCACGGATGCTCTGGCCAATTTTTGTTAATTGGGTTAACGACGGAGAGGCAGCAGTCCCAACCTGTCACCGGGAAAGCTGAGCCCACAGAGGAGATGCCTTTGCCCTGCCTGCTGCTCCACCTCAGACCTGTAGTTTGTATTCCAGTTACAAAACAAGCGCTGCTCTCCATTTCCAAACTCCCATCCTTTAGCTGAGGCATATATTTTCCTGGCACTTGTTCTGCTTCAGTACCCAGGGTATAACTATGCCTCTTGTGTTTAAAATGTATCTGCCATCTGGAAAGCACGCAGAGACCCTTGCTTTGCTCCTCTTCAACTGCAGGAGCCCAGATTTAAGCACACAAGCATTTTTATCCATTCCCCCCTTACTTGTGTCTGAGCTGTTTGACTAAAATCCGAGCCATTTCTCAGGGTCTGTCTCACAGTCCAGTCAACACAGAGGGAACCTGTGCCAAAAACCCATTTCTTTCTGATCTGATTGTTTGTTTTCCTGCCTTTCCAGTTTGGGATTTTTGACAGGGAGCCATATGAAACCAACTGCTCATTGTTTACTGGGAAGCCTGCGGCTGCGTTTTAGTCATTTCACTCGCAAAAGGACCCGAGGATCCGATGGAAATCCTTGCAATATCCTGTGCTGGCAAAGCTCTTTGGTGTCCACACACGGAGGAAAAGCCAACCCAAACACGTGCCCTGGGGGGTGATGGCTGGACCACACCAAGGATGCTCCTGCCGTGCTCTCCAATTACCTCCTCACCGGCTCCCACAGCAACGCCCCAGCCGAGGCACCTCCCCAGATCCACCCCTGCTCCCTATCCGAAACCCACAGCTGATCAGGAGGCTTTGGAGAGAGGCACAGCAGGGCCAGAGGCCCCGGGGTGGGCAGCCCAGCAGCACTGCCCCCAGGTCCATCATCTGGATGGCATCTTCCCATCTCCTCCAAAAAGCACACCATCCTCCTGATGTCTGGGCAAGGTGAGCAAGTCCTCACCTTGGGGTTGCTACAAGCATTTGAGAGGCAGAAATCAAGTCATCTCCCCGTGGCAGTTCAAATATACCAGGTCCCTGGCGGTGTGGCACTTTTCCCAACAAACCTTTAATCATATTTTTTAATTCCCTCCAAGCTAACTTCTCAGCATCCCCCTGATTGCAGACCAGAACCAGGGCATGTTATTCCAAGAAAATAAATAAAAGCAGTGGCAAAGTCCCTCACCACCTGCCAGCTGTTCCTCTCTGCAGCTCACTCAGCTGGGTTTCTGCCAGGGCTTGGTGGATTTTTCCAAAGCAGCCCCTACTCCTCGCCAGGCCACCACGTCCCCACCCCAAGTACCACACAGGACGGGGTCCCCGTTACCAAGCACTCATTTCGGTCTCCTGTCCCATTCAGTACATACCGCTCTGTGTCAACTGCAGATCTCCACAAACAGCTTTGTTGTCTTTCATACCACTAAAAATATTATTAACAGGCACAGCTCAGGGCTGAGTCTGAGATGCCTCCCGAAACAAACACCTTCACTTACAACAACACCAAAACAGACCAGAAAACTTTTTACCCATTTCAAGTCCTGTTAATATTATTCCTATTCAGGTCAAGTGTAGCTCCTAAATCATTGCTTTTATGAGTATTATTTTTTTGTGATGTTACAAGCAATGTTGTTAGTTCATTATGGCCCATTTTCTATGATCACCTGTTGATTGAAGCAACACCTTCCTCCTGTCCATGGGCAAGACAAGACTCAGCCATTCGGTGTTTCTTCAGCCCGAGTTCAGATGTTGAGAGACTGGCATACCCCTGTCACCTGGTGTGCAGACAAGCATCGCAATCCTCATGGTCCGCAAAATTTGTATAGCTTAAGCCACCACTCTAACAGAAGCCCTCAACCAGTCCTGTTGACATTATTGACACAACATTGTATGTACTCACCCATGTAAAACATTTCCCTTCAGCACTCAGCTCACAGCAAGAGGAGTATTTTCCAGAGCCAAAGCAGGACGGAGGATGCTGCAGGTTGCCCAATCTGTCTTCCTCCCCTCCATTTTTTCCTCCCCCTGGCCTGGGCAGAAGCAGCAGTCAGGCGCAGTCTGATCCTCACCCCAACTTCCAGGCGAGAGAAGTGTATGAAGCTCAAAAGCCATGTGATACCCCTGTCCCAAATCCATCCTCCCAAACACTCGAAGCTCAGCAGCCGCAGGAATTCTCACAGGCTGTGCCTAATCCACTTATTTGGGATGCCCTGGGGCTTGGCAGCTTGAGTGTAAGTCACCTGATTTCACATGCAGCATCCTTTCCAGCTGCTTTGATAACCAGAAACAAACCCGTTTTATTTTCCAAGCCTTTAACCGAGGGATTTGCAGAGAGGCACTGGCTGGCCCAGCGACCTCCAGCCCCCATCACCACCCATGGATTCAAAGCCACATGGCTGCAAAATGACGTTAAGGCTGCAGCGGGGGTGGCTACGCACCCATCGTGCCGGGTCCTTAGAGAGCCCCCACACTGCCAGCCCGCCCCAGCTTTATACGAAGACCCCAAGAGGGTTCAGAGGCCCTCTGAGTTCCCCCCAGGGAGCCCCAGCGATGCTTTCCTGGGGGCTGATCCTGCCCGGGAAACACAGAGACACGCACCATGCCGGGCAGCCGGCACCCCCAGGCTGCTCAAGCGTTGAGGCACAGCTCCAACAGACAATAAACAGCAATATTAGTGAAATCACGTCTGAACAGATCCAAACGGGATCCTCCTGCCAGCAGGCAGGGAGGGCTGCTCACTGCAGGAGGCACCCAGAGCTGCATATGAGCAACAGGGAAGTAGCTTATAACGCTGAATAGCTTTTTTTTTTTTCTTTTGGCATCTCTCTCCTCAGAGACGCAGCTCATCTCGATGCCAGTCACCAAGCAGTCTCTCCTCTACACCAAACAGCCCTTCTCTCTCCCCATTGAGTTCCCAGTGCAACAGTCAGGGCTCTTCTGGATGCACATACACAGGCCACCTCTTGGAGGGGTCTCTTGCAATGCCTTCACTGTATTCCCACCCCCAGCCAGAGGAAAGTTCATGTTTTAGCCCCAAGGACTCCATCTTTGGGCAAACCAACAGAGGCTCCATAAACACACAAATCCTGCATGCCGCCCCTCTCCCAGAGCTGCCTGCAGAACCATAGCCCATGTTCCCAGTGCTTCCATCTCATCTAATCCCCAAGCCGCTCGCGTTAAACCAACACATATCCCAAGCGACAGTTCTAATACATCACTCTCATCCCTCTGCTTGCTCGAGCGATTTACAATGGGTGTTAAAGTACAACAGAAGCGGCTGTCGGATACTCTATTTAAGAAAGCTGGGATCTCTGAGCCAGGTCTTATCAGGTTTAATACCATTCTCCCGGTGCATCTGACAGTAGAAATGAAATTTCAATGGGGCTTTGAGGAACTTTGTGTCCAGACCGTTTGGCTAAATCCAGGGGAAGCTGGTAACCAGTGAGAAAAAGCATCAGCCTGCAGCTGTAACAGCACATGGAAGGGCACCACCGCTCTCCTCAGCTAGCGGCAAGAACACCAGGCCAGGTCCCCAGCATTTCCCAATGGCCAGCAGGATGCTGGGATGTGCTGCTGGGACCAACTATGACTTTCCAGGTGGGGTGGGAATCCCGCTGCTCCAGCCAGGGCATCAGCAGGGCACAGGGCAGCCGGATGAAAGCATGTAACATCATCAGTTAGGTGACATGGAAGAGGGCAAGAGCCACTGCTTCCAGCCACGGATGTATACATGCTACTCTAGGACAAGCCTGGTGTGATGAAGCCTGAATTTAAAGCTGACTGTGCCTACGGGGCATCTGTGGTCCCCAGACTACATGAGGAATGGAGATTTTAAGAGGGGAAATACAGAAGCAATGGGCAACTACAGGTATCAGCTTTGAGCACAGCCTGTTCCCCAGCTGATGGAGAGCAGGTGTTACCATACTATTTTTAAAGTCTAGAAATTCAGACCTGGATTAAGCAATAGAACAAGGGGAAAAGAAATTTCTCAGGAGAGCTGAGCCCAGCTGGGTCTGTCTGCTCTCGTCTTCCTTTCTGCCACCCTCAGCCACCCAGGCTGCAAGACCTGCTGGACTCACCCCCACCCACCTCACCTGGGCAGGACTCCAGAAAGTTTATCTGTATTTCCCTTGGGTCTCACCTTTGAGGAGATGCCTGGGGCTTCCTGCACCGCCTCATGTGGAAACAACCTGGGTAATGAGGGCACAGAGAGGGAGAAGCTGGCAGCCAAAGAAACAGCAGAAAATACCCATCAGATTCAGAAAGCTGTCACAAAAAAAAAAAAAAAAAAAAAAAAAGAAAAGAAAAGAAAAGGAGCTCATGGCTTTGTTCTGGGGAAGGTGGTGAGAAGCTTCAGCTTTTAATCCCAGGATTTCAGAAGATTCAGGCAATTTGCTTCGCTGCCTGTTTCTCCCCCCACACCTTCTCTTGCAGCTCACATTCGGGCAGTTTCAGCTGAAGGCAGCAAGGAGCTGAGGAAGCTGTTGCTGGGAAACTGCTCCGAAGCCCTGGTGAGGCAGACAGGCACCTTCAGGCACGAGGCTGGCGGTACCCAGGCAGCACAGGCTGGCACAAGCACCAGCCGCTCTGCGGTCCCTTTGGTCCCTGTATTCAGACAGATCATCCACTTAATCCCAGCCCAGATACTTGCAAATCAGATCCTTATTTAGGATGGACTACACAATGCTGATCAGCACATCTGCTAAGCAACCAAGCATTGCTATCATGGTCCACTGGATCCCATGAAAGGTTTTGCTGTGCCCACATGGAGGTGGCTTCCCCAAAAACCGCTCTGGTGCTGGGTTGCATTTGATCCTTCTTGGGCTGCTGGAGCCCGGATCAGCTTATTTTGGGCTGTTCTGCAGGGTGGACGCACTGGATGAAGGGCTCTGAGCCTCATCCTTGGGGACAGCATGGTTCATGGCCACCAGTAACCTCACTCTCTACCCTGCTGCAGAACAGAGACAAAACTGTCACCTTGTAAGTGCTCACATCTCTCCTACCCACCCTGGTAATCTAGCCAGCTTGGCTACAACTGCCAGAGCTCTGAAACACAAACCTTTGAGGTTTAGGGCCGCAGACGATCCGGGTATTTGTCATGGGCCCAGCAGATGTGATGGAAAGAACCAAAGATGGCCCCAAACGTAGCAGAAATGCCCAGGGATGAAGAGCAATTTATACCAAGCCAATTTATACCTCTTGCTATAAATCACCAGGGAATCACCTCCTCTCCCCTCATTTTTTTGAAAGAAATAAGGATTGAAGCCCAGTGCAGCCTCTACTCTGCAGCAGAACTATTTCTCCACCCCACGATTTGGTCTCCCTGCAGATGAAGGATGCCCATCGCCATCCTCGCTGCACCTCCCGCTCCAAGGCAAGGCAATGGCTGCACACGGGCCACCGGTTTCAGCTGGGGCCTCCGAATGCTGCTGCGTACCACAAATAAAAACAGATAATAGGAACCAGAGGGCAAATTAAACATATGAATCACTTCCTCTCCTGGCTCTTCCTGCTCCTGTTGTTTCTCCTATCCCCTCGGAAAAAGCCCAAGGAGAACGTTCATTTCCTTTTCCTTCCCACTCTGCAGCGAGCACCGAGGGGGGTACATTTTCTCTCCTTATTTTTGACTGAGAACAGAGCTGTGCCGATGCTCCCAAGACCGTTTCTCCATTGCACAGCGAAGCAAACCCCCTGAGAGGCTTTATCAGGAGCCAGACCCCACCTAGGTCGCACGAGGCAGCTACAGCCCCAACCCAGACACCCTCCTGCTGCTCGTTTGCAGTAAAATCTGTGGCTTTCTGGCCATCTCCTCCATGCTGGGGGTGATCTTGGGGTCTCCCATCAGGCCAGCCTATAATTACAGCCAGCAAAGAGGACTAGCCTGGCCAACCCCTCGGGGCAGGTCTCATCCCCCCCGCCAACGGCACACAGCAGCATCATGCTCCCCTCCATTTACTTCGGCTGCAATATCGACTGCTCCAGCCTAGAGATAATTACTCCCTGCAAGGAGATGCTGCCAGAGGAACGAGCCAAGCAGGACAGCCCGAAGCAGCAGAAAGCCTGGTGGGCACAGACAGTGAAAGGATATCTCGCTACAGCTGAACAGCAGACAGATGCCACCATCAGCACCCAAAATCCCACTAAAAGCCTCTGCCCACAGACTGGGGACATAGCACAGTGGAGGAAGGCTTTGGCACCAGCTTTTCCTCCAGGTTTGGGACTCGCGGGCTGTCCCCTCCTTGCTCTCCTGCTAAGGGAGAGCACACAGAGCAAGGCAGAGCTTGCAAAAGCCCTAAGCCAAGCTCCAAGGGCAACAGGAAGCATCAAGGTTGCAAAGCCCTTTTGGGTTATTCGGGACCAAGCATCAAGGTTGCAAAGCTGTTTTGGGTTATTCAGGAGCCCAGGAGAGAGACCCCTCCTCACCTCAATAGCAGATACTGCCTTAGGCACCCGCATTTGGTACCTGCCTGGGGGTCCTGAGCGCAAACCTAGGTTTGTGACTGCAAGTGAAGCCACGTTTCTCTGCCACAGCATCACCCAGGCAGAGAGCAAGGACGAGCCTCCAGACAAAGCTCCCTCGCACCAACTGCGCTGCCAGGGGAGATGGAGCTTTCGCTCAGACCCAGCATTTCAATGCATCACTTCAATGCGTCTGGGAGGGCAAGGATTTCAACTTTGGGAACACTCCAAAACACAACTGAAGATTTGCATATGGAATAATCACATTTTATTTGCCATCTGAGACAGCCAAGTGCTGAAGTGCTGCAATTTTCTAATGGGGAGAACTTTTGTTCAGCTCAGGGAAGACAAAACTGATGCAACCTGAATTTTCATCCACCTCCCCTAAACATGTGCTCCCCCCAGCTCCTCCCGTGCCCGTCCTGAGGCAATCTTCAGGTTTCCCGTGCCTCTGGCACCAAGTAAAGTAATTTCTGCCCTGATCCACAGGCAGCTACGTTCAAAAAAAGTCCAACTCCTCACTTACAAAGGGGGTTCACACCACAGCACCAGAAGATTGTGTCATAGCAGGCATCACCTCCATCTTTAAGAAAGGTCCAAGTAACCACAGACCAGAGAGTTTCATTACAGCAACAAAAGCAGATTTAATCATAAGTGGGATTTTACAAGTCCTTAGGAGAGCCCACAACAGACATATACAGGAAGGCCTCCTGCATCGGGAGTGTTCCCCCAAGCTGCATGTAGTTTACATCAAGAATTCCAAGAAAGAGACAGAATATTGCAATTTGTCTGAATGTTTCAGCCCAAAACTCCCTCAACAGGAGGTTAAGAAAAACAAATCAGCATCCTCCTAAGCCACAAACTGAATTCATCCATCAGAAACCAATGAGAACATCCAGTACAAAATAGGAGTAAGCAACAATCAGCACACCCAAAATTCAGCACTGGGGACCAGCCCAAGCACCTGGTGGCATTAAGAGCCCAGAGCTGTGGCTACAGAGCCCATGCTGAGTACGTGAGCGGCACAAGGGGAGGTGACATCTCTTGTTGACAGAGGACCAAAGTCCTCTGGCTGAGGCGGTAGCTGATTCACACACACATTGCTGGGCACTGCATGCATTGCAGCTGCTTGGAGAGAAGGTGGAGGAGATCTCAGTGTCGTCACCAAAAGTCCCCGAAGCAGCAGCGCTGGGCTCCGCGAGCTGCTCAGAGACACTGCAGTGGGTTCAGCAAAGTCTCAGCTTTTGGTGGGACTGGCGCACTCCTCATCCCAGCTCTGTAGATGACAGGGAGGAGCAGATCAGGGCATCAGGCCAACAGGTGACTGCAGAGCTCCCAGCCACGATGAGACCGAGAAAAGCAAGGACACAGGAGTGAGCAATCCTAAGATGAGAGGCAGGCAGCTCAGAGTGGTTCTGCTGTCTCCATTGCAACAAAAGCCAGTGAAAACAACAGCCCCGCATTCACACAAAAGCACAATGAGTTTGGAACAATAGACAGATCTTCTCTTTTGTTGTTTTTAGATAAAATATGCAATTAACCTGTAGGACTCATCACTGCACGGCTAATTGAGAGCAAGGACTCAAGCGAGCTGCAAACAAAACAGCAGTGACACGCGCAGTGAAGAGCATCCATGATGGCCCAGGGTGGGGAAAAAAACATCTCCCATCTCTGGTGGTCTTCCCCAGTGGCTTTCCACAGGGGTGTCCATCGGAAAGCTGCGGCCCAGACACCCGGGTGTCCCAGCCAAGGGTGCTGTTTTGTCATTCCCAGTCCAGCACCAGCATTTCCAGTGTGTGCATGTGCGATTTCCCTTCCTGCCAGAGTCCATGCCCAGCACGGGGCTGCTCTCCAGAAGACTGGTGGGCTGGGATGCCATCCCGTAGGTACTTTGGTAACATCTCTGAATATCCTTGTGTCAAAAAAAGCAACATCAGAAAGAGTACCTAAAATTGCCCTCATGGAGCAACCTGGTTCCTGCTCCAGCTGCCTTCTGCTCACTTACAGCTGGGGAGCAGAGGGAGGGAGGAAAATTGCTAAATGCAGCCTTTCTTCGCTGGGCTGGGATAAGGGGGGGGGGGGGGGGGGTGGGTGGGTTGCCCTTCTGGCTAAAACCTACTGCTGCTGGCTTACGTACCCAGCCATACAGCACCAGGCTGGCCAGCTCAGGGGACAGGTAACAGGAGCTTGGGAGCAGGGAGATGTGTTGCATAGGTCTTTTTCCCTCAGATCCACATTTGGGAGTCGGTGGATCTCCTCAGCCCCTCTCAGCCACCCATTATCTGCAGGGGGATCACTAGGCAAACCCCAAACCTGCCCCCACTCAGCATTCCTGAGGAGCTCCACCAGCAGTCTGTCCCAGCTCAGACCCCCACCACTACCAGGGGTGAGGAAGGCAGACCTCCCTAGATATTTTTGAGAGAATCCTTGAGTTCACCATGCAAGACAGCATGTGTTGTCCCCGGCAGCCGGGAAAAACGACTGCTCAAATCCACCGCAACTGCTGCCAGCGAAGAGAAAATACTCAGGAGGAAAAAAGCAGGTGGGCTGGTGACCCACAGCCTCCCAGAGCCCATCTCTCTCTCTGCATCCCATCCTCTATGCTTCAGAAAGGCCCCAACCTCCTCCAAGACACCTGATCACGTGCCATCACCAGGAGCCTTTAACCCCATCTAGCTAATTAAAATGATGAGTGGCTTCTTACTTGCAGAATCAGCAAGGCAGTCCCCAGCCTCCTCAGCCCGATGCTATCGTCTCCGATGACCCTCCGGCTCTCAGAGGGTGCAAGCATCGCGGCAGAGCAGGCAGGCAAGCTCCTGCCAAGCCCAGCTCCAACTCCAGCAGCCTGGGCAGAAAGCAGGAGGCCCAACGTCCTCAGGCCCAGAAGGGCAGCTAGGCTTTGCAGACCAAATCTAAGCCCTCGCCTCACCTCCTGCCACAGCCAGCAGCAGACACCTAAAGAACTGGATGAGGACAGACCAAGCATGAAGTGATGCTTCCTTAAAATGCTCTCCCAGGCCCAGCAAGGAGTTTATTTTTCTTTAATAGCCCTCCATAATCTTCTCTTTCCAGACTTTGACCACACCTTGAGCTCAGATGTTTTAAGCATTGCAACACCCCGTGTACTACCGCTCTTATATCTGGACTCTGCTGCTTCCAGCTGAAGTCCCTTAGACCTCACAGCAGGGTCCAAACCCAATAATTCCCACACACTCTCTCTGGGTCACTGGTGATGTTTTAGCAAAGGAGCCTCTGTCACCCCCTCAAGACCTCCTCTTCCCCCCCACGCCAGAAAGCACCCAGCAGGTCAGGAGGAATCTCCAGCAGCATGGCCCAGAGGGGAGAGGACCTGGTGAGGAAACCTGCCCCCAGCCTCCTTTGCCTACCAACAAGAGTCAAGACAGGGCATAAAGCACTCCTGATCCCCCTCGCCAAGAGGATAACCAAGCTCAGCAGCTCTTTCCAGACAGCACCACAGCTAACAATGCTGATGACCATCTCCCAACCATCTGGTGGCCCCAGGTCCTTCACCCAGACGGCCCAGGCTGGGCCTCGAGACACCAAGTCCCTGGGAGCAGAGATCTCCCCAGGGAGCCGCAAGGAGCCAGGACTGGCAGCAGCTGTTCTCCAGCTTCAGCAAGACAACAAGAAAAATAATTAATTTCAATCAACTCATTCCACGCCCATGAGGTTTTTATTTTATTAATTTGGAGACAGCAGAGGGTAATTTATTGATCAAAGGAGGAGATGTTGCTGAACAGTCAAAATGAATGCTGCGCCTCGGCGCTCTCAGAGGGACAGCTGGTGCAGGGTGGGAGGGCACAAGGGTCCGGCAAGCGAGAGGAGCAGGGACATCCTGGAGCAACCGGGCTCCTGGACTGCCAAGACACACCAGGAGATGGCTTTGGGTACATTCATAGCAGACAAGAAGCCAGGTAGCTGCTGCTGGTGGGACATTCCACATGGCAGCAGAGCAGCACAAGGGTGCCCAGGCACAGCAGGAGCAGACGGGACATCACGGGGCATGAGCATTTGGCTACAGGGTCCTCCTGACCTAAAGCCTTCAGGGTGCAACCTCACACTGGTCCTTTACAAGTGCTTGGCTGCAGACCACTTTTAGTTTAAAAAAGGTTGAGGAGAAGACATCAAACAGATAGCGGCCCCACGCTCCAGCACTGGCAAAGCCAACACATGCCTCTCCTCTAAGCCAGTCCTCTCCGGCACGCAGCCTCCAGCCCAGCAGAAAGGGCCAATGACACTGCCAAGGGTGGAGACACCCGCTCAACAGCACTGAGACTTGCTGCAGAAGTCCTACACAGCACAACTCCACCGTGAGGACCTCCCCCAAGGGGAAAGGGTCTCCCAGACACCCTCCTTGCCCTGCATCCTCCCCGCTGCATGGCTGGGAGCCTCTCAGAGGTGGGTTTGGGCCAGGGAACAGGAGGTGAAGTTGAGCAGAGGTCAAGGACTCCTTCACTGCAAATGACCACATGTGTGACCAGGCTCAGCACTGCAAGGAAAGACTTGATGAAGCATGGAGTTCAGTGGTTATGAGATAATTAGGAGGTGAAAAAAGCTCCTGTGCAATGGACCAAAAATCCTTTACAAGAGACTGGGGCCAGTTAGCATCCCTGGGTTGCCACCAGCACAGGTTGCCCAGCTCTCCAGCTGTCTCCAGAGCAACTCACCATGGGCAGGAGCCCCACCTGCCAGCTTGGCCACAGAGGCTGCACATCCCAGCTCCACAGGGTGAGGGGACGTTGCCAGACACATGACACCCAGGGGCCAGCGCTGCTGCAGGAACCCCCCCTGGCTCCAAGCAAAAGCACCTGCAGTGGGTACAGGGGATGCTCCACAGGAGATGAGCCCACTAAAAACCAGCCTCACCAGGTCACCAGAGTATCACCCAAAAACCCACCTGCAAAAAGTCACCTGCTCTCCATCACTCTTGCAGTAAGACCATGCATTGCTTTGCTCCTCACACACAGGCACACAAATGCACCCAATCTTCACCTGGACCCACCAGTGATATTTCAGCTGTCACAGGGTGTCAGTCAGCCCCCAGAGCCACGCACAGAGACCGAAGAACAAGCCCCTGCCGACACCCCGCTCAAGGGCATGGCATGCCAAGCGCCGGCGGAGAAGGTGGGCTGGAGAAACCAAAAAGGCTGATGTCAGTTGAGCAGAAACACTAAATATTTACACAGCCTGCCATCAGCCCCCAGGCGAGGAGGTGGCACTGTACAATTTAAATGCAACCAGCATAACAATTTTTGTGTAACGAGAAGTGCAAGAAAATTACTTAAACATACCCAGCGCGGGGAATTAAATTCAGTCAGGACAAAGGGAACCGAGCGCTTGGGCAATTCAAAGAAAAAAACCCAGCTCACGGGGATTCAATGGGGTTCCAGCAGTCACAAGGCATCGGTGCCCCCCAAGCCCACCACCGTAACAGAGACAGGATCGGGGTGGAAGGGCACCCAGCTGCACCAAATGTGTCCCCAGAGGGAAATATCCCCTCACTGGGAGAAGGCATTTGATGGCAGCAGGATGCAATTACTCAGACTGGAATGAAACCAGGACTTAAGGCTCACAAAGAAGTGATACATGTGAAGTGGCCATTAAATGGTGCCTCAAAATAAAATGCAAATAATCCCTCAGAGCTCCCTGCTTGCTGTTCCAGGCACTTGAATGCTGTACATAGCCAGGCAAAGGACACTGCTCCACAGTCAGGGCCACGCGCTGCAGCAGTTACAGGACCAGAGCTGCCGCAGCGCAGCACACGGGAGGGACCCCCGGGGCTCAGCACGGAACCCACCCACCCCATCCCCTGCACTTCGCAGGATCAAACCTTACCCCAACTCCTCATCCTCAGCTGCAACCAGGGCAGTAGATGCCATTTTGGTCTGACCACGCTCCCTGCCCTCTGCACCAGGCTACAGACAGGGCCAAGGGGGAAACTTCAGAGGAGCAGGACAGCCCAGCATCCCCCAGACCACCCAGCTAGGAACTGGGAGCCCTGGGTGGGGCTTAAATATAGCCTTTGGTATAGGGTGTGGGTGGAAAGCTCAGGTGATGCCCATCAGGACCCTGCCATCAGCTAGCCAGCTCTGCAGGTGATGCAATGGCTCGTCTCTGATGGATTTAAAGAGCCAAACAGGCTGTATGCATGGGGGAAAAGAGCTTTTTTTTTTTTTTTTTTTTTTTTTTTTTTTGCAAGCAGGTGACTCAGGCTAGGTGAAGGAGCAGACCCAGGTAGCACCAGCTCTGGAGCAAGCACACGCTGTCCCACCCCAGCATCCCAGATCCCAACGACAGATGCTACAGACTGGGGTGTCCTCAAAAGCAGTGGCCCATAAGTCCCAACCACTCCCATTTTGTAAGGCACCCACCGAGGGAGCGGGCCACCCTGCCGGGGTGCCGAGCATCTCCTTGCCGGGAGAGCGGGTTCAGCAGCCCCCTGGGAAAACACCTGAGACTTCTCACGAGACAAAGTGCAGACGCATGGATGGGCACTTCAGGGGCAAGAGGACACATTTGGGGTCGCCCCACGTGCTCTGGGGCTGGGGCCACGGGCCAGCCCAGTTAATAACAGCCCAGGGGATGGTGTCCCAGGGACAGAGGACTGCGTCTCCCTGGAAAGCAGCAGAGCATCGCAGCAGGAGAAACCAAGCCAGCTTTTCCCTGGCAAGCTACTGCCGGCCTCCACGAGAGGGCTTTGCTGTACAAGGAAAAGAAATAAACTCCATTTACAGCCTGCTTCCACCCAGGTCCTGTCCTCCCCCCACATCTTCGCCCCGAGGGTTTAGCGGGCAGCAGCGGGACGCAGTCACCAAGGATTACGCCCAAATGCTCCGATCATATTAATATGTTAGTGACAGCACTGGAAATAGTCGCCCTTTTTTACTTCCTGTAGCCTCTCCCAGGTGAGCTGCATCCCAAGGTGCTGGATCTGGCTGGGTGGGGGCTGAGCCCAATTTTCCCAGGGAACTCCGGCACCCGACCTGCCCCCAAAGCAGGGGAGGCACCGCCTTTCCGGAGGCACAGGGCCGTCACCCGCAATTCCTCCCACCGGAGCCGAGCGCTTCGAAGCGTATCCAGCGGCGGATGGGGCAGTGCCCTTGCTCCCACATGTGTGTCCCCTGGAGATAAGCGCCTGTCGGCCTGCCAACCGTGGGAGCTCATGGGGCAGAGGAGGAGCAGGGGAGAGGAGGATGAATCTTCCGCCCCTGGCATGACCGAAAGCATTCACCCTGCTTTCCACGCACGCTCGTGGTGGCTTTTAGCAGGAGGCATGAACCATGGTGTAGATGCCTGCAGGGACAAGTCGCAGGCCGCCAGTTCCAGCAAACAATAGTAGCACGTGGACAGGCCGGAGCGTGTCCTCTCGCCAGCTCTTACAGACACACACAAAAAAACTTATCTGAATGGATGCATGGATGCAGCTGGGTTTGGATAGCAGCAGCAGGGCCTGGGGTAGGGCAGCCCCTTAACTTCACGGGGTTTGAGTCCCGCGAGGGCAAAGCTTGGCCCGTCCCTCACTGGGTGATCTCCAGGCTCGCTTGAGGGCCAGAGCGGCATGCCATCTCCCAAGGTCATTTCCAGCCTCCTATGCCCCTGATCTAAGAAGCAACGTGTGGCCGGCCGGACAGGAAGCCATGGAGGGGACGCAGCGGCTGCCTTTGCACGCTGGCGAGTTCCCCCTTTGGCTGTGCTCCAAAAAGAGCACTGGAGCGAGCCATGGCTGGGTGCATGGCCACCTCGGGAGCTTCTCCCCATGGGGAAAGGTCTGCAGGAGACAGGTCCTGGCACCAGGACCTCTGGAGCTACAGAGATGGGGGTCACCCCACCACGGGCACAAAATAATGCCAGCCCCAATCCTGGGTTCCCCAGGGAGTCAAGCTGCCCTGCCACCAGCCTCCAAGCCAGCAGTGGTGGCACGAGAGGACCCAAACCACTTCACTCCCTGACATCTCATCTCTGGCATCCTGTGCCAGCCCATGGGCTGAGCTCATATTTGCCCATCCGCTGCCCCTCACCAATGCCTTGAAAACAGAACAGCGGCTCCGCGCTCGGCTCACTAGGCGGCACACAGGGAGGGCTGTGGGGACACAAGAGGCGGCTCCTTCCTCCTGCCACTTGTCACCCTGTTTATTTTTAACAGCCCTCCCTCCTGCTCAGATATGATCCACCCTAGAAAAGCGTCTCCTGGTGCTCTCCCAGCCGGTCCCTCCCCGCCTGGCCACTGACCAGGGACATCACGTCACGCTCTCCTGAGCTGAAGGCAAACACTCGCTCCGTTGCCCTTTCCAGGGAGGGAATTTTGGCGAGCCCAGCGCACACGGAGCACTGCCCCAGCCGAAGGGGGACAAGGGTGAATGGGAGGCATGCGTGGCCCCGGCCAACTTCTTGCAAATTGGCTCTTTAACACAAAATGCATCAATACACCCTGGAAAAACTCAGCAAGGATAAGGCAGGGAGAAATTCACCCTGGAACAGGCTCATTGGCGCTACCCTTGAGAGACAGAGCCGTGCTCCTAGCAGGGATGGGAGAGCAATGCCATGAATACGCAGTGGGGCTTTTACCCAGCTCCCTCCAGCCGGTGTTTACACCCCTTTGACATTTCCTTTTTATTAATACAAAAGCCACAGGGCAGGGCTCCTCACCACCCACAGCGATTAAGCAAGTGGCACGGGCTGTTTGCCCATGGGTGCTGCCACTGGCCCGAGCCAGGAAGGGGAGCAGGGTCCTGCCAGCCCTGCACAGGGTAAATCCCAGCTTGAAAACACCAGTAAGCATTTTCCAACTCTCCTCAGTGCCAGGGAGGAGGGAAGAAAAGCCCTGGTTCCCTTCCCTGTCCGTCCTTCCGTCCCTCCTGCCTTCCCACGGGAGCCGTGCCTTCCTCCGGATGCGACTCCTCCCAGCCTCTCCACTGTGCCAAGGGCCCACGGGGTCAAATATTCCCACTGGAGCAAGCGGGGCCACAAATGGGCAGGCTCTGCCCTTCCTTGCCCACCCTGCACCCTTGCCCTGGGGGCTGCCAACGTGCTCAGCCCGGGTCAGGGGTGAGATTGGGGTCCAGATTGGTGAGGGTGGCCCATTACCCCTTGCATGTCTGTGGCCGCTTGTTGACTTTGCGCTCCAGCTTCCACAAAATGCTGCCCTGGGCCGGTGCCGGGTGAATAAAAAACCACATAAATTCCTCCCGCCACATTGCCATGGAGACATAACACTGCGCTGCTCCCGTGGCCGCATAAGGTGGGGATGCTCGGTACCCCCAGCACCGCACCACGGAGGGCAAACCCGCCTCCCACCCCGGCTTCTGGCTTGGTGCTTCCACCACCCCACGCTCCCACCACGCCACAGGATGGAGGGAGCTGGGATGGGCGACCGTGCGAGCTAGCAAAGCCCACGCGGCCGTGCCGCTCAGCGCCCGGGTTTGCAGGAATAAACCTGGGGAACCGAGTGGGACAGCAGAGATTTCTCTGCCTCCTGTTACAGAAAACAGCTGGTTCCTCCCCTGCTTTTCCAGTGATGCTCCAGCCCCGCTCCGGCTGGGACCCCTGCTCTGCGACGGAGGGCGGAGACCCCCCCCAGCCCAGGGGCAAGGGAAGCAGGCACCCACGGGATTCCCACAGATCAAACGCAGCACAGTACTGGGGCTCCCACCTCTGCACCCCACTCCGGACACACTCTCTCCTTCCTGCCTTCGCTCCCCTTTCCTGCTTTTCCCAGCCGTCCCTCCAGATTTCCGAGCGAGCTGTGTCCTTCCTGCCCTTGGTGGCGGGGCCGGCGTGCCCCATCCGGGCCATCCACTTCTCCATTTCCCTTCCTGTTCTCCTTTCCCCTGCCCCACGCCTCTGGCTTTCGGTCTCCCGCTCCGCCTGACCCCATGGCCACAGGGCTCTGCCGGCCGGGCGAAGCCCAGGGGCTTGCCAAAGCAAACAGCAGCAGGAGGGGGAGGAGGAGGGCGGCCGAGGCCGAAGCAGGCAAAGGGCAGAGTCCGCTGGCACACGTTGCCTTGCTGTTCCGGCTTGGGTTGGTTTTTCCCCTTGCTTTTTAAATGCTCCCAGTCGGCTCCGGGCACCCCGGAGTGCGGCGGGTTGTGGGTGTCGGAGGTGATGCCTTGACAGGGATGCTGAGCGTCAGTCCGAGGGGTCAAGCACCCTTTGCGGCTTTGCCCGTGTTGGTCTGGGGTGGAGGGCCAAGCTTCGTGGGGTGCTGGAGGCCAAGGGAAAGCAGATCCGGGGCTCAAGTCTCCCGCAAGCAATTTATAGCGAGGGCTTTTCCTCCCGCACTGCTCGCTGCCAGGAAAATATTTCCCTGGGAATTGTTTTTGTTCCTTCCTCTGTGTCTGCACGCATGAAGCTCTCCTCTGCCTCGGACATGCCTCAACCTGTCCCGAGGCTCAGATTAATGCCCTGCACCGCCGGGGATGACAGCTGAGGTCAGACGCTGTCAGCACAGGCGAGGAGGAGGAGGAGGAGACCTTCCCCCTTGGAAACCACACACATTCCCAACCAGAGCAGCGAGCATGAACAACGGGCAGGAGATCACCCTGCAACGCGGTGGCACACAGGAGCATCCCACACAGGAGGGAGTGCTCGCTGAAAGCCACCCAAAAACAGATCGGCAGCGCTCGGTACCTCCACTTCCCCACCGGCCTGGGAAAGGCCTGGCTGGCTTCCGTGGCTGCTGGCACAGGAAAAGGGGAAAAAGACAAACTGTCCTCCTTGCCCGTGTCGGAGAAGCAAGCTCTGCAGGCTGGGCCAAGCCAGGAGAGCCAGGGTGGCAGGCCTTGGCACCCCACTGCCCACCCGGCAGGGAAGCCAGGACAGAGGGAGGAAGGTGGGGAAATGGGGATGGAGGGTGAGTGCATCCAGCACAAAGCCAGTCCTTTCGCTTAACACCGCCTGGGAGCAGCTGGGACACACTCAGGAGAGCTCAGCTCCCGTAAATGATGCTCTGTGGTCCCTGCCCAGACAGCTTGCCTTGCTCTCATCCCATTTTTCCCTCTACCTCGCGTGAGAGCTCGGGAGATACATGATGCCTGTTTGCCTGCAGCTCCGAGCCCTTCCCTCTGCCTTTCCTTAGGCTCCACCACCAATAAATCACCCCGCTGGGAGAGAGGGCCAGAGGAAACCAGAGGCACAAAACCTCAAACAGAGCCCTTTCCCCCCCCCTTCCCTGCTCTCCCGAGGAGCTCTGCATTTCATTACCGCGGCCAGGCCAGCCCTCGCCCAGCTGGGGAGAAGGAGGGGAGTCGGGGGGGGCCCTGCAAGGTTTGCATGCCAGGAGCAGAAATCACAACCAGAAGAGCAGGAGAACGGAGCTGTTGGTGCTTGGCAGCGCATCCCACCACTCGCCTGGCCCTCCCGACCCACACTGGCCTGGGATAGCTCTCCTCCATTGGGGTCCCTGCGTGCCAAGGCAGCTCCAGGCACCCCCCACCAGCCACCCCCCGTCAGCACTGGCCCCTCTCTCTGCCCCGCTCCGGCCTCTCAAAGGCGCTTGGACACTTCTTGGAAGAGGTGCAAGGATGAGCCCCCGCTCCCCTGCAAGCACCCCGCACAGCCCTTGCCTTGCCCAGCCCGCTGGGGATCAGGGTGGCCTCCCTCCACCCACCCTAAATAGATATTGGCAGAGCATCACCGCCAAGCACAGTACATTGAAGACAGATGGAAGCCCTGCAGCGGGGGCTTTTACGCCATCGTTTAGGCAAGAAGCATTGTGCCACAGTACTTTTCCACCCCCCAAAAACCCTGCCCTGAAGTTTAACCCTTGGCAAAGCATCTCCCCTCCAGGGCTCCTCCAGTCCCCCCCAGCTCCCCAAGGGAGGAGAGGCCCCAGCAAGCTCCCAGCCCCGCGGCACTGGCCCGCGTCCCTCTCCTCCCTCCCAGCAGCTCGCCGGATTCCTGAGCGCTGACACAGGATGCTGCAGCGATGAGTGTGCCGTGCCTTCCCCCCTTTCCCCTGCCCCAGGAGAGCGGGGGGACGGGCGGGTAAAGCCAGGTCGCATCAGGCCAGGAGGGGGCAAGAGCATCCAGAGTGAAATCTGGAGCCTCCTGCGAGCCCCATCGCCTCCCAGCCCCGTGGGCTTCCTCCGGCTGGCGCCTGTCCCGGGCCAGACGTACGTCCATCCCTTTAAAGGCCGAGATGATTCACACCATTAACATTCCCTTATTGGCAAGAGCCAGTTATTAAAGCATTCCCTCTCTCCAGAAGGTATCCCCGAGGAAAGCCGCAGCTCGTCCGCCCGGAGCTGCAACCAGCAATCGCTCCTGGCCGATTACAGCAGGCCGGAAAGCCGGCCGCTCGCCCTTGTCCCCAGGCATCGCCCAGGCTGCCCAGCAGCCACCTTCCCGCCTCCCTCTGTCAGCATCTGTCCCGCCCTCCGGCTGCGCTAAGGGATTTTCCCAGCAGCGCTCTTCTCCCAGGCGCTCAGGGGACCTAATCTGAGCTGGGGTGGAGGCAGCAGCCCCAGGCGAGCGCTTCCAACAGCTTGTTGCTATTATAGGAAGGTGAGGATACTGCCATCTTGCCATTAAGTCATATCCTCCTCGACCCCGTGAGGTAGTTTCCATAGAAGTCATCCTCTCTTCCAAGTGATGGAAGTTTTTATTTTTATCTGGCTTATTTACGCACTTCTCTTCCCTCCATTGGCGTTGGCCTGGGCAGCGGGTTTGGGTCCTGAGCCTCTCCTCGAGCTTATTCCCCCTTCCTTGCTCAGCTGTCCCATCCCGTCACCCTCACCTCTGCAGCTACTGAAATACAGTGCCATGAGCAGAGGGAAAAGTCCAGGGATTGAAGCAGCACAAAGGAACAGATGAATTAAGGAAAATATACCCCATTTAGCTAAAAGCAATTATAGGAATAAAAAAAAAAGACACTGAGGTAGGAAAAAAAACAAAACAAAGAGCAGAAAAGTTTATTCCAAAGTAACACGGCATTGTAATTACAAGTCTTTTTTGATTTGAGACTCATTTTCCAGTGGAGGTGCAGACCGCTCTATAACAAGCCAAAGCTGACCAGCAGCTATGTTATCTCGGTTATTTTTCCAGCCCCTGTCAGCAGCAGCAGCCTGCAGCTCCCCGGGGACACGCAAGTCCCAGGGAGCAAACCCCACGCGTTATAAAAACGCAGCCATGGGAACAAGCAAGGCGCACATTGGCACAGCAGAAACGGCTCCGGCAGCCAACGGAGCTGGACCGGGTCTTTTAGGGATATGGCACCATGGTCACCAGCCGGTAAGCAAGAACATGCTCACCTCAGCTCTGCGAAGAGGTCACGCCAGCCAGAGGGAGCCGCGTTGCCATCTCTGGGTAGTCTTTGCCGTATTTTCAGAGGCCAACAGCACTTAAGCTGTTGCACAACTTCTCACTGGAAGACAGAATGGATACGAGCGCTGCCGGTGATATGCCAAAGGGAGGCTGGGTCTCCTCTGCACAGGGACACGGGGACCGCACGAACCAACTGGATGTTCTGGATGCTCTTCCAGTGATTGGGTGCCCAAAAAAACCTTTATATACACCGAGCTGACCAACTTCCTGACAACCAAGAGCAGGAGGGCTCTCATCCCATTCCAGCACTCAGGAGCTGGCTGGGCAAAACCATCCACTTCCACCGAGATGCTGACCGAAACTCGCTCCCCCCCAGCCTTGGGAAGGAAGCTGGGCTTATATGTGAGCAGGAGGCCGTTTCCATCCCCCAGCCCAGCTTCTGACCCATGAGAACAACCTGTGCCCTCAGAGCAGGGCGTTCTGCAAGGGAGCAGGAGGAGAGCTGGGGGGAAAAGTCCTCCATAGGCACCTTCCTCCTCCTGCTGCTCTCCTCTTACTGGAGAGGTCCCAAGGTGACTGCATCTGCCACCTGACAGCCATGCTGTGGGACTGTAGGGTTCTCCTGGAGAGCACTTGTACGAGTGAAGCAGGGACAGGCCCTTCCCGTCACCTCCCAAAGGTCATCAAGTGGAAAGACATGTCTCATCATACTCCATTTCGTTGGTGTTGTCAAGCAGACTAAAATTGTATGTCACTATTAAGTACAATTATCAAGAAAATTAAGACAGTAAGACTTTCACTTTTACGTAATAGGGAGCTGCTAACTCGTATGCAAACCAGCAGAGCTCCCTCTAAGCCACCCCAGACCAGGCAGCTTCTCCCCCATCACAAGTCCTCCCCCCACCGCCTTCCTAGCACTTCAGCCCCACACCTCCAGTTCTCAGAGAAACAAGGTGTAAAAACCCCAGTGCCCCCTGAAAGGGACAGCACTGCCTCCCGACGCGGTGCCCATTCCAGCCACGCCAGAGAAAGCAGAGAGCTGAAAGCTTCATGGCGGTCATCATGAAGGTGGTTCAGCCACCCGAGGTTCAGCCAGATATCCCAGGCTGCGTTTCACAGCACACAAACATCTTCCTTGACTCGCAGGAGATGCAATCCTCAGTTGAAAAGTTCATTAATTAGGAGCGGAGAAGCCTCTAGTGAATCTCCCAGCAAGAAGCAGGAAAACAAGAATTCCCCCACAATCCAGTCTAATTACAACACCTCAGGGCACTCCACAGTCGCTGTGAAGCAGAGGCCAAACTTTCCTCCCCACCCAAGAGCAGGAACTTTAACCCAATTATAGTTTTACTGATAATGAAAAAAAAAAAAAACCCACCAGAAAAAACCCTGATACTCATCATTTTAACTGTTCCGCAAGTAACAGCAAAGAGGAGGCACTGAAAAATGTCTCTGACAGAGCAGCAGCTGGTGTGAGCAGAGCCTGCGTCCGGGAAGGATCTACTCACACACCCCAGGCCGGATCTTTGGGTAGGCGAAGCCGGAGGCCAGCCCTCCACCCGGCCGTGCCACTGCACACAGCTGCACTTCTGGGATTTAGCAACCACTTTCCACCCACAGACAAGAGTGACTTTACACATTAGGGACTTTCTGAGTCAGACCTCAAAGGCCACGGCAGCTCTGGCCCTGCGAAGAGACTCCAGTCGGAGGAGCAGCGGGAAGGTCCTGAGAAGGACTCCAGTTGCCCTGACAGAAGTTTCCTTTCTTTCCGGCTCCCAGAGGAGCTGGACTCCAACCCACCCCAAGCCTCCGGCGAGGCAGGGTGGATCCAGCCACAGACATGCAGGAACCACACCCCTGCTGCTGCCTGCCCGGCGCCCCGCAGTCCTCCTCCCCCCGCAGCCGAGCAGGGGCACAAACAGGGACCAGGCTCATACAGTTGAAAATATTTAATACGTGTTGTACACGTAGAATTACATTTTATACAAAACAAGATACATCACTGAAGGAGAACACTGTACAAAAATCCCTACGGGAGCCCCAAGCCTTTATACAACAAAGACCAGGAGTGACCAAGCCTAGCAAACAGGCTCAAGGACTTTCCATCAGAGCGCCTGTAAACTTCGTTTCTCTCAATAGAACACTTTTTAAAAGCACCATGTTAATAGTTCTGACCTAAACCTTTCCAAAATAGAGACTTTATTTAATAAACTTAATACTTTCCAAGCTTAAAATATTACCCGGTGGGAGCGTCCCCGCTGTCGGCGGGAGGGGAATTCCGGGAGGGCAGGGCCGGGGGCACTCCCAGGGCGGGTGCCGGCGGGGAAGGGGGAAGTGCTGGCTGCCGGTGCTGCCGCTGCCCCGCGGTCCTTCCCGTGCGGCGGGGCAGGGCGCCAGGAGGAGCCGGGGTAGGCGGTCACCTCTCGGTCCCGGCTGCCCGTCTGTGGGCTTCCCCCCCGCCCGGCGCCTCGCCCCTGCCCCATCCCGGCGGTGGAGGGCGAGTCTCTGCGGCCGGCGCCTCAGAAGGCCACAATGGCCGTGCTCCAGGGGTTGAGGGTCCGCAGCACCGGCTCGTCGCAGCAGATCTGTCCCGGCTCGGCCGCCGCCTCGGCCGTTGTCGTCGTCCCCGTCGCATCGCCGCCGTCAAGGGGCGCCCGCCGCCGGCCCTTGGGCTCCTTGCTGAGCAGTCCCGAGAAGCTGGAGCCGAAGATAGTGATGAGGCTGGCCACGTTGCCCGTCTCCATGTCCTCCTGCTCCCCCGGCGGCGTGGGCGGCGGCGGTGGCTCCTCCTCCACCTCTCGGCGGGGCTTCTTCACCGGGGAGCCCGCCTGGCCCCGCTCGCCGGCGCTCCGCTTCCGGGGGCAGTGAGGTGGCGGAGGCCCCGCCGCGCCGCAGTCCCCGCGGTTCCCCTCGCCGCAGCGGCAGCTACAGCCGCAACAACAGCCCCGCGGCCGGGAGCCCTCGCAGTCCGGGCCGGCCCTACCCGCCTCATTCTGCGTGGGAGGTGGTGACGGTGTCAGTGGCTCTTCGCCGGCCGCCCAGGCGGTGGCGGGGCAGTGCGGCGGCGGCGGCTCCTCCTCGGGGGGCCCGGGGGTGGGAGGCGGCTCGGGCGGGCAGGCCGGTTCGCTCAGGTAAACCTGCCGGGCGCTACGGAGCACCAAGGACACCAGGAGGTTCTTGTGGAGCTTGAGGCCGCCGCGCTGGCCCCGCGCGCTGTAGATCTTGCCCAGCGAGATGCTGACGATGCGGTGCGCTTCCAGCTTGAACTCCATGGGGGACCGGAACCGGGGGCGACGGGGGAAGAAACCGCCGGGCCTTCGGGGAGCCGCGCCGCGCCCGCCAGCACCCCTACTCCGCACCCCGCTCCTTCGCGCCGCCGACTGAGAGGATCCCACGCGCCCGGCGGCCTTTTATACCGCCCCCGCCCCGGCCAATCAGAGCACTCCGCCGACCGCTCCAACCGCCGGCGGGCCCCCGCGCGGCCGGGCCGGCCAATAGGAAAGCGAGGGAGCGGGGTTCGAAACGCTCGCCCCGCGGAGAGGGTTCTTAAAGCGGCAACGCCAGAGCACGGCTGGTGGTGGGCCCCGGCTTTTGCACTGCTCCATCTTCACTGCACCCCACGGTGGCTTGATGAGACCGACGGGCAGCAGTGGGAAGTTTGGCCAAAACAATAGAAACATTTCCAGGGAAAAAAAAAAATAAATAAACAAAAAATACCCAAGAGCAACTCCTGTTTTGTGCAGGTTGGAAACATTTCTCCCAATTTCAGCCCCACACCTTGTCGTGTTAGAGAAGGCACCGGAGAGGGAAGGACACATTTGAGTATTTCAAGGAAAATCTGCCCCGACGTTGAGCAGAAAGCCACCCCTGCCCACCCGCCCCAGGAAGGGTCTGCCCCACAGTCCGGCAGTGAAGCTCACACAGAGCCTGGGATCAAAGAAGAAGATCCAAAATGGGGACAGGAAGGGCTACAAGGGAAGATGGGGGAGGACGAGAGGCCATCAGCGTGGCCAGCAACAATGGGAACCGCAGCGGCCTGCAGCACTTGGTTTGGGAACTGAAACCTCGCTCTGCTGTAGCTGTGAAGCCTGGTGGCAGGGCCAGGCCGGTGGCTGGGGGCTGTAGGGGACAACCCACCGCCCCCAGACACAGCTCCAGGCACCAGGGAAGCCTCCAAGAAAGCTCCACGAAGCTCCCCCTCTGGGGGGGTGTTTTGGGGCTCGGAGCGGGGACCCTCCTTCCACCGAGGAACAACCACCGTCTGCAGAGAGGCAAGAAGTGAAAGGGCTCAGAATTAAGGAAGTTCAACGTGCCTCCCCAGAATATCTGTTTCCATTCCCACTGACACAGGACAACTCACTTCCATCCCATTTTTTTCCAAGGGATTTGCCCACAGATCCCCCAAAAGGAAAGCCCACAGGATCTGCCACCATGTCCTGGCTTCCTGGACAAGGCTTCCAAGGACAAGGGGGTGGCTGGTCACAGCGGTAACAAAAACCAGGTGAAGATACAGCCACATCAAGACATAGCTGACACAGCAGGACCCTTCCCCCCCAAAAAAAAAACACCACACTTGGACCAAATGTGTGTTTTCCTCCCGCTCCAGTGCAGCTGGAAGGCCTCAAATGCCGCTCTCTGGATGTTGAACGCAACGGCATGCCAACCTAGGGGCTGATATCTCAAAATGTCCACCTCCTCCTGCACAAACCTGCCATGCTCCAACTTAAAATGACTAGACTGGAGCACCCTCAACCACGCAGCCAAAACACCAGCCGAAACAGCCGGTCCCAGCCTTCCCCCTGCCCGCGCCAGGGCGAGCCTCTCCCAGCTGCAGAGAGTGCGGTTCTCCCACCGACACCCGGCGTGGGAGGCCGGAGGGACGCCAGCCGCGCGGCGGTGGGAACCGAGGGCTTCCAGACCCGCCCAACCTGCTCCCCGCGCCTCAGAGGACCGGCAACACCCTGGCCTAAGCCCTCGGGTCAGTCTAACCTGCTGGGGCAGGTCTGGGCTCAGATGTTTGGGACCGCGGTCACACCTTCTCACTCGCTGCCGGCACGTCTGCCCCCTTCGGCGGCACGGCGTTCGGTTGCCCCCCTACAAAATGGCTTGTGCATCATCCAGCGTGTTGGTCTGGGACTGCTGTCTGCAGGATGTGGGCACCTGTGGCCTCAGCAGAAATCGACCCCAGTTAGAAGGATAAAGCCAGGTTTGGTACCTCTCAGCTGGGTATATTCCCGACTCGGCTGCGGATGAAGGGCAGCAGCGCAAAGCCACCTCACCGGCTGTAAAAAACCAAACGTGGGTGGAGGAGACATGGCGTGAGAGCTCTGCTGAATCAAGATGCCTGGATCTGAGCAGACTGACCTGTTCTGCCGCCTCACCCCAATGGCATGAGGCATCATTTCTCTCCGGTCGTGGCGTTTTGGCTACCTACCCTACCTAGGAGCAGCGGGCCAGCAACCTCGCCCCTGTCCCGGCCACCAGTACGGAGTGGTCCCTCATCCCTGTTAGTGCTCAGCCGGGGGACTTTGGGAGCAGAGGTGCATGCCGTCAGGAGACAGAGCCTCTACCTGGTACCACCGGTTTCACCCACCAACACCGTGGCCGGTGTCCAGCACAACCGTCGGCACGTGTCATTCCGAGGGCACCAAAGCCTTGACACCTGCCCTGCCCCTGCCTGCATTTCGTGCCCTTTGCAAAGAGACGTGGCAGTGGTTTGCTTTCCCAGGAGTGGCCGTGCAAGAGAAGGGCAGGAGGAGCGGACAGGCAGTAGCGCAGGCAGAGGCCGTCCCGGCAGCGCGCGGGCAACCCGTTTAAGCCAGGCGGTATTTTGGTGGCAGCCCTGCCTCTCCCTCCCAGGCTGATGTCATGCTTTAGTAAGTTTGAGGCAGTCACATGGCAGCTTCTGAGGTCAGCGCCTGGGGTGGCTTTGTTGTCTGTCTGTCTGCCTGCCTTGGGCTCCTGCCTGCGCCCGGAACCGGTCCCCGCTGGTGGGTGACCCCACTGGGGCTCCCCTCTGAGCAGGGCGTCTCCGTCACACCCACGGCTCAGCATCTCCATCATACCCACGGCTCGGCACGGCACAGGAGCCGTCGCCTCGGTGAAGCTGGCATCCCAGGCAGTCAGATGCACCTCGTGTCTGTCCGTCTGCCCGCAAAAGCGGCATGGCCCCCCATCCCTGTGGGGTCAGAGGGGGATACAAGGGAAGGAGGCGGAGGAAAAGGTGTGACGGGGTGCTCTAATCTCCGCGCGTGATCTAACCAGGATGGAAGGGGTTTGACGAACAATTAACAATCCTCCGGCTCAGCTGCTGCTTCCCGAAATAGCTCTGGCAGGAGGAGGAGGAGGAGGGCGGACGGGCTGGCAGACAAAGGTGGCCTCTCCGCCAGCAAGCTGCAGCCGGCAGCGCAGCCGGCAAGCCGGCGGAGGAGGCAGCCCCGGAGGCCGAGCAGCGGGGAGCCCGCGGCCCCACGTGGAAAGGAAAACAATGCGAGATAAAAGCAGCTCGGGGCAGGAAGCAGCTTGTGGTACAAATAATAATCGCAGAGGGCTGCGCACACCACCGGCTTTTTTGTAGGCGTTGAAATCCGCCTTCGACGACAGGCAGAGAAGGTCGGCGCCGGGAAGCTCGCCGGGGATTTGTGTCGTTGCATCTTGGCCAGGAGTGTCCCCAGCTATGGCAGCAAAACCCTGGCCGGGGTCCTCCCGTCCCCCCCAGCCTCAGCCCATGCGGCGGCAGCGTGGCTGGGGGCCGTACCGGCACGGCCATCTGGCACGCAGCACGGCTGCGGTGGCGGCGGTGGGGCTGAGGATGTGGTTAGCAAGATCCTGTTTCGACAGCAGCGCCTGTCCCCGTCCCCACGCCCCCGCCAGCCCCTCGCTGTCACAATGTGCGGCCCAGGCCCCACGGGGAAACCAACTGCAGCAGAGGTGGAAAACCCTCCGGGTAGGATGACAGTGAGATTAGGGTCTGCTCAAAGCACAGGCTGAAGTCATCCAGCACTTCTCGTCGTGTATCGTCCCCTCTCTCTTCGATTTGGACCAGGATTCATGAGTTAGACCCTTCCCAGGAAGAAGATGGAAACAAAACAGCCAGACCTCCCTCACCACCAAAAGCCTTCACCCCAACAGCTGCCTGCAGCAAAAACGGAGCTTCAGGACAGCCAAAGCCCCGGGGAGATCCAGGCACATCCCTAGGGAATGCTGATGGAAGCAAAACAGGACAGGGAGGAACATTTCCAAACACGGGTTCATCTTCAGCCCCAGCCCAAGTTCATTTGTAGATGAGAATAACCCCCACCTGAATACTGAGGGGCACACACGGGGCTCAGGAGGAGGAGGAGCTTGTTTGGGGTTTTTTTTTTTGTCAGAAAAATCAATGATTCACATGAATGCGGTCTGGACCTGCCGCAATCGGATACAGTAACTAATCCCCCAGGGTTCCCAACTGCTCTGGTTTATCCGTGCTTGGTTGTAAGTCAGAAGAGCCGGGAAACACCCCAAAGCACAGCCAAGAGCGCTAACCTCTAATCCCTGCCGAGTGAAAACCAAACACAACAGGCACAAGCGAAACAAATACAAACAAATCAATACAAATCTAAACCCAAAGGAGAGGAAGCAGCTCCCTCAGCTTCTCAGAGCACCGAGACACCCACCCCTGAAACCACAGCGGGGTGTGAGCCTGCAGCACAGCCGCGTACTAGAAAGCAAAGGGGATTTCCAGGGTTAAAAACCCCCTTCCCATCGGCAGAGATGACAGTGTAGATACCCCAGGCAGGCAGGACACCCTCCTACACGGCTTTTTTTCACCGGTGACCTGGGATTCCCCCTTTTCCTCCTGTACAAATTATTTAAAATTTCCTTTCCCTTACTCTGAGCCACTGGCTTGGGATTTCCCTCTCCAGCCCTGGAGACCTGTGACCTGGACCCCCTGCCCATCAGAAATGCTGCTACTCCTCCGGCAGCCTCTCCAAACACAAAGGGGTAAAAAAAAAAAAAAAATCCCAGTCCCAGCTTCAGGCAGCCATTTCCCTTGGAAAAATGTGGCCCCATATCTTTCAGTGTTTAATGAAACTCACTTGGGTTTCCTGGGGAAAAAATGCATTTATTTGTCTGGGGTTTCCTATCAGACAACCCTTCTATTGTACTCCACCTTCCTGTATTTTTTTTTCCCTTTCTGATATGCCTGCAATGGGTCCCGTGCCATTTCCAAAGAAGTGCAGAGGCCCACGGTCCGTGCACGCTCGCTGCCCCCATTACACAGACGGAGGCCGCCTTGTGTCCAGGGGGAAAAAAAGCAGGACAGCCCTGGGACGCAGTCTGGCAGACGACCCTCTGGCTGCCCAGCAAGGCCCGTGCTTTTTGCTGGAGCGATTTGCTTCCCAGAAAACTCTTTGCTAAAGAAAAAGGCATCCTTGGTGGCATTCACCTGTGGCCCAGCATGGGGTTAAACATCTCAAATTAATCGTGCAAACTCCACACGGAGCCAACTGAAGTCACAGTTCAGCAAACCGCGGGGTAGACCGCCTGCCCAAAGGAGTCTCAGCCTAATTATTTTTTTTTTTTCTCTCCCTGTATCTCAATGTCACCTTCCTTCTAGCCGGCGGGCAAATGACGACTGCAGCCCTCTGCACATCCCAGAGCGCGGATGGATCCTCTGTGCGACTGCTTCCCGCTTAGGCGTGATGGGGAGGTTGTACAATGAGACTCCCAGGTCATGCAGCCCTTATCCTAGGAGAGGCGGCCTGCTCCGCTCTCTGCTAACGAAAGCGGGGACCAGGGTCCTTGGGACTTGCCAGCAAATCACACCACACACAGTGCTTATTAAAAGTCCAAAGGCATGCCAGGAGGCAACCTTGATTCCTCAGAGTAGCAATTACTGACGAGAATAACAAGGGCAGAGCAGATCCTCTCTGTGCCGAATGCCTCCTCCCACCGTCAAGGGAAACTGCAAAATAAAATGTCTGTGCCTGCCAGCAGGCATTGACTCCCCCTGCTCCTTCTGACCTGTACCCCTTCCCTCTTGTAGGGACCTTCCTTTGGTTATCTCATCCTTCACTTGGTTGGTGGGGCTGACTATGTGACAGAGGCCAGGCCGTCCACGGACTCGGGGATAATGAGGAATTACCGCACGGTTACGGGGTAAGGGTGTTGGGGAAAAGTTCCTTGTCATTTCACCCACTCAAAAAAGTATCAAGGACTCTGGCAGTCCAGCACCTCATGTAATTTAACCTCCTTTTGGGTCCAGGTAAGCTCTCAGCACCCCTGGCATCCCGTGGCAGGCAGTCTCAGAGGTTCACCCTGCAGAAAGTAATGCTGCCTTCGCTCAACTTAATTTCCCGTTTTCATCTTCATTAAATAACTGATTGCTCATGCACTATGAAGAGGAAAATTAATTTTCTCCAAAACAACTCTTATTCTGAATAGTCATCCTGCATCCTACCACAAATTATCACCTTGCATTTGCTCGTTTATTCCATAATTGATTGCATTTTTACCATTTTTGACCGATGGCCCAGTCAGGGGTTGCACTCTGCTGCACACAGGCCTGGCACTGTTATGAACCCAACTGAGGGGACAGCTACGGCATGAAACCAGCTCTCAGACAACAAGAGCCCACAAGAGACAGCAACAGGAGGAAAGCCATGACCACAGGAAAAGATTCCATCAGGCTTCCCCCCTCCCCAGACAACTGCAAGCCCAAGGAAACCTGCTCCATTGGCTCCGGGACGTGGGACCAGGGGCATCCAGCACCCAAGCCTTCTTCTCAGCAAGGAGCGTCGCCTCTCGACTCCTTTTTCTTTTAGCACCTCAGAGACTCAAAGTTGGGACTACACCATCGCATGGTTGAGTCCTCTTGTTGTCTGGCCCCTTTGTGCTTTACAGTGAAGTCACCACAGATTTGTAAAAATGAGGCTGAGGAAACGTAGTTACAAACGCAGAAGGGCCACGAGTGGGTAGGATTTGATGGAAACCCTCGCTGCCCACCACAACACTGAACATTTAGCTACAGACTAGTGTTTTGCATCAGGCTATCACTGCCTCCTTTTACAACCACCACTGAAAATCTTCAACAACTTTCACAAAAAATGCAAACGAGGAGGAAAAACACCAAACCCATTCACTTTATCACTTCTTCCTTTAGCTGTAAAACCTTTTCTGGGGGGAAAAAAAATCCCCTATACTTTTAGAAATGCAGATTCAAACCAATCCAGCTTTTCCCAAAGAGGCAAAGCCATCTCCTCCACATCAAATCCATATTCTTTGTACTGGGCCAGTATGGGATCACACGTACACTCCCCCTGTGCCTGTACACACACCCCACAAAAATTTTCCTGATAAAAGTTTCAGTGAGCCCAGTCCTTCCCCGCAGACGGCTGGGGTTTTGATGAGTTGGCGCTTTTCGGCACAGAAGTGTTTAATCAGATCTTTCCTGACCAGTTCTGCAGCTGTGCGCCATGCCCCAAGCACTCCTCTCCCAGAGAGGAATCACTTAGCCGAGCATGCCGAAAAGCTACCGAAAGACTCCCCGCTGCTTCCAAGCAAAAAATCAGAGCTTCTCACAAGAAATGACCAAAATGCTCCCATTCTAAAAAAAAAAAACAAACCAAAACCAGCATGGTTTGGTTTGAGTGGTTTTCATGCTAAAATCTAAACCATTTAGTACATCATGTAAATTAATTTCCAACATCAAAGAACAGGCTGCCTTTTTTCTTCCTGGCAAGTTTGCAACTTCCCTACATTTTGGTAGCGCCACCTTATTTTCAGCCCTCAGCACCTGTGCAAAGCTTTACACTTTTTTTTGCAAATGTGTAAAAAAAAAACCCAACATTTTCAAGTAAGTGAATAAGCGTTCGTATCATTTATTAAAGGATTTCTGGAATTCCTTGACAATAACTCACAGAGCCTATGGGAGCTTCTCCGTTTTTCATTTCCAGCGCGGTGAAGGCTTCAGGAGATGCTTTGCAAGAGTGAGCCAAACGGCACAGCCTCGGCCCACCAAAAGGAGAGAGCTGCAAATTGCCCCTGCTAGACTTTCACCAGTGTTTGAACAAATCTAACCCTGATAACCTTGAGTGCGCTGTTCAGAATACACCATTCTTTAAGCACCATAACTACTACAACCAAATCCCTTGGAAGCTCCAAAACCTTGGAGGTTTTTTTCCTGGAGTGAACCCCCCAGGCTCAGCACAGTGCATTCAGCAGGGACCTCCCAAAACCTGCCGGCGTGGGAAACAAGCCATCCAAGGCGCAGCAAGGAAGGGCCAGCAAACACAAGCCCTAAAGCTGCCGCCTGTTGCACCACACCTGGCAAGCTGTGGCTTCCCAGGCATGGGGCTGGCCAGAGCAGGAGGCGGCTTTCTCACCCCACAAGCTGCAGAAACCGGTTTTACGTGTGCCACAGTCGTCCCACCCCACACTCATGAGTAAAGCCGCTGCCATTGCAAAAGCCAGGTATCCAGTTCACATGCTGAGGTGGCATCTCTGCAAATAGGTTTTGTGCCTGTTGCCTCAGTGAACTGGCGCTGCCTTTGCTAAGGACGCTGGACCACAGCCACGTTCGGAAAGTGCAGGCAGGTACACGCACTTTGGTCAAGAAGGCAAAGATCTGGGGAATTATTCCTGGCCAAAATTGACCATCGTGCCTGCCTGTCCCACAGGAGTAACGCAGGGACATCCCCCACGCCCAGCGCTGTGCCGAGGGGCCAATGTGTAAATGGAAACAGCCCCTAGCACGGCAAGGGCACACTTTCTCTCCTGCCAGCTTTTCTAAGCCCAGGGCTACCTGTGCTCGCAGCTGAGAGTGGCTACTAAGGAGCCCAGAGATTTAAGAGAGGGGGAAGTGAGGGTACCGGGGATCCTCACCCTGGGATGGCCAAAAGCCAAAAGGCAAAGGGCTGTTCTCGCCCCGGAGGGAGGAGGAAGGAAGCGGTGCCTGCTCACTCCCGGGGCAGGAAGGGCAGCGGGAGCAGAGCAGACTGGCTGTCGCTCTCCCATTCTTCCTCCCCACACCGGGTGGGAACGCAGCCTGGCCCAGCCACTCCTGCCAGACACCCCGGCCCGGCAGCCGGGCTCAGTGCCGAGGAGCCCGCAGGGACTCTGTCCCTCAGCGCGCCGACGGACTGCCCGCGGCCTGCCGGGCCGCAGCCTCCCCGGGCCTGGAGAAGCCCTCAGGAAGACCCGGATCGGTCCCGTGCCCCCGCAGCAGCACACTCCTCCTGGGGTCCGCTGCCCGCCCCAGCTTTTGGGGGGGGACGGGCCTGCAGCCCCCCCTCCCCGGGTGCCGGCGGCTCCCCGCCGAGGCTGCCCAGCTCCACGAGGCAGCCGCCATAGCGGCGCGCGACTCAGGCGGCGAGCGCGACTTCGCCGCCCTGCGCAGGCGCGCGGCGGCGTGGGAGGGAGGCGGGGCACAGCGAAGGGGCGGGGCCGTGGGGGCGTGGCGGGGCGTGGCGGGGGGCGCGCGGCGGCCGGGGCGCGCGGCGGGGCAGCGCCATGTCGATGGAGGACCCCTTCTTCGTGGTGAAGGGGTGAGCGCCGGGCCCCGGGAGACACCCCGCGCCCCCGGGGGCTGGCGGGGATCGGGGGTGTCCGCGGGCACGGGGTGGAGAGGGCTCGGCACGGCCGCCCCGCAGCAGCAGAGGCCCCGGGAATGGGGGGGCGGGGGGGGGTGGGGTGCGCGGCGGTCGGGGGGGGGCGGTCTGTGGAGGCGGCCGGGGCGGGGGAAAATGGCGGCCTCGTCCCGCTCCCCACTTCTGCGGCTGAGTGGGGAGGGGTCTGGGGGCCTTGTTGGGGTGCCCGGCGTCGAGGGCCGAGCGGGGAAGGCCCCGGGGCCGGGCGCCGTGCCGGGCAGGTGTCGGGCCGCAGCCGGGCCTCCCCGCACGACGAAGCCTTCCCCGTTTCTGCGGGCCGAGGAAACCCGCGGAGCGGGGTTTGTAGGTGCGGGGGTACAGGGGGAGCGGGAGGTGCGGCGCTGCCTTCACTGCAGGCGAGGCTGCCGGCACAGCTTGGGGACAGGCTGCCCAGATGCCCCCGCCGGTGGAGCGAGGCGGCAGCGGCTTGGGAAATGTCACCCTGCAGCTAGCAGAGAGGGGCTGGCTGGCTGGCGAGTGCCGTCCCCCAAAGGCCAGGGCTGCGGTGTCCAGGTGGATAGATGGAGAGAAGCAGGGACCAAGCTGGGGAGGACACTGCAGCGTGGATGGTGGCCACGAGAGGAAGCAAGCAAAAAAAGAGCCTGAACAAAGGCAAACGCAAACCAAAGGTGACCAAGGCAGGAAGAAAAGGAAAATTATAATTAATAGGGTGAAAGCACCGTAGTCTCTAAAAAGTACCCTGGAGCCACCTTCTGCTGCAGGCCAGCCTCCTACCCATGTCATGGTGAAACAGTGGTCCGGAGCAGTGGAGATGCTCATAGGGAAGCAGTGGAGAGAGCCGTGTGAGCGCAAGAGATGTGGGAAGGGTTGCTGGTGCAGCCAGGGTAAGGGAATCACAATGCCAGGTTGAACTGGTGCTAAGGGGAAAAACTACGAGTTGCAATGGGTGGGGAGCAAACGTCCTGTCAAACTTTCCAGAGAGGTTCCCGCGCTGTGCAGGGAAGGACTGGGAGGGGAGAGGGGACGTGCTGCCGCTCCCAGTGTTAATTATTACCCAGCAGGTTGGAGTGGAAGGGGGCTGGTGGAGGCCGCCCGCGTTGTGTTCAGTTTGCTTTCTTGGGGTTCATAACTCCTCCCATCGGAGGACATTCAGCTCTGCTTTAAATTCCTACTTGTGGGTACTTCCCCAAGTATGCTCAGATGGATAAAAAACCCAAAACTTTTGTTAGCAAGTAGTGGAAGAAATGAAGTTCCAGATCCTCAGTGTGGGCTGCTGACTTTAGGGCACTGGATGTGGCAGACTCGGAGCTGTGGGTGTGCGAGGAGGGACACGTGTCAGGGTGCCAAGAAACTGCAGCTCAGACAGCAAAGTTGAGTACTTCAGGCCACAGCGTGACATAAAGAGAGCTGCAGTCGTGGCACCCCTGCCGGGTGTGGGCTCTGTTCGTCCGTCCTGGGCTTCCCCTGCCGATAACCTGCTTTCCTTCACTGGGAATAAACCCCTGCATCTTACGTGGATGCTGTGTGCAAGCTCTTGGGCTTATGGTAGCCACCTTTCACACCAGCAAAGTCTGGTCTCATCTGCATCCCTTGTCCTGGCTTCCCATGAACAACTCTGAACCACAGAGTTTGTAGATACAGATACCCACACTGAGGAACCGTGACCCAAACTTACAGACCCGTTTCCCCCAGACCATCAAAGCAGTGTTCAGTGGCGTCAGCATAGCTGCCTTCCCGTGCTGTGAATGCACTTGTCTCCAAAAAGCTTAGAGCAGCAGGAAAGACTTCTGTTCCCTAAGCCAGTGTAGTAGAGCTGTGTATTTTTTTAATGCTAAATTAAAATAAACAATGCTGCACTCAACAGTCTGCCTGGCTGTATTGTGGGGACAGTTCCTGTGATTTTGTGTGCCCTTGGGGTATCTCACCTAGGTAGTGAAGAGTCTTCAGAGAAAAGCTGTTGAGAGGAATGTGAAACGTTAATTGCCAAAGAGCAGCCATGTTCAGACACTCTGCCCTGGCTTGCCTGCGTGACACTCGACAGAAACCTCCCCTAAAAAAACAGGTCCCTGCATTAGAAGCCGACCTGTAAGTTGTTGCTGCTCAGCACTTTGTGCTGCAACAAGAGACGGGGTTGTCCAGCAGGGAGGGCGAATCCTTTTTTTACAAGTAAACTAAAAATTGTTTGGGAGGAAAAATATTTGAGAGGAAGCTGTGCTTCCCTGCTCAGCTGGACACGGGGCTGTCCTGCTGTGACTGCTGCGAAGCAACTCCTAATCCCTTCGTCTCTCTTTAATCACCCTGGCTGCAGGGAGGTGCAGAAAGCCGTGAACACCGCCCAGGGGCTCTTCCAGAGGTGGACGGAGCTCTTGCAAGATCCTTCCATTGCTACAAGAGAAGAAATCGACTGGACCACCAATGAGCTCAGGAACAACCTGCGGAGCATCGAGTGGGACCTGGAAGACTTGGATGAAACAATTAATATCCTTTCTGTGGTCCTCCGGAGGCACGGACCTGTGGTTCCCAAGTTGTACTAAATAGCTGAGTACCAGTACTTGCCAGTAGTTACTTTTTGCAGAAATCAGCACTTTATGGGATTTAATATTGCATTTACATTGGCTTTTCTCAAACTGCAAATGAGAAATTAAGGCAAATGTTTTCAGCAAAAGGATTTTCCGTTTGCCTTTTTATTTTCCTTTTGACAAGGTATATTCTAAGATGCTTTGTTCTAGAAAGCCTATTGTGTTGTATGAATTTGGATTTCTCTGTAATCAGTCAGACTCTAGGCTGGCTTCCAGAAATAATCCTTTTCCCTTGTGTTCATCTGAACACTCCTGAAAGCACTGCGCAGCATCAGAGAACCAATAAAAGCGCAAGAGAGAAACCTCACACTGGTTCGTGTACTGCACAGCATGTTCCTGCCATGCCTGCTTTTTCCTCCAGTGTTTTGTACTTTGCTAATCAAATTTTGGGAAAAGGCACAGTGCAATGGCCACTTGGTAGACCCTCACTGCAGCACGCTCAGGGTTTGTGTATCTGTGTGTGTACCCAATACTGCTGATGGGGACTCCTTGACTCGCTGCCTACGCATCGTTGAGGCAAACCCACGGAAATTCAACCTCGATGCGACGGAGCTGGGTATCAGGAAAACCTTCATCACAAGCACACGGCGGGTGGTCAGGGTAAGCAACGTGGGCTTGGGATGGGAGTGTGGGGAAGGCAGGGGGAGAGTGATTAGGGGATTAAAAAGAAAAAAGCCTGTGGCCATTTCTGTGCTGAAGTGGAAAGCAGAGAACAAACCTGCTGTCTGCTTTTTTGGGCTTCCTCTGCCCCGTGCGCTCCCCTCCTGGGGCTGCCCAGACTGGTTTGGGGCTGTGGGGTGCAGGCGCCCTGCGGCATGCTCCCCTTTTCTGCTGCTGCTCCTTTGGGTCTTCACACCTCTCTTGCAACAGTGAGCCTGGGAACCTGTAGTAACTGGGAAGGAAGAGTAAAGACCTCTCTGTGATGTGGGGGAGGCTGGAGCCTCCCTTCAGAGCTGAAGGAAATAGCAACTGTCCTATGCTTTTGTAAACACTAGTTTTCAAAAACAGAGAGCCCACTTTGAACACTGACAGATGGTTAAAGCCTAGTGTTACGGACCTGTGACTTCAACTTCCTACCGCTACAAAACAGTCCAAACAACCACTAGACTTATTTTTAACTCTGGGAAGGTTTGGTTTTTTTTTACTTTAAGCTCACACTTCAGAAGCAAAAGGAGGATTTTAACAACTTGGTGGTAATAAATACGGAAGAAACATCTTCCCAAAAGCTTCACTGCCTGGTAACAAGCTGCTAGTTAGGAAGTTTTCTCCCTAGTAATAGCTACACTGAGCATAGCTTAGGTTCTGCTGCCCCTCATGACTCTGATTGTTCCCGCTTCACAAAATGCGTTGCTGTGGCTGGCAGCAAGCTTGTTACCCTACCTGCAGTCCTGTGGTCTGGATGCAGTTCCTAAGGCTTGCTGCCTGGGAACTGATCCCAAAACCGCGCTGGCCTCGGGTAGCAGGCGTGTGCTTGCTGCCTTGCCCTCAGTGTAGTCTATTCCAAACGAGCAGGATCAGGCAAGCCCACTCTATGGGCCTCTTTTCCTGGCTGAAAACTGCTGGCTAATGGGTTTCGGAGCAGCGTCTCTTACTATTAAATGAATTAATTAGTGGCGTTACACAGCTGACTTCCAGTTTCCATGAGTGAATTCATGATGCACAGCAGCATGTGCATTAGCCAGTGAGAAGTAACCGAGTGGGATCTGGTGCTCTTAGGTAAAACTCTGAAAAAAAAAAAAAGCTCTGAACAGTAAAACATACTGAAATATTCCGGTGACATCAGAACTGTGCTGGTGGATCAACCTCTGCTAGATCATATTGGCTACTTTGCTAATCTGCCCTATAAAAACTAGAGTACTTTATGTTGTGATGGGGAGCCTTCCATGGCTAGCTATCTGTTACAGGAACCCAGCAGCAAAACTTAATTGGTAAAAGAGCAAACCTAGGTGCAGTCAGAGAGGATGGCCACAGTGCAGGAAATCTATCTCGTCCTATGCGATAGAAAATCAGATGCAACTGGCAATAAAGTGCAGGGGGTTACAAGCTTCCAAGAACTTGAAGAACATAACTCTTCCTTACAGTCTATCAATGGGAACACTAGTATTATACAAATCAAAGTGTTTCTGGCTGTAGTGGACTGAAATGAGTGGTAAATAAGGAATATTTTCCAAGTTTCCCATTGCTGTTGATTCTACTGTTAGTAAAACAGTGAACTCTGATGAAGTTTTCTACAACATCCTTTCAGACTCTTCAAAACTGCACATTTTCAAAGAAAATCTCCCTTCCCTCGCTGCCCCCAAAGAAGCCTTGCTGGGCATAGACAGCCCTGTAGCACCCTAGAGCTGCCTGTCACCTCAGATACAATGCTCACGTGCTTCTTCTTTCATTGAACAAACAGGAAATGAAGGATCAGATGTCAAACTCCTCCATGCAAGCACTGGCTGAAAGGAAAAACAGGCAGGTGAGAAACAGAAACGGGCAAGTTAAGTGAAAGCAGTGGCTGCTTGGTACTTTAAGGAGTGAGGAGGATTTATCAGCTCTAGCAGCGGTTGTCTTAAGGTATGTGTTAGGTGAAACTTCCATTTTCACTTACTCCAAGGCCCCACATCGTAAGGTAGAGTGTATAGTGTTGATCAGAAATGCATAAAAGCTGTAATTACAATATATCTCCTGTCTGTAGCTCAGTCCCTGAAAAGCCTTTGTTCTGGGAGGGGGCTTGCATGCTGCAGCGAAGCTGTGTGTTTGAACCGTGTCTGTTTTGCTGACCTGAGAGAGCTGGATCTGCCAGGCCTGTTGCTGCCACCCTCTTGCAAGCCTGTCTCTCAAAGCAATGTCAGCACTCGCCATCTGTCTCTGTCTTCAGCTCTGGTGGTGTACAACTGTCAGTGTTGCATCATCCTGCAGAAAGGGGAATCTCCCTCCTCCTCCTCGGGGGGAACAGACTCAGAATCCATGTCAGTGAATGTAATCCTGCGCTCTGCTGTATTTAGGAGCCAAGATGCTGGATATCCTTTCACACAGCTGCCTTGTAATAGTTAGCCATGTAAGAAGATGGAAGAAGCTCAAGGAGTCTCAGGTTGTCTACTCTTGTAATCTAAGGAATAGAAATAGATAGTGCTTGTGCTTCTCCCTGGCTGACAGGAGCTCTGTGAGCTGACTTCCAGAGCTGACTCAGTAGAAGTTGGTGGGCACTTCGTACAATTAACTTACCTGGCTGCATCAGTCTTGGCACTTGTGGCAAAAATGACAAACTGCAACAAGCTACTGAGAAGCACAGAGCTAATTCCTAAGCTTGTTACAGGGTTAATTGACATACTTGGCAAACAGTTGGAGAAGCAAAGTCCCTTACACCCTTGCTCAGACAAGTCTGTAGCTGTCTCTGCATTTTGCTGCTTTCCTTTGCATGAAGTTCCTGCTAGCAGCAGGAGACCATACGGCCCAGCTCGCGTGGCGACATCTGGCCAGGAAAATTAACTTCCCCTTGCCATCTTCCTCTCCCTTCCCCAGGCCTTCCCTCCAGACCACGAAGCCTGGGCTGCCGCGGCTTTTCCAGCATGCCTCAGTGTCCTAGAGGCTGGCTGGTGGCAACCTGACCCTCACAGGCTAAGGTTGGCAAACAGAGGCCGTTCTGTTGAAGCTGCAGCAAAGCTACTGCACCATGTTAAATAAGGGGTAGCTGCACTTGCCACAAGCTGGAGAGAGAACCAGGAGCTTGCTCAGTGTCTTGAGGGCAGGCAAAGCCAGATGTCATGCTGACTTCCTACACGGTCAGTTTTCCTCGCCTCTCCTTAAACCTTGTAAGGCAGATGAACCATAGAGACTGTCTTGGTTTTAACCTGCCATTGTCTTGCGGTTCTTCAAAGACTCAGTCATCCCCTCCTGCCCACAACCAGAAGCTGTGAGACGGTCTCGTTACGAGTTGGCCTTGCCTCCGCACCGGTGGGCAGAGCTCCCTCACCCATTCCTAGCAGCGCAGGGTGCAGCTCCTCACCTGCAGGCCCCGTTCATGCTCCAGCATCAGTTGCTGGTGTTACACCCCTTCCAGGGACCAGACTTACTCAGCTGGAAAGCCACATCTGCTGGCTTTGCACAAGCTTCTCCGTTTGGGTTGTAGAGCCTGTAGCAAGTGTAATCTTGTATGCTGGCAACTGAACGTGCCGGAGGAACAGGTAGCCTGAATCAAAGAACATGAGCGTACCGCACTGCTGTGGGTATATATTGCACTGTTTTACTGCCAGCTCAACTGGTTAAGTACTTTATCCAGACCCTCCTAAGCCCCTGTCATTAGTAGCACAGTGTTCAGTTTGAGCTATACATCTGTTAACACAGTATATCCGGATACTTCCCAGCTTACGTGTCCTAGCACACCGTGCTGCCTCTTGAGCAGACTTTTGGTCATCCTTTGTGCTGTGCAGGCCTCCTGCATACACCATCTGTCGGTCATATTCCAGCTCTCCTGCTGCTGGAGAGGCACATCTGCAGTATTGGGCTGCATTTTGGCGTTGCCTTGTTTTAGTTCATGACAGCACCCTGGCTGAGTAGCAGTAGAGCAAGAGGAAAAGGATGCTCTGTGTGTGTGCAGGAGTATTGCCTCGTCTGCCTTCCCACTACGCCCTGTAGACGGGCTGTGAGCAAACACAAGGGTGTTGCTGAGGGCTCTCTGCATCTGTTTAGGCGCTCCTGGGAGAAAGCGGGAGTCAGAGTTGGGGCTCTGGACCTGACAAATACAGCCGTCTGGACCGGGAGCTGCAGTTAGCAAATTCACACTTCATCGAGGAGCAGCAAGCTCAACAACAGGTAAGGCAGCTGCCACCGTGTGAACTAAATAGCTTTGCTTGCCAAATGGGTGCCAGGGGATGAGGTACAGGCTGCAAGAGTCAAAAAAAAAAATCCAGTCCTTGCGTGGTCTGGATCCAGGAGCCTGACAGCCCTCTCCTTTGCTTGCAGCATATACCTATACCTGCATTTCCTGTACAGCACAGCTTTGGATGCATCTGGCTGCAGAGATTTTAACCCTTGAGGCCTGGGACTTCTGGTCTGTACAGAAGGCAAACAACATGACCTTGAAGAAGCAGCACACAAAGCTTTAATACTACAAGGATTGCTGAAATCCTTGGAAACGTAGAGATGTTGCAAACAGAAGAGAGCCCGTTTCTCTTATGCAACTTCCCCTGGTTAAAAAATGAGCTGATGTTTGCTGTTGTTTGTGTGCATCTTCATCAGAACAGGCTAGGAGCAGGAGCACGTGCCTGCTTCCTTTTCCTGCCTTTGTCAACATGAGATTCGTGAGAAAGCCTCCGCAAGGGCTTTGCAAGAGCCCCTGGTGAGGTGCTTCCCTGCCGCCGGGGGAGTTTTTCTGGAGAAGTGCCCAGGCAGCGTGCAAACCCGCCTGCAGCAGCCCACCCAAATGCAGGCCTTTAAACAGACAGCTTCTTGGAGGCAGTAAGCTCTGCTAAAGCTCCTGACCCTTGTTGTCACCCTGGCTTTCAGACGAGTTTTACCTAGTGACTCTAGGAAGATAAAGATTCAGAAGTAGGTAACTAGGGTAAATCTAATCCTCAGCATGACTGTGCCCTGAAAATGACTTAAAACATCAGCAGACCTATTCCTCCTTTGGCACATTTGGAACCAGACTTGCTATTTTTAGCTGTAGAAGCTGCCACAGCCTTTTGCTTGCATTAACCCTTTGTTAGCTGCAGCATGTCCCAGGTTACATTTCCCAGGCACAGCATCAGCATGGCTCCCTGGTGCCCGCTGCAGGCAGAGGGGCTTGCAGAGGTTTTGATGACCAGCCCCTGCAGCTTTCAAGAGTCATCTTAGCAGTGGGTGCAGCAGGGAAGGGAGGGGGCATGGCTGAGCTGAGGCTGGATTTCCAGGGAAGTCAGGAGACTGCAGCTGGCTGTGCCACAGGGATGCCATGTCGGAGAGGCTTTCCTGTGGCTGTCACTTTCCAGCATTTCTTGGGAACGCAGTCCTCATTCCTGGTGGCTTAGGTCTGTGCCCAGGCCCACGGCTGATTTTGGCTGAGCAGCGAGCATCTGTCCACTGGATCGGCTGGCTCTGACCCAGCTGCAGGAGGCAGCAGACCTCTGATTGTCTGTTTCCCTTCTCTCTGGCCCCAGCTGATTGTGGAGCAGCAAGATGAACAGTTGGAGCTGGTCTCTGGCAGCATCGGGGTGCTGAAGAACATGTCCCAGCGCATTGGCGGGGAGCTGGAGGAGCAAGCAGTGTAAGTGTGAGACATGGCGCCAAAAACCCGGTATGGGGCTGGCTGCCACACAGCTGGGGGTCTTCACACACACGTCTCTGGCCCTGTTAGATCCTTGAATTCACTGGTCCCTCGGGCTCCTAGCCGGCCTTTGATTTTAGGCAGTGGAAGGCATTTCTTACTGCAGCCTGCAAGGTTCCAACCACAGTCTCGTTGGTTTGAAAGCCTGCACCTAGGGCAGGCTTAGCTGCCAGTCTACCTTTCCTTCTCTGTCCCTTTTGCACACTCCCCTTGAGGCACATGATTAGCTCCTTGGCTTCAGCAACCAACAGTAGCAAACAGATGAGGGAGGGAGCTGCTGTGTAATGGGGATACCGGGTGCTTTCCCACTCCGCAGGGTTTTGTGCTGCCCCTCTCGTTAACTGCTTGACCTGGGAGCTCTCAGCACTGCCTTGCTGCTCTGAAACACACAGCACAGAGCTCGTGTCCATATTTAAAGCTAGAAATAACCCTCACCCACGCAAAGGGTTAAAGGGTAGCTCACAAAGTAATTTGCATCCACCATTTGCATATAAATTAGATTTCTTTCTCAGTGCCTGTCCTTTGCAGACAAGTGCGTAAAGTTTTAGTTACACACACTAGCAGCTACCATTTCCAGAGAGACTTGAAGAGTTCATGCCTAAAACCCTTCCTTGCCTGATAGGAGACTAGAGGGCTGTGTCCTTCGTCAAGTGATGTCTCCTTTGATGGAGAGGAGGAACTGCAAACCCGCCTCCTGTACAAAGCCTTGCAGCGTGAGTCTTCTGCTCTCATGGAAGCAGATTAGCGTGGTGTGTCTGGTTCCAGATCATCACGTAACCATCAGTGCTTGCTAGACAGTAGCAGATAACTACTGCAATGAGTTTTTTACAACTCTGTTTTTCCCCACTGAATGAAGGTTTAACAAGTGCCCTAGAACTCCAAATGAAGGAAGCTGTCCTTTTAAAGGTGTTAAGCTTTAAAGTCCCACTGGCTGGAGATGATTGGATTGGTACCTCGATTCTGGACATGCTTGTTTCTCTTCAAATGGATTCTTGGCATTGACAAAGCATGGCTTCAGGAAGGCTTTCAGATTCATTACAGTTGCTGTGTGGAGGAAATAGAGGGGTAACTTCCATGCAGAGCTTGAAAAGCACCTTAAAAGCAATTGCAAATCTCATTCCTGCTTGATACATGACTGGAACAAGATTTTAGCTTCGACTGCAAGCCCTGAACAAGAAAAGAGATTTAAAGCCCAAGCTAGCACCTAGATCTATCTAACCAGTCTACTAATCACAGATTATAAATGAGACTTTCTTCTTAAAAGGGAGGAAAACCCCCGCTTCTCACCTTGCAGGGGTACGTAGAGCTCAGCCATGAGTATGCAGGGTGGACCAGTCCAACAGGAGTCACAAATGACTTCCCACCAAAGCAGAGCTGCTGCTTCAGCAGGGCTTCCTTTTTCCTCTCTTGGGTACTTTCAGGAGACCAGGCCACACTGTGTTTCTCCACGGAGGTGTGATACACTAATTACATCAGTGTTTTGATCAGTGTGTGAGCACGCTGAGAAGTCCCAAAGAGACGTGCCGCTCGCTGACCAGTGCCGTGTTTCTCTGTCCCCAGGATGCTGGATGACTTCTCCCACGAGCTAGACAGCACTCAGTCGCGGCTTGATAACGTCATGAAGAAGCTCGCCAAAGTGTCTCACATGACGAGTGGTAGGTCCTGGGAAGCAGGATCCCGTCCTGAAAAGGGAAGAGACAAGCCTTTGGACTTTAGGGCTGGGACACTGCTTGCTTCCACCCACTGACAGCCAGCCCAGACGCGAGCAGAGGGGAGGCAGCAGCTCTCGGTGCTTGAGAGAGGGGGAAGACTTCCAAGCCCTGCAGCTGCTCCTGCCCGGACACCGCTCTGCAGCCTGTCCTCTGTCTTTGTTTTATTTACAGATGCCTTTCTATTTATGCTGTTACTGCCGTGGTGGGAAAATCCCCCTCTAGGTGGTAGGAGGGGAAGCTCTGCAGCCTCCTGCTTTGCTGCAGTTTCCTGGACTGCATGCAGAGCAAAAGCTTTCAAGGTGCCATAAAACACTCGCCACTGTGTGTGGCTTTCCCTCGCACCAAATGCTTGCCTGTGGCAAGCCCCTTCCCAAATCCCACCTGCCCTTGGGCTGCTGGCGCCTGTTGTCAGATATCTCTCAGCTGGCGGAGGAAAGAGGCGATTTCTGCGCCCAGGGGGAGGCTGAGCCCATGAGAAAAGTCCTTATAAGGCTGTGCCTGATGCTGGTGGGCTGGCGGGGTGCCGCAGGCAGAGCAAACAGGAAGCCCGGCGTGCCTGCCGGGAAATCCCCCCACCGACTTGCCTCTCCGAACGCTGGCAATGTGCCCACCAGTTGCCTCCTCCTTTACCCCTCTCCCGTGGGTGCTTGCGTAGCTTGCAAAGGCAGCAACGAGTCAGAAGAATTGTCCCTGCTCTGCAGGGTTAGACTGGCTAGGGGATTTATGGGGTTGTGGAATTACAGCCCTGGAGAGACCCTTTGGAGCGCTGACAGTGCACTTCAGGTCACCAGTAGCCCAGTAGCAGCACGACTGCTGGCAAACCTTGCCTGTTGCCCCCTTTCTCTGGGAAAAAGGCTTCAGTTGTTGCAGAGTGCTTCTGAAAGTTGTGACAGAGCATTCCTGCTATCCCTGGCATCACCCGTGCTGGGGCTTTTCCTGGGGCTAGCTGCTGTGCTCAGAGTTGGGTGTAAGCAGCCCTGTCCTCGCTGCTGTACCATCATCTCGCAAGGGCTCTCTGCCATCGCAGACGTGGCCACGGACAGAAAGCAGCTCTGAGAGGTGATGCAGCATTGAGCTTCTGCAGAGCATGCATGGGGCCAGCGAGGTGTAAAGACATCCAGGGGAAACCTCATTCCTGGCACTCTCCTAAGGGGAGCTGCCACAAGCTGGCAGAGCTTCTTTGGGCAGCTTTCACCAGACCCCTTCTTGTTCCTCTACCAAACAGGTTACTCCATGAACGAGCAGCTACACAGAGCAGCTGTCTGCTTGTTCCTCCTGATTGCTTTTGAACCAGCTTATCAAATCTGTTTGAACGTGGTCAGGGAGAAGCCTCAAAATTCCCATGCATGTATCCCAGAGGTGAAATGCTGTCACCTTGTGGGCTGCAGTGGGGCGTGCTGTAAAAGGAGCTGCTGCTTTGGCTTTTTATGGCTTCTTTAAGCTTAAATTGGACTCCCAGCAGTACAGTGAAGAAAGGCTTTTCCCTGATTTTCCTTCCCTGTTAAAGCAGGAAGACTGACGCTTCATTTTCCTTCCAGATCGACGGCAGTGGTGTGCAATTATCGTCCTCTTCGTCATCTTGCTGGTGGTGCTCATCCTGTTTTTCGTCCTGTGATGGACTGAACTTCCTTGGACTGCTCCTCCCCACCCCCTCACCCCCTTAACATGGGGAAATGAAACTCTCACCGTTTCCGTCCGCCCACAGAGATCCCCAGCAAGAAAACCCGCACCCAGCTCTCATCGTTCTCCTCTGAGGACCATGGCTCGCCTCTGCCGGCGTCTCACCTGGCCCTGGGGAGAGGGGGTGGAGGACTGGAGCTGCCTCCTCCCCCAGTGCGGTGTGACCTGGACCTGGGCTCCAGGTCTGAGCCTTGGCAGCTGGAGGGGGACTTGACCCCTACGCTTCCACCCTGTGCAGGTAGGAGCTGGTTGCAGCAGTCCCAAGTTGCCTGCAGTCAGATATGGACACAGAGCAGCGAGCCCTGGGGAGGACGGGACGAGGGGGAGGAATTAATTAATTCACTGAGCATTACAAACCACATTGCGAGCTCGCGGGTGCTCGCCAGCCGAAAGCATTACTGGGAGGAGCGGTGGCTTGAAACCCCACGCAGCCATGGCGAGGGAGGGGAGCCCCGGCCGAATTCCCCCGCCCCACGCTGCCTTCCTCCCGCCTCCGTGCCGCCAACTTACCGCCAAGATACCGCGGTGACTGCAGCAGAGCGATCACATCACTGCCCCTTGGCAGCAGCTGACAGGCGGGTGAGCCATAGGGTCACCGTTGCATCCCACCAGCTGGGCACAATTAGGAACCCCAGAGCTTTAAATGTGGGTTGGTGCACACTGCAAGCTGGCAAACAACCCTTAGCCAGAGTGAGTTTCTGAAAGCTTTTCGAACTGCCTCCTTCGTTATACAAGCCTCTAAAGCTCATTGACTGATGCTTTCTTTGCCCTTGTATAACTGAGTAACTGCTTCTGTTTAACAGCTGTTTCCCTTTGGCAAGTGATTTGTTAACTCTAAAATAACTTATTTTTTTTAAGGAAGAAAAAAAACCTTAGATTTTTTTGATGACCGTTTGAGCCACGTTCTCTCTGCGGGTGCGTAACACGCATTATCAGAGGAACGGGGCTCAATTATGTATTTTAAGTGCATATGAACTTGTAAATAGGATGTCTTACTTTTTCCCAAGCGCTATTTTTCTGACACCTCCGTTTTAAGCAACCGAAAGGCAGGAGATTTGAAGCGAGGTCCCATTTCTGTATTACTGCCCAGTCTTTTTGTTACCTTTGAGTTGTTTGTCACTCGAGTTGTCTCAGCAGTGTTGGATAGCCTAGTTGTCTCCCTCATACAGTGAATTTGGAGTTAGCCAGGTGGTCCATACCAAAATGTGGTGAAAAAAGCTCACCCTGGGGAGAAATGCAGATGGGGGTTTTGTGCTGCAAACACCGATTGCAGGATGTGGAGTGACTCCAGGAAAACAAAAACAATTTCTTACTAAAGTCTGCGCCCGTATTTAAGTTGCAAACACCAAAAGACGTGGGACAGACTAGCTTACTCCCATCTGGGTCTCAGATGGGGCTGGGGGAGGAAGTTAATTGGTGCTGACGCTAAGACTTCTGCTGAAATTGCAAATCGCCCCCAAAAATCATCCTCCCCAAGCTTACCACCAGACGCCTTTACTTCCGGGATGCTTAGCCCGGACTGAACACTCCTCCCCACTGAGTTTGTGGCTCCCTTCAAGCAGCTGCGTGACCCTCCCTGCTCCCCCCGGCAGGCGCCAAGCGCTGACAGCCGGCAGCACCGTGCCTTCCGCAGCCGGGCACCGGCCGAGTGCGAGACCCGGCTGCCCTGCCGTGCCTGGCTGGGTGCTCTCCTCATTCATGCACACGTGCCCTTCGCGCCAGCCCTCACCGATTATTTCAGCAGTTGCTCTTTATCCTTGCAGACCACCTTGTTTCTTTTGGTTACGCTGCAGGAAATAGGCGGTGTCTCCTTTCCAGGGCTGGCTGTCGCAGTGTCTGCGTGGCTCCTTGGGCTTAATACCTCTCCAAGAGCAGGTTCCTGGGAGCGCGAGTCCAGCCAGGCAGCGGGGCTCACCGTTGGCTGGTATTTGAACCCCTCCGATCCCCACATTATTTTCAGTGTGGTGGTGCATCCTCTGTGTGAGACCGCTCCCTCGTTAGTCTGGTGTACTGCTGGAGGGTGGCCCAGCTGCTGGCATCGCCGCAAGCCACCAAACTGTCTTCGGTCCCTTTTCCCATGTATATTTGGTTTTTCTGTTCTTGGTGGTGCCCCTCCCTTTAACACTAAATAAATGCATTGCTGCTGCCCAGCGTGGTGCAGCAGAGATTACCGGTTCTCGCAGTGACCCTTGCTCGGGGACAAGCAGGGGAGGGGGGGGTCTCCTGGCACCAGTAGCAGGAAAAGCTCCCACCAGCATCTGCCGGGCATTGCCCTGCTGGCTTTTAAGGCATAAGCGGCAGCTGCAGTTTCTGGGGTCGCCTCTGTGCCGCAAGTGGCTGCTGCCCAGATGTGGGGGATGCTGTGGGCAGCTGCTGCCCAGACGTGGGGGCACCACCACGCAGAGGGCAGGCGTTACCGCTGCGCCGGATGGCAGGGGCAGGAAGGGCGGCCGGCGGGAGGGAGCCGCATTCCCCACCCCGTGCAGGGGCCTCCTCCGCTTGCCGGCCAAGGCTGATCCCTGCTCAGCCACCCCGGCGCCACGCCATAAGTTTCCCCTTCCGTGACCGGAAAAAAAAGAAAACCCCAAAACCAGCAGCGGGAGCACAGACCCCTCTGTAATTAGGGATGGATACTTGCAGGCGCGTTCCCAGCGCTGTCCCCAGCAGTGCTCGCAGGAAGAGGAGAGCAGCCCCGTCGTCCCATGCTCACCCCCAGCCCACCGTGCCACTCACCAGAGCAGAGAAGGGGGGATGTTAAGAAGCACTGTGGGCAGCTGAGCCCCCCAGCTGCCTGCCCAGGGGCCCCCAGCACCACAGCACGGGCAGGAGGCGGGTGTTGGAGTGAGTGGGCCGTGGGAAACCAGGCAGCAAAGGCCCTGAGCCCATCCAGAGACCTCCCCCAAAACACAGGCTGCTGCCGGGGGTGGCAATGGGGAGACGTGCGTTCCGTGCCCCAGACAAGCCACCCACCACCGTTGCACTGGCCCTGGGAGGAGGGGCTGAGCCCCACGTGAAGGCACCCACATGCTCCCCAGCACCCAGATCCATCCACAGCTCCAGCACCCACCAGTGACCCCAAGGACCCAGGGCTGGGGCAAGTCCCGTCCCCGTGGCCAGCCCACACCAGCAATCACCCCAGCCCCTCCGTACCACTCACAAGCCACGGGCACTGTGTTTCGTTATTACTTTTTTTTTTTTTTTTTCTCCCAGTTTGTAATAATTTAAAAGAAACCCACCAGCCTGCAGGCGCAGGTTCCCAGCGCTGGCAGGGAACTCCACGGCTCCTGGGGATGCGGAGATGGGGCGTCCCCACACTGGCCGCCCCAGTGCCCAGCGAGCTGAGCACACCCTGTGGCAGGGCTGTCCCCTGTCCCCACACTTGGGGCAGCTCCTGGAGATGCCGGATGCTGTCTGGGGGGGTCCTTGCTCCCACTCTGCCTCCCAGGAGGCCGGGAAACCTGCCTGCCCCCACCGCAGCAGGGAGCCAAATATTGCACTGGAGCAGGGTGCAGCTCAGTCCACACCACACCGTCCTGCAACATCCCGGGACGGCAGCGGGACATCGTCCTCCTCCTGCCAGGCTTCCCGGCACTACCGGGGCGCCGGACGGTGCCTGAGCACACGGAGGGACAGGGTGTCCGCCCGGAGCAGCAGCTCGCGGATGCGGGCCAGCCCCAGCCCCGAAACAGCTGCTCCGTTGACCTGCAGGATCTCGTCCCCCACGCCCAGGAGCCCCGCGTACAGCTTGGCCGTGCCGGCATCCACCATCTCCTGCACGTAGATGCCTGTGGAGAGGGACGGGGGTAGGTGAGCCCCCTCATCTCACCCTGCACCCCATGGCCAGGGCTGTGCCCCTGGGGCTGCGCACTGGGCCCATGCAGAGAGCCTCCGCGGAGGGGCCATACCGTGCTCCCCGTGAGGTTTGTGATGCTTTGGGATGACCCCAGCGTACCTGTGTCAGGCCGGCCGTGCCCAGAGGTGACACAAAACCCAAAGGCGCCATGGGGGGGCCGCTGCAGCTCCAGTTGGCTGGTGCCATCGGGGAAGACCTCCACCACGCGCCCCACTGCACGCAGCCGGTCAGGTGCCCCGATGTCCTCCACGCTCAGGGAGCGCCGCGGCCCCGAGCCCCCCTTCCTGCGGGGAGAGGGGAGACCCAGTGAGCGGGGACCCTGGAGAGCCACCGTGGACTGGGTGATGGGGTTTCCAGCCGTGGCCAAACACTCCAAAACAGCCTTCCTGGGCACGGCAGGTAGGTGCCGGGCCCTGTCTTACCCGTCAGCCGCGGTCTGGGGCAGGAGGTAGGCACTGGCGCGGCGTCCCTTGCCCAGGAGGGGGTGCAGGCTCTGGACAGAGGCGGCTTTTTGGGGCTGGCAGAAGGGTGACACCTGGGGAAAAGCGTCCAGCTGAGATGGGGATGACCGTGAACACTGTGCAGCACCACAGCCCTTCATTCACCAACATGCCGGGGGAGCAGGGGGCATGGGGACATCCCCCACCCCCCGTTTCCCTGCCGGAGCCTTCCCCAAACCACTGCTGAGGAGGGATAAGCCCTCGCTCCAGGCCAGGATGCCCACCTGGGGAGCGGGGTTTCTCGGGGAGGCACCTCGCTGCTCAGCTGGCTGGGACACACGAGCCATGACCCCAAACGAAATTACCCCATCTCCTCTGCCAAAATCTGTTCTTTCACTTTCCTTACTCCCTCCCTTCTTCCTTCCGCTCTCATTTGGCTCCAGGCTTTTCAAACCCGGCAGGTTTGGGATGGAACATGCCCCCCCACTCCACTCCAGACCATACAGTGATGCTCAGGACCGCTTCACCCCAGCCCAGCACCCCTCTTTTTCTGCAGGACCCCCTCCCCATTCCCACTGGGGGTACATTTTGGCTCACCAGCCGCAGGGACTGCAGGGAGGGAGACTTCTTCATGCCAGGGCCGTCCGGGGGGGTGCCGCCGGGGGCCGGGAGCTGCTCCATGCTGTAGCAGCGGAAGCGGCCTAGGCGCTGCTTGGTGCTCTGGCTCAGGCTGCACAGGAGCTTCTTCAGCCCCGACGCCGAAGCGCTGCTGCCCTTGCGGCTCGCCGGCCGCCCCGGCTCCCTGGGTGGAGAGGGATGACGGTCAGGCACCACGCGCCTGGCAGGGAGCGTGACTGGCTCGGGGCTGGGGGTGCATCTTGCACCCGCCTTCGCAGCCTGGAGAGCTGCAGCGTGGTGAGATCGGGGTGCACAGTGAGATTGGGGTACAGCCACCTCCCTGCAGCAGCAACCCGGCGCACGCAAGGGATGGCTTCACCAACCAAAGACCCAAAGGACTCCCTGCCCGTTTCGCCCATAATTTCAGGGGTTTAAGACCCTTCAGACCTCCCCTGCTCTCTGCCTGAAGGGATCACATCCTGCCTCCAAAGTCTCCTGCCAGGCTGAGACCCGCTGCGCCTGGGTGCAGGTCCAGCGGGTTTGTGTTTGGCGAGCCCCAAGGCAGCCCCCGTGTAGCAGCTGATTGTCCCCAAAAGGGAAGATCTGGTGCTGAGCGAAACCCCCCCAAGGCTGCCCGCTGCTGCGTTGCTGCAACACCCTGTGCAGAACCAGGTGCAGGGTGAAACGCAGCTCCCCTAAACCCACTGGGACACACACGCATGGAAAAGTGTCACCCCTGGAATGAGGTTTCCAGTGCCAAAAGGCACCAGGAAGCCTTGGGGGGCTCAGCTTGGCAGTGTCCCGCTGTGCCAAGGGATGCTGCGGGACGCAGCACCCGCCGTGTGGCACAGGATGCCAGCGGCCCCTCGCTCTCACTCACCCACGTGCCGCGCTCCCGGCCGAGTGCTGCTGCTGCTGCGGTCCAGGCGTTCCGGCAGCTTCCTCGAGGGGACGGGCAGCCTCCTGGGACGCAGGGATGATGGGACTGGTGACAGGCTGTGACGGTGGCCCTGCAACCACAGCAAGACAATCGCATCCCCGCCTCGCTGGGGACCCCCCAGGTACCCCCGTTGCACAGGTCTCTTACCTCCGCCCATCCCCGAAGGGTCCTGCCCACGGGTGTTGTTGCAGTTGTTGGTGGACAAGGCACGGAGGGGGCTCCCCGGGAGCCACCTGGGGCTGCAGGGACCCTGCCGCTCCCCCGGCCTCGTCTTGCCCCCGGGTTGGGAGGGCTCAGTGCTCCCAGCATCGGGCTCCAGACCCTGGGCTCCTTGGCTCGACGCCCGGCGGCTGCCGCTGGAGAAGAGGGCTTTCCTGCAAGGCACCTGGGAGCAGGCCTTTTTGGTGGGAGGGGGAGCGGGGAGGTGGGTGCTCAGCATGGGGGTGCCAGCCCCTGGCTGCGAGGTGGGGTCCAGGGGCTCACTGGGCTGCTGTGGGGTACGAGCGGTGTTTCCCACCCCCTTACTTCCCCTTGGATGCTGGTGGGGGTCTCCGTCCTCCCGGCTGCCGGCTCTTGCTGCTGGCGTGGGGCAAACAGCCCCTGGCCGGCTTGTGGCACCACCCGAGCCCCCGTCCCCTGCGCAGCGATCGCTGCCGGCGGTCCACGTCCCCTTCCCGGCCCTTTCCTCTGGCTGCGGGGTGGCACGCGGGGTGGCATGCGGGGCCCTGTGCCCGCGAGCCCGGGTGTCCCGGTGCCCCCATGGGTGGGGGCTGCGGGGTCCTGCCTCCTCGCTGTCCGTCCGGCAGCCGTCAGAGGTGTCAGTGCTCTCCAGGGCCGAGTCCACCTCGTCGATGTAGGTGATATCCCCGATGTACGTCTCCTTGATCTTCTCGGTGTGGATGCGCTGCCGGGAGGGGAGGATCCACAGCGGGGACCCCCGGGGGCCCAGAGCCCTGGGTTTGGGGTCTGGCTGGGCAGCACTCAGCCCCCCTCTATCCCCTGGGGTGCTTCCTTGTGCTGCAGGGCTACTTTCGGCCACCTTGGTGGCCACCGGTGTGTCCGTGCCGCGACCAGCGGTGGCACCGAGGAAGGAGCCGCAGGCACTGCACTTGCCCCCGGCCACGAGGTCGCTGCTCCGGGCTTTGGGCTGGCCGGCCCTGTCCCCCGGCTGCGGCGAGGAGAGCGCTGAGCCCAGCGCCCGTCGGTGCCGCAGCTGCAGCCGCTCCAGGTACCGCACCTCGGCGTCGCGGGCCGATTCGTCCTCGAAGCGGACGCGGGATGGGGAAGGTCCCCGCGGCCGCCGCGGCCGCCCGCAGCTCGATTCCCCGCTCGATGAGTCGCTCAGGCTCCCGCCGTCCCGCAGGGCGACGCTGGGCCTCCCGCTGGGCTCCCTGGCGCGGGGACAGACAGACGGACATGGACCAGCTGCAGGGCTCCCTCAGGAAAGCCAGGCAGGAGGGGGAAAACCCAGCACAGAAGATGTGGGACGGGGCAGGAGGAAAGCCCACCCGATGCCCCGCCGCAGCGCATGCCCTGCTCCCCTCCAGCCCCCTGAAGCTGCGACGGTGAGAGGCTGCCGCCCAACCTCCGCCACCTTGCCCTCGCCCTGAGGCGCGTGGTTAATCAGTCCGGGAACACCGGATCGCACGTGACCCGGCACGCGTGGAGAGCCGCCGCTTCGGTACGGCACCGGGCCTCCTCCCCGGCAGCTGGGAAACGCAACCCCCGCCAGCCGGGAACGCGCCGTCAGTGCCTCCACGTGATCATAAAACACAATTAAACCCTCCCAAATATTAAGTTGCAAAAACCTCACGCGTGCCCAGGCAGGGGGATGCTCCGGCGAGCAGGGGGATGCTCACACAGGGTACAAGGCTGCACACAGCAGGTCAGAGCCCAGCCCTGCACACGCGTGTGCGTGCTCTGCACATGTGCCTACATGTGTGTGCGAGCTCTGCACACATGCCAAATCCACACACACACACACACCCCCCCCACCCGGCGAGCACAATGGTGGCTCTGGGGGAGAAGCAGGATGCGGCCCGCGGGGCTGGCACTGACCTGGGGTGCGGGACGGCGGCGGGGAGGAGGAGGATGTCGTGGCTGGCGCGCAGGGGGTTCGTGCGAGCCTTCATGCGGGCGCGCTGCAGCAGCTGCTTGGCCTGCTCGTGCCGCGGGCTCAGCTCGAGCTCCTGCCCGGGGACAAAGGCCCTGCGGCCCCGCAGCGGGGAGGGGGATTAGGAAAAAATAACAGGGATTAGACGCGGTTTAACAGTGACGACGAGGCTGCTCTGCCCAGAGAAACCGGGGCTCGGCCTCCATTCACAGACAAGCTGGCTGCCACGCCGGGGACCCAGGCGGGAGCCCCCATAGCCGCCCGGTGCCAGGCGGGGGGGGGGGTTGCACCCCACACCAGTGATGTTTTGGGGGGAAGGCTCAGCACCCTTCCACCTTAGGCGTCAGCTCAGCTGAGGCAGCGCTCCGCACCATGGGCATCCCGGAGGCGGATGGGGAAACTGAGGCAGGCCCTGCCTTTGATCCCTGCTGCTGTACATCCCGCAGCGCTGTGAACACAGGTAGGTTTGGGATGACCCCCCTGCCTCCCCTTGCTCGCAGGGGGTCTTGCCCAGCTCCCCTCCGGCTGTGGGGTGGGGAGTCCATCGGCTACGGAAGGACAGAGCCCTGCTCTGGTGCTGCCTTCCCGGTTGGCCATGGCCCTAATCCCTCTGATTATTTTAATCAGCTCAGGCAGTCACTTCGGGGAGCCTGGCCTTAACCTTTTCGCGGCAGGAGGGCGGGTGCGTGGTGACCCATGGGTGGTCCAGGCTTCCCCCCAGGTTTTGGTTGCCCCCGCTCACAGGGAGAGCGGCATCCCTGGCTCTGCCTCACACCCAGCCACTGCTGATCGACCCCAGCCACGGGAGCAGAGCAGAACCAGTAACCCCAACACAGGGGGGGTCTTCCCCACTCACTTGCTTCCCCCACGCAGCCCCCGAGCCCCTGGCCCTGTTCCCCAGCCAGCCCACTGCCGCCCAGCTCACCCACCTGGCCCACCTCCGTATTTTTAGTCCGTACCTCTAAGGTTTACCATTAGTCCAACAAGATTACACGCGCCTGCCACCTCGATCCTCTTAAACACCTGGAGCAAATTTCTGTCCTGTCTTCTCCCCTTCCTGCCTGGAGGGGATCCCCCTGCCCAAAAACCACGCGAACACCCGGCTTGGCCTGACCCTCCTGCCCCGAAACATCACCAGAGCCTGTCCTCATGCACCCATCGACTGCCGCCCTGGAGGGCTGCCCCCGCAGCCCTGCTTTGGGGGGGTGCATTTAAAATACCGGGGAGGGGGGAAAAAGGGAAACGTCTGTCTGTGCCACGCTGGGACTGACCCACCTGGAGCCCTCAGCATCCTGCAGCGAGACCCCCGAGTCCCAGTCCCCATCGCTCGCCGGCACCTCTGAAACACAAGACAGACCTTAAAGACATCAGCCCGGCCGGACTGCAGCCCCCACCCTGGCCCCCCTCGTTAGCACCCCCATACCCCCAGCCCCACGGCTCAGCCCATCCCAACCAACACCCTTTTTGGGGTTACCCCAGCTGCTCATCTCTGGTGAAGCCCCAGAGGAGCGGGATGTGGGTAACAGCACCGGTGTGGGGTGCACCCGTGGGGATGGGGACCGCGGGTTCGTTAGCACAGACACTTTCAAAAGAGAAATTAATTCCCTTTTTTGGTGGCAGCTTGCAGAGCGAAGGTGACGCCTGCACACCTCGAGCATCCCAAAAAGTAGGTTTCTTGCCCTTGCTTCTAGCAGTGAAATTCCTCACTGGGATGCTGGAGGGGATGGAGGACATGACCACATACCTCCCTTTACCCCAAAATCTTTCTTTCCCGCTCCCCTTGGCTCTAGAGAAACAGCCGCCGCCTGCTCGAAATACGCACCGGGCGCGGCCAGGCCCAGCACCTCCTGCAGCAGCCGCCGGTTCCTCTCCACCCGCTCGGCCAGCGAGAGCCTCTCCCAGCCCACCGTCACGGCAGGGGACGCAGAGGGACTCCCAGGGTCCTGTGGTGGGGTTCGTGCCCCTTCTTCCATGGGGGTTGTCCCATGGCGGGAGGCAGAGCCCCAGGACCCGCTGCCCGCATTCCGGGGAAGCTCGGTGCCTCCCGGCACATCTCCCCTGGGTGCCGGCACCCGCCAGAGCCCTGGGATGCCGGTGCGGGGTGCTGGGGGGCCGCTGGCCGCGGGGTCCCCACCGTCCAGCAGTCCGTCCGTCAGGTAGGTGCGGAGCTGAGCCCGCGGCTCCACCGTCACCGCGTCCGCCCCCGGCTTCCCCCGCCGAGGCCGGGGCTTCTTGGGCAAGGGGCACTCGGGGGCGGCTGTGGGGGTCCCTGTCCGGCCAGCCCCCCGCTTCTCCTTCAGCGCCTTCACCTTGCTCTCCAGGATGGCATGGGGGCTGCAGGCAGCCTCGCGGTGCTCTGGTGGGACAGGGGCTTGGCCGTGCTGCTTGGGGGGCTGCGGCACCCGCCGCGTCTCAGGTGGAGAGCCCCCTTCCATGCGCCCTGCGGGGAGAAAACCCATGGGAGGGTGGGTGAGCCCCTGCGCTGCCCTCACCCTCCTCCTCCCCAGCACCCACCTCGGCACCTCCCGCAAAAGCAGCATCGCTCCTGCCTGCCCCGAGGTGCGGGGTGGGGGGCATGCGATGCCACTACGGTGCACAGCCCTATAGGGAAGGGGACAAGGACGTGGTGCAGCACGAGGCCACCCACCCACGGCACTGACCCCGTGCCAGCACCGCTCTGGAGCGGGGCAGCGGTGGTTCCCCAAAGCGGATGCCTGCCTGTGCTGTTTTGGGCACCCTGGGGCACCCAAGCAGGATGCCCTGGAGGGAACTGGCACTTTCTGAGCCCAAATCAGGGGCCCAAAACCCCCAGAGCAGACATCGCACACGGATGCGACTCACCGAAGGTGCCACCAGGCAGACACCAGCCCCCTGCTCCACCCCGGCCCCCTGGGGTCACTCGTGTCACCCGTCCTGCGCTGGCCTTGTGCTCCCGGTGACACCCAGATGCCGCTGCCCCCCTGCACCACGCTGGGACCATCCCATCCCCGCTGGTACCCCCCGAGGAGCCTCCCCGACGGCCGAGGCTGCAGGAGCATCCCCGGGGCACCCACCCGGGCCCCAGCACCCCCCCAGGGGACGGCAGCCCCTCGCCTGCCCGGGGCAGAGCGGCAGCAGGATGGGGCGCGGGCGGGAGGCGAGGGCTGTCCTTACCCCCGGAGCAGCATCAGGAGAGGGCTGGGAAGAAGGAGAAGAAAGCGGAAGAAGGGAAGGAAGCAGGGAAGGGAAAAAAAAAATTAAAAAAAAAAAAAAAAGACAAACCAGCAAATCCCAGCCCCTTCAGCCAAGCCTGAGCTCAGCCGCTTGGCTGGGCTGTGGGGCCATGGCCAGCCCTGCCTCCCGCCCGGGCCTCCTCCTCCTCCTCCTCCGCACACTCCCCACGCCGGGGCACCCAGCCAAGTCCCGCGCTAGCCCCGAAGCCAAACCTCTCGCCTCCGCCACGGCTGGCGAGTGGCCCCAAAGGGCGACGCCACTCGAGGGGAACCCAACAGCCTGGGAGGGGACGGAGGGGAGCGTGGCCGCCTTGGCCGGCTCTCAGGAATGTCCTTTGTCTGGGCTGAGGGTTGGGGAGGCGAGCGGGGAGCGAAGCCAGCCCACCTCCCTGGGCCCGCCGAGGGGGTCACCTCACCCCGGGCCGCTGGGTGCCCCGGGGGTCTGCCCCGCTCCAGCGGCTGGGGCCGTGGGAGGGCAAAACGGATGCAGAGGGGGGTCCCGCCGGGGTGGGGGTGTTTTCTCCGGCTTCAGGCACCCTCCTGCAAGCATCGCACGCCTGCAGATGTGCTAAATTTTCCTGCTTTCCCAGAGGCTAAATCCTGCCTGGACCCCACGGCAAGCCGAGGCCAACGGCTCCAGGCCAAGCATCTTCAGGCGGAAGGATGGTGGGAGCCAATCCACGTCTCATCATCCCCAAAAACAGCGTGGAACATGCACCCCGCAGAGCTACCCACACTGAACCCCCAGCCCCTACTCTCCTCCCATGAGCCCCGACAAAACTCATCACGCAGGAGGAGGGTCCCACTCACCTGCAGGCACTGGGGCCACTGTCCCCGGGGGGCAGGATGGGCGCTGCAGGGGCCATGGGCGTCCCGGCTCCGTTCCGGCTGCTGCTTTAAGCTGCAGCTTTTGATATTCGTGATTGGTTTCATAATCCCGCTCAAAAGGAAATCACCAGGATTATGAAATTGTTTTAATCCTCCCGGCTCCAGCCGCACTGGCCCCTGCCAGCATGAGCAGCAAGAAGTCACTTTTATCTTCTTAAAACATCCCCCAGCAGCCCAGCGGCCCTGGGGCCCCCCACCACAGCTAAAACCGAGCCCCTGTGGGGAAGGAAGCCCTTGGGCAGACTCCATGCTCCACGGGGGACAGACCGAACATCTTCCCCCTGGCTGCTCCCAGGCCGGAGGGAACCACTGGCAGGTTTGGGTGGAAGAGCCCAGGGCAGAGAGAGCGTCCTCGCCCCGTACCCCAGCCCTGAGGTCTGACGTCCCCCACGATGCCAAGACCCATCCTTACCTCTGTGCCATCCCGCCTGCTCTGCCCTGGGAAAATGCGCCCAGGAGATGTCGTCCCAGTTACGCTGGGGACAAACCACCTGGAGAGGTGCCAGAGCAAGGGCAGCAGGGCTCCTGCCAGCAGCCGGGCAGGGAGCACCCGGGGCGCGGGTATTAAACCTCCGGGAAGCGGCTGGCATGAGCAGCAACAGGCTTAGAGTAATTTCAAGGCGCCGGGCTCTCTTCTGGAGGGCAGATTGATTGCATGAGACGATGAAGGGATTAAAGAGAGCAAAATGAAAGCACAGACCCCAGACAACCCAGGGTTGGGCTGCTCAGCCTCTGGTCACCCACCGTGCAGGCAAGACGGCACCTTGGACCCGAGACGAGCTGGAGAGAGGCAACCAAAGGCTCCCAGAAGGACCAGGAGCTTTGAGCCGGTGCAGCACAGTCTGTGCACAAGGTTTCCTCCAGCATCGCCCTCTGTGTGATGGGTTTGAGGCCTTCCCGTGAACCCCTCCTGCCCACCTCCAACCCTTTCCCAAACATCTCCCTCCTCCAAGCACCTCCATCACCTCCCGGGACACGGGCGGCCCCCAGCGACAGCCCACAGCTCCCAAGGGTGCAAAGGCAGCGGTGTTTTACGGACCAGTGGAAGCAAATGCTTCGCAGCTGGGTGCAGCAGCAGGGGTGGGATGTGGGAAGAAAGACACGCAGACCGGGGACAAAAGAGCCATCAGATCATTGGAAAACAAAGAGCTTGTAATAATCAAAAAAGGACAGATTTTGTAACCAATCACTTTTTCCTTTGAAAAACACAATCACAGTAACTTTGCTTTATACAACCACCTAGAAACTATGAAACAGTATCACATTGTGCATTTTTTTTTTTAAAACCTACTTATCAAGAAGGGTATTCCACACCTTAAAAATTATATCCATTTGGGGAGGAAAGAGGAGACAGCTAATAGCGCAGTCACAGATACATCATGAGTCCAAGCAAGCGGCAATTCTTTGTCCTCACCTTTTCCACTGAGCCAAAAAAGAAAGAGTGGAGAAGGGGATAGCAAAAGAGAAAGGAGGAGAAAAGAAAGCAAGCACCCACAGAGGACTAATCACACTCCATAATTACTTTTGACATCTACAGGGCTTCATAGAAAGATCATTTAGACCAACACAGCGGGGAGGGGAGAGGAAGGCGGCAGCGGGGGGAAACTTCAGCATTTCCACCCCGGGCTCCTTCCAAACACTGATCCTTCGCCAGGACCTACGGGACAGGGAGGTCGTCACAAGTTCTACCAGGCTGCCCAATTTCTCCTCTGGAGCAAAGAGTTTGCAATTTGATTTCTAGAGCTTGAGGGACTGTCAGGCCATGGGGCATCTTCCCCGGCAGGGTCGGTGCCTTTCGCCCATCACCTCACGGCTGTGCCGGGGCCAGAGAAGCCTCTGACTCCCACCGAGAACAGGGCTGGGGCATCAGCATCCGCGTGCACCCAATGTTACCATCCCTTTCCTCTCCTCCCCCTGCAAAATCTGCATTTCTCTTGCAGCCAGGGTGCCACAGCAGGCACTGAAGGTCCCGAGGGATGCCCACACACCAGTTTGACCCCACAGCGGTGGCAGGTCGACAGCTCATCCCAAGGTGCGGTATTTGGGACGGCATCACATAAGGGAGGCAAGGTTTGATGAGGTGACAGCCACCAAGCCCAACTGTGACTGCTGAAGAGGTACTGTAAGGATTTTACACTCTTCCCCCAGGAGCCCCAGCCTCTCTTTTCCAAGGAGATAAAACAATCAGATCGCCTTCTGGAATAAAAATGTAAATTAAAAAAAAAAAGTGCTTAAGGCAGATCATGAGGAGGGAGGACATGGAGCCTGGGATGCAGCATGTGAGTGAGCTCACAAGCAAAATAGCTTTTGTGTTCCCAATGGGAGCCAAGCTGTGCCCTGGGACTGGGACATAGCTTGGCTCCCACTCCAGCACGCCAGCCCAACTTTGGGGCTACAAACCTCCCGAAAGGTTGGGGTGCACAGCAGAGTGACGGCAAGCAGCATGACCAGGATAAGGCCAAATTCACTTAGCTGTTCAGAATGCAGGCAAAGCTCAACAGCGTCACACTGTCTCCCTTGCCCCTTGGAAGATCGGCAGTAAAATCCCCAGGGATTGTTATCTCCTGAACCAGGACTGTGCTTTCCCTCCCACATGGCTGCGGTGGCTGAGCGTCGGCGAGGAAGCAGAACAAGAAGTTACAGGGGAAGTAAGAGCGGCAGGATCCAACTCTGCTCCACAAGAGATTTTTTTCCTGCTGAATTTCCTGCTGAAGGCTGCTGCCGGTCGTCCCCCTGCACCCTGCGTATCCTTGGCCTTGGACAAATGGCAAAGACACCGACAGAAGAAGAAGGGCCGGGAGCAGAGCAGGGAAAGGCATCGGACGAGCAACAGCTGACTTTGGGAACGCGCCTGGATTTGAGAGGTAGGAGCTTATCTGATACACACAGGCCACAGCCATGGGCACTGCAAACGCGTTTCTTTTAAAACGGGGTGGGACAGCATCAGTTCCCATCGATGGAGCAGCTCCCACTCCTGCCTGCCGAGTCCACATAGCCCAAACCTGCCCCACCGCTCCTTCAGAAGCGCGCACCCACGGCACACGGCATTGCCTTCCCCAGGCGGGGGCCCTGGCGTTACCAGTGACGCAGTCCCAGAGCCATGCAGGGAACTCCAGCGAGCAAACAAACTCCAGATGCCTCAAATCCTAACCCCCTGCAACCCAAAAATCCCTGGAAAAGCAGAAAGGATGGAAAGCAGTAGGGAATCAACATGGAGAATTGAGTCCAAAGGGAATCTCCCAAAGTCACTGGGCATACTGTAGCATCTCCTCCCTTCAGCTGGGAACATCTGCAAGGGTTTCAGCCAGACAAAAGTGGCTTCCACACCGACCTCGGAGCCTCACACAACCACAACCTCTGACAAGCCTCCAGTGCACAGAATCTCAAGGAGAGAGCTCAACATCCAAAACCCAGTGCTGCTTCATGGCAGCCAGAGCCCAGAATTGTCTCAGCTTCCATCCAGCTACATCCCAACACCTAAAGTGCTGGACAAAAAAAAACCCAACTCAGCTCCTTTTAACTCTGCTCTCCATACTTCTGGACTGGCACCCTGCTGTCCTCCTTCCAGGAGCGTTCGCAAGCACCCATGAGCACAGCTCGCTCACAAAATGAAGCCACCCCAGGACTGTCCTCCACTCCTCTCACTCGCAGGCTGCTCACAAGGAGCGATGGGGGTGTTTTCTCTCACCATCTGCTCTGCTTCATTTGTTCCCCCTTTATTGGCCAGATGTTCTCGCAGACACAGAGCCATCCTGGCTTTAGTGCTCACTCTTGGGAGGAATCTGCACACCCAATTTCTCAGAAATCTCTGGGAGGGAGGGAGCAGGCAGACGCAGCGCTGAGTTGGGAGGCTTTAAAAACCAGGCCTCCAGAAATTTGGGCTATTTTCCCCTGAGAGAGCATCTTCACTGCCAGAAGGGGCGATGTTTTATTTCAGGAGATAACATTTGCTAGCTGTAGCACACCAGCTCCCCTTTTTTCCTTATTTCCCCCACCAGCAAAAGCAGAGAAAAAGGGAAGGCAAAGAGCAGAGCAGAGGAGAGAAGTCCAAGCAGCAGTCAGACTGAATTCCTGCTTCCAGTAAGGATTTGATAATGCCCCGCTTGCCCCGCTCTCCCCAGCGCAGCTGAGGAAGGCAGTGTTCTCAGGGGACTGGCATCACTTCAAAATGTCTCTCTGTATCTTCCCTTCCCTCTGCAAGGATCACCAGTAAACTCTGTTTCTTTTTGTAAAGAATCACTTGCTTGGGTAACAGCACTGGTTTATTCTGGGTTGTCCCTGTAGCGCTGCTGCCCTCCTCTCAACACACCTAGGTAGGTATGGCTTCACGTCTCCCACTGCTCTCACTGGAAACACCTACACAAGGCTCGGACACGGCAACAACCGCTGCAATACAAATTAGGAAACAAATATTTTAAGGGACTTTGTATCTCAGACTCCACTTCCATGCGAACAGGAACCCTCCGTTTAAATGCAAACGGCAGACCTAAGGGAGTTAAACATGGGAAAACAGGCTCCTGGGTACCGACAGGATGAAGAGCACAACCCCTGCCAGTCCAGCTGCCCTCCCGCCAGAGCAGAGCGACGCTGCAGGAGCCGTGAGGAGCAGCACCACAACAGACACAGCAGTGACTCCAGCACGCACACCGCTGGCAGAGCAGAGGCACCTCCTGGCAGGTCCATCTCAGTTTCTTTACAAGTTGAGAGCACATCACAGAAGTGTCGGTAGCTACAGGTTTGGAGTGTTGCCCTTGGCCTGGCATGGTTCACCACCCCTGAATTTTAATCTATTTCAAATTAAATGAAGAGAACTAAGTTTCCTTCTTCAGTTCCTCTGGGCAAGAGGCACAGCAGGCAAACCGAGAAAATGCAACGTACCAGTCATGTAAGAAACCATGCTATTAGCTAATTAAATAACCACCAAACAGCAGCTGAGCAGGGACTCCTGCCATTCCACTGCCAATCTAGAGGCAAGCCACTGGACAGACACCACCACGAGGATCCTACTTCAGGAGCATCATCCTTTCCCTGCAGTCCTAGCTGTGCACCATGGCTGCCCGCAAGCCGGGCGGCGGGGAAGGCGGCAGTGCCAGGGACTGGGGCCACGCTGACCCGACCCAGCGGCAGCAGTCCCAGCTGCGAGGCTCAGCTCCAGCTCCCCTCACCCACCAGCACTGCTGTGAGAGCAGGGAGTGCACAGCATGCCAGGGGAAGGACAGCGGGACTCTGCGGGCAGCCGTGTTTCCTTTCCAACAGGAGGAGAGACCAACGAGACGACTGAGTTAGCATCGCTCTTCCAACAGAATTTGCTCAGCAATGCGGCTGCCCTTTACCCGAGTCTGCTTAACAGAATCGCGCTTCCCAGACTGGGTTAGCGAGACGAGGCAAGGGGCACGAGGAAGAGCTGAGCCACAGGGCAGCATACCGAGATAGTGCCTGACAGAGGCTGTTTGCCAAACCAGAAGCCACAACGAGACCTGTTTTCCATTTCACCTTCCCCATCAGGTGGGCGCAGCACAGTCCTTTCCATGCTCCCCGACAGCTTTCCAACACACCACCGCTCCTGAACCCCAGCCTGCTAAACCCCCTCCTGCCCAAAGGAACCATCACCTCCTCGCCTTGTCCTGCTTTACTTCCGCCGTGCTGGGCTGCAGGAGAACACCAGGAAAGCTCCCTGCTCCGTATGGGACGCCCTCACACCATCTAGGGGTTATTAAGGCTTTGAAAAATACTTTTTGATCTGGAGAAGGAAGTTCTGAAGCCTTTGTTCGCTTAGCTTTTGCACTATTGGTAGGACCTAACTCTCCTTTCAAAAGGGTCTTAGGATCATCACTACTTTCACACAGCTGCACGGAAAGTTGGCGATGAATCGGCACAAGAGACATGCCCTGAAGCAGTAGCAGCAACTTAAAAAAATCAGAAAGAGAAGCTTTGGTTTAAAACAAAACAAAACTGAAAAGAAGGGAAGAGAGAAAAGGTAAACAGGTACGAGTCACCTCACGAGATGGGTATTTGCAGGGCATAACCCCATAGCCCCGGAGATCTAGATCTACATTCCCGGCTTTGTTTTACCGATACAACCTTCATTGCACAGGACTCAAAATCACTCATATGGTTGTTAAGTTTCATAAATAATGTGAAAACTATATGCAACAGATACATCATATTTCAAAAAAATTATAAGAAAAGTTACATCAAATTAAAAAGTAGCTTCATGAATGAAGATACTGCTCTAAGTGCACTTTCCCTGCAAGTGCAGCCAGTGCCTCAGCGCTGGATATGAAGAAAAAAACCAACAAAACCAAAATAATCAGATTTAAAAACTTAAGTCCGGTTTCAACCAGTCAAAACCGGGCCAAGCAGAAACCGAGTGTGCTCTCGGCACTGTCCCATGAGGGAGTCCCTATGATGCTTCGTTATCCAGATAGGTTTGTATGTCCTTGTTGAGACTGTAAACAATCCTTCTTTCCTGAACTGTCCTCTTTATTGGCAAAACAAAGTAAAATATTTTATTTTTTTTAAAATAGAACATTAAAATTAACCCAGAAGAAAAGAAATGAAACACAGTGAGCTTGTTGGAGTCCATAGGATCTGGTCTGGAAGAGCTCAGAAAATGTGTTCAGTGTTTTCTCCTGTTTTCAGCTGGAACTGTACCAGAGATCGGGTTACTTGGGGAAGAGGGGAACAGAATGAGAAAACAAAGGATGCGGAATAAGAGACCGTGGCCATCTCATGTGTTCACTTCATTCGCTAGGTCCTCTATCAATACCTTAGTGTCACAAGCCTTGGACCTGGAAAAAAAAACAACAAACAAACAGAAAACACTCAGTAGGGAGAAGAAATTCCCATTACTACACGCAGAAAATAAAACTGCAGTGCACTTGGAAATTTCTTCCACAAAGAGGAATTGTTTCACCCTCTCCCACTCTTATTGGGAATAGCAGAGCCTTGTAAATACAGCCGTCCCTCAGCATCCTCCTCCCATGGCTTTGCCCATGCCACCCCAGGCCGGCCACCTTCTCAGCAGGGACAATGCCCTCTGCCGGGCTGCACCGACCAACGGCCAGGGACCGCTGTGGCTCTGCTGGCCGCGATGCATCCATCCACCCCTCCGCACAAAAGTCCTTAAACGTTTGCAACAGGCACTGGAAATCCAAAAGGAGGGTTTCTGCTCAATCTGTCACCGGGCTGCACAAAGGTACAGCAGCTTCTTTTGGAATATGCCTGACGTGTCGTGGTTTGCTGCGTGTCGGAGGGTAAATGGATGTGGGTGGAGGGAATTTGACCAGGCCTTGGCCCACATCCTCTCCACATAAAGTTTTTCAGTCTGCAGTGGCATCACGAAGACTATTGGTATTGGTCATATCCGTGTACTATCAGCCAACAGGGATACGAGACAAGCAGAGCCCGGGGGCTGCGGCTCAGGCCAGAGCACGTCCTTTGTGGGACAGTCACAGCCTCCTCTTCCTCCCATCCGCCCCTCCCAGGCAGCGATGCAACAGGGGGATGAGAGGCAGCGATTGCACAACACTGCCGACAGTCTGCACTTCAGTGTCCCCAGGGAGCCCAAACTTGCTTCCTGGCCAAAGGGCAGGGCTGCTGGGGCAGAAGCGATGCCTGGACACTGGAGCACCCTATGATGCTCGGAGCACAGGCACTGCAGTGAAGATACGCGGTCAAGAGGTTCAGGGGCTGGGGTGCAAGGTGGGGAATCATTTAGGGAGTAAGGAGGGGTAGAAAGAAACATTGCATGGGTTTAGACTGGGGAGAGAAAGGGGTCTGAAATCTCACACACGACATCTTAACCAAAGGATAACTGAAATCTTGGGGTGGTCTGAAGCCTGGAAATGGCCAGCTGAAGATAACCTCTACTCCTCTACCTCTCGCAACTGCTACAGGCTATTTTTTGCAGGAGGGCAGTTTTGTAAAGGGAACCCCCTTTTCCAGTGGTTTACCAGAACCCAAAGATGATGTAAAGGCTGGATCAACCCTCCAGCAGAGAAATATTCATTTACTCATTGGATCTGTCCTCCCATTGAATGACTATTTTGGCTGAGATCTTTGCATGATTACCCAGTCCATAAATGGCCACCATTCATTAACAACAGCACTAACACATGATTTGGTTTGTTGCACTGGAGGAAAGGCAAAACATACTGTGAAGCAAGACGAGGTCTGCGCAAGGACACGCTCTGGCTGCGCTTCCACTGTTTGTTCTTGCGGCGGTTTCGTACACCATCTTCCTGGTCCATCATCTGATCCAAGAGCGTCAGGTCATCAGCGTTGAGCGGTGCCACGGAGATGTCCCTCACGGCACGGAACTCACCACAGTTGTTCAGGTGCTCATTCTCCAGACGGAAGAAGTTCCACACAAACCGCCTGGGTGGAGAAAAAAAGAAAGTTACCAGTTCAGTTCCACTTTTAAGGGCATTGCCTGTGTTTGACAAAGCACTGGTACATGCATCTGGATGCCACTGACTGTTCTCACTGATCAAAGCGCCTCTAGGAACACACTTGGAGCATGGAGAAAGAGCAAATGACTAACAGCAGCACCTGCTACAACATCTTCCCTGCTCTCTGGGGAAGAACAGATCTGCCGGGCTCACTCATTGTCCTAATGATGACAGCCCTAGTCTGGACAGCATGAAGGCTGCAGGCATTACAAGCAAAAGGCAACCTCCACCACGTACATGAGTGAGGTTCCGCTTCAAGGGCTTTTACTCATCTCAAGAAGCTGTGGGGCTGGGTCTCCAACTACAGTACAAGAGTGTGAAGAGCCATGAAACCTTGTAGGATCCAAACAGATGATGCAGAATTCAAATTAGTGTTTGGAAAAGCAGCAGAGATTTGAGAATAATTGTAAACCTGAGAGTCAACTGAAATTTCGTCTGCAAATTGCAACAAGATAATTTTAAAGAGAAATATAATAAAAACAAACCCCTCAAGATTAGGCCTAGGTTCAGAGGAAACTGCAAACGCAGCACGAAGGTTCACATTGCTGCAGAGCCCTCTACAGCTTTCTTCACTCAGCACCCTGTTTGGATGAAATGTTCCCGTTGGACCTAGTCTTCCGTTTCAAGGACCAGTATCTTCCATGCCCAAGGAGCAACGCATTTCCCATTGTGCTGATGTTATACAAGCAATGAAACTGTTAAAGAGCTTGACCTGTTCAGTCAGGCAGCCTTACCGGAATACCTCAAGTGGGGCAAATACAGTAGAAATGATGTCCCCAGCATATGGAAAGATTTGCATGGAAGTGAGGGAGATCTGGATGGTCCACGCAAAACGCAGGATGACATCTTCTACAATGGCACAATAGTAGTATGCCTGAAGAACAAGACAGACAAACAGGAGAGCTCATTGTACATGTTCTGTACAGAAAACAGACCTCTTCAGGCCCTCAGGAAGATACAGAATTTGCTGCTCAACCACTAGAAAAGTGAACAGCATGAAACGATCTCTTTGAAACAAATGAACTCTACAGCCAGAAAATCCCAGCCCATAGCATTCAGGAAGCACCAGTGGCCAACTGCAACATGCTCCAAACAAGTTTTGTTAAAATATTAAAAGGCTTCTCTAATGGAAGAGCAGGCTGTATACGCACTTTCTGTGGGTAGACAATTCCTTCTCGAAGAAAGGTATTTTCACCAGCATTTTTGTCAAAGAGACCCCAGTCCATCTTCAGGTCCCAAATGAGGGTATAGCATGAGCTGATGAAATAGAAGATAATCCACAGGTAGAAGAACACTTGGGTGTCACTGTGGTTTTTAGCTGGAAAAGAGAAGAACAGTATACTTCTGTACAACATAAAGCAAATTGCTTCTTAAAACAGCTACAAATTGGCTGATTTGATCAGTGAGGTAACACCCCTCTTTGAATAAGCTCTGGGAAAAACAGGCTAGCTAATCTGAACCAAACTGAAAGCCTTACCAGGACCAGCTGTATATTTTTATTTAAACTTTAATTTCGTCCAATGCTCTGCACTTGGGACTGAAATTTGAGCTAAAATTTTTATTTTCTCGAAACTTGCAGTAGACCTGTCATTCTAACTCTGGACAGCAGGTGGAAGCTGAGGGCCATATTTCACAAAGGACACAGGCTGGTACAAAGGAAAACGCAGTGAGGCAGTGCTCAGGAGGGTTTTTTAAGATAATATTTTCGTTTTTCTAAATATAAACAATGGTGAATTAGTGCACTAAAAGCTTGAAAGAGGACACGCAGTACAGGAATTTCCACTAGCCATTTGAGAGGTTGTGGTGGCAGCAGAAAATAAGCAAAAAGAAGGCCAATACATTAACATGTATGTATCAATCCCGGAGAAGGCTCAGTATGGAGTTTTAAATGCCCAAAGCTCCTCTTTGGGAAACACAGGACTGTGGGCCCAAAGTCTGCTCTCCTGTGGATATGTTTTTGTACTAAGTTGTTTCCCGTTCCCCCCCAAAAAATTATGCTGCTGTCTCAATTCAGCTAAATTTCCCTACATCAGTCAGCTGGGTAAAAACAAACAGATCTGATAATTCTGTTTGCCTTTAATTAGCAAATCTGAGTCATAAAGTTCATAAAAATAAAATATGTTCTAACACTTTGCAAGGCTGAGACACTTTGCATCCCACTGCTATCAGGAGTCTCCTCCTTTCTGTGCAGCCACTGCAATTGCTCATGCACCGATTCTTTCTAACAAAGCCAATAACACTTCTAGTACAAAAAAGCCGTAATGTTTTCAGTCCAAACCCAATGCTACACTAAGTAACAGCTCTATTTTCCATATATGTGGCTTTAAAACAACAGAATCCCTGAAGCTGATCACAGAGGGAGCAACAGGGCAATTTGCCTTCTCCTTCCCTTTTGTTTCTAACAATTACAATAAAAATGTAATGCAGCAACCTGATAAAATTAATGGAGGTGAAAATGAGAGGCATCGTGTATGAGTGCATTCTTCTCATTATGCCTTTCAGGCTTCCCGGACATGATGTGCAGGGTATAGGTCAAATTCACACACTCATTCTCCTTTCAAAACACACCCCCTAAAGCAAACCTATTAAAGGCACTTATGCAGCAAAGCCTATCCGCAGTGAAGCTTCACATCGGCAGAGAAGGACACGGATCTGCTGCAGCTCTCGAGTCTGACATGCTTCTCTGCTTTTGTGCGAGGTCAGAAGCCTGAGCAGTAACCCGCATCGCATCCTCCCGATGCTCGGCTTTACCCAGGGACAGGTCCAGCATCGCATCATCTGCCACTGCCGCTGCAGAGCCATGACGTCAGCCGGGAACGGGCAGAGAAGTCCTGCAGAATATGGGCTCTGATGCTCAGGTACATTAATCCTCCTGCTTTGAAACCACCTCTCCCATCTATTTTAGAAGTGCAGCTGCCCACAAAGCAGGACACAGGTGAGATTTTTGGAGCTTAGCAGTTAAGGCTCTGCTGCAAGATTTCATCCTCCCCTGCCAGCTCCTCTGAAGCCTCCACTACATTATTTCCAGAAGAAAAGGCAGATACTGACATTCAGTGACTCAGAGACACTAAGCCTGTTCTTTCCAATATTATTTTTAGCTCATTAGATCTCCATGTTTACTTCCCATTACCAGACTCTAAACAATAATTTAGAGAGGCAGTTAAGGAGTTAATTGCTTTCAAAGCATCTAAAATGCTCCAAACTACCCTGTGAGGCTGCGTGCTTCCTGTCAAGCTTGGGTCTGAAGGTTAGGTCATGCTGCTTTTTTTTCCCTTAAGGGCAGAGTACAAATAAACTGAGTCTTACTCCACATCTTCACGGAGCAGAGATGGAGGAGGCAGTGCAGACAGTACCATCCATTGCCATGCCTTCGGCCACCTCCCTGGCACAAGCCATACCCTGCAGGTGCAGGGCTGAAGAGCAGCAAAGCAGCATTGCTGGGTGCTCCTGCGGAGTTTTCCGGTCATGGAGAGTACAGTCTGGCTCTGGACGATCATTTCAAACCACATAAGGGACTAACAAAACCATATCTTAAGTTGGCAATTACATAGGAAGGTGGTTTCAAAGGTTCATGATGCTTAAACCTTAAAGGTTACTGTGTGCAACTACAGAAAGGAGGAACACCATGAAGAAAAAGGCCCAAGTAAGAAATCTTGTGGCATTAAATTCATCAACCTCAAAATGATGTGCTTTCTTCTAGTTAGGTTACCCTGGCCTCAGCTCTCCTTCCCCACCCCTGTCTTTGCAGCAGTCTTTTCAGTGGCACCTGGGGTCACACTGCTCGCCCCTTGCTCCTGCTTGCTTTCTCACCGACCAGCTCTGTCACGCATTCAGCTCCTGAAAAAATTCATTAAAAAACTAAATCACTCCCTGATAAAATGCTCTAATCACAAGTAGCCTATTATCTTCAGCCTTGGCCTTTGAGTCCCTTCCTTTAATCACTTATCTTTCTTTTCCTCCCACCTGCAATTGTTTGGTACCTTCCTTCCTTCCGTCCTCATTGGTATTCAGCTGGTGTACAGAAATACGTTACCGCTCTAGGCAAGCAATTATATCTCAATCTCCACTGGCTGGTCCTGGTAGCCCTCTTCACTGCTGCTCAGGGGGTTAGAAAATCAAGGCATTCATATTCTGCCCAGAGGCTCCATCTACTCCTGGTCTGCTAGTTTTTCAGGAGCAATACATAACTGTGCATATGTATGATGATGTCGGGGTCTATTTGAGCAGGAACTGTTTCATCCTGTGTTTTTTCTTTGTTTAATCATGTGCTGGAAACCACCAACAAACCATTAGACAGGGACAGTCTCAGGATGAGAGAAGCACTCTAGACAACTGGTAGATCTCAGCCTCTCCAAGAGGGGAAAAAAGACCAAATATTCAACATCCCATGGACTGCAGCAACCCTTTGGCAGCACAACCACCAGTTCACTCAGCAAGAGCTGCACGAAGGACCTCTACTTGGTGCTCCAAAGGGCACTGCCACGTAGCAACTCCCCAAGCTACAGTTATTCAAAAGAGCACGTGCAGGACAAAACACCCTCAGCACAAAACCTCTGCATGTAAAGTTGCAGGTGTAGCTTTGTCCTCCCTGCCGATGGGTGGGTTTCAGTCCATGTTCACATTAGCATGTCTGCAATGTGGCGGTGTTCAGTTATGTCAGAGGCTATTCAGGTTCGCAGCGCCCTGCTATTTCCACTTGCTGCACAGTCAATGGGAAGCAGTGTACCACAGGGGCCGTTTGCAACCTTCACCACAGAATTTCCATTAGTATCCTCAGTTTACCCTATAAAAGGCAATTCCAGCAGATACTCTGCACAAACACACCTACAAATGGCTCCAGAAGGTCAACTAGATAAGTAATGGAAGGCTTTCACCTTTGAACTGAAGCTGTGAATGGCCACAATCCCAGAAAACAGCCAATGGCACTTGCAGCAGCAGAATTTACTGCCTGCAAAAATTGCTGATAGCCAGTAACTTGGATCCCAAAAGCAGCCCCAAGGGACACAGTATCTGACTAGCATTCTAAGAGAATAATATTCTACAGAAATTATAGCCCCTTCTAAACACAGGCAAGAGAAAGGTTGCTTTCCATCAAAGATGGACAGCAAATACTATCCTGAATGCTGTTAATATTGACTTTACTTCCAAAGAATACTATCTGTTTACCCTGCTGAATTATTCGGGGGAATGTAAACACTATATAGTATTCAACACAGCAAAAATCAATGCCATGTATTATTGAAGATCTGGGTAAGAGCACAATGGCCCTCGATAAGCACTCTTGGTGTGTCAGCCACCACAGCTGGCTGTGCTTTCTGCTGATGAGGAAAGCTGTGATAAAAGCTGTAAGAAGCACGAGGTTATCAGGAAACACAGTCAGGTAAGCCCTGCTACGAGGCACAACTGACCCAGCCCGAGCAGTTCTGCCACCAGCATCAATTAAAAACCTCTTGATCAAGGCATGCCGAATTCAGTTTCCTTTGATGACGAGCCTTTCAATCACAGATTTAAGTAGAACCAGATTATATATATAGTATATAAACATATAAAATATATATATAAAAATACATATATATTTACAGTGTTCTAGCCAAGCACAGATACCGGAGTACTGAGCGTATACTTTCTACCCAGTTAGCCCAGGGCTGACACGTGCCCATTAGCTCCATCCCAGCACACAATAGGAGGGGGGTGACAGCCAGAAGTGACTTATCTACATAACTGCCATCAGAATGGCATCCCAAAGCATTTGTCTAACACCTTACTGCTTGAAGGGCAGCGTTACTGCTCCCTCAGTAATTATACATCTTAATGAGGGAACAGCAGCAGTGCTGCCTTTTTGCCCAGCCAGCACGTACCGCTATTTAACACCGATCAACGGCAGAGCCACGACATGAAAGTGGACTTAATGCAGTAAAAAGGCAAACAACCCAGAGGAGCACACGGAGGATTCGCCATTGCACACTGATGGGCTTTGTCAAACGCCAACCCTTTCCTACGAACAACCTTCCTGTTAGATTCTGCAAACCTCTGCTATAGCCTCCAGGCACAATTTAAAGCAAAGCCGCAAGATACAGCACAGTGAAGAACTGTCGGGAGGCAACATCTCATTTCTTCTTCTAGTTAGATTCTGTTTGTAGAGCAGGGAAATCCCCAAATTGTGTTTTGACTAAAAATACTCTGCAAGTTTGCATTAGGCTTGTAGGACTATGACTGTGCCTAATTTCAAGACATTGCTGCAATCTCATTGCCTGTATTTCACAAACAGGAGAATAAGACTGAATTGTGAACAGGAAGAAGCATATCAGTCATGACTGAGATTTGATCTGATTCTTCTTCTGATGGCTCCTCTAGCATTTGAGAAGTGTTCTTGGGGGATGTTTAACTGCTACCTTGAGAAGGATGGGGTTTCCAATCTAAGCATTTGTCAGCAGTCTCACCAATAAGAACATCTGGATTCACAATGAGAAATAAATAGCATGGTAACCATGGCCTTCGTTTGACAATTTAGGGATTAGGAGACAATGTCATCTGCTACGTCTGTAGTGGTTTGAGATCCCAAAGCGGATTCCTTCAAAATATAATAGCAACCAAAAAAATTAAAATTAAAAAAAAATATTGTTGGATGATTGCATAACCTAGATGTCTGCAGCACCAGAGAGCTCCAGACTTGCATACATTTGAAAGGAAAATCACTTGTGATGTAGTCAGTTGCTTTTCTAAAAATGTTCCATTACAAAAAGGTCAGGCTTACTCCTCTTAAGTGCCATGAAATAAGGTATCAGTAGGCCACCATTTTTACTTACACCTCATTCATTAGTGTTGCCATTTCTCCAGTCACCTTTAACACCAATGTGTACTAAGTGATACAAACGGTACTATTAGTCCACTTTCAAAACCCCGGCTATTAAAATCCACCTCTCCCTCAGCTGCAATCTTGAGAAGCAAACGCATGAATCACTCAGCGGCAGGGTGCCAAGGCTGCCTCTCCCCCACAGCGCAGCTGCCGACACCGCGAATGTCCCACTTGACATTTGTAGACCTACAGAGCATGGGAAGATTTCCCTGTGGGATTTTATGCCTCATTTATGCTGACGTTCGGAGTGCGGTGGCAATTCCCGAAATCGCTCTGCCCAACACCCCCACGGAGCACAGGCTGCCATCTCATCTCGCCTTACCCGTTCACTCACCGGTGAGCGAGCTCCTGCCGGCACCTCTGCCCCAGCCAGGGTGGTCCTGCTGCAGCCTTGCCAAGGTGCTCCTCACCCTTCCCACCTTGACCCTGAAGCACCATCACCAGGACAGGTGTCTAAGCAATTAGAGTAGCTAACAAGCCAGGGTGCAGAAGCCGGGCTCGCTCAGGGTGCCGCAGAGACCCATGTCAAAGCTGGGAGGAGGTCAGAGGCCAGGATGGAAATGTTTGCCCGTGGCAATGCCTCCAATTCTTCACTAATGACACTGCTGCTGCTCCGATGGAAAGGATCAGAAAGACTGGCTAATGAACACAACTCATTACTGAAGGCCTCCTGGGCATGGGATGACAGGGTTTCACACAAAAATTCATCCTAGCTCACAGCAATGTGACAGACGTTGCATGTTTTGGCTCCACATAAACATCCTGATGGAGCTGCCAGTATGCTGTGCTAAGTCAAGCTGCATAAAAACTGCAAGTATTAAGAAAGAAGCCAGTTAATCCCATTAAAAAGTTTGTTTTACTTCAAGAGGTCAATCCAAGCACTCTATAAGGCTCTTGTGGCAACTAAATCAAATGATCTGGCTTGCTGCAGCACTGACAGTTCTTCCAGCACTGAGAAAGGGGGAGAGACGGGAGATCTCGTACCAACACACAACGGATAAACTAGGGAACAGGATCTCACAAATGCTACTTACTTCATTCTTTGGTGAATTTTTTTTTTTTTAATTTTGTACTTTAAAAAAAAATTATACTTGAATTCTGTATGTCCACTTATTTTGCCTTGCCCCACGCCCCACTACCTAGAAATTAAATGACATTTCTCAGTTGAGGTATTATAAACTGCTGCACCAATGTCTGATTTCTGTGAAAGTCATTTTAGTCCCAGTTCTCACATCATCCTGTTGTCCTCTCCTGCTGTAACCATTTAGGACTACAGTTAATTATTTTTCCACCTACCAGCAAATTTGCTTCACAGACAAATTTGCTTCACAGCCCTTGCAGTTCCTAACAAGGTAGCAACAAGGGCTAAGTGACACAACCCACTACCCAGTACTTCAGCCAGCAGAGAAGAGCCGAGCTAAGGTGCAGTCAAATATCCTCCTGCAGCTCCCAGTGCAACAGCTTGAAGTAACTCCCATCCTCTCCGTCCTGCCACGCATCATTATCCTCCGCCTGGAAGTCATACCCCTCCCCAGCAGAGCTGTAGTGGGACAGATCGTGGGAGAACCAGCGATCCGTTCCAGCGTGAAGTTGGCTACGCCAGCTGATATCACCACGGGTAAACAGCTGAAGCCATCGTGATTAATGAGGAGTGGGCAGCAGTTACAAGACCTGGGAATCTTCCACTGTATTTTCAAAAAGCAGTACATTTCCCATTCATCTTCATCTGGTCGAACCTCTCTGTTAGTAAGGGATGGTGCGACACCTTCCTGCAAAAGCCCATTAATCGAAGGATGACTCCTGCCTTGACAGTTCACATCTCCATTCCTTGGCAAAGCAAGGAGTTTCACAGTTTTCTCAGGCTTTTAAAAAACCAAATTACACATCACTTCATCAGGAGAAGCCCATTTCTGAAGTGATGGTGAGAACATGGACAGAAGCACTACTCTTTAGAGACAGCCCTATTTAGTTAACTTCTGTATTCGTAACTACTGTCAAGTTCCTGGGCTGTTTAATGAGAAAGTGCATGGCAGTTATATTATCTTAGACAGACCTAAGGCTCTCTGCGGCACTTCCAAGCCGATGACAGCTAGCGTTCAGCAGTCTTATTTGGGGTACTTGGAAAGGGCGTGGGAGCAGTATGGAAGAAGAGCCTCTTACTCAAGTTTCCAGGCCAGGTGGATTAACTCTGGAATAATTCAGAGGTTAATAAATAGCTGGATACTACCCAGATGACAAGGATTGCATTGAATAAGGTGTGTAAAACAAGCTTCCGATTAAAACTTGCATAAACAATCTTTCCTTTCAGTAAAAGGACAAAATTCCACACAGCCAATTTTAACCCAGTACTTGTGCTTAAGCTCAGTTAACACATTCCTTAAAAAAACCAAGGTAAACACAAATGCTCACACTGAAATAGCAAACCCCCAAAACAAGAAAATGATGGAAGAGTACAAAGGACTCAAGAAGCTCAGTTCCTCAAGCACAGAAGGCAAATCTATATTCTGCGTGAGCAAGATATTTCCGACGACACTGTGGGAGCATCAAGGTAAGAGACAATTGACAGACAGTAGCAAAACTAAGATGTGTCTCACTTTACAAAGAATAAAGTTGGAGCATACATCATGCATAAAGCTTTAGAAGCGACCGGCTCTCAGAGTAGTACAATACAACTCCAATTGAACTATTTCTTATAAGAGCTGAACACCTAAATATAACAATCCTATCTTACAAAGGCTGAACCAGGTCTGAGCGAGGGACGAAACCAAGGCTGGCTATTGTAGGTATGTCAGCGCGCCCTGCTAACTGCAAGCACACTTTATACAAGGGGGGATTCCTGTGGAACGCTACTATAAGCTGCACTAAGTGGAAGGAGCTATCCTGGTGCATTTGTCAAGGAAAGCGCATCTGCTTTTGGCAGACACTGCAAAAAGTAGTTGCGTATCAAAATAACACTGCACTTGGGGTAAACACTCTACCGCAGACTCCAACTTAATAATTTGTTTCCCCAGCACCACTTAGGTTTCCGTAGGGATTAAATAAGGCAATATCATATTCAGTTGGCTAGCTCTGGGGGAAGGCTACTCAGCACTGCCAGGGAAGCTAACACCAGCGCTGAACTCCTTAGTGTAAAGTAAGGGTAGGACGGAGCTGAGGACAGAGGCTTCTGCTCAGCTGTGCTGCGGGCGCGCAGGGATGAGCGGCACGCGCTCCAGTTGCTAGGAAGCTTAGAGTTACAGATATGCCTCATTTGCCTGTGTAAACATGCCCCGTAGGACTATATTTACAGAACACGGCCTTTGCTTCCCATTCCTTTGAGTGATATAAAAATACTGAGAATTCTCCCTTTGGGAGCTCAGCAACAGTTGCCCTTGGGTTGCTGCTGTTGTCCCTGAAACGTGGCTGTATTTCTGAGCCGCGGTGAAGCGGGCAGCCTGAGTTGTCCGTCATCCACACAACTGCTGCCTTCTCCGGTCTTAAGTTAAGGGGTAGTTGCTCTCACTTCAGGAGATGCAATTCACTAATTCAGGAGATGATAGCTTGGTGCTCACTCTGCAAATATGGTCTAGTCCCAGGATAACAAGATTGCCAGTCTGGGAGAGAAAATCTAACAGATCTCACCGGTACAACATCCCAACTGCAATTAGCAGAGAAAATTGTATTCTCCATCTAAACCAAGAGGAAGAAAAATAAAGAAATAGCTTCTCTAAGGGAAGAAAGAATCCAAATTATTCACTGCCCATGCAAGACGAATTATTAAACAGCAATATTTTGGGGAAACTGAGATACTAGTCAAGAGTCCACAGTATAGTTCAAGTTGTTTTCCAACAAGCACAACAATGCCATAAGTGCACTCTGTATGAATTAGCTGGCTTTCAACAACAGCAAACCCTCCTAGCCGCACAGTCCATCTTCACACAGCTGGCAGACGCAAGCTAAAAACCTACAGAGCAGCTACAAATTATTCAGTGTTCAAATCAAGGGAGGAAGACAAGCCTTTCCAGAGGGCTGTGACGCCCTCAGGTCTCCCAAGTGGAGAAGAGGCGCTGGTGTACATTACCTGACCTCCCAAGAAAAGGCCACCAATTACCCTCTTGTCCTGGCAGCCAAAAGCTGTCATTCCAGAGGTATAAGTCATCGGCTTGCAAACACAGGCATGAAAATCTGTTTAAATAAAACTCTTGTTACACAGCAATTAACAGGTTCCTTCCTTACTGCAATTTAAAGCAGGTCTAAAGAGCAAGGAGCTTTACCAATTTGAGACTTGTTTTGGGCAGTGCTTGCTTTCTTCATAGCCAGCAGCTAGCCCCCTACAGATGTTCTGTAGGTAAGAGATCGGTGTTTGTCTCTGCTGTCCTTCAGCAGACACAGAGAAGGTGTGGGCGAGCAGCGCATCTATTTTTCAACAGGAACATCACAACAACTTGATGATAGACCATCTGACTCCAAGTTCAAAAAGAACTAGGAATCTATGTAAAGCACATAGATAAAATTGGATTCTTAACAGGTACAGCATATTAGAAAGTGCATTTATGGCAGGATGAGAATAGGCCTACAGGGCTGAGAAGACACAGCAAGGTCTTTAGGCAGCCCTCTGAAAAACCGCTACAAGCCCAGGCACAGTGGCATTCACATAATCTGTGCTAACTTGTACTTTCCAAAGCCCACAAAGTTTCAAAATTTTTTTGTACGATACCAACAACCACATGCTATTGACTCCCACTAACAAAACCAGACAGACAAAAGCTGGGAGTCATGAACACCTCTCAGCAATTGGAACAAGCCCCGTGCCTGGCTCGTAAACACCTCGTTACAACCCACTCCCTGCCAGCCTCGAAGAGCAGACAACAGTTACGTATGGCAGCCACCAGAACAAAGGTCAGCGGTACTGGCGCGGAGGCAAGCTTCAAGGGGAGTAGAAAGAGGTCAAATTCTTCAACAGGGCATTTTGACAGATGCCGGCTTTCCTCTTGGTTCCAAACTTACCCGAACCTTCCCACAGAAGGCTCTGCCAGAGCGTCCCCCCAAGCAAGGAGAAGAATTAGTCAGCCTCCCCAAACAGGCACCCAAAAGCGTATAAGCAGTGACTGTAGCCAGGCAATCTGTATTTGTCTCATCTCAGGGTTTGGCGGCAGTGACTAACTGGACTGCAGGGCTGGAACTGAAGAGCTGCAGAATGTCACTGAGCAAACAAGTTCCAATGGGAACAAGCTCCAGGGACACAGGGAGGAGATGCACAGAGGGGCCAGACGCTGCATCCGCCACCGATGCTCACACACCAGGTTTGCACGTAGCTCCGGATACAGAGCGCCTGACTTCCAGCCTTCAGTGAGCTTGCACCAATGCACTTCTCTGCCGTTAAAATGCAAGGCTTGACAAACATTATTGGCGTGACTTCAGGCCCAGCTATGTCAAAACAGCCATTTCTTGGCCACAGGAAGGTTTCTAATAACCCTGCCACCACTCCAAAAAACCATCATGGTAAGTAGAAGCACTCCTTGAACACTTCTCCCTGCCCTGCGTGTGCGGTTGCTAATTTCTGGAGATACAGAAGGCGTATATTTTCAAATAAAAGATGACAGCTTCTAGGACTTCAGAACAATGAAAGGCACGGTGACTGCCTGAAATGTAGAAACTAAAAGCTTTTTCCTTCAGAACAGAAGCAGAATCGAGTAATTGTCGTTTCCAGGGAGATAGAGAACTTCAGGGATCAGAGCTCAATCTGCAGTTAAATGGATTGGAAAAAACTCCCTACCAGCTGCAGAAAAAACATGGATAAAAACACACAGGAAAATCCAGAGGGGGCATTTTCCTGGCACTGTGCACACCTCCCCCACATTCAAGAATGAGGGACCAATTTTATTTTGATGATCCAGGTTAGCTACTCATGAATGCCAAGGGAGAAGTATTTCCTAGGTTATCCCTTTCCTTATACATCTCCCATCCAATCTCCCTTTACAGCAAAAACCGACAGGCATTTCAGTTTCCTCCTTTCGAGAGAAAAACCTGAAAATTCTCTCTCGCACTCAGAAATGCAGTCCTAAACAGACCAGGTATATGAAAAACACCTAAAAGAAGATCTTAAAACACTCTTTGCAAGCTAAGCAGGCCTTTGCCTTTCCACTGAGATGTTTCATAGGTGCCAAAAGACAAAATTTCATGCTTCAATTGGACACCACACTCTGAGCTTCTTCCCTGTAAAAAACAAATCCCACGATTTGGGATTTTCCAAAATAACCAATACCTTTGTGAGTGCTGTAGAGGGCTGCAAATGTCACCACAAAGAAGGTGGTGGAATATTTTCCAGCGTTAACCAGATGAAAGGCCCGTTTGTTATCACGGTAACGGCGCAGGCACTGGATGAATCGCAACCAAGCAGGGATGCATTGGACAACTGCTCTCACTCCGTAGGAGTAGCTGTAACAAATCTGATTATCTGCAAGAAAAAAAAGTTTCAGAGACAAAGAGTTAGTAAGTTTAAGAACTCATATTGTCTTCCTTTCTGTAAGAGTAATATCACTTGACATGTCAGCAATTCCCCATCAATGTCTTGTACTTAGGCACACACACACATCCAGAACATCGAGAAGCTCATCACCAGAAAGTATCTTCAAGCACTTTACTCCATCTCAGAGGTATTCAGGTGACAGGACATCACTAGCACATCCAGACAGATCATCATCTAACTCTTTCACTGCTGCCAGTATAATTAATATGCAAGAAGATTAGAAATAATCTATTTTTAAATTTATTTTCTGCTGTTGGCAGTACTGTGAATAATAAAATTAAGGGTGGAATTACAAAAGGCCTTCGACACTGAATTTTTGTGCATAAATGGGAGGACATTTCCAAAGCCTGCAAGATAGCTTAAAAAGGCTATTTTGCCTCAGATGTCCCTGACCCATTTTCATTGTCTATTGTAACAGGAAAAAAAAAACAAAAACCAACCATATTTCAGTATGTGTTGGGTTTTTTTTTGTTGTTTGTTTTTTAAAAAGCAAAGCCAGGGCATAGCCCTGGCTTCAGTAACTGGGGGAGAGGCAACTACACCAACATGACATTGTGTCACACCCCTCATGTTTGAAAGCCTTCTTCTAATTGAGGAAATGACCAGGAAAACCCCAGCTTTGCCTGGAACCCCCAAGCATGCCATATTCTCACACTGTCTTGCTCAGCACATCTAAACCAAATACCCTATTGACTAAAAAGCATTTGTTTTTTATTCAGACTAATGGAGACAAGTTATTAGCTGATATTTAACCCAAAGCACTGTGTTATCATTCCACTCTTTGGATATGAAAATGATGAGTTGTTATCTACTCAGTTACTTTATTTATTTTATTTTTAATAAATAAATATTTAGTTACTTGCAACACTGTCTTAGAAGGAAGAGAAAGATCAGACAGATTGGAAACACAAAGTGAAGACTGATGCTTATTGAAGCATACTGCAAATTCTTTCAGCAAGCATCAAAGTCATCAGACAACACAATTTGCCAGCAGTCACTGCTTAAAATGGAAAGACAACAGCCTGATGCAGGAGGAGACAGGTACTGTTTTGCCACTGGGAAGGCCAAAGTCAAAATTTATATGCCAGCTCTGCAGCTCTTCTGGCTAGAAAGGAGAGAAAAGGCAGAGCACGCACAATCCTGGCATCACAGCATCAACTCCAGTTGAATAAGGGGTGGCACTAACAAGCTCTGAGAATCTCTTGCCATCCTCTCTTGCTTTAGGGTACAGTGATGGAGTCTGTAAGAAGCAGGCTACAGCACAGAAAGCTGTGGTTAACAAGCTCACACAACTCATTTTCATGCTGAGCAACAGGAACAGGCTAAAAGCAAAAACATGGTTAAAGCACTATGAAATAAAACAACAACGCCAGGAAAATGGATTTCTCTTGCCAATCAAGAAGTGCTGTGTCTAAATTCTTTGATGAATATACACATCAGGCCAAATGACTGGATTAGGAAATGAACACAGATGTGAAATTCCATTTCTCTGGATGGAAGTAAGAAGGGGCAGAATCTCTCCAATGCTGTGTTTACATAGAAACACCAATTATTTAGTTTTCTGTGTCACTGGTAGTCATCTTCAAAACAGACAGATGCTTTCGAAGTTGCCTTGCTCAATGTTTTTCAGGTCATTTTGACTGTGTTCGCATGGGTTGCCAGCAGTACTCTACCTGTATTTGCCAGAAGTCCAGCATTGTCCTTCCACTGAACCTCAAAGCTGTAGAAGCAGATCATGTATTCCAGATCCATGAGTATCACGACCAGGCTGTTGAGCTGATCAGCCAGCCAGAAATCTGCGAAGCCTACCTTGTGGAAGGGAGCAGTGAACACTCGAAACTGTCAGGAAAAAAAGGGAATAACTCATGACATAGTGTCAAAGAGATCTAAATGTAGTGGCAGGACATCACAGTATTGAACAAATATGGAAATAACAGAAATGTTTGAAGATCTATTGCTGACCTTTTGCTCCTACTGACAAACAAGATAACCATCTCCTCACTCTTAGTACAAATAACATTCTTACTTTCCTCCTCCTGCATGCAACTATTCATGTCTCCCCCCTACCTTTTTGGTTTTTTTACTGGCAGAAGAGCCCAGTCTCCTCCAACCAAGCTCGTTTCCAGGAACTCCCAGTCTCCATGTAAGAGCTGTACACAGCTGTTTCTTTTGTTGCTCCTCATTTTAATCCGCGCTTTCTTTCAGGCATTTATGTCACATCTACTGACATCTTCCACACTTGCCTTCTCCCTCACACTTAATGTCAGTTATAGACCCTCAGCACGGCCATTAGCCTGATCCTGGCTCGGTTTACCTTACACATTAGTTTTCTTTGATGTTAGAAGTTGTAAGAGTGACCATTGTTACTGCTGGACATCCTAAACCCTCTAGCAGGGAAAGGGTTAAAGAAAGGACAGAGGAAATCCTATTGACTGTCAATTAGACTCCCCCTCAATCCCAGTCCACTTTCCCACTAAGCCTTAACAGCAGTTTTGCTACCTTCAAACCAGGCAGTTTTCATGGTCCATTACCTTTGATTACAACTCTCTCTACCCAGTTAGTTGTAGTTACTAACAGCCAATTTCTCAAAGAGACAGCACCAGCACCATCCTGCAGTTCAGAGATTTATGAACCTTAAAATTAATGAAAGCACAGGCTGACACTGATCTTTTATATTGCGCCTCTTATTAACCTAAAGGGTACACAGCTACAGAAGCCCAGGAAAGGACTGACACATTCCCATCAGCTTGTAATGCCAATTTAAGGCCCTGGTCCTAAATTTCAAAGCCAAATAGGGGATTAAGACTTAGTGACACAAAGCAGATAGGGATCTTGACCCAGAAAGCACTGTGCTCACATACTACAGCACCCATTAGAAAGGCCCAAACAGGGCCAGCCATTAGTGAGGTCCCTCTTCAAAGCAGTCAGTTGCAAAACAGCTTCTGCAGAGGTCAGAGAAGCCAGCCTTCCTTTTCAAAAGGTCCTTCCTCCATTCTACCAGCACTCCTCAATACTATCTTTACCTGTTTCATCATAGACTCTTTTTTTTTACAGAAACAAAGACCAACTAAAACAAATGAAATGTGAAAACAGTTTTACAGATAGATCTCCCTGAAAAAAAAAAAAAAGAAGAAATTAATAAACTCCATGTTGTTATTTCATTTAGGGAGAGACACTTCGGCACTGCCAGATGACAGCATAAAACTTTTAAGGGAATAGAACAGAGCAGAAACTTTCCACCTAAAGGTCACAGCAGATGAGGAGTCAGCAGATATGTCCAGGACCCATTAAGGCACTGGTATCTCAGTCGACTATCATCAAGAACCTGAGCTGCTGTTTGAACCTTCCTTACCCTGTGCCTCAAGCCCTGTGGTTTCCGACTGCTGCTGCACGCTGCCTGGGCACAGCTGGAGTTGCAACCCAGCTACCAGAGGGTGCTGGCAGGTACCACTGGTAGCAGCTGACTTCCCAGCTGAGAAGCATCTGTAACATCCTCCAGTGAAGATGGGCCGCCAGAGTGAAGTTGTAATATATCAAAAGCTGGAGTTGAATCTCAGTTTCAAGTAATCAGTTGCGATTACGTATCAACAGCTCCACAATCGAAGCACAGACTTCCTGGTGCTGATTACTGCAGTTTTAATAAGTGCCGAGACAGTAGATATTTGAGCTGGAGCTAAACAAGCTAAACACTTCCTAGATTTTCACCTCTCGCAGACAAGCTCCCTGCAGTTGTTTTGCCATTTTGGCACCCTGCAAAGAGCATGGGCACGCAGACGCTGTGGCATCCCCCCTGTGAGCAGATCCGATTCCTCCCGATGAGCTGCTCTCCTCAGCCTACACAAGTGCACTCGTGGGCTTCCCATCTGGCAGCAAAGGGGCAAAGAATGCTCACCTAAGCATGTAGGCAGGAAAGGGCCTGGCATGGGAATTAAACTTACTACGGGCTAAGTGATTTTTTTTCCCCTCAGAGGAAGATCAGTTGCAGTCCCTCAGGGATGATCAAAACAGATCTCCACGACTACCAACAAGCCAGTTGATGATGACCACAGGTGGGTGCAGTAAGCCCCCTAGATCCATCACAAAATGCTACAACACACTAAAGTATGCTCCTGATTTGATTCTAGAAAAATTGAAGGTGGCAGTAATGCTCTGCTACATCCAGTATGACAGTCTTTGTTTTGGCTGGAAATCAAACCTACCAGGCACGTGAATAAAAAAGCTCACCAAACCAAAATTTGTGTGAACAGCACAGTTCTACAAATTGTGCTATTTAAACCTCCTTTCACCCAGATAGCTGCTGGCAACTGCAAGGAGAAATAAAATACACTCAGACAGCCAATTATGCGCAATGAATATTAGAAAAGCGTAACAGCTACTCTTCATGTGGTTTGTCTGGCCTCTTTTTTTCCCTTCCTCCTGCCTAACACACAGTCAGATGTACAGTGTCATTTTCCACCATTAGGGTGATCTTGCATTTTGATAAAGCTTTTTTTCTCTAGGAGACCTTGGGATGAATTGGCCTGTGCACACTCAAATATACGTGTGTATTGCAGACTGCAGCGTAGTCTAGAGACAGCTGGGATAGAGCAGGTACTGGAAACTAAGAGCTTTGTGAAGACTGAGAATCCTACCCTGTTAAGACATTGAGATAAATTAGCACAGATATTGCTCACACAGTTAGAGCACTTCCAGTGCTTCCCCTAGCACCAAGGGACAGCAGTAAGACTAATGAGGCTTGGGACTAAAGGTACATCTATGAGAGATGCCTGAATGCTGGAAGGCAAAAATAGAAAGAAACTGAAATAGTAGTAAGCTAGCAAATCAAATACCAAAGGTAAGCACACAGAGGCTAACTAGCTGTGTGTATACCTGCACACACACGCTTGAAGCATGATTCTATGTTTCATCTTTGTCATGTTCCAGATAAAGTTAATTGTTTTAATTGGCATTAAAACGATTCTACGAATAACATCAGCCAGCCAAACCCTTTTCCACTCGATTCTCTCAGAGCACTTCCAGCAAGAATAAGGTATCGAGGGAACCAACTTGATTAAAGTCAATTTAAAAGGGCATACAGGGTGGGGAGGAATGTGTGAAACAGCCATTTGGGAAGAAACTGATGAGCCATCCAGCAAGTTTGAAAACTCTTCTTTTGGAGCTCCCACCTATAACTGGAACAGCGAAGTAATGTGTATTTACCTTCAATTTACCAGATTTATCTTACCAGAAAAACAGGAGCTGGCCCTAAAATAAATAGTTTAAGACCACAAAAAGATTTGCTGAGAAAAACCCCACCCATTAACATAATTTTATACGAAGTAACCTTTGCAAAGGTTCCCTCTCCATTGGTGAACCCTCTCAATGTTGGCACTCGCCTGGTTTGGGCTGAGGAGCATCCATGCAGCCTTGCCTTAGAGCACTGTAACCCTACTTAAACTGTTTTGCTACATTAAGGAACAAACAAGCAAAGATATCTGAGTGTTTCCACATGTCGAAAGTATGTATACAGCTGTCTATAGGAAGATTAACAAGTAGCTACCTGCAATATGAAGATAATGATAGACCGGTACAGACAAGCAGAAGTTGCTTCTGTCAATCCATGCTCAACAGCCATTTGCAGTCAATACCTTATCAGGTCTGCTCTGTGAATACGCAGTGGTATAAACATCCCTCTTTCCTGAAGATTAGACACACTTGTGTATACTTAATTGCTACTGCTCAGCTACAGCACATTTTAAAAATGTATTTATTTAAATCAGGTTTGAGACACTTACCAATAGTTTGAGCAGCCAAAAACGGGACTTGTAATATAAGGTTTTGGTAGGGTTGATGAGGAAAAGCAACATGAAGCCGTACAAGATGAGTGGATTCACCTGCATAGGGATGTAGGTGAATTTACCATATATACATGCCAGCAGGCTCAGGCACCACAAAACCCCCAGGAAACCAGCAATCTACAGGAAACAGAAAAAACACATAGATACCTTATGAAAATACAGCTCCAAAACCTACAATGGATTCTCATTATAAGAAAAGGGAGAGCAGTGCTCAATCCTGTAATCTAATCAGACTTCAGGAACTTCCTCTTCTAATTGTGTTAGAACTCTTTGCCAGGAAACAGTGAAGGATTTATCCTCCCGATATGCTGCACAGCTCCACCACTGCTACTATCTATTCTGTTTACCTCAAAGAGATGTTGATGGGACAAGTTGCTGCGGGGATTGAGTTCGAAGATGAGGACGTGATTCACTCCAGCCTGTCTCCAGCCATACGTGTTGATACCCAGGAGAAAGAGGAATTCTATCAGGAGAAAGCCACCTCGATAGATTCTCACCAGTGGCCACACATTTGGTCCATCTATAAAAGCCACACCTGAGAAAGAGAAGTGAAATGATCTTAGTGATAGCACAAGTCATGCCACAAAGCAAAGCCGTGCTTCAGTGCTTTATGCTGGCTCTCAGATGCTCAGCTGTACCCTGTGAAAACAGGGTACTCTTGTAAGCACCTGCATACCAGCAAGGGGAGGACTTTCGCCTAACCTGGCAAAACCTGCCTATTCTGGCAAAAATTCACTCTCCAGGTGGTGTAGTTGGGTCATTAGCAGCATCTTAAGTCCCCTGTCTCACACTACAGGCATGAGGGACAGCACTGGCATAAATCGTAACTATACACACTTAAATGTTCTGGTTTAACGGATCTGAAATCCCAACAGACTGATACACAAATACTTCAGCTCCCCACAAAACCAAGCAGCACCATTTACAGCATTTAAAACAATGCTAAACTGCGCCTAATCACTGAACTCAATACAACTGTAATATATATTCGTAACTAGCAATATAACATCCAGCCACACCCAAACAGAAAACTCAACATAAGGCAGCAAGACTGGAAAGCCTGTTGCTTCCTTTGTTCAGTGGTCAGGGTTCTGGAAACAAATTTGCTTAATTTCAAGCAACGAGCAGCCTTATACGGCAGCAGCTTTCTCTAGCACAAGCCTCTTCACAAAATACTGTTCCCCAGTTGCCCGATACAGGTTTTATGAGAAAAACACAAAATACAGTTACTTGAATCCTAAATTTCCATTTCATTGAGTGTTTCTCACCCACATGCTTTCTAAGAGAGGGGAAAAAAAGAACATGCAGTTTTACAGAACTAATGCTGAGAATTTACTCCCACAAACCTTCCTGTCTTAATTTACAGCCCCAAGTTTTTCCCACTTTTATTCAGAGAAAGCATATCCATGTTTCATGTGTTCAGCACCTGTACTTTATACTACATAAAATTATGGAAGAAAATTGTGCAAGGAACAATGACTGAGGAACTGTTGCTTTAAATTTAAAACTTAAACACACTACTGGATTTAAGCAAAATAGAGTCAAATTTTGGACAGAAATGACAGGCACCCTGAAGAAGCTAAAAGAAATGAGTCTCAAATACGGAACTGCAGAAACAGCATTTCAAATTTTCATGTGAAATGCCTGCAGACAAAACAAAGGGAGGTGCTTCCAAACAGGACAGAGGGCCCCCAAAAATTGAATAAGAAATGGCCAGACAGAATAGGACAGATGTGCTGTGTGCTATTTGAGACAGAACACCCAGACAAAGATTTATCCTGAGGTGAACACAGTTCAATATGACAGTACAGAATATGACTTCCATAGCTAATGCCTGCTAATCTTATTTCTGGATTCTCAGGGTGGTAGAGGACCATAATTGCAGTGTGGAACAGCAGTTGGTTCTGGAGAAAAACCAGATACTGAACAGCATAAGCAGCTGAGATTTCTGTATATTCCCTTCTCTGATACTAAGACCCTCCCTAGTTTAGCTTCCACAGTGTAAAGGCTAGATGTGATTCCCTTTTCATGTTTTCAAGTTCCTAACTGAACCATTTTCTTCATTACACCCAAGCACTTTGACTGAAGACCCTCACCAACCCTGCTTGCAGGGAAGTGCCCAGCAAAGGTGCACAAGATCTCAAACTGCTGTGACCCAGTCCGGGGCTCTGTACTGCAACCCTGAGACAAAGAGATTTTCCATTCGTATACTGTTTCCGCTTAAATCCAATACAAGGGAAGTCACCTCCTAGAGTCAGCAGGTACGTGACACAATCAGCTCATCCCTTCAGCAAGCGCAGGCTCTGAACGAGGTGCTCAGAGAGGAAGATGTCCTTGGTGACAAGCCCAATGGTATCGCAGCCTAATTCTCAAACAAGAGACGGGGCGCTGCTGCAGGAAGAGTCTTGAGATTTTGCATGAAAACTTACAGGTTTCTGGCTAATAAAACACATGCTCATTTCCATGAACTGTTAACCTTAGTTACGCACTAGCTTGGCACCTAGGAAAGCTGACAGAGAAATAGTGAGGCCTCAAAATTCATACTGTCTGGGGTGACACACCCTGCTGTGATATACCTGTAGCATTTGCAGCCTTAAACAGACCCCAAGTTATTATGAACTCACCTCTGTAAAATATTGCTGTTCTTGTTTTAAAACGTGGCAATACAGAAGGGGTTTACTATTAGAAGTCAAGTTCTAATGCTGTTTCACAGATTCTACACATACAGCATTAAAATCCTATCTTAGTTAATCAAGCCATAAAAACAATTTGGTAAAGGTAGCAGAGAGGTTAGCAAACCAATATCCAATTAAAAACAAACACTTTGCAGCTGGAATAGTTTTGCCCAATATCTGAAGTCATGTACAGCTATCAAATCACATCTGCCAACACAAACATACCTATTATTCACAGTAGGTTAGTAACACCTGCTTTACAAGTATAATAATTTTTATGAATTCATTCTCACAACTGCGTCACTTTTTCATTCTTAATACTGAGAGATAAAGAAAACACAACTGGCTTCAACCACATTTGCATGTCACACAGAGATCAAACATATAAGTAACAGAAAAAAAAACCTAGATATGAATAAAGAACAGCTTCTACACACTAAACAGACCCTTCATACAGATGGGTCAACTTTCTGCCTCTGCCATAGGAAGACCAAACGGGAAGCGCTGCAAACAGCTTCTCAGAGACATTTTATCCCAAGAGATGACTGGATCTAATTACAGAAACATCTGATTAAAAATTCTTTTAAGTCAAAAACACAGACATGGGCTTTCCCTAATGCAAGAACTCATATTTTGATTAGTTAAGCCTTTTCCTTTGTACGGCTTAAGCAAGTTACAACACTACGGAAATCACACGCACAATTAGTAAAGCCGCTTGTGATTAAGTGCTGTATCTGGATCGACAGTACCAACTCTAATCAGAGTCCAAACTCAGAAGGCACAAAGCAGAATAAAACCAAGGCCTGAGATATGCAATAATTTATTGTAGCTTTTAAACAATCTTGTCAAAATCTGTCAACAGGAAAAATTCAATTAATTCCTTCATTAGGCACCAGGAATTGAAATCCAAGAAATTTCTACATTAAAATGTCCCAAGTGGCGTGGTGCTCACATGGCTCTATGTCTGGTCTCATTCTCTGCAGGGAATCAGTACCATGCAAAACAAGTTCTACGAGCACCTCTCTCAAGGTGGGTGAGGGCTGTGTGTTCACAGAATGATAATAGAAATCTGACTTTATACATGGATGTTGCACCTCCAGAATATCCCTCCAAGAATAAGGAGGAAACCAGGAGAACAAGTCATAATATGTTCAAAGTCCAAAATCCGCATATATAATATGAGAAAAACAACTACCTATTACTGAGCAGAACTAATAACTCACAAAAGTGCGATCTGACCCAGGCTGATTTAACCCAGAACATCCTGACCAACCCAGTTCAGGTCCAGGCCCTCACTAAGTGACAAGAAGATATCCAAACCAAGGTATGGCAGCCAGCTGGGTTCAGCCAAGATTACTCACCTGAAAGTATGACAGTGACGTTGAGCGCAATGAACAACCCACAGAACAATCCAACCCTGAATGTAGTCCAGGCTGGCACAGGCTGTGAACAAAGCAATGGTGGAATTAAGGCAGGTTAAAGTCAGATTCATTTGCAGAGTAAATTTAAAATCAGGGGTACAATGTTCTGATCTCTGATCGCACTTTTGCTCTTGAAGCGAGGATTTTTAAACTGAAAATGCTGCATAATATTCTTGCCTATGTCGTTGCTGTGTTGAAACAGAGCATGGGCATCTCAACACCAAACACTAAGCATATGGTGTTATTTAACACAAATTTCCTTTTACTATTTCTCATGCCTTCATTACCTTGTGTGCATGTATTAGGAATAGTAAGCAAACTACTTCCAAATCTCCCGGAATGAAAGCAGATTACGTGACCGTGTCCCCCTCACAATTTGCAGAGCATGCTCCCATCAATTATTTTCACATCAATCGTTGTTCAAAGTAATCTGATTTGGCACCTTGACAAGCTGGAGAAGCAGCTTCGCTATATAACTTGATTTCTCACCTGAGCTGCTCCTAAGGGTGGAACACGCAAACGTTTCATAGCCTTCTGTCGGTCTCCATCTTCTAACTCATTGGTCACCACTTCCTAAGGAGATAAAGATATACAGCACAGAAGTTCATTCTAATGATAAGCACACAGTACTAAAATAAAACAAACACAAAAAAAATAGTGGTTGATATCCAAGTTACATTTGAGCCCTGGCCCAATACTCTTCTTATACAGGGTAACAAAGACACGAAAAGCACACCACGCTTCATCAAGTTATTACACAATACAAGCTAACCCTGCGGGAGCTTTTTAGAGTGAAAAGCTAGCTGCTGAAGAGAACATGCCCAAATTTAGGTAAGCAGTGCCAGAAATCAGTGGCATTTCAAAATCTATTAATAGTTGTCTTGGTGGTGAATACTAACTATAGAGAAGGCAAAACACAGGAACCAGTAGTGAAGAAGAAAACACTTATCAGTTAAAAGAGGAGCAGTACCCAGACTACTATCTTTACCTCTGTTTCGGAGATAAGCTGGTTGATCTTCTTGCAGGTGTAGAAGGGTGCCACCTCCACCTCGGCCACCCGCCATTCTGCCCCTCGCGTTGTCTCCAGGTTCTTGTCATGCTTCTTTAAGATCTTGCGGAAGCCGGTGAAGTTCAGGTTCTGCAGATGAGGAAACAGTTACTGGCTTTTAACCTCAGTCAGCTCCCGGGAAAGTTAAATGGTTGTATTTCCAGTGCTAGCAAAAAAAAAAAACAGGAATAGCTAATAAGAAGAATCAAAATTATTGCATTTATAGAATGGTTTGGGTTGGAAGGGACTTTTAAAGTTCATCTTAGTCCAACCCCCCCTGCAAGGAGCAAGGACAACTGTCAGGACGTTTTTGAGTTATTTTATTAGAAGTCATACATGTCCCTTGCAAATAACAGAAAAAATGTGGGACTCAAGGGCATAAAGAGAGATAACATATTTGCAGGGAGCTACCTAAACCTCACATTCCCTGAAAAGTCAAATCACTGCCATTCCTCCTTAATGCAGGAAGCAACAACATTCCTGATGAAACCTCACTGAAAGTAAATAATGTGTAGACATACTCAAAACTTGTATGCTTTAGGTTATTTCAAAACACACTCCCTCTGTCTGGGTACACCTTACCACATATGTCCCAAGTACTGCAACTCAGCAACTGGTCTCTGGATTAGCAGTAGTTGTAACGAGCTCTTAAAAATATAAAGCTGCAGAAAGACTATGTTCTGTCCCCACCCTCACAGTCACTACTAATCCTTCAAGGTGTTTTCCCTCCTGAAACGGGTAGGCTACCAACTTCTGGTTTCTTTAAACTTTATATTGGTTTCAAATCAAGTTCTCCAGATAAGTGCATTATAGAAAGGAAATCTTTGTACAACAGAAAACTTGTGAAAGTTTTAAATGCTGCAGATTAAACCCAGACAAGAGCATCCCTGTAACAGCATCCTTTTCCACACAGTACATTGCACGATGACTGCGAAACTAGTTTAGGCTTGCAGAGGTGGGAGATGTAATTCTCCAGTCTGTCGAGGTAAGCACAAAGTACTGCATTAAAACAAGAATTAACAGTCGATTTCCATTTACATATGAGCCCTGACCCAACACTCTTCTAATGCAGGAACGCAGACAGAGCATGGCAAGATTCACTTCTGAAAAAGCTTAGAAAGGAGCTTGGAAATAAAACCAGAGAAAACAGCAAAATCCAATGCCCTGAGGCGAGGCACCAACTACCCAGTGAAATTACTTTCAATCTAATTATGCTTAGAATGATTTAATACCAGACCCCTACCATATAGGTGGGGAAATGAGGCTAGGGAGACAGGAGCAGGAAGCCAATACATTAACGATCTGCATTACTGCAGACAAAAGACTTTAATTACTTTCTATTAGAAAAGCAAGCATTCCACTCCAGGGAGAGAAGATCGCTATTTCATACATTTGAAATAAAAAAGATGCAACAAAATTATTATTTTGGTCAGACTTTGCTGTAGCCTGAACTAACATGACTTCAACTGCCACGTGTGCAGTCACAGCCTAACTGGTGTGCCGGGGCAGGTCGGTCGTGGTTACTCCAGACACCCTAGAACCTCTCCAGCGGCATCTCACCCTCTGGCTACACAAATTCTGCAACCCCAAAGTGTGTGATAAAACCACTGTTGGTTACAGCAATACTTCTGACAAGGAACACACAGCGATGGAGCTATGAAACAGAACAGTCAAACATCATTTACACAGTCAGATGTTTTGCTGTTCTTGCTGTTCATGATGCTTTTATTTGGCAAGGGGCTTTCTCCAAGCCTGACTTCGATTTCTGCCGGATACTAATTGAATCCATTGAAGTGAACCACTAATGGTATGTTTTGTCAGTAAAGGTGAAAAAGAAAAAAAATAAAAAAATAATTTAAAAAAAATGGTGCAACTTAGGCAATAAGATTATGCAAGATCAAGTAAAATCAAGCAGTGGACTCGAAAAAATCTTTGCTCACATACAAGTGTATTAGGAAATGCACCAGCAAGGCAAATGCACAGCAGTTTAATGAGACTGATTCAGCCTCCATTATTTGCCCCATCAATGTACTATATTATATATACTTTATGTAAGTATATACTACATAGTTCATTTATCAAGATTTGTTTGTCCTAAAAGGCAGCAATTTCACATAACTAGATTTAGTTATATACATACATACTCTAGAATTGCATGTTACTGTTAAAAATAAGTTATCAGAAGTTTAATCATTGATAAGTTAAACAAGGAACAGCTACCCTGGAGACAAGGTATAGTTTCATTTGATGTTTAGTTTGTGTACCTTAGGAATGAACACATGCAACTTCTGCTCTTGCTTCAGTCCTAACAGAGCGAGGAGTTTGCTGGTAACTTCACTTTATCTCCTACATGAAGGCCTCAGCTATGTCATCTTCCCACCAGGTTACTGTTTTCCCTCTCCAAAACTCTAAGACCTTGAATACTCCTAGTTCTTTTATTCTAAGTGCAGAAGTTATTAAGAGCAGTACTCTGGGATTTGGCTTTATGTTTGTTTTAGTACTTGCAGTCCTTGTCCTCAACTTCAGAACCAATTTGAACTAATTTTTCTCATTGTGTCTTTGAAGTTATGTTATAGAAAAAAAGCTCTGCTCCTTTTGGCAACTGTGAAACTTATAAAATCCAGATGGGTTTTAGAACAATATTTAGTATACACACAATGGACATGGACTTGTAGTAGCAAAAAGCCAAAATAAAAGCATGCAAGATGCCTTTCTTCACTGATGCAGAGTAGGAAAAGATTTTTCAAAGGAATGATCTATGTCATCCTCTATTTAAATTCGCCATCAAGCCTCAGAATGTATTTTTGTAACCAAGAGTAAAAACTTTCTTTTCTTAAAATAGTGAAGAAATCACAGCAGGTAATACTGCTTTGCTCCACACCTGAAAAGCAAAGGATTCTCTACTTTTCCCATTATTTTGAACTAGAAACTATCTCTCGGAGTTAAAGGACTTTATTGAGAAACCCATAAATAGTTCATGCAACGATAAAACCTGTGTTCAGGACTCACGGAGGAGTGTCTGTTCAACCAATTAAAAGAAGTGGTTATAATGTTCATAAGAAGTGCTCTGAACACATCTCTGAGAGCTTCCCTCGAAGGCAGTCTAATGCTTGTTCTAATACAGGTTGGATCAACGTTTTCCAACCTGGAAACCCAGTACTAAAGCAAGGAAATTCCATTTGAGGTACCTGGAGTGAGACAGTATTGGCAGCATATGTGCATGTGCTCAAGGACATAACATCCTTTTAGGAAAGTTACAAACACTCAGAATTTTGTTTAGTAAAATTATCCAGTACAATACTGGTAAAGATCTAAATACAGAGATAGTGAATTTAAGTTGAAACATTCTTATGTAACAAACTAAAAACTGCTGCAGTAAGGCATTTAAAAGCATTTCAGAGTACTTAACACCAAAAGAGCTGGTCCAGCAAAAAAGTTCTTAAGAGTTTCAGATTTTTGGAACAAAATCAGTGTCTGCAATATTTACCATGCCCAGAAATCCAAGTATAACTAAAGATTTATTTTTTCATACTTCAAGGCAAATGAGTCTGTTTCCTACAGAATTAAAAACATTTTTTTTTAAATGGATGTTTTAACAAGAAATTCTGATATAGCAAGGTCACAGTCACTACCATGGTAACGCCAAGAGGAAACAGTACATTAGCATTGCAAGTTTCATTACAAATATTAGATAAAAGAGCTTCTTCCCCAACTTGCCAGCTCCAGCCCTGCATAGAAAAACATACTACAGAAGAAGGAGGACCTGAAGTGACTTAATGTCCTGACCATGCCTGGGCCAAGGATGCTGGGGTCAGCCAACCCGAAAAGGAAGGAGGAGGAAGGTCCTTCTGCAGGTCAGCTTAGCATTTCTAGCTCAACAAAAAGCAACAAGACATACCTTGCTAGCTGCTAGGCATCTGCCTTTTCTTTAAAAATGTTCAGGAACCCCAAAAATAAAAAAGAAATTTAAAACTGGCTTGAATGAGGCATTTCAAGGATACACAAGCACAGAGATATTTACACACAGGGCATTGTAAAACCATCTCCTTTTGCGGGTACCTGATAGTTCTGCAGTAAGATGAGGCTGAGGTAGAGCTCGCTGAAGGCCAATTTCAGATCTTTGATATTCCTATGCTGGACACGCTCTTCGTGGGACAGGTGGAAGACTGGCTTTCGGCGCCGCTGCAGCGTGGAAGCCCCACTGGCTTCTTTCTGTGCATCCAAAGTTGACTGTAACTCAGTCCGAAGAGTAGTAAACCTGCGCTGAGCTTCTGCAAGCTTTTCTGTTAGCAAGGAAAGGCAAGAGTCAGAAGAGCGGGTAGCAACTTGCCTACCGAGCCCGTAAAAAGCACTACACCTTTTCCTCAAATCACATGCCTGTAGGTAAAAAGCATTGCATTGAATAACCTACTGCAAGGTCTTCCCCTACTAAGCATTAAATTTAATAACTGCATATTTCTCTTATGAAGCTCCTGCTCATTGAAGGTTTTAATGCACTTCTACATAAAACATACATGTTCTCCAAAAGAAAGCCATCATGTCAGACACACCTTAATATAGCCAAAATCAAGGGGCTGTCCCTTCAGCACAGACTAAAGCTGGATTAGACACTAACTCAGACCTCTCGACTTCCACCCCAGATCTGATTTCTAGAGGATGCTCTTTCCAGGACCGTAGGAATACCCGGTAGGGGTGGAAGAAGTCCACTCTGCGCAGCTGCCACCTGTGCCTAGGGGCTATAAACCAGCACAGCGACGCAGGGTCCGGCCTCCCCACACTGGCAGAGCCGTAGCTGGAGGCAGCCAAGCAGATAGGGTCTCATCCAAATACCAAAGCAGTGACCACACGTCTACTCGGCGCGCAAAGGAAAGCTGCTTGCCATTCTCAAGTAAAGCAAATACACAAGAAGCATTAAAAAAACCCCTGTTAGACAATATTCCGAAATGCAACAGTTAGTAAGCAAAGCACTTTTCATATCTGTGCATCTGCTAAGACAGTAAGAAAATCAAAGAAAAACCCCGCACTTCTAACGTGACATTGAATTTTGGAGCTCAGAGAGCAATGCAACTCCTCTGCCAAGCTCCCGGTGACAGACAAACACAGCTTCTGCTTTGATCAGGAGTTACAACACTACTAGCTGCTGTACATGATCCGCTGTAATAATTTATTCCTCTTTTCCTCAGTTTAGGCTCATGCAGGTTAGAATCGTTGCCTCATTATTTACTGATTAAAGGGACAGTCAATCTGAATTTAAATAACATTTTGATGTGTTTTCGGAACAAGTTGGTCTCTCTTCCTCACATCTGAAGTATGAAAAAGGTGTTTCTTTAAACATGCTGCTTTATGTACTTTAGGAAAATAATCTTTTTGGGCTAATTAACAACCTTTTTAAGCTTAAAAAAAAAGCATAACTGACATCATTATCTTTCTTTCTGTTCTGTACAAGCCGTTTCTTCCAGGCTGTTTTCCCCGCTATGACTTCAGTCACAGCTTTGGCATCTCTGTTGATAAGCACCATGGCAGACCACGGGCACCGGCGTTGGCCAGGGAGATGCCGAGCAGGTTGATAGTGTTGGAGCAGACTGCTGGGAGCTGGAGCCACCTCCACCCAGCAGGACACACATCAACCACTCACCAGACACCGTGACCCAAAGCTCTTCCCAACAGTCTCCTGGCTGTCAGTTTAATTCTCTTCATTAGTATCTTATATAACAACTTAATGGTAATTCTCAATTGCTCCCCCACCCAGAAGTAAGATTTACTCTTATGGGAGCAATTCTGACCTTTTCCTCAGTCTTATTCAATTTTGGTTAATTTTAAGAGCAAAACTCCTCTATAAGTAATTTTAGAGTGCTCTGCATTAGGTATTTTACAGAAGGAGAATGTTTTTCCAAATAGAAAATGGGGATCAATGTACAGAAGAGTTTGAAACTCTGTAATTTCCTTGATTATAAACTTTATTAAAGAAAGAGGTTTTAAAAATACAGGAAAAGATAGACTCCCCTTTGACACCTATAGCTACAAGGACTCCACCGAACACAGGCAACAGCCCACAGTGAGAAATGTTTGCCCACAGCCTACAGCCACATAAAATTTCACACACACACAGGGTCAGACTGCAAAAACAATAATCTCTCCCCGCTTTGGGAATCCTCTCAGGAAGAAGTAACAGATCTCTGTTAGAGTAGCTGTTAGAATCAAAAGTCTTCATATAAATAAAATTCACAAGTTCATGCTCTATATTCAAAACGTTATATTAAACCATCTGGTGATATACTGAGATTTCTTTTGGACCAAATTATTAAATATGGAAGTTTAAATTTACATTTTCAACTGAAAGCACTGTTCCATTGTCCCTATGTCCAGAAAAATCTTAAAATCGATCAGCTTAATAACACAATATCTAAGTAAAAGTTAATGCTTTGAAACAGTTACAGAACTGCTATTGCAGTTTTCCTATCTGTTTGCAAACCAGCACCCACTGAAAAGCATCATCTCCAAACAAAAACATTCTTAATTATGCACTGCTGAAAAGAGTCATATGCTGGCTTCTCTACAACCGCTTCCATCCACAGGGGAGGACTGCAGTCCTCTGAGGATGAGCCTTGAAAGGCAACTGACCCAGTCCTATAACGACGTGCCACTCTGAAGAAACAGCAGCTCTGCCATGTTGAGTCTCTCTCCTGCTCTCTCTCTTGCACTGACCTCAATTATCCAATCCACATCTTGTTACAGTATTATTTTTATCATCAAGATTCAGTGAAGAATCAAAATAAGACAAAACGTGTGCTGCTGTTCTTGAAACCTCCCAGAGAATTGCTTAGGGAAATGGCAAAGCAGAGTAATTACTCAATCTGCAATACTCTAAAATATTTGAAAATACATTCACCACTATCACTAATATAGCACTCCAAAAAGTGACTTTAAAAAAAAATATGCCACTCAAAAGAGTTAGAAAAGAGCAGTACACACTTAGAAACTGGAACCACTGTTGGTTGCAGCACATGTTGCAGAATTCTACGTGACCTGATGCTCACTGAGTCCTCAGCTCAAGTGAAATCTCACAGCAAAGACTAAGGAGAAATCTAAAACCAACAGAAGCAGACTTCAAGAAAAACACTTGCAATGAAGAAGTGGCTTCGCCAAAAAAATTCCTTCTAGATCCCAACTAAAAACCACTGTCCAAAGTTATCACCACAACTATGCAATTCCAACTTGTTTTTTTCCAAGTTTAAAGAAAAGTTCACACATAAGGATCATGGAAAAAATCTATCCCCTAAAGTTCCAGTTGGCATGGTCATGGTTGTGACCAGAAACTGTTTCACCAGACAGGAGATAATCGAACAGCCCACACATGCTCACTGCTACCCAGCTCTGGGCTCTGGGCATTTCAGACAGGCTCTTTCAGTGCTCCGTTCTTTTCCTACTTACACATATTATGTTCAAGAATTTGCTTACCAAGTTAAAGCCATGGCTTCCTACAAATAATAAAACCAGCTCCTAAATTAACCACAAAAATGTTACTAGCTGAACAGTAGCCCAAGCAGACTCTGATGATGCTAATTAAAAATATAACAAACCTCCCCTCTAGAAAATCCCAAACACAAACCAAAACTGGCCACAAATAAAACTTTAGCAATTGAGCTGGCATTTGTCTACTGGAACTATCTGAAAATTTTACTGCTATTCTTTCTTCTTTCAATTGAGTATAGATTTTCTTCAGTGTAGTCCAAATAATTACAAACTGTTTATCAAATCAGATTTAGTTAATGGCAGTTTTCCTTCCTGCCAAGGTAGGATAACGGTCAGGGGAATTAAGGCTATGTTTGATGAGAGTCAACAACCTGAGCATGCAGTGAAAGGCAAAGGCATTTCGCAGCAGGCACTCCAACCCCAAGTGCTCCAGGGAGCCAAGGAGGAGCTGGGGTCTGGGAGCCGCCCATCCCGAGGACAGGGTTGTCCGTGCTGTGGCAGTTCCTGGTAATGCTCACTGAGGATCCCTCAGTGCAAGGAAAGACAAGGAGGAAATGAAGTGGATCAACAGAAAGCTTAACTTTCTTGAAAATGGATAATATTTATTGTCATAAAGACAAGCATGTAATAAATTGTATAATAAGCCTATAACAAACAGGATGTACCAGGTCATTAGCCAAGCCAACACAGGCCTGGAGTTACAGTAGGGTCCAACACGACAAATTTCTGACGTGATCAGGAAGAGGAACCACTGATGGAAGACTTCTTGATGTAGCTTAACGTTAATAACCCTAATAAAGGGCTTCCATACTATTAAAGTCATGTCACTTCTGCTAATAAAAGACTTATTTTAATCTCATCATAAGAGATTTTCAAATTACAAGTATTCTCTCCTATACATTTTTGAAATGACAGCAAGTTGAAAAATCCTTACCCTGTATTATTAATGCCATTTCAAACAATGCTGGAATGTGAGCGTATATGTGGGTGCACGTGTGCTAGCAGGTCCTCATTACGGAAAATTATAATCTGTATTCTGCATCTGAATTGACAGAACTTCCTCCACTGAGTCTAGCTCGTAGCACACAGGATCTGATGTAACTAGAAAAGTAAGACACATTTCTGAGCACAAAAGCCTTCCCTTTGACCTGGGAGAGAAACAGAAGATCTCACAGGGAGGCAAACCAGAACAGCTGTTCTGAGTTAGGTACACATGAACTGCATGTAGAAAAATGCCTATAAAGTGTAAAACCCAGCTAGCCTAGTAAAACATATTGCTTCTACCTACAAACCGCCCCTTGCCCTTGTCCTGACACCCACTCTGGCCATAGCCAAACGCCACTGCTCCAGGGGGCCAGAAGAGCAGGCACAGCCAGCCCAGAAGAGATCTCCTTACCAGATGGAAGCTGAACAGAGGCAAGCTGCAGTGCACAGTTATTAGATGTACTATGCTTTTAGCTATTCTCATGTTCACAACCCAGAATCTGCTAGCAATAAAACAGCTAGCAATAAAGTCATCGTCTGATGGTTATTAAAATACTTTGCACAATTCAACTTTGTTACCAGATTAAAATCCGAAATAGAAAAGGCTACCATATTGTGCTGCAAAAGCCTGTTTATAGCATTAAGTTAATAAATCAACATGTTAAGAGAAAGTATAGCAGAAGAAGTCAGTGCATCACTGTATCCATATTTAAATGCTTTTCTAGTTGAAAACCCATTTTAAACCTTACCAAAAGAGGCTGAAAACCAGCTGAAGTGTAATGGTGGGTGGAATTGGAGCACACTGTTACTAAGCTTTTTGTAGCAATATTACAGGGTCATTTTCTGATTATCCCATTCTAAAGTTTATTTTCAAAACACAAGCTGGGAAAGCAAACTTCTTCAGGAAAAACAACAAGCTATACCACTTTGACATACGATTCCTTGGAATCCCTACTCTTACCACCACTGCATTTTTATTCAATTTACTAAACAGGATTTATACACAGTAAATGACAACTTGCTATTAGTTGATCTGCTGCAGAATGTTGCAAGAGTTTAAGTAAGAGTTAAGTGCTTAAAACTTGTTGGACTTATTTGTAGGAAGCCACAGCTTTAACTTGGTAAGTAAATTCTTGAGCATAACATGTCAAGTTACCACGCAGAGGCAAGTCCATGATAGCTATTCCTGCACAAGCTCAGGAAACACCAGCTAGGGAGCTTAGCACACCTAAAACAAGCAGAGGAGAATGTCATCATGGATAAGCTGAGAAACTGTGCCATATATGTAAGCTACCACTTAAGTTTAAGAGCATCTTCATAAAGTTCAGCAGGTTGCTACTGAAGGAGTGAAATTACCTGCCCTTCATTCTTCCTCCATTCAAATACTACGGTTTAGCTCCACATCTGTGATTAAACCAGAGCAGTTTCCCATATAAACCTGCCCTATAATTACCTGACGGTAGACCTGCATGACCACTGTGGTTAGTCTGAAAGTTTAGGAGCTTCAGACTCTTTTTGTGTTACTGTATTTTCCACAAATATACACAAATAAGCACCTTACCTGAATAGAAAATGTTGATTTTGGCAAGTTCTTTCTCACAGGTTTGGAAGAACTTCTCTTCAAACGTGGCAAAACACCTTTTCACCGTGTCCTCATCTGTGTCTGTAAAATAAAATAGGGGAAAAAAAGTTGTAACAGAAGAACATACGAACAATTTTTTTAAGTGGCTGCCATGGAAATATTTCTTCAGAGTAAATCCACCTTTTTTGTTGTGCAGAGAAAGAAGAACACTCAAGTCCAAAGGGCTCTGAGGAAACACATATTTGGCTGTAAAAGGAATCGTGCCAAGACAGAGAGGGAAAAACCCACATATGCTGAAACACACCTTGACCAAAGTTCCCATCACCTTTTTTGATCCTTCAAGTGCTATTGCAGATCTCACATGCTTCCTTTCCACTTCCTAACCCAGCCTGTGTGACTGCACCTGTAGGGCCATCCTGGATCACAACTGCTCTTTATAGCTACAGGAATCTTTTTTAAAAGGCATCTCAGCTACCATCACAAAGTCACCATCCTAAAAAACTTCAGGGCTCCCATCATTGCAGTGCTGGGACTGGTATACAGTTCTCAACCTACAACAGGCACTGGTCTTGCTCTTGAAGAATTAAAGCTGGCCATGAAAAGTATTTATCCCAGCTTAGCAAACAATTGTATTTACAGAAAGAAAGTGCAAAGCGTTTAACTGAAGGCTTCATTTGACCTTCCAAGAGGACTTGCTGCCTTCAGCCATCATTCCCACCTTCTCATCACCATAACCCTTCAAACACAAACACAGCACCACAGCAAACTAAGATCTGCCCAGCTAGTAATGGAAAACTACATGGAAAGTAACTTCTTCCTTTCTGGAAAATAAAAAGCTTTCTCACATTAGCAAAGCTTAAAGCAAGAGGCCTAAATTATGGCAATCGTGATCAGATCCACACTTTTCCCCCACTGCTCGGGGACTGTTTTAAATCTTTTGGAAGAACTAACTACAATTCTGTAATTCAAGTCAAATCTTGCAATTAAAGCAGCAATTTGGTCACTTTGTTATTATAAGAAATATCGTGTGGCATCTCCAGAAGTGCAGAATTTCAAAGACAGAATGAATTTTTTAATAATTAAGACATTAGGTTAATGAGTAAAAATTAAAGAATCCACACTATAATTACAAATTTTAGCATTGTCAATCATCTGTCCCAAATGCTCTTAATACTAAAATAAAGCAGACTCTTCATATCTCCCATAGTTACAGTTTCTGAATTCTCACGCAATGTTACAGACTAAAAAATGCTAGTAATACCACAAAGAGGAAAAATTAAAATCTTATTATAGTCTCAATAAGGTCAACAAACAGATTTTTAAATACATGTCATTAAACTGAGATCACGAGTGTCTATAGAAAAGTTTCACTCACTAGCAGATAAACACTCTGGACTGTAATAAAATAAAATTATTTTCTTTTAGCATTAATTTCTAGGTAAAAACAACTTCACAGAATCACAGAATCACAGAATTATCAAGATTGGAAAAGACCTAAAAGATCATCCAGTCCAACCATCACCAATACTTCTCAGCTAAATCATATCCCTCAACACAACATCCAAACGTTTCTTGAACACCCCCATGGTCGGTGACTCCACCACCTTCCTGGGCAGTGCATTCCAGTGCCTGACTACCCTTTCCGAGAAGTAATATTTCCTAATGTCCAGCCTGAATCTCCCCTGGCGCAGCTTGAAACCATTGCCTCTAGTTCTATCACTGTCTACACGAGAGAAAAGGCCGACCCCTAGCTCACTACAACCTCCCTTCAGGAAGTTATAGAGAGCTATAAGGTCTCCCCTGAGCCTCCTCTTCTCCAGACTGAACAATCCCAGCTCCCTCAGCCGCTCCTCATAAGGCCTGTGCTCCAGACCCCTCACCAGCTTCGCAGCCCTCCTCTGAACGCGTTCCAGGGCCTCAATGTCTTTCTTGCAGTGAGGGGCCCAAAACTGAACACAGTACTCGAGGTGTGGCCTCACCAGTGCCGAGTACAGGGGGACAATTACCTCCCTGTTCCTGCTGGCCACACTATTTCTAATGCAGGCCAGGATGCCGTTGGCCCTCTTGGCCACCTGGGCACACTGTCGGCTCATGCTCAGCCGAGCATCAATCAGTACCCCCAGGTCCGTTTCCTCCACACAGTCCTCCAGCCACTCTGCCCCAAGCCTATAGTGCTGCCTGGGGTTGTTGTGGCCGAAGTGCAGGACTCGGCATTTGGTCTTGTTGAACCTCATCCCATTGGCTTCAGCCCAGCTCTCCAGCCTGTCCAGATCCCTCTGTAGGGCCTCGCTACCCCCAGGCAGATCCACACTCCCAGCCAATTTGGTGTCATCTGCGAACTTACTGAGGGTGCACTCAATGCCCTCATCCAGATCATCAATAAAGATATTGAAGAGGACAGGCCCCAGCACCGACCCCTGGGGAACACCACTTGTGACCGGTAGCCAGCTGGATTTAACTCCATTCACCACCACTCTCTGAGCCCGGCCCTCCAGCCAGCTCCTTACCCAGCCAAGAGTGTACCCATCCAAGCCATGGGCTGCCAGCTTCTGCAGGAGAATACCGTGGGAGACAGTGTCAAAGGCTTTGCTGAAGTCTAGGTAGACCACATCAACAGCCTTTCCCTCATCCAGCAGATGGGTCACTTGATCATAGTATCAATATATATTAAGCTTTTAACATTGAGAACTTCCTGATTTTTATGTCTGTGGTACTGACATTAAACACCATAAACCTACAGACACTGTATTAATGTTTTAGGGGGAATGTTTTAGGAAAGAGCAGATAACACAAGGCAAGCCTGCAGGGGCAACGGTGGAAGAAGTCTGTCTGCTTTTGGAGTTTGATGATGCTTTAAAGAGTAAAACAGGAAAAATAAGTTCTGCGCAGATGACTGGTATTTACAACTCCACCATCCAAGGGCTTGTAGAAAAAAATTTGCAAAGGCTGTTCCAGACTCCAAGTTTTGCCTCCCCGAGGCCCTGTATTCTCCGACGATTATACTCACAGATCCGCAGCTACTCCCAAGGACGAGGGTTCCCTCCTTTGTGCAAACAAAGGCTGAGATGACAGGGCTCTAGCTCTCCTTTGCTGAAGGGAAGCCACCACAGCCCCAAGGTGCCATTACACCCCTGCTCGAGGTCACCGGCCCAACACAGAACCACACACGCGTGCACCTCAACCACTCCTGCTCAGCAAAGACCCCTCTTTGTGGGCAGCCTAAAACACAAAGGACAGAAGATAACTCTGCTTTGGGGCTGGTTATTTCTAACAGCAGAGTCACAGCAGTTGCAACATCCTACCCTGGGGCATGACACCAGTAAGGCCAATCTGAACTTGCCCGCAAGAGCCCTAATCCTTGACCCAACAGCCGCTAGCACGGGCAGACAAAATACAAACAGGCAAGTGAAGCAGCAGAAGTTACTGTGGAATACTTAATATGCAGAGATTTTATTCAATAGCTGCCTGAAACTTTTCAAATAATAGTAATTAGGCAGTATCAAAACAGAGCTGACTCTTAAGGAAGGACCTGAAGGGCAAATACTTCAGCCCAAAGAGTTCACACCTCTCTAGCAGAAGAGCTTACCTACAGATGCTTTCTGACATGGGGCAATCATCCTTTTCCGCATTTAAAAACAAGTCATGTAGAAAGAGGCTCACTGCTTTCCCGTTTCGGAAACACCAAACGACTCCTGTCATAGTTTGTTTCTAAGTTTCAGTAAGTTCACAAAGCAAGAGCAAAACCAAATAAGCTTTTAAACTCCAGTCACTGGAACTATCCAAGGACAAAAAAAAAAAAATCTCATCAGGAAGTGGAGTATACTTTTTGGCCAAAAAGTCAAGCATGAATATTTCTATGCAATCAAAATATCACCTTTAAAGGTAACAAAAAGCTCAGCAAGGCAACATAGTGTTAAATTAACATACTCAATGACAAATAAATTAATAAATATCTTATTTTCATACATTACTAACCAATTCAGGAAATAAGTAAGTCTGTTAAACTGTTTGACTATATCTGAGGTTTAGAAGAGGAAAATGGGCTTTAAGACACAAACAAACCACTAATGGAAGACCTTCCAGAAACCTTGAGATTAGGAATTCAGGTCTCTATTTTAACCTCAAAACATCTCTGACTCAGAGGAAAGCCAGTTCTACATAAACTATTCAAAATCCTTCTCCAAATGTCAAACATCTTCTTACAAAAGATATTTTGCAGATCATGGTGGATGCCAGCTTTAAAAATCAGGATTCTCTGTGAAGAAAAGGTTTCCCTTTGGTCTCATTCTCACTGCAATTCAGTCATTTAGCTGCAATAATAGACAAGTGCTGCCAAGGCTATTGCCTTTATTTATTTATTTCCCCCCCAAGGCTAGGACAGGACAACGTTTTTTGCCATGAGAAAAATCACAGCGCCAGAAACTGGCCTTGGATTCAGCAGCTCCATGACAACGGAAGCTGTTTTTAAAAGGCATCCAGCTATTGCTGCCAAGAAGGGCCAGCGGTAACCTTCCTTTTGTTCTTTTTCTATAGCCCTAATGCTCCATTTACCCTCAGCTCCACAAAGTTGCCACGAACAAGGTTGCCAAGAAGACAGGCTGATCAATTTTGCAGCTTCCCAACCTCATCTTCCTATGCAATCGCCTACTGTGAATAAAAAATACAGTAAGCCTGAGAGGCTCCTGCTTTTACTCGCAAAGCCAAGCAGCAAACTTGCAGCGATCTGGATGTACCCCGCTCTCGCCACACTTTCTAGTTTGTAGAGTGTTCAGATGCTAGCACAGCTAAAATAGAACCTGAAGCTGAAAAATTAATACACAAGTTACATTCCTGTGCCATCCCAAGCACTCATTCCTCAGTGCCTCTGTCAACTGTTCATCTGATTTGTCATTTTCTGCGGTTGTAGTATACAAACAAATTGCTTACTCACTTCCATGAAAGAAAACAGACTGTAAGTTTTCTTCATGAGAGCACTGCCCTCCAAAAGTAATAATTTAAAAAAAACAAACAAACAAACAAAACTTCAGTCTTTATCATGCTGAATTTTCAGAGGCATTTAATTTAAAAAGATTAATTACCTTTGTTATGAGATCAGCACAGGTGTAGTTCTCTGAATCACCTTCTGTTTACCACAAAGCAGTTTTATCTGCGTAAAGTTATTTCAACACTTCAGCTAGAGAGGAGGCAATCTGATTTATCACGTGGACCCTGCCATTTATTCGGTAAAAAAATGTCAAGCTCAACTTTGGCATTAAACACATCAAATCATATTGAACAAGTGATCACAAGTTCTAGGCTAAGTGGCACATCAGAGAAAAAAAAAAAAAAGAAAAAAGGCTACTTTTATTACCTCTCTCAAAATTCTAAAAAGGTGGGTCCCTAACATGAAAACACAGATCTGCCTCCAAAGCCCCCCATCAGCTTTCCCCACCTCCTCAACCATCACAACTTCTTAATACCTTTGACAGTTCTACAGCACCAAGACTGTACTGTTTCCCAGCTTTTTACACAGCATAGAGGGAAAAATTTTACAGCTAAAAATAAAACTGTGCAGTTCATAGATGCAAGGCCAAAGATTACCTTTACACCTCTAATGCGTCATCCTTGCGTTTACTGGGGTATTTTTCCAAAAGAAAGGTTCTTCTGCAAGGCAACTGCCTTCCTCACAACAGAAAGCTACGCTTGGGTCAGCTGCAAATTGGATCACTCACTGAAAGCTTCCAATAAATTAATTACTCACCATGCATTTTCATGTCCAATCTTGTGGCAAATAGAATTCTGTATGAGAAAACTTTTAGCTTTAGCTTAAAATAGAGATATAGAAATTTCTTCCTAGAACATTGCTATAGGAAGGAATCCAGCTCCGCTTGCAAATAAGGAACACTTGCATTCATGTTATTCCACTTTAACTTCTGAGTTGCAAATTGTATATGGCACATGTAATGTTGTGCATCCCTCTTAGAATTTATTCCATCAACCAAAAAGTGGACTTTGAATTAAAATACTATAAAATCAGCAAGAAAGAAGCTTCATGCACTCGTTAATATGAAAAAAAAATACAAACCCCATGCTAAGAAAAATATCTACTTTTCTAAACCATCACAGATGAGCTGGTCAGCTCTCCACTTAATGAATGCTTTAGTCCAAATTAGATTTGGTTATTAAATTATTTCCCTAAATCTAGCAATAAAAAATGACCACTCAGGTAGCAAATGAGGTTGGTATTGCCTGCACACGCAGTGTTTATGTGTGGGTAGGGGAAGGCGGAGGGAAGAACTGCTGCAGGTCACCAACACAAGTTCTCTCAGGTTTTGGTTCACCATTTTGTTGTTTTTATCAATTAACCCCGAATGAGTGAAATCTATTTCAAAATATGTTTAGAAATAACGATTTTGGGGTTGGTAAAAATTCTGCTTCCTTACTTTCAAACTGTATCACTGAAATCTTACAAGGAAACCAGCCAGATTCTTGCAGATGATCTATTTTGTAGCAAAGAAGCAGCAACCTCCACAACATACCTACAAGCTCGACATCAAACCAAGTGTCTACTATAAATTATTTATATTTGTGACTTTGTAAACATAGATTCTAAAGCAATGACAGAGTCCTGGCATGAACTTCAGGTGCAGAAAAAACAGGCAATGCAGTAGCCAGATGTAAGAAGACAGCTGTTGCCCAGCTGGCTTTGTAACTCCAAGAGTCTCAGGTTTGGCAGCCTACAGCGTAGCTGCACAGCTGTTCTACAGGTTCACTTCTTCTTAACAACTATCTAGCACTCATAAGAAGTCATTTTGCAAACATAGAAGGCAGCAATAGTCTTTGTCAGCTATTACAGTGAAGTCGCTAAGGCGAGAACACGGTGGTGCTGTCACTGGAAGCTACCGGTACAAGCACAGCTACGCACACATTACTGTGACAACAGCTCCGCAAAGCCATCTGTGCAATGATGCTTCAAATTGACCTTTTTCAAATTCTCTTACTTCAGAGCAAAAAGATTCTAACCCATCAACAGATACATAAAAAGCATGGCTAGTTTAACCCTGTGTGCCTGGAAGAGGATCTGAATGACTACTTTCACGTAGCTGGGTTAAGGGGAGGCAAGAGGGGTGCAAAAAACCCAACTAGGTTGGCACAGCTTTGGATCCCAAGGCTCTGTAAGCTTACACCCTAACTGTCTCCAGTTTTGCTGTTATAACTGACCATAGTTGTCCAAATTTGCAAACTGACAAGTGCTGTCCAGCTTTGGGATTATACCTCCATTCTGTCCTCTGTCCTGATACGTGACCATGATGCTTCAACACTTTTACAATGCTTCACTTCTGCACCATTAGGAAAATCAATATTCCCAGAAGAATTACAAAACGTAGGCTATGTGGTACCTCAGATTTGAAGGACAGCTAGGCAGAAACTTGTGACAGAAAAAAAAAATTAAGTAGCACAAATGTCTAATAATATTTCAAAGCCTAGCATTAAAATATTGTTAATACAGTATGACAGACCTGGATGCCAGGAGATACCATACAGTGACAGGATTCTCAATACCTGTGTTCCCTGGTTAAGAGCAACCTTTAAATTCTTACTCTTTTCAAGAAGGAAAGTAAAGATTCAGTACGTGCTTTTACAAAAGTTTCTCAATAAGCTAGATCAGAAACACTGCCACACACTTAAGGGTCAAGAAAAGACAGTCTACAAGAGCTAAGACTCCAGATGAAATTTCACGTTGACCATTACACATCCAGACTCCAAGACAAAGAATGGACAATACCCGAGTTGAGTTACTCAGTCGGTGCATACTAGAACCTGTCCAGACACAATGGTCACGTATGCTCAGTTTAGACAAGCAACTGGTGATGCAAATGGAGATACTGCAGCTTTATGGAATTAGCAGGACCACACTGGGACAATCCCTGGTTACACAATGCACTTGCACGTTCCTCAGGCCTGCTGATCTGCTACCTCAAGTCCTGGCTTTCATTTGAACAAGACAGGACAAGACAGCAGCAATTAAGGCTGCACAATAAAAAAAAAAAACCAAAAAAAAACCAACCCCAAACCTCAAATGTGTAAACTGTGATTCATTTAAGTAATGCAGAGATACTCAAGCCTCTTACGGACAAGAGGCCTTCACTAGCCCTAAAACCGCTGATGCGCTACATGAGACAAGAGTTCAGCACTGCCATCCACTCCTGCAAAGAGAGATCTTCATTAGCCTTTAATCTGAGCAACATTGCATCTGAGACGACAGTTTTTCCCCCTCCTCAATGATGAGGCCATCAAACAAAAAAATTAGCAGTATCTGTTCATACTTTTAAGATCCACTAAAAGGACCTCAAGTAAATAAGCATAGTTGTGTTTTATACAGGTACAAAACAATTGGAAAAACATTCCTTCTGCTAATTCACATGGATGGAAATAAAGGATACGTCCCTAAGTTGCCCAGTTTTGTCCTTAACCCAAATAGACAAACGCAAAACAAAAGATGACACAAAAGCCCACAGCAGCATGGAAAACCAAGAGCAGAACTGTTGATTTGAAGTCAGGTACTCAGAGCTCAAGCTGAAAATTTTCCTTATATTCACCTATCCCATGCAAAACTCAATTAATTCAGCAAACTATCTGCTGATATCAGTACAAGTGCTAGAGCTCCTGACCTTTTATCCAAGTGACATTTAAACAAATATATATAGGCTCCAGGAAAGGAAGAAGATCATCCCAGTTGTATAGATTTGGGCCTTCAGGCCATCCCCAAATCAGTGGTGGAAGAAATTACCACGGAGACTGGATGCACAGCAACAAGGGGCAATTAAAGGAAACTCAAATGCTCCAGTGCTGAATACAGTAGAGATCTCTCACTCTAAAACCCACAAATACTCTTTCCCTGCCCTATCTCCTGAACAAAGGTCATGCTTCTCTTTGCATGGCATGCAAAGAGAAATAAAAGGAAACTTTCCCTTCTTTTTTAATGTACATTCATATTTATCACAAAATACATAAGTTTAATCTTCTGAATATTTTAATTGAGGAAAAAAAGGGCTTCTGTCAGGAGATAAAGCTTCATAATAAAATTACCGTTTATGCTCCTTTATTGAGTCTCCAGTTTTAATAGTCTTATTTCAAGAGTTTTACTAAGCAAAAACAATTACTTTCTCATTAAAACTGCGTAAAAACCTTCAGAACATCTGACATAACCAAAAACACAAAATAGGAATTAAAACAAAACTCAGCAAATGCAGCCAGTTAAAGGAATGGTGATAAAGTGCACTTCTAAAGTCTTGTATTATTAACTAAAGTTTTTCCTTCCCATGAAAATCACATGTAGATGGAGTGATGGGGAATTCTGGAGGTCGTTCAGGCTTCCTTTTGTGTCTTCTCCCAGGCATACACGCTATGTTCCTTCCCTTGGTCTGGTACTGCTGCTCATTCGAGCCCATGGGGAACCAGTTCAGGAAGTTAATCCAGTATTTAGAGAACTGGATTCAGCATTAGAACTAAAAAGCACTAAAAACCTAGTTGATCAATAAACTAGTTTCTTCTGGTTTAGTCCTCTGAAACAGCTCATCACAGGTAGGGAAGAGGCAGTGAGAAGGAGATGAGCCCCTCTGGCAGCAGCTACCCATTCGACCGATTAAATGAAATCTCAAATCACTCTCCTTCAACTCATGTCTATCTTGTGATGAGAGGTGACTAAAAGCGTTAGCACAGCTCAGCTGACAAGGAGACGTCGGTAAAGCCAGCACAACTCACTTGAGTTGAAATCACATGCCTGTCCCCTTGCTATGAACACAGCAACCATCTCAATTATTAGTTAAACAGATTGAACACGTTCAAGCTTTAGTCTGTTTCTCAACAGCACCTAACCTCCTGCCAACGCTCCAGCAGCACATATGCCTCTAGCCTTCCCTTCTTCTCAAACGCTGCAATGATGCATTTATGGGAAAAAGCCTTCCTCACCCTGGATGCAAACTGTCTAGTTCAATGTACTTCAGCACAACTGAATGTTAAAACATTTTTGAGGCATTTTAATGTAGTTTTAACTGTTTTGAATAGAAATACAAATAGTTATTTTAGTGCAAAAAGATAAAATGCTTAAAAGAAGAAATAAGCTGGAAAACAAAGTAACATAAGAATTCACTGTGACATGGTGTTACACAAGTGACTGCAGCAACATTTTGCTGTGGAAGCTTTACCAAAACTTTTGAAACAGGCAATGCCTTGATTAAAGTACTCTTGGACAAGATTGCCACTCACTGTCCCCTCCATGTGGGTCCTTACAGGGATGTCTTAAGCTGGGTCCAATGAACCTGCCCAAGACAGCTGTGCTCACAGGTCTTATCCATGCCAAAGATGCTTTGCACACGGCTGGCTATGCAACAGGTCCAAGTTTCCATATGTTCCCTTGCAGACATGTTCATTTGTCCACAGCCTCCACAGTGCACGCGACATTCAGTACAATAGTGACGTACAAGCTAGAAAGAAAATCTCCCCAGAAAAGAACTGAAAAGGTTGAACAAAGTTCATACATGCATGCCATGGCACACTTAACTTGTCGCCCACTCATCTGAAGAAAAAGGTAACTGCAGGGCAGAATCATCTTGAAATGTAATTTAAGCCTTGTTCTGTCAGTGCTTTGTCCCCTACTTTCTCTCATTCCCCCTCCCTCCACCAAATACCAGTTTCTACAGTGGGTATATACATATTAATTTTTTCTTTCTGAATTGCTGGCAAAAATCAGTCTGTGCACGAGCAAGTCCTAGAAGAAAAGTGCTAAATCTATGCTGAAATAAGAGGCCTAGAAACTATCCGTGTTTTCACAGTGAAAGCCATCACTGCAAACGCAGCCTGACAAACAGATCACCTGCACTGCAATGCCAGCCGGCGCACCCTTACCAAACTGAGACTCGTATAACCTAAGCAGTTCTGCTCTTCATCAGGATTTGGTGGTCACCAGCAGGATACACACTCCGGGAGCTTTAGGAAATGCCATCTTCCATCATTAAAACCATGCCGTATTCAGGCTCCTGTGTTGCTCTAAGAGCAAGCCCAGCAGTCCATCAGCCTGCTCCCCAAGAAAGGCTGCCTGCCTACGGGAGCGCTTTAAAAAGCTGCCGAAACAGGACTGTCGTAGTTCAGCCCCGATCGGACCAGACTACGCAGTCTCTCTCTCACTCCCCCCACCTTCCGAGAGAACAGGGAGAGAAAATATAAGGAAAAACGGCTCGAGGTTTGAGATAAGGACAGGGAGAAATCCTTAAAGTTACCATCACGAGCAAAACAGACTCAACTTGGGGAAAACTATTCATTTATTACTACAAACAGCAGGATAATGAGACAGAGAACAAGATAACCTCCATCCACCCCTCCCTCTTCCCAAGCTTAACATTATCTCTACTACCTTCCCTCCCCGAGCGGCACAGGGGGAAAGAGGGAATGGGGGTTGCAGTCAGTTCATCATATGTTGTTTTACGCCGCTGCTTCATGGTCGGGGGAAGAACTCCTCACATTCCTCCCCTGCTCCAGCGTGGGGTCCCTCCCACGGGCCACAGTCCTTTGTGGAACTGCTCCGGCGTGGGTCATCTCTTCCACGGAGTTCAGTCTCTCCAGAACAGCTGTCCCAGCGGGCCCTCCACGGGCCACAGCTGCCTTCAGGCATCCACCTCCCCCGGTGCGGGGTCCTTCACGGGCTCCAAGTGGATCTCTGCTCCTCCGTGGACCTCCATGGGCTGCAGGGGGACAACCTGCTCCACCATGGTAGTCACCACAGGCTGCAGGGGAATCTTGGCCAGGAGCCGCATTACTCCTCCCCCTCCTTCTGAACTGACCTTGGCGTCTGCAGCCGTTCCTCACAACAGGCTGGTAGGTGTCTCTCAGGATCTTTTTTACATCTCATTCACTTCTCATCTCCTCTCCACTTCTTGCAGCCGGGCTGGACCAAGTCGGGCCCAATCAGCTGCCTGGCAAGAGGCCAGAGGGTGAGGCCTGCAAGGCCCATGAGGCCTGCGCCTCCCCCTCTGCGCCTCTGCCCCCGCTCAGCTTCTTCACATCTTCTCTTCTCTCTCTTTTTTTTTCTGTTTTCCCATTCTTAAATACATTATCGCAGAGGCGTCATCACGAGACATTCTGCTACCAATCGGCTCGGCCTTGGCCAGCAGTGGGTCCGCCCTAGGCCCGGCCAAGTCCCCTGAACAAAGGGGAGCGACTTCTAGCAGTTTCCTACAGAAGCTACCACCTTAGGCCCCCCCTCACTAAACAAAACCACGACAAGGACCCACATCAATTCTTCTGGACTGACATGTAACACAAGTAGAGGTGCTGAATTAGTTTTACAAAACCTTGCTTTGGACTCGAGCATTTGTTTGGGAGCCAATCTTTCTCCTCGCATGCAGCAATCTCGGCTCCGCGGATGCAACTGTGCAATCTAACAGCAATGCGCTGGACAAGGTTGTTCTCAGCCCTCCGCGGTGCCCTGATCGACTCTGTCAGGCAGCTGTGCAAACAGCAGCGGGAGCATGAACAAGAGGCCAAGACAAGGCCTAAAACAAGCAGCAAGGTCAGTTTAAGGCACTGTTTTGAACAGGGGAATCTTGCCCATAGTACATAGAAGGCACACACCTCTCCTCTACATACCTAAGCAAACATCATCCACATTCACAGAGCTTCAAATGTTTTTTAATAAATTCTCCATACAACAAGTATTTCTGTCAGGAAATACTTCTGCTTTCTCCTTGTTCTCCTCTGTCGCTACAGATGGAAGTGGTAACCTCAGAGCCAGAACCACCTCAAAGCTTACAGGAACATTTTCCTCAGTTACTGGCATCTGTTCTCCTCCTCACGCAGCACCACAGAAACCGCCACTTCACATTTAGCCATCGGTCCATCTGACAAAGCATCCCATTTTGGAGGTTACCTCTATTGGACAAAGCACCTTACTACCTGCTATAACTTTGCACAGTAAGGGAGTTAGCTCAAGAAAAAGGTTTGCTGGCCAGGACAATCGTTTGTTCCCATTGCTGCTGACAAAGTTGTGAGAATCTCAAGATGGAGGTACTTCCTCCTCCTATAGGCTGCCAGCAGTGATACTAAAATTAAAAAAAAAAAATCTTTAGGGAAATGGCGTAATTGAGAGCATTATAACTTTTTTAAAATATAGGGAGTAGTAGAGAGTGCTTTCTGATCCTAATGCTTCTGGGACAGGACACAATTTAGATGGGGAAGGCCCACCCCTGCGCAGCACACCGGTGTCTCTGGGGGGCCTGCTCAGTTGTGTTTGTCTGGGGGGAGGCAGAAAAGGGAATTACAGCTAATTGAAAACATTTTGCATAATTGGAGCTGATAAGAGACCTATACCCATCACTCCAGGAAACCATTTGCATCCTTATAACAATTACAGCACATATAACATTCAGTAGTTAAGCAGAGAAATAGAAACACTAATGCTAGTGGTAAAAGCCAGGTGAATCAATGGACCATCAACATTAAAAAAAAACAATGATACTTTTAAACCTATATTCAGACACATGAGAGCATTTTTGTTGGGGATATTGGGGATGGGGGGGAGGAGTGAAGTGACAAAAGGAAGATTAACAAAACTGTGTCTTGGGAAAGACTTCAATTAATATTAAGAGCAACCAGAAAGACAAAACAAATTATGCAGAACCAACTACAGGCTCCCCATATGGAGGACAGCGAACGCAGAAGAGAGACAAGCCTCCTCTAAACATGCTATCGATGGCTTAATTTCCCCCCAGGGAATGAACATGATTCAAATTCATTATTCCTTTTTTATTTTACCAGCTATTAAGAGCAAACAGTTAGCAAGAAGATAATAAGCGAGTAATTATCAGATGAAGAAAAACATGTTTCCGAGGTATCTCAGAGAAGTGACACGAGGCTTGAGAGGGGCTCTGTGCAAGATTTTACCAGGGGACCTCCACAGCCAGACCATGTTCAGCTCCTTCTGACTTCCCATGAAGGAGGAAACATAACAGCTTTGTAATTCTCATCACTGTTTATATCAGTGTCTTCCTAAACACTTTGCACAATTTAAAACAACATTTTTATTTTTAAATAACACACGTCTAGTTCAAACACCAGTAAATGAGCATTAAGGTAGCTGCTTATCCACTCAAGGCAGTAATTCTTGGTTTAATTCTTACAGTATTACAGCGACAGATGTTGTGAGATCCTCACAGCATCACAAAGCCATCCCCAGGTTATATTCCTCCTCGCTCACACATGTGATAGCCACCCAGCTGAGCCTCACCCTGCTACTCATTAAAAATATGTACTGAAGCATGCCCGGAGACACTGTGGTAAATTCAAGATAAGCAGAAGTTCTCCAGTGCAGGTCTCCACAAGTTCGGAGTTGGTTTCTTTCAAAAACACTTTCAAGTAGCATCGCTTGCCTTCCCATATTCTCAATCCTGCACTTAAAGGGCTTGTTCAAATCCAGTTCGAGTACAAGCAGCATTCCTCACGTGCCACTTTGCAATTGGAAGCTTTACCATGATTTAAGTACACGGAAGGAATAAATACAGTTTAAATGTCCTTCCTTCAAGGGGACAGAAGGTGGTTTTTCAAAGGGATTGATTTGAAACTCGTACGCCTACTTCAACTCTTCAACAGAGCTACTGTGTTCAAGGCATAATTTTAGTTTAAGATTAAAATGCAACAGCGACCGGGACTGCACTTGTTTGTCTGTCTGTCTTCCAAGCTGATCCCTTTTTTTTTTGCCCAGCACAAGTCCCTAGCCAGAAACCTCAAGGGCTGAGTATCTCCTCTTGGAGCATCCCTGCCAGACTGGAACTGGAATCTTTTTGAAAAGGATTTTTACACCCCAAATGAGAAGAAAGATTTAAAGGCACGTGATTTCCCCCCCACATTTTCCCCAGGCTCAATGCACAGCAGTGCTGGCACTCGGTAAATAAAAAGGCAAAAGGAACCATTCAGTAATTTCTATTGCTTACAGAACAAGAAGAACAAAACCTGGTGGGAAGGGAATACACAAACTGGAGATGTAACTGCCAACAGAAAGGTTTTGCATCCAAACACAAATTCTAAGTATGCGGAGGGTAAGAAAACAAATGGCTCAACTTCATAAGTCACCTCTTACTTAAGTTTTAAAGAACGCATTACAAAGCCACCAGTTTATCCCTATTTGTGACAGTGGCAAAAAGCCTGAATTAAAAGTCCCAGTTGCAGTATTAGCTGTGCAAATGGACAGAACAACAATATTTAAAATAAACTTGAATAAAGCATCCACGGATATGTTCCCTAAGAAATCTGCTTTACCTTTGAGTTGGCACACTCACCAGTGGTACCAGGCAGACACACACTAAAACATTCTGCACCAGAGGCTATAAACCAGCTAAAGTAGCCAAGTTACAGCACAGAAGTTCAGGATTAGGACCAAGCTCAGCTTTACCCTGAAGTATCCCACACAACAAAAAAATAATTAAATTAGAACATTTTAGTGTGTTACTGTTCTAGATTAAAAGCTTTTAAAGATGCTTGGGAGAGGGGAGAATTATACATGTCAGATATTAGGGACCCGTTTCCCTCACCATCCTACCTTTACATTTGCTGATCCCTAAACATACTTGCATCACCTTAAATACCGACACTTTCTCTGTTAAGGGTAGATGAAATAAAGCATGCCTTGCTGTAAAAAAAAACAAACCAAAACAAAACAAAACCAAAAACCAACCCTGCCAGTCCCTTTCCTGCCCCTGCAACTTTGCGAAGCAGCAGTTAACAAGATACTGCCTACTTAAAGCTATGGTTGACTTGAAATCTCATTCTTTACAAAACTTGTTAAATAAAGACTGCTCCTTATTTAAAGTACGTGTGAACAACTAGAATAGAGGGGCAAGCACTCAAAACAGCAGTAGCAGTGTGCAGGGAGGAACTCAGAGCTTTATCCACCAAGCATTTGAGAGCTTCTGTTGTGTTGCAGGAAATCTGGACCCAACGATGCACGTTCAAGCCAAACCACCCATGAGGCGCTCCCTTTCTAACAACAGTAAACCCCAAAAGCGTTATTCTTGCTCCCTAACCGAGCTTTTAGCTTTGTGGTCGTGTCCTCACAGAAAAAAACTGTAATGCAACAGATGATCGTAGCGTCCAGAAACACTGCTCACGTAGCCGGCATGCTGCTAATCAAAAGCCAGAGCAGATGGAATGCAAATCTCCCAGCGAGGGGAGACCAGGAGGCTGTCACCATCCTGCTCCGAAAACGTAAATGAGCTATTATCAATTAGGAGCTAAATTCAGACAGAATTTTGGTGAAAGGCAACACTTCAAGGTGTTTATGGGGAAATCAATCTGCTGCATTAAAAAAAACCCACTACGTATTGCAAGGTTATTCTCTGTATTCTGTTGTATCTGTCAGCAATGCATCAGCACAAGTTGTTGTTCTGATTTCATTTCCTGTGAGGATTTTAATTTAAGCTTTAGGCAAATTAATCCATTAACTACAAATAGAGTGAGGGTGGCCTTAAAGGTTACACTTTTTCTCCTTGCCAGACAAGTATTTTTTGGGTAAATATTTCAGAGGATGGAATCAGCTCCTCTTCAACAGCAGAAGACAGAGGGAGTGGAGTAGAAAAAGCATCACCCAAAAGTCACATGGAAGTGAAGTTTTGCTACAGCCATACTGGTTTATACCAGTAAGTCACAAAGAACCAACTTCAATAGGTCTGGTGGTTTCTTTTAAGCATATTCACACACAAGAAGCATTGAAGCTGCCCCAGTTCATTCAGTCAATTGATTCACCAACTGTTCTGAAACATGAATAAATATGTAAGTGGCTACTCTACTCTAATTAGTGACATTCAGTGAATCTAACTGGAGAGCCAAGACCTCCAGCCCCTGCCTTTAGCTTTCAGTGCTTCTCCCTTGGGAACAGAATAGCAATCAGGTATGTAATGCAGGGGTCGTTGCTTTTTTTTCTTCCCATTTAAGGTGGAAAATAAGGGAGGTGGGGCAGGGAGATAGGATGGAAAAAAGAATTAAATCTTTAAACCCTGGCAAATGGCCTAAACATGCTCAAAGAACTGCTTTAAGGAAAAAAAAAATATTAGAAAACAGGGAGAAGGAATAAAAGAAAAATAAAACTGACTGCAATTGCAGAAAACATGAAGCAGATGATGCATTTCCTACGTGACAGCTTAAACAAGTCCCAGGGCACACCTCCCAGGTCCATCAAATCCCAGATTTGCATAAAATCATTAATCCATTACCGTCACGAAAGAAGAGAGATGGGTTAGGAGGAACAAGATGGAATGAATGAAGCAAAAATTTAAGCCAGAAACCCAAGAAAAATGCCCAGATCCATGTACAGAGAGCTTCTTGAAGGAGAAAGACACACAACTAACCTCAAAGAAAACAAAAAAATCTTTAAGTTTGCCAACACTAAAACACTATGGCTTTGAATATACAGAAAAATGTACACATCATAGTAATACCACTTGTATGCCCGCTGTCTGTGGCAATATGAAGAGAAGCTGCTGATGCTGCACTTGTTCCTACCACTGATGAGCTAGTTGCTTCTGGTCTTGTTTCCATCACCCCGAACTAGAAACACAGCCTCTCATCCTGCTAAACCCGCCCGAGCGCTGCCAGGTCTCAGCCACCTTTTGACCCACTGGAGTCAACTTAACTTGTCATGAAGCTTCTTGCTGTACCCTTGAAATAACAACTTTTAACCAAAAAGTAATCCAAGAGATTAAAGCACCTTGCAAACTAACATGTAAAATATGAATTAATTTTTAGGTTTCTTTGCTGTTTTATTACTTGATTCACACGCACACCCTGAAAGGGCGATTCTGTAGTTATCCATCTGCCCTAAGAGAGACGGCGTTATCACAGCAACACCACAACACCACACAACTGGTCTTACAGACAGCTGCACTATTTTTAAAGCAGGACATGGATGTATTTTCCTCTCTTTTGCCAAACAAGTGTATGAAATCTGCCACATGGCAGGGACCATGCAAATGACAAAACACTCAAAATTCAGCAGAAATAGAAGATGGGGTTGCCAGAAGCATGCCAACAACTCTTTGTCAAAAGATATATCTCTGCTCTCCAGGGGTGATGATAACTCCCACAATTGTTAACTACCTTTGTAATCTCAAATTCAGGTGAATAAAGGAGAAAAGCATAAGACCAAAGGAGCATCCCAGGTCTCAGATGCAAACTTACACAAGTATCTGTTGATGCGTCTGTCAACCTCTCGGATGCAGAAAGAAGTCACCGCAAATTTTGAGACTATTACAATAGGAACTGCTGACACAAAGGAAATAGCCTGCACCAGAGTTAAAGATAGCATGCTTTCTGTATTGGATAGACTCAGACAGCACACATAGTTCATTTTGGGGAAAGAGTCCAATTTTGGAGCTTACCTAAGGCTGTCAGACACATCTAATACTGAACACAGCAGAAGTGAGTCTGAAAAAACCCTCTGGGATGGAATTAAAGTCTTCATTCAGACAAGAGGTCTACATAACGTTTCAAATTTGCAGCCAGGACCGAGCTGAGCATTTGCTACAACCAGCCTATCCCCTGAAAGATCCATTTGGTGCTAACAGACTCAACAGTCACAAAGCAAAGTTATTCATGAGACCTATAGGTTTTGTATTGCATGACTGCAGGAGAACACAAGGTATCAAAGGCAGTGAGGACCAAAGGTACACAATAAAATAGAAATACATTTAAAGGGAATGGTAATAATTTATTGGGGAAAAAAAATAGCCTTCCCTTTCTAAGGGCTGTATGGGTACCTGTCCTTAAATTGAGATGAGCCACACTTAACCCACAAGCCAAGTCCTCTGTTGGCAGCGTCTGAGCAGGCCTGGCGCTGCAGCCATCGAGCACAGCGCTCAGCTGACAGTATCAGTTACACAGGATTGTTTTGAGGGACAGGAGAACACCCACAAGGCACAAAATACAACTACACACAGGCAGCCTCTACACAAAAAGTCACTGATCATTAAATCAATCTTGCTTTTTAAGAACAAGCTTGAAAAGAGCAATCTGAGTGGCTGCTGCTGAACTACTGGATATATTTGCTTTTGTGTTTATTGTAGAAGAGCAAATCTAGGAAATTTATAGCAAGTGACATTTTATGAGAAAGTATCTTTACAGCTAACTGTAAAGAATTTTATCATTTTAATTTCAAAATACAAAAGCAAACCCAATGAGCAACTTAAGACGTTATTAGCACGCTGTTTAATACTTAAGAATTAAGTATTAAAGAAGAAGAAATTATCTGTGAATTGTTCTTTGGACACCCACAAACTATGTATCTCTTCTCATGAGCAGCTCCATTAGCACTGAAAGATGGAGAATAAACTCTTTCTCTGCAAATGTGGTATAAATACACACCACCCCTACAGCAACTAGCAGCAAAGATTTAACAGCAACAGCCCATGTGTATATATTTAAAATATTCACAACATAAGGTTTCAAGTAGGCAAGTTTGACAAGAATTAAACCACGCTCCATAGAGGTGGTGGTGTATTCAGGCAAGCTTTACAATTTTAGGAATGCTACCGGTACTGAAAACAGGCTTGTAAAAGAGATTTTATAATTTTAAATAATTGCTTTTTGTATTGAGTGGTAAAATGTTTGCCAAAATAAGTGTTTCTTATGAACCATAGCCTACTGCCCTAGATTCCTCTCTGAAAACTGGAATTATTTTATTATAGTAAAATTGTTACATCATCTTTAGAGCCTGAATTTGTAACGCTGTCAGAAGACATATGCTTTAGAGAATAGAGAATCCAGTGCCATCAACTATGAAGTCTGACTTCCTTTAATAAGTCTTTACCAAAGTCTCAATGAAACAACTTCTGCCTCACTGCAGTGTTCATTAAGGAGACAGCGGTGAGCTGCCTGCAACGCACTAAAACATGGAAAACCTCTCAGCAGCGGTGGTGGAAGTGTTTGTGTCTGTTTTCTTTGCTGCTATCCACAAACCTATGGGTAACCACAGAGCTCCCAAAATTCACATCATTTACTTCACCAGAGGTCGTGAAAACATCAAACAGAGCAGAGGCAAGCACTGAAACCACTCAGGAGCCATAAAACTGAACCCCACTGCAGGCTTTACCTGGCAGGCAGCTGCCAGATGCTGGCAGCAGATTAATTCAGATGCAGTCAGGTCTCTACCAGCTGGGAATCCCTCACTGCCGCTATCCATGGACATAAAATCTACGTGAGAAGGAAACGGCAGAAAAGCCATAAATGAGAACTGAGAAATACATTATAGGTCAGACTCAGCATTATATTTTTGTGATACTGTGTTCTAGTCTATGAGGAACAACAAATAATAGACATACAAACACATCCCCAAATATTTATTGTGACACATCACAGTGCTGAGGAGCGAGGCAAGTCTCTCTACTTCTGTGGTAGGTCTGAGATGGAGGAAAAGACCTTTTCCATGAGGCAGGAAAGGGAAATCATGGAGGTGGATCTTTACATGAATTTAAAGTTATCTTGCCAGATAAATCAGTTTCTAAAGAACCAGAAACAGTCTCACTTTCCAACAGCAAGAAATAACTTTCTTGCAAACTCTCCTGCCTTTTTTCTTCTATACACAGATTCATTAACGGATTCTCCATCCACACTCACAATTTCTCATAACATTTGTGCAGCCCCAAAGAAAGATGTTCTGTGAGCTGCAGTCCTCTTCTGGCAGCTTTCACAAATGAAATGCCAAATCAATCTGGTGACATCTTTGACCCATGACAACACTGCAGGTTCTTGGAAGGAAATTCCTGGATGAAATCGATACGGTGCTATAAAACACTGTCATTTTGGTATTGCTCAACAGGAGGATTGCATCAGCAAGACAAAAGTGATGGAAAATTCAGTCCCAGGATACGGGAAGGCATGGAAAAGGTTGGACTGCTACAGCTGCAGGAATACAGCCCCACTGGCACCTGCAGGAAACAAGTAACGTAAGAGGAGAGAGCAAGGCACGCCCTGCTCCTAGATCTCCTGAATTCCCACCGTTGGGAAATGGGAAAAGAAGGGGGTTTTTTTTGGAAAAGAAAAACTATACTATAATCAATCAATCAATAATAAATAAATAGTTTTAAGGTTCACTGTCTTCTCTTATTTTACGTGCTCACTGCACAGTTCTCTCATATCCTGTTGCTGATGATGGCTAATTCACTTTTAAACTCAGGACAGGCAAATAGGGACTGTGAAGGCACAACACTTTCCAATAAAGAACGCTCTCCCATCCACGTGAGATGAGGATATTTTACTACCATTTCCATCAAAACAATGTTCTCAACGCTACAGTATCTCCCAGTGGGCTGTACTTCACTCACGCAAAGATGTTTCGTGTGCATGGCAGCCACGCGAGAAGGAGCGGCGTGCAGCTGAAGAGCACTGACACACTCTTTTACCTTCCAGTGGCATTCCACATTGGCAAGTCCTGACTTCTGCCAGTTTAGGAAGACTGTTCATAGTTTTTATGAGATGTTTTTAGGAGGGCTACAGGCATCCTCCCCAGGCTCCCAGCAGCATGATGCATTCACAGCTCTCTAATGCTCGCTATTGTCTTTGCTCCCACTTGTTTAAAATTCCTACGGGATACTGACATATTTCAATGGTGTTTTAATAATAGCCTAATAATTGCTCCAGACAATAACTTACATTGTATTGAGACCTCGCCTGGAGGGGTGGGTGTGTAGGAGGCGTTGCCTTGGTAACAATGAAAAGTCATATGGCAAATAGAGACACGAAAGGACACGAGCTGATCCGTTTGCTCCCTGCTCGGAAATCCATGGGAAATACTGACACGAGCACAGAAGTAAGGCTCTTCTGGTCAGAATGTGTAAATAGCACTAAAAAACAGCTTATCTGGAGGTTTAATTAAGGCTTAGGTAAAGATGCCGTTATGATTTATGCAGTAGAGGTCAAAGGTAGCAGACGCTGCAAATTTAGTGTGCTATCAAACCCGGTTCTCAGTCTCAGTAGGATGCAAGTCTGTTGTCTGAACAGCTTAATTTTAAGTGCTGGAGAGGAGGTAATGAGGTCAGTAAACTCAAATGCTCCAAGCTTGTGTTTTCTCTTTGCTCTACTTTGATCAAGCTAGCAGCTTTCTTTGAAAGACATCAATATTGCAATATATAGCAACTCAGACTCAGCTTTTAAAACATGGCAAGTACTGCTACTGTATGGCTGAAAATAAACACATTCAGACTACACATTCTTGCATTTGTCCTACAGAGCAGAGAAAAATACCTCCTGCAAGTGCAAGCAACCTAGCTGATCCCTCCATGTTGTTTCTGCCCTCCAAGTCCGCAGAAAAACTGGCTGCTCACCAGGAAAAAGCATTCAAAGAGAGGACTAAGAGGACTATGATTATTAGTGACATAATGGCTTGCAGGTTCGTGCTCCTCAAAACCAGAAAGTGACAGCAGCAGACAGGGCAGACTGGCAGCCAGCAGCATGCTCCATCCAAGGGACGGTGTTAATGGATATGTTAAGGCCAACACGCCCGGCAAATTGCAGAAGGAAAGCCGCAGCCAGGAGTCTGGCAGCATTAGAAAGGCTCCTCTACCACCTTCTCGTTAGTTATCTCAAATTAAATGCATTTTCCAAAGCACAAGAACAGCAATAACAAATAAATTCCAGTCCCATGATACCATTTTACATTCACCTGGTTCGGAGAAACTATGAACAGCTGGACACACTTAGATGTGCCATAAACATCTATGGGGGGAGGCTACGAATTCACGTAGCTCTATCTGGTGATCACACATAAGATTGTTGGTGAGAATCAGGGTCGACAAAGGAGAAGCAGGGACATAGTTTCCACGCCTGTGCTGACGGCTGGTGCACGATTCGGCAACAGTGATCCATCCCTGGGGATGAGAAAGCCACACGGAGGCTCTGAAAGCTGAAGAAGGGAGGACGGGGAGCGGGCAATAGTGGGAAGCGCTCTCGTGTACCAGAGGGAGGAGGGAGCTATTGATGGCGGCTCACCCCTGCATAAAGGCCGCCTCCGCCGTGCACTAACAAGGCAGCTCAAAGGAGGACACAATAGGCAAGAAACATGGCCCATGAGAGAGACGCAGGAGGCTCTCAAAGGCAAAGGACAAAGAGCTCCTCTTCAAAGGAAAATAGCACAAGCTGATAAGATGGACGCCTTCCAGCACACGCTTTCCTCCCAGCAGCCAAGTGATGGGGTTGGGCTTTCTTAGTATTGCCTTTGGAAACGGGATCAGAATAGGAGTATTTAAAAGCATATTCTGGCAGAGACCCAGTTTCCTTGCCAGCAAGATTTTCAACCTCTAACACTGAGCAAAATCCTACTAATTGCAGAATTGTTATTTCTTCAAAGAGTCATTTCTACAAAGCTTTACAAAACCAAAGACCTCAGATGAGGCCAGTACCATTTGTTTAGTTTGTAAAACACTTAATGGCAGAAATTTAAACCTACAGGGAGGAGAAAAGAAACAACATTCAGTACTAACTACGGAGACCTCATTTGATTTTGAATTTCACATTTCAAGCTGCCTGCAGAAAGCTAAAAGAGAAGTTGTTAGCTTTCACCACGAGCTGGAAACAGCACCGACAGAGAAGAGAAGGAAAATGGGGATCAGGAAAGGGCTGGAAAGGTGAAAATCCCCTGTGACATCCTAATCATGTTTTGCTGCACATCACAGGATACCAGAGCAACTCAAAAATGGAAGCGACAGCCTCCCCTGCTATCAGAAGCATTTATCTGATGCATTCTCAAACCTGGGAAGGAAGCAGGCTGATGATACTGCAATTTAGTTCAGCCATCCAAATTGCCTAACCAAATCGACAGATATAACTAAAAAGCCTAGTTTATCTACAGTAACTATGTGCAGATTTTTTTCTGCCAGACAACCGAGGGAAAAAGCCTACAACAGTCTTGTTATCCATGTTTCAAGATAAGTACTTAAGCCAATCGTCTGTGTCTTGGACACCTGTACTCTTAAATTACCGATGCAAGAGCAAGTATCTCATAGGAAACAGGCATTTCTTCAGTTAAATAGGTTTTATTCCTATAGAAGCCAAATAATCTTTTCAATACCATTCAATATCCTTTTGGTATCCCAATCAAGAAAAAGTATGAGGAGTAAAAGACCACTTAGAATTAATTCCTAAAGATTGACAGATACACACACAGACATATAACACTTTTTTTAAAAAAAAAAAAAAAACTAAACTAAAAGCTCTGAAAATAGACCAATCCTCAAAGGAAGGGCACAGATGAAAGACATCAGGACTGTGGGAATTATTGGGGGTACTGAACATATGCTAACATCACAGCGAGAGAGGAAAAAAGGTTAAAAAAAAGCCAGACAATGTTTTAATAGGTTCAAAGCGAAGTTGATGTTTCTAAGCACATTAAACAGTAAAAATACAAGCCATTAGAATATAGGAGTATAATAGTAGGATTAGTCAATTATTGTGCTTTTGCAACAATAAGAATGAAGTATGCTGTGAGACAGTCTGAGGCAAGACCAGGACCTCTTAGGAAGCGACACGAGCTTCTTGAGTATTAAGCAATAAAGGAAAATGGACATAGGGACAGAAATGCTTATTTAGGAGAGAATTTATGCTAGAGCAAATCTGTTCCACAGCACTTTTGTACCTCAGTGTAGAAATTATGAAAAACTAGCACCCAATTGATTCAATTATGAAATTTAACAAGATTTGCCTTGGGGGTTTGTTTGTTTTCTTAAAGGAGCATTATTTAAGGTCAAGTACTCAAAAAAATAACATGTAGGGATTTTGGGTTTTTTTGTTTTAAAAACAAAAAACTCTGAGCTGGAAAACATACCATGGCCAAATACTAGAATTCCCACACTTTATTTGTAAACAAACTTGTATTAGAAAATTTAAGCAAATGTAATTAACAATACAACTGGCAAGGAGCTCTAGGTAGGCAGATGTCTGAACCGGTTATTTCTGAAAATGCAACCATTACAAAGAAGCTGGTAAAACCACCAGTTTGACCTTCCCGCTTCTACACCCCAAGTCTTTGCCCTAGTCCTTTCCCCTTGCAGTCCAGCCCTCCTGTTATTTCAGCCCAACCATTTGCAGGGTCGAGCATTTGATGTTAATATCATTCCTGTGTTGCCACAGCACAAGACTAGAAAAAGTACTCTGAAAGCATCAGGAGCATTTAATTATAGAAAAGGTTTTCACTACAAAGACGGTCAAGCACTTAGTGTGAGTCGAGAGAGGTGGTGGCATCTCCACCCTTGGAGATATTCAAAACCCGATTAGAAGGGGTCCTCACCAATCTGATCTAGTCGGATCTGCTTTCAGCTTGACTTTGGACCAAAGACCTCCCGAGGGCTCTTCATCTAACATTATTCTATGAAGCTGCCAGGAGTATCTTTCATCATGGGAAGAGTCACATGCAAAATCTCAAAATTAAACGAACAAAAAAAAAAGTTCCTGGAGGTTGGATAGATTGCTCATCAGCTTTTTAGTTACGTCAGAGAAACCTAATAGGTGCAATGGTCTGTGAATATAGGCTTCATGCTCCAGTTTCATTCTGTTGAGAAGAAAATGTCTTTACGTCAAGGTTTGAAAAAAGGAGATCTGCCTCATGCTCTACAATGTCTCTTAATGCGATGAAAGACAAGGAAAAAGGTATAATTTAGGAGGTATAAAAGGTACTTAAATCAGGAAGGAATACTATATACTTCTCTTTTTCCCCAATCTCCCCTCCATGGTAGCTTCTCTACATGTCATAGTACCTGCAGAAACAAAAGCAGCAAACCACCTTTATAAATGTCATTCTGTTTATCAAAAGAGAATGTAGAGTACCGCACGAACAGTACATCGTTGTTGTTTTCAAAGTTAAATTGCATTTGCTTGACTTCAAAGTTTCTTATCCAAACATGGGAATACCACAGGGGAAGAAAAATTGGTTCATTTAGGATCAAAACCTGCAGCTCAGAAATCTAAGCTGAAGGTTTTAAATCATAATCACTCTAATGATTAAGAATGTTTAGCTATGTCCTAAAGAAAAAAGTCCACACAACACTTGAAACAAATCAAAACCCCTTGTATGGAAGTGTAGTTTCTTGTAAGGACGAGCATTACAGTGCATTGTCCGTGGGCAGCATTAGCCAGAGCTGAAGGCAGAATACTTCACTGTGCTCCTGGCAAGGCTGAATTCTCACCACCCATGGATCTCCAGGACAGAAAAGTTTCGCCATGGCACTGAAATAACACGCGTGGTACTGAGACAAGTGTGTGTGGAACTGCACAGGCTTCATCAGCCTATTTGCAAGGCTGTGCAGAAAGTCACAATCTAATTACTTTAATTTACAGAAATAAACTCCTCATATTTTAAAGTAATTACCTAGATGAATGATCATGAAATACATTATTATCCTTAAGCTTATGGTTAAAAGTCTTAAAACAGTGCCTATAGCAATCATGGCTAAGTCCATCTCTCAAAGCCTAAAATTACAGCCCTGTCTCTGCCCAGGGCTGCACCACAGTTGGAAAGGAATGCCTGGATGCACATAAACCCACTGCTGCAGAGAACTCTGATCCAGCACAGCACATCACACTCATCTCCACCTGAAACTTCCTTTTCCAAGTGCTTTTTCTGTTACAAAATTAGTTTGATCAGAAAGAATTTGTTTTATTAACTGAAATTTTAGCTCAAGTCTCACCGAGAGGAATGAGGAGTATGCCTCTCACTTAGCCTGGCTAAGTCTTCCCCAAGTTGCTTGACAGTTGCCAGTGCCCAAAGTAATCCTTATGTTGTTCGTTTTTTAAAGCATTTGTTACCCCCTCACGATGAACTGTTCTGCTAGAGGTATTTTCAGACTCCACGCACTCACTGCGTGGGGCCAGCAAGCCATTTGGCACCAATCCTGAGAGCTGGAAGCCTTGGAGGCAGAAGAAAGTGCACTGAACTCAGCTGGTGCCTGCGATATCGCAACTGAAGAGCAGACTGTCAATTAAATTAGTTAACACAGGAGACAGGCAGGCACTTTCATCTCATGGCCACCTTGTGACCTCCATCTGCACTCTACAGCAGAGAAAATGCATCACATTTCTCCTAGCAAAACTAAGACTCTTCTGGAGTTAATCTTTGCATCTTCAACCAATGAGGTGGTCTTTACTTTTTGGGGAAAAAAAAAATGGCATCCCATTTGCATGAAGGTGAGGTGGAAGGGAAGAAGCAGAGTTGAGTTGAGGGGCTTCCATGGTGAGGAAGACCTCCAGAGATCACTGAAGGAGAAAAGATGCAGAACCAAGCAGTATTAAAGTAAGAATTATGTGAATCTTGTAAATTTGGAAAACAAGAACTATTTATCCTTTGTGGTTAACAAGGGACAACAAGGCTACAGAAACTGAATATAAACCCCCCAACATTTTAATGTGTGAGAGGAGCAGCAGTAAGAGTCTGGACTGCAAGCAGAGGAAACCCTGCCAAGAATTCATGTGCCATATGAAGGCTGTAACATCAAGAGCCCCTAAAACCAAAAAGGAAGATGACAAGGAGAAGGCTTAGTCAAAGCACTACATTTTAAAGCTGTCATCTTATTATCACAATGTCATGAGTTGGAACAATATACATGCTTGAGGCTGGAAACTATGAGTTTAATTAAATATATTATGGAGGATGCTTCTGGTGCTTCCAGAGTACTTTTTATAGTCCTCTGCTGTGGCAACAGAGGAAGTGATATTCACATCAAAGACTGCACCCCATCCACAAACACAGAATATGGTATTTGTGTGTTTGAACAGTAGGATGACCCAGGTTAGGAGTCTAAATGGAAGGAAGAATTAGAATTAATCTAGAGTTAAGAGAGGGGGAAATGTGAAAGAGGAAAAAATCCCTACTTAAATACAAGGAGTAAGGTCAGGGCTAGGTCATCTCTGGAACGTAAAGGTCACCACCACCTCCTCCCCTGCCATTGGTTTGACCTTTAACACATTTACTCAAACCTGTGTTAGTTTTACTAAGCATTGCTGCTCTTTTAATCTCCAAATTAAGGCTGGCATGCAAGAAATCTGCCGAATACTGAGAAGGGAGCAGGAGGCAGGAGTGTGCATGCACGGAGAGACCTTTCCTCTGGAATCCAGCATCACCCTGGGATGACTCATGGGGCAACATGGGCAGGGTCTTTTCCTGGCCAACCTGTCAGCTGCACCATGTGCTGCACTCGTGCATTTGGATAAAAGAAAGAGTACAAGACCGGGGGTGCCTTGAAAATTTCAGGTAGACAAGCCACCTACCTAAGCCATGACTTAAGGGATAAAAGAAAAGTTCACCAGTTAAAATATCTGCTCTCACATAAAAAAAAAAAGCAACTCCAAAAAAAGCACCAAGACTACAGAGGTTATTCCAGAATTAGTACTACACTGAGAGAGCAGAAACACCTTCCTTCTCATTTTGCTACAAAAACAAATAATGTAAAAAGAGGTCTGGCTATCCACAGACTCACATCACCAGCGCGTACAGCAGTTCAGCAAACTAGCTAACAGAGTACCATGATGCTAAAGGTGCGTACTGGGAATATACCAAGCTGGTTTGATATTTTTTCCGAAACACATAAAAATAATCTAAGAAGGGCATTGGTACAAGATGTCCTACATGCTTAAATATGCAGAATTTGGGGACTTTTACCAACACTAGAAATAGGTAAGAGCTTTAATACCTAACAATCTTAGAGGAAAAAGTCAGATTAGCCTAAGAAAAGATGTGCTTACTTGTGATACCCAGGAGAGGAACAGAATATGTAACACCACCGCTGTTTAGGTGCTGTGCAATTGCCTTGTAAAGACTAAAATACCAATGCTTTGATTTCTCCTACCCTTTTTTCCAAGGTGAGCATCCAGTTCATAGGGTGAGATGTGTTTATTTTGATTAGAACTGCCATGTTGTGTCGATACTACAAAACCACCACATCAGTTTAGATTCTCAACTGTCAAGCCACAACTTTCTGTTGAGTTTCCATTTCTTCAGAACCAAGGTCATTGCTGAACTTGGGTCAAGAACAAGAAAATCAGTCAGAACACAACACTAAAAAGGACCCCAAATGCTTCTTCTGTAGGAAAGAGAAATATTTTTCAAGAAGAGCTAAGCTACGTGCTGTAGCATGCATCGTGTTTGGTAAGACATACATAAGAGTCATAGCTTTAAGGTTCAAACTGTAGTTTCCCACTGCCTCTTAACCAAATCTTTACATGTTTATCTTTTTTATTGTATTTGTTTCAAGGTAAGGAAGTTATAACCAAGAAACAGCTCAAACATCCTGACTCCTTTAACACCCTGTAGCAGCTTGAAGTTTTCAAATTTGTTTTCAGTATATAGATCTTTACTTTCTCTTCACAGCTCATGCAGGCACCAACTGTCCAACTTCCAGTGTTTGTGATGTTTTACTCTGTTGAATGACTTATTTCTTTTTGAGTAAAGAGTCTTTATCTGATCCGTTCAACTTTTACAAGCATAGCAAGGGCCATTTAATTCATCTTTGGTGTAGATGCATACAACTCAGGGGGAAAAAGGTAAACAGAATTTAACAGCAACTGGAAATATCACCAGTTTAATACCAAGTTAGAAGTTTAAAGCTAAGCAAACATTGAAGTCTACTGTGTTACGTAGGTAACAGTCTACTGACGACTGTTAAAGGGAAGAAGAACAAACACATCAAAGTAAGGAAACAAATCATTATCAGTAGCAAAGAGCTATCTAATAGCAAAGAAAAAAAAATACACGTTAACATTTCAAAATCTCCCCTGGGCTTAGCTAATTGGTGTGATCAATTCTGGTTTGTTCACAAAAGCCTGGACAGCTAGCCAGAGGCGGGTAAGGAAAGAACTAAGAATGGGAGATGCAACTTTAATGAGCTTTTAAGCAGTAAAGACAACATCCCAATCGCCACGCAGGTGCACTGCAGCCCTGGACCATCCTCACCCACATTCCCACCTGACAAACAGCTGCCATGGGCGGGCAGGAGACGTGAGCATGCATTAATCTCTTTGTGCGAGTGCCCCTGAATTATAACTGCCTAATTCATCTAAGTCAGCATCCGGAAAGACACATCTCAAAGCCAGCCACTGGCACCCTAATTGTAGTCAGCTTTTTAACAAGTGGCTGATCAGACAAACCAGAAGCACCCCGACTTACATCATTATAGCAGGGAGCCATAAAGCTGCTAGGGACAAACCTGGGCATGTTTTGAATACTGAAAGCCAGGCACGCCATCTCACCTACATGTTGCCCAACACATTAAGAGAGAGCTTTTGTATGGTCAGATAGATGTAATGAGACCAGACAAATACTATCAGCAGCCCGTCGCTGTTTAACACGCAGAGCCACTGGCTAGCGAGACCTGCCTGCTAGACTGCTTTGGGGATGGAAAGGAGCTGGAGAGCTGGGACAACGGCGCTACTTCACATGATGGACAATGTCTCACTTACTAGATGTTGGTTCACCATTCTCCAGAAGCAAATAACTTCTGATAGCACTTACTAAACAATTCCTACAATAGTGGGATTTATTTGAGGAGATGGGTGCATTTGATTTCTGAACAGTATTTACAAAGATCAGGAAACATCAAAACACTTGGACATACTCTTTTCAGCACAGATGACACAAAGGCACATAATCCTGTTAGGAAATAGCTGCTGTAAAGCATGGATAAGGCTTCATTACAGTGTCCTTGTTTGGGGTTCCCCCCCCACACACACAATCTGGGTCAATCTAAAACCAAGGGAGTAAGGTGCTACATACACACTGTTCACTACTACTTCTCACATCCTTGTCCCAGTATCACATTTCCAGCACAGCCAGCACTGCAGTCATTTTCAAAACCAGATTTTGACTTGAGAAAGCCAGGAAGATGCTGGCTTCTGAGAGAAACTCAAAGGATAACTAAATCCTGTTCTTCCACTGCAACACGGCAATTCTGTTCAACAGGGCATTTAACTGAAAAATCCAGAGTGGATATGTTTTAAGATCTATTATAATGTCCTAAAAAAAAAAAACTTCAACAAAGCACTTCTGCTCCTAAAAGTTAGGCCCATTTTGCCAGCTGTATTACAAGAACTGCCATACCAAGTTAGTCCAGTAGCTCATCCCCAACACCATCCCAAAATGGTTATCCAGTGAAGAACGCAAGGACAGACAGCTATGTAAATGAAGCTTCCTCTGAATAACCTCTCCAGAAGTAGCTATTTGTGGTTAAGGGGCTTCCTGACTTTGTGTTTGGAACTTAAATATGAATGGAATTTGTTGAATTTTTTGAGCTCACAAGCTCCTAGCATCCTCTAGACCTGTAACAAGAAGATAGTTACTCCTCCTTTTGCTTTGCATCTGGCATCTGCTGCTTCCATTTGATGTTTCCTAGCTCTTGTTTCAGAAGAGTAAACCTTTCATCTTTTTAATCACATAGACCTCTATCAGATCTCTTATTCGAGGCTGAATAGTGCTAATAAACACAATCAGAGAGAAGCTATTCTACACCTTCATTCATCTTTACTGCCCTGCTTTGCACCTTTTCCAGCTTTGCTATAAGCCTTTTGAAGCAGGATACGCAGATGGGTAAGAGCAGCAACACCAGAGCTGCACACAACCAGTCTGATAAAATAAACCCCATCTTTTCCTAGCAGCCTTGCTTTCACACGATTTCACGTTCCTAACCCTTCCACCGGCTGTGTCTGTTTCAGGGACAAAGCAAAGGCCTGTGCATCAAGGCCAGCTCCTGATCAGAGCTCGGGTACGTCCACAGCTGCCCAGTTCCCTACTCCGCTACAACCCTACACACCTCATACATACAACACACAATGCTCAGGATGAAACACAGAAGCTTGATACAGAATACTGTCAGTCAAATAAACAGAAAAAAAAAAGACTGTAGATAAACAGGAGGGACTTATTTGGTATCCAGCTCCTCCATGTACTGTTGGTTTCTAGGGGCCTCGTGCAGTCATTTGAGTGTGCTGTCCTTGATAAAACATCAGCCAAAACTGTCACAATAATATGCAAGAAACCTGATATAATTTCTTGATCTTAATTCCCACAGTTGGGTAGCTATTAAAGCAACATTTTGTTCTTTTATGGAGATGCGAGAGACAACTTGCATAAAATTCAGCTTATCAAAGCGATAAATCAACATAAAGCAAGCAGACGGAATGCTGAACTCACTTTGAATCGTCATGTTTAGTCAATCAAAAGAAAATGAAACACACAGATTTTGTTAATTATTTGTAGAATCCTCATACACACACACACACCTTGAACATTCAGCACATCAATACAAAGCACATATGCATTACAAAGCCATAGCATTCTCCCAAGTCTACCATTACACTTCTAAGAGCAGTTCTTGTCTTTTCTGAAACAGCTTCACCTGGTATATAAAAAGAACAACATTCAGAGTTATTAAAAAAAATGTATTTAAATAACCAATACAGCCCAAAATTAAATGTCTCCACCAAACACCCATTTTCACGTCTCAGGCCCAATACACCTGGATCTTTCAGTAAAGTGTTGCTAGCGTCCTCAGGCAGCGAGGAGAATTCGAGGACACGGCAGATGAGAGGCAGGCTCTCACAGGGGTAGGAGGCAAGGTAGAACTCTGCGATCAGCTAGCTGTAAAACTCAAGGTAAAAAGTTTTACCATTATGATCTCAGAGATTAAAAATCCAGCAGCAAGCTGCATTTAATACATGGTTTGTGTAAATAAAGTATATTCCTTTCCAGGTGTATATTAGCTATATGGTCAGGTAACTCCCAGCCCCCAATAAGCCTGTCCTTTTCCTAAGACTGGCTCCTCTCACTCCTGTGACTACTGTGCCAATTCCTCAGTTTCCAGGGAGATGAAAGCAGATCTATAAACAAAAGACATATAAAAAAAAAGAAAAATAAATGCAACTTCAACCTACACACCATCATCCTCACCATCTACTTGTGCCTGGAATCCAGCTGCCATTAAAGGATTTCCTACCTCCTCTTCCTTAAGGATTGATTAACAACAGCAGCACAGTGAATGCTTTCACATTTCACTTGCAAAAATAAAAGTAAACTGAGAGAGCCAAGGCATTAATTTGATTCTTTACTGCAAAACAGGAAATCCAAACACTTTGCACACTTTTCAAGGGTAAAAAGATTTTTTTTGCTCCGATGCCAACTCCAACAAGATTGCTGGCCCAACAGATCACGTTCCTGCAAGCATTCAGGTGAGAAGAGAGCCTCTCTGAAAGACATTTGTCATTTGTGGCTGCAAAGGACAACACAATTTGCTACTCACACTTCTGCTCAGCCCCGCCCCTTCACAAAATTATCTTCCCTTCTCTCACGTTATTAGCTGCAAAATTTTACAACGTCTGAAGTCAGTCTCTTCACTTTACAGCACTAATTCCTTGTGGTTGTTGAAGCAGTTAAATACAGTCACCTTCTACAATCAGTAACAGAAGAAAAAGGAAGCTCTGTGGTCCTGAGGAGTCATCAAATGCTGCCTGGCTTCCTACCTCCTAGCTGGAAGAAAGAGTCAAGAAAAGGCATTCAGAATTTGTATGTTCTAAATTGAAAATTTAGTACAATTATGAAGTGACAGAAAAAAAAACTTTATTAGATCAATTTTATTTCTTTTTTAAACACCTCCTACTCCGGCTGCTCTGCAAGTTTCAGGCAGTTACCAGGGAGCATATCCACAAAGTGTGAAGGAATGCAAGTCCAAGGCCTCTCCTGGCCCTTGAACTCTCATGCCAGGCATCTTGCGTTTGCAGCCTTACTGAAAGAAAGAGAACAGTTTTCTGACAGATCCAAGTTTTCCTGTTCTTCAGGTTTATCTTCAAACTACGCTTCCGCCCTCTGACAGTATCAGAGGGCTTATACATTGTCGTGTGTGCACATCCATGTACATCTGTGCACACATGTATGGACATAGATGCTTCCTTCCAAAGAATGCAATGGGTTAAATCTTCATAGCATATTTGAAATGACGGCTAAGGTCATCCCTGCTATGTCTTCACCAACAAAGCCTGCATTTTCTAGGAACACAGCCAAACAAAAGTATATCTTCTTCCATTGCTTTCCAGTAGACTTTCCAACAGAAGAGTTCTTTGAAAGGCATTTCCCTATTCCTGAAGCTAGTGTCCACAAGGTCTCTCAGCATTATGACTTTTTTTTTTTTGCCAATATTTGGAAAACACAATCACACTGAAATAATTAATAGTCATGCTTGCTAGCATATGGCAGACTGGTTTTCAAGGTATTTCTTTTGTTTCTTTTTCCAGTGAAACTTACTCACTTGGTTGGGAATTCCCCAATCCCTTCCAGTATTCTGGAGCCCATTCAAAAGACTGAGATCCAGAAATAAGCTTTGTTTGCGTCTAAGTTGAAGGCATCTTGTAGGTATCGATTTCAGATCTGCTTTTACAGAAAGTTTCAGGGACAGCTATATCAGCAGTGATGGGATATCCTGGCCATGGACATATTTACAATTACATATAACACATTTTTTTGAGAAGTTGACTTTTCCAGGTCAAAAGGAGAGCTGATGGGATAGCTTTAACTAATGGGTCCTCATGTAAAGCTCATGGTGTTTGAAAAGAAGCAGCTCCCGAGAAAATCACCAGTAGGAAGTTTCAGGAAGAAAGTCCCCAAGACAGACTACTTTGATGCTTGAATAGCACCACTGACACATGCCAGGTTTCTCAAATCATTCTCTCCCCTACCCTAGAAAACCTGTCCAAGTAGAACAAAGATGCATTTGTCTAGGATCTTCAGCAGTCTCACAGAAGTTGCAGCCAACATGTAGCATGCCTCCCAAAAAACATTGAACTTGCCACTTTTTTTTCACTGCCCACGTGCTCTAATGAGACGTAGCACAAATCCTGAAGTTCTGGACACGTGTTTGGATGTGCATTTCTGGCTTGAATTATGTTAGCCAGAGCAGAGGTAGGAAAAGCTAGAAAGGAGCTCTTATCTAAATTAAAGAAAAAGCCTTACAGCACATGGGAAAACTCCACACACTTTTTCTCAGGACAAGTCAGATACTTACCTGCATTAGATCCCATCTCAAGCATCACTCCATCTTGGGTTTCTGGGAACATATTTGGATGATGGAAGTCCATCATAATACTCCCAAAGGTGGTTTCAAAGAAAAAAAGATTAGCAAATTTTGAGGACCTTCTCCCATGCACTGGGGAAGTCCTCAGGAGCTTGGTACCACAAGCTGGATGAACATCTGAGCCCCTTCACCTTACCTTCACCTTATATTTACTGAAAAATATCTATGAAGAAATGTTTGGTGAAGGTCTACTTCCAAAGGTCACAGTTTAACGTAATTTCTGGATATCCCCTTACCTTACCTTTCTTCCCCAATATTGAGGTTTACAGAGAGTAAACAGTCTTTTTACCTCAAGATATTAGTATCTCAGCCTTGACAAAAGTACTTAAAGATCCTAAAAGTCACATCTTTGCTGTCTACCCATCAGGCCTGGACATCAGGCAGCAATCTGCAAGGGGAACTGCAGCTGCTGCTATGCTGGAGTAATAAACATGAAGTTCTGAAATGCTGCACACTCTAAAGGGTCTCCCTGCATCCATGTCCTTCAAATCCTTATACTGCATAGCTTCATGGAACGCACGGACAATGAGATAATGTTATAAATAGCAGCAGCGTGTTGTAGCTATTTGCCTCAGTAAATTCCACAGTGAATAAGGCTCAGTGACTCAAGGCTAAACAGCACTTGATTCAGTAGTCATGGGGAAACAGCTTGAACGAAGAAGTGAGACATTGCTTTTCCATCCGTACCTAAAAGCCATGCCCCTCTCATCTGTCCACAGAAGGACAGCTGAAGGACAGCAAGAAAGCTGAGCACTGCTGCCAGGGCCTTGTTTTAGCCAAATCCCTTGCACGTTTGTTTGGTCTGCCTCTCCATCCCTTCAGTTTTACAAATTTAACAACCCCAAACATAAGGAGTCCCTTTTCTGCAGCTGTATTTTAGATCTTTGGTTCAAGAACAAGAAAAGCTTTAGCGAAATTCTTTCCCCAGATGTACAGAGTCAAGATGTGCTACAAGGACACAGCTATTCCTAGCTTACTATGGAGTTAAAAAATAAAATAAATAAATAGAATTGCTATCTCCCCAAGGAGCTGTACCCATGACCACTGTAATGATGCGCAAAAGAACCAACAAAGTTCCCACGATAGCCACAATTCATCTCTACTCTAATAGTTAATGATTAATTATTTTGCATTTTAAAAGCCTCCTGCCTCACTTTTCTTCTCGTACAGCACCAAACACTGGTGTAACTGAATCCCTAGATCACAGGATAAGCACAAACAAGCTAGAACAATAAGACACTATTACTATGCCATCTCAAATATAAATTTCAAACTGCATTATAAACACAAGCATTGTTAACTTCTGATCCATTTCTGTGCTGAATGCTATAATTTACCTTCATTTTGGTTATGGAGGTAAGCCAGGCAGCCACAACAGCATTACAAAATCACATAACTAGCCAAAGCCAGGAGCAGTAATAGCTGTGTCAAAGCAGAGGGCTACAAGACAAGCAGCCTGCTTGGAGCTCTTCACATTTAGTGGATCATAAGAGGCATGCTTATACCTGCTACACGCTGGGATTCTGCAAGGTGGAACTTGGGAATATTATCCCTCCGGTTACTACATGAAAGAGTAACTCAGGGTAATGGTATTCTGGAGAAGCACTGCCTACCTGCTAGCACTTCTGAAGACAGCCTGGCACGCTGACCAAAGGCAAAGAAACAACACAAAAATACCCCAGAACAACAATGCAAATGGCATTCACTGCTGAATCAACCGTTAAAAGCACACAGCATGCACAAGTAGAGCAGCAAACTGATTGCAGCTGTGAGCAAAGAAACATTAAGGAACTGAAATTAAGATGGCAATCCCCATCCTTTATAAAAAGGCTATCAAACTCATGTCCACCATGTCTCTACAACCCTGCTGACTTAACAGTTAAGGACTCCCTAACGAGCTAAAGAAACTCCTGTGTCATAAATACAGAGGGCTTAAGACACTAAAGAAGATAAACACAGAGAATGTAAACTTCAAGAACAGCACTGCTTGGTTAAAGTATATAGACCTGGCCTCAAAAAGATGATGGTTCATAACCAGCTCTCACTAGCAGCTTTCACAGATGCAACAGTCAACTTGTGGATGAAAACCATGTGGCACTGCCAGTTCTCAAGGCAGCGTCCTAGTTCCCAGTTCCAGCACTGCATCGATGCAGACTTCAGAAGACTTCCTTCAGCCTCACAACTGATACGGAGAACAATGACTTACATCCATAGAAGAATATGAAGCTCACTGTGATGAGCTTCATAACATCTGAAGCACAGCGGTATTTTATTTCTGACAAAATTTACTATAATTAAAGTAAATAGGAGTCAAATATAGAGAACTTTTACTCTGTTCTACCAATTAAGTGAAGCAAAATTACTAGGTGGGAGACTTAGGTGGACAAACAGGGCAGTTACAGTTTTGAAGCTGGCACCAGAGACAAGATGAGAACATTGCAGGGCCAGAGATGTTCAGAAGTTAAAGACCATGCCAGCCCAAACAACTTTGCAATAAATACACCGATGGTGATGTCTACTTTCTATTCACTTGCTCAACATGGAGTTTTAGCAGTTGCTTCTCAGAAATAACCACAGATTTTCTGAAGTAGCTCAGCTTAAGTTAAAGGAAAATTATCTTCTCCTTTTCCACTTCTATTCACAACTATTTAAGAAAATTCTCTGAAGTAATATTATAAGGAGAATATCAAGAAGGGATAGTTAAATACTGACCAACAAGAGGTTCTTGGTTAGAATATTACATTTATTATTATTTATTATAACCCTCTCCTTAGAGGCTCATAAGAAAAAAGAGCAGAGTGTGTGTGTGTGTTTATCTTGACATGAGTATAGAAGGTCACCAGCTTCTAAGGAGTAGCAATCATAAAACTCTTCAGAGCTTTTCAGCATCCGAGTCAGACGTCCTCAGGCAGCAAGAACAAGAATTCACTAATCCAGGAGAGACTGCTCCACGTCAGCAACTTTCTGACAGCATCTGGTCTCATGGCACCGGTTCAGAAATGCTGTGTTCCACTCTTGCAGAAACTTCTGCAAGGTTGGGAGAAAAAAAGCTATAAATTTTCTTAATACGCTGCACTGTTATACTGATCATTTTACATTGTATTGTACTATGCACAAAAATCACAATTTAATACAAAAATTATAAGTTTTCATCACAGATCTCCATCATAGTAAACCTCATTTTCTTGCCTTATGCCATGTTGCGTTGCCTGGTCTATCAAACACAATGGTCAAGATCATGACCTCGAATATGTAAGTCTGGGGAATGTTTTCTCACCATAACCTAAGACAGATTCACAACTAGCCTCTACTACAGGCCTGGCTTGGGGGCTTACCACACAAAGTAGTTATGCCAGAATTATCAGCCAGTGCTTGAAAAAGTGGGAAATGTCTACAAAATATTCAAGTAAGCCGCTTAAATATAGCCTCTAGAAGTTTTTTGTTCTTTACTTCCCTCCTAAATGAACTGCTCTCCTACAGCTCTTTTACGTGTACCATGTGGTGTTTAAAGAAAGCCACAACCTTGTACCCAAATCTCATTTCATCCTCCAAGTCATGTCAGTTCCCTGGAGAATACGCTACTGCCTCAGATTTCTCTGTTTAGTTTTTTTAAAAACTCGAGTGGCCAGCATAAGTGAGGTCAGGCTCCAGTGACCCATCAGGAAAGTACATGAAAGCAGGAGATAAATCTGGGTGATGCTCACTCATCTGTGTTAGCTCTTTGAAGAAAGAATACCCCTTGTAAAACACAGGTACTTTTCAATCTGTGAGAGCATTTGTAAGAAAGAATCAAAGAAACAAAAATCAAGACAAAGAAAATCCTGATGAGGAAATAAATGGGGAAGATGCTAATAGGCATCCCATAAAATGTCTTCATTCTCCAGTTCAGAAACCTCTTCCTAACTACTACAGGAAAATCAACAGCTCACTTTGCAGAATAGTCCAATATCAACTTCATGAATTTTAAAAATGTTTAAAATTTGTGTTAGACCTGAAGAAGACAAGCTTGCAAAAATACATTACAGAATCATCTGTTATGTAAAAAAAATAAAATAGGATCTTTCTGAAAAAAATCCTAATGGTGAAGATTTTTCCAAATGAGGTTGTCCTTTTGGAAAGCCAAATCTAATCAGGCGATTGTCACTAACACGATGTACCTTACATCACTATTGATACCTCCTTAGAGAAATGTAGGCATCTACAGGCAAGGACACATCAATGCTTAGCGCTTCAACAAGTCTCAAATTCAACAACCCATTTCCTTGCCAATCAAGCTGCTTCAGCTATCTTAGTGTCGTGGTTTTGTTAGTGAGGGGGGGCCTAAGGTGGTAGCTTCTGTAGGAAACTGCTAGAAGTCGCTCCCCTTTGTTCAGGGGACTTGGCCAGGCCGAGGGCGGACCCACTGCTGGCCAAGGCCGAGCCGATTGGTAGCAGAATGTCCCGTGATAACGCCTCTGCGATAACGTATTTAAGAAAGGGAAAACAGGAAAAAAAAAAGAGAGAGAAGAGAAGATGTGAAGAAGCCGAGCGGGTGCAGAGGCACAGAGGGGGAGGCGCAGGCCTCATGGGCCTTGCAGGCCTCACCCTCTGGCCTCTCGCCAGGCAGCCGACTGGGCCCGACTCGGTCCAGCCCAGCTGCAAGAAGTGGAGAGGAGATGAGATATGAATAAGATGTAAAAAAGATCCTGAGAGACATCTACCAGCCTGTTGTGAGGAACGGCTGCAGACGCCAAGGTCAGTTCAGGAGGGGGAGGAGTAATGCGGCTCCTGGCCAAGATTCCCCTGCAGCCTGTGGTGACGACCATGGTGGAGCAGGTTGTCCCCCTGCAGCCCATGGAGGTCCACGGAGGAGCAGAGATCCACTTGGAGCCTGTGAAGGACCCCGTACCAGGGGAGGTGGATGCCTGAAGGCAGCTGTGGCCCATGGAGGGCCCGCTGGGACAGCTGTTCTAGAGGGACTGCACCCGTGGAAGAGATGACCCACGCCGGAGCAGTTCCACAAAAGACTGTGGCCCGTGGGAGGGACCCCACGATGGAGCAGGGGAGGAATGTGAGGAGTTCTTCCCCCGACCATGAAGCAGCGGCGTAAAACAACGTATGATGAACTGACTGCACCCCTGTGCCGCTCGGCGGGGGTGGGGGGAAAGGTAGTAGAGATAATGTTAAGCCTGGGAAGAGGGAGGGGTGGATGGAGGTTATCTTGTTCTCTGTCTCATTATCCTGCTATCTGTAGTAATAAATGAATAGTTTTCCCTGAGTCGAGTCTGTTTTGCCCGTGATGGTAACTTTAAGGATTTCTCCCTGTCCTTATCTCAAACCTCGAGCTGTTTTTCCTTATATTTTCTCTCCCTGTTCTCTCGGAAGGTGGGGGGAGTGAGAGAGAGACTGCGTAGTCTGGTCCTGATCAGGGCTGAACTACGACACTTAGCCATTAGAAGTCAATCAATGCAGCAATTAGTGAGTTAGGCGCACCGCAACATGCAAGCGGACATATCTGAAGATAAGCTAATACGTAGACACTGAACAAACAACTCTCCAAGCGTCTAAATGAGATGTGTTTTTTCCCCAGGAAGTGTTTGAGTCTAGTTTCTGCATGTCTGCCTTCCCATGCTACCTCTCTTGCCCCTCACGCCAAAGTCTCTGAACCCATCAGCAGCTTCCCCAAATAAGACAAAGCAGTAGGTAGATGGGAGAGAATGAAACTCGCTGGAAGCCTGTTTAGATGCGTTTCTGTCCTAAAGGCACTTCAAAAGAAACACGTTTGGTTTGAGCTTGTACTGGTCTCAGACACCAAAATGGCAACCTGAGAAACATGGGAAAATATCTCCGTTCCAGAGCTCAGGAAACAGCTTTCTCCTGAAATAGGTATCTTAAGACTTGTGTAATAAGCTATCAATATTTAGAAACTGGAGAATAATGGCTATATAGTCAAATACACACCATCAATTTTCTGACAGATATTGCATGAAAGGCCATCCATAGCCTACCAAGATAGCAACAGTTGAAGCACAAGTATATCACACAATTCAGCATCATCAGCCAAGCCAGTTAGTCGTTGTAGCTAACAGAAGAGTCAGGGTGACTCGAGTTCAGAAGCCTAAGTCACCACATTCAAAGGCACAGGCAAGTAGAAATAATCATTCATGACAAGACAGCATAGCTGAAAGCCAAGAGGCAGGTATGTTTCCATGATGGATTCAAGCTATCAGATAGCAGGGGTGGTGACCAAGCTAGTATACTAAAATAAGACACTAAGGCTCCAAAACAGCTACCTCTTAGGCACCTGAGAAACGTGAAATCCTGAACCTCCAGCAAAAGAGTTCAAAGCTTTCTTCAAAGTCTGAACCAAAGAGTGCCAAGAGTTTAAAGAAATTCTTGTCTACTCCTTTTCAGGTACACGGGGTCTCAAAAATGGTAGAGAAGGTGAGACTTGGTAGATTTTCAGACCATAGCACACATTCTCCCCTCTCCCTCTTCCTTTCACGCCACAATTAACATCAATATATCCCACCTAGAGTAGCAATTCTTTTCTACAAGCAGAACAACTATGGCAAAGACTCCTCTTGTACTTTAACAGAATTTGGCACAACTGTTTCTTGGTTTTCTACAAGTTACTGGAGAAGGTGCTCTTCTGATCACCAAAAAAAAAAGGTATCTCAAGCATCAGAACTGTTCAGACACTGTAGGCTAGAAAAGAACAATTTTCAAATAATCCCTTTTGATGGAAAAAGAGATAAATTTCAAATTATTTTGCATTATCCAGCTGATCCGAGTGATCAACAAGGTAGAGAGGTTTCCTTTAAAGAGTTACGAAATTTTAGTATCTTGTGCAATATTTGATATATGCTAAAAATCCATCACTACAAATTTTATAACAAAGAGGATATGTTCTTATTATTTCAGCAGCTATCAAGTCTCAAATGATCACAGTGATTAACTGGAGATCATGTCAGCAGCTTTCCTTAATAGTAGACAGATACCACTGATCGTTCACAGACATGGACCCGAAACAAATTACCAGCTATAAAAATGGAATAAATATTGATTCCATTCCTTCTATTTTCCAATGAAGCGCAATTTGTTTTTCTCTTACCATTCTATGTTAAGCTATTCCAGTTTCTGATGTCTCAGAAAACACCCATCAAAAAAAAAGATGTTAAAGTTAGAAAAATGCATCCCATTTAATTATGATGTGGCAGTATGACCTTCAAAACAGAAAGAGGAGTGACCTCACAAGATGTTCATCTAAAATAAGATGAAAGTTGTCATAAGAATGCATTCCAACTTCTAAAGACTCCTATTTTCTATGTAGGAATCAAATTTAGATTTTAAGTTCTTTGGGTTTGAAACTGCACTAAATAATCAGTCCCAAACTCCCAGGCTACTAACAGCCTGTGGATCTGCCTGCACCAGACCTATGACCAAATATTCCTCTTTGAGCATATGGCAGGCAACTCTGAACAGCCCAAATATCTCAGACAAATTCATTCTCTGACTATACAGCACTTCAGAGGTAAATAATCTCCAGTAGGATTAGCCTGATGATGCTCAGAAAGCTTACTAGATACGTGAAAAGAAAATCACAGAGGAACTGGAAACTCCAGTGACGTTTTCAGAACATATCTTACCCCTCTATTTATGCAACTATTCAGTGGTAAAGAAGCTGTTACATAGGGAAGAGGAAAAGAAAAATAATTTTTTTAAAAAAGGGTTCCTCGTGGATATCTATCACCTCCCTGCAGCACCACAATGCAATAAACCAAACTCATCTTCCAGAACTACCACAGGTTACTTCTGCTCTCCCACACAGGCCCAGCTACCAGCAAACAAACAAAAAAAAAAAATCCAACCTCAGTCTCTCAACCACATCCTTCTGCTGGAAAAATATAGGAAATTTGCAACACTAAGGCCTTCCACCCTTCTACGGAAACTGGATCATATGCTCAAAAACTGAGGAAGAAAGAGTACAATCACAAGCCTCACATCATCAAGAAAGCAGGCAATAAACCCCTACCCACAGCAGTGCTCTATTTCATTTGTAGTTAATTAGCTTCGCTCTCATTTCATCCGGAGAGTAGCATATATGGTCCACATCTAAAACCAAACTGAGTTCTTACTTTAACATCAACTCTAAGTTTAAATACTGGAACTAAAACACTAAAAAAAGTGTGCAGAGTGCTCTTCAATTTATTTTGGACTTTTTTTTCCCTTGCAACCTATAAAAAATAACATAGCAATAAGAGTAGGTGACTAAAATTTCAGGCAGCCCAATGGAAGTGTTGCTCATTTCAGGCTTGGTTTTTAAAAAACTTATTTTAGTGAAACATGGTCCAACTGCTAGCAGAAAATGACCAGTTTTACTGCTTTATCACAGAAAATTCTTACATGATCCAAACTCTTGAGAAGTTAGAGAGATTCCTATCCTTTGTTCCCAATACAAGCCATGTTTTCAAAGTACAAACAAAGTCCCTTCAGTTGCAATTGTGCAGAATGGAGAAAAAACCCACATTTTTCTAGACTGGAAAAGAGTCAGTGCATTCCTCACGTAACCCTTTTACAGAAGCCAAATAATTTTCTTAACTTCACACAAAACCTTTCAGGCTGCCATCTACTCAACTTTTTTCCCCCTCTCAAGTTACAAGACCAGTAAACAGTTCAAGCTGTTTACAAATGCACCACAGAAGCTTAACCCCACCCAAGTACTTCTGAGGGCTTTTGCCCAAACCCCTAAGAGAAACCTCAATTGTTTCACAGCAATCTGAAAATCCCTTAAGTTAAAAGACTTGACACCCTCTTCTTGATAGTAACATTTCTTATTAGTTTCAAATAACTCACTTTGGCTGCAAGTGCGGGCATAAGACAAAAAAACTCCTCATTGGCCCACGCTCACCAATATCACGTAGGTGGAGCACCAGGGAGATCACTTTGTTCTCCACTAAACTCAATTTTTAATTAGATTTCCTAAAAGACAAGGGTTACAGAAACCAGCGATTTGAGGAAAGGGAACCCTGGAATTAGCCATACTTCCACACTTAGAGTATTAAACCAGCTAAAAGTTCTGAGCAAACACCTATGATGGATCTAGTGTGGAGTAAGTCCATGGACAAGATTAAAGCAGTTTGATGCAGCTGAGACCTGGTGCAAGCGACACCATCCCTCACCACAGACAGCACCTGTTTACAAGGGATAAAACAATTACTCGGGTGTTAATACCTCTGTGAGAATTTCATTATATCGTCACAGCTGTGAGTGGCTAAATTCTGGTTAAAAACCCTAAACAAAACAACATCTGCAGCAGAGATATTAGGAACATGCAGTACCTTTCTGCAACTCAGTAGCATGTTCTGGGGGTCTCACCAGGAAGTTATTCTCCTAGGAGTATTCTTTACTGTGTGAACGCATGCTAGGAGTTGAGAAGTACCAGCACAGGGTGAAACTCTGACCAAGCAAGCCTAGTCACAGTCACAGAAGTCCAAAGAACAGAACCATTAGATCTGCTTATAGCCTACGTCGCCATCAAAAGTACCGGCTCTTCCAACCAGATTCAAGTGTCATGAGAACACCATCACTTCTAACAGCACAAAAATCAATTTCCACAATTCAGCCAGTTGAAATGAATATAGTTTTAAGTTGGTTTATAGTATAAATGAAGATTAATGGAAGAAATGCAAAAGTAAGCATTGAGATAACACTGCTTCCTACACCCAAACTTCTCCCTTCCAAATCCCCAAACACTAGGTCTGCAAGTGAATCCTCAAGCCTGGATTGCAGAGATAAGAAACTTGGGCAGATGGATGAACACCACAAAATTAACTTGTTTGAAGATGGTAAAGCAAAAAACTGCAGCACTGATGGATGCTTTTTTTTTTTCTTTGAATGCAGCGAACTGAAGGCTGCCAAAACAGATAACAGATGACTTGCATTGAAAAAATAATACTCAACATCTATTGAAGTTGGAGCTGTCTGAAGAAGTTTCAAAAAAGTTTTCTGAAAGTTAGAGACACCAAAAGCATCCAAAGGAACATCAGAAAAATTCAAATAGAGTCTCGCATCTCAGTGTCACACTTCCCACCATGGCAAGAGCAGATGTCTGTCCTCAGGGATGTCCAGTAACATGATCCAGGTAGTTACAGTACATACAGCACTAGCAGGACTTCAAGGAGAGATTTAGAGTCTTGAAGTAACTCAGAGCTTTGCCATTACCCTAACAAGAATTCAGCACTGCTGCACACTATAAATAGCGTCAGCTAAAAACCAGAAAGTCTTCCTTTAGTACGTGATTTTTAAAAGTTAATCTACAAATCTTCTAAAACAGACACGTTAAAATACTGAGGTTTGGGGTTTGGTGGGGTTTTTTTTGTTTGGTTGGTTTGGTTTTTGTTTGTTTGGTTTTTTTACCTGAATTATGAGTTCACATGGATTTCTTATTAAAGGAGGTCAACCTCCTTCTCTGAATTGACATAAATGAAAACACATTGAGATTATGAATAAACTGTAGCCATAAATCTTTCTCCCTCAATTAGTTTCTACAGTCAACTGAAGAACAGCATCAAGAATACTCTGCAGATTTGAACAAGAAACACCAATTCACAAGATGTAAATAATCACTTTTGATAAAATTGGGAACATTGAGATAATAATATAAATCTCTAAATGTAGCTGCATAGGATTTTATCCATCATTCTGGAGATAACATAGCCTTCCATCAATGTTTTAGTCACTGCAGTCATCTTAAACTTCCATCTTACTCTTTCTGAAGATCAGGTACTGTCTATCTTTTTAGGTACACCAGATTTTTACTTCAACTACATATTCATTGCTACTATAAAGCAGTAAAAAAAAAAAGAAAAAAAGAAAAAAGATAATCCTGAGTATGTAGCTCTCGCTAGCATTTTGACTGGGTTTTGAAAGACTGCCTAAAGTTAGCAAGTCTAGTTGGGCACTTATTTCCATTGCACTGGAGTCACTCAAATCACAGTCACGTGAAGCCTGTCATTTATCGAAGCCTTGACTGTTCTCATTTTTCCCTCATCTTCGTTTTCCAAAGCCAGTGAACAGTATGATAAATAGCTTAAATAAACAGGTTTTGAATGAATTCTCTTATGGATCAACCTGACACAGAGCCAAGGTTGTACATGACGATGAACCAATTTTCTCCCTTCCCATATCATGTCTTCCTCACTCCTATTTAATAACATTTAATGCTGTTAATGACATACTCTACTTAAGTCATTCAACAACCAAAGAGCAAGGGAGCTAGCACTATTATCTGTTTTATCAAATTAAGTGTTTTCATCTTACTCCTCTGTAATCTATGTGCACCCACCTCAGTAGTAAGCTGCGCAAAGAAGAGCAGAGTTTAACAATTACCACAGGGTCATGGCATGTTAATGGATTTTACTGCATGCTACATATATTGGTGTTCAGAAAGATTAATGGCAGAAAACTGCATTAATTAATCATCTTAATGAGCCTGATTGTTTCTCTAAAGAAAATGCAACAAAAACAGTTCTTGCCTGCAGCTGGAGAATGTGTGCTGTCTTCCACATACCCCTGGTTTTTTAATTGTTCATTTCAAGTATCCTGTGGTTACCAAATCGCAACAGCACATGGCTCACTCCAGAATCCTACAGCCTCCAACAGCAGCATTTTTTCCTAAGAGCACCCCACATTTATAAGAAACGTCCACCAAGGACTTCTCTGTTCCAAGGTGGCAAGAGTAAAAAAGCAATAAAAAAAATAGAACCCATTAGCACAAGGTGATGGTGGTGGTGGTGCAGTGTTTAGTCCTCAAAGCTTATTTGCAAGTAAGGCTCTAATTGCATACTAATTCCAATGAGACCAGTTCTGTTACTCCCTGTAGGCATCATTCAAGACTCCAAACGATCACTTCCAGACAGAGTAACAGGAAATTACTTTTAGGTTCCATTTTAGGTTTATTTTTAGTTTACAAATGTATCGATGACTTAACATCTCCCTCCTCACTTGAAGACATGCTTGATACTGCAACAAATTAATAACATACACTAAAACTCCATTTTGGCTAATCTAAACAAATTCTGAAGTGCCAGTGTTCCTTTCTTTCAGCAGTCAGCAACGAAGTACAGGTGAAAGCCATTTACCACCCAAGTCTAACCAAAGTACACTCCATCACTGTTTGGAAATCACAACAAGTAGCCTAGCTCTTGCATGATTACCATCAAGACAAACCATCAGATACAACTTCTCCCAAGAAGCCAATTTCTCTGTTCCTGACATTATGGCTTTCGTTAGATTAAGAGCTTCTCTTCTACCATGAGGAAATAAAAACTTCTGTTATTCTTGGTTTCACCTAATGACTTTTTACCCCTCCTGAATGGAAACTGAAGTTAAAATGGAAAGACTCAGACCTACTGCTCTTTAAAATACACTTTTACAAATTATCACCTCCCTTTATCACTGCTTCGATTTACTTACGTTAAAATTATCACATCTTTGCTCAGCTTTCTGACATTAAACACTGCAAGAGGCCTACACAACAGCCTTATCTACAAGTCCACCTCAATGAAGGTACCTGCTATACACGTCAGAAGCTGCCTGCAGTTTGAATTTCAAAAGCAGCTCATATCAGTCCACATCAAGCACAGGAAAATATAGATCTATTTACTTCTGTTTGCTTCACAGAGAAAAGATTTTTGCCTTTGTAGCTGTAAAAAAAAAAGTTTCTTAAAAAATGTCTCTATTGAATCTAACAAGAGTAATGAGCACTCATAACACAGACCAAATCCTCCATTAACCCCTGGGAGAAAAGCCCTGCAGCAAGTTTTTCAGCTCTTCAAATAAGCAGCTGCCAAATAAAGACACCCATGTATAGTGGCCATGTATTATCATCTGACTAATCATAATATTTTGTATTTTAGGAGGGGTTAAAATTCTTAACAGTCATATCAGCTGTCCGGATGCTTTTAAGCAGAAGCCTTCATTTAGGCCAGGTTTCGTGTATTTGTCACTATAGCCGTTTGCCCCGAAGCAAGCAGGCATGCCCTAGAAGTCATGTAATTAGAACAGTTAATGAATCATTTTAACATTGCAAGTCCTTAAGGGTTTTGGAACCTCTACCAGATTTCATGAATTTCCAACTCAGTATGGGGAAGTAATGAAAAAAATTCTAGATGATTAAAGTTTCTTCCACAGGATCAATTTACTTATTATAAGAAATCACTTCCAAAATATTCAAATGAAGTACCGGCATCACCAGGGAAGGCTCCAACACACTTTCAAACACAAACGGCAAGAACAGAGAGAAGGCAGAAAGAATTTTATCCATCCTCAAGCTTGTACTCAGATAAAGTTCTTAATGCTATGCTGCTGATTAAAGCTAGCCACAGAGTCCAAATCAAACAAACATCACCCCTCCCCCAAAAGGAAATGCTTTAAATATGTAAAGTGGAACTTTAGACAGGTTAGATATAAAAAATGAAAATACTAATATGCAGTGAAATATCTGAAATTCCACTGGACCCACGGCCGAGCAGGAGACGCAAAACGCAGAGGCCTCCCAGCACTGGCAAGCGGCGATGCAGAGCACAAAGCGTCAGGAGGGCAGAACACCCGCTTCTCCCTCAAATAAGCAGACTGTCGTGTCCTTGCTCTCTGCCAGCACCAAATGCCAGGGAAGCTCAAAATGAAGTTCATTATAAGTAAATTTTGACACCAAAATCAGCTACAGCAGTAGAGCGTGGAACGAGGTGCAATCTGGCTATTACTTAAAGAGGTCCTTTTCACAACTGGAACAGTCATTCTTATGGCTAGTATAAGATAGTATAAGATGCTCGCAAAAGAAAATTAGTCCAATTGCTACATCAAAAGGATAAGGGGGGCGGGGGGGAAGGGGATAGACAACGGCACTACAAATTGGTGAGAGAGCAGCTCATGGAAAACAGAAAACACTGGTGGCTTAACTGACCAAGTGAAACAGAAGATGATTACAAAGCAGAAAAAACTAAAGAGAACAACCTTCAAGTCACTCGGAACTCACCAGAAAATGTCTTCATGCAAAATCACAATCCATTTTCTAAGAGAAAACCACAATCATGGTTTCTAAGAGAATATACAGCAGTACACGTGTACCCTTTCGACAGCTGTCACTTACAGGCAGTGGGCTAAGAATGACGACTGCCCAATTAAGCGACACATCAAAGCCTACGTTTTCCTGTACTACATAGCCATATCCAGACTGTCAACAGTATTTCAATAGAATTCTGCAAAAAAAGAGACACAAGAAACAGCTCATCCACCACACTAGCTAACTTAACCTCAGCAGCAAGGCAGGGCAGACCTTATTCCCAGACATGAGACTTTGCTTAGGAGATAAGCAAGTCACATACCTTTAAGGCAATCTGGCAGACCCATTTTAACAATTCTAAGGAAAACAATGTCATACATAAACTATTTACTGGAAAGCAGTAAAAGCTCTGAGCTTACTGATGTTATCTTATTTTCCTCTATAAGAAAGAGTCAAGAGTGAAACAGTTCAACACCATCAGTCTTGGTTTTTCCCCTTGCCAAGCGCCATGCCTTCTGCAGGAACTCACTCCTTGCCCAGAAATCAAACTTTGAAGGAGTTTTCTCCTTCCTCCTCTACTCCCCAGCAGTTGCACATAATTTGAGTTCAAACTCTTGCGCTAAAGTTCTATGGTACATACAAATGTCTTCAGTTACCACGCACTGAATTAGCTACCAAAAAAAAATAAAAGAAATATTGTAATCTATTAAAAGCAAGATATAGCCAGACTCAAAGTCAGCTTGGCAAAGAATCAGACATCAAGTCGTATTTCAGTCACAAAATTCCTCACTATACAATAAGGAGAAAGCTTGTATAAAAATAAAATGACAAGAAAAAGCTATTAAACAAAATCTGCCTTCTAAAATGATCCAGTATCACAAATGCTACTTGTACTTTGTGAACGTAACCAATTTGACAGGAGCAGTAACTGGAAACAGATTGTAGTTGGCACATTGACATATTTCTGCTCTTGATTTAACAGGGAAGTCTTCAACTTCTTACTTGGATTGCTAACGTCAAGTAGAACAATGCAAAAGAAGAGACGAGAACCTCACCATCCACAAAGAAGAGGCCACAGCTAACACCAGCTGGTTTAGTTCTACCAGTTCTTTCTGGACAGGGACAGCCAGCATTTCAGCAAGCTGAATTCCTAAACCACTAGATCAAAGTCTGTGCTATTCATTTATTTATTTTTATTATTAACAGCTCACAGAAACTTGAAGACTTGCATGAGTTTCAATTCACTGACAACCTAGGAAAATTAGGCTAAATCCATGGATTCACTGTAAACAAACCTCAAATGGAAATGCTTAAGGGCAGAACATGAAGGGGGGAAAAATTTGCTCTAAAAACTTTTTTTAAAAAAAATTAAGATCATAATGACTGATAATAAATACTTACTGTACGTAGAGGTGCACTTTGGATGAATAAAAAGCAATATTAGAGAGAAAGCAAAAAGATTGTCTTTGAACACAGCTACCTAAATAAATGCCATTTAGGTGAGAATATCTGGTAAATTATAAAACTAGAAACGTTTAGGGAAAAAAAGACACATCCTGACTGCGTACCCATAGCAAAAAATAGGTAACTGTAATCTGTAACAGTTGCTAGTTTCATATACTTCTCAATTTCTGGGATAAATATACTGTTCTATCTGTCTTATTAAGCAGTACCCATGCAGGTTTTACATTCAGACTATTAATAGCTGTGTCCGAAACAAAATCCCTCTTTTCGTTGTAAGAAGAGTGTTCTGAAAACCCACATCCACAGAGGATGTCCTTACAGCTAGGTGAAGATAAACTTTGCATTGCATATGGAACTACATGCAATACAGCTTTCCGTTAAAAGTAACCTAGTTGCTCAGGCTTTGAAATGCAAGGGTAAATATTCCAAAAGAATGAAAAACACCTCTGTTAAGAAAAAAAAAAAAAGAAAAACAAAACAAAAAAAAAAGACAGACAAATTATTCACATTATCCTGTTGACAACAAAGAGCCCGTCAGTTCAGGTAGGCCTGCTTCAGAGCTGCCATTTATCCCCCCTCACCAGTTTAGTTCCACAGCAGCAGCATAATCCTCCCGCTTTGATCATCTGCAAAACTGCTTGTTTTAAACAGACGGATGCACGGAGCCGTCAAATTCTGCAGTCAGTCATCTTCTTGCAGCCTCACCAGCCTGAAAGTGAGCACCAAGTAGCAAATAACAGAGCTGGATTCCTTAATTAGAGATCAAGAATATTTGTAAATAAATATATGTACAGGATGCTTATTAGATAGGCCAGTTTTTATTGGGATAGAATAAATATTTTTTCTCCTGTGCACTGAAGGAAAGCCCAGAAGATTCATGCAAGGTTGGTGGGAAGATACAGTGCACTGCACAGCTACAAGCTGATGTTGCCTCCTCTCTCTGTCTCTTCTCAGGAACAGCCATGGTCTTTGCAATCGAACTATGAACTTTCCTCTCCATCAACAAATAGTTCCACCAAGCGTGCTGGACAAAAGAGGCACTGGATAGAATACAGTGAACTCACTCTCAGACTGCATGCTCCCTGCTTTGTTTAGGTTTCAAATAGCCATTTGAGCCTTGGTTATCAGTTCAAATACCTTCCAACGTGTCAAACTGAAGATCTAGATAAATTATCTTTCCAAGGATGATCAGTGCAATGTTATGCAAAACAGGGAGAGTTAGTGCTGGGTAATCCAGAAGCTGCAAGTGCAAAGCAGCTGCGCTCACTTCTGACAAAGCAGAACTGAAGTCTAACTAAAAATCAGAAGCAGGACCTAGTATGAAAAACTCTCATCAATGTAAATCTTCAAAGATTAAAAACAGAACAGCATGACTAAAATCAAATTTGAATCCACAAATAAGAATCAAACCCGTTAAATGGAGAAGTTGCCAAATCTGACTGTACATAACACAACACAAGCAATTAACCTACTTCAAGTACTTCAAGCACCTCCTCATTTTTGCTCATTTCTGTAAATAAACTTAAAATTGAAAAACACAGAGAATGGCAAAATGCCAGTTCCCATGCAGTACAAGACATATTGGCTTAGCCTAGCCAAAGAGCTGGAAAAAGTAAACTTAAGAATGGGAAGAGAACTCATGGTGGCACTTTTCTCCATTCCATTACAGTCAAATATTGTCATCTAAAAAAAAAAAAAAAAACCCACACTTGAAATAATACTATCTCTTTAGGTTACAGTTACAAGACATTCCTAAAAGATGAAAGCCTGTACTGACATTCGGCAATATTCTGAGAGGTTTGGGGTTTACTTCCTCTGTTTAAAAATCTCAGCGGCAGAACCACGTGAAGACTGTAAGGTCTGGTGGGTATTTGCAAGAGAACTCAAGGAAGCTGTGGTATTTAACACTATGTCTAAGCTTATCCCCTCTCTCTATTTTTTTTTTTAAATTAGAATCTTTCAAGTGGGATCTCCTGTAATTGATACAAAAGCATTATACAACAGCATTACAGCACCAGAAACTGAACACTTCCATTCTCCAGACTACGCTTTGACAAAAAAGATCATTTTCAACCTCCGTGATTTTGCTGAATTACCTGCAAAATATTCAGAGAACAGAGTGCAAGCAAGAAGTGCATTTTCATGTAAATCCCAGCTTCTTGCAATATTCAGAATAAATCTCCCTGCAATATTTTGATTTGGTACTTTCAGCACAAATCTGCATAGGAGTTAATAAAAAAAAATCAAGCCCTTCAGGTACCAGAAAGCTAAGGCAAACTGGAAGCTAGTATTTGAAAAGCTTTGGCATTGTTATTCAGTATTTTTAAGAATTATAATAATAATTCAAAAGCCCACAGTATCAACCATAATCTTGAGGTTCTTGTGCCACTTCCCCTCACTACAGCAGAGAATCACTCAGTTATCTGCCATTGCACATGGTGTTTGTCCAGCAGAAAGTAACAGAAAAACGTACACGCTGGCTAGGAGGCATAACGGCAGCTCTCCAAAGGATCAGCATCAGTGGAAGTTATGATGGGGAAATTCCTAAGGCAGGAAGAGAATACCAACACTAGCCTTTTTTATCCACTCCGAAGAGTAAAACAGTGCACAAAAGTGAAAATCTCAAACAGACATTGATCTAGTTACATACAAAAGAGCACACAAGGTCATAATTTCTCTTCCATACTTAATAGTCAAAGCCTCCAAACATCTTAGAAAATAATTATCAAACATAAGACCAGCCACCATGAGCCACATGCTACAGCTGAACACTAACAAGAGAGAAAAAAAAAAAAAAAAAAAAGAAAATTAGAATTGTGGCCAAGGATAAGAAGGTGATGGAGCGGAAACATCTCTTCCCAAACTCACCCCATTATCACCCATATATGTCAATAACCATGAAATCACTCCTGAAATGGATGGGGGATGGCAAACCCCTCCAGCATACCCTGCTTACCACATAAATAGGATTCAGTAAAATTGCCTCACACGTAGGAGACTGCAGAGTTGCCACAATTAAGGTCTGCTGCCTTTGCTTTCAAAATAGCCAGTTAACATTTTTATGTAAGTTAGGCAAAGAGACCAAAGCCTTTAAGCACACGCTATAAACACTCATGTGACTACTGAAATACCAAACTAAAGGATTTGGCAACCTGGCCTTACTATATTTGCAGGGGTGGGGGGAACCTTCTCAGCTGGCGAGAGCTCCTGCATCAGCAATTCCTGACTGACAGCTGGGCTGTACCAGCCTCCCTCTCCATGTCCCCAGGGAAATGAATTCCGTGTCTGATGACTAATTCATTACAGGGATTTGTGCTTAGGCAAGTCCAAGCCCAGATCATGCACCTTCCAACGCTGAATTCCTTCTCAGCCAGAAAGTAAGCGGGTGCACATCTGCTCCATCTAGAACGCAGCATTAGCATGCAGCCACATCAACCCAGCTCAATCAGCTGAGAACAAAAACCAGAATTGAATCTGTAGGAGCTGGCTGAAAGCAGAAGAAACTGAAAGGGAAATTGGTACAGATCAATTCTAGCTGAGCTGCGTTTGGATTTCTATAACTGGAGGGGCAGACTTGAAAGACCTACTGAAAGCTCTTTTGTCAGTATTTTTAGAGCTTTTGAGACTCTAGCTCAAAGTCCTATTTAACACCGACAGCAGCAAACTAATCTTCCACTGTAAGAAGACATGGGTGCAGCTAAATCAGCACCAATGACATCAGCTGGGAAGAACAGCGTCCAGATGTACACAGAACCATGAGCCCGGAACCAAAAGCAGCCTGGCAAGCTCCACGCAGCAGTGCAGCCCCTCTGAGAGCCAGGGGCCAAGCCCCAACCCAGCTCCCAGCAGGATGCAAGCAGACAGACCAAGCAGCTCCGCTTTTCACTTCATCATCTTTCTTGATCCTTCACTTTCTGAGGCTTCACCACAAAGATGACATCTGCTGAAGAGAACAGTATGAAAGCTGTGGCAGGCTCCCCATTGCTGCTGTATTGCTAAAGCTCACACCTGATATGGGGCATTTTTGCAGGACCTGAAGTGCTCACCAGAAACAGCAGTCACCTTACAGCCAGGACCATTACAGCAGATGGGGCTGATCAGGTGTGGCAATCCCTATAAGCTCGGCACCCTGTCTCTAACCTCTCTGCCTCCAACTGCTCTAAATTTCATTCACACGCCGTAATTTACCGGCTTATCCTGTGAAACATGAAGTTTTAATAAGCAAGTGTTATCGACATCCTACTAATTAAAACTCCATCATAAATTATTGTCGTGTGTTAAGGGCATCACCTACAACATCTCAAACCCACAAACGCAGGCTCTATATACACAATTATCACTTGTGAGCACTGATGTTAATCTAGTTTGATCGCAGAAAAGCAAAAGGTATTCCAGCTTTTCTTTACCCTCTCTGGGAAACCTTATCTCTAGGCAATTCAGTGAATTGTAACCTCTTCAAGGCTGCAGAAGGACACAAAACTTCCAAGAAATGCTGTCCTGCACCTGTGTTCACCAGGGTCCGAGCAGAACCAAGCCTCAACCCAGGCTTCTAATGGCGGGTTCTCTTGTGGCTGGGCATGGGACAAACTGAACCTTTGCCTTCGACGGCTGCAGAGCTCAAGGACCATTTGGCATATACGGAAGACTATGAAGTAACATGGAATGCTGTATCAGGCTCTCAGATTATTTATCTCCTTGCTTTCTAATTGCTACTTCTGTTTAGGGAAGAAAAAGTCATACCAAAACACTGAAGTAAAAGTCAAATTCCATTAACCTATTTATAGAATTTACCTTATAGGTACATCAGACAATCCTGCTCATTATTATCGCATTTTCCTGCATTGCCTGTGACTCATTCCTACAGCTGTGCTCATAAGGGAGCTGCCTTTAAAAAGCATAGGTAGGCTCACAGACCAGCAATCACGCTGTAACTGCTGTCAGTGCCCCAGCACACAGCATGAAAACCACAAAGATACTCACAATGAACTCATATAGATGATCAATCAGCTAGAATAGGAAACGACGCAGGCAAAGAATGAAGGTTTAGAGCAACGATGCCCGTTTTTCCCTATAGCTGACACATTCTGGGACTGCCAGCCTGGCAGGCTAGCTGTACTGAACTGCTCCAGCTCAGCAGAAGCTAGGAGCTCAGCAGAGTCCTGGAGAGCTGCACGGGGACAGGACCCCAGCAAAGGCAGCACCAGAACAGCAGCCTTGGCCACATGTCAGAACACATCTGCAACTGTGGGACAAGATCGATCCCAAGCTAATAGCTCGCTCGTGCTGATCTTTTCAGCTTCTCTGCACTTTGCCCCACAACTACATTAGGAGCACTTACAAAAGCATGCTAAGCAATTACAGTAAAAATAAAACCAAGATTATAAACACAGTCTGGATGCCAAATTTGCCTCTTTTTGCTATTTAGAGCTCACATTTCAGCACACAAAGAATTATGACACTGCCCAAAATGTGTGCCTGGAGCTATACAGCACATGTAAAATAAATTGCATTTATATTGGTATGTTATGGCATGCAATTTCCCTTTTCCCCATCACACTGCCTGCCTCTCTTGTTAAGTCAAATAGCCTGTCAGCTTCTCATCAGGAAGTGGAAATTGGTTTTCCATCTCCTAGGAGATAAACAAGGCTTCCCCCTCTGCAAAGGGGAAGTTGAGTTGCTGAGCTCACAATGCAATAGCCAGTGCCTGCAAGCGTGCAGGCTGGGGTGTGCTCGCCCACAGGCTTTGCACCATCGCAGTGGCACTCTGTGCCCACAGCAATGCTGCTCACCTACCTAGGTAGAGCAATAACTACTTTAAAAAGTAGAGTTGTGTATTTCCGTGCAGTTTTCTCTGTGATTTTTAGCTGAACATAACAAAACTGACTCACACTACTGCTGCCTTACAACTAAGGAGCTTTAAGTATTCTTGTCTTACCACACATTAGTAAAATATCCTTTCTACCTCTCTGCAGTTTTCTTGAAGCTACACCCCTTTTCAGTTCACAGAGGAACAGAACTATAGGATCAGATTTTTACACTTAGGCTGTAGTAATTCAGAGGAAAAGGTTACCACACTCAACAAAAGTAGCATAAAAGAATCTAAAAATATATTAGCTAAATGGCCATCTAATAAATGGAATAAAACTTTTTTTTGAACTGTGGCTTTGTAAAACTAGGATGCTGTAATTTTGCAGTTTTACACTGTAACTAAAGCTAAAGATTATGTATTTACAGAAAGCACAATTACATTTTAAAATTAATTCACCATCTACTTCTATTAAGAAGGGGTCAAGCTGCAAGGCTACACCATAAACAAAAGAGGTAAAATATGCAACTAGCCTTCATTTTTACTTCAGGAATCAGGAAAAAGAAACATGACCAGGAGTGGGTTGACTTTTCACCACATCCTTGCTAATTTTAAAATTAGTTAATCAAAGAAATAGATCTTCTCATGGTCAGAGAACATTACTGCAATAGCCACTGCATGCTGTGGCCTTACAGCAGGTTAAGGTAAGAAAACTGAAGCGACCGCTCTAGCAGGAGGGTGCCCAGGGACAGCCTTTGCTGCACCACTGCATCACACAGATGTCTGGACTCGATGGGGTATTGGCATGTTGGCCATTTTTCTGAGGCATCTTACAAGCAACTCCAATGTAGAAGAATGAGGTTTCCTTCCAAGGACATTCTGCTCATTCCCTTGCCCACAGCATGCATTTTTAAAGAGAAAGAAACCAATCAAATTTAATTCATATTGCATTATTCACCAAGTAGCTATAGTCTCATCCAAAATCTTAACTGTCTAATAATTCAAGTCACCTCTTTCAAATACAGCTCCAAAGGAACGACTAGAAACCCAGAGGCTGCCTCCTACACACACACTAAATCTTGCTGTTAAGATGTCTAGTGCAGTCTTTTCTTGAAACAAAGCAATAAATACTGCCCTCTTGTATATACATGTGCAGTGCTGCTTCACGTCTACAGCCAAAAGGCTGTTTGATGTTTCGCTGTTGTCTCAGGAGTGCTCCATTGAGGGCACGGCTGTCTGTCAATCTTTCAGCTTTGCAAATCTTTTTCTACTTTCCAACCATCAAGTTTTGACCACTAACATGAAACCTGGCACTTACAGTTAAATTATGAGCACCTTTAATTCCTTTAATCACTAACACGGTAACAGACCAGCATTTCTAAACTACTAAGCAAACTTGGGGAGGGGGGCGGGGGACACGACAGGGGCCGCACAGAAAAAAAGGTACAGAACAAAATTACAAAGCAATTAACTGCCCATCCCTAAGCCCAGAAGCAGCCATGAACCTATCTATACTGTTTGGTACATTAAGACTCAAGTTCTTCACTCAGTGTGAATGCCTCAAAGCTCTTTGAGCTGCTGGGGAAGTTACCCAGACAAGAACACATCAGAAGACAGAAGAGAAGGAAAAAAGGCTTGCTCAGCAACAGCACGAGCTTCCAGCTTGTGCACACAGATGATGAAGCAGTGTATCAGCACAGGAGCTGGCAATGGAGCAACTGGAAAGCGTGAGGAAGTCCAGTGTTTCCACCAACCACAATCAAAAGCTTCCTTCAGAAAGAAACAGTAATCCACACAATCAACCTGCTAAACTACTTCCCCGCAACCTTCTTTGTTACCCTGTGTGGTCCCACACTAGCTCAGAGAGCACCAGGGGTACTCTCCCATGGACTTTCTGGAGCAAGTGGTTTCTAACAACTGAAAGGGTTCACAGTCAGGTGCAAAAATACAAACTTGCAGCCCAGAGGAGCCAGCACCCGCACGCAGGCCAGGGCCCTGAGCACACCAGTCCCCAGGGCCAGCAGCAAGGGCTGCTCCCTGCTGCCAACGTACTCCAACACCACAGCTCGAGCATTTGCGGCCTCTGCAACAGTAATAAAATCGAAACTTACACTGGCCGTTTGTCTGCGCTACCAACAAGTTGCTCTCAATCATTCCAGCTCTGTACCTTACCTGACCTTTTATTCCACAATCACGTTACACTAATTAACGGTTAAGCAGAACTCAATCAGTTGGTCCTCCGCAGCCCTGAGGAAGTCACTGTATCAACAGCCTAGGCAGGTCTGCGTTACTCTGAACGAACGGAAAGCTGCATGCCGTAGTACAAAGCAAGCGTGGTGGTCAGTCTCAGTGCTGACTTGCTGTAAACACTGCACTGCTTTTGACAGCAAAATGACTTTTACATGAGAACACTACATTTTCATGTAGTGCTCCAAATATTTTGGTGATCATCCAGCTGTTCTCACACTACTCTGCACTCTGCTCCAACCATACGCACTGCTTACCTTCCAAATTTTATTGCCCCAGGGTAAGAGAAACCAGACATCATCTCCTTCTCTAAGTGCTGGTACGCAGCCAGCTTCTCCTGTCCACCGTCTGCATGCTCTGGAAGGTAACATTTTCAATAAGCCAAATCAACTATTTTTATATAGCTAGTCCAATACCTGGCATCAGGTCTCCAACTGAAAAGAGGACTACCACGGGAATTTTTTTTTTTTTTTTTTGAGTTTACACACTGCTTATACATACAGAGGCCTCCAGAATGAATTACAATCTGCACAGAGTCAAGGACCAGCATCTAGGGTGGAGGACACTAACCTTTATTCGCACGCATGCTTCAGAAGGACACCAATCCCCATGTCCATCATGGGTATGCAACAACACAGTGAAACAGAGACAAAGCATTCACCTGCTTGTGGCTGCTTTGTGGTAGTTGATGGGAAGCAGTTCTGTTGAAGACTCCCATAAGCCTGAACTTTCCCCCGTAAACAAAACCCCAACCTGCTACAAAGTAAGCTTACGCAATTGAAAATAAATGTTTATTTTCAAATAAAAAGATGACATCTGTATATAGAGAGACAAACCATAAGCCTTTCATCAATCCTACAAAGCATGTCTGCATATAACAAATGAAAATTGTCAGCCTCATAACTTCCTTAAGAAAAAAAAAAGGATGTGATTTCCCACACCCTGCTTATTCAGAAAGATAACTTATCGCTCTAAAGTAACAGAGATAAATCCAAACTAAAGATTTGTAGCTGTCAGTTACCACGGTAAGTGCATTACAATGAAACCAGGAACAAGGGTGTAACCACACAGCACACACCACCAGTGCTGGCACTCTCAGGTTATCTCAAATTTGCACCTCTTGCTTTTCTAATCTAGCACAAGTAAAGAGGTCAACATACAGGTTACAAGTGCCAGCAGAGGATCTCCATTACCACTAAAGCTTTTCCCCTACCAATCAAATGTTATTTTAACATTCTTTTAATTTTGGGGTTGAGTTCTATCTGAAAGCAACCCTATTCCCCACTCCTATGCCGTTACACCATTCCAGCCCTACACAGTCCTTCATCAAGCAGCAATCCTCGTTTAAAAGGTGCCACTGGAATTCAGGATTGGGGTTAAGCGGCATAAGTAATCTCCATAATAAGAGGATACAACAGAACGCTCTTGTACCATCTGATATTACAACGACAACATTTGTTTACACAAGTATTAATGGGAGGTTAAATTTCAATATCTGAAAGACAAATATTCTAGGAAATAATATTTAGAGTGGACCCTGTCCATTCAAGCAGACAATCAGAATGAATAATTTACAGCCACACTTTCATCTCCACTGCAGCTGAGAAGAGCTGCATCGTAAGGAGCTTGGGGAGATGCCGACACATCTGCTCACCAAGTGGAATAATCTAGAGGACTCCAAGCAACAGTGGTCCAGTAACCTGTTTTACTTCGGTTACAAATGGGACAGGAAGTAGTGGGAGGAACAAGGAACGCAAAAAAATCTACATGCTCATGGTGAGGTCAGTATTTCATGCTTTTGCAATACTGCACATTCTGCCTTGGAGAAAACAAGTGTAACAGTAGATTTTTACCTCTAAATTGTCATAGCTTCTTCCTAAAGGTAGCTCAGGGTAGAGAAAGGGTGCCTTCCTGCTGTGCCATGAGGAGTCAGAAGCTGCGAATAACATCATGGCAGCATCAGTTCATCCAGATTGCTCCAGTAACAGCAAGCACCACATAACAAACAGCTAACAAAGGAAACACATATCAAAGAATTCTCCGGAAATTCAAGCAAGTCCTTTTATACAGCTGGGAATCAAGCATCATTTGATACTTTTTCCAGTGATGTGTATGAGATTGAATTAACAAACTAATTTTGTACAGATGTTGCTCAGGTGGAAGGATGGTGCAAGTTTCATCAGGGGAAAGCCCTGTAAAAAGATGAGGAGCATCTGGAGGAATAACCCTGACATATAGAAAACTGCTGTTACAGAGTAGACAGACGGGGGAAAAAAAAAAAGTATCTTTGAACAGATTAAAGAAATCCATGTGTACAGCTAGCAACTGCCAAAAGAGACATGCATACAATCTGGTCTAACTCTCATGAAACAGAGAGCCACAGCACCTTGCAATAGCGTCAGGGACAGCTATAAACAATCTCCTCCTATCATACAGCCTTGACAGGGTGTGCTAATTCACATCTACATGGGTTGTGGTTAACACCGCAGCCTGTGTGTGTTATCTGAAAACAGGAAAAAGCAGATGGACGTAGGTACGATTTAATGTAGCACAATGAGGAGGGTCACCATATAACTAGATAACCAGCACAGTAAAAATTGCTCAATGTAGTTCCATGATCCTGTTCCCGGCAACACTTTGTCCACTAGGACCATCTGAGACAGAGCTTAAGAGTCATTCTGAAGTTAGCTTTGTTTACCCACGTCCCAGCCACAAACAGGAGATTCCTAAATGCAAACTAAATGAAAGCTATTAATGATGGATGGTTCACCTATTAGCTGCCTTGCCCATTACTTACAACATGTCTTGGTTGGATAGTAATTTTTTTTTTTTAAAGAGTTTCCAAAATGCTTCGAACATACTACTAAGCAATACAAAGCGTTTCTGTATGTATACAAATTTTACCAGTAAGCAGCCTGCAGCAGAAATCTAAGCAACTCATTCACGAGTCCTGAATTACACATCCAGCCGAGCAGAATAAGAATTAGGAATAGCCTCGGCTTTGGCATACACAACTACCTTTTCTTCACAGCCCAATATGTGAACTGAAGATTAGCTTTACAATCCATGTAGGGTAAATCAAAACCTACTATGCACATCTACAGTGTGTCTGTGATCAACTAAATCAATCAGAAAGTGGATTTTAGTTAGACCAGTCTAAAATAAGATTACATTAGGCTCATACTAGGAAGCTGGGTTTCAGTAGCACACTCCTGTAGTTTCCATGCTAAGCTCAAAATAATACAAAAGTATCCATTGGAAAATGAATATTAAACTGAAAACACACAGGCCAACACCCAGCCCCTGACCATAGCTGCTACATCCCCCCGAAGTTTAAAGAACTTGCCCCATCTCCTCTGACAGGGACTAGAGCCCTGTTTGGGGTACAGTTTGTCTGCAGTCACGCACTAACCCTGGCCTAAGGCTTCTACGAAGAACGGCAGAAGGGCTTAAAGGAGGAGGAAGTAAGCAGCAGGGACAGAGCAATACCTGGGGTTTTGATCCACTTCCAGTACAAGCCTTTCCTAAAGCTGCAGCTCATAGAAAGACATCTGCCTTCCCTCTGTCACCTCTGCACTCCTACAGGCAACGGGAGAAGGATCCACTGGCTCTAACTGACCTGCCTGTACTGACAGCACAAATAGCCTGGCCCCATCCTGAGCCACAACACAAGTTTCAGAGAGGAAGCCAGAGCCTAAAGAGCAAAACCGACTCTTTCAAGATTTAAAAGAACTTAAATATAGTATTATACCATTTTATTCTTTACCTTTTCTCCCTTTGCCAAATACCTTTACATACAAACATCACAGTCCACCTTGAAATTTTAAGTATCACACGCAAAAACCAGTAAGTCATACTCAAATATTAGACTACAAAATTTCATTAGCACAGACACCATTTGCTCCCATTGTGAATAAAAGGCCTTGTAAATGCTCCAGTCTTCCATAAAACTAATGCTGGATTTTCAACAAAATTAGCAAGTTGTCTTTAAAAATTAATATAGTCAGTTTGGCCTGCACAAAACACTGTAATTCCTCTTAGCTAGAAAATCGATTTTGTACTACGGAGGAGGGAGGGTCTGCAGGTTTGTGGGTTTTTTAAGCAATTTTGACACTCAAAAAAATAAAGTGAGACTTTCCTCTTTTGCCAGTGTATTGCTGGCAAGTTTTATTCAGTTTTCCAAAAATAACCCATATATTTTAGATGATGCTAGGACCATAACCTTTACAAATCTAGTTCCAAGACCCGCACATTAGAGAAAAGGCTGATTAATTTAACAACACTAGCAGGCTGAGTCAAGCGGACAACCAAGTGTCAGGTTAAACCCTAAAAATTATAGCTGTCTGAGCATTTCAATTAAGTTATCAGCTTAGACTGCACCTCTACAACAAAAGTCTGCCCCATCATACACACACATGTAGTCTATGAACTACTGCAGTTTGTTTTAAAATTCTAATCAAAGAGCAGGTATAGTTAAATTCAAAAAATTAATATTCCACATTATTTTAACCATGTCATACCTCATTTCCCATTTCTAATCAACACAAAGAAAGTAGTTAATAAGCTAACATTAATAGTGACTAGCATTATTCATGTTAGCCAACTGACTACGCTAGAAGGAGCAGATGTTGTTCTGCTCTATAAATATGAAAGAAAGAAGCCTAGAGCCACATTCAAAGAGGTTAGTTAAATTAACATTGCACTGCAATCAAAGTGAAAATAATAAAGGTAAGGAGGTTAAAAAAAGTCTGAAATCCACATGAAGGGCAAGAAAGTAGGGAGTGAGACAAAATAAAGGCAAAAACTATTCAGTACTTCAAAGACAACGCAAAGAAGACAGAAAGAAAGTAAAGGGCTCTATTGAGAAATTTTGCACAGATCATCACTTAATTAAACAAACTATTCAAAATACACTGACCTTAAAACCAAATATTATCCTACATAATCTATCTAGAGAACTCAGTGGCCATAAACACAGGCAAAAAAAGAAAATACACTCATGTCAACATACGAGAGGTAGCACGGCATTCGAGGAAGACATAGAACGAAAGGATGAGACTCTTCAGTTCAAATCACCAGTAACAAACCAGGAACCAGTATCTCTCTAGCACAGTTATCGCCTGAGGTGGCTAGCTGTCACAGGGAAACAAAGGTCTATTCTCAAGCGATGAAGAAAGTACTTCCACCAGTGAATGTCCTTATAAGCAAGAGGAATCCAGCTGATGAAGTCCCACACTATACAAAGACATTTGTTGTCCTAATGACAGAGGACAAAGAGTTCTAACAATCAAAAATAGCAAGCAGACTGTGAAAGGCCAGGCATTTGCCCATCAGTGTATTCAGTTTACCAATTTAGGAGGACTGAGGACAGAAAAGTAGCAGGACTACGTGTCCAGCACCCCATGCCAAGAAAAACATGATTCTCCGTTACAACTTGCTTACCTTCTATAGAAGGGGCCTGGTCCACAGCTGCATAGAGCATCTCTTTCAAAGCCTGCAAAGGAGAGAGAGAGAACAAGGAATACAGTTAGTATTTTTTAAAACATCACATTGTTTTGAGATGCCTGTTTGAAAACAAAAGCAATTATAACCCTTTTATCCTCCAGACTGACACAGAAAGCCATGGAACGTGATGTCAATGCTATCACACGTATTTCTGTTAACAAAAGAAATACAAGTTCACATTTACTGACTGCTTTGTCTAAAGCCTGTTACCTTACTAATCCATAAAATTTATTCCAACTGTATCTTTCGACATCTTCCCTGGGAAAAATATTTCTCCGTTGGTAGGACATTAAAGGTTGTACATAAAAAAAAAAACAAACAACAACAAACCAAAACAAGAACTGTTGCATGACACAAAGGAGTTTGTCAAGGCAAATGGAGGAAAAGCAGCCTCAGGGATTTCTTCTCCCTGTTATACAGGAGTACAGAACTACACATACATCCTAAAAGCTGAAGACAACATGACGAAGGAGATTAGGGAAGCAAGGGTGATGGCCTTCTGTTGAGGTGGAAACTGAAGGACACCGTTAACATCAGACAGAATTATTAACTAGGTTTTCATGTCTGAGATGCACTGTGAACTGCCTCCCAGAGACCACGGGACAAGCTCCCAGGAAGGGCCCATTCCCATTGCCGATTTGTTTACACACACCCCACATCACTTCATAAAGACACGCATCTTCATGTGCATACGGAACGTGAGCATGCTTCACACACAGCTGATGAAAAAGTAGATTTTATTCCTTCACTTTTGAACCCACAGAAATCTAGCACATTAAGTCATTCAGGTGTTTTGAACTCCTGTCTCTCCTGCCTGTTTCCCAACATATCATATACTTTTAAAATCCTGCACCTCTGCCTTTACCATCTTGTGTATCTGTGTTCCCCCCAGGTCAAAACATCACAGCCTAAATAACAAATTCCCTAATACCCTCAAGCCAAAACCTACAAGCTCAGCAACTGGAAGCTCAGCACTCTTGTAACATAGTGGTTATGATCCTGTTAAGTAAATATAAGGTCTAAAGGACATGTCTGTTTATCACAAGATCTCCTAGGTGGCAGGCCACACCAGCAGCTCAGACTCTCTTAAAAGCCTGATTCCCGAGTCCACAGAGGTCTCAACAAAGGTCACTTGCAGAACTGCTTTCTCAACTGAGCCATTGCTGAATGATCCTCGTCCCAGTGGCATAGCTCTCCTCTACCCCCAGTGCTTCCTTTAAATTCCTCCCAAACACTGGCCATTTCAGTCCTTTTCCCCCTCCATGACTCACTGGCCAGCAGCACATGATGTTCATCAAGTGGTCAGAAAGCCTTCCCCCTTTTTCATCCTGCTCATCATTCCCGCCTACCTGTAACTTTTTCCATGAACCACAACGACATGACACAGGATAAACAAACCTGACAAGACAGCACATTGAAAGTCACTGCAGTAAGAACGCCATCCCTTAACCCACCCAGAGGTAAACTCGTGGTGTACTTCCTATCTCTGGTTTTATCAGTTATTTAAAAAAGAAAAAAAAAAAAAAAAATTTAAAAAGGACCACACCACTGACGGTCCTGCACTGAACAATCCCGAAAGCCGAAGGTGTCGGTCATCCCACAGGCCTCTCTCCCCATGCAGACTGACATATTACAATCTGACAGCTGCAGGGCAGCAGATTTTGTTACAGCTTACCTGACCTATATAAGTAAACCAATAACCTGAAAGCAAAAGGCTCAGCGCTTCTTCAGACCTGAAGTGTTTAGTCCTCTAAGTTACAGAATTTTAGAAATTATTGTTTCCAAAAGTTATCCTTCACTGTCAACCTCAAAGAATTACTCTTTCTGCCCTCAAACTAGACAAAAAAAAAACCCAAAAAAGATTATTTCCTTACTTTGAGTTGTGCTGGTGATACACATTAATACAAGTTGACTGTGGGTGCAAAGTGTATCAGAGAACAAAAAAAAAAAAAAGGCAGAAAGAAAACACACTTAAAAATGCAACTGTCAAGCCCTAACAGTGAACAAATACAAGGACAAAAGCCTTAAAACACTTGAACAAAATTGTTGTTATAAACGAGTAGCTTTCAAACCACTTATGCTCTTCTAAGCTCGTCCGCTAACGCCGAGAAGGACAAATAGTGAAATAGCACAACAGATTTGTGTCAGGAGGTGGCAAGCCTGGGTGTGAACTGCCTATCATGAAGCAGCGTTTGACGAGCAGAATTGGCCACCTCCCAAAAACCGAAAGCCTGTTTCTGGAAGAGAGACTCCAAAGGCAAGCAGGCTACCTCAACTATCAGTTTCGTTTTTCCCATCTACTTTCTTGATGGAGGCTTTGTCTCAGAGAAATGATTTATAAAACTTAGCAACATGTTTCTCTTCTCCAAAGGCAAAGGTACTTAAAACTTGAAGTCTCCTTAAAAAGGAAGGGAAGTCACCTGCTCCTACCTTTTACCCATCTCTCCCATGAACTTTGCACCTTTAATAACTGTTCCTTCTTCCTCAGATACTGCAATTCCAAAGGTATTAAGCACTTTTTCTTTTAAAATACCATCAGATTTCTGCCTCCAGATAAACAAATGCAGGCCAGATTAACTGAAACACAACTGCCATCTGGCAACTGTAAAACTCCACCGAATTTCCATCAGCAGAACGTGCAGACGTACACTCACATTTAGAAGTCTGAGCAGACGGAGCAACGCTCTCCTCTTTCTCCTACAAGCACTCCAAAGATGGACACAAGAGCTAAGCAAATCTGCAGCGCGATTTGTGGATAAACGAAGGACTAGCAACCCAACGATTTCCCTGCATTGGAAAACGCGCATTAAACGCAGCTCTTAGCAAAAAATCATCAGCTGAAGTTCATCTAGCAGCTACCTTAATTCGTTCAGTACTGACTATGTAAAAAAGACAATTCTGTTGTCTGACACAAAAATATGGGATTTTGTTTGTTTTCAAATTTTATGTTTGCACCAAAGGAACTGAAGAGTAAATGAATGGTCCAAAACATAAGGTTTTAAGATAAGAAGCGCACTGAAGCAGTGTGTGCCACAGCAATCATTTAACTGGCTGGGAGAAGGACACTAACTTTACAGAAGATACGCTGCCACATCCCCTAAAATAAGGGGACCAAACCTTTTCATGCCACTGCCTGGGTCAGGGTACACCCACAGGTCACTGCCCAGTTGCAGAGTGAGAACCACGCAGCTGCAGGAACCAAGCAACCAGGTACGTGTACGAGACAGCCAGCGCTCCATGGACTTGGCACACCGCCCCCCAAAATCAATGCTCCCCTCTCCTGCGGTCTTTGCACACAGAAGGCAGTGGGTAGAGAAACCTGAAGCACAGCTTTTAACAAACAGAAAGTTTTCAGACGACAGACATTGAAATCAGAACCAAAGTTGTTTAAAACTTTGGCATATTTAGCGTTTAATGTAATTGACGAGCATTTTCACAAATTAAGCATTTCTCAATACATTATTTTAAACTCAGTCATATCCAGGGAGTAGCCTGATAACAGCACTCAGTACTTCAGCAGTAGAAATTCTCCTTTACACAGGGGTTACATATTACGTTATTGCCACTGGTCCGCACGTGAAACCCTCCTGACCATTTGCACTGACTGAGGCTTCAAGAACCATCAGTTGGGTCCAGTTTGCATACTAAATGTGACATACAAAATTTGTATGCCTTCCTGCAATCTTTATAATGGGAATTTAGAATGGAAAGTCAAATAAAGTCAGTCAAGGTTTGTGTATGGCTCCATCCTAACGTTGACTCAGTCACGGCAAATGTCTTTGCAAAAAGCTGAATGAAACAGAATAGCATATGTCATCATTTTTCCTCTTTTCCATAAGCCAAGTGCTCTTTCTCAGAAAGCAGAGGTACAGTAACGGTCACAGCAGAGCTTCTGCTGAAAGAAAATAAGAATTTAAGCCATAGTTATCAAAGTCTATCATCTTTTTGCCTATTTAATGAATGGATTTTTCTCTAAAGCTCTTCCACTGACCGAGTATCTGCCCTAAGTCTGGGCAACTTCCATACTTCCCACAAGCACAGTTATAATGCTTAAACAGAATTTTGTTGGAGGAAAAAGATTACGCTAATGGTAGGAACTTTGAGGACTGTAAATTGTTAAAGACCATCTGAAAGCGAAACTACATTTTTAGGTATTCAAATACAACAGTCTCGTTCTTCTTTCTGACATCATCAGCAAGAGACGACACCCTCCTCCTGGTCTGACTGCCAGTTAATGTGAGGCAAAGCTCCTCGCAACCACACTCACTGCGCGTCACATCAAACCAGAGTCAGGGCACCTGGTGAGGATCTCACAGGTTACCTGGGTCTTACCGCCTTCGGGGCAGTCTGACTGCATGGCTCATCTGCTCTTCGATGGAAGTAACTACAAACACCAGAGCAGAAAAACAAGATGACTACACGTAAGCAATTTCTATACCATCTTCCAGTTCTTTCATCAGCATCACAAACGTGACACGGGAAGTGCCTGGAAACAGGAATAATCTTTTCAGAGCTAAAAATGAACACAACAAGATCTCTCACTCCAAAACAGTGCTTGATTACTGTTTTAATTAAGAAGGAAAAGACAAACTCTCAGATGAAGAAACACTATAATATTATTAAATATACAAATAATTTTTAAAAATTTTACTATGATGCATGCTGTAAGCAATATTGCACGCAAGTAACGAAAGCGGCACTTGGCCTTACGTTTGCTAATCAACAACTCGGAATTTTTCTTGACAAAGGAGGGCTGAACGCTTTCTACCTCAAGTATAATCAACAAGTAAAGCAAGGTAGCGCTGGCCTTTTATGCGCCGCACCCACACGACCACCAGTTACTGAATAATAAATGCCAGACTATTCCATTACTGCAATATGCATGAGCAGGAGGCTGACTCACATTCAGTCAGCTGCAACAAGGGAAACAAAGAGTTTTGAAACTTATTACTAAAAAGGAGGGCAGGGATTATATTTTCATTCACTCTACGTTAAGCTATCTACCCAAGGAGGAAATTAGTTGAAGTCTAGAGAGAGTAATAACTTGAAGGAAGTTTTTACTGAAATCTACCTTTATTTTAAATTGGGATGGGGGAAGGGAGAATGGTATAATAATACTGCCCTAGTTAACACATCTGAAAATTAACCTCCTATAATGAAAACAGTGGCCAATAAGCAGCAGAGCTCTTCACACATTAATCAAGGTGTCATAGTTCACTGGGTCTCCCTCACCCTCCCTCTACATCTGTCTGTTCAGCAGGCAACCACATCTTTTGCCCTTCTATTTCCTCCTGGCCTTCCCCTCCAACCCACCTCCAAACCTTCTCTTATGAAGATACGCAAGTTTTCTGCTTCCAGGAACAGCAAACAACTCTTGCACAGATAACTCATCATAGACATGATGCAGAACTAAGCTGGTACTTTATTTTATCAAGACAATGGATTTCCTCCTCCTCAGAGCTGATGCATTATTTGCTCATCTAGTTCTCCACATAATTCAAGGAGATCACAATTTTGTTCTAAAGTCAAATCTGGCCACAGTTTTTATTTAAACATCCCTTCCTTTGCAGCCAGGTAAAAGAAAACAAAGGAATACTCAAAAGGGCAGATACAAAAGTTTGACACTGTAACAAAGCAAGCTAAGATGAATGTGATTTTCCTTGCAAATGCACACAGATTAATAGAGATACTAGAAATAAATTGCTATTATAGTCCTAGAGAGAAAACACAGGCCGTGAAATGATAACAAATTGTTGTATGGTTTTGACTGACTCAATCAGTCAATAAGTTTTGCTGATCATAGCTCTCCTATAATCAGCTTTACCGTTGCCTAGGTTTAATTATTACTTGTGGAAAAGACCAACATCATCAGCACCAACCACTTTTACTGCTAATGCTGAAACAGGAGATGGCTTTACTACAAATAACCACCTTCATCTAGTTAAACCGAAGCCAAACACCTCTATGATAAATCTGAAAGTAAGCAATCAGCGTGACCTTTAGAGAGCTGCCATAATAAAAAAGAATGAAAAGCTGTATTTGGCAAATAATTCATCATTAATGCAGCAGGACTTTGCGTAAAGAGTGGTCATAGGTGGCTTGATTCAAGCGGTTCACCTGCAATCAACTATGAAATGGTGAGGTAAAAATAAAAAAAATTTTAAAAATTAAAAAAAAAATTAAAAAAAGGCAATTGATGGCAGGGTCGCTGCCCTGTCTGGAGCCAGCCGGGTAAGCTACCAGCACGGCCAGCCCCGACCGCGGCCCTTCGCGGGGCAAGGCCCGCAGGAAGGGAAGGGAAGGCCGGGCCCCCCCGCCCGTGGAGGCCGAGAGCCGCCTCTCAAAGTCACCCCCGCTCCGCGCTGCCAGGGCCGGCGGTGGTGCCGAACAACGCCCGCGGCTGGGAGCGGGGCTGCGGCCGGAGCTGCGGGGCTGCCCGGGAGCACAGCACCGCACAGCCCCGGGCTGCGGCCCCGCTGCCCTCACCTCACCGCTGGCCTCCGCCCCACACCCGGAGGTCACAGGTAACGATTAATTAACCGGTCACCAGCGCTTCGCCTCCGAGCGGTCCCCGGTTTTGGGGGACGGCGGGAACCCTCAGCTGCCAGCCCCGTCCCCGCGCCGCGGAGAGGAGCGGGAGGCTGCCGCCCGCCCGGCACCGCCGCCGGGCAGCGGGGCTGCCTCGCCCCCGGGGCACCGGTGCAGCGCTTCCCGGCCACCGACCGCCCTGCCCCGAGGGGACACGGGGGGAGCGGGGCCGCTTCACGCACCGAGCCCCCCTCCAGCCGGGGGGAACGGGGCCGGGGCGGCGCGGCCCTACCTCGTACTGGATGTACTGCTTCCGCCATTCGGGGGTGATGTGCGCCGCGAGGTGCTCGGCGAACTTCATCCTGCCGCCGGGGCCGGGCCGGGGCCGCGCTCGCTCTGCGCCCGCCGAGCCGCTTCAGCGGCGCCTGGCTGAGAAGGGGCCGCGGCCGCCGCCGGTAGTGGGGGGCGGGAGGGGGCCGCCGCCGCTACCACACATGGGCCCCCGCCCGCCCGCCCCGCCACTCCTCAGCCCGCCTCGGGCCTCCTCAGCGCCGCCCCGCTACCGCCGCCGCCACCGCCGCCTCCTCTGCCGCCGCCATCTTCCCCGTCCCGCCGCCCCGCCGCCGCCGCCCCCCAGCCGTCAGCCGGCCCGACAGCCAACCGGTCGCCGGCAAGGCGCCGTCGCCACGGCAACCGCCGTCGCCACCGCCCACTGCCGCGCGCAGCGGGGCGGGGCCCGGCTCAGGGGGCGGGGCTGAGAGCGGTTGGCTCCGCCCCTCCCCGCCGGGCCGGGCCGGGGGGGCCGGTGGCGTCGGGGTTCCCCCAGCGGGGGGCGCCCCCCCGGGTTTTTACCTTTTCTGCGCGGTTTGGGGGTCGGTTTGGGCCCAAACGCGCCACCTTCGGCCCGCGGGGTCTCCAGCCCAGCCCCAGCGTAAGTGATGGCAGCACTGGGACAGCCCAGGGTTGAATCCTCAGCCCTTTGGGGGTGGATGGGGCATGGGAATGGGATGGGGTCAGGTGAGGATGGGAACAGGATGGGGGTGGGAATGGGATGGGGATGGGCATGGGCATGGGATAGGGATGGGGATGGAATGGATGGGGTGGAAGTGGGATAGAGATGGGATCAGATAGGAATGGAGATGGGGATGGGATGGAGTTAGGGATGGGAATGGGATGGGGTGGGAATGGGATGGGGATGGGGGTGGGATGGGAATGGGAATGGGATGGAGTTGGGAATGGAATGGGATGGGGTGAGAATGGGGTGGGAATGGGATGGAGATGGGATAGGATGGGATGGGGGGAAGGGGATGGGGATAGGGATGAGAATGAGGTTGGGACGGGAATGGGGATGCGAGTGGGATGGTGATGGGATGAAGTGGGAATGGAATGGAGTTGGAGATTGAATGGGATGGAAATGGGGATGGGATGAGAAAGGATGGGATGGGGATGAGATGGGAATGGGATGGGGAGAAGTGCGGCAGGGAGGGCAGTGTGTGAGGGAGGGAAGAGGTGAGGGAATGGGGAGGTACCAGCCAGGGAAAACAGAGAGACAGAGGATGGAGATGGAGGGGCAGAGTAGGAGAAAACACAAGAAAGATGGGTAAGAACTGAGGGAGCAGGGAAATTGGGCTGACAGGCCACAAAAAAAAACAGAGGGAAGGAAAAGACAGAGAAGCCAGTGCAAAGGAAAAGGAGGAGGGGAAGAAAAAAGAAAAAAAAAAAAAGAGGAAATTCTCCAAAAGTTGCATTGTGACAAAAGCCTTCACCCTTGCACCACTCGTCACACTTACTGGCAGGGCGAGGGGGAGCAGGGAAACCTCAGGCAGGTGCTTACATCTGCAAGCCACCTGCACAGGGGCACAGCTGCCCCAAAATACAGACACCCCCGGGGGCTGGAGGGTTCAGCACCCGCTGTGTGAGAGACCAAACCGGCGCTGTTTGGAGCAGGGCCGCAGCCCTCGGTTATCCCCGGGTGTCCCAGTGTCCCTAACTCTGCCCCTCCCCAATTCCCACATCTGGGGAATTTGCCACATTTGGGGTTTATTTTGGGTTTCCTTCAAGCCTCCCAACCTCCGGCACACCTTCAGACGGCAGTTTTCAGCTTCTTCCCGTATCCGCACCGAGGCCGATCCTGTCCCAGCTGCCAGCTGCCTGGAGCATCGCCCCTGCTGCCATCTGCAAGAACGGAGCTCATTTGCTGCGGGGATTTATCGGGGTCCTGTCACAGGCCCGGGGACTTCTGATTTGCGAGCGTTCTTACCCGCGCCAAGATTTACCCGGCAGCGACAGCGGCGCACGCAGCAGCGATGCTCACCGATACCATCTCTTAATTATGTTTGCAGGAAACCGTTTAATGAATAGAGCTTTAGTGCCCTTCATCTGAAACTTCACACTCAGCAACCTGCCCGGCGCTGACCTCAGCGCGAGCCAACCGCGATGTCACAGCTTGACTTACATTCCGCAGGTCACCAGCTTTTTACCGCGTTACCTTTGCAGGCTTGCTGCCGATAAAAGCGCGCAGGGGCTGAGCCCGCTCCCACCACGATCGGTGGCTTTGACTTAGATGAGAGGCGAGTCTTGCCAGCTTCGACCCTTTGTATCCCGTCGGGCTTCCGGAGATAATGTGCAGCATAGGGGAGGAGAATGGATTAAGAAATAAGTATTCTTTTTATTATTTGCTGGACGCATTGTATGAAATGTATACCATGATGTATAATAAGGGAATATCGTCTGATACAACAGCTTGCAAATTCAGCGGCTGAAAATAACTAGTGATCTTCCCTTCCCTTTGTAACTTGGAGGGTTTTTTACTCACTAATAAATGCTATTTATTTATTTAATACCAATAAATGCTATTTATTGGTATTATCCAAAGACAGACGCTAGCAGGAGAGGCAGAGCAGAGGCTGGACTCCTCACTCACCGTTGCCCTGTTCTCTAGCATCAGCTCCATTTAAATATCTGATTGGCAAAACCCTGCCTCCCGTTATCAGACATGCTTTGGGGCCACGCTTGGCATTGTGGCAGTGTTTCACCGTTCTGCTGGGACTTGCGGCTTTCCGGCCCTTCAGAATGTTTCCAGATTCTCAGCTCTGCCCGTCCAGGGGCTGGGGGAGGAAGGCAGGAGGGAAAAGAGGGCAGGAGAAGCCTTAAATGAAAGAGGAAAGCGCTGGGCTGGAGGGCAGGCGGGGGAATGCAAGCAACGCATCCCAGCCCAGGAGGGATGCTGATCCCAGCCGATCCCAGACCTCGTGCCTCAGGTCTGGATCCCGGTCCCCGTGCCTCGCTTACACCAGGCTGCCACATTCCCTCATCTCTCACTCTTTTCCAGGAAACAGTTTGTGTTGTGATCTTCCCCCCAGTGCTGTTGTAGCTAGGAAAAAATAAAAGCAGCAACGTTATTTGCAATTTTAAACCCAGCAAGGAGAAGTCAGGAGTGGGCTTTCCGCCAGTGCAGTCTGGCACTTGCTTTGTTGAGAGCATATAGAATAATTTATAAATAGCATGGTGGGGTTTTTTAAAAAAAAATATAATTATACTTTTAAACATCCTGCATTACTGGGGAGAAGAAATCTTGAAAAGAGCCTTTAGAAAAAAAAAGTCTTACAGCGGGAAAGTGTTCTTTAATGGCACTCATAAAATCACGAAGAGGAGGGTTTTCCTCAGCAGGAGACAATGCAGGACACCCACAGACAACCATTCCTACACCTCTCTTCCCACCTCCTCCCCAGGCAGCTGATTTTTAGGATATTTAGGGGCTGGGTTTGTCACGGGAGGGGATGCTTGAGCAGCATGACCCTCCCTGGCCCCAGAAGCAGAGCAGGACCTGCTGAGCCTGGACCACTGGGTGGGTCAAGATCGCGGGGGACCTGGGAAGATAAATGCATCTCCTCTCCGTTGAAACCAGAAGAAATAATGCCTGAACCTGGGGGGCCAGGAGCAGCAACATGCTGCCAACCTCCGCACAGCAAAGCTGCTCTCTGCCGCCGGCCAGAGCCGCTCCGCAGAGGTGGCGAGGGCGTCGTGCGGGGAAATGGCTGCTCTCTGCATCCTCCTCTGCCCTGCCATGCCCGGGCGGTGATTCCCACTCCCGAGGGAGGACCAGGGCTTCACTGCCACAACCGCTTGGAAGGGAAGGTGGGGAATAAATAAATACAGAAATAAAAGCAGGTCAGGGGTGAGCTTGAGGTGGAATGATGAGGGGATTTAGTGAATCACAACAAGAGATGCTGCCCTGCCTGCCAGGATCAATACAGCAGCCCTGGGCTTCAGACACCCTCGGCATCCACCGGCCAGCCCCCCACACTCCTGTTATCGGCTTCATCAATACCAGTCTTGAGGATCGCGATCAATATATCAGATTTCCCAGAGACAGCGGTGCAAAATGTATACATCCCCCAGCAGCCTGAGCTAGGGCTATTGATTTTTCACATATTCTCCCTCCCCGCCCGGTGCCGGCGGAGGAGGAGGGTGTGATTATGAGCATCAGGAGCCGGCCGGGGGGGTGGTCCTCAGTCCCCAGGGCAGAGGCAGCACACAGGGTCAGCATGGGAGCAGCACAGCCCAATCCACTGGAAATTGTCAGGGCGTTTATACCCCGAGCCAAGCTGCCTGCAGCAGGTTTTTACGCCAGGAGGAGCAGTGGTTTCCAGGCAATACTAGTGCACTGGATGGGCCTGGTTCCAGCGGCAGGGATGTTGGTACCGATCCGGGCTCTTCCAAGCGCTGTACCAGCAGCCATAACCTCCCGCAGCTCTTCTGAGCGGGGTAAAATGATGCTTTCGTCCCTGCTTCCACGGGACCCAGGATGAGACCTGCCAGGAGGGGACGTGCCTGCCTCTGCCTCGGCTGCAGGTGGGTCATTTTACCCGCTGATTGAATTCAATCCATCAGGACTTGAGCCCATCGCAGAGGTGTATTTTGGGCTCAAGATCCCCAAAAGCCAGCCCCGGGGATGGGGCAGCCCTGTCCCCAGTCACAAGCATGTGGGCATGTGGGTCTGTGGGCAGTAAACATGCCCTGCCTGGCTTATTTATTGCCTCCCCTGCGCTCTCCGGGGCAGGATTTGGCCCATATGTTGCTCAGACAGTGTCAACATGCCCGATCTTAGAAATCCCAAGGATGGGCAGCAGCGTACCCTTGGCTGCAAGCCTGCATGTAGATGCACAGTTGCTACTGAAGTGCATAGGGATGCAGAAACACAGAGCAAAAAGCCAAACCAGCGTCAGAGAGATGCCCCCGAGCAGGCTGACCTTTCACGGGCTGAATCACGGCCGATGTACGCACAGCCACGAGCAGGCAGCAGCTCCTCGCTGCTCGCACGTGTCCCTGCCGCTTTGCTTGAGATCACAGGGGTGTCCTGCTTGGCAACTCAGCTGAGGAATAAGGAAAGAAACCATCTGCCCAGATGGTTTAAGTCAAGATGCCCCTGCCAGGTTGCTTCCAGCCCCACTCATACAATGCGAGGGGTGCAGCGTCCCCCACCGCTGCAAAGGGACGAGCCCCGAGGAGCTGTGCTGGTTGCTGCGCTGTCTTGCAACCGGGAGCAGATGGGGGGATTCACGCCCTTCACTGGTGTGTAAGTGATTGCTCCTGGATCGTTTCCAGTATACATCTATGCGTCTGGTTTAATTTATGCACGCGTGCTTTGTGCGAGAAGACAGCAGCTGACCGGTGGTAAAGAAAATTGAACACCCTGAAAAGGTCTAAAATTAGAGAAGAAACAAGAGCTGCTTCCTCCCAGCCCTGGAGCTGTCTGGGCCGTTTCCAGGAGAGCCTCTGCCCTCCTTACTCTGTCCCCGGGACTGCCCTACTGCTCAATCCCCCTCCTCACCAGTTGTAGCAGGGGAGAGTGCAGCATCAGCGTCCCCCGGCACCTCTCTGCATCCGTGGCATTGCTCCGCCATGCCCTGGGGAAGGGTGGACCCGTATCCCTTTGGGATATTTCCCAGCAGACAGGGCTTGGTAAAATGCCAGGTGGCCTTGGGATCACCCCTGTCCTGTTTACCCCAACCTTGCTTGTCTCCTTAAACCTCTCCATCACCATCCTGGCTGCTGGCCCCTTCCCAGGAGGATAAACCATGCAAGGAGGGAGAAGGAAGGGGGGCAGCACCCCACAAAACAACGGGAAGGGGGGATGACCTGGGCCAACTCATGTGGCCAGTGCCACCGTCACACCAGAGTGGCAGCGGGTGACAGAGGAAACAGGAGATCTGGGTGCATCTCGGTTTATCAATGCTGCAGGCACCAAGCTGCCACAAGCACAATAAAGCGGCGGAGCAGTTCTGTGCCACCCCTGCGGTCAACGGGCTGTGGATGACCAAATGCTGAGGTTGTGCCTTGGTGCCGGTACAAAGATGCTTTACTTTTGGCAAGTGGTCCCCGCTGGGAAAGGAGAGTAGAGCGTACCCGCGTGTGACACCATGCCCTAACGACATGCTCGAGGATGTGTCACTGCGATTCTCTGCGCTAAACCTGTGTCCCTTCACCAGCGTGTCTGTAGTGGCTAAAAGCTAAGTGCAGGCGAGGCTGAGATGTGTGCTAATAACTAGGGCAGAAATCTCCATAGCTAGCGAGACTTTCTGGGAATTTTTGAAAATCCTGCCATAGCTTTGTGTTTTTTTAACAACCTCTGAACCTTATCAAAGTGCACGTAAGGCCACAGACTTCCTATTTGCAAGGGCTGCGTTAGGAAAACAACAGCCGCTCTGGCCGAACCCGGCTTGACCCTGCCTGGCTTGAGCTCCAAGCCTCGCCACTGAGCCCTGCGTTGTTAGCATCCTTCGCGTGGTTGACTCCTGCTGATGGAGGGACCTTGTCCACAGCAAGTCCATTTGAAGATGTTCTGGGACAGCACTAGGTTAGGCTGTTTCTCCACAGAGGGTCTTGCCTGGCCTGGAAGGAATGGTGTGTCTCCAGGTCGCATCCCCTTATGGATTGGGGCTGGATGTGAACCATCCGTAGGTGCCATAACACACGGCTCCAGGTCCTGCAACCTCAGGACAGTCGGCAGATTAGAAGGAATTGTTTAAAGCAAGTGGGGTCACGTGCCAAAGATCCTTGTGCCACCAGGGCAGAGAGTGAAAGGCGGCACGGCATGGGTTCCCGGCCCGGCTGTGGGCTGGGGAGTGGCTGGGATGAGTTTCTGCGGGGGACTCCACATCTGCTTCCAGCCAGCTGCTCGGAGAACAACGGCTCTGGTCTCTGATGGCAGGCACGGGCCGGACACTGCCTGGATTTGTTGTCACCCTAAAAATTAGTCCCGGTGCTGCAAACCGCACGTATGCAGAAAATCCCCCAGCATTTCTCAGTGCCTCTGACTGATGCCAGCAGTTTTGGCAAGGGTCACCTCTACAGCCCGAGACCCCCATCCTCCGCAGGTCCTCTCTGGCTCCAGACGTCGTGGTGATTTTATGACAAGTCTGGCAGGAATTAGTCTAAAACCCTTCCCTTGCACACAGGGACCACCGAACATGCAGGGGCTCTGACGCCTGGGCTCATCCCCAGCGGAGCGATGCCAAGGGGACACTGTGTGTCCCCTTCCCTTGAACCACCCCAGCCTGCCTGGTCAGGGCGTGCCGACCTGCAACCTGAGCCCTGCCTGCTCTATTTTATGGCCGAAACAAGCCATAAATCTCCTTCCACAGAGCTGGAAGGTACAATTGCTTTTCTGCGGTGCAGATTTTTCTTTGCACGGCTTGTGGCATCACGTGAGGGAAATCTGTAAGTAAAAGTCAGGCTGGAGCCATTTATAACGGTAGCACCGTGATTGTTACTGCTGACAGCCGCAATTACAGGCACTCCCTTCGATCGCTCCTCGCTGGGGGAGAGCGGAACCAGCACCGGAGCAGGGAAGGGGTTGGGAGAGGCTTTTCCAGGGCTGTGTCCCCTCTCTGATGGATCTCGTCACCTCTGGGCAGTGCTCAGGGAGAGTTTCGGGGAGGGATGCAGGATAGAGAGTAGCCCCCAGTAAGGAGGGTTTGGGGAGGAATGCAGGATGCTCCCCAGGAAGGAGAGCTCATTGAAGACATCTCAGTGATGGTGCTCACCTCAGTGGGCAGGACGGGGGATTGCCCCGGGGACAGACAGCAGATCCAAGCGCTCACCCAGAACCAACGCTGCTGGTGGGCCCAGATGAACCCCAAGGTGGGCTGCAGGGGAGGGCAGCATCCCAGGTGGGTCACTGCCGGGCGCTTCTTGCAAAACTACAGTCTACATCTCCTGCCTGTGAGATGTTCGGCACGTGCCAGGCAGACAGACAGAGGGGTGTCATCAGCCACAGCGGCTGGGGAGTTGCCCGGGGGATTTGGGAGCTGGGTACCAGAGGGATGGAGAGGAGCTTGCCTGGGGGAGATGGAGAGCAAAATGAGGGATGTCTGTGGCCTTGCAGTGACAGGGCAGTGACAAACAGAGCCATTACTCTCTATCTGCTGCCACACAGAGATGTGAGATGAGGGGGAGCTGGCAAAAGGCAGCGTGGAGGCAGCAGCCGAACCTCAGCAGGGCTTTCCTGCCGAACGCCTCGGCTCTGTCTTCTCTACGCAGATTCAGAGGAACTGAAACTTCCAAAAGCAAGCTAAATTTCATAATTGGCTTAGGTGAAAAAAAACCCCTTAAGAAGTGACTTTTCATTTTGCTGTTTTCTGTGAATAACACCTAGGGGTTTGTTTCAAAACTAAGGGCTCTGCTGTGGTTTTTACACAGGCATGAAAAAAGATGGGAAAGAGGCTGGATGGAGCAGGAGGCTGAGTAAAGTCAAACAAAAATGAAGCTTTTTTTGTTGATTTCACACCAAGCAAAACATTAGGTCAAACCAAACTGAAAATTCTCTTTATGTTTTTGCTCGAATTTAGAAAAGAAAATACCACACAAAATTTCAGCTGACTGCCCCAAACTGAAAAGACCCAGTAGTGAGAGATGTCTCTCCATGGAAAGATCCACTATTTGCACAGCTCTGGCTTCAACCTTTGAACCGCTGGCCAGCCACAGTTTTGCAACCACATTATTGCTGATATCAGCCCAGCAAGGCTTGGGGAGCAGCACTCAGCGCCTGGCAGAGGAGTTTTTCCATCAGTGTTTAAGAGGTTTAATGATATGCTGGGGAGATTTATGCACTTCTGAGGGGGGTTATGCATTCCTTTTCCATCACAGCTACTGATTTGTATTTACCACGGTGCAGGAATTTATGGAAGGAAGGAATCAATGCTTTATTGATATCCAAAAACCCTATATGATGGATGTGCTAATTACATGCTTTTCTCCCAGATCCTCTTTATTATACACAAACAAATGGCCCCGGTGCTACAATGAACACAGGTAAAACGTGCAGTGGAGCTGAACTCCTCAGAGGTGATGCAAGTGAGGGAGACCTTGCTTATGCCGGGGCAGAGACCTCAGCCTTTTGTTTAGCTTCTTCTCAATATGGAATTTAGGTTTCCCATTGCCTATGATTCCATTTCCATTTTATGGAAATCAGCTCCCTTGTTAGGGACGGGGGGGGACAACTCTCACAGCCATGCTGCGGGCTCCTGGCTGCTACAGCATCTATCAGCTCCCAAAAATACTGAGCAGGGTGTGCATTTGCTCCACCTTGCTAACAGAGGACATGCACAGGGTGAAAAATGAACAGGTTTTTTTTCCAACTCTCTGCTAAAGCGGTGAGCATGTGGAGTAGACGGGCAGGGGTGGGTGGTCATCTCCTCTCCTTCCTCTCCCACTGAAGGGACGAAGGCGAGCTGGGTGCCATGACGTGTATTGTGTGTAGGGATGTGTGTAAAAAAATCCGTATCCCAGATGCAAATCACAGCTTGAGGCAGGCACGCGTCACCCTGTCCCTGCCTGACAAGCCCTGTGCCAGCCTTCCTCCTGCAGGTCTGGGCAGGGAAGGATGATGGCTCTGCTTTATGCGAGGAGGCAGCTGTGCTCCAGGGTCTGCTCTCTGCATGAGGAATGTGGGGTTTTACCAGAGCAGTGAAAGGATCTTCTCGGCACAGGACCTGGAATAGATGCAAGAGGTGGTAGCACCATAGAAGAGAAGGTAGGATAAAGCACGGAGCCTGAAGCATCATACCAGCGTGCCACCTGCCAGAAACTCGCAGCACAGCTTGGTTTTTCACAACGAGGACTTTGTGATCTTGGAAGCCAGGGGAAAAGCTCTCAGCCACCAGCATCATGCCCCGTTGAGAGGATGCTTTGGCAGGGAGCTGCCACCCACGTAGCTCCAGGCTTCATCAGCAGGCAAAGCCTGGCCCATCCCGGGAGTCCCTGACTTTAGAGGGGCTTGGTGGTGTCCCGCAGGGATGTTTGGTAAAGGCAACATGCCTAGGCTCCCCCTGTTCCCCATGCCCCTTGCCCTTGGGAGGGCACACACATCCTCAGCCCACAGCCTGCTCCTCCTCTGTAGACAGGTGTCTCCTGTGGTAAAATGCACAGCCACAAACAAACCAGCTCTTAATTGCCTCTTTCTCCTTTTGTTGTGGAGGAAAAAAAAAAAAAAAGTAATCATAGCTTTAGCTCGCAGGGATCCCTTCAGATGCTCCTTTCAGGCTGGCTGGGGTTTGGTGTGCACAGTGGCTTCTGCCCTCCGCAGAGGGACAATGACAGGTCTCCAAGCTGACCAGAGGATGGATATGATAATTACAGAGAGATATTTTTTCTCTGCTCGGCACTGCTGGTCACAGCCTGTTATTGTGCTTCTGCGATCCCAGTGCAGGATGTGGGGCTGACCCACATGTGCAGCTCATGCAAAGGCCCTGCATGATTTCCTTTAGTGCTTGGTGCCTGTAGTGCTTCTGTTTTTGCCTGCTCTGCAGCCAGGGGCTGGGAGAATGGTCCGAATTTGGCCCAGCTCATTCTGGGGTGAGCAGGGCTCTCCCAGCCCTGCACTGCTTCATGTCTGCAGAGGGCGGTTGGTGCATCCGGCACAAGGACATTGGCATCTCCCGAGCCCCGGTCCTGCCCTCTCCCAGGCTGCTGGGGACCAGCAACCGAATAAACATCACCCTGCAGAGCAGGTGCAGCATTTCTGAGCCCAGCATCCCCCTCCTCAGTGTTTCCATGCCAGGCTCCTAAACCCTCCACGAGTGCCTTGCATGAAACCTGCTCCCACGCCTGCCAAAGCGAGGGGGTGGAAGGAAGGATCAGGCCCTCAGTGCAGTCGTTCTTTAAAAAAAAGGCAAGGAAAAACTAAGAGAGACCTAGAAGGAGCTGCAAGTGCTCTAGAGAAGAAACACAGCAAGGCAGGGAGGCCTGTCTCACCATGGAGACGAGATGGAGGGCGTGGGGAGGCTGCGCGCTTTGGTTAATTTGCTGCGAGTACTTTTCCCAAGCTATTCAGGGAGGGTTTCATGCTGCCAGCCTGCCCCTGTGCCTGTCCCTTGCTGAACGCTGGCAGGCTCAGAGCAGGCGACGCTTCCCCACGGCGAAGGGTGACACAGCCAGCCTGACGGAGCCGAACAGCTTCTGGCGGAGAGCAGCGGGGAGGATGAGTTTTTTGTAAATATTGCGGTCTGCTTACGAGGCTGGGTGCTAATCACGCACTGGAGAAGAACTATTATTTTTTATTTGCAAGCAAAAGAGCCAAGCTGCTTCTGCCTTTCCCCCACTTCCCGGGTTGAACTGGGGCTTCATCCCCCCTGCACAGGCGAGGAGGCTGCGGGGACCCCAGACCCGCTCACAGGGCCCCTCAGCAGGCAGCCCCCGGCAGAGCGGACACTTGCAGGCATGTTCCCGGCTCCAACACAGCTGAGCCCATCTCCGCTCTGGTACTGGGCAGAGACCGAGGCCCCACCGCCGCTCTCGCATGGGCTGGGATGCAGGGATCCCCTCCTGCTCCGTGCAGGGCTATGGTGTGGCTGCGCTCCCACACTTGGACCCTGACCCCCTTCTTGTACCCACAGCCCAGCGGCAGGGACATTGCTGTGGTTTGGTGGCCCGGTGGGAGGGTGGTGGTGGCCACGTCCAGGCACTCCTGTGACGCTCCAGCTTGCTGCCCTGGCTGTGTTGAGGCTTTTTTCACCCTGAGTAAAACCTCCGGCAGCCAGTGAGGCTGTGAAGGGAGTAAGAGAATAAAAACCAGCTTATTTTTGGGGCTGATAGAAGGTCTTTTTCCCACAGCTCCCGCATTTCGCCCTGCAAGCCCCAGGATGGAAAGACGTGTGTGTGCATCGCTCGCAGGCTGCACGGGTGAGGCTGCAGTGCCCGGGAACCGGCCAGGAGACCGCGAGCAGCCCTGCGGATGGACCAGGTCACGCGCGGGATGACGAGCCTTCGTCCCCATCCTCGCTCCCGGGGCACTGAGAGGCATGCGTCCAGCACACAGTGCTTGGGAGGCAGCGCGGGACCTCGAAAACCCCGGCTGGCTGCTTGCCCCTCTCCGCCTCAGCGTGCCCACCTGCAGGAGGGGGTCACGCCGTGGGCCGAGGGGAGCAACGTGGCCTAGGCCGAAGCGGCCGGTAGCCGGAGGAGGGGAGGGGGTGAGGGCACGGCCGGGGTGGCCAAGGTTTGCTTCCCCGGGGGGACGCAGGGCTGCCATTTGCTGAGGCCGGGGGTGGAGGAGGGAGATGGACTCGACAGCTGTGCCAGGGAAGGGAGGAAAAAACTTTCCGCCCGAAGTAGATACCGGGCTAAATATAAACCGCTTTTGGGCCGGCGCCCGGCCGGGACCCCCGGGGCGGCGGGCAGGGCGGGCACGGCCACGGCCACGGCCACCTCCCTGCCCCCGCACCCCGGGGGCCGCTGGCTGCCATCCCGCCCGGGCTGCCGAGGGATCCCCCTCCCGCCACTCCGGCCCGGAGCCGCCGGCGGCCTGCGAGTGCCCTCCAGCGGCAGCGGGGAGACGGCGGGGATCCCCCCACCCCCGGCCCGGCAGCCGCGGGAGCGGTGGCCCCGGCTCCCGGGACAGGAGCTCGGGGGTCCCAGCCAAGCGCGGAGGTGGAGTTGGGGGAAGGGGGTGCTTGGGGCGAGAGCTTATGTTTGGCAAAGGTTATAAAAATGTTGAGGGTGCGGGCAGCCCCCTCGCCAGGGGTTTCTGTTTAATCGCCCTCAGCAGAGGTGTGGGCGGGGGTGGGGGGGTGTAAAGCCGAGCTCAGGGGACACGCTCCCCACTCCCCGACAGCCTTGACCTGCGGCTGGCCCGGAACCTTCGGGCGCAGCGCGCGTTTCCCGCCGGCCAGCCCGCCCGCGCGTACCGAGGTGTGAGGGGGACCGGCGCGGCGGGCGGACTTGGCGGGCCGCCATGGCGTCGCCCGCGCTGGCGGCAGCGGTGGCGGGGAGCGGCGGCGAGGCGAGCTCGGGCTCCGAGGAGACGGGAACGGCGCCGCCGGACCGCGACCTGGCCGTGCTTTTCGAGCAGGCGGCTGAGCGGCTGCCGGCGCTGATGCCCGCCGCCAGCAAGGAGCAGCTACTCTACCTGTACGCCCGCTACAAGCAGGTGAGGCGGGACCGGGGCGGCCCGGCCCGCGGCCTGGGACCGGGCACCCCGCGGCCAGCGCCTGGCTGATGCCGGGGCCTGGGGCCCGAGCGGAGGAGCGGGGCAGGGACTGGCCCGGGATCCGAGTGTCCGGGCCTGGGGCTCTCCCGGGGCCGCCGGCCAAGGGCCTGGGCGGCCCCCGCACAAAACGCGGCCGTGCCGAGTGGAAAAAGTTGTGTGTGTGGGTGTGGGAAGCCGGGGTGCGGGGAGCTTTCTGTCCAGCACGACGTTTGGTGCCGCTGGTGAGGGTAGATGAAGTCTAGAGGGACAGAGTCGTGCTAAATTCATCACTGGTTCTGGTTCCTCGCCTTTCCCCCGCTCGCCTCCGCTGCTGGGATTTCGGTTTGGCTTCAGTGGGCTGTACGATGGATTGCAGTTGGGGGTTGGTGTGGGGGATCTGACCTCTGTCGTTGACTGCCACGGGTCACCAGTGGGCTGGTGGCCTGCCTGAGTGCCTGCTGAGTCTTTGTGGAGTGGTTTGACTGGTAAATACAGCTGCCTCACCCGTGTTTGCCAGGCTCTCTGTGTATGCTGGGTGATGAGCATCCATCACTGGGAGGAGCTGGAAAAGGTGATGGAGTGGTTTGTAGTGCATGGCCAGCACTGGTGCTCACCTCCCTGTCAGAGACATTGGGGTCTGCAGTAACGACCCAGGTGTGAGCACTAAACCTTTAGAGTTTTGATGCAACCACATGAAGGGTGTCTGTGTGCAGATCTGTCTGTGGAGGTCCTTGGAGTGGACTGGGAAATTAAACTGGTTGGTTCTAGTTATACTGTTGAACGCGACTCCTTTTCCCATTCTGTTCTTGCGGACTGAGCGAGCTCTAGGATGCATCTTGTGGGAATACACAATGTGACTTCCTCCTCCTCCTGTGGGAGAAGTTCTGTAAAAGAAACAGAAAAAGCACTAATTAAGATACAAAGGACTAATAATCACCTAACCTGGAGAAACAGAAAAATTGTAGGTGTTGTTACACTTGGAAGTCTAAAGAGTAAAAGTACAAATGTGACTCAGATGTGTGGCAAGAGGTGCTGCCTTGACTTGAAAACTGAATGTGGAACTCAGTCCCATCTGTTTGGATTAATAGTTGGAGTTGGCTGTGCACATCTTCCCCATCATTTTCCTCCTATGTGGAATACCCTTGTCCTACTACTGCCACCTAGAAGTACTTTCATTTTTTAATGCAATATTTAATTATCCTCTAAGCTGGTAGCTCCTGGCTGTGGTTTGTGGACCATTAGTTGTATTAAAAGCAGACTGGTCATGTGAGGTTTTGTTTTCAGATTTTTTTTTTCCTAGTGCTTAAACAAGTCTCCAGGTTTCTCTTTCCCTTTTCAAGTAAAAGGAGAGTAGGAGAGCTTTTAAGAATGAAAAGACCATGCCTAGGATGAGAATAAAAGAAAGGTTTTTTTTCTCTTCTGTTTTTTTTTTTTTTTTATATTCTCAGGAAACTTGTTGCAAATAACCTTTTATTTTTCACTCTGTTGCAAATGCTTTGTAACAGTCCTAAGTGGAAATGGGACAACATTAATTGCATATCAACCTGAGATTGTCAACAGACTCCAGAGGGTTTCCTAGTGCTAGCTCTGTAAGACCAACAAGGTGTTTAATGTTAAAAATTACTTAAATCAGAAGCTATTTCACAACATTTTTGTTTCAAGTCAGAAGAAGCTGATAATTAACACTATGTCAGCACAGATTTCCAGTTTCCTTCAGTTGAGGGTAACAGGGCACTTCTGTCCTCTCCTTCTCTGTCCCTCTTGTCCCTGGCTGAGCAGGATGCAAAAGCCAAGTGCCTTTGTGCTCTTTGGTTTCAGGCTGTGCTGGGCTCCTGGGTTTCCATCCCTTTGGCTGCCCAGCGCAGTCCCTGTTACAGAGCACCTGGGAGGGCAGTGCTGGTGGTGGAGATGGGAGAAGTTTGCTAGCACAGCTACTGCAGGATTATGCTCTGCTAACTTTGAGTTTTGCAGCGTTTTGTACTCTAAATCAAAACCAGGGCGCTTAATGTGAGTTTTCTCAGTTTAATTATAGCAGCTGTATCTGTATGCATAATGGGCTGCTAATATATTACGCCAGCGGACAGCAGTATTGCTAGCGCACAAAAGGTGCTGACTCAGATCTGTCCACTGTCCTTGATTTGGCATCCTTGTCTTTCCTTAGTTTAGTGTTTTATGTCACTGAGGGCTTTGATTTAAGATACAGCACCATCATAAAAGAGGTGACAGTAACAGCTGAGCTCTCTGTTAAAATACTGTATATTATTTATTTCAAACTGTTTGGGTATATAGGCATTTTCCTGGAATTTTATTACCTTTTATTGGAGGCCATTTCAGGATTTTATTACTTTTCTCTATGATTTTGTTTATGTGTCAGAGACTTGAAAATAACGGAATTGCTTAGTTGTCATCTCCAGTGAGGGTTTTAGAAGATGTTGCTGAGTTTACGACTCTGCCCTGGAACAGAAGGAAGAGCAGACTCGTTGGTAGGGCTCTGGGCTGGGACTGATTTTCTGTTTCCCCCCTACTTTCTGTGTGGCTTTGGGCAAATTGCTTGTCTTTGCCTTCAGTCTGTAGTGGTGAAGCGAAGATAGCTCTTGCCTGTCGTGTTGAGGACGCAAAAAAACCCTCAGATTCAGAAGCTGTAGTAATGGAGACCAATGTACTGGTCATCACAGAGAGCAGAAGGAATCCAGAACTAGCTGGAAATGATCAGAGTGAAAAAAAACTGCCCTGCCAGAAGGATGTGCTGGGGCCTAAGTAAAGGCTGAGAGGTGCAGGCAAGCTGGAAACTCAGTGCTTCTGGCAAAACAGGGCTTATACTGTCTCTGGTGAGTGTAGGCTCAAGAATATAATCCCATTTTCTGCATGACTTCTTTCAAATATTATAGAACATGATGCTACAAATCTGCCCTGAACACAGGAGTTTCTGCCTGCAGCTTCCTGTTGCATAGCGTGGTGCGATGGTGCTGACTCAGTGTTACCAGCGTCGCTCTCTCCGTGTCTCTGGGACATACAGTCCTCTTGGTCGTCAGGGCTAGGACCTCTTACCTTCTGTAGTTGATGTTTGCTTGTTCTTCCTTACACCCCACTTTCAGTCAGCTGAGTGCAGGGCTTTACCGTGGGGTGGGGCAGAGCTTTAGGCAGGAACAAGCAGAAATTCCTGTCTTGCCAACGAAATTCAGCTTACTCTGCATATGTACAGTTAGAGTTCAGTCCTGCTGGCCATGAAAGTGAGTTCTGCTCCTGATACTGCTCCATAGGGAGGCTGCAAATATGATTCACCTTACAGGATTTATGATCAGGTAAGAATATTTGGCTGGAACTCCCTGCTGTATAAATGTATTAGTTTAAAAATCAGCGAAGAGGGATTTTCCCACTGTCACCAGGGCCAGGGGGATGGATCAGTTGTGGAGTAATGTGTAAGGAGAATCTCAAGGTTTCTCACTCTGGACCAGCAACTGAAGCTGTATGGGGATGGTATGCAGTGCAAATGCATCTCTGAGCATCTGACTGTCCAAGCGCTCTTCTGAATGTTGTGACCTTCAACTCTCAGGTGAAGGCTTTATCCAAGGCTTCTAAATTTCCATTTTGGCCAGAAATGGAGATGTCTGCAGACATTTCCCATTCAGAGCTGCCTGGGTCGTTTTTGTACGATTCACAAGTATAATACCTGCAGGTGACTCTGCGTGCAGAAGCAATACTGGGAAAGTATTTAATGCATTCTGGCTGTCTTCTTTTTTTAATGCAGATGATGAACTGTAAATGAGGAGAGCTAAGCATCAAGTGACCGGTCAGCCCCCTGGAGACCATCACTAATTATTTTCTGGACACAGAATGAGAAACTCTTGACTTGAAATACTAATATGGGCTCTTGTCTTTCTGCTGGTTAGGGAGAAAAACTGCTTTTGAGGCCGTGCAGGGAAGTAGCAGGGGGACAGAGTCCTTCACAAAATTTTGCCCATTGGCATATTTAGCTCAAACTCCCCTACCTCAGCTGTCAGGCTCGAGTCCTCTCTAATGTTAGATTCCTGGTTGGTTTCTGATGCATTAAGGAGTCTTGCAGGAGAAAGAGGGAAGCCAAAGCTTTTTATTCTTTCCAACAAAACCACTGCAAGCCTTTTTAATATATCTTAAAATAGCAAACAGGGCGCAAGTGCACTTTTTCCCTCTCTTGATGGATGAAATTTAACTACTGTTCCTTGATTTGTATCACTATCAATGTTACTAACAGTCTTCCGTGATGCTAGAACAGCCTTTGAATGCCAAATCTAAAGAGAGGAAACTACTGTCATGTTTTGATGATGGCAGTGGAAAATTAATATTAAGAGATTTTTATTTGTTTTTTAATCCAACCTGGCCAATTTTTGCAGGTTAGATGTTGAACTGAAGAATTGCCAAGCAGGCATTTTCCTTATAGATAATGAGTTTTCATTTTATTTCCATGTTTGTTTTGCTTTTTAAAACAAGTGGTCTAATTCACCTCTGAGCACAGCAGAAAATATTTACACTACATGAATTGTGACTGATTTATAGGACTTAACTGTTGCTAGCCCTTTCTCCCATTTCTCTGTGAAACGCGATATGTTATTTTGAAGGCCAGCTAAGATGTCCTAATTTGAATGAGTTGCTCACTGGGAGACAGTCACATGTACAGAAAATTAATTTCAATTTCAGTCACTCATATCCTCTTACACTTTAAATGAGAACATAGTGTAACTAATAAATATCTCTCAGCATGGGCATGCTCTCTTTAAAGCCTGATTAATGATTCCATCCTCAGCAAAAAAATCCCCACCCTGTTAAGGTGAAGAATTGTTAGTTGATTTAAGCACTTCACCTGCCTGAACACTTGAGCATATTTCATAAAACGTTTGATGAATGCAGTTTAGTTTTGCTTGGCTAACAAAATGTTCAACCAGCAGCCTTTGCCCACCTCCAGAACATACCTATGTTCCCTCCCTGGAGTCCATTTAAATCCCCCATCCGTGCTGGGCTTCCTTCGCAGTGGGCTGTGCACTGTCTTACAGGGGCTTGCTGTGATAACTGCTTCCCAGGGGCTGTTGCATTTAGAGCTGTGGTTCTGCTCTGGCTCCTGCAGTCTTTCGTCTGCCATCTCTGTGGGACATACAGCACTTTAAAAAAAAAAAAAACAACAAAAAAAAAACCAAAAAAAACCCTCAAACAAACCACCCCACACTCATGTTTTGTGTAAATTCATTCTCTATCACAATGATGTTTTCAATTAGATTCATTTTACCAGTGATGCCTGTGTGCAAAGGACTTTATTTTCTGTGAGAAAGGGGCACTGATGACAGCCAGGTCTGATGGGTCCTGGCCTGTATTCCGTGACTTTTCCAGGCAGGGACAAAGGTGCATTCACTTACTCATTCTGCTGAGCTGGCTTCAACAAAATATGTTACCCAAATCTCAACCTGCTAGTTGTTCCATTCTTGAGGCATTTGTCAGCTCTGGCCTTGTTGCAGGAACATGGTTGTGCCTTTGGAGCCCCATAGCCTCTGTCAGCTGTCTGTGTTCTCCTTTGTGGGCGAGCTTACAGAGAAGACACAACTGCTAGACTTCCCTGCAGTGAGGGGAAGGGCTTTGTATTTGTCCCATCAGCACGCCAACCTATGGAAAACAGCCTGAATCTCATTGGCACCAAGTCCATTTTACACTACCTGTAACACTTTTTTTTTCCTGTGTATCCATCCACCAGTTCTGGCTCGTTCCCTTGCTTTCTTATGTTTCTTATTTTTCACCCCACACTTTAATTTCTGTCTTCCTTCTGACAGACTGGTTCATCTCTGGCACTCAGGCCTTGACCTGTCTCTCAGGCAGCGCTTCCTATGCGGCCAGATGCCTCGGAGCAAATTCAGATGCTGCTTGGCATTCCTTTGCTCTGAGTTTGTCCCCTTACCTTCCAGAGGACTTTGAAAATAATTAAGCAAAGTCTGTTTACTGGAGTTTTGTGGGGGAGCAGGTGAATTTCAGCCTTAATGAATAACCATCTCTGTAGAAACCATAATCAACAGAATTTTTCTGATACTGGTGGAGAAGAAGCATTTCACTGGGTAATAAACATAACATTAAGTGAGAAATCACTTGCTGGTTACCCTTGTTGGGTAATGGATGCAAAAGAAATGAGCTCCATAACAAAAATGCTTCCCTTGCATCACACAGAAAACACAGGGATACAGAGGCACTAATAACTGCGAGAGCACTAGGATGAGGGTAAAAGGATGTTGAGTTGTGTCAGTTCTCTCCATCAAAATAACTTCCTCTGGCACAAGAACAAAATTACCCTGAAACCATCAGAACCCATATTTCCTTATGCAAGTCTCCTTCCCTTTGCTTGATTCTAACAGAAGGAAATTTATTTTCTTTAGGTGAAATTTGGAACATGTAACACTCCCAAGCCAAGCTTCTTTGATTTTGAGGGAAAGCAGAAATGGTAAGAGGAAATCCTTGTAATTCCTAGCAATTTCTCGCTCTTTTTGTTGCATCTTCTCTCATCTGTTGACAGATTCTGGACATAGAGGATGTCAATTCTAAGAGTCTGCCACTAAAATGGCTTTAAAATGCTTTGTTTAATAGGGAAATGTTTGCTTCTGTACCTGATGTAGACATGAAATACCAGGCTCCTGTATTTACCTTGTATGCAGGCGAATTCTGGATGAACACCAAAAATTTTGTGGAAAAAAAAGCTACAGCTTTACAATCAGCTTTACTTTGTGAACACAAACTGTTCCAGCCTGGATCAGTATCCCCTGAAAGATCCTTTCACAGCAGAGTGCTGCACTGACAGTGGCCATTCATGGCTTCAGAGAAAAGTTGACCATTTCAGACTGAATGAAAGATGGCTTTGCACCCTCTGAAAGTATTTAGATTAATCTGTTCACTGTGTTCCACTGATGACATTATAAAAACACATTGTGCTGTCTCTGAGTGGCTCACTGATGTTTTGCTTTCTCTCCTAGGGAGGCTTGGAAAGCCCTAGGAGATACCAGCCCTCATCAAGCTATGCAGGAGTATGTTGCTACAGTGAAAAAACTGGACCCCAGTTGGAATCCACAGGTAGGAAACATAAAAATATTGTTCAGAAAACAAACCAACGTTTCTCTTTGTAAAGCTGACAGTGGTTCGGTTTCACACGGACTTTAATTGCTGCATGGCAAACTTCATTTTGAGCAGATTAAAGTCTAAATTCATTTTTTAAATTCTCCTTTTGTTATGACTGAAACATGAAGAACCATCTCTCTCATTCATCATTATCTTCATTACTGTGAGCGCATGCACAGGGTTGGTTTGGCTATAGTGATCTAATTTATTTTGCTTTTATTGGTTCATGCTGTATTTAGCATGTAAAGATACTTTTTATCCTTTTCTCATCTTTCTCTTTTCAACTACTATTTAAATGTTGATCAATACAAAGTAATCTCCATGAAAGTGACATGAACTGAATGATCAATTCTAAAAATGTTTTCTTTTTGTTTCCATGCAGCAAATTACCAAATCTGATTATGATTAGGTACTCTAACATAACAAGTGTATTTTTAAGTCCTGTATGTGTGTGTTATAGGGAGACTGTACCGTCATTTTAATTAATCTGTCTCTCATCCACCAGGTTTATTACTTGATTGAATATTTAAGGATATCTCCCTGTTTATAGACTGATCTCTATAAAATTTTTAAAGAGGATTGCTCTTTAGAAAAAGTATTGCCTTTGATTGGAGAGAGAGAGTAGAGATATTTCACTAATAGCAAAATGCTGAAGGCATGGTAATTTCTTTTCATGGTAGGAAATTGATTCTTTTTTGGTCCTGTGCTTTGGAAGCAAAATCTTGTGTGAGCATAAGTCTATGAATCAAGAATTTGATTCTCAGTTGTCCTTTGATGCTGTTCTGGAGACTAAAAAGTAATTGTCTTTTCTTCAGTAGTTCATGTTTCATGACGTTTCTTGTTGCAGCAAAGAAATATTTAGAAGAAACTTTTTAATGCCCTTAGGGAAAATAGTTTTATATGCTGTACAGTGCAGTTAGCAGAAGCCAGCTGCATGCTCTGTAAATTCTTGTCCAATCTAAAATTGTTGTACAGAAATAAAATATTTTTAAAAGAATATTTGTTAAACAATGACAAAAACCCACTTCCCTGAACCTTTTATGGATAGAGCTTATGCTCATAAAAAGACTTCTCATGTGTGGTGACAGGTTTAGCTTTGGGTGCTCCTCACTTTCTTGCCTCAGAGAAATGCTTATCTTCACAGGTGTGACCTTTGGGTTACAAAGCTGTCAGCTAGGAAAGTGGAATAATCTGTTAGTTTGAGTTTTAAAAGATATTTTAAAGAAGCCACATAGCAAACAGAATCGTTTGCAGCGCTGCTCCTCCCCTCTTCTCCTAAGGTGGGGAACGAATGCACATGAGCATGTTTCTTCTCATTGCTGTCTTTGCATAAGCCTGTCCCCAGGACTCAGCAGAAACTAGACCGTGCTGGGTAGTGCTGTTGCACCAGTGTGTTTGCTCATTCATGCTTCTCTCCATCTTCCCTTTTAGAATAGATGATGCAAGAAGTGTGGGCTTGCAGGAGGAGAGCAGCTTGAACAGAAGTTTCTGTGAAGATGGCAGGATCAAGCTGTCAGAGTGGTTTAAAGAAATGTGATTTTCCTTCTTCAAATACTTTTGTTGCAGTGTTTCAATAGATGTGCTTCTCTCACCCATGTATCTATGCATATATTTCTTGACTTTTTGAAGCCAATGATTCTTTTTTCCTCTGTGTGGTGTTAGTGCATGGAGCTATAATGCTGAGGAAAATCTGCAGAGCATTATCTGGTTTATTGTGCCTACACCACTGCACAGGTGCCACATTTCTTATCCTGACTCTTTCCTTTCCTGTGCCTTGCCTGTGACTGAGCTAGAAACCTGTTAAGATATCTGAGCGCTCTACATTGAAGGAACACGCTCAGATGCAGAAAGGCCTAGCAGAGGAAGTTACGTTGGCAGAGAATTAACTTAAAAGTTAGCATTAAAGTACAGGTGACCTTTTCTTTCAAAGAAGGCCCCTGTCCTTCCTACTATATCTACTATATAGTAGATATATCCTATCCTATATACCTGCCCTCAAGCCACCTTCTGGAGCCACGAGAGGGAGCTCTGTTCTTGAAAATGATGGAGATGCATGTGTCAGGGGATGGAGATAAAATTATAGCTATTTTAGTCTTCAAATTTCAAATTTGATTTATAGAAAAGATATGTGGGTACATTACAAGGTGTTTCATCACTGTCATTGTGTCTCTTTTACATGCTCATCTGCTGGGTTCCTTTGAATTTTTCTTAGGTTCAGTAGATCATGAATGAAATACTCCCAGTGTTTAGTTAAAAGCAGCATGAAGTACTCGGTACAAATTTGAAATTTCAGCTTTCAGATAATTTTGAATTAAATAGCAATTACAGTACAAGGGTGTCAAATTTCTCACTGTGCAGCTTCCTGAATTTTGCTATTGTAAAGCTTTCTCAATATTACCTACATCTCATCCCTTAGAGTTGTTCTTGTGTGTTACCTTAAATCCTTCTCAGTCTTCTGTTTCATATAATTGCAGTGAGTTTGTAATGTGTTGATCCTTTAGTACTAAATGTACAAAATTTAAACTTAGAAACACCTTATCTTTTTCATAGATCCATTTTTTTCCTCAGCAGATTTGCTGCTGTTCTGCAGCTTTCAGACTGTCAATATTTTTCTCAATAAATAGTGGCATAAATGCAGTATTTCTTATGCAGTCCAAATAGATCTACCTCATTCCTTTTTTTGATTCTTCATTAATTCGTTCTTTCATATTGACCTTACAGTTTCTGTATTAGTATATTTTCAGCATCAGACTGTAATTGCTATAATTTTGTGATTTTTGCTTGTTTAGATGGGGGGAAGCGGGGGAGTAAAAGTATTTTGATGCAGTAGGAGCACCCTGAATTTGTGTTCAGGAGCAAGAACACCAGTAGGAACCAAAGTCTGACCTGCTGCTTCCTATTCCTGCATGGAGTTTGGAGTACCTGCGCTTTATGAGGAGACAACTGAATGTGGAGAGGCAGTAGCTCAGCTGTTCTCAGCTCTGTGAAGCTGATATGCCACTTTTGACAGTAGAGGCATGTCTGTTAGCTCATTTCCATGGCTATTAGCAATGTGTTTTAGTTTCTTCTTCACCCTTCCTGCTAGCAGGTTGTCTGACAGTCATGCCTAATCTTTTCTTTCAGAGCTTTATCTGAAACCTGGGAAGAAATGATCATACTGCATTTATTTTCAGCAATTTTTCTTGTTTTGTAAAGCTATCTGCTTTAAAACAGCAGATAATTAAAGGATATTGAGATGAAATCCATTGTCTTTACATTCATGAAGCTGCAGGGATCTCTTTGCTGTATTTATCTCGAACCCAGAAGTCTAGAAGCAATAATCACAATTGCCTTTTTGGATGCTTTGCTGTTAGGTCTTCCTGTTTGTGTGGTCTTCCTGTGGTTTGTGTTGTAGGCTGTTTTGTTTCTTTTCCCAAGAACAGCTGTTAGGAGGTCAGGACCATACTCTTCCGTGCTTGTCTCCATTCTCCTCTTGATGCAGTCTTCCTTCGTCATCTTCTACCTTTTAGTGCATGTTTTGTTTCTTGTTCTTGTGAGTCATTCCTTTCAGTCTGAAGTTCCAGGCAGTGGAAAGGTAATTGCTTGGACCAGCTCAGCTCTATTTGCATATTTCAGAGACATCACCTGTCCTTCAAGTCTATTCACTCTTCCTCCAGAACAGAGAATAATTTATGAAGCAATTCTTTTGCTTTCTCTATCCTTAAACAGAAATGTTTCATGCCGTCAACACATCCCACTGCTCTGGGTCCTTTAGAGGGGTGTATGTGTCCTGGCTGCTTCGCTTCTCGTACGTTCACCTGTCATCTTTCTGCTTTACTGGCAGCAAATGACATGTTGCTTTCGGTGGCTTTTGCTGATGTGTGTGTAAGTTTGGCAATGATATTCATCTGCTCTCCCTGCCAGCCACCTGCAGCTTATTGCCTATGAGTGCTCGTCGCTCTGACCCTCATCTCACGCGGTGGCTTTGCGGTACCCGCTGTTGTGGTGCTATCCTGCAGCCTCAGCAGTGGGTTTGGTGACTTAGGGAGGTTCATTCTCACAAGCTGGTTGTCTTGCATCTTTTTGCAATAACTCTGTTCTCGTGTACATCACTCTCTACTGTGTAACTGGGCGCTTCTAGTACTTGCGGATTGAGACATTTTTAGTGGCTCTGTTTCCATTGCCCCAAGCGCTCTAAAATTCTAATCTCTGGCATGTATTTGATGTCACAAATCCCCATTGGCTTTAAGCATCTGGATTTTTCAAACCTCAGACTGACGTGGGAGTCTGTATCCGGAGGTGGGAGCAGGACTGTGCCTCTTTTTGCTCAGCAGCATTGTACACATCTCTTCAACTGAGTTCATGTCACAAGGGACGTGGGTGGAGGTGTGTACACGACCGCAGTGAGGCGGTTAGGAGTTGTTATTGATTGTTTCTTGTAACAAGATGGTTATATGGCACAGCTTGAACAATAAAAATAAATAATAAAAAAAGCATCCAGATTTGCTCATCAGCTTTAGCCTTCCATTTGCTGATTGCAGTTTTGGCATCTCTTGGTTCTAAATATTTCCTTTTCCTATTTCTTATATTGCACACTTACCAGTTCCAATCTTGTCACACTACTAACTTCAGTGGCATCCTTCCCCAGGCACTTAGAAGCTGCCTTTCTATTTGCTTGGGCTGCTGAAACTCAGAGGAGGACTTAATGATTTTTCTATTTCTATATTTAAAAAATGGCATCTTAACTTGTTTGACTTGACTTCACCAATAGTGCACTTAGTAAGATTTCTGCTGTGTAGTGAGGAAAGTTGCGTATTAGGATTCTGAAGAGCAGAGACGTGTCGCTAAGGCAAAGCAAGAAGAGAGCTTGAGTTAAAGAAAACAGACATTTGCCAAACATCTTTAAGCTCTGAAAGGTTTCCAATTAGAGTGCTGATGTTTGCAGGGGAGAAAGCCGCCCGTGTTTTTCAACTACTGTTCTGTCCTTGTTTGAGTTGAGGAGGATTTGTATCTCTGTACTCTGGACCAAGTAGTCAATAGGAGTAAAATACCTCTATGGCTGTGTTGGTGTGGGAGCTCCGAGTCACGGCACTCGGAGCAGCTGAGAGAGGACCCCTGGGGAACAGACAGTCTCCTGAAAAAGAAAACAAATTTCAGAGTGAATAAAATAGGAAATGCACTATTGCTGCAGGCTTAGAGCAGTCCAGTAAGCTGGAAAACCTGCAGGAATAAAGCAAATTGATTTGTCCAGTGGCCAGTGGGTGTTGTTGCAGGAAGCACTGCAGGGGGCAATATTTGATAAGGTGGGTGGCCAGGTACCCTATGCGCAGGGCTGGGCTCCATCCCTCCCTTTCTGTTGAAATGACTAAACTGTGGAAAAGAGAATTTGTGTTTTGAGGAGGCAGCAAAAAGCAGGAGAAACAATTTCTGATTTGTAGAGGAGCTGAGTTGGTATGTATGCTTTTTGCGGGCTGCACCATGTGTTACTGAAATATTTTAACAACTGATTCAAATTGATGAGCCTCTTGCCTTGGAGGTCCTACTTGAAGACAACTTAAAATTTCCATAGTGACACAAATACGAACTGTGTATGCAGTGACATCAAAACAGGTATTTGGAAATCCAAACTTGAATTTTTCTTAAGTGTAGAATCATTGCTCAAATTGGGCCTGTTCGTGTCTGGAGCAAGAAGCTTTGCTCTTTTGCAGTTTATAGGTCTTATGTTTGGTCAACTTCTAAGAATTACATTAGGGAACGGTACGTTGTACTGTAGTTTCAGGCTGAAACTTGCGGATTTCTTGCTTAGTACTGCAGGCCAACAGATTTTGTTCTGGAAATTAAGAAACGCGTTAGAAAAAACATGGTCTCTAAACAAAAGGAGTGCACCCATCATGTTTTCCTGTTTTGTCTATCAGTCAAACAGATGTCTCCCTGATAATCTGTCCAAGCAGCTACCGTTTGTGGTTGGGAAAGAGCAGCAGAGTGGTGTAGGCAGGATTACAAGGGGGATGGGAAAGGCAGCAAAAGACCTGTTTGGGTCTCTGCCTGTCATGCAGCAGCGTGCTCACATACCTGCTGCGCAGTTGGTTTGGGTAAACGTCTCAATTTATGACTTGCTGTACTGTGAGGTCAAAAACTTTGAAAATAGTGACTTTATTTCTTTTGTAGTATAAAAGCAATTTAGTTGCATCGTGTAAAGTGGGGACTAATCAAATTATGGCTGTGCTGCTTCAAGCTTGCTTTCCTGTGCTGTGCTAATGCAGCAGGCTGGGGAAAGGAGCCTCTTGTGTTCCTGCGAGCTACGCAGCACTGCTGCCAGCGTCTCCGCTCTTCGCTGCTCCCGTTCCTTTCTGGGTCTGTATAAATCCTTGTGTGTCAGTTCACCCTTAGTGAATTTCATGTTTGACTTTGTTTTTACCTGAATGTTAATAATTGCACTTAAAAACAAAAGCTGTAACAAAATGTAGAAAACAAACTGCACTGTTTTATATATATATATATGCACACATGCATGCATATATATATATATATTTTGAAAGCTCTTATTTCAGTGAATGACCATGTTGGAAGAAGCAAATCACTGAGATAATTCAAACTCTGATCAAGCTCTCTCCCTTTTAAAAAAAAAAAAAAAGCAACCAACCAAAACCCCAGCAAGCCTGTTTTTTTTGTTTTGTTTTTTTTTTTTTTATTCTTTTAATAGAAAAGGAAGCACTAGAATTAAGAACAAACCAAAAAACTGATTCACCCCAGGCTTTGGCGCATGTGAGACTGCAATGTTGTCTGGGTTCAGGCAGCCTTGGAGGCTGCAGAGTTTGGTTTTTTTGTGAACCACCCTGGGGTATGTGACTGGTTTATGTCCTGAGAGGGGTTAGATCTTAATACAGAGAGGGCTGCTTCTGCCCCACTGCCTTTTGCCAGCTGCATGAGGGACAGTCTCTAGCATGCAAGCAGAGTTAGTGGTAGATGCAGCCTTCTTGTGGGAGGGAGTAATCTGTGCTATGCATGGCTAACAGAAGCTCACAGCTGGTGTGCACCTTACTCATACGTGCAAGACTACAGGCAGAGTGCCCCACCTTAACTTATCCAAGTTGGAAAAATGACAGTTTATTAGCTGCGCAAATTAGGCCTTGAGTGTTTTGCCTTTGGAGTGTGCTTTCAGAACCGATTTTTATTACTAGCCAAGGGAATGTTTTCTTGTTCCTGTTGCGTAAGGCAGTAAAATATCACACTACAAGCATGAACTAAATTTCCCTGTTCTTCTGCAATAATGGTGGATGGGGTGGCATCCTTTGGTTCTCTGTGCCTTCTCATGAGCAAAATGTGCCAATGTTTTAAGTACTTGATAGAGATTCTGCTCATAAACAAAGCTGTCCACAGGTTATTTGCAACCTTTCTGCCCCTGTCTTTGCACATGTAACGGCTTTTCAGTTTTATGCCATGCAAGACAGCTCAACTCTGGCACACCACGTAGGAGGTAGTGTGTTGCCTACTTGCTTTGTTATGTAGACTGTTATGCCCTGAGCAGCAAATCAAATTGTTTCCTATTTATACTTACTGTTTTTAAAAGCAGCACAGGCTCATGGGCAGTGCAAGTCCTCACTCAGTACTGTGAAGATAACATTGCCATCCACTGGGCTGCTGTTTAAGTAAGAGAGTGGATTAATAAAATAGTACGTGTAACTTCTGTTCGTAACGATGACAACAGAGACTGGTGCTTGTTTTTGCGATGAACCCGTGGGCAGAGGATGCTTTGTTCTAGTAAATAACTTGCCTCCCAGGTTGGGGTGCTGTGCTGGTGGGGCTGCCAGCCATGGTGGTCTGGAATTTTGCGTGTGGACAGGCTTGATAAATGGTAGGGCTTTTTCTCCTATGCAGATGCATTTATTTTAGACCACAAAACAAAATACCATATCCAGAGTGAGATTTTTTCAGGCTTTTGGAACTGTGATTCTGGTAAGCTGTGCGTAAGTGAAAAAGTTAAAATGAACAAGTGTCTCATAGTGGAAATATAAACAGCTGGAATATGTGTCAGCCTTCCACCCCCGGGAGTCTGTTGGATTGTTCTCTTTGATTTTACATCTCTGCAGAAATTTATGGTCTTAGCTCCTTTTATTTATGACATTGCAATCCTCGTTCAAGCGATTGATTGAAATACAACGGTGCCAAGCTGCAAGCCTGTATTTTAGAGAGGCTGAAGTTTAGAAAGCAAACCAGCTATGCAAACAGTCGTGTATTGAAAGCTGCACTGGAAACTTATACAGAGGTTGCCCATGTTTCTATATTCCTAAACTACTTCACAGTAAAAAATTATCATGATAAGGATTTATACCTCTTCTCTCTCCCTCCTTTTAAGCTGCCTGGCCTTGCTAAAAACATACTGACTGTTAAATATGCAATCTTACTAGCCCTGCAAGGGCTAACTTTTCTTGTGATGATGCTAAGCCCCTATTTTTCTGGCTCAGATCCAGCAGTGCCGATGATCTATGTTGTTAGTGTACTGTGGGCAGCATCATATATTCTCTTGCAGCTACTTGAGAATGTAACAGTAGTTATTTTCTGGAACTGCAAGTAAGAAATTGGGAGGCTCGTCACTTTTGTCTACCAATGCAGTGATTTTGGTTAAATGTTTAAGCAAAGAGTAACTATTTTTCCTTTTAAATAAGTCAGTGAATTAATTTTCATCATCTTGCTCTAATTCAAAAAAATATCTTGTACTATCTGGAATGTATTCAGAAAAAAAGAATAATTAGAGGCATAGCTCAGACTTGCTGATGCTGAGTGTGCTGCTGCAGCATAATGATGTGTGTGGTGTCCTGGCATTGTGATTTTTGGCTTACTGGTGGATTAAGATGTTGCATGCTAGCCAGACATACCAGAGGCAACTGGAAAAAAAAAAAACCCAACACAAATAAACATTAAAAAAAAAACCAAACTACTGGCATTCGATGATGACAAGATGTTATGGAATGAGGCAAGGTATTTCACTGTATAGCTTTCTGTGCAGCAGGGACATAGTTGCTTTTTTTTTCTTTCCTCCTTAATAGATGTGCAGAAGTAACAGGTTTTGCTGTGTGGCTGTAGTGCACAGGTAGCAGTCCCACAGCACCTGGTTCTTTTGTGATCCTGCAGCTGTGGGATTGGAGGCATGGAACCCAGCTTAGCTCTGGGGTCTTAAAATTTCACTTGAGCAAGTGCTCTCCTAGCTGAGAAAGCATCTCCGTATCAGAGAAGGACCACCAAGTCAGGGTGAAGTTCCTGCTGATCCTCTGCCGAAGGCTGTTGCTGTTATGGCTGAGTTGACAAAAAAATGAATAGGTGCTGATACTTGCAGGGAGCCTGAGATCTTGGCGTAAATTGAGATGACAAGGTTGAATTCGTTAAGATGTCAGACTGCAAGCTGAAGTGGCTGAGGCGCAATCAGGAATTGCCCTCTGCCACTTGTGCCTTGAGGTGGCAGTTTCTGGCAAGGCAGGGAAGGGTTTTAAATGCCACGTGCAGTTTTCATTTGTTGCAGGTTTTAGCAGCAATGCTGCTTCTCCCTAGCAACAAAAATGAGCGTAACAGAAGTACTGAAACTCTTCTTTTCATAAAGCAGCTGTGTGAGGCTGGAAGCAGAAAAGAGCAGTGTTGCGGCATCCAGTGACTCCACCAGCAATCAAAACTTCCCTGTTAGGTTCACTTCTGTACTGAAACTCCACTGGCTGAAGCAAGCTGGAAAACGAAGCTGTCAGTAGCACTGGGCAACGTTACAAAATTGGGGTGCAGGGAGTTGCAGCATGGGCTGACAGGTGTTGAACCAAGCAGGATCCTGTCCCAGGCTATGGGGGCAAGGAGGGTAAGCATGTGGTGAGGTGCGGCTGGGGGCAGAGGCAGAAAGCAGAGGAAGCTGAACGTCACCCTGGTGTAAGAGGGGTTGGAAGGGGAGGAAACCAAATAGGAAGATGCAAGAGGAGGTCGGGAGGATCAGGGGTGTAAGAAGTGGTTTCTCTGCTCAGTCTTAGCTACCTGCTGGCCAGGGGTTTATGTTACTATGGAGTATGTAATGCCTTGATTTTTAGATGTGGGGTTTGTAGACATTTTACTTGATATATTCAGGCACAGGAAGGGTCCCTGTACCCTGCTACTTCACATGGCTATGTTAGAGCAGGTTTAAAAGAGAGAATGTTATTTTAAAATACTTTTAGCTAAGAGAAGATAGCTGCAATTGTTTTGTGTATAACATAGACTATAGTATAATTAAGCTGTTTCTTTAGTGAAAATACAGCTTTTCATGTTAGAAACAGGATAAGTGGTTGTTTAGTTTGCTCTTTACAAGAAGCATCAAGGAGGTATTGAGTGTAATTACTAGAGATTAAGATTTTGTTCGGATGCTAGCTAACACATTAGTTAATGTCTTGTAAATGCAGAGTGGAAAAAGAGCATGTATTGTCTGGTACTTAGATACTTGGGCACTATTGTACCAAATTACTCCTATTGTAAGAGAAGATGGCACTCCTTAAATGTCTCTAGAGCATCCTCTGAGTATTTTGAGCTGAACTAACCAGCATAAAGGCATGCAAAGGCTCAGGCACAGTCAGTGCACAGCACTAAAGGCTGTTCAGCAGGCAGCTGCCTCCAGTTCCTGCTGCATCCTTCTGGCTGAGCCTGTGAAGGGTTACACGGTAACTTCAGAAACCTTCTGTTCTTGCTGAGATGCTCTGGTCCTTCCCTTGCCTGAACCTGGGGACCGGGACCAGTGAAGATCTCTTAGCTCTGCTGTTTCCCTGTCTGCAGAGCCCGTAAATCCCCCCTCTGCCTTCACGACCCAGCTCTGTTGGAGGAAACAAGTTTCAGTGGCACTGGTCAAGCAGCCTTGGAGCCGTTCCTTTTGCGAACGAGGGAGTTGGCCAGTGCTGCTGCTGTGATACTGTCTGGTCCAGTGTCACTCCAGCAAGTAGGTGATGAATATGTCAGTAGGCAGGCTGAGGGCAGGGGCTGGTATCCTGTCACTGCTTTATGTCTCAAAAGTTAGGGTTGCCTTCAGCTTTCAAGCTTCAGAACACGTTTCATCCCAAGCTGTGTAGCCTTTCAGTATTTCCAGTTTGGCTCAGAATGTATTTCTTGCCCATGTGAATGTCCATGGAAATCTAGGGAATTTATGTAAATTAACATCTTGTGTTAGATTGACCAAAACTCCCAGCAATTACAGTACAGGCTGTGTCTGTATGTACAGCTTGGTCCAACGTGCCTGGGCATTTGTGGATTTTCATATGTGTGCTGTGACAGAAGTGATTGCTTCCAGGACAGAGGATGCAATGCTCTCTGTTCCTCTCGTGAAAACTCCTGATTTCCACAAGTTGCCTCGCGCTGGAAGTGTGCAAATGGGCCGCTCCCTTCGCCTTTTGGTCTGCAGGCATTGGGAGTCTGCAAGCTACTGCAGAGTCTACGAAAGGGAGAGGGGGAAGGAGAGTTTGCTGTTGGTCTTATGTTTGCCACTTACATATCTGATTTTCCATTTAAAAGAAAAAAAAGCTCCACAAATCAAAAACTGCTGGAAGCTACTGCATTAGGTTTTTTGATTGTGTGTATTATTTCATTCCATGCATATGTTAAAATGTGTACAGTGAGTCATGAAATCCCAGCTACTAGCAAGCATAAAACTTGCTCAAAATTACATTGAGCATTTTACATTTGTTTCCCCTCCCCTGACTGTCTTTACTACTAATTTCCAACTGTGTCTATGATGCAGTCATTAATTAACTCGTTATAGGTTAAATGAGTAATCTACAAGGCCTTGTTTTAGATCACAGCACTGTTTAATTATAACACTAATTACAGTATGTTTGTTTTAATTTTTTTTATGTAATCTGGAAAATATTTTTTCCCTGTCTTAGATTGTGGGTTTGAAGAGGAAATTCTGTGATGAGATTTAAAAGAACCAGAAAACTTTTTTATGTAGTCATTAATGGAGTATTAACTAAACTCTCTGCAACATTTAAAAGAAACAAAAAAACCCCGACATTATCCTGCGGAGCGCACTGCCATTTTTTATAGGACAGTTTGCTCAAATGGTACAGCTCCTCAGTAGTCCCTTGAAAAGGCTCCAGGTGCTGAGTCATGTGCACGCTCGCGCTGAGCTGCTGCTGGGAGCCAAGAAGGATTGTTGAGAGAGGAATATTAAAATAGTCTGTTTATGACAGCCATTAATACGGCTGGTGCGGAGGGTACAGCCGCCTTTCATGAAAGGTGGCTTTGCAGCAGTGTCTAACAGGGGGCTGCCCTCAGCTGGGGTGTATTTTTGTCTTATTTAGGTGTAACTGGCTTATGTTAGTCTGTAAAGAGTGGCAAGAAATGCTGAGCTCATACATTTTAGGTCAGGAAGGGAGGATTTTATGAATCCTTCTCAAGTGTTTAAGAATGCCTGATTTTATAGATGGTTTAAAAAAAGATAAAATTCCTTTAGTATCATCACCTCTGAAGGGTTAATATTTACCTTCCCTCCCACTGCAGGTAACATGAAGTTCAACCCAGCTGTGAAGTCAGAAAGATACAGGTAGAAAATACCTTTGGAAGAGGACATTGTTTTCCCTCATTTCATGCTTCATTAGCTGCTCTGCCGAACGACCCTTCCGCATTGTTACGGGGTCAGGAGCCTCCCGCCGTGCTGGGGGAGAAGGGACATCTCCTTGTCCATGGACTCTCATCTTCGGACCACCTGCGTTTGGGGTGGAGCACACCCTCCTCCCCTTGGTTCTCCTGGCACTGGCCTTAACTAGTGAAGGAAAATATGGCAGCAATTATGGCACACACAATTAACGAGCTTCTAATCTCCAGCCTTGCGTGTAATTGCTGCTGTCAAATACAATTAGTGTCTGCCCAAGTTCCCTTCCCAGGGGGATGGCCGGGCTGTGGCACAGAGGGAGAGGAGGGGGGATGAGCGTCTGAAACTTTAGCAGAGTTTGTTTTCTTGTTGCCTCCCTAATAATCCCCACTCCTCAAATTGTGTCCAGAAATGTTAATCCAGAGCATTAAGGGGACATGGTGGCCAGCAGAGCAGGCCTTGAGGTCTGCTGTTGGGTTAACTCTGTGAAGCATCTTCTGTAAAACTTGTCACTTGAGACTGTACCAGCTTAATTACAATTCAGTCAGCACACTCCAGGGATTTACTGGTACCTTCACATAAGCCTGACAGGGTTACAGGATGTCTCTTGTCCTGTCATGGCAGCTGAGGCTGGAACTGCTGATCACTTCCCAGGTGTAGTTTGTGGAGCTGGGATGTGGGCCAGGGTTTCTCTTCCCCCTACCAAGCAGACCTCTGTGAACATCCAATGCTTGCAACTCCTCCAGGCTCAATGGGCTCAGGATCCTTGGTTGCACCCCAAAGCCCTGCAGGCGTTCTGCAAGGCCAAGGCCAACCTGAGATACTCTCTCAGTGCCCTGCAGTTGCTCGGGTGTGAGATCCCAATGCATAGCTCTCCTTTAAGTTTTCTCACTTCTCTGTTTCCAAGATGCGTGATGATGAAGAACTTAAGTCGTGACTGTTTAATGCAGTAGCCAGTGTAACTTCGAAGATAAGTATTTTGATGAGGTGAACCTTTTCGCTAATGGCTTTCTCTTTTTCTTAAATATATATTTATGTGAAGCTACTTAAAGGTTTTGAGTGTGGAGAAAAGCCAGCATAAGATGTGAGGGAATTGAGGGATGTGATAGATGTGCTTTGCAACACAGCCATGTGCCTTGCCAAGCAGCTATTACTACTGCTTGTGCTGAGTGTCTAGACATGCAAAACTAGGCAGGCAGAGTTCTCATTTTGCTCTGGATAAAACTGGGGTGTCCTACATTTAAGCCATGCCTAGGATCCTGCTCTTCTTTTAACTCCAAGTTATGTTGGTGGGGTTTTTTAAAGCTTTATCTGAAACTTGTGCTACTCCTGCTGTTTTGTGGTATCTTCGTAGGACTTCTCTGTGCCTTTCTTCCTGTCACATTCATAGTCCTTTGCCCTACTTATAAAATAACTGTGTACCGTTCAATCTGGTTCAGTCCCAGCTAATCACCAATGGTAAGTTCATTTGCATTTCTCTAACGAGTTGTGGCACATGAGTTTGAAGTGAATCATTGGAAGGGCCCTTGGAAGTACCATCTGTTAAATCTGTTGTAGCCTGTTTGGAACAAAGCTTGGGCTCGGAGACGAAAAGTACTAAGTCCCTGTCCTATCTTCAGGGATATAGCAAGAGGTTGGCCCACCAAACGAAGCCCTGACAGGAAACTGCTGCTCTTTCTCTTAGATGATAATTTTCATCCTGCTCTCTAAAAGTGCAAGAGGAAAAATGGATCACGTTGTGATCATGGGAGACTTTTAAGACCGAAATAGGAGGTGAACTCAAAACCCTCACAAAGAAAATGTTTGTCTCTAATTGTTTTTCATTTCCATAATGCTTAGTATGAGAAAACTGTCTTCTTTCTCCTTTATTTTTCAATCATGATTAGACTTTAATGTTGTTAAAGCTTATAAGTGAGTTTGAGCTACTGTCTTGTTGAAGAGAAGATGGAGCTGAAATTGTCAGTGAGGCATTGGACAGGGTTTTTTAATGTGTCTGTCATTATATGTTAACCTCTGAACTGGGACACGATGTCTGGTTTATGGCTGACAACAATTTAAAGGTACACATCTTGACATCGTGGATAAAGGAAGAAGGGGGAGTGGAGAAAAAAATGAATTAATGATGTTAGCAAATATTAGTCCCTGTATTTCCATTTTGTTCAGAAAGTGGTTGTCAGGCTTTGAGGCTGCCTGGAGCAGCATTGTCAGTGACAGCCAGTTGAGATGCAATTCTACCTTGAATCCAGATGGTCTTTTATTGACAAATACAGTGCGCCGAGGCAGGCATGAGGATGCTCTGCTGTCTGTTCCGGGAGCCATGCGGCTTTTCTGCTGGCATTCCTGGTGACATTTGAGAAGGATAGTTCTGGGCTTAGTGGAGTTCCCTGCGCCAGTCCATGAGCACGTCGGGAGTCAGGGGAGTAGAAAATGTCTCTTAATAAGTACGTACGCTGCATACTGAAGCACATATTTACCCGTGATTTATGCTAGCTTTGGTCAACCAGATCCACCTACCAAAGTTAACTGTCAAGAGTAATAGTGACTTTGATACCAGCCTTAATTGTACACAAGCACAAAGGATCAACAGGCAAGAATTAGGGGAAAATACAAGAAATTCCAGTGCCTTTTACGGTATTTCTTACACTTCTTTATCGTCTCTTCCCAGACCTCTTACATGCCACTACCTGTGCTTTGACATTCAAGTGCCATCCTCCAAGGTTTCTTCCTGTGCTGTCACAAATTCCCCTTTATTCCCACTGTTTTTAACTGGCAGTTTGAAAGCAACCGCCTCATGCTCATGGAGCCCACAGTAGTTTTGCCTTCTCTACAGCATCTCTGTTACGTGGTCCTGACTGCAGATAATGCTGCTGTCATCTCTTTTAGGTTCAGGTTGCAAATGATGGCAGCCTGGGATCGTGTTATTTCTTAACTGTCATTAGTTACGTGTGTATCTGCAGCGCTTTTGGATAGCGCTGCCAGCAGTGAAAGAAATTGAGCTGGCTTAATTGAGAGCCACGTAGTTAATTATTAGTGCCTTTTTTAAAGGAGGAGAGCGAGAATGTGCAGTGTCAGTTTTTAATTTCATTGTGGTTTGCAAGCTAATGTGACTTTAAACTCACTGGTCACTATCTGCAAATATGTAGCATTTCCTTCATCTTTCCAGCTCTAAAAGCCCTTTTCTGCTGTAGAAATGTCAAGAGATTCAAGGACAGTGCATTTGCTCATCGCTGATCCATTCAGCCAATATGAGTGACAAATAAAAACACTGATTCCTGTTAGTGTAATAGCTGTGACGTGGTTTGGAAGGAGCAACTGCTTTGTCTCACCTCTTTCATTACCCAGTTTGGTATGTCGCGCTCAGATATTGCGTGTGAGGCCCTGGCAGGCTGGGTAGTGTAGATATTGGAAGCAGGCAGATGAGCTCATGGTATAGGCAGGTTGTCAAGGGTGGCTGGAAAAAAAACCAGCTTGTATCTGATCAAGGCAGAGTTAACACTTCTGGGGAGAAGCATTCCTTGTAGCCTGGATAGATTCCCCTTGGGAAGTCCAGTGATGATGAATGGTGGAGCCACAGTGCTGTCTTTCATGGCTCTGCAGAGTAGAGGGAGACATCAAATCCGGAGAGGGTAGCCAAGACTTTTTCCCTGTACGTTTTTCATAAACTTGTTCTACATATAGAAGACTGTGATGGAATAAGCTTCATTCAACATTCATGAATGGAATATTGAGTTATCTATTTCTGTGTGAAAGAGCTGAGATAAAAGCTATTTGGACAAAGTAACCTGTGTATGGATTAAGAGCTAGAGAAACTTTTGCCTGGGCGTTTTTGGGAAAGCCTTTATCGCTGAGTTTCCCAATGACCTTATGCATACTCAATGTGATTAATCTTTGGTAGGAAAGCATTGGTTGTGCAAAGAAAGTAAACTTAATCCAAGAGACCTTTTTTACAATTTCTGCCTGTAGAAAGATGAAATGTATTTTCTCAAGTGTTGTTTCTGACTTTGGAAAAAAAGCAATAACCGAAACCTGTGGTGAAAAGAGGTGAGAGAATATAGATTAAAATTTTGTGTAGTTTCTGGTACTGGTTGAATGACCACTGTCCCTCAATATCAAAAAAGATGGACTAGTTGTGAGTACAGCTTCATTTTATGGAAATAACTCTTGCATGTACTAGCAGATGATCTGAAATTAATTTTCTTTATAAGTGGTGTGGAAATAATTGATGGACAGTAAGGTTCTCTGCTAAATAATTTTTTAAGAGGGGCATTGCACTGTAAAGACTCTGAAGCCCTTTCCCTTCAGGAAAGGAGAACTTCGTGTCATCTTTTACTCTAAATTAGAGAAAGCCTGCTTGCTATAGAATGCTTTTCAAAGCTAATTACCTTTCCTTTTTTTTCTTTTAAAGTATGTCTGTGATATCTACAAACCCAACTATTATGGCTTTGGGCTGGTACAGGAGAGCCGAAAGGCAGAACTGCTTGGGTCAAACTGGGTAGAGTGTAAATGTATTGTGGGGAAGCAGTAAATTGATTTAAAACAGAAGCAACCTAGGGAGCAGGAAGAGAGACAAATGTAGGCATGTTTTATTTATTAAAAAATCAACATATTTCTGTGTAGAATTCTGATGAGGCAGCAATGCTTTTTGGTGTAATCAGTAATGTATTGCAGCTACTGACAGACTGCTAGAGGTTGGGATGGTTTTCCCTTTGCTTCTGAGTTTATTCACCTAGGGTGTGATAATCTCTTGTCATGGAAAGCCATAGAACTGTCCACTGACAACAGCATGTTGCAATTAATGGGCAGGTTTTATAAGGAATTACTGCTGCGAATTGCAAACCAGTTTGGACTGTTTACCTGAAGACTGAGGTGCTGGATGCCCTAGGAGAGTTAGGGTTTCTGGTGCCCTGCACCCTCTAATAGGGTCAGACTTTCAGACAGCAGGCACGTAGCCCTTTCTGAAAGTCTGGCATCAATGTAAAGTCAGCCAATTGAAGATCCCAAGCTGCAGAATGTTTTTTTTTAAAAGGTAGGCCCGAGGCTCTGTATCGATCAATCATTATTCTAATTGTTCATTTCTATTATGATGGGAATCATTCAGAATCCTAGAGTTCCTGGGAGTAAATCATTTGGAAATGCTGCCCATTATAAAATTTAATTTTAAATCTATATTAAATAGATTTATAAAGGCAAGCTTTGCAATCTAGTAACATAACATTATGCTACCTCACAGAGGCTCGGCTTTCGGGTCCTAAGGGGCTACGGCTGGGAGCACTGCGGAGGCAACGCTCTGGCTTGTGAGCGGGATGCAGAGGCTGCCAAGCCTACCTTTCGGGTGACCCTTCTGGGCAGTGTTCAGAGGAGCATTGATCCGGTTTGCTGAGAGATCCATCCAGCTGTTCTGGATGGAGTAGGGTTGTGGGATACCCTCTGCCATGAAGATGAGGCTTCCAGAGGGCTGATCCCATCTCTGGGGCAGGAGAAGGGGTGAGAGATGGCAGAGGGGTGGCAAAGGCTGGAAGGGGATGGCAGCCAGAATGCTGGACCAATCTTTCTTTTTCTTTCAGATGACAGAGAAGAGGGGAAAGGAAAGCAAGACTGCATTTGGAGGCCCAGTTGTCAGCTCATTGTATCAAGAAGAAACAATCAGGTGATTATCTGTGCTGCACTTCAGTTAAAAACAGCATTTTTCTAATGTCGTTTTGTTAAGCTTTTTTTTTTTAATATTGCAGAAGTGTGGTGGCAACTACAACAGGATAATAAATGACAGGAAAGAACTTTTCAGGTCCATAATCATTTAAATCAATAACTGCCTGTATCATTGCCAGGTAGTAACCTTTCCCTAGCGCAAGATGTGGGGGAAGGGTAAGACTTCCCATTTTTCAGTTGTATGGCTAAAAAAGGTAATATTGGATATTTTTAATAGAAAGCTATTCAGACACTACCTTTTTCAAATAGTTATTCCTTTACCAATACATTCATTAAAGATTGTTCAGTGAAGGTTTAATGTTGGACAATGTTTGCCTTCAGGGAGAGTTTGTACCTTATATCAAATTAATTTTTTTCTAGCTTCTGCAGCTAGCATAGCAGAAATGCATTTACTGAACTAGAATGGCTGCTATTTAAAACCTGTCAAGGTGCAAGTAGTAAGTGACATTAGCTATGGAATAAGGACAGCTGGGTTTTTTTGTTTGGTTGGTTTTTTACTGTTCCAGACTACTAATCATGGGTATAATATTAACTCCAATACCTAAATGATTGCCTGGAAAATCTTTCAGAATACAGCATCGTAATTTTAGTTAAAATGAACAGTCAGGAAAGACTGAATTTCTGAGCAGTGTTTGCTGTCATGTAGCAGTCACCCATCTATGTGTATGTGATCCCATTTGTTTTATTGAATGTCTTGCATCATTTTAGTCCCAGGAAATTAAAAGACAAACACTAATTTCTCTACACACAGCCTCCCAAGCTTTCTGAGAACTTTCCCAAAGTGTTAAACACAGCATTTCTTTGACTTGTCACAAACTAATGAAAAATAAATCTTGAGCAGGCGGCTCCAAACCCATTGCAAGGAGCTCAAGTAGAAATTAATATGGCTGTTCTGTGTAAGCAAATAGGGTGGTGATTTTGTACTCAGCAGCAGTGTGGGCACTTCCTGCAATCTGCAGTCTGCTTTATAGTGAGATGGAACAGTTGGCCAAGAGTAGCCTTCTCCACTTCCCATGGAGAGCCAACACATCTTTAACTTGGACTTTGGACCTTGACCAGAGGTGGTCAGGTATGACCTTGATTTAACACACTGTTTGAGGAATAGCACTTCTGCTAGCCACAAGCTCATTTTTCTTCCCTGTTCTGTCAATGTAGGTCTCAGACAACATTCTTGATCTCATAGTTTGACCTTGTGGTTTAAATTCTGTTCAAGGTCTTCTCCGAGGACTGGAACATATCAGTGTTGGGTGCTAAGTATAAGCTGTGCTTAGTCCTGCAGTGCTTTCAGTCTTGACTATCCCAAATACTGCCTGTACCACTTCTTGGATATGAAATGCCGCACAATATACAGGAAAACAGTTTGCTCTGGTCCTTCTTGTCCTATTTTTGCTTTTATTTCCATGAGAACATGACTTGTGCAGGACTTGAAGATAAGTATAGCTTTGAATACCTTTTCTCCAAACATACCATGAGGAACGTTATGTGCTGTATGTTTTGTATAGCATAGCTGTAGTCCTTACAAAATGATGCTGTAGGCAGGTGTGGGGTCTCTGACACAGCTGGAATAGGATGATTCTGCTGAAAGTGAGTTAAATGAAGCCTCCTATGAAGTCTCCTGACTCTGTTGGCAGAATGGAAACTTGTGTCATCCGTAGGCACAGCTTGGCTTGCAGGTATCAGCATCTTCAGTTGCAAGACAGGAAATGAGCAAGTTTGGGTGTAATCTTACCCACATGCAGGTTGTACAGCTTCAGCTTTCTCAGTGCAGTTGCTCATGTATTACGGCTTTTGTCTCCTGCTCATTCTCTGGCTGGAACAGGGAATAAATGTGTGCAAGTATAGGCACATCTCTAGTGGTGGTAACTAAATAGTAAAAGCATAGCCCTAAATAGCAAAATTGCACTGGTACCAAATCTACAGGCAGTTGAGTCAAAGGATGACTCTAAACATTCAATTTGGCATCCAGGTCTGTCTAGAGCATGGAGTGAATTGGTTTGATAGTAATACCACCGACCTGAGAAGGATGACTTTCCTGAGGCTCAGTAGTTACTAACAAGAACATAAAGTTAGCATTCAGCAATACTTCAGTGCATTTTTAAATAGAGTGTAATCTTAAAAAAAAAATAAGACATTTTCTGTAGAGGAAGAAAATTAAAATATTTAAGGGGAAAGAAAACTTAATAGCTTGAGCCAGTATAAACTTAAACACGTTAATAGTTATGGATAAGTTCTGTGCTGTAAGTTCAGTTGTATGTGTGCTGTGTAAGCTGGCACAGGCAGGGTGCAGGAACAATCGCAAAACTATAGATGAAAAGCAAAGAACAAATTTATCTTAATTACCTCGTCAACCAGGGGATCCCCGAAGCAGCACCTGAGCAGAGGCACACAAGTGGGGATGCAGGCACTGTGGAGCGCAGTCTGTGCTAGAGGATCACTGAACTTGCTGCTTTCACCTGTCTTTCAGGGATTCACACAGGTGTAGTTTACCACTGTGCTTTGATGTTTCCCGCAGCAAGGCAGGAGTCTCAAGCATGTTCAATAGGGTGCCTCTGTGTTTAGATAACATAGGCCTGTGACAGACTCAGATGTTCTAGTTGTCCAACATACAAGGCTAAACAAATATTAGTATGATACATGTGTTTTTTCTGCACCCTAGCTGCAGCATTTCAGCATGTTTGCAATCCTCCTCACCGATCTTGTGTTATTTTCCCATATTCCACTCCCTTGCTCAAGGGATTGCTTCCATTGGGGCTGGCAGAGCGAGAGGTGTCCATTTGGGCTTGCAGGATGTAGGGCAGGGTAATTTACAGAGGCACATAATAAACACCTATAGAAAAAGGCATAATCATATCTCTACGATGATGCTTTGAATCAGGAGTCAGGGAATTAAACAGCTCAGCTAGTCAGGCACAACCAGTAGATTGTTTCACTGGATGCATTAAGTCCTGGAGATGTTGAATGTCGTCTTCTGTGCTGTCAAATTCATCAGTTATGTTGAAGCAACACATGCCTTCAAAATCGAAGGAGCGTTATGGTGTCGAAGAAGGAGATAGTCCACTACCAATCGATTTTGTAATATTCGTTGGCGTACAGCCGTTACCTACTCAGAAAAAAAAATAGCAATGAGGAACATTAATATCAAAAGCACTTAGCATAGTATAATTCTGTAATACAGCTACTGGGGTTGGCATGCCAATGAAACACGTTGTCAAAAGATCTGCAGCTGTTAATCCTCTCTCAATACAAAAGGCAGGTGAGTTACAGTAGAGGCCAACCAAATACAAGTATTTACGTGTTGATCTCATGGAAATGTATCCAGAGCACGTGCCTGTAGTACAAAACTACAAAGCATGATAAGCCAACCTGTGATAATGGAGGAAAACAGGAGTGTCATCTCCTTCCAGTAGCACATACACCATTGCTCCAGCTCCTTCAGCTGTTATCGCTCAGGGTTTGATAACCTGATGTGGGGTAATTGCCTGCACTGATTGAAGAGCTATGGCTTGTGCTTTTTCAGATTGAACATCAATTTGATGTTGGGTTTGTGATGCCAATAACACCATTCCAATGCTATACCCTCTAGATATGGCACAGGTATTTGTCAAAGACCCCTGAAATACAAAACTCGAGAATTTGATATCAATGGAGGATGTAAAATGAGAGGAGACGTTGGGGTACAGAACCACATGGCACTCTCAAGGATTATTATATGAATCTTCACATCTAGACTAATAGGTCATGGTCCTGCCATGCAATCCATTGGTGTAAACAATTCCATTTCTCCTATAGTTAATATTTTGGGAGAGATACCATCTAGAAGAATTTCAGTCATCACCATGTTTTGTACTGGAGGTGTTTGTAATATGATCATAAGGTGTTTGATTATGAATATTCTGCTGTTTAACAAAAAAGACTTGCTTTAGTAAGATGTGAACTCCAATGTTGTAAAGTTTTAGTGTTGGTTAGCTCTTTTTAATTTTCCTTCAACATCCCGTTCATGCTTTCAATCAAGCCATTAGGTTGGAGATGGTAGGCAATGTGGAATATCCAATATGTCCTTAGCCCTTGAGCCCAATCTTGGACACTGTCTACTACATTGTGTTCCATGCTTAGATACCAGCAGTATTGTGACTGCTGGTATAATCAAGGGTCTTAGTGAGGCAGGCGCTCCTCTCAAAAGCTGCATTTGGATACTTCTTATTCCTGCAGCCCTGTCTGGATTTGGTGCATGAGCTGTTGCTGTTACCAAAACCTTCCCAGGCACAGCAGAGTAAGATAGGCAGCACAGCAAGCAGTGAAGGCAAAAAGCAGATGCTAACGAGCACTAGACTCTAACATGCAGTAAGGCAAGCAAGCCCCATGGCAAGCGGCAGAAGCCTGCCAATTAATAGCTAAGGAGCAGTAACGATTATAAATTTCATTAGCACATTCTAGTCAAATCTATTATCTCGAACCCTTCATGCCCCCCATTGGGCACCAAAAAGGACCGAGGGTTTAACTCTGACCAGCAACTAAGCAGCACACAGCCAGTTTCACTGCTTCCCCTGCCCATTTGTTAGCAATACTCTATCCCCATTCTACAGTACCTTGCAACCCATGGCACCGCTCTGCTTGAGTAGGGAGTACTTCTTGCGTGGTTGTCTTTGCATTTTGTAAAGTTCTGGCTTCCTTTTCCAGTTCACTCGTTTTACTCCATGATGCAACAGCTTCACAGTGGAGAACTCTAAAACCAGTAGCTAGCAAACATCCCAATCTCTCCACTAACTTGTGAGAAGAATCCGATGCCACTTTTTGTGGCAACTTGCACGTAACCATTTCGATTGTCTGGGGTGTAACTGCTGCCTCGTCATCTATTTCAGGCCATGTGTCCAGCAGAGCCAATATAGCCAGGAAAGTGGCCGCAGGGGTGCAGCGCTTGGAACTGGGCCATCCCAGAATATGGAGAGTCACCATCGTAGCCTCCCTGGTCCCCCAACTTTTTTGCCAGCCATGGTGCGCTTGTTCCTGGATCCCGCCAGCTATGCCAAATGTGTGAGCTGGCACAGGCAGGATGCAGAAACAACCACAAAACCATGGATGAAATGCGAACAGTAAATTTATTTTTGTTACCTCGTCAACCAGGAGATCCCTGAAGCAGCACCCAGGCAGAGGCGCACGAGTGGGACGCAGGCACTGTGGAGCTCAGTCCATGCTAGAGGATCACTGAAGCAGCTGTTTTCACCTGTCTTTCAAGAATTCACGCGGGTGTAGTTTACCACTGTGCTTTGTTTCCCCCAGCAAGGCAGGAGTCTCAAGCATGTTCAGTAGGCTGCCTCTGAGTCTATCACAGACCTGTGTTATCTAAAATCAGGTGTTCTACTTGTCCCATGCACAAGGTTAAACAACAATCAATATGATATGTGTTTTTCTGCACCTCAGCTGCAAGTCACTTCAGCATGTTTACGATCCTCCTCACCAATCTTGTGTTATTTTCCCACATGTATGCTACCTCAAAACCACAATCCGAGAAAAGAAACTTTGATGCAGACTGTTTTATTAACTCGGTTATCTATGGTGGGCCTACTGAAGCTTTACAACAAGCTTTCAAAAACTGGAATAGAAATCAAACCACTTTAGTCTGTCTCCAGGGCTGTTGATAGGCTAAATATTTTCTAGTTATAGGATCATATTAAGGAAGCATAGAAGAAGCAAGAAAACCCTTAGTTTGTATAGTAGAAACTAAAACTCGAGTCCTCTTGAGCCCTGTGTTCTGATGGACTGGTAAAAGCAATTTCTCAGCAGGCATTACTCTGCCAAACCTAGCCCACCATAAGCCCTTTAGGATTCCGCTGATGCAAAGGCAGGAAAAGGCTTTCTGATTTATCTGGAGCCCAACATCGTCACAACCTCGCCTTGCACCGGGCAATAGACAAGAATGCAAGTGCAGAGTTTTAAGGTTTACCCAAGCAGGTTCACTTGTTTTATTCTTACCAGAAGCTTTTGAACAGTTTATCAAACTATTAACCTCCTCCGAGCTGCCGCAGTGGAATAGGAAGGTGAGAGGTCTTGGTTTAAATAGTGTAAACCACTAGTTTACCAGCAGCAGTAAATTACCAAGCAAAGCAGCAATGCCATTCAAACTGAGTGTCTAAATTTATGCATAAATAATGCTTACGTTCCTTTTGTGGAATGAATTGCTTGGGTTTTAGGGTGCAGACCTGTAAATGTTGGACAAAGTGGAGTTACCATACCCTACTCTAAAGTCAGGTGGATCAGAAGTAGGAGGAGCTGGGATGGTGCCAGGGCTGATTTTGCCTTATCACTAATTATCTCAAATGTTTCTGCTTTGAGAACAAGATAGAAAAATGGTCAGTCTGGCTCACAGAATTACATTGCACTGATTCCAAATAAATTCAAGACCATCCATAGAAACAAGTTACACTGATCTAATTAAATCAATTTAGAAAGAGATTCGGTTAAATCAGTGCAATTTGTGTGTTCATAGATCAATCCTCAAATCAGGAGAAGGTCTCTTGAGCTAATGAGGCATAGCAGTTATTTACTTTGGGGTGCTGGGCACTGGTCATCAATTAGGAGTCATTAATAAACCCTGGCAATAAAGAGCTCAAGTACCCCCAGTGACTAATGGGGAGCAATTGCAGAATATATTAGCATAGTGCTCTGCCTCTGTGTTTCTCTGCAAATCACTTATCTCACTTTGGGCATTACATAAAAATAATGCGTGCTGGTGACTGATGATGGGACTTGGAGGTTCCCCTGGAAGAAAGGATTTAGAAATTATCTGTGGTTTCAGGCTGAGTATGGTGGTGGGGTTTTTTACTGCTGCATAAAGCTTTATGTCTCTTTTCTGGTCTTATTGCCAGAACAAAAGCAGTGGTAGTTGAGCTCTTTCCTGATCAAATAGCTATAATTACAGTTTCACAAACCTGGGAAATGAGCAGTGAGATGACGTTGACTGATGTGTCACCAACATAAATCTAATCTGAGACAAAAACTGAGGGAGATGCCAAAAATACTGTAGCATTGGAAATTCAACTTTCAAGTTATTTTTTAATATTTTTTAAAGTGGGGGCAAGGGAGAGGCAGTTTCTAAGTGTTTCCAGCAAACCAAAGCATTGACTTGGCAGGTGGAGGATGCAAAATTATGTTGCCAAGTATCTGTATCCCTTTCCACTTCCACTGGAGGAGCCCTCCTTTGCTCTGCTGTGGGCTGCTTCCATGCAGCCTCGGTGTGCCAGGACAGGAATGACATCTGCCGGTCAGCATGGAGGCCTCCATGAGCTGTGCTTTACGTTTCTGCTATCCTGAGGGATGCTGGAGAAGCCCTTTTCCACCCTTTCCCTTAATGCTTGGGAGTGACCCCAGTCGTGAGTGGGGCTCTGTTTAGGATCGGGGTGCAGAGCGGGCACCCCTCGTATTTGTGAGCCCGCTTCATGCCATGTAATCTATCAGAATTGTATTAATCCTGCTAACGCAGTCGCCATCTGGCCCCGCTGCCGGGCCGGCTCGAGCGAGTCCCCATGATGGATGGCCTCAGGAATTGATTAGTTGTTGTGCGAGACAAATGAACTGTTTTGGCAGAAAATACCAGAGGTCGCTGCGTGTGGTCAGGCACAAAGGCTGTTGAATTTTAAAGAGCTGCTTCCAGCATCCACTGCAAGGATACCACTTCGGAGCGGCAACAGCTTTTGAGACAAGCCTGGCACTCTGGAGCGCAGTTGGGATTTTGTTCTCTCCTTCTAGCCCTGCTTTTGGGAACACCGGAGCTGGAAACGAGCACAAAGCTGCAGAGATGTGGGAGCCGGCATCCTTGTCATGTTGGGAATTAGGGGCTCATGCTGTTGTTGTGCGTGCATTTGGGTGGCTGCGCCGCAGATGTCTGTCGCTCTCACAAATGCTGGGCTGTGCAATCCCTGCGGAAGAGCTTTCCCGGTTGTGCAGAGCCCAAGCAGCCCGCAGCGCGCTCAGCCATGGCGTGTCTCAAACAAAACACCTGCGGGTCCAGGCAGCTGGGGTTTAGGATTTTTTTTTCAGGTCAGTGTTATTTAGAAATGGATGCTCTTCTGGTGATGTTTAGCAGGCAAGTCCCTGACTTCAAGATGATTGCCAAGTTTATTGCTTTGCCCTCCTTTTTATTGTCCACCGAGCACTGACCCTTGGGGCTTTGCTTTGTTGTGCAAAGGGGCGGCTCGGCTCAGGCCTGTCTTCCCTTTGGGAGAGCGCATCCTTCAGCAGCAGCTCCTGTTGGGGATTTTCACAGCCGCCTCCCCTCCCGTGCTGCCGCTAATCTACCAAAGTGCGTGTGGCGGCGTGGCAAAGCGTGGGGAATTGGATGACACATGTCTCGCTACGTCCTGGCTGCTCTCAGAGGACGGCACACGAGTGTGCCGGCAAGTGGGCAACACTTCCCCCGGGACGGCCTGCCGGCTCAAAATAAACTTGAGTTATGGATTTATTCAGCTTGTAAAACCTCAGCTGGCATAAATAATTGAGAAAGCAAAGGTTTGTCTGTGCTGCATACCTCAGGGACCCTCTCCTGCCTCCCTCCCTCCCACCACCCTTTCTTATGAAAATGATCCCAGTTGCACTGATAGATAATAACAACACCAAGCAATTAAAAGCTATGGGTGGCTGGAGAGAGGAGAAAAGGTTCAGTTAATGAGCTTTTCCTCTTCCTGTGCCCAGGAGAGCCTGAGAAGTGACGAGGCGATTAAAGCGAAGAGATAATTATAGATTATGTGAAAATGGGTCCCTTGCGGGGTGAGGGCCTTGACATAAACAGTAAGTGTTGCGAGTGTCTCTCGGCTCCCGGTGCGCTGCTTGCTCCGCTCCGCCGCACTCCCGCTCGCTCGGCAGCGCTGTGCCAAGCAGGCGGGCGAAGCCACCTGTTAGCGGCACCCGCAGCAGGTCTGCTGGGATGTGGCTTGGACCAGCCCCGGGAAAAGGGGAGAGGACACCCAAAGTAGCACCCGATCACAGCCCTCTGCCCAGAGCTTTGTGCTGGAGGTAACCTGCGAGGGGGGAGGATGGGGACGCGGCAAACCTGGAGGATGCTCTCTGCATGAGGGTAGAATATCTGAATCTCAAGTCTCCTCTGTGCCCTTTTTTGTGGCAGTTTTGGTGGCTGTTTAGAAAGCAAGGAGGTTTACAGCATTCCAAGTGAGAAGGAAGTGAAGCCTCATGAACCAGCAGCAGACCTTTTCCGTGAGCTGTTTAAAAACTGTTAGCTCAACACATGTGTTTTGGACAGCTTATGAAGAAGGCTTGTGAAGCCTTCCAAGCTTGGGGAGGCATGGCTTGGTTTAAGTTCTTCCACATCCTCTTACTCAGGGATGGAAAAAGCTGCCCACGTCTTACCTGCAGGCAACAGATGTGCTTCAGCTCAACGTTAAATCAGAGTTAGCATCTCTTACTGGGGATAGTGGAGAGCAGACTAAAATAGCTTTGAAGGTTGAACATGTGTCAGCAAGGGAGAAGAGAAACCCTTCTGGCCATCCTCAGGAAATAGATGTAAAACGCATTCACTGCCTTTACTGACAATCAAATGGTCGCTGGCTTGAAGACTCCTTTTTAGCTCAACAAAAAGAGACGGTGCTTGTCTATCACACATCTGACATGGAAACAAAATTGCATCTGAGTCTTCCTTTTAGCTACAGGTTTTTAATAACTGTATGCGTCTCCATTAGGTTGAGTCTCATGAAGATGTCTTGAATGCTGTATTTTTATTTAAATTGAGATTTTTCTGAAAATATTGACAGAAATGCTATGGGTTCCCCCCATCCCAAACATTGTCTGGACAATGTCTTTGCAGTGTCACTTATTTCTGTATTTCTGATGTACTTCTGTCTGGTTTTAGACTGTTTCTACCCGTTTCTGGGCCTCGCTGTTGACTCTTACCAGTTTTATGTGGAGTGCAAATTTCTGCTAGGAACCGATCTGATAAAAACACTGCATCCTTTTTGTTTTTTTGTAGCTACTACAGTGGAAAGATTATTCAGTGCATATGCATACGCATATGTAAAGTAAAGCAGGAAAAAAACCCCCTGAGTAGCAAGGTTTTCAAGCTATTTATCTTATTTGTCCTGTGTGGTTTTGAATGCAAAGTCAACAAATAACAGTAACTTGTCTTTATTCCATTCACACCATTCAAGTGGAGCTTTTTCCCTAGTATTAGTCCCTCCGAAAATCTGGTTTTAACTCCTCTGAGCTCTTGTCTCAGGTTCTCTTCCTGGTTTTGGCATGCAACTATATCCAATTGTTTTAAATGTCTGGAGTGCAGCTTCACGTGACTATTTTGTTTGCAGGTAAAATGTCTTCACTACCACTGTATGGACTTCTCTCAAATCTATTCAGGAAAGGGCTCGTTTCTCTTTGTTAATATTTATAGAAAAGTTGGAGATAATATATGCTAATTTTTTTAAAGGGGGCATCGGGGGCAGAGGAATGGTTTAAAGCTTTAGAAATAAATGCAGATTAGAAAGATGAAATTTCCCAAAATCTTATCTTCAGGTGGGGAAATTGCTATTCTGGATTAATTCCATTGTGGAGACTTCTGAAAGAAAAGTGGTTTTTTGGAAGGGGGATATATAGAGCATTTGCAGAGGTGATTATTCCAGAAAAGGTAAATCATATCCAAATAGCTGTGTCAGGTCATTTCCCCTTTACAGACAATAATATCCTTGGAAAAAGACTGTAGAAGTCTTGCCTGGAGGCTGTGGTAGGAAGACTGCCTGGTTTTGGTACGTCAGGGTTAACGTGCCCTCTGTCCGCTGGCGCGGACCCTGCGGCACGCTCCTCATGGAGCACGGTCAGTTGCTTTATCGCTGCCCCGTACCTTCTGGTACCTCTGGTGCTGGCTTGTGAGGTCCGACAGGGCTGAGCCACCCAGGCTCTGTGGCACGTGGAAGCGCCAGCACCCAGGCTGACTGGGTGCCATCGCTGCCAGGGATGAGGGGCACAGGCTGAGCTCATGGTTGTGACACAGAAAATCATCCAGGAGTAACTGAGGATGGTTGTGGACTTTTCCCTAGAAGGACAGGCTGGGCTCTGTTTTGATGTTACCGCAGAAAGTGTGATCTGCAATAAATTGTGTGTGGCTGTGCCATGGGGCAAACGTTACTGGAACCAAGTTACCGTACAGTGTCACCTAAATAGCAGCTTCACCCAGAAGTCTGCTTTCAGCAGCCAAGGCTGTGTTTGAGAGGTTGGGCTAACAAAGTAGAACTGGAGGGACTTCTCAGCATATCAAATCAGCCCTTGTTAGTGGGGGCAGACATGTCTCATAACCTCTATCATGAATCTGTCAAGCTCCATCTCGTGCAATATAAGCTTTTGCCTTTTCTAATCCTGCCATTAGAGTCTTTATTTCCCCAGATTTACAAATAATTGCATCCAAAGCATGTAGTGATCTATTTCCCAGGAGCTTATGTAGTGTACAGACAAGACCTCCAGCAAACAAGTTCGTGAGAGACTGGTTAAGAAACTGGAAGAGTTCTGTAATGTCTCTAGCTCTATACATGGAGTGTGAAATCTTGTGCAGCATCCAGCTCTTTGCTAGAAAGGTGCAAGTCAGCTATGAGGAAGGACTGCTTGTGTACAAAGAATAGGGGTGATGTGCAGGAGAATGGTGCTACTAAAGGAGTAACATGAGAGAAAGATCAGAGAAAGTGACTTCTTTGGAGAAAGCAGCGCTTCACTGCAGGAGCTGAATATCAGCACTTTTTTCCCCACCTTTTACTGGCACTGAGGAAGGAAACAGATTCTTGAGGTCTGAAGAACAGAGTATAACTTAGTAAGCCAGGTGTATAGTAATAGGACTGGAAGTCAAAAGTTATGTCATGGAGCTCTGCCTGTCCTGACGGGAGCAGGGGACGTGATCTTAGTGACATCGGTATTTTCATTTTTGTTGGGACTACAAGTTGAAGAGCATCACTTTTTCTTTGCAACCCATTGCACAAATGTAAATAACATTTAGACTTTCCTTGCTCTGACATTCTTCAGCCTGTGAGGTTCAAGAGCAGTGCAGGTGAATGCGAGTACTGTTGCCTTTTAGGATCAGGGAATCAGTTCTCCTCAAACTGTTCTGTGGCATTGTGTAGGCTGTTCTCTCCTGCCTGAAAGGCCCACAGCAGAACGGCCTCCCTTCTGGGTCTGACGTGTTCCAGCAACCTCCTGTTTCTATGAGGAATTTCATCTGAGGGCTGTCAGGCCTGAGTTCTGCTGAGCATCCAGACTATCTTAAGTTGAGGTGATTGAAAACTGGGGATGTCATGAGAGGCAACTGCTTTGTGTTTAATTCTTGTGAAGCTGACAAGTCCCATAGCAATGCCGATAGGTTCATTTGAGCCATAGTTGTCATCTGGAAACCAGAAAGAGAGGGTGGTATGTGGACTTCTGGTTTACTTCTAGAAAACCAATGACCTCTTTTCTTTACTTCTTGCTAGCAACATGGTTGTATCAGTGTATCTACACCTAAAGGTATTATTATTGTAAAGGTGCTTTATGCTAGTATGGCATTAGTCCCCTTTCCATAGAAAAATCAACTGTGTTGGATTAAGTAACCTCCACTGGCATACCAGCATGGATGGTAGGAGAGCTGTAGTTTCTCAGCAATACTGGTGTCAGTAACTTCCCATCATTAGATACATGAGTGCAGATTTGTAGAGCAAGATAAAAATGTCTTCATTCTGCTCTGTCCCTTTGCTAAAGGTTCCCAGTGTTTGCTTTTTTAGCTGCCGTGAAGCACTGTAGTTCCAGTCACTCATACAAAACTCTTTCGTAACATTTTAAGAATCTGTGAAATGCCTTAACTTCATTAGAGGTTCTGTTTGGTTGGCTGGTAAGAACAGAAGTTTCACCATGTCTGAAGCCAGGGCATTGCTTTTAGCTCTAGGAGAAGCTCTAGGTGGAATCCAAGCACCTGTGACACCACAGCTTGATCTTGCTGTCATCTTGAGCAGAGATCATGGTCAAGCTTTGTCTTCATACCATCAATACAAAAAAAAAGGAGTGCAATGGGGTCACCTGCAGGCTGGTAGATAGGGATTGGTTGGTTTTATTTCTCTGTGACCAGGTTCCAAGACAAATGAAGAAGATTTCACAAATCCCTGAACAATTACTTACCAAAGAGTGCCCAATGATGTCAGGCACCTGTTTTAAACACACCAAGTGAAGTACTTGCCCACTGTTGACCCCTTCACACACAGAATACTAAGTTGTAGAGCTTGTCCTTTAGAGAGGCCAAGAGAATGAATGGGTTAAAGAACAGAATAGAGTGGAAAAAGGACCTGGAAAAGACTGATAAATATGCTCATCTGGATGCAGCCTCTAGCTACAGAAATCCTTAAGCCACTGAGTTTCTGAAGCTGGATCTAACCAGGGAGAGATTGCTTTGCATGTGTCCTGTTTCTTCTGCTTTTTTCTCCAAGCCACCGTTAGTGGCCACTATCTGAGATGAATGGCATTGGAAGGGCCTTTGGTCTGACCCAGAGTGGCTGTTACAAGTTTCTATAGCAGGGAGAAGAGCAGCTTTAGCCTTTTATCTGCTGTGGGAGTGCAGTGATTTATACCGGGACTTGAAGATGGTTTTTGCTGGCTAACTGTAGACTTCCAGTGCCAGTTCACAGGAATAAGCTGACTTTTGCCCTGACATAATGTTGTTAAAAGCAGCCTTTGTTTTCTAGGAAGCAGGATCTTCTGTCTCTTGGGAAGAAAAACATCTTATTCTGCATGTGCAATACTAGGCGTCTGTTTCAGTCCAGTGATACTGTTGAAATGTCTGTAGCAAAGTTAGAGCATATGATGTGCATTGCGGCCTTTGTGTTGTGCAGTAACATGGTGCTTCTTTTGCTTTTGTTTCCTGAATAGGGAAGAGGACAAGAACATTTTTGATTACTGCCGAGAAAACAACATTGACTATGTAACCAAAGCCATTCGATCAAAAAAAGTGGATGTGAATGTCACAGATGAGGAGGTATGGAGAAACAGATAAAGAGCATCAATCTTTTAACCATTTGGTGTATTAATTCAGCGCCACTCTTTTTCAAAATTCCCTGGTTAGAATTGTTATAACAAGGTACCACAGCAGTTGGACAAACACTTGGTCATTGAGACAGGGATAATCTATTTGAAAATAGCTCTCCACTGGATTTCTAGTAGTGTAGATGTACTGTGATGCTCTAGAATATCAGAAACTTACTTTCTGTGTTATTTTCAGCAATGCCACTGGCCACTTGTAGAATAAGATCTTCTGGATAATCCCCTTTCCCCACTTTGTACACTAAGTGTGGTCAAATAGAAGTAGGAAGTGAGGGAAATGGCTTTTTTTGACCAATGAACTCTGTTCATGGGTGAAGTAGGATTTCTGACATGCTGTCAGCTTTTCAGCATTCCCAGGTGGAGGGCAAATGGGAGACACTGCCTTTCCAGCCTCACAGAAATTGACATCATCCAGTGTTTCTCTGCTCATCAGACTCAGAACACCATTTCCCTGTAGGGAGATAATACAGGCATTGCCAGAAACCTCAAGAAAAAGATAAGTGTCTAAAATTATGAATTGGCTTGATCCTTTTCTTGGTAAAAGTAAAAAACTGGTGTGGACAGTTTCCTGTTCATCCTTCAGGAAATGTAGCGGTACCAGCTGTATCGCCTTGGTTTCGATGCTTGCATACTGCCACCTAGCCCTGCTCACGGTCCATTGTATGTGCAGCTACTTTGCCCGCTGCTTTCCAGCGCATTGTGTTTTGGTGAACAGATGAAGTGCTTACACATTCATAGACTGAGACGCCACAAATTCAGTTGGGTTCTCCTGTAGCTCTAAGCAGATTTCTGACCTCTGAGCCATGACAGCCCCGGCTGGGGCTCTGAATGCTGATGGCAGAGCCTTTTATTATTAATCAGGAATTCATGTGAATTAATTTTCAGAGGAGAGGAGGGAGGACGTTCACGATCAGGGTTGGAATTTCACATCATAAATTCAATGAACTGAAACTGTCATGTGCCACACGGTCGCTGCAACAGCGCCATTACTGAGCTCCATCCCTCCTTCTGCCTATCACAGGTTGCAGAAGTAAATGTCCAGGGCAGTCCCACAGAACACAGCTAGAGTCCTTTCATTAATAAAAGCTCATTTTGGGGATCACATGCTTGCAATAAGTGTGTAATAACATCATGTTAGCATTACTTCATTTCTACTGGCAAGATGCTCTTTTGTAGTTAGCAGGGTTTGGAAGCTCGTACCTTCCTTTGTGTTCAAGCAATAAATGTGCTTGTTTTTAGACAAAGAAATTTTGGGGTTTTTTTTTAAATCAAAATATTTGGTGAAAGATGGCTGAAATATTTTTATGCTCAAACAACACAGATGTTTACAGCCAGATCTGAAAACTGCCAGATGACATCCTCTTTGGGAATTATCCACGAGTCTCTGATGTAAGAGAAAACCTATTTCTGAACTATTGGCTATTAGCACATGACTATTGCAGAGTATGGAATTGCTTCAGTACAGACAGGAGCTGAAAACCCTCCCTACCTGTCAAGGGCTCATGGGAAGATTCCCACTGGTGCAAAATTCCCCCGTAGATGAAATTCTCACAGCTTTGGAGATTTTGGCTTATCCTAGCAAATGCTCAAACAGGGAAGTAAGAATCTTTTTTTTGGCAAGTGTCTGGCTTTCTTAGGCTTGACTCTAACTGGTCAAAAAAAATAAATACTTAGCATACCAAAAAGAAAATCTAACAAATATTTATTTCATGTTGTGTAAGGAGCTGAAATCTTGACCAGTCTTGTTCGGTATCCAAATGTGTTCTTCACCATCTGGAGGGTAGCTTGTTTTCCAATACCGTGCAGATTGACTGAAGTTTTAGAACCTATTTTAGACTAGAGATAACCCAGACCGAGCCTTTGGTAGAGTGAAGTGTATGCAAGCATAATCTTGTCATTTTTATTAACTATTTTAGTGTTACTGTATAAACACATCCTGCCATATCTAAAAGATGCCTCTCCTAGCCCTCTGAACATAACTCGTGCTGTCAGTCCTTTGATTTAAACACATGTAAGTTTAAAATGGCAGCAGGGTTACATACAAAGAGTTAACTTGTTATGAAACGAAATCTACTGAAGCACCAAATAGTCTCACACTAAACTGCAAAGACACTAGGCTCAGCCTTTCCTTGTACAATAAAGATTTGACTGAGGTTGTAAGGTGTTTAGATTTTATTTCTACGTGATGTGTTACTACTGTACGTAACTGTATCCTCTCGTTTCGTGCAAACTAGCGAAAGGAGAAAAGAAGTCAAGAGTAAAAATGTAAACAAGCCAACTTACTCAAAGCAAAAGGATTTCAGAAAGGGTAGTAGAAGTCTCTGGGATTTAGATAGATGCACTTGGGAACTTTCGAAACATAAGTGATCTCCTCCCCCAGATTAAAAAAAATAAAGATCTTCGTGTACAGCATTCAAGCCAGCATACCTGCTAACAGTTTGGATGGAATAAACTCAATTTAGAATTAAACAAAGAATCTAATGACAGTAATAATGTACAAGCTTCCATTTACTGTATCTAAATTGCCCGGAGTTCAACAGAATAGCTTGCGTTCACTTAGAAGAAGTAGCACAGACTAAAACAACTCGTTTCTCTTACGTATGTCAGCAGGACTAATGAAATAAGAAATGGACTGTGGCTGTGAAGTGGCCACAGGCGCATCCTGCTAGTGTGTATTGCGTGCTGCCTTTCTGAGCACAGTATTTCTTCAACTTTTAACAAATCAGAAACTGCTCAAAGGCATAGATGAGCTGCTTTTGTAATTTGTGCCAAGGCTGTGGAGGTTGTAAATACAGAATTTTTTTTTTAATTGTTGGAGAAATCCCGGTAAACAAACATGTTACCTGGGTGCAGTATTTAAGCCCTTGCCAAAACTTTAATGAAAGGCATTTGAAATGATGCTCGCTTAGTCCCCGATCCTTGTGCTTTTGAGACAGCAAGTGCCAAATTGGTACCAGCTTGCCAAGGAAACGATAGGGAAAAAAAAGGATGTGAAGAAGGATCACGTACTTCTGGATGTACAGGCTTGCTCCCTTTAGGAAAACTTCCCCGAATGTTTCAGAGTTCTGAAAGTGACTGACTTCCAAATCAAGTCTGAAGTTTTACCTGTGTAATTGCAACAGTGGCCCTTCCATTCACTATGTTTGCTATCACAGGGGATGTAGCTGTTCTATATTTATCTCTTCTTAATTACCAGTAATAAAGCACTTGCCACAAGTTGGCGTGGCTCTCATTGGTGTACAGCTGCAAACGTCGTGCCTAGAAGTAGAGCTTCATGTTGTAGCACATCCATTCCGTTTGGCTTTGTTTTCCTCTTTCTCCGCTCTGGCTAATTGATGTGAAAATCATTCCCATCCATTTGTCTGCTGAGACTTGGTATATCTGAGACAAATCCCCGTCCTGTGCTTTGTTTGTGAACACCCTGTGACTTGGAGCTGAGCAAAATTGATGTGCTGTTGGCTTGAGAAACTGCTGCAGAAGCTGGCCAAGCTGGCAGCAGTTATCCAAGCAAAGCACAGAAGATTTAAGAGGCAGGGTTAGTGCACTGGGGCTATTTTTATGCTTTTTTTTTTATTAAATACTTCAAAGGCAGGGGAAAATGCATCCTCTCAAGTAACTTCTGCAACAACTGCTGTGTGTTTGAATCGCATGGAGGGAGCACCTTGATGTTTAATTGCATTTAGTCAAGACCTCACTACTGCAGTGCTTTGAGTCTGTCGCTGCTTAATGAAATAGTCATATGGGAAGGGTTTTGGGAAAGCTCAGTCTGTAACTCTTTAGATTACTGCCATGTTATTTAAGCACACAAACCCATGTTATATGCTGATACAAAGCAGCAAGTGTGCGCACTAAAGAATTTTTCAACGTGCATAGGTGATATCCATGCTATACGAAGAGTTGGATTGTACGTTCAGTTTAAGTTTGTCTTACTGCTAAGGTTTATTTTACGGAAGACATGGGAAACAAGTGGAGTTTATAGCTGTGTACCTACCGAAGTGCATTAGCTAGAACTCCCGAGGGTTTTGATTTGCCTGATACTATGCAAACATTAGTGAATATTATCTTGTCTGAAAAACAAGTTTCTTAGTAATACTTTTTTTTAATACAGTAAGTAGGTTGAGATTCTTCTGTAGGTATTTTTTACTTCCACATCAAATGGTGTGCTCTTGCAGAGGTCTCCAAAGTCCCTTATACCCTGTGTTTAGGGCATAGTGTGCTGCAAGGATGCAGACATTTCTTGGGTGGAACGTGTCAGCTTTTTAATAGTGCACAATTACAGTGCAGAGCCATTTAAGGCACTAATTGGAAAATATTGTATCCATTTAGAATTGCAGAGAAAATATATAGGTAAGCAGAGTGTAATTACCCAAAGTGGAATTGGCCCAAGACTTGAAATCCATATTCCTGCAAATAGCACAAGGAGATTTTTAATGACTGTAGATGATCAGGCTTCAGTCTTGTTCAAAAGGCAACATTTGCCGCAGAACCATCCTTCCAGCCTCATGGGAAGGGACCAGTTGCACAGTGCTGCAGTACCCCCGAGCTGACACAACTGACAGCCCTGTCTCTCACAAACTGTTGGTTTTCCTTTATTGGTCTCAGCCCAGTTCAGCATCAACAAAATGAGATGCTGCTTATCCAGAGACAAATGCAAACCAGCATGTTATAGCCACTACTCTGTAATGTGAGTTTTGATATAAGGGATAGAAGTGCCTTTATTTTGTCGTGTAATTGCACAGTAGTTACACTTGTGTAATTGCAGATAGTGCTACTTTCTTTTGAAATAAACATCTGTGGCACAAAAAAAAGTTGATATGATTTGTCCAACTGAAACGCTAATTCTTAAGTAATAACCAGTGCAGAGATAAGTTGAATATAATAAAAATGAGTTAAAGATCTTTCCATGTTTACCAATTGTTTTAAATTGTACTCTCCCCACTTCTAGACTTTGATAATGGTTTTAGGTGCAAGAACATTAATCATTAAATGGACCATGGATGTCATCAGTGCTTCCATTGAAAGTAATTGTTAGAAAATTCATTCTAATTCAGGGTTAATTAGTGTAACATTAAAATTATGTGTTACAAAAATTAATTACTCGCTGGGTCAAAAAGTGTGTTAAAACACTTAATGCCTTATATCTGAGATCGCATTTCCTTACTCAAAATCATGTTCTACCTCTGCTGCCCACTCCAAGAATATCCAGCAGAATCAGCGTGAGCTTTGCTCGCAGGTGTCTTCTGCCCCTCCTGCTGTTTTGGCACCACGGTCAGGAAATTTGGCTCACAGTCCCCATTAGCAGATAAATGAGTTGCTCACCTTGTTCCCCACTGCTCTGTTGAGAGATTTATAACCAGGCATGGGCTAATTTAACTGATTTCATCTGTGAGGTCTGTGACTGTTTTCTGTAGCATACTGGAAAACTCAGGTCGGTCTGACGGTGTCACAGCTTGGGGGATGATGTCTTGGTTTTCTGCAGGGTGATTTCCAAGGAATCCCCTGCAAGTGTGCCACTTGCCCTCCTAAATCAGGGGAGACCGATACTGACGGGAAGTCTAATTTGCTAAATGTACATAGTAAACAAAGAAGAAAACCTTCTATCTCAAACTACTTTGAGCTACCTTTCTCTGTGGAGTTGCCAACATATAAAATCTTGTGTAGTTCATGGAAGATGTCTTACAGCTGCCTGTCGAAATGCTCTGTAACAGCTTTGAATGCATTTTTGCATTATAAGCGGATAAGCAGTCCAACCTTAGTGCAGGGCTGTTAGAGTGTGTGAAAGTGTATCACAGCTCTGCTGTGATGTCCCGTGGAAAAAACAGGCATTACCTGTCACAGGCTTGGCTGTTCTAGCCCAGAATCAGAGCAGCATTGGTGAACCCAACCCCCAAAGCCTGGCTTCACTTCAGTGCATCCGTAGCCCGTTCTGAAACCAGCTGGGTTTCCAGACGTGCGTGTCAGCCCTCAGAGGGCTCCTACACCGCTTCCCATGTCCTCGACAGACGGGAAGATTTGAACGTCCGTTGCATCCCCTCCCATGGTGGCAGAGACGTGCAGAGAGACTTCAGGTGCTCAGAGACTTGTAGAAAGAAAAATTTTACTGTGTGACACTTTTAACATTTCTAGCATTATTCTGTAAGTCCAAATCAGGAGCAGTAGTATGTTACTTACTAATATTAGTGTAGTTTTTTTAAAAAGTCTTTATTAATTTTGTTACCTGTACTCAGTACTTCATAACAAGATTGTGATTCTTTGTGCTTTTTTTTTGGCTAGCTTTGTTAACTTTCTCCTGGATGTTGCAGGGCCGGGCTCTGCTCCACTGGGCGTGTGACAGAGGACACGAGGAGCTGGTTTCAGTACTGTTACAGCACGCTGCTGATGTTAACATCCAGGTAAGAAAGAAAGAAAAAGTTGAATTTGATTGATGTGTTGCGTAGGCTCCTGACCAAATGTTTTACATGAAACTGAATTCTTCCAAAACTCCATAGCAAGTTCTGTCAGGGCACTTACCACAGAGAAGAACGTTCAGAAAGGTAACTGGGGAAAAATAACAGAATTTGGTTGCATGAAATACATAGTCATAAGGGGCCTTTTTTGAGTTCCTGCTGAAACTTCTCCCTGCAGTAAAGTTTTTTGATTACCTGGCTGTGGCTTTCAATGTGACTTGTGGTAGTGATGGCAAAAGGGATTTCCTGCATACGAGGTGTTTGTTAGCTTCCTACATAAAGTGCATTCGCCAGGGTATTTTTTGTAACACTATGCTCTCAGCAGAACTTTGTGGAATAACAGAAAGAGAATCCCACTTTGCCTAGCAGAAAAGCATCCAGTAAATGCATGTTTTTGGCAGAGCACACCACAGGGCTAGGTGATGCTTCGGGTTACAGCGTGGTGGGCACGTGACAGCTGCAGTAGAATCTCAGTGCTGACTGAGGGCAAAGTCAAACAGCTTATGCCATCTCCATCCCCACATACCTGCCTCACTCCTTTGGGGGTCACCATTTCTAGCACAGTCTGACTTAATTGAACGTAAACCAGCTCTTTAGCCCCTGCAGTTTGCAGCCCATGTGTCTGAGCTTAACTACCAGCAGTTTTAGGGTATGTTAAGTGACCAGGCTGTGAACTGTGCTGGTTCAGCAACCGCTTTACAAGTGGTTCATTCCAGCCAGCCTGAGTCTGCCTGTGCTCCTAGTTTTGTCAGCTTGTTGTAATTAAGGGCTGACCTGTGTAAATGCGATCATGTTCGGAAATAATTGTCCAACATATTTCTGTCAAATTATGATTGACTACTCTTTACCAGCGTGGCACTTACTGGCTCTGCTCTCCTGCCCAGTCTGGACATACAGATACATAGATACACTTCTGCTGACAAATTTGCTAGTTCTTAGCGGTGAGATCTTAAGCAGCCTTGTGAAAAATGCTTCAGGAATTTGTAAGAGGTGGATCTTAAGCACAGTTGCAATCTGAAGGCTTGTCAGCAGACCTGTAGTGTTCACAGGCTACAAATAGCTGTGTTGGTATTTACACACACATGAAATTGAGGTAAAAAAGTCTTTCTTGCCCTTGCCTGGGCAGAATTGCATGTGTTTTGGGTATGAGGAAGCGTGGCTCCACAGTAGCTAGTGAGATATGTATCTTCATGCTTAAACCTCAGGGATTTCAGTTGTAATGGATTTTATAGGAGTTTTTCCTTATGTAGAAGACATAGAAAGGGGCAGTGGAGCCAGTACAAATGAGGGTCTTTGCATGCCCCACTGTCAGACTAGACTGTCACCTTTCAGTCAGAGCTGGTGAGTGACTTATTGGATACCACACGTATCCAAGTTTGGATACAACACATATCTTTCAAGGAAGAGCTTTTCCTTGAAATCAGGGAAGAGTAAGATCAGACACATGCCAGTCCCCTTTGGCCTGGCAGCCTGGGAGATGGTTCTGTCTGGGATGCTGTACCACTGCAGCAGTCTGAAAAGTCACTTCCCTTTTATGCTTGTCTCATTTCTTTGGAGATAAAGTCTGACTCTTAGAAGAAAAGGCTGAAGGGAGAGTCATCTTATTTTTTTCCCTGAACATTAATTTTCTGATAAATTCTTCTTCTCCTTTTTTCTTTTTGATGTATTGCACATTTTCTAACCAGATTATTTTTGGCCAGTAACAAAAGGTTAATAATAGCCATAAAAAGAAAATCAATCTTTGATTATTATTTTTCTCCACCAAGGTAATGAAGGAGAATTTTTTATAAAGGTCTCTGTTCACACATAGGTGTGTTCCCAGAGAAGGCAGACACATTTTTATTCTCAGTCATACATAAATTGCAATAACATTTCAAGACTTTGTGACCTAATGTGACCTAATGTTTATTTCTCTCTTTTTTTTTTTTATTTTGACCTTTACCCTATAAGAATTCACATCCAAAGCAAGAGCAGAAGGAATTTTAAGAGTAACCAGAGGAAAAAGGGAGAGGGGAAAACTCTGGCTTCCTATCAGGCCACAAACACCGCAGCGCCTGCTATTAAACATTACCAAATGCTCTATCAGTTAATGTGTAGGCTATAAAGAATGGTGGGTTAAGTGTAAGGGAATCTCTGGTGACTTGAATCAGTGGCGCTGTTATTTCAGAGCGATGTGCTGAAGTTCTCTTCCCAAGCTGCAGGCAGCATCTTTGCCAGAGCCCGGCATGCAAGCAGCCTCTGCCATTTCCACCCACTGCTCAGGTCTTCAGGTGGTCTTCTGTCTTGTTCAGTTTTGCAGCCATACTTGCATGCAGGCAGCGTAAGGGATAAAGGACAAATTAGGGGTTATGAGGGTTATGAGCAGGTAGTGAAGGAGAGAAATGTTATAGATCTTTTTTTTTTTTTTTTCAATTGCCTGTTTTAGTATGCTTCTGAAAAGTTAGTCAAAGAGCACGACAGATTTATGCTCTCTTCCATTACCTTTTTAATAAATGCTTTTCCATCTTGGCTCTCTTGGAGTGTGCTAAAGGATTCAGCTGCCCTAAGCAGACGGTGACAGTGGTGCTCTGCTAGGTGACCTGAAGCAAGTCGTACCAGCTCACTGTACCTGTAGATGTGCCTTACTCACTTTTTGCTGCCTTATTTTAGTTGTCTTCGTCCTATCTGTTGTCAAAGTTCTTGCAGTCTCTGGATCAAGAGGTTCTGCAAGAGTCAACTTATTGCTCTTTGTTGATGAACAGACAGCTTGGGAGCAGGAGGAGAGGTGGCTTGGCTCTCCTCATTCCTGGAGCATGCTGGAAACCACTTTAATTCCAGGAATGACCGCACACTCCTGGACTGCAGTGGTCCAGCGCCTGTGCTTTTTGTTTTAAACAGTGGTACTGCAGTTTCCAAAGGGTGGTTCTCTAATGTCACTGAAAAGCTGCAGCCATTGAGTTCTCTGATTGTTTATAATTAGTTCTAATAGCAGATTTGAAAAGAGGTGGTAAGCGATTGCCATGGGCAAGGGGATGCAGAAAGGCAACAGGCTTCTCACTGTGTTGAAAAGGGGCATTTGTGTAATGGATTTACCTAAATCTTCAGAGCCAGAGGCCATTTCAAAGTGGGTGGTGGTGTGGTATTTTGGAGCTCTGCTGGAAATACACAGAGCTTGGGGCTTAGTCTGAGAACAGCCTCCTTCCACTGGACCTGTTTGCCTAAAATGTAGGCTTCTAATTGAGTGATGAAGTGAAAGGGAGTATATTCATAACATAAGAGTTATGAAGGAGCTCAGTAACATGATTATAATATCCATTTCTAGCTTTAAAACGTATGAAGACATGAATAAGTTTTCCTTGTAGAGGATGAGAAACAAAGGAGAAGCTTTTTCCCCTACGAGGAGAGTTTTTCCTTGCAATGTTTTCTGGCCTTGGAAGGGAGGCTTTCTGGGGCCAGGGGAGGCACTGAATGCAAGCCATGCAGAATTGCACCCCGGCTTCACACTCCCCTGCGGCTGTGTCACGGCATCCTCGGTGTTCCCTTGCCAGGAGCAGGGAGCTGGCCTGGTCGGAGACTTTATTTGTCCTCGGTTGTATCTGGTGGTGCAGTGCCAGTGGGGAGGAGACAGCAGAACTCCGCTCCTGGATACGTGGTGCTGCTCAGCCACCTCTCAGAGGAGCTCCTTTGGTGTATTTAGGGAGAAACTGAGGCACAACATACTGCTTCATTGCTATCAGGTGGAAGAATGCTCTTGGGGCAGAGTCTAAGTCCTCTTGCCAAGAGCAAGACAAGTAAGGTGGCTTGAAAAGGAAGATTCTGTGCTCTGGTGCAAAGGCCCCATGTGGTTGCTCATCCTATGCAGAGAGCATTGCGGGTACACAAATTAGTAGTGCTGTTGTGAGAAAGATGAAGGGCACCATGGGATGGTGATTGTCCCATGAGAGAGAGAAGGACAAATAGCAGCTCATATCTATAACATCAAAACAGTAGACCACAGACGCCTCTCCTGGACTTGGTGTGGCTGCACTTTGTTCCATTTGTGGGTATTTTTCACTCCAGAATAATGTGTGTATTCAGTGTGTGCCCTTTGGAATGCATGGGGAACTATCCTGGAGTGGTTGCCACAGATGAGCCTCCTCTGAAAAAGCTTTTCAAGCCTATATGGTCGTGTGAGCAAGCCTTAAAATAAACTTTGTTAGTTATAAGTGGAACTGTATCACTTGACGCACAGAACAATTAAGGGCTGTGTACATATCTATGTTGTAGAGCAGCTGAGTTAAAATTGTATCTAAATATTATTTTATTATTTTAAACTATATTATTGTGCAGGTCTGTTAATCGGCTTATCAATCTTATAGTAATCATTTGTGTATGCTGTAGTTGTACTATAATTATGACTGGAAGGATGAAAAAAGTTATAACTGATCTTCAGTTTTTATTTGCTGACCTTTCACTATCCTAGTAAAGGTTGAGATCACTGTACGGAGACCTCAAACCACTTGTCAACAAGTTCTCACTGTCCATCCGTGAACCCCCAGGGGTTTGAGAACAAAAGCTGAAAATCATCAGGTTGGAAAATCTGTTGCTAGTATGTGTGCATTTTATTTTATTCATTCATTTACAGCAGTAATTTCAGTGGAGAAGCGTCTAGTGCCTGTGCTGTTTGCAGAGAGAGTTGGTTGCTCTTTGGTGCCAATGTTGTATCTCTATCTGGTTGACCCAAGGCTGCACAGCTGTCTGAGGTCATGCTTGGTAGCATGTGATTTTTAGTTACCTGGAATTTTTTTTTTCTTCCCTAAAAGACATCTAGAGTAGCAGGATGAATGTGGTTGCCAGCCCACCTTGTCTGTTTTCCCAGTCCCCTACCATGCATTTCCAGCAGACAGCTGCTTCCCTGCTCTCTCTCTGCATGCTAACACGCTTGTGAGTCACAGGGCTTCTGGAGACGGGACGTGGAGTAGCCATCCCCTTGTAATACCTTCACTCACGTCCTCATTGGAAAAAAAAAGAAAAAAATCTTTTCAAATGGAGACAATACAAACATAATAAATGGCAGGGAGGGTTCATCTCCCTCATGACTCAATCCTTCTCAAACAACATTATTATTGACTGGCCTATTGGTTGCCAAAAAGGAAAATCAATTGTACTAGAAGTAGCTGCTGGGCCACAGATCGTGGTACTAACCCAGCAGAGACAGGTTGATTTTTATCAACTATCCAAAGACTAATTTCCACCATTAGCTAAAAATGAAGTAGAAATTATGGCTGTGTCAAAGATTGCTAAGATTGGTGGTCTGTTGGCTTTGTTTTATTTGTATGGTTTTTCTGTTTTCCTGCCTGACTCTAAAAGGATTGTGTCTGTGTAGGATAAAAAGAAGCAAGGAAAAGTCATGCCCACTTCCCTACCTGTCGCTGCCTGTTTTTTCCTTTTCAGTCTTGTTCATTTGGATTTCACCGCAGCAATCAAACTGCTTCAGTCTCTGCACGGGCCTCGTGTTGGAGGCGTTGTGTAGACATTTAAAAATGAAGCTGGTCTCAGCAAACATGCATCCCTTCCCTGCCTCCCACACCAAATACGGACCATCCCCTCATTTTTCTGTACCTGTAGGGAGATGTTGAGGAAATCGGTGCCGGCATCTTGACTGTTCTGACCGAGGACCAGAGGCCACAGGATGTATCTACACAGCTTTTCCGCTCCCCGGTGAATATGTGTGCGTGTCCGTGCAGCCCACCACCTTTGCCGCAAGCACACTGGCCGGTGGGATGCCAGCTGCCAAAGCACTCTGCTGTTACACCATTCTCTAAACCTGGCCGAGATTAAAAAGGAAAATGTCTGAGCTTTGTGCCCTCACACTTAATGTCCCTAGTATAAATTTCCCCCTAAATATACTGAAAGCCTGGCTCATAAAGCCAGGAAGGACCCTATCCTGGATCTGATGGTTGCTGCAGAGGGTTTGGCGTAGTTACGCTCACAGCAAGCAAAGGATCTCGCAGGTCCTGCCGAACTGCGCGTTGCTGTGGTGAGAAGGTACAGTGGCAGACGGATGAAGAAGACACTAAACAAATATGAAAAGTAAAGTAATGAGAGCAGAATTATTAACCACAATAGTTTCTTTCTTTCCTTATACCCCTGCCAATCCGTGTCTCAGTATTTCTGTAGTCAGCTTTGCCAAGCAGATCTCAGAAGACTCCGCAGGCTCGTACCTCTTCAGTCTTGACATTGTTGCCAAGGGGTGTGAAAGCCATTAGCCAAAAGAAAGCAGAGATCTGCTTAGTGACAGAGGGTAGCTTTCTACATTAAAGCATTGACATGGTGCCAGTCACACAGTTATTAGAAGTGGCACAGCTCCATGTCTCTCCTGCGGGTCTCTCTGTGGAATGTCGATTGGCAGCAGGTTGAATGTTAAATGGTCACCACTCAGCAGATGCTGATTTTACCTACTGGGAGAAAAGTCCCATTCAGCAGAAACATTTGCAAAATATTTGCAGCTCTAAATATATGCTGGGAGATGGAGAGATTTATCCCTGGTTTGCTCTTCCACTTCTGGAGACACCTCAAGCCTCATCAACACAAACTGTAGGTTGTGCAGACAATGAGATGGTTTCTTCTGCCCGTGCAGGCTGGGCTTTTTTTTGCATTGTTTCTTCCCATCTTCCAGTTTGCCATGTACAGTCTTTGTTTCTTCTTCTCCCTGTAGACATATGAATCATTGCTTCATCGCTGGTGCAGCAAAGCAGTTGGCACCCTTGCTCAGGCAGCGCGCGTGCAGCATTGCCTGCAAAGCAGGCTCACCAGCTGCGAAAGCAACTGCAGTCTTCTGTGTTGTTCCAGCAGTGATTTCGGGGTCCACACGGTCCTTTCCACCACTGTGTGCAAAACCAGTGTCTGAAAAGTGAAATCCAAGAGCTGGTCCTGATAAAAGTAGCAGTGGTCTCTGCTGCTTTACCCTCAAAAGCTGCTTTTCAGGGTAATCAAAATGCAGGATTTGAAGCTGGGGACCCAGGACAGCAGCGTGTTTTAGTGGATTGCTGTGACACTGCATGTTTTGTGGGCAATCCCCTGTGTTGAGGGCTGTGTTGTGCAGAGGGAGGCACTTTTGCGGCCAGTGCTGGTGCAGGAGGAATGCAGTCTGGCAGTAGGCTCATAATTTTAGCTCAGGGAGCGTGACCACCCTCTGCGTCAGGAAGCCTTGTGCCTGTTCCCATGCCTGACCAGCCCAGCTATCTTGTGATATAATGGCTGCGGTCTCCGCCAGTGCTGACAGCAGACAGAGGCCGGCAGCAGTTGGCTTTGAGGTGGGTGCAGTTGGCACCGTGGTGCTGCCGTGTGTTCTGGTCTCTGACTCCCTACTGTCTTCACATGTCTGGAAACAGCCTTGCCTTGCCTTGAATGCCCCCCTGCGAGGACGTGGGATGGTCCCGTGCCCCTTTGTCTCTTGGTCTCGGGGTCATCTTTGAAATAAGCATGTGGTAAAACACCTGTAATTTGTGAAGTCATTGTTGGACATGCTTTAGCCCCTCATTAAGGTGTTTGGTTAACTGCGCAAACAGGATACCACTGGCAGCCGAGCTGGTTTTTCAGGTGAACGTATCACCATAGGAATGGTCTCTAATCACCGCAGGAATGGTCTCTAGCCTTCCTTCATTTCCTATAGCCTTGGCACCTCTCCTTGCCAGAGGCACAACCTTTGCCAAGCAATCAGCTACTCTTTGCTCAGGAGACATGGTTCATAGAACATCTTTTTTTTTTTTGCATTCAGCCTCTTGAAAAAGCTTTCCCTGTTTTGAAGGAGTTAAATTCTGCCACTCGCCTTCTCCCTAAGGACTTTTCAATATAAGAAAGTCTGGTCTTACGTTCCAAATGGAATTTTGTATTTGGCTGTTGTCACCAGTTGTCTCTTCCAGTTTGCTTTAAAAAACAAAACAAAGCAAACCCCCACAAACCAACAAAAAGCCAGTTCCAAGAGCATCATTGGAGCATCTTGAACTTACAGTCTTTGGTGCAAAGTATTTTTGTTAGTTTTCCTAAATAAGATTGTTCTAAGTCTTTAGATGTCTGGGGAATAACTCTTTATTTTGTTTAGATTTTAGATAAGATTTTTGATGATTATAGCTGTTTCTTGGCTCCATGGATTGTAAGTGGCAAAACAGCGCTCAAAATGGCAAAGCTAATTTAGGAGGTTTCTGTCTCTCAACTTGTACATCTTACTTCTGCATCCCTGAGAAAGCTGTCAGTGCAGGAGTCTTTCTAGCTCAATATCATGCCTCCAGCAGCAGGGAAGAGTGAATGCTTAGGGGGCAGAGTAGGGTCAGCATACAGTGATAATTTCATATATTTTCCCAGAGCCTGTGGCTTGGAGGCTTCCTGAACCATTGGTATTACCTTTGCACTCCTGGATTTGTCTTTGATAAATTTATCTCATCCCTCTTTGTATTCCCAGCCTTTTATGCCAGTGGGAGTTCTGTAGTTTAACTGTGCATTTGCTTTGCACTTTCTACAATCATTTCATGTGAGAGCCCATCGTTCTTGTGTAATGAGAAACAGTAATTGTTCCCCTAGTTACCTTCTCTGTCCTGCTTCTGACTTTATTGGCTTCCTTGATTCCTCTTGATCACTTCTTTTTCAGACTGAGGAGTTTAATCTATTTAATCCTACCCCATTTGGAAGCTGCTCGGTAACTTTGCTCCTTGTCATTTTTTGAATCATTTCAGTTTTTCCTTATTTCCTTTCAGATGTAGTGAGTAGCACTTCTCGCTGTGCCCAAGCTGTAAATGCAGTGTGAGGTTTAATAAAGCAATATAATGATGTTTTCTTATTTCCTTTTTTTTTTTTTCCCCAAATGCTGCCTTGTTGTTTGCCTTTTGTTAACTACAATTGAATACTGAGCTGGTGCTATAATAGAGCTGTCTATAATAACTCATGATCTGTTTCCGCAGAGGTAATAGCTACTTCGGAGCTCATCACTGTGGATTTAGACTAAAGATTGTTTCTCCACATGTGCATTACTTGGTGTTTATTAGCGCTGAATTTCATCTGCAGTTTTTTCACCCTGCCACTCTGAGATCCTTTTGTAGCTGACTGTAAGTCAGCTTTTGGTTTAAGAGACTTGGATGCTTGATTCTTAGCCTGCTTCCCCTATTCATTTGTGTGAGTAGAACAAGCCAAGCCCTTGCACAGATCCCTCGGAGACTCCAGTGATCACCAGCAATTGTGTGAACTGGGCATTTATTCCTGTTCAATCTTTACTTTTGTAGTCAGTTATCAGGCAGTGCAAAGACCTTCCCTCTTGCTCTGTGACAGCATAATTTAATAGCCTTCAGTGAGAGGATGTATCAAAAGGCTTTTGAAAAGCCACGTGAACAGGAATCTCCCCTGGTGAGGGGTAGCAGAGGTCTCGGCAGTGCTTGCCTGCATAGGGAAAAAAAGGCTGGTGCCACCCTCCCTCTGCCTCTCACAGAGAGACTGCTCAGTTGCTGCCTTTGGCAGCAAAACAAGTAAATCCTATCTGGGAGTAACCCTCTAGTTTATCTAGAAGACCAATTGGCTGTCTCCACTTAGGCATCCTGTGTTGAAATGGGTCTTCTGTCCTTTTACGACAAGGCTCAGCTTGACTGGCATAAATCACCTTGTCCTGAGAGGGATTTCTTATAAAATGAAGACCTGAACTTACGTGAAGGTGGAAGGTGCGTTGAAGTTGTCTGCCGCATTTGTTCTTGGGTTAGGAGTTGACTGTCTGTAAGCTGGGTACTAGCGATGGAAGAATTGGTAAACTTCCATCATGTAAATCCGTCTCTCTGGTTCCAGCCAATTAAACATTAAAATGAGCGTGACAAATAAGTGTTCATTTATGGGTCAATAACTCCCTAATATGGCTGTGACATGGCTGGCCGAGACAATTCATTTCAGTACAGTCCTGGGCAAGCCGACATCTTCAAGTGTGTAATTGCTTTTGTAGGGAAAGAGAAGCAATAAGGATAATGTAGCCATCAGGCCCCGACTCACTAGTTCAGAAACTTCCCCTTGCCAATCAAATTTCTTTGGTATTCAGCCCGTTTTAGGCTTGTTCTAAAGGCATTATTGTGATGTCAGAAAACATCCTGATGGATATATGCATTTTCTCAAGTGTTACCTTCTTGAAGACACTGGGTTTTGTCCACCAGCCAATTATCTGTATGAAGAGCCCGCAGCGCACGCTTTGTGGCAGTGGACAGGGTTGCCTTGTCCCTCTCCTTTCCTTTCCCCCTCCCCTATTATATATATATATTTTCTCGGCACTATTAGATTATTAAATGCTTAATGACTATTCCATTCCTGCTAACTATACTTTTGATGAGCTGCAGTAATAAAACTTTGTAACAGCAAAGTGTGTGTCTGGTTCCTTTATAGGAAGGGCACATTTGGGGAGCTGAAGTAATGGGGGATAAAACTCAATTAATGAATAGAAATAAAAAGAAGTAAATGAGGTAATCAAACTCAGAGAAATTAGTATTGGCAGGTTCTGAATGATGCTCTTGGATGAACAATCTTTCAAAATCCTTCCTTGTATGCTGCTGCCGTCTCTTTATTTATTATTAAAATAACATGATCCATGAGGCGCTCAGGGTGACTCCCAGCCTAGCTAATTCTAATTAATCCAGTCAGAGAGAGCAGCAGGGTAAGTGGAGCAGTCTATCGGATTGAAATTCATAACTTAATTGAGGTCAAAGTCCCGGGTTGGGAGAACAAAAGTCTTTCACTGGGACCAGGCAGATCAATAGCAATAAATATCTGGCTTGGATACAAGTAGTTTATAGTGACAGATTATCTGACACTGGCCAGAGGTCCTGGTCTTGTTCGGAGCAAAGTCCTATGGCATGTACAGTGTAGGGTGACTTTTGTCAGTGTTCCCTCCAAAACCCCAAAGAACCCATAAAGGGCTCATGGGAGCCACAGGAGAAGGACGCCCATAAAGAAGTCCATGTGAGTCATGCTGGATTTGGTTTCTCAAGGTACAGGTCTCTCATAAGTAGCACAAGGGCATGTGTCACATTAGTGCTGATGGAGGTTGGAAGAAGTTGCTTGGGCTTACAGGAACTTGGAGCTAAATCACAGCTTGTCCAGAGAAAGACCTTTAGGACTGGGGGAAGCTGAGCAGTAGATTGATGGGCTTTATGCCAAGTCCATATTTATAGTATGTTTACATAAGAGGAGAGAGGAAGGTTGGGAGGGAAGTGTAAATAATCATTGAGGTAGATTTGTAGCGTTAGAGAAACCAGCAGAGGCAGATGTGGTCTTGTCTGTTCTTCAGAAAAGCAGTCGGGTCTCTGCTCTGACCTCCAAAGTGTTCCCTCTGTGCATAGGGGTTTGTATGTGCTAGTGATGGCTGGTTTCCCAAGCCCTTACCCAAGCATAGTATGACTTCAGGTGTTGACTACGACACTGATCCCCTAACTCCTAGGGCAGGGGAAGAAGCATGAGGTCCTAACCTGAGACCTGTGCCATTGCGTTGCACACCCAGCCTTGCCTAGGAGTAGGTACTGAAGTATTTGTCAATACTCGCAACTGAAAAAGATTCTCCAAACTTTTGAATAAGTAGGTACTTCAACTGGAGTTCAATATTAAAATGCTATCTTCACCCAGTCTGTTACTAATGCAATGCTTATGCAGATTTGACTGTTCTGTTCGTATCCTCTTTGCAGAGGACAAATACTGCTGTGGTCAGCATTTGATACATCCCTGATGGATGTTGTTCTGCCAATGTGCTTCAACACAGCTTGGAAGAGAGATGGAAACCGCAGCTTGGATGCAGCCAGTGACTTAGTTTGACATACCTGCTCCCCTCATTAACACTGCATAAGTCTAAAGCATCTGTTCATGTCTGACTTGCCAGAAATGTTTAGATCTTTTTGGCTCCATTGTTCAGGTTTAGAGGTCTAGGTCAAATGCTTTGTCTGGTCAGCTTTCAGGTTTTAACTTAATGAGCAACAGTTGATATTTCTGTGTGTATAAATGGTTGCTGTACCCTCACACCTTTTTGTGTCTCTGGAAAACACCTCTTGCTTTCACCTGCAGGACTTTTGCTTCATATGGACAGAATGTAGTGAACAAAGCAGCCATTCAGGAGAGACAGAGACACTCTTGCTATTACTACATACTACTATTACTATATGCTACTTTACTTCTTTCGTTCATGCCTCATTCACAGCACAACCTCAACTTCTTTCTTTCTAAGTCGGTGCCTTCCCTCTCCAGGTTTCTGCTGCGTTGATTGTGAGCTCCTGCCTCGCTCGTGCTCAGCCTGGACAGGAGCAAAGCAGAGTTCCCAAGGATGTTGAGCACGTATAGCTGCAAACAAACTTGCATTGGCAACTGTCTTTTTCCCATCACTGGGAGGAGAGGGGGCTTGAGTAATTTATTTCACACTCATATAAAATCCAGACGTGCCACAACGCTGGACAATTCACCACTTAGCAGTAAAATGTTGTGAGCAACGCGTGTCCTGAGTGTACAGAACTTTGAGATGGATATTTCTCTTTAACTTGTGTTATGGCTGTGCTAAGGTTTAGGAGAATGAAATTAAAATATGAATAGTACCATTTTTGTCCTTTTCATAGAGACACATCTGTGATGCAGACCTGCTATTTGAAATTTTTGGAACCAGCAATTGATACACTTTCAAGTGCTTTTGCTATACTTCAGGGTCCCTCCAGCTGGTAGTGGGGGTAGGCTAGTTTTGTTTATTAGGGAGAATTTACTTTTTTTTTTCAGGTGAGAGAAATAACAGAATCTGTCCCTTCAGAGCTGGGTTATCCACGGTTATGTATGTTATTAAAAACCAGTAGATGCCCAGGTCTGTAGAATCCTTGTTGATTCGGTGAGGAAATTCCCTTTATGGCTATTTTCAGAATCGAGTTCAGGTTTCTAATTCTCCAGTTTTGCTACAGAATCCTGGCGTGACCTTGAACAAGTCACTCGATTTCTTTCTGTCTTGGTTTCCCATCTGGGAAATGGTGGGGCAAATAATCGTTTTTTATCTCATGGATATAACAAGATTGTAAAAATATGGTAGTTCTAAGACCCTTAGAAAACTGATCAAATGAAATTAGACAGATCTTGCAGTCCGGATGAAATGAGATGAAACAAGCATGAAACTATTAGGGAAAGAAATGTTTCTTTATCTTCCACAAATAAAAATGCAAAGTGATTAAGTAGGTCTTTTCTAGCTATTAGCAATAACAGCTCTAGCCAGCTGACTTCTGTCACCCTTGAAAATTAATTTGCGGGGTACAGTCTTGAATTTAGTATGCTTACAATAAATACCCCTAAAAATGTCGTCACCTTCTCTGATGCATGGTGTTACTGCTGCGATAGTACTGCAATTACTTGCCCTACAGATGAAAAGTGGCTGCTCTAAATGAGACGCTCTAACACAATGGTTTGCAAATTTATTTTATTTTTGGGGTTTTTTTCCTTGTGGTATTTCCTTCTGTTACTGTACATCCAGCAGTGTTTTTATGAAGCAAGGGAGAGGACTGGGAATAACATTAAAGGTTATTCTTATCTGGGACTGTTCCAGAGGTCCGGTGCACAGCATGCAGGCGCCCTGGGCAGCGGTGGCTGTGCAGGGGAGCTGTGGAGAGGGGTGGCACAGAGATGGAGCCGAGCAGCTGGAGGTGGACGTACCTCCGGGCAGCTTCTCTGCTGAGGCCAGCCTGCCAGGCAGCTGCGCGCTAGAGGAAACCCCACGCGTCCCTGCTGCTGACAGAGAGGCCAAGCACAGCTAGTGATGGGCTTTGCGTGCGTGTAAGATGTTGGGAGAGAGGATAAAAGCACCAGCTCTATCTATAGGCATTTTCCTTCCCTGGCTTGGTGATTGGATGAGAAATGTCTCCCTTGCGGCATGGCCCTCAAAGCGAGATAGTGATTAATGAACAAAACAGTGAGGAAGGAGTTTTGACTGGTTGACTTTCTCCAACACAGAAGGAAGACGAGAAGTATTTCAGAAAGCAATAGTCTGGAACGTGCTACATAGAAAACCTTCACATGTGTTTGGACTCAGCTAGAGGCAGGGTTACCTGTGTGCAGGAAATGTCAATTTACTTTTTTCTTTTTTTTTTTTTTTTAACTGACGTTTTCATGACATTCAGATTGTGCAGATGAAATCTGAGTCAGAAGCCAGGTCTGCAAAAGCTGCCTGGTTACCTTCTCTGTGATGCCCCATTCCAGGCACTATTGTCAGGATCTTTTCAAGCAGTGCTCACAGATTACACGGTAATTTGGCTTCTGAAGTGGTGCGAAATTGAGTATTACGCTTTACATTCCAGTGGTCAAACTCAGGAGATATTTGTAAAGTTATGGCTCAGCAATTGCAAGTGATCAATTTTTCATAGCTTAATAACCGAGTGCTTGTTTTTTGAATGACGGGAAGTGATCGTGTACACCCTCACCTCCAGTCCTAATTGTAAAGTAAAAGAGGTTAATTTAAACCGTGAAGGCAGTTTCGATCTGGTTGTTTCACAGCAGCAGAAAAACTCAGAGCTATGGTGACTTCAAATCATTAATTTTACTTCTCAGATGGAAAAGTTGAGTGTGGATGTGGTCGGTTTGCACTCATCAGCTGGTAAAAAAAAAACTGGCTAAGTCACGGGAGCCCAGTCGCTTGGGATAAACCACAATGTAAAGACAGATTATAAATGTGTATCGGTAAGGGTCTAAAATTGAAGATGATGCAAACTAGAGCATACCATGGGAAGCACTTATTTAGACCTGTTTTAAATAATCTTTTTTTTTTCTTTTATGCCTATCAGTTCAAGTGTTCCTCTTGTGCACATGTAAAATATAATATGAAACAGCTTTCTAAATTTACCTAAGAATAACTACAAAATTGTAAAGAAATTGTGTTTTTCTGCCTGGGGGAAAGGAAAGCCCAACTCGGGTAGAAAAGAAAATCTTTTCGAGCTTTTAAAACATTTACTAAAACCCCAAGTTTTCACGGCTCTGTCCAGTTCTCTCCCCAGATGCCTGTGAGCTGTGAATGCGACTGCAGTGTCTTTCTGCACACCAGCAAGGCAGACCTGGCACACAGATAATGGCAGATTTAATTTTGCACTCAGCTCTTCTAGCTTATTTTGTCCGTTGCAGCTAGCAGAAATGCCAGTCAAGGAATCAAGCAAGAGCAAAGACCATCCCATTCCATCTTGGCATGAGATGCAGGGCAACAGGTAGCACAAATTGAAAGGTTGAGTGAATGGAAGTAAGAGAACAAAACAGAGATCAGCAGAAAAATGGTACTCTTGGCTCGTGGCTTCCCCAAGCAATGCCAGACAGCGGTGACAGAGAGGGTCAAGGCAGAAGTAGTTGTACTGAGGATTTTAAAGGATAGTAAGGTGTCATTACTGAGGACTTCTGATGAAGAATAAACATGTGAATTCCCTCCTTAAGTCAATGGGACTTTTATTGACATTTATCGTAGGGCTAAATGCATCCCTTTCTGCCATCAGTTAAAAAACCCCTGCAAGTGTTGTGTTTTGTCAAGTCCATTGGGAGATAAATTCAGCGATGGAGAAGAAATGGGAGACTTTTCATAGAGAAAAAGATAAAATTGCTTCATTTGCATAGAAATGTATCGCAGCTGTACCCAGTGCAGAAAATATTTCCTCTTGGGATAGGGTGGTTTAAAAACAGTCATCCGTCTGCAAAATTGTTTCTGATTTAAGCAGACAGTGGCACTAAGTGATGATGCTTTCAACCCTGTGCCCAGCTACTGAAAACATCTGGCACAGCACTGGTCTCCAGGATGTCCTCTTTCACTTCAACATCGGAGCTTGCTGTTTCTAAACTGAGAATATCTGAGCAATATTCCCTAACTGGGGAATTGTCTGTCTAGATTTGCCAACCACAACCCATCTCATTTGACGTGACTGCTTGTTAGCTCCTACAGTAGCATCTCCTGCATCATCGAATAGCGTATGAACATCCAACTCGGTGCTTTTCAATCATCATTTTGTCTTTAAGACACATAGTTTGTAGCTGGTGCTACACTTCAGTGCGTCAACTGTATATCCTGTGAATCTGGAGTTGTAGCTAGTAGAGGTGGTCCAAGAGACCAGAAAATGCATGTAAGATTACGTTGGGGGTGTCTGGTGCACTTTTAGCACCACTCCTCATTTCCCAAATACAAGCAGATGAGTGGTTCCTTTATCGTGTTTGCTTTCAGTGTGTTGGGCAGGAGAGATTGCTGCAGCTCTACAGAAGTAACAAGGTGGGGGAAAAAAAAAAGGAGGTTTTTGCCATTTTTTTTTTTGCTAAATAAATTCTCTTGAAAATGTGAGTTCTAGTTATTGCTGCTGCCACCAACTTTACATCATACTCTAACCCTGAGGAGTTACACTTGAGATGCAATACCAGGACATACCTCCAGTGCTGTGGCATCTTGGCCAGGTGTGGTTTTTCCTGTTGTCTTCCATTCTGGCAAGATACTTTTTTGCTTCTTCTCTTTTTAAAATACTCAACCTGATTTCACCTCCATTTCTCCTCTGTCTGTCCCTCATAGCTACTGGGCAGCTAAGCCACAGGTCTACAAAACATTAAGTGTCTACTGCCTGATGAGGCCTCCCACTGTCGGAGTCTGTTGGAGTGAGGTGCCTAGGTATCCCCAGGAGTGAATCCTTTTGTTTTCCTAACATCCTAGTTATCAGCTTTTAACATTGGATATTTTTGCACCCAGTTACTGGGCATTGCTCTGTTCTGCTGCGGCCGACAGCACGTGATTATAAGCAGCAAGGTGTGTTTCTCTCCCTTGTGCTTTCTCTTTGATACCATCTGCGAAACAAAGAGGAATGCAGTAAATGTCTGATCTTTAGCACTGGGGATTTTATTTTGCTGCAAAAAAAAAAAATCCCAAGCAGTGTTTTAGTGTAAGATTCAGAAGGTTTCAAAGAGGCATCAGTTAAATCTGCCTGCTCTGCGATAGCCAACAAGTGGATCTTTCAGCTGTCTGAGTGTTCCCTGGAGGTTCACATTATTAATATCTGCCTTATGACAAGGTGGCTGTGCTGATGCCAGGTTTTTTTTTCCTAGCCAGCATGATTAATTTTTCTTTCCTTTCTTAATATCTCTGAGCCAGATGCTTCTAAATGTCCTCATAGGGGTGTATTGCTGTTCTTAACTGCTCCTCCTTCCCCCCCACCCCTTTGCAACTAATTCATATAATGGCTTCAGAAATGCGTTTCGTAGAGTCACAAAAGCAAAACTTTGAAAGCCTCCTAAGGTGATGGACTTGACATGTGCAAATCCAGACTCCTCGCGTTCCTGGTGGGTTTGCAAGCTCAGTGCCAGGTAGTCTGTCAATAACGTTTCCCATTTCAGAGTCTGCTTATTTGCCTAGCACTTTACAAATTATGTCCATGCAGAACTGCTGAAATGCAAGTATTTCTAGTGGGGAGAATGACAGCGGGGTGTTGAACTGATGTTCTGGAGAAAGAAAAGGAAGTTTTGGCTGAGGAAGAGGGGGCACACTGGTATTATTTATGGATCTTCAAGCACTGATTTGTTTTAAAGGCTTCAAAACGTTGTGGTACTGAAAAAGGTCTTTACTCTGCAAATAGAAACTAATTCTCCTTCAGAGCTCTTGTGCCAGGGTGCAGCTGCACAGGCTTGAGTTTTACCAGCCCGGAGAGCAGAAGACCTCAGCAAGCTTTACAGCAAACGGCTTGTTTCTAAGGTGTTCGTACTTTTGCCGTATCTATCCATGTTTCCTCCAGACAACAGATTTGTGGCTCTTCTGTATTTATCAGCTGTTTTCAGTCATTAGTGCGTTCACCTGCATCTCAGGGGATTTTTCCTGGAGGAAGCAAAAACCAAAAACAGAATAGTTTTTGTAAATAGATGAGGATTTAGTTGCTTATTTGTGTGTGTGTTAATACTGTATGTGAGAGGTAGACAACTGGATTTAACGGTGAAAGGCTTAATTTAAGAAGTCTAGAAAATAATATTTCTTACAGCGCAGGCTAAAATCTTACATCCATTGTGTTCTACTGTATTTTTTTGCAATTTAACAGTGAGAAAAGGTGTAATACAGAGCAATGGATTTGCTGGTGCAAATAGAGCTATAATTAGGGGAATCAAGTGTTTACTTTCAGTCTCTTTTTTTTTGTGGGAAGATAAGTATACTAAGAATATCCTCAGAGTAACGACACTCTTAGGAGTATCCTAACAGTAAGAGCAGGAGGACTCTACAGCATTCCTTCCCCTAATAGATAGCTGGTCATTTAGCTGTGCATCAGGCAGCCTCAGGCAGTAGGCAGCCCTTTACCCCGCAGCAGCGTGGGAATTAAGTTAAAATTAACCTGAGTTTGGAAAACAACTAGCACCACTTTATTTGTCCATTTAATTGAATTATATGACGCTGTGTAAGTATGCTGACCCACAGACGTAAATTGCTCCACCTTACCCATTTCCCTCTTTAATTCTTTCATGCTAATGGAGCTGATGGGGATGTTGACTGCACGGAGAGCGAGAGGAAAAAAAGGCTGAAAATAAAAGTGAGCGTTCCAGCCTCATGCAAACCTTCCCCTTCGGTGCAACGCTTCTGAGTGTCACAGCTGCGCTAACCGCGCTGTGATCTTTGTTGCCATTAAGCTGATTATATCCGCTGAAGGATTCATCCAACTAATCCCACAATGCTGCAACTGGTTGCTTTATATTTAAGCACAATTTTTATTTTTTTTCTAAGAAATAAAAGTCCGTTTGGCTTCGCTGGACTCTCAAAATGGGTCAGACTGTTGCAGGGACCCACTTTTTTTATGTTTGCTTGGTTAATACAGAAAAATAGGGCACATTAATGGGCTCCACGTATTAATGGATGCACTCAGTTTGGGAGAGGTCTGGGCACGCATTAGAACTCAGCAGCCTCTGGCGTAATTTGGGGTGGATGTGTTGCGAAGGTGCTATGCTGTCACTAACCTTTGGCACTGCATCATTCTGTGTTTTGCCTGGGTGGGCATACCATACAGGCAGCAGCTTTGCATCTAACAGCAACTCTAATGAGAAAGATTCTGACAGGTTGGATTGATTTAATTGATTTAATAATCAATTTAAATCTAGTTCTTGGTTATTTTTCTAAGGAAAGGTTGATTTTCATTGGTTAGTAGCCATTAAAATACATGTTCATTTGCAGCTAAATATAGCCTTTATAGAAAATTTAGTTCTTCTTTTTGCTAATCAGATACACAATATCTGTCTATGTTTACTTAATTATGTAGTTTAACCTAGTCTATTCACATTCTTAATTTTTACATCTGAATCAGGCTGGAATACAGCAAATGAAATGTTTCTTCTCTGCTAGACTGTAAGTCATTTTGTTTTCACTTGTGTCGAAGTACATGTGAATGGAAATTAGGGGGTTTTTTAATTAAATTCTTACAAGGACATTTTCAAGCACTTAAAAATAAATTAAAATCTCGTCATAAATATGATGGGTTTGGTTTGGGGAGGGGACAAATAAATAGGATTTTCTTTGTGTTTATGAATAACACACTTCTTTAAGAATCTCCTGTAAGGAGACGTTGTCTGGCATATTCTGGTAGTCAACTCTCCTGCCCAAGTTTTGTTAACAAAATCAGGGATTTTAGCAGCCAAGTGAAGGAGCAACTGGAGAAAGATGAGGACCAAATACAGGCTTTAATTCTGTCATTAAGCATTCGGTGATTGACAAAGCTCTATCCTCTTTTCTCATGTTGTCTTGTTGTCTCCCCTGAGACTTTGGGCTTGACTTTGGCTGCCCAAGCAGCACACTTCCCATGTTCCAGGCAAACTGCAAGTGGAAAGAACAGACCGTGCGTTCAGTGACATAAATTATAAGGAGGTGCACATAATGGATTGCCATGCTTTTCATGCAGGGTTCTGCAGTATTCTTTGAATTTCATCTCTTCTAAAGGCTATTCTTTCAGACATAGCATATAGTTATCACTCAGGAACTTTTAACTTTCTGCAGTGCTCCCATGCTGCGGACATGGCTATCATATGCAAAAGCACGTGGTCATTCTTTCCAGTGCCTCAGGATTTTAAAGCAAGTAGATCTGTTGTCTCATGCTTCATTTTTATCCGTTAGAGCCCGACACTGGTGTAATACCTCGAAAGAATGGTTACAGGTGTTTACAGAGTGACTGACTTACGCAGTAGTTTCACTTAGTTTAGAGAGCAGGCATCAGATGTGTGGTCCTTGAAAACTTGCGTTGTTTTTCATCTAACTTCAGTGATTTTTATGGAATTGTATTCTGTTGGGCCATCGCCGAGGTTGCCCTAACTTCAGATATATTGGGGAAGTATTTTTTTTTCTTGGGAGGGGAGCACAGAGGGAATAATAGTTTAATTTTATCCCTCCTAGGCAGTGATTACTTTCATTCCATAGGAACTTCTAAAAAATAATTTATTCATTATTCCAAGTAGAGCTTTTCATATAAGCTTTAAGGTCCCATTAAAACAAGTGGGACAAGTTATATTAATTCCCGTGGGATTTTTGTCTTTAACACTTAATTGTTTAATTGACCAAAACTTGTAAAGCTGCCTGTGAGTGGTCCTTGGCAAAAGCAGAACAAGACTGAAGATAACCATCCAGAAGGCACGTGCCAGCAGGCCATCCCAGTTGCGGTGGGTCTCCTTAGCAGCTGGGAGAGATATGGTTTTCAACTTTTGGCTCCTCAGTAGTTTTCCTTCCCAAGGAGGTCTTGCCTTCCCAAGGCAAGACTAAACGTAGGCTTAGGTAAAGCAGGTCTTATGAGAAGAGGAAAGACCTCGTATGGAAAAGGACAGCATGTCCTGATAGTCACAGCGTAGCATTGGGTGCTCAGCATCCTGAAATGAATCCTGGCTGTGGGCTGCGTTCCTGTTTGACCTTGAGTAAGTCAGACAATGAGGTTTTTTTTGTGTCTCAGTTTCTGTAACTAACATGAGAATACTATGTGCATATATCCCTGGGTCTTGCCTAGATTAATAAATCAATATTTGTAAAGTAAGCCTTGATAAATGCTAACTGTATTAATACGTGTACTTGAACCTTGCGCAGAACTTTGGGAACGCGCCTGCATTTCTGCTGTGAGTGGCTAGGGTACGTTGGGGCCCTGGGCCGGGGCGGTCAGCAGCGAGAGAGACCAGTTTGGGTCATTTTCTTCCTCCCAAGGGACTGCCTGTAGCACATATCTGAAAGAAGGTCTTGAATACAACTTTTCCACTTAACATGCTCCCCCATCACCCACTGTCGGCAATGAGATTAAATTCTATGCGACTACAGAGGACGTTGCATGATTAAAATCCTCTTTTAGAAATTAATGTGTACCATCGCTCTATAATACTGTGCCTCTTCTCGGAGAAGGGTATTGTCTCCTGAGCACTCAAGGTGTGAAAAGCCACCAAGTGAAGCTGTCTATCTTTGAATTTTATGCTGTTGCACAGTTGCTCCAATGACAACTGTAACTGCATAAAATTATAGGGACTTGGGGGCTTCTCCCTTCACGGGGTCACAGAGATGTGGGGTAATTTTTGCAGAACCAGCAGTAGAATAGCAGAAGGAATGTTTGGGCTGGAAGTCCTGCTTACAGCAGAAAAGATTTTCTGAGGGGGTTGGATGGTCAAAGTCCACATTCACCCGTTCTCCTTAGGAAGCATCTCCCATAACTGTGTATTCTGAAGAAAGAAAAAAAAAAAAAAACACCAAAAATTGACCCCTTTTACCCACAGATATTGCACAGCTTTTCCTTACCTTACTGCTTGTATCAGCCCAGAGAAATACAGTAATCGATGCATTTTCATATCCAAATTCAGTCTTCTTTAGGCTTCAGACATTGATGCAGCCCACAGAAGAGCTTTCCTTACATAAACTTTGCATGCTCCCGGTATATACATTTACGTATGCTGCGTTTGTACAAACTGAAGCCATCGTTTCCATTCTGCTTGAGGTGCTGGGGGACTTTGTGGCATGACCAGGCGGTGCAGTGGGGTGAGTTATCCTGGATGGACTGGTGGTTTTCTGGAGGAGCTTTTCTGAAAGCAGCTGATATTTGAATATCCATGTTTAACACAGCTAGCAGGCTTCATATTGCTTTCAGGAGGGCTTTAGCAGGAGCAGCTGGCTCTGCTGTGAGGTCTCCCTTTCCACTCACACATCCTTGGTAGCTGCAGAGCAGCTGATATTAGCAAGTCCCACAGGTGTTCCCTGTTAATAGACACATAAACATGATTTCTGCCAATTTAAATCCTGCAGTGAACCCTGCAGGTATATTTGCTGGTGTGAATTATCTACCAATTTGAGAAAGCACTGATGCTGCCAGCCCACCCTGTGAGGCTGGTGTCCATGGGTGAGTTCTGCTGCAGAGATGCTCCTGTGGTCAGGGGTTTGCCCTGCCAGGCTCTGTGGCTGCTCTTTAAAAGCTCTCTTATCCCAGCCCTTGCCAGCTGGGATAGGGAGTGAAAATAGCAACTGTGTTTTTTTATGGCAGTTAGTGTTTTGGTTTAGAGCTGGCTTAGCAAAGACTGAAGAGATTGTTTGTTCAGGGTTTGTTCAGGTTTGTTCAGGGCTCTTTGAGCTGCGAGGGATTGTTTTAAGTCACTGTTAGCAGATGGAAATCAGTGAGGAGGGTGTTGATCTGTTCCTCTTTAATTCTTTTACAGTGTATGAAGAAAACTTTGAAACTGTTTGTTTATTTAAAAAGGAAAGGAGAGAATTAATCTTCTTTAAAGACAGAAGTCCTAGTTTTTATATCTTAATTTTTTTCTAGCCTGTATTTAGTAGTTCATAAAAAATATGTATTTCAGAGGGAAGAAATCTCACTTAGTGGAATGATTTTTCATTTGAGAGTGTGTAAAATTGTGGTTTTACTTGCTGTTCATGTTTGCCTGGCATTTGAGTTTAAAATGCTCTTGCACTCCTCCTGTACTGCCTTCAGTGGGTGATAGACAGCACTTCCACTCCTGTTACCAAGGCTTTCAAATAAGATCTCCTGTGAAATTAGGTTTTTACCAGGTTAGACTTTACTGGCTTTTTCTAATCTCACACACACACACACACAAAAAAAAAAAAAAGTGGATACTTCTGAATATTGTTAAGAGGTCTTTAAAAGACATAAAGATTGCAAATGTTTTTCTTCCCTTCATCAGTAAAAGGAAGCTTTTAAAGTATTGATCTTTTTCTGGACTGTGTTTTCTCTGCCAGCTTCCCATTGTGTCTGAGTCTTCTTTTCCTTAAGTTGTACAGCAAACCCCAAAGGGCTTCAGGGACCTGGTTTCTTCAGATCCATAGCGTATTTCTCTTTTCAGGTAGCCTGATCATGTCCCTCACTTTCCTAATTTGCTGCAAGAGGGCCCTAGCTTATTGCTAGTGATTGTGCAGGAGCAGTGGGATTTAAAAGGAGTTTATATCTTTTCAATTCCCTTAGTCCTGTTACACTCTTAAAAATGAATTCAGCATGCCTTAGGGAAATAGCTGTCTTCAGAAGTGTGCATGCTGGCCGACTCGGGTGTACAGGTGAAGAAGTCTGGGTTAAAAAAGATTACATAGGTTTGCAAGGCAGGCACGTGTCCAGTGTGTCGGATCACAGGCTGGAGATGCGCCGTTCCTGTTGGACTGAGGGGTCCTGAAAACTCTGGTGTGTTCCCCGGCCTGCAGCGCAGGCTGGGAAATGAGGAAAAGCCCGAGTCCTCTTTCTAAGGCCGGGTCTGGAGTGCCTGCTGGAAGGAAGCATCGATGTACTTTTGTTTATTCCTCTATCCTACTTATTCCTCTTTTGTGTTTGATACGATCTTTGGAATTAGATGCAGAAGTTGTATTTAAGACATCTGGAGGAGATTTAAGACATCCCCTTTAAGACATCTGTGTATTTAGACTATACTTTTTCGTGTACAGACAAAGAAGTTGTCAGGAGCTGCAGACTGGTGCACAGGAGCTGTTGTTGAAGCAAATGCCTTCACTCCTGCTTTCCTGACCTGCCTGAATCCCGGCTGCTAAGCCTGGGTCAGACACACAGCCCCGCTTCAGCTGAATTCCCCTCTAGTCTGAGGCACGGGGTCGAGTGCCCCAGCTGGAAGGCACCTGGTAAGTTCCCCATTTTACAGGTGGGGAAACTGAGGCACAGAATGGTTCAGATTCAGCCACTGTTTGTGGCAGAGCTCCTTCTTCCCCACACTGCGCTTTCCCTCTCTCCGTCGGGAAGAAGAGCAAGCTGGAGCTAAGACTCTAAACACGGATACTTTTGCCACAGGGCATTATGTAGCAAACTGGATTTGTGCCTGCTGCTTTGTGTTTCTGCTAAAGCCTTTCCCTGGCTGCTGGCAGGCTCCTGGCTTCCAAGAGCTCAGTCCCACTTTTCCTTCAAAAAACAGAGGATCTGGGGGAATTTATAAGAACGCCAACTCAAAGCAGACACATGGTTTCCAAAACTGAATCTGGCTTTCTACAGTTTTTAGCAGAAGGGTTGATTTGGGTCAAAATTAATGCAAACACTTGTGCAGACCATTTAATGTTTAGTTTATGGACTTGTTAAGGCAGCAGGATAATCCCTTTAGATTACCCGTGTAATTCCTAGTGAATATTTATTTTAAAGTGACTTCAGTGCCCTTAGTCATTAGCAAAGGTTAGTAATGCATCTCATGGCTGCCAGACTCAGTACAGCAACATTTGTCAATGGGAGGATTTCTCCTTTCGTTTCTTTTTTGTTTGTTTGTTTGTTTTTTAACATATCTCCAACTCTTGCTGGCTTAATCCCACGAGCTCACCTCTAATCACAGGGAAGCAGCCGAGCTGCCTTTGCCGCGTTGACTTCCACTTGAGCAAGGCTGAGGAGGGTACCTAATCCTGGGCTTTTCTCCTGCTGTCTGCCGAGGGTGTTGGGTACGCAGCCTGCGTGGGCTGCCGGGGGGGAGGATGGAGTATGCTGCGGGTTCAAGGACACGCTCCCGCTTTAATGTGCACAGACATGCTCCCGCTCGCTCTCTGATTGGCAAGGTTAACTCGGAGAGGCTGCAGCTTTTTAAACTGATTTGATTAGACCCACTACTTTATCCCATTCCCTCCCCCACTGCTCGGCCCACCACCTCCTGATCCTTTTAACACAGCCCTTGGTCCAATAACCAGCCAGTCTGATTTATTCCCCCCCACCACCTTTTTCCAATTTTTGTGCTGAATTTTGACATTTTGTAAAATAGATTGTGCAGCCCTACAGGGAAAATCAGGGGGCAGTGTTTTAGTCTCAGGGCTGTGTTTTATTGTTACTAGTTGAGAGGCTGAGATTTGCCTCCTCTCCCCAGCTCTGCACCTTTCCCAGCTCTCGGTGTGCATGTGTGAGCTCAGGGCTCACGTACCCCAGCTCAGAAGATGCTCGTTGCTCTCCAGTTCCTCCTCTCCCTGCCAGACTGGGGCTGGAGAGGATTATACAGTCAGCCCCAAATTACTTAGCGCTGCAGGTCCTCTTCTGCTGTGGTATGACGACGTGTTCACTGTTCGAAAAAAGAAACAGGGACAACGTGGATAGAGAACTCCCTTATCCTGTAGGAGCAAAATAATGTTATATTTTAGTAGCAAACGTTACCAGTTTACTGTGGGAGAACAGATCATGCGTAGGTTCCAGCTTACAGACTGGCTAACAAGCGGGATGGACTTGGGGGGGCTGGGAGAAGCTGGTTTGGCATTAATGCCCAGCCGTTAAAGGGTATGTGACCGTGCTGCTGTCTTTAGCCGGTGCGCTTTAGCGCTTTGTGTGCTGCCAGTTTTCAGTCCTGGGCTCTGCCTCTGGTATGCAGTTTATATTTGTCATATTAAATGCTCCAGAGGAATTTGGAGCCTTGTGAACATAAGTGCCTGTTGCCAAGTCTCTTATAAATAAGTAAATAAAGCCTATAAATTACAAGCTCTCACAAAAACCCAGTGCCCCAATTCACAGACCAAAACTACTGAAGAGTAATCAGCGCTACTGAATTTTTGGGAATCCCGGACTGATCCAGGGGAAGACGCATCTCGTCTCACTATCACTTGCCTATTTGTTTCACCAGAGTGGATGTAAAGTGGTGTGGGCTAGTTGAGCGGCTCGGTGCTGGCGGGGACCAAATCCAGCCAGCAGGACTCACCCTACAGAGTCACTCTGGTGAAACGGCACAGAATATAGACAATCCCCTACACGCAATGTATTAAACCTTGACATACTGCATTACTTAGGAGGTCTCAGGGAAAATTAAAACCCTTTTGACTGGGTTTTGCAATGCAGGGAAAATTTTAGTGTCGTTTAAAAGGTTTCTCTTGTGTTCCTCTAATGGGATAAATAAAAAAAGGCTTGTTTTAGGCCAGCAAATGGGGGGACAATCCAATTTCCCTGATTCCATCAAGACACTCTTAAAGCATTAGCTTGTGCAGTTTTAAAAAAACCCACAACAGACTGACCCCTCTGCCTGATGGCTTTGAAAAGTGTCCTGATGTGCAGGTATTTATCCAACACAACATGCTTCATCGAGGCACTCCTAAATATACTCCTTTCTTATTAAACTATTTAGGAAGACAGCATGCACAGGAGGAAACGCAAACACCAGTTTATTATTTACCACAGCAATCCACACTGGGGCTCTGCTCAGAGACTAATGCGTGGTGACGTGCTTTTTAAATTTGATACTTGGAAGAGAAAAAGGCTGACATTAACTAGTAACATTTCCAATGACACACAAAACCTGAGCGTGCCCTTAACTTTATGGTTTTAAGCATAGTTTTGGCTCAAAATAAATAACAATTCCCCCATGGAACGTTATATTTGCAGTTTGTTTCCATCAGTCAGAAAGATTAATGTATCAACACTTACTTTGGAAGGGGCTCTGGGGATTGATAATGGGAGATACGAAGCCTTTCACCTCGAGGTCACTGGTTCAGCTCTGCCCCATGTCGCTTGCCACCACCAGTACCTGCCATCTGCTCCTCCCTAGCTGTCTGCCCAGTGTGAAATGGGCTGCTTCCAGTTCCAGGCACTGGGGACAGATGTCCAGGTCCCAGGGCTCCCTGGGCTGCTTTAGTAGGAAATGGGATGGACCCGCTCAGCTCAGCCCTAGATGTGACAGCAGCCTCAGCCTTCAGCTCAAACCGAGCAGCACCAAGGAACTTGACCTTCTGCTGTGCTTGTACAACCCATGAATGGTGAACCTGTTATTCCTGCCCTGTGCAGTATAACTCATTCGAAAAGCAGGACATCCCTGAACATAAATCTGTCTGTTATAAAGTTGGCCGCAGTTTTCCCTGGTTGCCTCCAGCTCCTGCTGAATTTCATTAGGAACACCTCTATTATATAGCACAAGGAGGGAGCAAGTGCTGCCTCTAGACTTTGAAAGAGCCCTTTAAAGTGAAGATCAATTTTGCATCTTGCTAAATAAGTAATGACAGACCAAACTGAAAGTACTTAGTTCAGCTTTATTTTAATAGCACTGTGGCTCCATCGAGAAATCCCAGTTACTGATATAGTTTGATATCCTGAGGCAGTTTTCTCCAGATATTTTTCTTTTTTTTTTTTTTCTTTGGTATTGGCACTTTATTAATAGCTGTTTGGAAACCTGATTGTCTGTGAATAAGCAGTACCGATAAACCTTTTCCCTCTCTATTTATTTATCCTTTATTCCCTCAGGAAGCAGTCCCAACGATCATAGACTGAGAGGGGAGTTCTCAGAGTCTGACGCGTAGTTGTACTTGGTGGTGGATGATCAAATGAAAGAGCAGCTTCATGCCTTATAAAATAAAAAATGGTAAATCAGCTACTAATACAATTCACAGAGGCTGCTAAAAGGCTGTTGGATGTCACAAAAACAGCAACCCTTTGAGGTGATGAGACAGGAGCTTCTTAAGTCACCACGTGCAGTCGGCCTCTCCCTGGCAGTGGTCCACTTCGGGGCAGGATCCAGGCTCTGATGCCTTCCCCCTCTGGCAGACGGCTGTGAGTGTGCGAATGTCCTCTCTAATTCCAGATTAGCCACAAAGAGGAGTCATCATCCTTAAGAAACAGGCATGCTTGGGAAGGAAAGGCTGTCTGGAGGCTGCAGGGCACGGCACTATCCTGAGATGCTTTGAGATGTCTGAGCAAGGTCCCTGGTATTGGATTTTTCGAAAGGAGCAGAAAAAAAAAAGTAGTACCTTTCAGACTGAGGGCCATGGGCCACTGTAATTTAGCTCCCCTGCTACCCTAAGCTTCCCCAAGCTTGGCTTAATAAAATCCAGACCTCATTTAATGAGTTCAGAGGATGGTTCAGACCATCTCAACGTGGAAAGTTTTGGTTTTGCACACCAAGCCGAGGAAGCTTTGTGAGACCAAAACAGAGTCTCCAGAGTCTTTATCCTCACCGACTTAAAAGATAAAAGGATCCATAGGCTGTTAGCAGCGCCTCTGCTCCTCCTGCAGCACCGCTGCCACGTACAACGTGGCCGTGCTTTTATTGCAACTGTGCCTGCAGCCATCGCGATACCGCAACCTCCCTGCCAGTGCTCCAGCCACTGCTGCAGGGTCCTTGGGAGTTTCAGCTGACACTGCCTTTGCCCAAATCGGTGGAAATCAAACTCGTGGGTTCAAACAGGGCGCTTCTTCAGCCCGCACAGAGGTGGTTCCTCTGCTTTCTTTTGGATTTCTTAATCCCTAATGGTCACTCAGTCATTAGCTTTAAAATGACAGTTTATACAAAGAGGGCATCCTGAAATGCAGAGTGGCAGCTCTGAGTCCATGAGAGCTGACAATTAAAAGTGCGACATCTCCTTGGCCACCCAGGGCTGTGGGTTCAAGCCTGTGTAGGAAAAGAGGTTATTTCCGAAGTCCTGGCTCCCTTTAAATAAATATAAACCAGCATTTGCCTTGAAGTCAGCAAGGGCTCAGGTGAACTGAGCAGTGGCAGCAATGCTGTCTCCCGTCCAAGCTGCTAAATTTAGCAGCCTAATCAAGCTTCCTTCTCTCTCTTTAATCAGGTGGAGCAAGTGGCATGTTGACTTGCTGGTTGGCACTGGATCCGATCCTACTCGCGGCGTTTCCAGCCCCTCGGCAGTGACCAGGGGAGCCATCTGCAGGGGAGCAGCATGTCTGATAGGCCACCGCGGCAGCGCTTCCGCTTAATCTCTCTGCTCCCGTCCACACGTGCTGTCCTGATATCCGACAGCCGGTCCCATGCGGGCACGGTGCCAGCAGTGACTTTACAGGCTTTGTGGCAGAGATTATTTAAAGGAGATTAACCCTTCTAAACCCCTTAGATTTTAATTATTTCTGTATGTATTTATAAAACCAGCAGTCTGCTGGTTCCAGGGCACAACTGCCCCAGTCCCCATCCTTACCCTGGATTCGTGAATCTACAGTGCAGCCATATCACAGGACAGGGGCTGGGCTGGGTCATTTGACTTATTTATTTATTGCCACTCTGGAACAATTCACATCTGGGATGAAAATGAAACATTATGGTTTCAAATTGCAAAAGGAGCTAATAATTTGAATTGACTTTAAAATACTAGGGCTAAAACTGCATTAATTGAATTGTTTGAGTCTTTGCAGCATCTCTCACTAATTGTTTTGGTTAGGGCGGCTCTGTCATTAATGCGTACTGTTGCCTTCCCTCTGCCTGTGTTGTGAACACCGAGCACCTTGCATCTCTCTGAAGACCTCTCTGTCAGGTTCATGTATTGGTAGCCAGGAGAGAGAAGGCCTGTTTCTTTCATTCAGTCTCCTAGCAAGCTTCTTATAGGCATATAAATACAGTGAAATTATGAAGTCTGGGAAACTGTCATGGCTAACAGGTATTTAATGTTAAGAAGGAAAAAAAAAGGATGTGCAGTGTGCAACTCCATCCTTTCATGCTTTCTCTCCTATCCATCGTGTTGGTTAGTGTTGGGCTAATTAGTATTTTAGAATTAAGGAGTGATGGTGGGAATTTTTCCGCTTTGCACACGAGCTGTAAAATCCAAATGAAGCTGGAAATATCTTATTTCTGTTTCACAGAGCAACCTGGCTAATCTCAGGTGATGTACACTTTGCAGAAGTGGGAAAACAATGGTAAACCATTGCTGATGAGAGCTTTGGATCAGTTACTCCAGAGGCCACCTCTCAGTATGGGTTACAGTCCTGACATGAGTGCTACAGCTTTATTTCTGTATATTCTAGGATTGCTGCTGAAAAATGAGAGTATTTGAATGTGTATCTGCCTGTTTTGTAAAAGCAAACGAAAAAGGTGGCTGTTAGAAAGAAATAAAACCCGCAGCATTATGGACCCTGATGATCTGAGAAAAAAATAGGTCATTTTGAATACATTTATTAAAATCAAATGGTTTTTATTTATTCTTGTTTCCTGAGCAAGAAAATAAATGCAGACAGTGCCAAGGAGTCCATAAATAAATTTTGTTCTTGGAGAATCTCTTTAATATGCACACGGTCCTGCATTTGTAGTAGTGAACATTTGACCAGTAGCAATTAATTTCTTATCACAGTCTTTCTATGAGGTAAGAAAACATTAGTGACTCCATTAGGAGGTGGAGAACAGGAGCTCTCGGAGAGCAAATGATGTGCCCAGTGTCTTTCCCCTGCCCTGCGGCTTGGCAAGAGCCACTGGAGGGAGAGGGCATTGCGGCGATGCCTCTCCTGCAACGCGGCTGGATGCTCCTCTCCAGGCAGATCTGTCCTCCTAATCAAACGATAGACTCAGAACGCGCTCAATATCTGTGTATTTCAGAATAAAAATCGTTAAGCTAATGAATTTTCATCCGCTTTCTGTGAAACATACAGTGTTTCCTTTAACAACAGGTGGTAAAATAGAGAAGAAACAAAAAAAATTAAGGTCCACGGCATAAACCTCTTCTGTCTAGAAAGGATAAAAGAGAGCTTCTTACAAAACCAGCCTTATGGAAAATAACATATGATCCCGTGGCATGTAGATGATTAGGCAACCCGTCCCAAAGGTTAATACATCTTTTCTCATTCAAATGGGTCGGATCTCGAGCTGAAAGTGCTGGACCCCTGCATTCAGCCCTGTGCCCTGGGGAGGGGGAGCGGGGAAGCAAAGGGTTAAATTTCGGGGCTGTAGAAGCAGATTGTGTTTTCCTTCTATGATGTGGGCTGACAAGACATCAGTATTCTATTCATCTGTTGGGAATTAGGCTGTTAATCCAATCAATGACTCTTGAGCGAGCTGCAGCCTGCCTCCCCACTGGGGAACAATCGGATCAGACGGGAGATTGTTTAAGAGCACAGCGCGGTCTCGGTGTCAGGTGGAATTTCCTAGCATTCCCTAGTGAATTGGGGATGGGAAAGCTGTCTCAGCCCATTTATCCTGCCTCTTAAATAACCAGGTATCTGCCTCAGCCACACTAAAGTGATAAAGCAGTACGAGAGCTACTAACTTTTATGCAGGGAGGGGGCAGAGAAGCACCCTGAGAAGAGAGATTTTAGTGCCTTGCCCTTAGGAATATTGTCCTGTTTGCAGCCTGGGATTGCCTTTGCATAGTTCTGTTGGAGGCTGGCTCAGCTGCCGCGCTCTGACACTTGTTACGGCTCTGGGCACTGGCCCTGCCCAAAGACATATTTGATCCCTGGGCTGAGGAAGCCTGGAGCTTCCCAGCAGCTTTTATATTGCACCAGCACGTTTGTTTGATGTCCAGAAAGATGCTTGATGCTGGAAGTAACAAGTAATAGCAAATATTCTTTGAAGCAACGTATAAATACGTACGTACAAACACACGGTTGTGCTCAGAGTGCCAGCTGCAAACTGGGGTGAAAACGCACAATAGGAAAACAGCCCAGACAGTTTCAGAGCCGCTGTGGAGATTCAGAAATCTGTTTGGTTTGCGATTAAAGACAGCCGTGTCTGCGGTGGGGTGTTGAGGGTCCGTTTCTGTGCCAGCAGCGTTGCATGCTGATGATAGTAGATGTGATAAATCCCATTGAAATTGCACTTGGAAATTTAGGTACACCTAGAAAGTAGGGCGATGAGGGATTAGCGTAACCCTGGCACGCTGAACTCCTGGGCCTGGTGGCGTTTGGTTGCATTGACAGTTGTGGGCTTCGGGAGGGAGCGAGTGGCAGTTCCTGGGCATCATGTTCTTTCTGAGCTTTCTTACATCTGATTTTAAGAGCAGCTTTGCAAGTGGCAGGCTCCTCCAAGTTAGTGCAACTAAATGAACCCAGAGTATGAGCTCGGGCAGCAAGTATAAACAGGGAGGTCCCCAGACAGAAAGGTCCCCGGCTTGGAGGCTTGGCTTTAAAGGGCTTTGGCATCCCTCTTCCCTTGATCATAATTTTGAATCAAACAAAAGCTAACGCAATTTTCTTTGCCTTTCAGGAGCAGATTGTGTTGTAAGGGTCCATGCCATTAGAAATGTAATAATTGCTTCTCTATGCAGATCTAATTTATCTGTGAGGCACTTAGAAGATAGGCCAAATGATAGCCTGGTGGAGGCTCTGGAGAGGGGCCCGAGAGGTGATGATAAATATCTGTCTAGCACCTTCCATCCTTACGGATATCTGCCGAGCACAGGAAAAGGTCTGAAGGGAGGGAGGGGGCAGAGGAGAGAGCTTTTGGAGAGAGACAGCTCAGGAAGAGAGGGGACCCTGCCAAGCCTACCCACAGGCAAGGGAGGTGGAAGATTTAATTGGGGAATGAAACTTAGGGGATATCCAAGCCCTGCACTTGTTTGCTTGGGCTCAAATAGGAGTTGCTCATGATCCATGCGTGGATTTTGGTTTTGCTTCTGAAAGATGATGAGGTTAAAGCGAATTGTTTGGAAATTGAAGTCTAAAGTGGAAATAAATGAGAAGTAAAACCCTTTTTAAAAGTGGAGGGAAGTATTTTCTCGCTATTTTTCATCTCCCCGGCTTGAGTGAGTGTGTGTCGTGAGGCTCAGAGATTTATATTCACAGCTCCTAAGCACCAATGCTTGTTCAGAGGCTGTATTATTCTAGCCCTTTTTATTCACTCACCTTCTAAAGATGTAGAGTAAATGTTTATCTTCTCTCGGCCCATCCATGCTGCCCAGGACCCAGCAATGTTAAACACTCTTATCACCTCATCGATCTTATCTCCTGCGATCCCTGCCAACATTTGGAGTCTGTCAATGGGAACAACCACCTGAAAAGGTGCCACAAGTGAACAGAAAGAAGAGGTGATGTGGGGGAAAGAATACCTTAAAATAAAGAGTGTATGTGCTATCTCTCAAAAGGGAGAGGCTAGTGTGTATGTTTTCTGCTGTACTTTTCATGAGTGTCTGCACTTGGAGATGTAATTGAAGGCACAGAGGTGAGGTCTCAGTGTGGACCAGCACGCGAGAAGGTATGGGGTCCTGTGCAGGCCCTTGCAACTGGTGTGGAGGGCTGTCCAGCCCCAGCTTCATCACCAGTATGGGATTTAGCTGGACCAAAGTTTGCCCAGGTAACCAGCATGGTTTTGGTTTTCTTCTTTCTGTACTTGTGCTAAATAAAACATGTGAGATGGAGGAAGAGCCAGTGTCTCCCTTAGGACTATCCGCCTGCTCACAGAGGTTTCTGAACACAGATAGGAGAGCAAGCGGGGCAAGTCTGGAAGATCAATGTTTATATAATACTGTTTTTAAAACTGTCTCGTGAAACCAGCACAGTCAAACACTGGCGTGTCAAGGTCTTCTTGCCATGGCGGGGCAGTGGCAATAGTATTTTATAGCGTGTGCAGCATCTCAGCAGGGCTCAGCCAAGCCGTTTCCATGTCTCTGCCCCTCAGTCCAGAAACCTTGTGTTAGGTTAAGCAGGGTACAGAAATTCCCAAGGAATGAACACGGGATGGCAACACCGATATAATCCTATCACTTATAAGACAAAATTGACGTGCAGTAGCCATAGTACCACTTAACGGATAAGACAGTTGGTCCATCTGCGCTTGGTCCATCTTCTCTCATTTCTCTTACTTAAATTTCTCAGGAGCAGAACACAATCCTGTTATCCAATAAGTTAGCCACTGGTAGTTGGATTTTCATTGAGTGACATCTGTCACAGAGTGTAGATGTAGGAGGTACCAGTGATGTTGTAGCATCTTTGTTTTGACAGTTTTGGTAGACATGGACATTTGGTTTTATTTTTGAAGTCTTTGGAAACGCTCTCATCTCCCTTGAAGGCCGTGCAGCTCGGCTGTCACCCTGCCATGGCCAGATGTGCCGGGAGGCTGTAAAAGGCACCTGGGATGGCACGCGGCTTTAGAAGGCAAGAGAAGAGCTTGGAATCAATCTGGTTTTGGTCAGTAACTCACATGTGTGGGACTCAGCGCTTCTACATTTGAGTTTGTAATGGTCTTTCCTTCCTTTCAGGTTGTTTTCTGTCTGTCTATGTGGGTTCTGCCATTTCCACGAGCTCCTCCTTTTTTTGCAGGATATTGCCCAAAGGGCTCTGGGACGGATACCTGCTAGTGCCTTGCAAGCCGAAAGCAAAGCTGTACAGAAATGCTATGTAACGGCTTTGAGCCTGGCCTTTTCCCCCTTTTGTGTTGAAGTTTACTGAATCAGAGCTCTGATTTCCCCATTTTTAACCCATCGTGTTGACATTATTCCAGCTGATGTGTGATGTTGCCTTCTATTGCACATTGGGAACTATCCCTTGCATCAAGGCCAGCTACAATTCATCTTAAGGGCGCTCCTGCACGTCTTGTTGTGTTGTAGAACAAACATTTCCAGCACCTGGTAGGCGATATTCATCTCACGTAATTTCTGCGGTGGGAGCTGTAATCCTCACTGTCACGGCCCGTCTTTGATTAGTTTCCAGGTGTGACCGTTTTGCGCTGAAGGCTCAGAGTTGCCGTACCTGGAGCCAAGCACTGTGCTCAGTGGCACGTCGGGCTCCCAATTAGCCACGGTGCTGCGAAAAGCTGTATTGAAGAAGGATTGAGATCAGCAGCCTCCCGAGGGCATTTCAAGGCCCTTAGTGAGTGACCACACTAGAGCTTTTTCCATTTACCTGGATTAAAATTTGTCACAGAGAAAATACAAACAAATAGCATAGCATCTGAGAAGTATAACAAACAGCATTTGGCCAGCCGTCAGGCTCAAATGGGAAAAAAAAAAATCCACAGCGTAAATAAAGTGTAAACAATGTTTGCGTAACATTGGACTAATAGTTCTTTTTAAAAACCACACTGGGATTAAAGAGATGCATTTCATGTACCAGGACTTGTGCTCTCTTCTCAGCCTGACAAATGCCAGAAAGTACATCTAAGAGAAATAAAAAGCCTCGTTAGCCCACAGCCTGCTGCCGAAGCAGCAGTGCTTTGTGCACACCTTTGCAAGAGGAACAAATGGCTGTAGTCTTCCCGGAGTGGTCCTAGGTATTTTATAAGGAGTTTTGCAGCACAGCGTTCCCATGGAAAGGGATTTCTGCCGCACGTCTTCCATCCCTTCACCTGTAGGTTTTGTCAGCTAAAATTTCGAAGGCGGCAATGCGGAAGGGAGCTGGCTTCCCATCCCCCAGCACACACACAACCCGCATATTTGAAAGCCTGCCTTTCCAATAACTCATTTGTAGCGCTCCCGCCTCTTCTTCCCCAGCCCTGCTCCATATTTTGCTGAAGTCAGTGCCCGCCCTGTCACTCCTCGGAGCAGGCATGCGCTCCGGGGCTCTGCCTCAGCTCAGTTACCTTATTAGCGTGGAATAATCAATGGACACCGTCCTTGATTCCTTCAGTTGTTTGGTTTGCGGTGTCTTTAAGTGGGCACCCATTTGCATTATGCTCCCCACAATCTGGGCAGAGGCACACTTCCGAAACGAAGTGCCTCCAAACGTGGGCGTGAGTGCCACAAATAGGGCATAGTGGCATGTGGAAGGAAAAATCTCCCCCCCATGTTTTCCCCAGTAAAGACGTGACGCGGATGTTTAGGCAGCAAATGACTGTTAGATCTGGCTTTTCTCTTTTGTGCCTGTTGCTCCTGTGGTTGTTGTGTTGGCGCGGTGTCCCAGTGCAAAGCGTGGCACCTCCCACCCTGAAACACAAGTCGTTCCTGATTCCTCGGCTGTACAGGGTTAATAGCAAACTGAAAAACAGGCTAGGAAACCAAAAGTCCCCAGACAGCAACGAGTGGGATTTCTGCCTGTTTTCCTATTCTTCTTTTCCCTTTTGCCTGCTCCAGAATCCACAGCAGGCTGTAGAATTTGCACCTTAATCCCAAAGATGGTGGTAGTTAAAAACTTAAGTCTCCATTAACAGATGCAACTAAATTAAGGAAGCAAAGAACTGAATTAGAGGCTAATCCTGATGGAGTAGTGAAAGTAAAGGGGCCAGTAATTCTTTCCTTCTGTTATTTCACCTGTTCTTGCGGCAGGAGGAGGCTGTGGCACGGTGCGGTGCCTGGCTTTCCACTGCAGGATACGCCACTCGAGCACCGACCACTCACCGGCAAAGCCCTGCCCGCACTTGCTGAGTCTGGGAGCGGGACGCGCTTCCCAAACCATTGCAGCTGATGCAGTGGCGTACGTGTTAGCTTGAAGAGGGACTGTGTGCCAAAGTCTTCAAATCATCTGGTTTGCTTTGTCCTTGTGCCGCAGGTGTTTCACGGGGGTGAGCTGGGCAATGGGATCTCACTCCGAGTGCTGTGCACAGCCTTTTCCTCATCCTCGTGCGGCAGGGACGCCAGCAGCCCAACAGAAATTACATGGCTTTGGCTCTGCCTTTGTCCAGACTTGAATTCTGAAGAGCGAGGACCTAAGATTTAACAGTTGGGGAAAAAAGTGAGGTTTTTTCCTCTGTATGCTCCCTTGCGCTGTAGAGTGCAGCGCGCCGAGCTGTGCCAGCATCCCCGTGCTTTGCCATTCTTTCAGGTAGCTGGCCAAGGCTGGGCTTGCACGGAAGCATCTTGCACTGAAGCATCAGGATGAGTGAGGGTCCCAAGTAAGACTGTAGGATTGAAATCCTTCATTTTTATGGGCTGGAAGTGATAACGCTGTGAACTGAATTATACTCATGTCATGACGTGATCCACGCGCTCTTATGCGTGGATAGGTATTGATTATCCATCAATATGAATTGATGAGGGATGATGATTCAAAGTCCGCCTGCCAGGTAGGTAGGTGTCTGGGCTGTTTATCTAGTCAATTAAAATATTTCTGTGATTCAGCTTATTTAAAGCTGAGATTTACTTGTATTCCCATAGCGTTACCTGTACCTCTAAAATCAAGTCTCTCGTTCTTTTTCAGGACGGGGAAGGCCAGACTGCACTCCATTATGGTAAGCTGCCTTTCGGCTCGGTTATTCCCTCTTAACAGGATGGATTTGCAGCTGGAGTAAATGGTCCATGCACAGAAAGCAAATTTCAGCAGAAATATGAGCAGGGGAGTTGGATTTGATTAACCAGCAGCTACCTCCACCAGCAAATCCCAGCGTGGTATGAATAGGAGCCCTGGAAGAAGCAGCAAGGAAGACTGCTGTCCTCCTTTCGTTCTCAGCGAATTTCACCTTAGAGCCTTCCTTTTCCCCAATTAAAGAAGCACTTTCTGCCGAGTTTTTCTTGTGTGCTTGTTTGTCTCCAGGATGAACTCTGCTACCTCCGGACCCAGGAGTGGCTCTGGTTAGGGGATGCTAAATCCCGTGGCCATCAGGGAGTTGAGAAGAGGGTCTGTACCGGCTTTAACAGGTTACGCAGGTGAGGGGAAGGGGATGAGCAAGATGGCCTTCACCACCACGTGTCCTGGTGACAAACCTGCTTGATAGAGAGCTGCAGCTTCTCTGCTATCAAAACCGTCAAAGCAGAGTTACAGTTTGTGTCCCTCCTACAATTAAATGCTAATTAGATATGAGATTTTGTAGCAATCCTTTTAATTGAAAGACTGTGCTATCTCCAAATGAGAAAAGTAGAGACTAAAGTGACACATGTGGTGCTCGTGTGCAGGGAATAGGAAAAAAGTATTGATTTAATCTATATCATTATTTTTTCCAAAATTGAGACATACTCAGTTATTATTTTATACTCTCTCTCTCGATGCCTGTCACTGTGTAATTAAGAGCATCCTTGTCATTCTGAAGTGCTTGTGTCTTTTTCTCTCTTTCTGATCACTCCACAAGGACATTAGCAGGATGGCAAAATTGCTTTGCAGACCATCAGTCCAAGGCACAGCGTTTGGATCTGGACCTAAACTACCAGATTCCAGGGCCCCTGAACCGAGGCTGTAATTACAGTAATGTATAATTTCTCCCCATGTCATCTTTCCTGTAGGATACTTTATTTTTCAAATTCTTACCATTCTACTGAAGCAGCAAATCTGTTCCTTGGTGCAGCAGTGTCTGCAGACTGACAGCACTTAATGCCACGTTGCCTCTTTCTCTGCCCAGCTCGTTGCGCATTTTGGGCTTTCTCTCTCCCGGGGAGATGCTCTCCCCTGCTCCTAACTCCGACATGTCTGCCTGCTGAGGGGTGCACAGCAGGTTGTGCAGAAGCATAGCATGTGTGTGAGTTAGCCACGAGCACCTGCTTCCAGCAAGGCCAGTACCTTTGTAATAATGTAAATTGTTTGCAGGTGGATTCCTTTGGCTGGTGGCTGAGGCTGGTTGTTTAACACAAAGCAAACAAACATAACTGATTTAATTAACATTGTTTCAGAAATGGTTTCTCTGATCCACCCAGCTCAGATGTTTCAATAATGACAGTTTACCAGGGTTTTTTTCTTGAATGTTTTAAGTGTTAACATTTTTTCTTCCCCTTGAGTATTATCCCAGCTCCCCTCCCTGTAAATCATCCCTCTGGGTCACTAGCACACAGGTCCGGTGTGCCCGTGGGCACCCCGCTGTCCCTGGCTGACCGTCGCTGCACCCAGGCTGTCCTCATTCCCTTACTGAGCTGATCTGGTCATAAATCACCTCGATCTTGAAAACAGCTTGTTAAGTGAGTGAATGGTTTTGATTTTAGTGGCTATTGGCCCAAAACTGGAACTCACTGAAAATCTCCTGATACCACCTCGGTAAGCACTTTGTAACCAAGCTGTTAATTGCAGCGGAGCAGCGTGAGAGCTCGTATGGAAACTCTCTCTGGTGGTGCTGAGCAAAGCGGTGCTGTTTTACGGCCTTCCCGTTTGTTAGAGGAGGTTCAGGGAAGGGTTAAATCCCGTCAGCAAGGCCAGCAAGACAGCCACTGCTTTTAGGGTGTCTCCATCCCTTTTTATGAGCCGGCGTGGCCTGACAGCTGTCCTTGTGGTGACAGCTCTCCTGATTACAGCCGGTGTCAAACTGCATCCTGCGGTGGGTTATAAATCCTGCCTCCTTCCGATCGACGCCGACCTCGAGTTTAATCGGAGGTTAAGTGGAGGCCAGCCGACAGCGCGGTCCGAAGGCACCGGCTCATGGATGGGGACGCACCGCCGGGCCTGCTTTTCCTCCGGGCTGGAGGCAGCGGTCAGTGCCATGTTATGGGTATGAGCACAGTCTCCCCACTAAACGGCCCGTTAGTCTTCAGCTCCTCTCCATCCATCCATCCACCCACCCACCGGGAATACTAAAATCATTGCCACTGCCTCTCCCAGAGGAAATCAAGGCTTCTCCGAGCGCTTGTGGCCACGTGGCCGTGGAGTGGGCAGGCTCTCTATCCTCATGGGCGCTCCGGCTTCCCTGCAAAGCACCATCTGTTCAGCTCTTTCTGTGCTGTGGCAGGGCAGTGGGAGGGGATGCTGGAAGGAAAATAAATAATAAAAAAAAAAAAGAAAGAAATTCATCATCTGAACCCTGAGGATTAATGGAGTCGGAAGGCGAACTGCGCTGAATGGAAATTCATCTTCACCCATACTGGTGTCAGGGCTGCCGCTCCGGCCCTTGACAAATCGAGGGTCCCAGGATGCGATAAATCTGGCAGATGTTTTCATCCCCAGGGATGTCCCCAGCCCACCTGGGGACACGGGCTGTGCCCATGGGTGGCACTGGACAAGGAGGTCACCTTTCCCCTTGTAGGTACCAGCTCCCTGTCCCCAAGACCTGCGGCTGCAGCTTCCTTGGCACCCCTGGAAGGCTGCTTTGTGCAGGGGTGCTGTGCCGTCACCCTGTGCCGTCACCCTTTGGCTCAGCCTCAACCACACCCCGACCTGCTTCCTCACCAACACCGTCCCCCTTTTTTTCCCCTTTTTTTTAGCTTTTTCAGTATAAGCTCCAACCACACATCAAATTCATTTTAATTAAACATTGCCACTTGTTCCTTTGGGTCAGGACAAAACTGCCAAGTAATGCAAAAGACACTCTAATTAGTACATTTAACGGCAAAAAAGAGTTAGTTGTAACGTTGTAAAAGCACCTGAAATATGATTAAAACCAGCCAGTACCAATGCGAGAGGAAGCTGCTGTCTCCACGGTCTCATACGGCAGATGGGGGCTGAGGCAGTTTCGGCTTCGCTAGGATCTGTGTTGCACGGGCTTAAGGGAAAATCCAGGGACTGGGACTTCTGCCGATATCGGCCGAGTTCGGCTCTTCAGTGTTCAGAGTTTTCCTGCTTTTTGTGGTTCTTTTCTTTTTTTAACATCCGTAGGCAAGGTTGGAGAGGGATCTGAAAGCTGCCAGGCTGTTACATCCTCAGGACAGGGAAGAGCTCAGGTCAAATTTTATTCTATCTTGGCAGAGTAAATCAGGGTTGAAAAAATAGTCACTAGCGGAGGCACGGGTTAGAAATAAGCGAGGTGTGCCATCACCAACTGTCTGTGTGCACAGGTGTGCGCCCCAGGAGCTGCTGCTCAGAGAAGGGCTGGCTGGCAGCTAAAACCCATTGGGATTTTCTGCAGGGAGAAATGGTGGATCGGAGCAGGGAGCGAGGCAGTGCTGACAGTGTCCTGCCTGGGACACACTGCGTGGGGAGCCCTGGGAGGTTCAGGAGGGAGGTGAGGGATGAGGGTTTATAAATGTGTTATAAATTACAAATACATTATAAATTCTGGGTACAAAAGCAGGCAGGGAAGGCTTTTCCCGGTGGCACTTCAGGGGTCCCTGTGGTGCTGCAGTAGCCCTTTCTAGGGTCTGTCTCCAGTCCTGGACATGAAGGCGCAGTATCCAAACTGGGCCCAGGCACCCTGTGCGTCATCCCTGCAAACTGCCCAGGCTCTGGGGCTGTGGTTGCACCAGTAACGCTCTCTCAGGATTGCTGGTTTTTCATTGCTTTCACTCTGTTTTTTCTCTTTCCTTTGCACTGCTAAATCCAAAGGCAAGTAATACATTGAGTACAGAACACTGCCCCGAAAAATTATCTGCTCCGCCTGGCCAGGTGCTGAGACGGCATTTCCTGCCTCTGGCACACGCACAGGATCGCCAGCTACAGCGATGCTCCAGAAATGCCCATCACCGTGGCCTCGGGTCAGGATTCCCAGACTAACCCTTCCCTTTCTCCCCACAGCTGCCGCCTGCGAGTTTTTAGACATTGTGGAGCTGCTGCTGAAGTCGGGAGCTGACCCCACGCTCCGGGACCAGGAGGGCTGCCTGCCGGAGGAGGTGACGGACTGTAAAGCCGTCACGTCGGCTCTGCAGCAGCACACGGCTGGCAAGACCTAGCCCCGCAGCAACGCGGACAGAGACGCTCTGCAATAACCCCCCGTATCTTCCCCCGCTGCCCTCCGAAACCCTTTGGGAGTTCAAAGGGGAAATTTTAGAGCACGGGGTCTGGGTGGGCTCTCCAGCACCAGGCTGGCTGGCCGAGTGCGCACATATCCCGGGCAGGATGGGATCAGGGTCTTGCATGCTCTGACTTTTATTAGTATCTGGGGGGGGAGGGAGCGAGGGAGGGGAGCAGGGCCTGGAGAAGGCCCCAGCTGTCGTTTTAATGTATGAAACACAAGTAACTGCATCGGGTGTCCCACCAGAGGTGGCTGCTGGGCCCCTCCGTGGGGAGGGCTGCTGGGCCAGGTGAGGTGCTCGGCTCTCCCATTCAGGTTGAGTTTTGGTTTATTATTATTTTTTTTTCCCCTGGGTCCAAACAAAGTATTATAAATAAAAAGAAAAGCACAGTGTTGAGACAGAGCCTCTGCATGTTTTATCTTGCAGTGAGTGACTTGATTCCTTGGAAGCGTGAAGGTTGGGAGGCAGCTGAGCGCTGTCATAGCCCTTGGAAAGCTCTGCTCAAGCTCTCGCCTGGGGCAGGGAGGGCTGCAGCAGCCAGCGGGGCTGTACAGCTGTCTGGCCGTCCCTCTGGTTCTCACCTGACATAGGAAAGACAAGTTCTTCATGGCTAACCAGCCTCTCCAAGCTGAGAGGACCTTTACGACGTCACACAGCTCTTTTGCTGAATTAAATGGCATCAGAACCCCACCTCCATCAGCAGCTCCTGGTCCTCCTGTCGCGTGCTGGTCCCCGGGGTGGGGCTGCAGGGCTGGGGTTCGTAGGAGCCGGGCTCGGACGTAAACCTGCACTCACCCTGTCACCCCTGTGGGCCTGTCTTGTACATTCCATGGTCCTCTCAGCTGGCTAAATACCCAGAAAAAAATGAGGAGGACGTGCCTTGTGGCAGTGCCTGGGGTGCTGGAGTGAGGTGGGATGGATGCAGGGCTTTCTGCATCCTCATCAGAATCCACACGGGGCTGTGCCGGTGGGTTGGACGTGGCCCAGGGGAGCTGCCGGGGGGCAGGTTTGTGCTTGGGGCTGACTCCTGCCTGGGAGGGCTCCTGCTGCTTTGGGTGGGCGTACACAGCAGGAGAAGGCTGTGGCTTTGCCGTGCTGCTTCCTTTTCGTGCACAACCTCTACAGCCAAGGGGAGCATAGGAAATTTCCATCACTGTGACGGGAAGCTGCTTGCCATCGAGTCCTTTCTGCAGCGCATCCAACCTCAGAAAAATTAATGGGAACGTTCCCTCCGCTAAGGACTGGCTGGGCAGGAGGCACGCGTGGGTTTTGGCCCCTCAGGTGGCTGCCAACCCCTGCCAGCTTTTGCTAACCCTGACGGTTTGCTGCGCTGGCTTGGATGCTGCGCTGGTCCTTATATTGACCACGAATTGCATCCCGATGCGGCCGAAGCAAAGATGCCAACCCCAATGCTGGGGGGCTACACATGGAGCCGCTCCGCTGGCTTCGGGATGGAAACGTGGTGGCATCAAGGTTAGGGACAAGCGAGGCCACCGCAGTGCCATAATGCACAGCCGCTGCCTGGCTTGATGGACACGCTGGGTAATAAAAAAATAAAATAAAAAAATAAAAATCTCTCTTAAAGCAGGGATGAGAAGCGGTAGCCGCGATGCCCGTGCTTTCAGAGAGCACATTTGGGGGCTGAGTGCTCAGCCCCAGAGATGTTTATAGCACTTTAGGTCTGTTTGCGAGGTTGGAGCCTTTCCAAAAAAAAAAAAAAAAAGTGGGGGGGGCCAAAAAAGAGAAAGACATATATTATTGTTTATAATCTGCTTTATTCAGCCAAACCTTTCCCCACCAGCCTTGCGGATTGCTGTTTAAATCCCTCGGTGCCTTTAACTACCGATACGGAAAGTGGTTAATGTGCATTCGCCCTAAGCTTGGCATCTACTCCAGGAAATCACTTTAATTGAGAAGCATTAAATGTTAAAATGATTAAAAAAAAAATAGCGAAAGCCAACATACGGCTGCGCGTGGAGGGGTTTGGACCCTCCCTGGCATGGTTTTTCCATCTCACCTGTGCCCGCCGGTGGTACAGTCGGGCGATGGCGGCGGGTGCCCGCCGCCATCGCTGCGTGGTGACAGAAAAGCCACGTGGCAGGGCTGGAGATGCCCACCCTAAATCCACCCATCCCTGCGAAAAGCTAGTGCACGATAACCAATGCCGCTCGTCCCATGCAGGGATGCCAGCATCCTCCATCCCGAGGATCCCGACCCCTTCCCCAAACAGCCGACGGCACCAGAGCAGGCGATGCCACTGTGCTCCCGTTAAGGAAGAAAAATCCCGAAGGCTGCTAAAGAGCATCCCGAGTTTATTTGCCATCGCTTTCCCCTCGAGGCGAGGGGTCGACCGTACACATCTCATGCCAACGCACGGGAGGTGGGGTACAAAAGCCAAAGTCAGGGGGATTACAGGGTCCTTTCTCCCCAAAGACGTGGCAATAAATAAGGTTTTTATTCTTTTCTTTATTTATTTTTTTAATTATTGTTTTTGTTGGGTTTTCTTTTTTTTTTCCCCCCCCAGGAAACAAGACTCTCACTTTCTGGAACTGTACAAAATTTACACAGCGAAGGGAGCAGGGGAGGCATTTGGCCTTGGCAAAGCAGGGATGGAGAGCAGCAGGCACGGCCCCCCCACAACCCTCCCTCACCGCCAGCCGCCCCGCGGGGCCTGGCGAGGCCGGGGGCTTGGCACGAAGCAGCACCCAAGGCGGGGGGGGCACATGAGTGCGGCTGGGGCAACTCCTGCAGCACCAGCACACCCAGCTGAGGGGGACAAGGAGGGACAGGGACATACTGGTGATGTGCTTTCTTGTGTGGCTTTTTTTTTGTTTGTTTGTTTGTTTTTATTCTTTTTTCCCCTTCTTTTTCCAAGCCCTCTCAGCCTCCGGCAGCAGCTGGCGAACCCAATCTGCCACCATCCCTCCCCAAAGAGCAGCCTGGGACCATCAGCATCGTTCCAGAGACATGCAGGGGGATGGCAGGGACCCCGCAGCCAATGGTAGCCCCACGGGGCCAGGGCAGAGCTGGGCACCCAGCGACGGAGCTGGATTTTATCCGTCGGGCTGAAGGTGAGGGTTGAGAGGTGCAAGCTGTGCCAGGGCAGGTGGGCAAGTGGCCATCACAAGCCCAGGGATGTGGATTCCTGCGGTGCTGGAAAAGGTGGGCAGCTGATGTCAGGAGTCTCATCCCCTCCAGTTCCCACCACGTGTGTTTCTGCAGCTGATGAATTGCCCTTTTCCTCCTCTTTTTTTGGGGGGCGGAATTTTTTTGCACTGCCCTCAGAGGAAACATTCCCCACCTGTCCCTCCCACCTTGCCCCAGAGCTTGCGGTGGCTCCTCGTCTTTAATTCCTCCCCGCCGCCCGGCCAAGGTAAAACCCGCAGCGATGCACCGTGAGTGCTCCCACAGATAAATCACAGCCCCACAGCCACTGCACACCAGCTCCACTCCCACGGCCCCCGGAGCGGGCAGCATCGTCCCTGGGCAGCGGGGCAACGGCACTGCCCGAGCAGATCCCCAGCCTCCCTAAAATAAACCCTTCTACAATATAGACTCTTCTTGCCGCTGAGGCTCGGGGCAGCGCCGAGTCGCGTTTCAACTCCGTATCGAAAAATAACTCTTGAAAATAGCAGCGGTGTTGGGCAGGAGGAGTGCAGGGCTGGCGTGGGCGCCCGGACGGACTCTGCCATCCTTGATTGTCCTTCCCTCCGTCCGGCTCGTGCCATCGCACGTCCCACCGCGCCCCAGCCCCATGCCGGGGTCCTCGCCGTGCGTCCCGTGCGCTGACACCTCTCTTGTGCTTACACCCAAAGGCTTCCGTGTCCCCCCCTGCCCCAGGCACAGCCACCCCCCGCCATTGTCAATGTCGTCCCCCCAGCTCCAGCCCTCCGGGGCCGATTCCCGTGGGAAATCCTGGAAAAGTCAACTGCCGGCTGGAGCCCTCTGTGCTGGGCTGGAGGGGGAGCAAGGGAGGGCCAGGGTCGGGGGGCGAGCGGTGCTTAGAAAGGGGGGTGATCCATGTCGTCCAGCCAAGAGGCCGGGCTGGTGGGAAAGTCTGGGTACCCGACACTGCTCCCCGTGGAGATGTCGGAGGTGGGGCCCCCCCCGGCCATGGCCCGCAGCGTCTGACTCACCCCCTGCGCCCCGTGGGCCACCAGCCCCAGGCCGCCGTCCATAGCGTAGTCCAGGCCGTTGAGCAAGGGCGGGTGGGACGGCAGGGAGGAGATGGAGGACGGTGACTGGGGGAGGCCGTAGGGACTGCCGTCCCGCAAGTCCTGGTACGACTGTCCTGTCCCCTCCATGGAGAAGCCGCCGTTCAGCAACTGTCCGCCTGCCACGTCCCCCACGCTGCCATAAACCCTGTTGGTGTGGCCGAGCTCGGAGAGGATCTGGTCTTCTGCGGGGGAGAAGAGGGAGAGCAGAGCGGGGGGGTCAGCGCAGGGGGGAGCCCCACAGACCCCGCGCCCCACGCCGGCACCCCACTCACCACGGAAGCTGAGCTCGCTGTCGCTGACGCCACAGTCCTCGGCCGAGCTCTCCTTCTCCAGCTTGCCACCCCCGCGGCTCCGCTTGACGCTCTTGTAAAACTGTCCCCAACGATGCCGCCCCGCATCCTTCTTCAGCCGCTTCTCCTTGGCCCGGCGGTTCTGGAACCACACCTGAGGCGGGAAAATGGGAACGTCGATGGCACCACGGCACCCTGGCACCCCTGCATGCCAGCACCTCTGCGCCTCTGCCACCCAGCACCCCTGCAACCCAGTATGCCGGCACCCTGGCACCCCAACACCTATGCATCCCAATTCCTGCACACTCATGCAACCCTGCAACCCAGCAGGCCAGCATCCCGACACCCCAGCATCCCTCCATCCCGGCACCCCAGCATCCCTGCAGCCCACCTCCCAGTCACCCCAGCATCCCTGTAATCCAGCTCCCAGGCATCCATGCCACGCAAAAACCCTTGTGCCCCTGCATCCCCTGAAACCTGGCACCCCTGCAACCCAGCACCCCAGAACCCCCCCCCAAACCCCTGAAACACAGCAGCCCTGCAGCCCAGCACCCCAGTGGGACCCCTGCGTCCCCCTTCACCAGGGGCAGGGTGGAGAGGGACATCCCCATGGCCTCACCTGCACCACCCTCATATCCAGCCCCGTCTCGGAGGAGAGCTGCTCCCGCACATGCCGGGCAGGCTTGGGGGAGTTTTTGTAGGCATTCTTCAGTGTCTCCAGCTGCTTGGCCGTGATGGTGGTCCGGGGCCGCTTAGCACCTGCCTCGGAGTCATCTGCAAGTGAAGGAATCCAGTACCAGCCCCAACCGCAGCAGCTTGAGTGTCCCCCCCCCAACCACCAGCCCACACCACTGGAGAAAACCTCCCCAAAACCCAGCTCCCCCAGAGCCCGCAGCGACCCCTTCCCACTGGTACGATGCCAGTGACGTGACACACGGACACCCCTCGGCGCGACCTCCCGCCTCGTAGCCCTTCCGCGGTGGCACCTACCATTCTGCTTGGCGGTCTCGTAGTCCTCCTTGCAGACCAGCCGCCCGTCCTCCATCAGGTAGAACTCGTCGCCGGTGGCCAGCTGCCGGCTGCAGATGATGCAGGCGAAGCAGTGGAGGTGGTAGACGAAGTCCTGGGCTTTGCGGACCACCTGGGTGGGGGGGATGCCCTGCTGGCACGCCGTGCATTTGGTCCCGAAACGCCTGCGAGGAGAAGAGGGTCACCCTGAACCCCTCGGCAGGGTGGGCTTCGCCAGAGACGGGGTGGGGACCAGCAGACAGGGCAGAGTTTAAACCAGCAATCAACCTAATTACGCATGACACTTCACACGGCTGGGGTTTATCTTCTTCAGCGTGAGAGACCGGCCTAATGGAGCTGAGGAAGGTTTGATTTTAATGGTTCTTTTAACTAATGCTTATAGGCTGCCTGATTTTCCCCTGCAAGGACAGTACATATTTCATCCACATTAATACCAAATAAATTAATTACACCGCCCCGCTAGCATGATGAATCCCAGATTAATGTAGAATGATGGGGCTCTTAACGCCGTAACGACGGGCCGGCGGGTGTGCTGGCTCGAGGCGGGTGTGGGCCCGAGCGAGCAGCAGGTGTGGGCACGGCGGCAAGGAGCGTGCAGGGAGCACGTGAGAAGTGTGGAAGCAGCGACGCAAGGAGCGTGCAGGAACGCGGAGAGCCTGGGGTGCCCGTCGCTCCAGGATGGGCTATGGTGGGACGTGGTTGCCCTATGCAGGCATGACATGGACTGACACCTGGACAACACCTGGACAACTCCCACTGTAAACGGAATTACTGGCACGAAGGCTACGCACGCCACAAGGCAGTGGCGGCACAGAAGAAAAGCAAAAAGAAGCAGACATTCCACTGGTGTTTTCAGCATTGACACGGGGCAGACCCCCCCCACCTCCCACCGGCACCATGAGGGCTCTGCTGGGTCTCCCCTGCTCCCCTAAAACAAACGCTGGGACCCCGCAGAGCCGTCCCAGCGTTGCAGCAACAGCCCAGGCAGCAAAGCTGCCAGAATAAATCTGTGCCCTGCGCCTTCAACAGCCCCGTCGGCTTCAAAGGAGGCAGCCCAGGAAAACCCGAGCCCTTCGGCCCCCAGCCCCAAGGCCGCAGGGGTGGGGGGGGCGGGTGCCCGGGGGGTACGGCCACCCCAGGCACCTCTCGCAGCCCCTGAGGGGTGAACACCCCCTGAGCACGCAAAAATCACCCCTTTCGCAAAGGGGCACTGGCAAACAGGAGGCGAAAGAGGGAAAACCTGGTTTGTCTCATTTTCTTGGCTTGTATCCTAAAGGGAGAGTCTCCGGGTATCTGCTGGGGAGACCCCCAGCGCTCCCGGGGTCAGCTGGGAGGGAAGGAGGGAGGGATGGAGGGAGAGAGGGAGGGACAGAGGGAGGGACAGGGCAGACAGCCAGGCAATTCTTCTCCATGCCCACAGCTGAGCCAGGGCACGCTCTGCAGCCCCATCCTCCCCCTGCCCATCCGCCCCCCCTCACATAACACCATTTTAAACCCCACACCCCATCCCTGCCCCTGGCCAGGGACCAAGACCTGCAGTTGAGGAGGAGGGGAAAAAAAAGATAAAAATTTTAAAATCTGATCTTTTCAGAAGCAGCTCCTGCATTGCAAACCTGCCTGGGAAATCGGCCCTAAATCCTCGTGTCCTCCGCAGGTTCCCCACCCCAAAATCAATGAGCGGTTGAAAGAAAGGTGAGGCGAGAACCCGAGCGAGCGCCGAGATGCGATTGATTGGCACCCAATAATCCAGGCTGGACCTCATCTAAGAAAGTCACTGATCTTTCTGCTCTAATTAACATTGATTACCCGCACCTTTTGGGTGACTATTTAAATGACTTGGCCATTAACAGGCTGGGAAATATCAGAAGCGAAGGGTTATTACCCAGGCCGTGGCGGCTGCTTTGACCGTTGCACGCTCCCCAGCTGGGAAGGAGAAATTCAAGACGCATCTTTGGCTCTGATGGCTGATGGAGTGGGGGATGTAGGAGGCCTGAGGGCCCAGGGATGGGCAGGCAGGGAAAGTCCTGCCTGGGGATTAGCGCGGGGTGTAATCACCATTGGTTGGTTCAGCCGGCCGGCCAGCGGAAAAGGGTGATGGGGAGAGGGAGGGTGGCCGGGGATGGGTGGGAGATGACAGCGTGGGGAGGTGGTCCTGGTCCCCGAATCGCAGCAAGTCCTTTTCAGCCAGGTCCCGTCACCTGCAACCGGTGCCCGCTGGCCAGGATCTGGCCCTTCTCCTGGCGGGAGGTGTAAAGCTGCACCCCTCCGTTTCGCAGGGATTCACCGCCGGCAGAGCTCTGCCAGCCCCGGTGCAGTACGCCTTGCCATCCCTTGGGAAAGCTCCTGGATTTCGCCAGCAGCCAGGGGCTAGAGCATCCCCGCTGAAAAAGTCCATTTTTTAATGGGAAATGGGTTGTCCTGTCCTGCGGGAGCAGGGAAACGCCGAGGCTGGGGCATCGCACAGCTTGGGGACAGCTGCCAAGGAAATCAGATGAGGCTTTCACAACACTGGGAGAAAAACAATAATTTTTTTTTTTTTTAATAAATACATAAAAACAAAAATTAAAAAAAAACCCACACAACAGATAAAAAAGATGAAGGGAGAGAAACCGCATCAGCACAACCGGGGAGGCGAGCGAGGGGCTCGGACAGGAGCGGCAGCGCTGCCTTGTGCGGGTTTCTCCTGCCCTCTAGCTCTGAGCGGAGCCGGGGCCGCTGCCAAACCATCCCAGCTCGCCGTCCCACTGGGGTCAAAAACCAGCCCAGGGGAGCGACGAGGAGATTGGGGGCTTCAGGGAGGCTAAATTCCAACAAACAGCATCCAGCCTGCGGCAGCTGTGGAGCACCAGCCTTTCCTTTATTTCCACAAAAACAACAACAACGAGGGAAAAAAAGATAGATGAAGATTTTGGAGAAATGACGCTTAAATGTTGTGTGTTTGCCTGCTTGGCGAGCAGGGTGACGCCGGTTTCGGGGGCTGCGGCCCCGAGCGGTACTCACTTGAAGAAGTCCTCCTTGCAGTAGACGCTGCCGGCCCGGGAGAAGCAGCGATCGGCCAGCTGCATCTGGCAATCGGCGCACTTGAGGCAGGAGCTGTGCCAGTGCCGGTCCAGGACCTTGAGGATGAACTTGTCCAGGATGTGCTGGTTGCAGCCGGCGCACTGGGGGATCTCTGGGGAGAGGGACGGAGAGAAGAGCGGCGTCAGCCACCGCGGCCCCCTCACTGTTCTCCCACCCAGCCCACGTCGGCTTGTGCGGGTGCTTTCTGGGGTGATAAGCTGCCACCCCTTGCCTCGCCGGTGGCCGGGCACACCTTCCTTTGCCAATCTTCGCCAAAACCCTCCGGGGTAGCAAACCCACCAATGCACTGACACACATGATGCTTTTCCCTTCTGCATCTCATTTTCCAGGCCACGCTCCCTGCCACCCATTTCCCCGCTTGCCTCTCGCTCGCTCTGGGATGGCATCCTGCAGCCCCCAACCTGGCCCTGAACCCCTAAGATGCCAGGGTGACCCAGGGATTCACCCATGGGGGTCCCAGCTGTCACCCAGGGCTCCAGGACCCCCACTACCTCCATCCCATCCGCAAAGGCTTTTTCAGCACAGACAAACGTCTCTGCCCCTCCGCCGCATCCCGAGGACCACGAGCCGCCCGTGTCAGCCACTTTGCATCCCCCCACGGTCCAACACACGCTTGGTCCCCAAGACCCTGGTTTTCTTGTTATTTCCACCCACTTTCTCCCATCCAGCCAGGATGTTACAGACCCCAGCCACTGGAAATACTGGAAACGCGGGCCATGCTGGAGCACAGCAGCCGAAAGCAGGGGAAGAGCAGTGGTGGCGGGTCCAGCCCCATCCAGTCCCCCCCCCACAGCACCTGTGGTGTGAGAGGACGCCTGGAGCAGGGATTTTCCGGAGGCCCGGCCGTCCAGACTCCCGCACAGTGTCTGCCCACGGACGGGCAGCTGCCGTGGGTCTGGAGAGCGGGGCATCGACCCCCCCCCATCTGCCCTCAGGCCAGAATGAACGGGAGGTGCTGGAAAAGTCTGCGGGAGAAGATTGCCCAGTAAAAGCCCGGCACGTAATGCTGGCACGCACGCAGGAAGGGAGATTGATTTTTTTTTGGGGGGGGGGGGACGGGACACACACACCCCCCACGTCTGCAGCTGGAGCGATGCTCATGCATAAGGGCTGCCTCCTGCCCCGGGGGGCCGGCAGTAAATCGCGGAGGGGTATTCGGTTTTTTTTTTTATTTTTATTTTTTTTTAACGTGCTGGGGAGGCTGAGGAGGGACCCTGCTGTCCCCAGCCTGGGTGGCTCCTTCGCCCACCCCCGGCAAAACGAGACCCCCGGCTCGGCACGGCCGGGCTGTGAGGGGAGCGGCGGGAGGAACGGGCACGGCCGTGCCGGGGGGCTCGGGCGGGGGAGAGAGGGACCCCTGCGTCCCGGGGGGGTGAGACGGGGGGAGTGGGGAAAAAGGGGGGGAAAAAATGGAGGGGAGGGGGAAGGAAGAAAAGGAGGGGAGGAAAGAAAAAAAAAAGGAAGAATAGGAGGGGAGGAAAAAAAGGTAGAAAAGGAGGGGAGGAAAAAAAGGTAGAAAAGGAGGGGAGGAAAAAAAGGTAGAAAAGGGGGGGGAAGGTAAAAAAGGGGGGGGAAAGGAAAAAAAGGAGGGGGGGAAAGGAAGAAAAGGAGGGGGGGAAAGGAAGAAAAGGAGGGGGGGAAAGGAAGAAAAGGAGGGGGGGAAAGGAAGAAAAGGAGGGGGGGAAAGGAAGAAAAGGAGGGGGGGAAAGGAAGAAAAGGAGGGGGGGAAAGGAAGAAAAGGAGGGGGGGAAAGGAAGAAAAGGAGGGGGGGAAAGGAAGAAAAGGAGGGGGAAAGGAAGAAAAGGAGGGGGGAAAGGAAGAAAAGGAGGGGGAAAGGAAGAAAAGGAGGGGGAAAGGAAGAAAAGGAGGGGGAAAGGAAGAAAAGGAGGGGGGAAAGGAAGAAAAGGAGGGGGAAAGGAAGAAAAGGAGGGGGAAAGGAAGAAAAGGAGGGGGAAAGGAAGAAAAGGAGGGGGGAAAGGAAGAAAAGGAGGGGGAAAGGAAGAAAAGGAGGGGGGGAAAGGAAGAAAAGGAGGGGGGGAAAAGGAAGAAAAGGAGGGGGGGAAAAGGAAGAAAAGGAGGGGGGAAAAAGGAAGAAAAGGAGGGGGGGAAAAAGGAAGAAAAGGAGGGGGGGAAAAAGGAAGAAAAGGAGGGGGGAAAAAGGAAGAAAAGGAGGGGGGAAAAAGGAAGAAAAGGAGGGGGAAAAGGACGAAAAGGAGGGGGAAAAGGAAGAAAAGGAGGGGGGAAGGAAGAAAAGGAGGGGGGAAAAGGAAGAAAAGGAGGGGGGAAAAGGAAGAAAAGGAGGGGGGGAAAGGAAGAAAAGGAGGGGGGGAAAGGAAGAAAAGGAGGGGGGGAAAGGAAGAAAAGGAGGGGGGGAAAGGAAGAAAAGGAGGGGGGGAAAGGAAGAAAAGGAGGGGGGGAAAGGAAGAAAAGGAGGGGGGGAAAGGAAGAAAAGGAGGGGGGGAAAGGAAGAAAAGGAGGGGGGGAAAGGAAGAAAAGGAGGGGGGGAAAGGAAGAAAAGGAGGGGGGGAAGGAAGAAAAGGAGGGGGAAAGGAAGAAAAGGAGGGGGGAAAGGAAGAAAAGGAGGGGGGAAAGGAAGAAAAGGAGGGGGGAAAGGAAGAAAAGGAGGGGGAAAGGAAGAAAAGGAGGGGGAAAGGAAGAAAAGGAGGGGGAAAGGAAGAAAAGGAGGGGGGAAAGGAAGAAAAGGAGGGGGAAAGGAAGAAAAGGAGGGGGAAAGGAAGAAAAGGAGGGGGAAAGGAAGAAAAGGAGGGGGAAAGGAAGAAAAGGAGGGGGGAAAGGAAGAAAAGGAGGGGGGGAAAAGGAAGAAAAGGAGGGGGGGAAAAAGGAAGAAAAGGAGGGGGGGAAAAAGGAAGAAAAGGAGGGGGGGAAAAAGGAAGAAAAGGAGGGGGGGAAAAGGAAGAAAAGGAGGGGGGGAAAAGGAAGAAAAGGAGGGGGAAAAGGACGAAAAGGAGGGGGAAAAGGACGAAAAGGAGGGGGAAGGAAGAAAAGGAGGGGGGAAAAGGAAGAAAAGGAGGGGGGAAAAGGAAGAAAAGGAGGGGGGGAAAGGAAGAAAAGGAGGGGGGGAAAGGAAGAAAAGGAGGGGGGGAAAGGAAGAAAAGGAGGGGGGGAAAGGAAGAAAAGGAGGGGGGAAAAGGAAGAAAAGGAGGGGGAAAAGGAAGAAAAGGAGGGGGGAAAAGGAAGAAAAGGAGGGGGGAAAAGGAAGAAAAGGAGGGGGGAAAAGGAAGAAAAGGAGGGGGGAAAAGGAAGAAAAGGAGGGGGGAAAAGGAAGAAAAGGAGGGGGGAAAAGGAAGAAAAGGAGGGGGGAAAAGGAAGAAAAGGAGGGGGGAAAAGGAAGAAAAGGAGGGGGAAGGAGGGGAAAAGGAAACAAGGAAAAACAAAAAAAAAAGAAAATGGAAAAAAAGAAAAACGGAAAAAAAGGAAAAAAAGGAAAAAAAGGAAAAAAAGGAAAAAAAGGAAAAAAAGGAAAAAAAGGAAAAAAAGGAGAGGAAGTGATTGAAATGGATAAAAAGGAAGAAACAAGGGAAGGGGGAAGAGGAAAGAAAGGGGGGGAAGAGGAAAGAAAGGGGGGGAAGAGGAAAGAAAGGGGGGAAGAGGAAAGAAAGGGGGGGAAGAGGAAAGAAAGGGGGGGAAGAGGAAAGAAAGGGGGGGAAGAGGAAAGAAAGGGGGGGAAGAGGAAAGAGGGGGGAGGAAAGAAGGGGGGGAAGGAAAGGAAGGGGGGGAAAGGAAAGGAAGGGGGGGAAAGGAAAGGAAGGGGGAGAAAGGAAAGGAAGGGGGAGAAAGGAAAGAAAGGCGGGGGGAAGGAAAGAAAGGGGGGGAAGGAAAGAAAGGGGGGGGAAGGAAAGAAAGGGGGGGGAAGGAAAGAAAGGGGGGGAAGGAAAGAAAGGGGGGGGAAGGAAAGAAAGGGGGGGGAAGGAAAGAAAGGGGGGGGAAGGAAAGAAAGGGGGGAAGGAAAGAGCACGGGAGAAAATTGTATCATTACAGCTTTAAACAATTTTAAAGTACTTTGGGGTACGCACACGTATCTCAAGTGAAGGCAGCTTTTTTATCATTCGCAAGGTTAGATGGTTACCATCCCAGCGCCCTTCAGCCTGTATTTATTGCTGGCATTTAAGCCTGCATCGCATTAACGACAGCAGAATAAATTAAAAAAAATAAAAAATGATGCCCAGCTTCCACGGGTCCCTCTTCTCCTCGCCCTGCAAGCACCTGGGCGCTCCGCTCCCCCCGCACCGCGCCGCTGCGAGCCGCACCAGGGCTGCGGGCCGGCACCAGCCGCCGTTTCCACGCTCCAGCCCTGAAATCTGCTTTGGGGTTGCGTGGAAGCCGGTAGCACGGACGAATGCCAGGCAGCGGAGCACCAAGGTACGCCTGGTGGCATTGCGAAGAAAATCCTTCTTATTTATTTCATAAACATCGATGGTTGTTTATGGAACATGTTTTGTGTATAAATGGTTATTTATATAAACGTGTGTGTACACACACGCTCACATACGTCTACATACTCACAAGCTCCCAAACACAGCTTTCTCCTTCTTAAGCACAGTAACACAGCTTAATTTCAACAAGCAAACGACTGCAGCAAATACTACAATATCTTCATCCAAATTCCCAAATAATTTTTTTTTTTTTCCACGAGAGTCCTATTTTTTGTTTCCAATCTGCCCACAGAGGTATGGCACCAGCCGAATGCACGCAGGTCTGTGTGTGCACACACCGATGTGCAGAATGCGCATCGACTTGGCTGCTCTCCCCTAATAATAATAATAATAATAATAATAATAATAATAATAATAATAATAATAATAATAATAATATAAGGGGGAGCTGCCTGGGCACCAGGAGACGTCCTAACCAATCCACTGGTGCACACAGAGAGAAAAATCTCTCAGACACAAATCCCTGCTTTGTGCTGTGCAGTGGAAGCGGCTGCGCCAGGGCCGGTTGCGCGCTGCCTCCCTGCCTGCCCAAAGCCTCGCGTCTATTCCACTTGTTTTAGCTAAATTATTTGATATAAGAGGAATAACGTTAACGGCAGTACGGGCTCCATCGTTCCCACCAGCGTCTCCGGGCTGGCTCCGTGGGCAGGCTGGCTTGATGGATGCTCGGGTGGGACACACGCACACAGCCCCCACAGCCCTCTCCTCTCCACCCCCGGGGACCCGTCCAGGGGTGCAGCAGCCTCAATGCGCACCGCTGCCGGGGGTAAGGCTGGGGGTTCCCCCCTACCCCCGAGATGCTGTGGCCGGGAGGGGACCGCCAGGGCGGAGAGAGCATCCCTGCATCCCGCCGACCCGGCCCAGGAAGGATTTGGCCGTATCCTATTAAAACCCATAGCCAGCTCTGCAATCCGGCCCCACGCAGCCTCCCACGCACCGGGGCACCCCCGTGACGGCCCCACGTCGCCAGCCGTTCCCGGGATTTTATCAGCAGCGGGGCCAGCTTTCCATTGCTCTCTCTGCCCGACGAAGGAAAAAAAAAAAAAAAAACCAAAACGATGGAAACGAAACAAACTCGCGGATGGCCTCAGAAATCCCTCAGACCCCCCCAAAAAACCCCTCACAAACCCCGAGGAGGGAGGCGATGCCAGGTTGGAGGGGGGATGCGCTCCCCTGGCGCACCCCGGCCCCGAGCTGGCAAACCTCCTTCTTTGGGGGTTTGGGTTTTTTTTTTTTTCTGTTGTTTTGGGTTTTTTTTTTGTTTCTATTTTTAAGTGGAAGGGACGAGCCCTCGCGGAGGGGAAGGTGCCGCAGGACCGGTGCCACGGCGATGCGGGTGGGGAAGCCGGGGCACAAAGACGGGGAGCCGGTCCCCCGGTACCGGTGCCTTGCACCAAACACCCGGCCCACGAAAAACACCGAGTCGGGGACTCCTCAAAAAAAAGAAGACTCTGTGGGGAGGAAACCTCATTCCTTCACATGAAAAAAAAAATAAATAAAAAAACCAAACCCCTCCTCGATTCATTTCTCTGCAGCGTGCAAACGACTTTCCCAGCGGCCATAAATCACTGCCCCCCCCGCTTCTCCCCCCAGCCCTTGGCCAGGGGCTGCCGGCACCCGGGCACCGTTCCCGCTGGCTTGGGCAGAAGTTTTGACTTCGGTGAGATTCGCAAAAACAATATTCATCAACAATATTCGGAATTATCGTTTCTCAACTAATCCCGCCTGCAAAACTGGCGGGGGGGGGGGGGGAAATCTTCCCCCCCTCCGCCCCACAAGCTCCCCAAAATTTTGCTGAAGTGGATGCTGCGAGACACAGCCCTTGCTAAAATAAGGAGGTGGTTAAAGAGAGAGGAAAAATCTGCCATTTAATAGCGATTAGGAATGAAGATGTCAGGTATTTTCATCCCGCAGGATGAAATATCGAAGTGCTGCGGGGAGCGGGGGGGGGGGGGGGGGCAGTGGGGCTGAATTCCCCTCGGGAAGGGATTCCCTGCCCCGGGGAACCGGTGCAGGATCGGTCCCCGGGGGGGTGGGGTGGTGAGGGGTGGTGTGTAAACGCCACGAAACCCCACGGCCGGGGCAGGGCTCGCCCGGGGAACCGTGGAGCGACGGAAACTTTCACGGCAGCCTACCCTCGCGTGTGTCCATCCCGCCGCCGTTTTTGGGTTGGTTTTTTTTTTGCCCTTCAAGAAAGAAGAGCGATGCTCGTATCGCGTTCGATTATTTCCTGATAATTCCCGACGCCGGTTGAGGTAGCACCGAAATGGCAGTGACAGTGGGAGGGGAGTTCGGTGGCTCCCCCACCCCTGATTTCTCCCCAGACCCACGGCCCCGGGGCTGGGAACCGCCGGTCCGAGCATCACCCGGCTCCCCTCGGCGGGATCCCCACGCTCCCGGCCCGCGCGGGCGCCCCAGGGCTCAGGAACCGTTTGCAAACCGAGAGAAATAATAAATAATAATAAAAAAATAATAAATAATAAATAACAACAACAACAACAACAACAACACGGCAGCCCCCGCCCCGTCTCCGCACCCACCGGCTCTGCAACACGGCTCGTACACCCGTGGGGTAGGTACCCCCGCCTGCACGCACACCCACCCGCGCGTCCGTGGGTGCGCGTGTGTGTCCCTCACGCCCACGGCTTTCACACGGACACGCTACCTGTAGCTCCCGAACCCTCGCACGCGCACCCACAGGTGATTTGGGGACAGAAGGCGGACGCGGCGGCATCGCCGTGCCGGTTACACGCACACCCGTGGGGTGCCTTCCCCTGTCGCTGTTGCGATAAACGATAGATGCGGTGGGGTGGGGGGTGGTGAGCTGCGGGCCGGGCGTGCGGGGACCGGAGCATCACAGACACACGTACGCACGCGTGTGCACTTGCACACGCACTTGCACACGCACAGCCGGAGCCGCGGCCGCGCCGACCTCCCCGTCGGGGCCGGGCCCGCCCGCCCGCCCCACTCTCTCTTCCCTAATTTTTACGTCTATTAACACGAGGGAAAAAAAAATAAAGGAGAAAGGGGGAGAAAAAAAAAAAAACCAACAAAAACCAAACCCACGCGCGGGCGGGCGCGGGAGGCAGCTGCCCAGCCTCCCGGAGGCCGGGAGCGGAGGAGGGAGAGGAGGAAAAGGCGTCCTTACGTTGCACCGGCACACCGAGGATCTCGGGAAGCCCCTTGACAGCCCCTTCGGCAGCGAGCGCGGCGCTTTGCATCGTTTGATTGGCCCCGGGGGCGGCGGAGGCGGGGGCGGGGGAGAGAAGCGGGGCGGGAGAGACGCGGCCCCGGGCCGGCGGAGCCCCGCGGCGGGAGGCAGCGCCGGGTCCCGGTGACCGGTGCCGGTGGCAGTGGCGGTGCCGGGCGCGCCGCCGCAGCTGTGCCCGCCAGCGCCGCCCGCCTCCCATTCATTCCCCCTGCGGGGAGCGCGCCTGACGTCACCGCCGGCGGGGAGGGGAGGGGCGCGGGCGGGGGCAGGTATCCCACTCGCGGCCAATCGCCGCCCGCTCCGCGCTGCCGGGAGGCGGGGCTTGTGCGGCGGGGCGGGGCCTGCGGGGAAGGGGCGGGGGCTGGGGGCGCCCCGCAACCTGGAGCGGCTGGCGCTGTCGCGACACCACGCAGTGGGGAGCTCTGTCCGGTGGGAGGGAGCGAAGGGCCAGAGGGCCCGGAGAGCCTTGTCCCGCTCCGTGGGAGGGGGAGTCACAGAGCCACGGGTTTGGGTGGGAAGGGACCCCCAAAGGCCACCCAGTCCAACCCCCCTGCCAGGAGCAGGGACATCTCCAACCAGATCAGGTTGCTCAGAGCCTCATCCAACCTGGCCTTGAACGTTTCCAGGATGGGGCATCCACCACCTCTCTGGGCAACCTGGGCCAGGGTTCCACCACCCTCATTGCCGCTTCGGCCGCGCAGCCCCAGCCCCGTCCCTCCTGCCGCTGGGAACGGGGTCTCAGCCAGACGGGCACCTTCCCTGGCTCCAGCCAACACCAGAACATCACCATCCCTTGCCAATGTGAGTGATTTCCCAGGGGCTGGTGACTCCCTTGGGCAGGCCCAGCACCTGGCATGGCAGCAGCAAGCTCCAGTTCACAGGATGCTGTCACGTACCTGGGGCCCGTCCCAACAGCGACTCCCCGGGGGACACAGCCAGGCTTAGAAAGAGCCAGGACTAAGAGCCGGCTGCTGCGGTGCAAGGGTGGCGATGCCAAGGGGACAGCGCAAAGGGCTCGGCGCAACCATGGCTTCCAGAAGGATCCTCGACGGGCTTTGCCAAAGGAAAACCCTGGGGCAACCCAACCCTCACCAGAGCAAAAACGATGCGTCACGGGGCAGGGGTACCCCGCGGCAAAGGGCGGAGCGAGGAAGCTCACCAAAACGCAGCTGAAGTTGGCCAGAGTGGGCACTTTGCCCATCACCCTTCCCAATGCTCACCACATCACTGGCCTGGGGACAACGGTGACAAACAGCTCCAACTTGCTCTGATGCCCCGCTCTGCCCAGTTCGCAGGCACTGGGAGCCCTGAGCCCACCCAAGCGAGGTGAAACCTCCGAGCCGGCACACGTTGCAGTGCAGGGAGGGGAGGGAAGGATGCTCAGCCCAGCCCAGGGCGCACTGCCTGTGGCTCACGTGTGCCCTTTCTGTGTTTTAATTTCCACACCAACATGCAAACTAGGAAGGGACTTTTCCCACCGGAAAAAACCTGAACCAACTCCTCAGGAAACGTGTGGATGGGACATGCCAGCAGTTAAAAAAAAAAAAAGAAGTTGTTTTTAAAAAAAAGTAATAAAACCTAATAAATTTATTAAGCTGGATCTTCCCTTAGGAAAATAAAGATTTTTTTTTTTCAATGTACTGCTGGTTTTTTAATCCCAAAGCTTCATTTTACCACCAAAACCCCAGCTGGCTCATCCCATAGCGCTGGGCAGAGACCTGCGTGCACTCATTGCAGGATTGAGCCCCCACCTCCACAGTTCACCGAGCCCCAAAATTGGCTCCCCACCACGGGGGAGGTGAAATCCCATCCTCTCCCCTCCCATCCCTCCCCTTCTCCCCTAAATCAAGCACCAGCTCTTAAGTGCATTAAGCGCATCCAGGCCCCCGCAGCCCCCAGCCACCTGCGCTCCGCAGCCCCTTGGGGCAGCGGCCATCGTCCCCCCGTGGGGTCCCCAGCCAGAGCGCGGCTCCCAGCCCACGGATGCAGGAAGGCAGGTCCCTAAGGCGGATTTACAGGAGAAGTTTAGCCGGACGTGCTGCCAGACGGACACACAGACACTGCCCCACGGCCTCCCCGTCCCACCTCTCTGCATTTCCAACCTATTTCCCTAATTATTCCGCCGCTGCCGGGAGTCATCGCCGTCTCCCCTCTCCGGCACTCTCTGATTTATCTCTCAGGCGGGCTAACAGCTCCCTCCACCCCCTTCTCCTCAGGGAATTCAATTTTCATTCATTTTTCTGCTTTGCCAGATTGATCCAGCCCCCTCTGCCCCGCTGCGGATCCCTCATGGCAGCAGGCAAAGGGAGTTGCACAGCCCCGAGCCTTCGCCTCAGGCGAGCTTTGTGCTGCCAGGGGAGCTGCCACCACGAGTTTCCACTAAAAGAAACCCCAAACCTCACCAGCATCTTCCTCCCTGCTCGCTCTCAGCTCACCGCATCTTCCCAGCAGAGCCTGCATCCACCTTGCGGCGTTGCTTTGTCCCCCTCCATCCTTCCCGCTGTCCATTTGTTCCTCACCTTGGTGGGGTTTTGGTCTCTTTCAGGTGGTGTTTTTTTTTTTTTTTTGGTTGCTTTTGGGGTTATTGTTGTCGCTTTTGGGGTTTTTTTTGGGCTCTTTTGGGTTTGCTTTCCCCAGCACAGCCTGTTATCCCAGCGCATGGGGAGGGGAGGGTGGTGGAGGAGGCCACGAGCTGCTGGCCCAGAAAACCCCCTTTTGCCACCCAAGATGCTGTGGGGTCCTGGTGGCACCCAAGGAGGTGGGGGTTATGTGATAGGTGTGAAGTGCCCCCCCCGTCCCCCAGGCATTCTCCTCCTCCTGGAGCTAAAACAGGGCTACGGGTAGGCAGTGACCCAACTGCTGAAGTGTGACTGTCACGATTTTTGTCAGGTTGTACTTATGGGGTAGTCTGGTGGGGGCTGGCCCGGCACAGATGCCCCGCTCCCTCCTTGGCATCACCTGAACCCCCCTCTGGCCCTGCAGCTGGATGAAGACACAGGCAGCACGACGCGGTGACGCAAAACCCGCAGACAAATGGGGACGGCGCTCCTGCGCCTTCCCTGCCGGCATTAATTAATAACAAAAAAGCAGGTAAACCCCAGACCCTTCCCTGAGACCCAGACCCAGCCTCCCCTGGTGCACCCCCAGCCCCGGGCGCAGGGGACCTGGGGACACTGAGGGCAGAGACGTCCGTGCATCGTTCCCAGGCGCAATAGGGGTGTTTCAAGGTGGAAATGGGGGGGTGCAAGGAAAACCCACGCCTGGCCCGTGCCCCAAGGGGTGTGAGCGCAGCCGTGTCCCCCATCAGCAAAGCCTGACTGGGCTGGGAGATGCTGGCGAGCTCAGATGACAGCAGGGCTTCATACCACCCATGCAGCGAGTTTGCCAGGTCTCAGCCCAGCTCCCGGAGTCCCCTTGCATGACGAAACCAGCACCTGCAGCCCGAGGAGGGGGACATCCTGATGGGGCCAAAGCTGCCATAGCCACCCTTCGGCATGGGGCCACCTCCCCTCCTGAAGCACTGGCCGCAGCACCCCGAGCCCCCATGTGCGCAGCACACCAGCAGCCCCCACTTTTTAATTAACCCAATAATTACCCGTGACCCCGTCCCACACACCCCGCTATTGCCAGGACTGGCCTGGAGCAAGGACAAGCACGGCAGGACCCTTGTACTCACCAGCGGCCGGAGAAAGCTTCTCCCCTCGCAGGTGTCGCTGAACGGGGCGTTGCTAATTTTAATTGAAAATTAATCGACGTTAAGCAAACCCCTGGTGATTTTAAGGCCCCAGCATGGGCAGACGGGGGGATGCCGGTGCAGAAAGGCTCTCACCCGCACCAAGGAGGGAAAGCGAAGAGGGACGAGGCGAGAGGGAGCGAGTGCTGAAGGGGTGGGATGGTGGCTGGGTGTGCGGGGAGCGCGGGGGGCCGGCCACTGGCCTCGTGGAAAATTAAATTGCACTTGAGGGTAAATTGAATTAGGGAATAGCGGCCGCCTCGCGCCAGCCTGCGGCCATTTGGGTAATTAGCCCTGGGGACACCCCGGCTCATGGCGGCGCTGGGAAGGGGTAACCCCCATGGGGGGGGGCACCTCGGGGGGCTTGGAGCAGGGGACACAGCCTGTCCTACCCATGAGCGTGGCCACGGCACGCTGCGATGCTCCACCTGTGCCACCATCCCTGGGGGGAGCACAGTGGGGACCCCCACCAGTGCCACAACCCTGGAGAGCCGGGCTGGGAAGATTGGGACTGCACCAAACAGGATTACGGAAAGTCTATTTACCGGACTCTCTTTTTCCTGCGCGCAGGGCAGCTTTAGCTCCCCAGCCCTGTAAATCTCCCTGGTGGGCCTGGCGTGGGTGCTAATCTGGGCAGCCCTGCCCGCTAAACCCCCACCTCAGCACCCACCTCCCCACCTCTAATCCCCTGCACCCTCGTGCTGCACACCCCCGCCAATGCACCCACCCACCGCACCTCCCTAACACATCCCCCAGGCTGTCCCTGGCTTCTTTTGGTGGGGGGTAACCACTGGCAGCCCCTCATCGCAAGCCCTCAGTCGCAGGCAGGGGAGCAGCTGGCGGGGAGGGGGTGCACGAGGGGGTTATTGATGTCGGGGATAAACCCCCCAGGGAAATCAAGGAGAAGGAGGCAGCGGGGCTGCAGCCATGACACCTTCCCCATCCATCACCTGGCGGTGGGATGCACCCGCACCCGGCTGGGGGGACACAGCCCCGGCTTTGTGCCGGGGATGAGACCACGGAGGATTTGGCTAAGGGGCACGGCCAAGGCCGAGCGGGTCAGCGGCGGGAGGGCAGGGGTGCCAGCCCCACGGCCCGTGGAGGTGTGACCACGCACAGACACGGAAGAAGAGGAAACACAGAGCAAGAAAATTCATTGCAAGGGCCAGTGAGGGAGGAAGGGCTGGAGGGACCAGAGCTTCCGGTACCCGGGCTGCAGCGGAGCCAGCCGCCCTCGTTCCCCATCCTGCCAGCCTTCGCCTCCCACCTGGGCGAAGTGAAGATATCAAGAAAAAGGCTCCAAATCGGATTGACACCCCCCCTCCCCCTTAATAAAGTTTATTATCAGCCGGCCTCTAATCCTTTTAAATCCCCTGCGCAGGGGGAAGGGCTGGGATTAGGGGAGGGCAGCGTAATCCCAATGAATTTGTTACAGGGGGATTTAGGCAGCGCCAGGAGAGCAGATGGCCCTGGCCCCGGCTCTGGAAAACAACCATTTTCCTTAATGATTCCTAACAAGGATAAAAGGGCAGAGAGAATCGGGGACAGGCGCAGGGGACCTGCACCCACAGAGGTCCAGGTCCCCAGGGGTATGCTCGTGTGTACCTCCCTGCTCTGGACCACGGACATGGCCGGCACCGAACCGCAGCTCCATGGCTTGCACCGACTTTTTTCCAGGAGCTTCCTGGCTCCCCCTTGCTCCCTCCCCATCATCCTGCTTGAGGACAAACCACGAGGCACCCTAGCCATGAGGACATGCCAGCTCTACACGGGGCAGCTGGCCACGGACGCATCCAGAAGAAAAAAAGCAGGAGAAAACGTACGATAGTAACAATTTACAACATTTAAAGGATTTAAACCAAGCCAGTACTCTTCCCGGGGCAACGGGGGAGGCTGGAGTGGGGACAGCCGGCGGTGGGGGAACAACAGGGAGGGGAGATGCTACCCCGGTGTGCCTGCGTGGCAGGGACCAGCCGACACAGTGGGGCCAGCGTTGGCAAAAATAATTTATTTCACTAAGACAAGCAGAGAGCGAACAACAGCGCGGGGAGGAGGCAAGGAAAAGCGGGGGGGCCCCAGTCCAGGTCTCAAATGAGGGGACACATGAAATGCAGCTGAAATCACAACTGCCACCCCCCGCCCAGCAGTGTCTGCTTTTTTGGTGGCCTAAACCCCTGCCCTCCTGGCCCTACTAGTGGTTTGAACCCAAAGGGCTGCTCCCCAGCTTCCCAGTTTGAAACCAGCCCAGCGCCGGGGAGCACCCAAGGGCAGCTGAGTGCCCAGACCTGAGCCCGCTGTTGGTGTCCCAGATCCTGCACACCCAAAAACATGGCACTGCGACCCGAGAGGGGCATGCTCCAACACCTCCTTCCCCCCCAAAGAGAGCCCTCCGCCCTCTGCTCCCCCACTCCTGGGAGCAGGTGCCAGGAGCCTGGCAGCTCCCGGGGGAGATGCACCAAACCCCTTCCTGCTGGGTGACGAAACACCCAGCCCCTGGCCCCCTCAGCCGCTCTCAGGCCACGGGGAAGCCGAGGCGGCCCTTCCGGGCACGGGTGCGGAGGCGGAAGAAGGTGTACATGCCCAAGAGGCACATGGAGGAGAGGAAGTAGAGGGCGATGCACAGGCTGATGTCCAGGCGGGAGAAGCCCAAGCCGAGCACCCGCAGCCAAGGGCTCCTCCGCACGCCCTCCCCAGCCTCCTCCTCCTGGACCAGGACACCGGGAGCCCGCCGGCGTTCCCGGGCCACCTCGGCATCCCGGGGCAGAGCGATGGTGTCCCGCTTGCTGAGCCGCCGGCGCCGGCCGGCCACCGCTCGCAACGCCTGGCTCTTGAAATGCTGCTCGCTGAAGGAGTCCAGGTCCACGATGTCCTCGCCCACCTCCCGCAGCTTGGGGTTCAGCCGCACGATGCTGGGGCGCCGCGGCTCAGGGGAGCCCTGTCGTCCCGGAGCCCTCGTCTCACTCTCTGTCTCCTTTCCCTCCTCTTCCTCCTCCTTCTCCCTCTCCTCTCGCAGGCCCTCAGTTCCCAGCCTGGCGCCTGTCCCCTCCCCGGCCACGGGGACAGGCTCAGGCTCGGGCTCAGCATAGTCCAGGTAGATGTTGGCCGAGGAGAAGTGCGCCTTGAGGAAGGCGAGCACAGCCGGCTCATCCCAGGCGTGCACCCCCCGCTCCTCCTTGTGGCACTGTGGACACAAGTCTGGCGGAGGCCACTGCAGCTTGGGGAACTTGGGGTCCTCCGTGTCACCTCCTGCAGGGACCGGAGCCAGCGAGCGGGTTAGAGGGGACAGGTAACGCAGCCCTCTCGCTGTACTGGTATAAACACCCCACAGCATCCAGCAGCTGGGAACGGTGACAGGGACAAGGACATTTGGAGGAGCCGTCTCAGGAGGAGGGGGTCCTCTGAGGGCACACGGCAGCTTGGGGAAGCTGCCTGCGGGGAGCGTGTAAGACCCAACTGCATCTCTGGGGCGGTCTGATGCTGCGTGACCAGCTGCTGTCCCCTGCGATGGGGGATGATGACAACAGGATGTTCCCACCGCTGCACCCTAATGCAGCCATTTGCCAGCTCCATCCAGGAGGAGGGATGCTCCTCCACCTCGCCTCTCCTTTTCCCCTCGGGAAGCCGCCCCAAGTCCCCTCCCTGCAGCCCCCCTTACCTGCCAGACGAGCGTTGACCTCGTTGTGGTGGGACCAGAGCCAGAAGACAGCCTCCTGCCGGCTTGCCACCCGGTCCATGGACGCGGCCGCCATGGCCTCAAAGTGCTCGGCGCACTCCTGGCAGCCGAAGAAGTGCCGGATGTAGCAGCGCATGGTGCCCAGCACCTCCAGTGGCAGCTCTGGGGGGAAGCAGAGGATAGCAGGGACAGGAGGGCAAGTCAGGATCCTGTGGTGCCACCACCACAGTCCCTCGGCCAATGTGGCAGCCCTGCACCCCGACTCCACAGCACTTGCCCTCCCCATAGACAAGCCTTTGCCTGCACGCAGCATCCCTGCCCGTGCCACAGCCCACCCAGATGTCCCTTCCCCGTGCTCCTCACCCCCCCCAGGGACGCCAATACCTTTGTCGGGGCCGCTCTCAGCAGCCTGGATGGTCAGCAGGTGGAAGATGGTCCAGAGCCCACAGGGGTAGCCGCGGAAATGGGGCTCGCTGCCCTGGCAGCCCACCCAGGTCACGTTGGTGGGGAGCACGGCGGGGTGGGAGGCCTGGAGGACAGAAGGACATGGAGCTGGTGGCTAATGCAGGCGGAGGGGCAAGAGGCAGGGGGGAGGAGAGAGGGGGATGGGGTCCCCATGGGTGCCTTACATCTCTGTTATTCTTCAGGGCCTCCTTCAAGGCACCGCGGGGCAGCTCGGGCTCCGTCCAGTTCCTCAGCCAGCCGTCCAGGGACTGCAGGAAGGTCTGCACGCAGGGGCGCCCGGGGAAGTACTGCAGAGAGGGGAAAGGGGTGAGGAGACCCCCACCACGAGCAGTGGGCAGCCAAGACGGGCACTGGGCAGCATCAGCATCCTCTACAGCAGTGCGTGCTGGAGGGCTGTGTGGTCCCAGCAAGGTTTTGGTGCCTGACCCCAAAGGGGCTGGGAGCCACAGCGAGGCCCCTGCATCTGTGTTTAGGCTCCGAAACTCAGTCCCATCTGAGGGAGGCAAAAAGCTACTCTGACCATAAGTCAACGCAAAGCCGATTAGCAGCAGCACTTTAAAACCGCAGGCACTCCAGGGAGAGGGGGCAACCCGCCAGCGCGTGCCACGGACAGACAGATGGACAGAGGGACCAACCCACAACCCACGGGGAGGATGAGACTGCATCACACAGGAACAGCAATGGGGAAGCGAAAGGGAGGAGTATTTTGCTAGGTCTGAGCTGTTCTCCCTGAACCTGTGGGGAATCACACCGAAAGCTCTGAATTCCCAGCGGAATTCATCTGCGACCTGATGTTTCTGCTACAAAACGTAGTGTCCCCCCCGCTCCTTCGGTGGGAGGCTTTTCACACAATGCTCTGCTTTCCAGCCATCGCTTCTCTCCACGTTAAGAATTTCTTTCCGCCCTTCCTTGCCTTAAACACCTCTTGGGAACGCAACAGTTAAGGCTGGGACGTGCTGGCTGAGCTCCCCCAGCCTGAGCTCTGCGGGGCTGGCAGCAATCCTGGGGATGCGGCTCCGTCCTGTGGATGAGCGCAGCAACGGCAGTGCCGGCTCAGCATCCTCGGGGAAGCCCCGGCACCCACCACCCAGGTGCCTCCTGCCCGCAGTGGGAACACGGCTTTGCCTCCTTGCCAGGTCCGGTGCTACAGCTCATCCTTGGCCAGTGAGGGGAAGGTGTGCAGGAAGAATTAAAAGCTAATTAAAAAAAAACCCACTGCTGCTTCCCAACCACCCAAGCAACCTCGTACCCTTGGCCAGGGAGCTGGTGCGACGGGGAGGTTTGTTTCCCTAATGCTGGGGTTCTCATGAAAGGGAGAAATAGCGAGGGAGACAGCTGGGGGCAAGCAGAGGAAGAGCCACATGAAGCTCTGAGCTGAGGACTTCAGACTCATTGCACCAGTGGCTCATGTTTGGAGCTCTTTGCTGGGGGAGAGCAGGGGGTGGCTCACACATCAGCGAGGGCTACACAAGGTCCAAACTGAATGCGAGGCTCCAGGTAACAAAGGAGGGAGCAAAGAGAGTGGCCATGGCTCGGTGAAGGTCTGCCAAGGAGCCTGGGCTAGGACAGGGACGGGGACGGGGACAGGGCTCCTTCAACCCCACTGGTAGAAACCTTGGCCAAACACTCTGTCACACCAGAGAATTAAACTGCCCTGCTTCTGCTGGCTCAAAGCTCCAATACGCTTCAATTTTGCCAACAGAAGAGAAAAAAGACCTTAAATCAGACTCAGAGCGGGAGTCCCTTTCCCAGACTATCAAAGGAACCTACAGAGATCAGCTCCCCGAGCCAAGCATCCAAAGCGACTGATCAGAGTTACCAACCCCTCCGATCACGTCCGCCACCCCAGCGGGTGACAGCATCTCTTCTGAAAAGACTTTACTGCCTCGACACGACACCTTCAGCCAGCACGGAGCTTGCTCTGCCCACCAACACCTGCGTCCCACGCCTCGTCTGAAACTCTCCGGCACCTGCTCTCGGCTCCTGTTGGGACTCTGGGCTGAGTCTGGAGATCCACGGGGATGGGGACAGCCCCACAGCGGCCATGGGACGCGCTGAGTGCCAGGACACAGGGCTCGCATCGGAGACTGCCACGCTTCACTACCTGCGAGCACTGGGACGCAGTGGCCCAAACCTTGCACTTGCATTTCACCTTATAAATAGCTATGGGGAGGCGTGTGCAGTGCCTCCACGACACCGAAAGCTCCTCACCTTCACCAGCACGGCCACGTAGCACTTGAAGGCAGCCAGCTGGGCTCCCGACAGCGCGGCAGCACGGCCAGCCTCCACCCGCAGCGAATAGTGCAGCGTGGACTCCAGGTCGGCCATGTACACCTTGGAGCTGGGGAGGGCAGCAAAACACGAGGGTCCATCAGCCCGTTAACCGGCACCCCCAGGGAGCCAGCCACGATCTGGGGGTTTTCCCCACGTGAAAGGCACAGTCCCAGCCCGTTGCCCACTCGTAGCCATGACATCTCCTCCCCGCACCCGCCCCGGCCTCCCGCAGCCCAAAAATGATGGAGGGGGAGGTCTGACCGTTCAGCACGCCTCGGCTGAGACACGTTGGTCTCGTTGGAAGCGCCGATGGTTGTGTTCAGCTTGTAGGAGCCACGGGTGACGCCCGAGAGCATGCGCAGGTAGTAAGTGTAGAAGGAGCGTGCCTCCACATGCCTGCAAGGAAAGAAGCCGTGAACAAGACCCTCTTCCCTCCCGAACAGCCCCTGGCCCCCAGGAGGAAGCAAAAGAGACCGAAGGCTTAGCCAGACCAGCAACTCGGACCTCAGGAACGAAGCGTTGGGTGCTCTGCGCTCTCTGGCCACCCCGGTGGTGGGTATCCTGGGACCCAACCCAGAGCAGATCTGAGCCCTGAGGAGCCCTGCCATGCCACCCCCAGGCAAATGTGGTGGAGGGGTGGCTCGGTCACAAACCATTTTTTCCCTTTTGCCAGCTCCAGGCAGGGGTGGCAGCCCTGTTCAGTGCCCACCAGCAGCCCCCTGCCAGCCTGCCCAATCCAGCCACTATCTCCTCCCTAATGAACTTTCCCACAATTACAAAGGAGAGTGGAGAGATGGGGCACAAGCCTGGCACCCCACCAGGGTCCCCACCCTGCCACGTCCCACACTCACACGGGCAGGCGGGAGAAGGAGCCGTTGCGGAGAAGCAGGTAGCCAGAGGGGAAAGTGGTGACACCAAACTTCTTCACGAGCTCTTCCTCGGTGTTCAGCACCCTCCTCACTGCTACGTTCTCGTACTGCAGCATGTCCAGCGCCACCTGCAAGCCCAGCGGCCCTGGGTCAGTTGGGGTGGGTGGCAGGACCCCCAGCCTCACTGGGGATGGAGCAAGGCTATTTAGCACCCTGTATAACACTTCACGCCTGCAAAGTGGCGTGCAAGCTGACCAAGGAGGCTGCTGGGAGAGGACTTCCCTGCCAAAGGCACCCTGGGATTATCTGGCACTGGGGACACGGGCTTCGAGAGAAATGGGAGATAAATGCAGCTGTACTCACCTCTCTGCCCACGAAGGAGTTGCTCTTCTCAAAGATGAGCGCCAGGTACCGGTCCTTGTTCCTCTGGAAGAAGCTGCGAACCTCCTCCGCGCTGCAAGAGAGAAGAGGATGGCAGCAGGTGCCTCAGCATCAGCCGGATGCTCTGCCCTCCTGCCCAAAAGGAGCTCAGCCCTCGGCCCCGGTGGTTTGGCAGGGAAAGCCAGTGCGGGTTCAGCCCCGTTGAGCAGGCAATTCCTCCCTGCTGAAGTTTCCAGCCCAATTTTCTGCTCTGGTTCACAGGCTTTGAGAAAACCTGCCAGGGTCAGCCAAGGAGGCAGAAAACAAAGCGCAGGCAGGGCAGGGCAGGGCAGGAGGGAGCTGCACGCTCGCTCAGCGGAAAACCAGGAATGAACTTGAACAAGGGCTGTTGGGTTTTTGGCTAGGACACAGAGGCACCGGAGACCTGAAGCACGTGCCCAGCTCGACCATCGCTTTGCGAAAGCTAAATGCTCCCCCCTGGCACAGCAGAGCAACCACCTGTGTCTGGCAAAGACAACTCAGACCCCTCAAAATTTGTACTGAATCAAGAAAATCCTTTTTCAGGGCAGGAAAACCTGTTAACGGCAGCAGCCTCACTCGTCATGGCATGGCACTGCCACGTTCCCAGCTCAGGCACCGCTTGCTCTAATTAAGGCTGATGAGCAGGTTCGTTAGGAGATAGGACAACACAGCCCTTTTCATCCAGGCCACACAAATAGCTCTAGCCTGGCCAGGCCATCCGCATCTCCCTGGGATATGGGTGATGCAGCAGCTGCTCCGTGCTCATTTTCAGCTCGGGATTTCCCCAGACACCCACTCTCCATGGGATGGGGGCCGCCAGAGCCACCCCCACATCACGCTGTCCACCCCATCAGGCCACCCCTACCTCGCGGGCTCCAGCGGAGGGCAGGCGGGCGGCCAGGCGTCCTGGCTTTGCTCCAGGTTGGTGATGATGGCGTGGCGCAGGTCCTCGACGGTGGCACCGGGACCTGCGAGGGGACAGGATGCAGAGGGGTCAGTCCTGGGGAAGCCAGTCCCACGGGCTGAGCCAAGAGGAGCTGCTCTGAGCTGCCACCCCCAGGGCTCTCCAAGGTCCCAACACATCGGGGGTGCGGGCAGCAGGGCCATTGGCACTCAGGGGAAAAAGCCCTCGTGGCCCCGATACTCACTGGTAATCCTTATCCCATCCTCTGCCTTCTTGCTAAAAGCTCGGAAGAACTGAAAGGGAATAAAAAAATACATGTGAGGAAGCTGGAGTGAGAGCATTCTGAGGGTGACAGGGAGGCAGCACAGCCCAGCAGGCAGAGGCTCCCCCTGGACTGCCTCTGCCTCAGTTTCCCCACGACGTTACAGCATGCCCACTGACACCACCCACTGCAGAAGGAGCTCTCGGCCACGGCCCCATCTCATGGGGCGTCCCTGGAGGGTAGGGACGTAGGCATGGACTGGGAGTCGTGTCCTGTCAAGGGCTGAGTGCTGGCAGGCAGCAGGGCAGGCATCTTGAGGGGTCCCAGGGAGGCAACTGGGACCTCCCCGGTCCTGCAAAACGCTCTTTCTCTGCTCCAGATCTCTCACAAAGTGGGAGAAGGGTTTTTTTTTTTCCACTCCTGGCCTCCCACAGCGGCTCCAGTGCCTGCAGTACAGCCAGGGCAGAAAACCAGGTTGCATCAGACAGGTGTTTGCTTTGCAGGCTGGGCTGGGAGCATGGGCTGTTTGCAAAAGGTGTTTGGCGGGGACAGGGGATGCAAAGCAAGCGACTCCTTGGCTCTGCCACATCAGCATGCATCCCTGCCCCGGGACATGTTTCAGTCAACGTCCCATGGGTGTTGGGTGCTTAGTGAGACCCCGGGGCAGGGCTGGGGCACAAGCCAACCCAGCTGGCAAACCTCTAAATCTGACCCCACCTCAGGCTGAGCCTGTAAGCCGGAACTGAGGACGTGTCTAATGAAACCTTTATCCCCCCTGTCCCGTCTCAAGGCGATCCTGGCTTTCACCACCTGCACCTAGAGCACTTCAGCTTTATTCATAGAATCATAGGAAGGTTTGAGTTGGAAGGGACCTTAAAATTCACTCAATGCCGAGCCCCCTGCCACGGGCAGGGACACCTTCCACTAGACCAGGTCACTCAAAGCCCCATCCAGCCTGGCCTTTATTGCTTCTGTTGGAGCAAGGCTCTGTTTGCAGTGGGAAACGCCGCGAAACGGCAGTATTGACACAGCTAAGGGGCCGGGCACGGGCCCAGGAGGAGGAATGGCACCTCGCCAGCTGCTGCAGGAGGCTCCCAGTTGAGCCCCGTGCAGTATCCCACAGTATCCCTGTGCCCTCCTCCAAAACCTGCACCTGCAACCGCTCTCTGCCCTCCACCAGCCTTTCCTGGGCACTTCCAATTCAGGTTTTGGACTCTCCCTCCTCCTACGAGAGAACTGGTCTCTACGTTTCACCACAAAGCAGCATTTTGGTTTCCCCCCTCCTTGTTGCTACATCACCCAGGAGCTGCGATGGCTGCAGCTGGGCCACAGTTAGGTTTTGGGGACGGGTGAAACAGCTACAGCCTGCAAAGCCTCAAAGGGAATATTTTGGTGCAATAGCACTGTCGATCTGATCGAGCAAGAGAGGGACAAGCCAAAAGGCAAAGCACAGTGAAAATGGCAAATGCCCGGCACGCACAGCCCTTACCTTCAGCGTGGGGAAGCCGGTTATCCCAAATTCGGTGCACACTTGCTGGTTGGCCTCGTCGGCGCAGTCGATGGCCGCCAGCATCACTGCAGGCCTCCACTCTGCGGGGACAGAGGATGCAGTCAGCACAGCTCAGCCCCTCTACGGCCCCGAAAACCGCTCCAAGGATCTCCTGCTGCGCCAGCACACGGCTCTTCCTGGCCCCAAACTGGCTCATTCCTTGCAGGAGACAAACTGGTGCTTCCCAAGCCCTGAAGCCGCAGTCTGCGTCGGTGTTTGATGCCCTACTTTCTGTGCGGCAGGAGCGTGGGGAAAGCCGTGCGAGGCGGCACCAGGCTTTGCACGCCCCGTTCTTGCCGGCGCCCCAGCGCAGGCAGCTCTGCCCGCAGCTGCCTGCCTGTCTGGTTCTGCCTGCCCAGCCTCTGCTCCAGCGGGAAGTGGCCGCTGGGAGAAGGGGAGGGATGGCTAACCACGGCCGGGGGAGCGCAGGGAACACGGGCTCCAGCTCCTCTCACCCCAGACCGAGGGCTCGGTTGATAACCAAGAGGGAACAAGGCTGGGGCACCACGGCGAAGCCCGCGCAGGGGCTGAGCATCTGCTCCCTTGCTGTGTCTCTCCACTGCCACCTCCCCAGGGAGGATCAGCGGGTCTCTGGGGCAAAACAGAGATGAAGAAAAGGGGACGTGGAGGCATTTCAAGTAGCGGGCTCTGAAAGCCAAGAGCAAAATGGAGATAAAAGCCCTGAAATGGCTCCTTTTTAGCGTAAAGGATGCAAGCTGGAGAACACCCAGCCTCTCCTTCGAGCGGGATGGGGAGGGACACGGTGCAGGCACACGGATGGAACCCACGCCAATGTAGGTAGGAGCTTGCTGGAGCCAGGGACCCACTGGGACTGTCCTGTGTCACAGGTGACCGGGCAAGCGAGCCGCTTCCAGCTGCCCCAGCACCAGTGGCACAGGAAGGCTGGTGCCGAGCCCCGCTGCCAGGGGCCTGGCATGCTCCTGGACTCATCAGCATGTGGTACCCGTGGGTCACCCTGGCATCCTCCCCGTCCAGCTCACTCCTGCAAAAATCCATCCATGGGAACGGCAGTGAAGACACCAAGCAGCACGGGGGCGGCTTCCCCGCCTTTTCTCTGTGGGCACCCCATCTGTGATCCAGCCTCCGGAGTGGGGAGCCCTTGGGGGGGACTTTTGGAAAGGGACCAGGAAAGCCAGTGTTCTCCCGCAGGGCCCGGGCGCGCACCCCATTCCTCACATCCTGTCGTGTTGGGGAGCGCTGACGGCATCCCCTGGGAGGGACGGCATCTTCTTGGAGAGATGGGACGGCCGCCCTGGCCGGTGCCCTGACTCACCCACCAGTGATGGCACTATATCAATTAAAGCAATAACATGGAGAAGCCGCACGTGCCCCGGGGATGCCAGGTGGGGGGGGGGGACGGGAGGAGCTCTGGCACGGCGAGGGGTCTGGCAGCAGGGCATGAGGGTCCCCAAGTGGGACTGGGCACCAGCTAGGCCAAGCATCAAGGTCAAAGCTGGGAACAAACCAGCTACGATCAGCATCTGGGCCCAGCGCCCTGCCAGCACCGGGGAGGAGAGGGGCTGAGGGAGGGTCCGGGGGGGCAGCAGGACCCCCAAGGACTGGGGCAGGCTCAGCCCGAGCTTCTCCCGGCCAAAGGATGCTGCTAAACCGGGCCTGGCCATCCCAGAGGGGGCCCTGGGCATCACGGAGGGGCTGGGCCTCCCCACCAGGCCGATGCTCCAGGGAAGCCAGGGCAGGGATGCAGGGGGATTTAGGGATGCTGATGTAAGGTAACGCAGAAGGGATGCAGGGGTGCTGACAGGGCCAAGGACGCGGAGAGGATTTCAGAGCGCTGACAGAGAGGAGGATGATGGGACAAGGACACGGGAGGGATTTAGGAGCGCTGATGGAAGGGCAGGGGCACAGGGAGGATTTAGGGGTGCTGACAGGAGAACAGACAGAGATGTGGGGGGATTTAGGGGAATAAGGACACAGGGGCAGGGACACAGCAGATTTAGGGGGTGCTGATGGGAGAAGACAGGGATGGAGGGGGGAAAACAAGGGCAAGGGCGCAGGGAGGGTTTGGGGGTGCTGACGGGGCGGGCAGGCAAGGGTGCGGGGAAGAGGGGGAGCCGTGCCGGGGACTCACCGCGGAGGTCGTGGGCCAGGGCCCGCCATGTGGGCGCGAAGTGGATGCAGTGTCCGCACCAGGAGGCGAAGAACTCGACGGCCCAGGCGCTGGGGGAGCCCAGCAGCCGCCCCTCCGCCCCGCTCCCCAGCAGCTCCAAAGGGTCAGAGGCCGAGTACAGCCCCCCGGCTCGCGCCGCCGGCAGCGACAACGACAGCACCAGGCCCACCGCCAGCCACCACCACCACCACTGCCGCCCCCTTCCTCCGCCTCCTCCTCCGCCGCCGCCCCGCGCCCGCCGCCGCCACATCGCCCGCCAGGCCGCCCGCCCGCCGCCGCCCGCCGCCTTTAGGGCCGCCCGCGCGCCCCGCCCACCGGGGGCGGGGACAAGACGGCCCGCATCGCGGCGCCCCCTGTCGGGCACGCGGCGGCGCGCCCCGCGGTGCACACACACACCCGCACCCGCCATACCCCCGCACCGTGAGGGGGGCCCCAAATACCCTCAGCCCCTCCCCGGCATCAGGCAACCCCCACAGCGCGCTGGGCAAGGGGGAGAGAGGCCGCAGCGCTGCCCTGTGACGAGGCATAAAATGATAAAATTCTGATAAAGCGAGAAAAAGACAAAGGTGGCTGATTCAGGCCCAAAACCCGCGGTGCTGCCATGACGGTCACCCCAGAGGGGAGCTGCTGGCCTGAGGGCAGCGCCCAGGTTGGGCGCCCTGATGTCATCCACCGTCACCGGGTAGCCCACGGGACAGGGATCCCGGGGATCGGGATATATAACAAGAATCCCCAACAAGGCCCCAAAATCCAGCTGCTCCACCCCCCCAAAAAAGCAGCCTTCCATTCTAGGCCTTGTGTCTGCTCCCTGCCATCCCAGCCGTGCCACGTCTCACGCGCACACGCAGCCAGGAATGTGCCTGTGCCCAGTGCCCCAGGGCAGAGCTGGGCACCGCTGGGGTGGACATGAGCCCTAAAATGTAGCCTTCTGCTCCCTCCCCACCTCCTGAGGGCAGGGGACCCCCGGCCCTGGAGGTGCCCATTGCTGTTGAGGGCTGGTTGCTGGCTCTGTCCCCAGAAGGCCATTAGCCACGCTGGGCCCTACCTAGGTATTTTAGGCAGACTTGCCATGCTAGAAAAACAAGCCTGCCAGACCCAAGCCTCACCGTGGCAGGAGAGGGCAGGAGCCTCCGCACAGGGCACAGCTTTAGGGGAGCCACAGGGCTCCCCAAGATGGCCCGCTGTAGGGGACAGAGCCTGTCAGACATGACCCTGCCACCCATCTTCTGTGGGTCCAGGCTGATGCAAATGGGGCAGAAGATGGTTTGCTCCAGCCCAGCTGCTAGCTGTAAATGCTTAAGGGATTATCACACCTTGCTGTTCCAGAAGGGAGACAGGCGCAGTCCAGCCTGTGCAGGGCTGTTCTGGAAGGTGGTGGTCCCTGGCTCTCGCCACAACTTGACTTTGCCACAATTTGTCTTTGTCTAGCTAGCCCTTGAAAGACAAAAATCCCTGTGCTTAGGGATGTTATCACCGTTATTTTACCCTGGGCTAAAGTCCTTATTTTAAGGGCTCGACAGCTTGATTAGGTTATCAGGGTGAAGAAGATGTACTCAGCCACTGTAATTACCAGCATCCTCCCCATCCAGCTCACCCCTCCCTCCCAGGAGCCCAAATTCCTTGGATCCTTTTTTAGATGCAAAAGCAGCATCTAACGCAAAGGCAGATGGGCGAGAGCCCGCACCCCAGGGCTCCGGCTCCTTTTGAGGTGAGCCACGCCATTGCTCATCCCCTGAAGCCCCAGGGTGGGGATGCGCCTGCATCCGGCTGCCCAGGGAGGCGGGGGGCGGGTGCTGCTGACCACCTGCCGCCAGGCTGGCACGTCCCCTCCTGTCCCCACGGACTTGCCCAAATAACCTTTTTCCTTTTAATGCTGCTGCAAAGCAAGAGATGAGGCTTTTCTTCCATCTCAAACTGGGAAGAGCTGGGATTTTCATCACAGAATGCCCTGAGTCAGGGCATGGGCATGGAAAGCCAAAGATAAAGCAGAGATTTTGAAAGGACTTGTTTTAAGATGGATTTGAGAATAACTAAGATGAATTTTAAAAACTATATATATATCAAGGAGGAGAAGAAACCTGGGGAAGTTTTGGAAATACCCTCCCAGCAGTGTCTGACTTTTGGGAAGCAAAGCACAGGGGATGGGTGCTGGGTGACCCTGGATGCGTGGCTGCTGAGCCCCCAGGCAGGCCTAGAGCCCAGCTTTAGGCTCTTGTAGCACATTCAGGAATCTACTTGATTTTTAGCTGTGCTGCACAGCAAAGCCTTCAGCGCCCAGCTCAGCATCCTTAACTTCAGGAAGAGATGCGCTCCACTCAACTGTAGCAAGGGCATGGGCTAGGGACCACTGTAGAGGTTCCCGCACTGCACGAGTCCCAGTGCAGCAGCCAAGCCGTGGCTTTTGTTCATTAAGCTCATCAGCTCTCAAATCTCCTTTCCCAAACATCCAACAGGAATCTCCTCAAAGTCAATGAGGTGTGGGCAACACCAACAGGCTGAGTGCCTCAAAGGCTGCCAAGATCTCACCAAAACATTTAAGCCCTGCAGAACCTGTTTCGTGCACCCAGAATGGATCATTTTCACCAACAAAGAGCTACTCTGATTTGCCTCTGTGCTGGGTTAGAGAGGAGACAAGGAAAGAGCAGCTGGGTTTTTATGTATTCAGCCTTTGAAGTGCTAGAAAGGACTACTGAACGTGCTTCAGAAATTGGGGAAAGTCTTCTACTGTCCATTTTTAAAAGCATGAATCGGGCTGCAAAACATCAACAGCTTAAAACAGCCAGGTAAGCCAACCCAGGACCTTCTCACTCCCCTTTAGCTGTGAAGGTCTGGGGACAGGGAGATCCTGAAATGGACTTTCTTCCTTGAAAATTAAACAACGTGTTCCTACATAATTGTGTGATTCCAGGAACTGACTCTAAGAAAAACATGCAACCAATGCAAGACTCATTATACAATCATGGCAACCCCGTCACCTGGCCCTGGCATTTCGTACGCTATTCAAAGAAGTTCACATCCAACTCCTCTGCGAGCACCTCGGAAATACCAGCTGCAGAGGAAGCGTCATAGTTTTCCTTTCTCTCCAGCCTTCAAGAGATGGACAGATGAACTCAGTGAAGCCCTTCTTGAACTGGAGCACAGCACCACTTACGAGTGGTCCTTCTCTAAATAAAAGAAAAAGCTCCATTTCCCTCATTAGCATCTCCAAACAGCCTCAGAGAGCAAGTGAAAATCGTGCCACCTGCCACCTCCCAGCTGGCCAAACCAAAGTCAGCTGGGATGCTCCAGTCCAGGTGGCACTTTTCTGCTGGTGGCACCAGTCACACATCTGCTGAGACACAGTTTCAGACAAGATCTTTGGCAGTGCCTGCGCGATAAACCTGCTAGCTTCTGCAACTTTGGTGAGACATGGAATAACGTACGGAATGGATGTGAACCCCAAGTGCTTTTCGCACTCTGCAGCGGCTCTGCCAGGCTCACACCTGTGAAGACCAGGAAAGCCCCTTGCAGCCCCCAGCAGGAGCCAGGAATTGCTGACTACATGAGACAGGCTTGTTCGGATACAGTTGATTTCTACCTTTCAAGCCCAACCAGCCTGTAATAACAATAGACGTAAAAGAAAATCCGGGGTGCATTCTCAGGATATGATGAATGTGTTCACGTAGTTTGTGTCTGCAGAGAAACTGCAGCAGTACCAGCCCCTTTCTGCTATTCACCTCTGCTGATTCATCCCTGCTCAAAAGGACGGCAGCAATGCTGCCCTTGCTCTTTTCGGAGGGACCTGGGGGGACTGGGAGGAACTGGTGCCATCTTTGGTATGTCTGGGTAGGAAATGTTTTACCTGCAAAATTAAGATCTACTTAAAGTCATAAATCATCACCATGACCCAGGATGCACAGAGCAGATGTTTTCCACTCCAGCTCATCTGCCTAGCTTCCAGGAGCAGATCAGAGGAGGCCACACCACTCAGATTTGCCACATCATTATTTGGCAGCTGGTTTAATTGCAGCGCATGAAACTGAATACCACACAGATGACAACGGAATACTCCTCTCTTGCTGTGGCAGTAGTTCTGCAACGTAAGCAAGGTCTCACCTACCAAGGACTGGTGTGCCCAATCTCAGGTTCACTGAGCAGCACTGGCTCCATCACCTCTGCAGAGCAACAAAGCAGGACATGGACACTGGACCAGGGACCTTGCAGAGCTCCTCAAGCCGAGCAACATGAAGGGCAGAATCCCCTGCAGCCTCTTTTATTTTGCTGGAATAAAAGAAAATAAAAATCTCTGGGACATCCCCCAGAACCAGCATAAATTCAACTTCCAGCAAACTCACAGACAAAACCCTAATTCGAGTCAGCCTAGATTTCACAGGGCGGTGACAGACAAGTCAGCCTGCAAGAGGAAGCCACCTGAAACTAACATCAGGGAGGGAACGCAGCCCAAGGGACACAGCAGGTCTTGCACAGCTGCAGCAAAGGGCTGGAAAACTAGAGCCAAGAGGAACATTCAGAGCAGGAACCAACCAGACCTGCTCCAGACCATCCTTAGACAGCCTGCTTGTCAGGCAAAATAAATGGGCCTAAATGTTGCCCCTATGCCCTGATCCTGCCCAACCCTCACCCTCCCAAATGGAGCTGCTGCCCCTTGACAGCTCTATTCTCCTCCTTTTCCTTAAATTTCTGCCAGATGCTACTGGGGAAGAGGCAGGAAGGTGCAGAGCTGCAACTACGGGGTTTGTTTGCTCCACTTTCCTGACCTCGCAGGGTGCCTTTCCCTCCCCACCAGGACCCCGAGATTGCCCTGTGCTTTCAAACTCCATTACATCTCATCTGCATTCCTGTCCGCCAACAGCCTGTGCTCCAGGCTGGGTGCCAGTGGCCGGGCAGCCCCCCTCCTCTCCTTCCTGCCTGCTAAAGAGAGCTGGCGGTCAGCAGCTCCCCACAGGTTCCTTTTCTTCTGAGGGCTGTGCTAACGAGAGCCTGGACATTGCAGAAGCCCTTGTGCTAGGGGAGGGCACAGCGATGTCTGGAGCAGAGTCAACATTTCAAGTGCTCCAGCGTTCCGCCAGACATTTTAGGACATGGGATGGCTGCAGCTGGCATCACCCTCGCCAGGGAGGCACTTGGGAGCGGGTGGCACCTGGGAAGGGAGGCACCAAAATAGTCCCACTCAATCCAGTGCGCTGAAGGCGGTAGCCTGCCGTTGCCCAACCCAGGAGTTTCACCAGGGCCACGGGTGAAACGGTTGTCGAAGGCAACTGCGCTTCAAGGGTTCTGGGAAGAGTTGCACAAACACCACTGTAGAAAGTCAGTGCCAAAGTGAAGCAACATAAACTTGCAAATGAGGAAACTGGAGCCTTCATCAAGCTGATTACTGGGCATCCTGGACAAGGACAGCAGTAGCAATGCAGCAGTTTGCTGTGTCACTCTCCAGAGCACTGTGGCAGCGTTCCCATCGCTCGAGCTGTTTTAAAGTGAAGCCAGTTCTTTAGCCAGAGAAGCACAGATCAATTTCTTTTTTTTTCAACGTGAAATGCACTCTAGCCACTTCCAGGGATGGATGCTGACTGCTGCAAGTAGATCACTGTCTGAAAATACAGGACTTGTGGAGCAAAAATAGCTGCAAGGCGAGGAAAGCAGCGACACGGATGCTCTCCTGCTGCTTGGTAATGAGAGCACGGAGGCTGCAGCACCAATTTGTCTCGGCCCTTTGGACACCAAATGACCAACCGCCGCGCTTTGGCCGCCAGTTCAACCCTCCGAGCTCAGAGGGATGCGACATGCTTCTCTGTCTGTACGAGGGCTGCGGATAGTGTTCCCAGCACGCTCTGCTGAGGACTACTCCTATCGCACACTGGCACCGTGGCACTGCAGCAAAGCTGCTTCCAAAATGAAAGTCTGAGTGAAGCAAGTCTTCCTCCAAGATGAGGTACCTCTGCTACGGAAAAGCAAAGAGCAGACAACTGCCCAGCACAGTGCAAAGCCCTTGCAACAGTTTTGTTCAAACAGGTTCCCCTCGATTTGATGCATACACCTGTCCCAGGCAGAGAAGAGCAGTGAGGAGCAGACTGCCACACAGCATCCTCCAAGCTGGAAAGATCAGCGCTGCGTTCTGTAGAGATCTGTAGTAAACTGCAAGCACAGCCCATTCTGCTGGGCTGTATGGTAATAAATGGCACCAACACACAGCAGAGGTACAGGAGCAGCAGCAGCTGCAGGCACTGAGGAGGCTCAATAAACATGCTTGGTCTTACACACTCCATGCTGCCAGTTGTTTGCCACGTGCCCGCACACCTGTGGTTTGGCACCGCGACTGTTCAGCTGTCCTCTTACAGAGCTCCAGGACCTTTCACATGTTAAAGTCAGGTTGATTTTCTTCTTCTTTTATTTTTTTTTTTTCCTCCTAGAAAGGAAACGGCAAAGATTTATGAATAAATAAAGTTTCCAGGGAACAATGTTTGTCACCTCGGTGAAGAAGGGATCAGTGCTGGTAACAACAGGCATAACAATTTAGGAGCCTAATTGAGGGATGAGAAACAAGGCTGAGGCTCTGAAGGATTTAATTCCAAGACTGTTGCTTAGCATAATAGCAGCTTCCCCTCCACCTCAAATGTTTTAAACCATAGGTTTTAAAAACTCATTTTAAATAAAAATGTGCAAGGAGTAATTTTTCTCCCGCAGATCATGCGGTGCACTGCTGCAGCGATCACACAATGCTATTTTCTGGTCTTGCTTGCATCAACAGTTGGCTTTAACAATAAGGAAATTCTAATAATGTTATGATTATAATTAAGGGAAATCTAATGGGATTTTGTGGCCCGTGATTGGCATCCCAAGTACAGCATCAAACAGAAAAGGGAACATACAAGGGACAAATCTCCAGGACACCTTCAGAATTAGCAACCACTTGGATAATTATAAAGCGCCATTTTATAAAGAACCAGGAAACAAGATTAATTTATAAATCAGTTTATTTACAGAATTTGTTTTCTTAAAGTACATTTCAGTTACCAAAGATATTTACACTGGTGTACACAGGGACGACCCTGGTTATTTTACAGTTCTTAATTACAAAACAAAACAAAAAACCCCTCCACATCCTTGGGTCTGTCTACTGTGCAAAGCTGCTCTGGATGTGAACATCAGCTGAAACTGGCCCAAAAACCAAGTTACCAGGTTATTTACACATACACAGTAAACGGGTTTCAGCATCTCCACAACACAGAACACAGGGAGACGGAGACTCCCAAAAGGCGGCTTTGCAAGTGTATATCAAAAGGCTCTGCAAAGTCAAGGAAAAAACTAGTAAATGCAAGTTAATTACAGTATTCCTCTTTCATCTGTATATATTTTTGCACTTAACGTTTAAATTACAAATAAGTTCAATAGTTTGCTCTTCTCCATTTTAGTTGATTTGTAAACACTTCAGATGCACTAAATATCTTATAGGATTCAACTGTTTCTCTGCTGAAAAGTACTTTATTTTCCTAATATTCTTAAGGTAGCAAAGGGATATGAAAGTCAGAACTGCACGCAGTTCCTCACAGAATAGTCACTTACAAAGTCTCTATCACTGTGCTACTGAAGATCTTCTGCAGGTACACACTTATTCAAGTATTGCAAAAAGCTAAGGCCACTTTTTCAAGAAAGGAAAGTGAACAAGACGGGATTTTTCAATATCCCTTGTTCCACCTTGTGAGCAACAAGCCTTTTCTGAAAAGGCAGGTACTGATATTCCACAGCTTGGCTCAGGGAGCATCCTGCTGTGAGAGAGGTACTCGCGCTCCTTCTCCTCACAAGCCTGGGCTTTCCCACCTGGCATAGAGATCCTTCTGAAGAGGGAACCACATCTCCCCTGTGGGGAGTCAGTGACTCCCCAGTGACTGATGACAGTCACTGCCCCAAATGGCTTACAGGTCTCAGAAAAATGTCTCAGCCTTGAATCTTCTAACGTGGATGCACCAAGATAACCAGGACCCAGAAATACCATCTTGTTCTAACAATGGGAAGGTTGGGGAAAAGAAAGAAAGAGAGAACTCAGGCTCTTTGAGACTCCAGGCTTCCTCATACCTCCTCGTTACCAGCCTCAACCCAGACAGACCATTGCTTCATGGTAATGCATGCTTCATTGCATCATGGTAATCATCAGTCCACAAGTAGTCAACACACTCAAGGGTCTTGCGTATACACTCAACTCAAAGCAACTCAACACACTTGAGGTATTGAGAAGATAGTTCAAGTCTTTTTAGGGTTGCTCCTAGCAAGGATTGCTACCAAAAACAAATGGTGATGTTTGCAAACGAATAAAGCCATTACTTAGATACAGTTTCCTTCTGCCCAAACAGCTGTCAAAATAGTTACTACTTCTCTTGAGGGTACTAAACTAGTGCTATCCAAGCCAGGAAGACAACAGGCATATGATCTCCAATGGTCCCCGGTACCTTGGCAGACCACCTGTACAACCTTCTTCCTGCTGACGGGCAGATCAGAAAAGCCATGCCAGCCCTGCAGAAGAGTTGAAAAGCCTAGGGAATGCAGGGCGACCTTCTCAACACCAGCCACAGTATCTACAGAACAGAAACTAACTTTGTTTCTCTGATACTCCAGCCACAAACCTACGCTGCAGGTTTCTGCCTTCTTTCCATAATTGCTACCTACAAAAATAACAATCCTCGCTGCTGAAGAAGCTACACCCAGGAAAGGGAATCTGAGGCAGTGACACCAATGCAGCAGCTTTAGTTTGCTTCTGTCTTAAGCATTCAAGAGTTTCGTGGTTCAGCATCATGACATTTTACGTAGACAAGTGAATCACTTAGGGAAAAAAAGCTGAACAATGCTCCACCAAGACCACCTGACTTCCAGCTAGCCAGAAGGGCCACTACTGCCGGAAAGACATGCATATATGCCCGTTGGAGGTGTTCCTGTACACCACGACCTCCTGCTTGTTCTTCCACTCATTAAGCTCGCATGCATATGGCTCACCATTAACTCACAAGTGAGGTGCTGGCAATATTACATCTGAGAATTTGCATGGACCTCCGACAAATCCAACATTTCCCAGTGCTGTCCCTGAAGAATTACCAGCTGCATGTCACTGTGCAAAACGCAAATATTCCAATGATAGTTTTTAAAAAAAAAGGTGGAAAAGAAAACAAAATGGAGCAGTAGCAGAGGTATGCATAGCAGGAAGCCCAAGAACCAAACAGATGAAACAAATGGTAGAGATCTCCCTGCCATGCTTATCATGGGCTGCGGCATCTTTGGGGCACCTCTGAGGGCTTCAAAGTGTCTTTCTTCACTCCAGTGTGTCTGGAGAATCTGACTCTCCTCTGGGTCTTGTCCCAGGTTAGCAAACAGGGACATCCACTATTAAGGCATCGACGTTCAACCCCAGATTGTCTGCGTTCCTCCAAGAAAAACACACGAATGGGAGGGACAAGTTAGGAAGGAGCACGCAGCAGAAGGACACTACAGTTAAATCCAGCACCGAATCAACCACTTAACAGCTGCCCATGGCCTAGAAGTTCAGGGAAAGGAAGGAAACAGACAGAGCAGGGAAGTTTCACATTGTTTTTCAGCTTAGTCCCCTCAACTCTCCATTGTCTCTGAACCAGGTGGGGTGAAGCTACGCTCCTAGTCCTGCCTTTGCTTCCCACCTCTGGTCACTGAGGCTTTCTTCTTCTTACCTCCCCTCCTCCTCCTATCTGTCTCAAGAAGCTGGAGGTTTTGTGCGAAGAATATGGGGCTCTGGAAGTTTCCAGAACAGATGCTTCCTCAAGTTCATCTGTCTCAAAACATAAGACAGTGCAGCCAACTGCACAGGACACTCTCTTATAACCCACTTAATAACTTATCTGAAAATAAATAAAAAACCCACAAGCACAAAACATGCAGACAGTCAAGCACTGGACACTGCTTTCTTTGGTGAATACACTCTGTTCTCTAAATTGTTCAAGTAACGGCTGCTCCGATTTATTAGGCGACAGAAAGGGACAAAGCAGAGGGATTGAAGGCCAAATTTTTGTGACAAAATGTTTTCCACTCCTGCATGTCTCTTGCCTGAGAAAATCCTGAGCATCCGTTATCTGAGAGCAGCTGGTGCTCCAGGAAGAGAAGAAGTGCTACACAGTAGGAGGAAAGTTGGCCATGGGCTCATCTTTCATGCTTGACATTAGGCGGCCCTTATCTTGCTCCACTTTGGGACTGAAGCAAGTTACATAGGAAGAGCAGCAAGAATTCTTTACTTGAATGCACAAAGCAATGTTATCTAATTTCCCTGGACTGCCCGGCACCATACTTGGTACCACATCACAGAACAAAAATGAAAACAAGCTCCAGAGAGAAGTGAATTAAATGGGCTCTGGAGCAGAAGAAACTCATGCACATTGTTAGGGGTGCAGGAGAAGAGGTGTTAAGATTGTAACACTGTTCAGTATGGTAAGTCTCCTTTTATGACTAAAACCTGACCAAATTGTTTCTTCTCCAAATTACTCACATTTCTAAAGACAAGTCGAGTACTGGTGGCTGACGGCCGCTCCAGCAAAGCAGCCAATATCCCAACTGAACTCAACCCTCTCAGAGCACAAGCTGAACATGTCAAAGCCCCAGGCTGGGGCCCCAGACAGCTGCTGACAGTTATGTGGCAGAACTGCACTGGCACATGAACAGTCTTGAGCACTCCACAATACAAGCTTGAGTGAGGGATCAGCTTGTTCCAAACAATAAATCCGGTGCGCGGTCTCTAGTGGCAGTGGATGCAAATTCAGGTTCCTTTAATCACATCTGAACTGCCTTTAAACCCCATGCATGGAAGTCCAGTAGCAGCGCCTGCAGGATGGAGAGCACATCAGGAGTCAGAAAGGCCCGTGACTCAGTGGTTACGCAGCTGTAATATTATTTTCAGCACTGTCAGACAAGCAGCAATCTCTGCTGTTTCTCATTTATCTGGTTCAGTACATCAACAGTGTCTCTGATTAAGGCCTCGAAGATCCCGTCCGCCAACTGCATCTTTACACACAGTTCATCCTCGTCGTAGTTCACCCACTGTGCTTCTTCCTCGTGAAGTTCCTGCACCTTGGAGGGTAGAAAGGAAAATGCAAAACAAACATTACAATTCTGTTGCTTTAGGGCAATATCCTCTGCAAAGTTCCAGAAAGAGTCCAAAACAGTGTGCATCTGCCAACAACATATCTGTCTTTGTAAGAGATTACAGGAAACGCTTGGAATTGCAAAATGAACACAGATCTATTTGAACCAGGCTATTTCACTGTATGAATGTTCTCTACCTTTGACTCAATTTTAAAGGATTTCATATTCCTGCACAAGTTTTTCGCTTGAAAGAACTCAGCTAATGGGATATTCTTGGCCAACAGCAGAAGCTCTATTAAAAAAGTTCCTAATTGCATATTTGCAAGAAGCTGATTCCATACAGCTTAAGCTGGTAAGAAATCATGCAAAGGCCTTGAACAGGAGAAGGAGAAAAAAACTTTACTGCCGTTCAGTTTATTTGAATAAGAATTAGAAAACCTAAAGAAAATAACTATCTTTTCCAATTCTTCTGTATAGGAAGACAAAATGTTGGCATGTGTTGTACGTTAGTATTACAACTCATTTGCACAGAATACTCCATGCTTTGTTGGATTTAAGAGCATTATTACAAATGGAATTTGTAATATTACCATTACAGCTAAAACAGTAATTCAAAGAGTATTTATTTCCTTCTATTCCTGAATTGTTGACAAGCAAAATCCAGTTTTACTGGTTACTGGCAAGTAAGTGTTTTAGCAACAGACAGAAATATATAATTTAGTTCAGCAAATCAAGTCTTACCAAGAGTCTCTCCAAACTGGATATCTCCAATTAAACTTATTAAAAATTTGCGTTAGTGACCATTTCAGTATTACAGATATGTCCTATCAAAGCTCCAACTTCTGAGAAAAGAAAGAGTGAGTGCAAACATCACTCATATTTAAAATGACAAAGAAAACCTGCTGAAAGCTCTTTCTCTGCTCAGCTTCAGCACAAAGCTCCTCTGACCATAAATCCTGCACTCCGAATTCAAAACACATTTACACTGTCCACTTAGACAAGTGGGCCAGACACCTAGACCATGCCAAAATAAGGTTAAAACATACTGAAAATCCACTAATCCAGTACCAATATGTAATAGTGTTGTTATCTAAAGAGAGTACAAGACCCAACACCCTCTCTCCCTCTTTTTCCTGAAGGTGAACTGCCCAGAAACTTGTCCATTTTGAAGGTGACAGCTGCTGTAGCATAATGATGATTCAATAACCCAAACACAGTGTGAAGCCCAAGAACAGGCTGCTATAGGAACCCCAGGGAACCGGCACTGCTTCAGGGTTTGTAGTCATTCATAAGGTTTCAGTTATACACGGGGTTTCAGTCTGACAGCTCCTCTCTTCCTCCCTTAAGAGAGCTTGGGGAGAGGGGCAGGGATCTCATCCTGCAAACAGCTTTGGAGGAGTCATGCCATATGCTTACAAATCTCTGCACTACCACAGTGAGCACACCTCTTCAGCACAGCCCTCCTTTCCCGTACTGCTGCCAAAGACGAGGTGTTAATGGTTTCATTATGCTTCTTACTAATAAGGAAGAAGCAACAATATTGGCAAATCAAACTTTGAATGAGTGTTGTAGGTGAAAAATAATTTAAATTGAATGCTAACAAGCAGCAGATAATTGGGTTAAGTTTGTGTGGGGGTGAATGTCTGAAACAGACTTCTGAACTGTCTCTCAAGCAGAAGCTTGCTGCCTGGAACTGGTACATGCTGGTTGTAAATTTTGACAAACCCTCAACTAAACAGCAGTAGCATGTCTCAAGTCCTCCCATCAATAGAGAGGCATAAAATAGAAGCACCGATTTGGAGGCTAATCATGTGTTGCGTGTCTGCATCACAGACTATTCAGATGAGGAAAAGCAAGAGACAGGGGTCACGAAAAGAAGAGGTGATACCAAAAAGAAGGGTTCCCAAAAAGGAGGAGTGATCCAGGAAGAAGACAGGGGCCCCGAAGGGAGAAGGTGAAGATCTTTGCTAGAGGAAAGATCCTGGAAATGGGGGAAGATCCTAGAGATGAAGAAGGTGGGTGGAGACAAATCCCAGAGGACACCCAGGGACCTTGACTTATGACATGTGAGACTGGAAACCAGGAGCAGTTGCACAGTATCAACTGATGCTATTTTCTGCCCGACCGTCCCAGGTCAGCAGCAACCTCGCTGCTGGAAAGCAAAGTCAAGATGTAGTGAACATAACGAGGGGGGTGGGGGGCAGCAAGTGAGTAAAATAATCAAGCAGGTTAAAAGCTCTGATCTCACTGGCCCTTAAACAAACCCCAATATCCAGATCCACACTAAGCTGCTGTTTATTCTCTCTCATCTGCAACAATGTAATGGGACAGTTCCTTTACTGTACTCCAGGATGGGGAAAAAAACAAAACAAAACAAAAAAACGCAACCAAAAAAAAAAAAAAAAAAAATATTCATACGATAAAGAAACACAATGAAATGGGAGAGGACAAGGTAGCTTGATCCAGGCAGAGAAAGGCTAGATGTGAAACAGCTACAGAAAGATCCAGAAAGAAAAACAGTATCAGTGATTAATTTTCACTTGCCTCTATCATTCCCCCTTTTTCTCAGAGACAGAGTGCACAATTTCCTTTGGCATTAGGAGGATGTCCTCGAGCATACTCTTGGAAAACTAAGAGAATGTGCAATTTGCAGCTGCAGGCAAGTCTTGCTTATACTGTATTCAGAACATGTGCAGAAACTGCTGTGCTGCCCTAGCTGCAGACTTCTAAGCCAAGGCGGCTGCGACTGCTTTGTCTGGGAAATGTTTGACCCATTTGTCATATTATTACAAACAGCTTCTAAGTAATGGAGATAGCTCGCTTATATTTGGCGACTACTGTGGCTTTCATGGAAGTGGGCTTTGCATTGTCTTCAGTATATGCACAGCATTTAAGTTCTTGTGCACCCTCAGGACAAAAGTAAAACTTCACACTTTTGATAGCAGGAAGTAAGCGATGTACCAGAGAGAAACTGCATTTGGGCAAAGTGAGGAAAATAACATTTTTAATGAAACTGAATTCCATTAATTTTCTACAGGAAAAAATAAATAGTGACACAATGCACAAGGCTGTGTAGTATGGCTTTTGTGTGCTTTGTATATTTTTTTTAAACACTCAAAGAAAGAAGGGGGCACACACACAAAAGAAAAATCAAGAGATGAGGTAGCATGATCCTGCTGGCCATCGAATAAATGCCACAATACACAAAAAAACCAACACTTAAAAGAATATAATCTGAAGGAAACTTTAAAAAGTAAATTAGTAGGATTCGATTTCTGGAGGTTCCTATTCAAAAACATGAATATCTGCCACATAAACTAGATTTAAGCAGCAACTAAGACCACTTGGAGACTGAAAAGTACAAAAATCCAGAAATAAACTACTGCCTTGGAAGAATGCCAGTAGGAGGAAGGCAGGCAGGTACATTCTCACAGCCCTTTGCTCTCAGAGTGCCTGGAAATCTTAAGATGCACAACCGTGCATACAAGCAGGCTTCGATTCTCTTCTTACTGTTCCACTCCCCTTGGATTTAGATCTCAGGTGCCACAGAAAGTGGGCTTTCAATTAAGTCAGCTTGATAGAAACAGCTTTGCTTTGTTGCGGAGTTCAAAACTGCATGGTGAGAAACATTCTAGTCAGTAAGTCAACAGGTCAGAAGATCAAGTGCTTTTCAGCACCCTGTTGGCAGGCTTCTCAGGTGCGAAAGCTAACCACATAGGTTTGGCAGAATCATGAGAGCTTTGCTTTCTCAAGCTCCAGGTAGAAGGGAAGGGGATGTGGCAGGGAAAGCAATGGCACACTTTGTGCAAACAGATCAGTACAGGGAGTTCTGGCTCAAGACACCAGTGGGAAAAAAAAAGTAGTGGAAACAGTCTATTGTTAGCACCTGAACCTAAATAAGGAGATATGAGGAGTTTTGCTGTAGTTTAAAAAGAGGTTTTGAAAGGTGTAGGCAGCTCTGATGTACCTCGGAGATTCTCCCACAAAGCACAGACAGCATACCTGTGGTAAAGGTGGCAGCACAAAAGGACATGAGAAGAAGAAAGCAAACACCTAAACATTCCTTTAACTTGATTTTAAACAAAGTAGCTTTTCATAAACCTGAACCTCCTCTATTTGTTTACTGAAAGCCAAGATTTGCTGTAATTGTTAACAACTGGAGCAACTACCGAGCAGACCAGACAACTCTCCTAAGAAATCCCATTAGAAATGCTTTCTGAGAACAGAGATGCCTGATCAAAATTAACAGTGCTGCAAAAAAGGAGAAGAAGAAGGTAGAGTTTCTGTCACCTGCAGAAAAACATGGCTAACTATGTTGGTGTCAATGCTGGAAAAGAGCAGACGAGTGAAAAATGCATCTTTATGCAGTGACTACTGGAAGTAGCAAAGAGCAAGGCAGATCAAGGAGGTGAAGGACTAATCCATCCTGTTCTCCCCTTAATTTCCAGTGGGTGTGATGGCTGACTGCAGTCACCCACAGGATCCAGCATCACAGAGAGCACCAGCACAAGTGCAGGCTGCTTCTACTGCTGTGCCCCCTTCCCTACAGGGCTGAACCTTTGGTGGAGACAAGGACCACTGGGGATTTGGTTTAGTATGATAAACCCAGAAAGACACATCCAGGAATAATCAGAGAGAGATTAAGCTGGGCAGAATAGCCTGGCACTTGCTCTATGCCTTCAGAAGAAACAAAAGGAAATTCAGCAAACAGCCATGGCTCCTGGTTTTAGAGCCACTCAACTGTCCAGTCAGATGATGTCACTATTTGACAGTCATTATTAATATGCTGGAGAAGGAGGTATACAGCTGACTCCCCATCCTCTGTATCAAAACCCCTATCCTAGTCATACCTAGCTCCTGGGCCAGAGGTGTTCAATCCTCTCATCAAAGTCACTAAAAACACAGTTGTCTCAATAGAAACCTCATTTGAAAGTTAGTTTTACTTGAAGGAAAAACAAAGAAACTGGGAATGACCTGTGCTTAATGTTTAAATGCAAACAGCAGAAGCCTAAGAATGTTTACCTCTGCCTTCAAAAGATCATGTTTTATTTTAACAGTCTTTGTCTTTATAAGGAGGAAAAGAATGTGGAGAATCAACCAGCTCGTATACATACTCACATGACATCCCCTGCACATTGCAAGAGGTGTGTATTGGCTAAATCTTCACAAAATCTTGAACAAAGCAGTTTTCATTGTGATTTCTAAAGCACTCAAATCTACCAAAAAAGTCTTGATTTCTCTTTCAGGAAATTGCTGTGTTCTACTACTTGAATATATTTTAAATAAAATTTGGAAGAGTCCAAAACTGACCGCCTAGTTTAGGGCTACCCTGTGAGTTACTAATGGAAAGATCTTGCACAAACCTGTTTATCCACTTACGACCTTGGATTTGCGTTATCACAGAACCCATAACCTTAAGCACAAGTTGGAGGCTGACTAGGAGACAGAGAAAGCTATTCAGATACTTCATGTTTTATAGAGATTTTAATAAAATAAGGTAAGAGAAATTGAACACTATCTCCTTAACTTTTCAGTCAGAAGTTTCTCTTGTTAGTGTCTCACATTACAGTATAAATTTGTTAGCAATGCCACTGAGACAGCCTTATTTCTAAAGCATGGCATGCTGCAATCTTCACAGAATTACTCCCAGTCTTCAACTAAAATTTTATTACCATATTCTTGTGAGAACAAAATAAAATTAAACATATTCCTTATTAAGCCAAACTTGTCAGAGGTCCATTAATCTTTGACATCTGGGTCTGCATGTAAATCACAGACCAGATTGTCTGAACATTGAACTTATTCCACCTAAAGCACTTCAGATGCCTTCAACTAGAAAAAAAATTTCCAATCCGGAATCTTTCCAGATATGGTTCAAAGAAATTAGGAAACCGGTACACAGGCATAATAGTTGTACTATTAGTTTTCTCAGGGATCTAAACCTAAGACTGTTTTGTGAATGCTTTAACAGCTTCCATATCCCAGAACTAAGTGTATCCCAGAATCAAGTGTACTAGGATATGCAGGTCCTAAACATACATATTCTATTTACATTCAATTAAAATTAAACACCTGGAAAAAAGCCTGTGTTGGAAACCTTCCACTGATGGGCAATTAAAAGACCACACGACCCATGACTTGAAGTTACTTATATGTGCGCATGTGTGGAATCAATTTCAGGTATAATTAAGTGAAGCACGGTGTTAATGACGACTCATATTCCCAAGCAGAACCTTCACTATCATTATAGCCAATAAAGATGTTAATCATCCTGCCATACAAGCCAACATGTAACTTTCAAAAACTAGTACACAGCCAGACCTTCTCTGTCCTGCACAGCTCTAACACTGAACTGCCTCTGCCCCAGTGGCAGCCGCATTCACTACTCCATGAGAAGTACTACAGGAGCAGGATTCCAGCTCGTTACTTAGCTCTGAGGGAACGCTTAGCTGTGGGTACTATCTGGCAGACCGGTTACCTTGTACTAGAGATTATCATGCCCCATACAGCCTCTTCAAAGTGTTCACTGTTCTAACCCAACAACTTTGCTAACCAGATTCAACAGAAAGATTGCAGATCTGGTCTATTAAGTTCTGGTCTGAGCAACCTGATCTGGTTGGAGATGTCCCTGCTCTTTGCCAGGGGGGTTGGACTGGATGACTGTGTGAGGGATCTCAGTGACGGTCCATGTAAGGTCATTGTGGGAAATTACAAGCTGCACACAGCTGTGAGAACGTGACCTTGGAGAGGGGAGCTAGGAGGGTTGTTATCTCAGAGAGGGGAGCCAGGAGGGTTGTTACTGAGCAGTATGTTGCTGCTGTCTGGGAACTGCTGTTAGCCAGCAGAGCATGTGCTTGGCAGGCCCTGTTGCATGTGCTGGCCATGCGTGCACCAACACCTGGTCAGTACTCTGCCACTGAATCTGCTGAGGGTATGAACAGAGCAGCCCAGAGCAGAGGGGGAGAAAAAGGACACAGAGCACATTCTGCAAACAACAGGACGCCCTGAAGGTGCTGCGCCTACCTCCCTTCTCTGCTCTGACCCCGCAGATAATCATCCTCCTGCTCGGTGGTGTCTTCGGCGTGGTCGGGTTGATAAGACTCTCATAAAGGGAAAACAATACGCTGGTAACTGCTTATGCTAGGAACTGTAACTGCTTATGCTACTAACTGCTTATGCAAGGCTATAATAGAGCAATAAATACTGTTGTGCTTTTAAATATCATATGCTGGGTGAACTTTGTCCATAGGAATCCTACGAACTGGTTACAATGACCTTTAAAGGTCCCTTCTAACCCTAACTACTGTACAATTCTAAGTTCTCAGTATCACTATCTCCAGTTAAACAATATTACTTCAAAATACAAACATTTAAAATTAAAGTAAGAGGAAAAACATATTCCGTTCCCAAATAAAAAATTTAGTCTCATTTCAGTCAAATATTTCAATGTTTTCTTGTGTAAATTCATCCTTTAAAGTTTTGGGAGTGGGCAAATTTATATTCCAGTCACATTAGTAGGCATGAAGACAGAATTCACTGGCACTGGACTTCTGTTTTTGTCAATATGGTGCTCTCTAAAATTAAACACCTTCTATCAAGACCTCATGCACATTTTGTATTCTTTAAACAGCATGATCGAATACTGAAAAATACAATCATATGTCACACTTCGATCTGGTGGACAGTATCTGACATGATTGCTTGTTTTCATCCACTGACCAGTATATGATCCACTCGGTCTCGTTTCTTCCGCCCAAATTTCATCATCTTCTGCCAGTCTGTTTTGTGATTAGGCTCCTTCCTCAGGCTGAACAACTTCAGTACTTCAGCTGCAATGAAACTCTACAGAACAGTAAAGGTGAGATTTGTCACATTTGAGCCAAGAAATAAACTGTATGCACAAAGTACCTACCCTAAAAAGTCATATTATAGAATGCATCGCAGCTTTCCGTTTAGCTAAGAGTCATACTGGGTATGCAAGAAAGTTACAGTGAAAGTCTTTGAGGCAGCATTACACAGGCAGAACAATTATTAAATCCAGAAGTGGTGGGGAAAAAAAAGTGACATCCACCGCTGTAACAACCTTGAGAACCAAAGCTTTCGATTAAAAAGTACAGCAAATGGGAGATTATGACAATACATTTTACAGGAGAATATTAAAGAAAAGCAAGGTGAGAATTTGGTGTCCTTGTCGTGTGCCCCCGCTCTCCCTTGCTGCAGGCTTTTCAAAGTCTTCCTAACAGAGTGATCTAGATAGTATTTCTGACTTTTCTAGACAGTTAACCTGCTGTATCTTCAGCAGGTTAATCAAAATACAGTCATCATCTCCCTCCCCACTCCCATTTCAGAAGGAACAGTACAGGTGGAAGTCTTCATTTGTGTCCTGATGAGCTGTAAGGAAGGTTCTTTGTTGAGCACTTTCAGTGAGACAGTTTTTTTCTGAATGTCCAGCTCTGCAAGTTTCACCTAGGTCCAGTCAGGCTCTAGCTTTTGGAGGTTTTGTCCTTCCTTAAGCACTACCACCAATAACAGGAGACCTCCTCTGGCTTGCCAGATACAACAATGCCCTCATCAATCAAATTTTGGGTGCCTCTGGGCAACTCCCGCTCGTCATCAGTGAGGCTGGCATAGGGGTGTCTGAGTAAAAAAATCCAGCTCATCCCATTTGGCCCAACCCTACCGCTGGATCCATGCCAACACACCCACACAGAGTTACACTGAAATCTGCTAAAGCAGCAGTCCGTCAGCATACCAACTTTACAAAATCAAGGTCATCCTGGCAGTTCTGCACAGAGGACTAAGGTTTAAAAGCAACCAAATGGACAGGGAGGCAAATCTGTTGAGTAAAAAAAGGACCATTTTGACACAGTCTCTTTCAGATTTGTTAATCTCATTTCTCTCCTCAACTCATCTCTTACTGGACAAACCTGTTACGATCTTTTAACACTCAGGCAAGTGCCAGTAGAATATTTTTAATCTCACTTTCCCTGCATGACAAAGATTTCTTCCTACCTTGACTTCATCCAGATCATTTGGATCTTTTACTCGGCGAAAGTAAGCAGATGCAATCCTACACGGTTTCATCCAAATGGGTTGATTTAGATTAGGATCCTCAGCAAAGATTTCCCCAAAGATCTCTCTTGTTAAATCAAATACCACCTTAGCAAAGAAAGAAGTTGAAGTTAAAAGCTTTTGTTGCTCATGGCAAACATTCAAAGGACAAGAACAAAATGCCTAAAGATTGTACCTTTTTATAAACCTGCTTGTTTATCGTGTCCGTGTCCTGCTCTTTGAGGGTACTACTAAGATCTGTATGAAGGCTGAAACTCTGAAGATCATGACCCAGCTCTTTCAGTTTCCAGAGCTCCTCAGCTGCTGCATGCACCATACCTTCCACCTCCACCGCAGTATGAGGGACTGCCAAAGGTTCCTCGCACGGCTTTGTTGGTACTTTCTGCGGTTCTACCTTGGGCAGCACTGCTGGTTCCTCAGCTTGCTTCTGCTGGATCTTACGGGAACTCAGGCCATAGTCCTCATCAAACCAGTCTTGATCATCTCCCAGCACACTCGAAAACTCCCGATTGAGCTCCAGCTCTGCTAGTCTCTTGGCGAGCTCTTCCTGACCACTGGCACCAAACACTGGACTCTCCTGTGAATTAAGAGCCACAGAGTAAATGTAGAAGCGGTGTCACACTATTGTCTAACTCAACTTACATTTTTAAACGCTCTACTAATGTAATTGGCAATATACGCATAAATACTCAGAAAAAATAATAAATAGCCCACAGTAAAATTAGAAATGTTTTGATTGAAATATCTGGGCTTTCTACCACTCTAGAGCTTAAAAGACCACTGGCCCAGGTTGCCAGAGAGGTTGTTGATGCCCCATCCCTGGAAACATTCAAGGCCAGGTTGGATGAGGCTCTGAGCAACCTGATCTACTCAAAGACATCCCTGCTTCTTGCTGGACTAGATGACCTTTGAAGATCCCTTCCAACCCTAACCATTCTATGATTCTATGATGTACAACTTTTCACTTACCAAGCCGCAGATCTAAATCAACAGCTTAAAAGCTTTTAGCAGGTGATGGCTGTTTTAGTGACTGAGCAGTGCTCACACTGGTGAAATGGGCTGAACCTTTCTGTGATGATAATATATGGAGATCAATGGCAAAGCAGACAGGTTTACTGGGATCTTCAGCAGAAAGGCTAAGTCCTTTATTTGTAGCATTAGTGATTGTCCTGAGGAAGCCTAAACTTCCAGTACTCATGATATATTAGTTCAATGGATAGAGCACTGACACCTTAATGGCCTTGACAGCAACTAATTATGTTTGAGGATGATTATTTCATATTAAGAATAGATAGAGGTAAGTTTACAGTATTTTGCCATTTTTAGAATAAAAAAAATGAGGGTAAGGATTAAATCCAAACTGAACACATAAGCAGAATGCAACCTAAATGTATTATTTTTCACTTTCATGCGCCAGAACATGTCTTTCAGCCTGTACGGCTACCAAAATGAGCTATGAACCAGGATACACAAGAACACACATGTAACACACATACATACAGACAATCTCCACATCACCAAACAGAACTTGGGAGAAAACAAACTGATGCCACACAGCATTCCTCTAATTCAATTAACATCAGCCAAAGGAACAACAGACTCTCAAAATCAGCACAAGATGTCTGTTACTCACTGGTCTGGGACACATGTCTGGAGAGGACAGTTCTTCTCTTTCATCTTCCAAATCACAACTTAGAAAAAAGTTATTCAGTCCATTGGGAATCTGCTTTTCTATCTGCTGGGACGGGGTACTGGATTTCTCCTTCACATCACAGAGCTCCTGGTTGCTGAGATGGATTTTCTCATTCCTGACTCTTTTTATTTGCTGTAACTGATTGACTGTGTCTTTCACAAAATCTTTGAGTAGACTATCTGTTAGCAAACTGACCTTTTCCAGTTGGTCTTTTGACTTTTCTTCCTCTCTAAGCGGCAGCCTAAGCTGGGCTTCCAACTGGTTCTTTTCTTTTGTCAGCAAATCCAGAAGTGGAGTTGCATGCTTCTCCACAACTCCAGGAGAGAGATCATCTAACTTTTCAGCACATTCTTCCCCCAGTGTCTTCTGCCTCTCCAGTTTTTCAGAAAGAAAATCTGAGATATCATCCAACTGAACAGTGGAAATCTCATCTACAACACCAGAAATGAGAGGAGCAAGGCCGGCCTCCTGTTTTACAGCAAGCTTCAGATAATCCACCACTGATTGTTCTTGGGCAAGTGATTCAGCAGCTACAGAAATCTCCTTCATGCTATTTGCTTTAGAAGACAGCTCCTTATCAATGCTTTCCTCAGCTGAGGCTTCTGAAACAGTTCTGTCTGAAGGAGCTTTATCCTGGGAATAGTTCTCTGTTGTACCTCTGCCCTGGCTTTCACCCTCTTTACCAGGTTTGGAACTTTCTCTGTCTCTCTGCTTAGCTTTGTGTTGCTTCTCCAGTCTATCATCAAAGAAGGAGTCTTCATCCTTATTCGTGTCTAAATGGCTATCAATACTTTCTGTAATGTGAGAGATTTTTTGAGGAGGAGCAAAAATACCATGCTTTTCTTTGCAATCAAAATATTTAATACCATCATAAGTTCCGTTATTGTTCCCTTCAGGTTTATCCAACTCCACGCCAGCCCAAAACCCTTTGGCAAACTTAGTCAGACCTTTGAATCGCAATGTTCCAGGCTGGACTTTACTCACAAGCACTCTATCACCAATGTTGAAAGTTGGCAAACCATCTGTTTCTTCTGTGACTGAAACAGAGGCCCACAGTGGTGACTCGGTAGGGGCCTGTTCTTGCTCCACATCTCTGCGTTCAGTATTTTTTATAAGTTCTGTTGGGGACTTAAGCTCTAATAACCTCTCTGAACGCGTGCTGCCAGAGAGAGAGAGAGACCTATCACTGAGGTTTTCACTGATTTCGCCATCACTGCCAAGGCTGGTGGATCTACTTCTACTGGTCTGTGTGTGCGTGTGCTGTGACCACTCTGTCAGTGAGTGAGCATCCCCGTTAAGGGAGAGAAGAGATGCTTCGAAGTCATCTTTGTAACGCTCCCCAGGAAGTGTTTCTTCAACTGATGCTTGTTTTCTGGAAGAGGATCCTTCAAAGTCTTCAAGGTATGATGGCTCCTTTTGACTAAAGAGTTGTTCGGAAAGCAGATAACCTTTTTCTTCTGCTGATTTGCTCAGTTTGCGAGAAGACTCTTCTACACTTGGGCCAGATACAGTATCTTTATCTGCCAGTCTCTGTTCTAAGATTTCTTCTGTACCATGAAGACCTTCTACAGCCAAATCAAAGAATTCCTTCTGAGAGTGTTCATTTTCAGAACGGAGGACTTTCTTTGGAAGGATGTCCAGTGAGCTCTCCTGTTCTTTATCTAATGTCAAAAAGACGTCAGAACTCTCCAAAGGTTTAACATGAGAACCTTCAGTCTCATACTCCTCAGACTTTATGTATTCCAAGTCTTCCTGTATCTCAGATTTATGACTGAAGGCAGCCTCATCATTGGATGCATTTACTACATTGTTCATTGACCCACAGGATATCTTGCTAACATCTTCCACGTCTTTGAGAAGAGATGATGAGGGAACATTATCTAAGAAATCACCAGCTCCTCCTCTGGAACTCCTTAATGGTGACATTAAAACCGAGGAAGGTGTTCCAGAAGGTTCTGCATGAACATCTGTCACAGCCACCTTCTTGGTATGCACAAATGCAGATCTCTCTGTTCTTGATGACACAGTATCTTGAAGGAAAACAAAAAGTTAATTACAGCAGATCGTATAGCTTGCATTGTTTTATTGAAAACTGAAACCATAGGCAACAAAATTGACTCAAGGTTTCTACACCAAAAGATACAAACTGGTGCCTTGGAAACATGTCTTTCTAAATGTCCTGTGAACATGAGCAACATTCTTTCAGTTCCAGGGTTGTAACACTTTCTTTTCGATTCTGTTCCTTGTACCAGTATTTCATAATGCCATATAATACTGAGCCTGTTCTGGTTTTATTTAGTGAGGGGGGCCTAGTGTGGTAGCTTCTATAAGAAGCTGCTAGAAGTTGCTCCCCTTTGTTCAGCGGACTCGGCCGGGCCTAGGGTGGACCTGCTGCTGGCCAAGGCTGAGCCAATTGGTAGCAGAATGTTCCCTGATAACGCCTCTACAATCACATATTTAAGAAGGGGAAAAACAGGGAAAAAAAGAAGAAAAGATGTGAGGACATTGAGCCAGGACAGAGAGGGGGAGGCGTGAGCCTTGTGGACCTTGCAGGCCTCACCCTCTGGCCTCCCGCCAGGCAGCCGTCTGGGCCCGACTCGGCCTGGCCTGGCTGCAAGAAGTGGAGAGGAGACGAGATGTGAAGAGAATCTGAGAGGCGTCTGCCTGCCTGTAGTACAGATTCTTCCAGTCACATACCTGCATGTTCTGAAATGGATTCCAAAGATGCTCTGGATCGCTCTGATTCAGACAGTGATTTCCAGTTTTTAACTGTCTCGGGCCTAAAGTTGAAAAATCAAATTGCATGAATCTTGGTTATACAAGAGCGTTGGTTTTGTTTTGTTTTTAGGGGGTTTTGTTTGTTTGTTTTTTAATATATAAAAATGGAAATACAAGCATCTAGAATTATAATACTACACCAATGATAACATAAACAGTTTGGCCTGTCAACATACCGTGACCTTACAAAATAGGAATGGCGATAGAGAGGACAGTTTGGCAAGTCCTGGGAAGTCATTTTCTAGAAGAGTAATCAAACTAACCTTTTCTGCAGGCAAGAAAAAGAAAATAACTTTTTTTTTTAACTTCAATGCAATAAAATTGCACCGTCTGCTGTAAAAAATGAAACATTCAAAAATGCAATAGGAAGTGCAGAAGTCAGTTGAATTCTCTACCTTTTAAGATCTAAACCAGATTTAAGTTGCAAAGATGAACGATTTGCCTCGCACAGTGCAGCAAGCATAATGAGTGATAAAAATGGGGAAAAATGGGTCAGTAATCCATACAACTAATTGGCACAGTCTTCTAAAACTGGAAATTATTGTTCAGAAAGAACCTGAAAATAGGATCTGAAAGACTAGGCAGGACAAAAAAGTGAGATGCATACAACTACAGGGACAGTACATCTTATCTGTTTTGGGTCTGATGAGACCAGCAAATAGGTCAACAGGATATGGTCACTGTCCAGTGCTTTAAGGAAGAGCAGTTATGAGCTTTCCTTGCACTCATGGTTTCTGCTAAAACAGCATTCACCACAGTTTCAGAATAGTCTCAAAAAGAAGAAGAAATCCCAGTTACCTATGGAGTGGTGGTGCCTTGATCTTAGGTTTTTCAGCAGCAGCTGAGGATGGAGTTTTAATCTGAGGTTTAGCTGTCGGTGATGCCTCCAGGTCTTGGCTCAACTCTGCTTCAGTCCTCTTGATAAACTCGTCGTACGACTGCACATGGAAAACAGTTACAGGTGTTAGTCTATTAAACCATAACTACAATTCAGCAATTGAAACCTATTAAATGAATAAAGGATACACTTGGTTTCTCTGTAAAGCAATCTATTTAACTTCCTAAAGCTCTACAGTTGTGAATCCTAGAAATTTTAATACTTCACTTTTCAAAAATCAATTGCATGAGCATCACTCTTTAATCAAGCTAGGATACTAACATCTACAAACATACATAAGCCCCCTGAACACTGCTAGTAACCCATTAAAGATATACATTTTAAAAGGGAATGGCATTTTTGCCTCAAGGCTCTGGTTCGTTATTGAAAATAGCTAAATAGCCAGAACACAGTCCCACTTCTATCACAACAATGTGTCTTTCACAGCTGTTGATACAATATTGTGCCAACAACTTCCATACTATAATGATTTATCCAAAGTGAACAATCTTTTACTTCGCCCTTCTTCCTACTTTTCCTACCTCCAATTGTTTGATCAAACTGGCTTCCTGGGCCTTCAGTCTCTCCTTCTGTCTCTTTCTCTGTTCCTTTTTAAGCTGGTAAACCACAGACTTCCTTTTCCGTAGTTCATCCTTCAGGGCCCTGATCCGTCCTTCAATGTCACTTTGATCAGATGTGGTTTCTGAAAAAGTTTAGTTGTAGTCTTTATAAGCTTGCACCTCACAAAACAGTTCTATGCAAAGCAATAAACGGTCATTTAGTAAATACAAAGTATGGTCCAAGAAACATAAAAGAATTTCATGTCAACATGTTACCCTTAAATATAATAAGACACCAGGTAAGATCTCAGATTCAAAACACTACTGCGTAACACAAAAAAGTGTCGTATCTTATTTAATTTATAAGAGAAAGGCTCTGTTACATACAATAAACTTGCTACCAAACTTGTTCACATCAACTGCCCATGTTTATGCTCCTATCTCATTACCTGTTCAGCATGTCAGCTGTTGCAGAAATGATTTTTTTTCTGACATATTTAAAAATATGACAACTCAAAAGATGCATACCAATAAGATATCTGAAATATTTGTTCACAATCATAATATACAGTTTCAAGCTACAGGGTACACTTCATTGATAGGAATTTCACTTGGAACAGTGGACTCCAAAAACAGTTTAGGTTTCTGGTGAGTTACGATTTTCTGCCACCTAGACTAAATACATCTATGAAATGGGAGGGCTGACAGATAAAGAGTTGGAAGGAATGTCAATATGAACAATGCAGAGATTTTCACTCTTGTCAGGTCTCAGGATGACAATTTATTCAGGGTGAATGGGGCTGCTGTTATGCTTAGACATGATAGACTACTCCATAGTAGCGTGTACAAAGCTACTTGGCATATCTTTGCTCCAAGTTCAATTTTACAGACCCTCGTCTGATGCCACTATTGATTGTAGCTATTTTCCACTTAAAAAAAAATTTTCTTAATAAATATCCTTAGTAATTTTAATAAGATCTCCTCCATTCCTCTCCATCCCCAGAACTCCCTCAACCTGGCCTTCCAGTCCTGATGATGTTGTACCTCTTTTCCATTGGGACACTGTCCCCAGATACTTAGATCCATTCTCCGCATGATAACTCCGTTCTACCAGTAACTGCTGCTTTCATCATTTTGGTTGTAACAACCTCTTAGTCTCTCAGACCGCTCAGACTTTACAGAGCTTGCCTCAGTGTCTCATTACTTATTCTCTTCCACCCATCTGATTATGTCCACTTGCTTCTTTTTTTTCAAATGTATACCAACATAGTGCAAAACAAGATCCTTGTCCCAGATTGGCGCTACCACAACTAAGTATCAAAAACTCTTTAAAATATTTATCTGACATCGTTTTACTGGATCTCCTCCCTGTGGCTGATGTCCCCCCCTTCCTCTTCTATAGCAGCAGCTGCTGCTCCTAAGAGAAGGATCTTGTCTGGTTTGCTTTTCTAATGCTCAATATTACCTATAATGTTTTCTGGACCAAAGGACTTGGATGCTCATAAATGCCAATTGCTTTACTGAACATCCTAGAAAGTAAGTCACCAGTATTATTTGGTCAGCTAGCAGGAACAGCAGGACATTTTGCTAATCAATCTCACTTCTCAAGACAACAAACCTCCATAATGAAGGATTTCCTCATCAACAGCCAGCAAATGCAATCAAACTACTGTATTCTTTTTCCATTAACAACTGTTGTTAACCATTTAGAGAGTTTTAAAAAAACACAGCACAAAGAATGGAATCGCACTTGCTAATCAGGAGTATTTTATGATGCCACTGCAATTAACAGCTCCTCCCAAATAGTAAGTGACCACTATGTAATTACAGCTCCTCTTGATCAACTCATAAGGGAAAGATCCACACATGCTTTCATCTTTGACGATCTGGTCTACGCATGCACCGGACTGACATAGCAATGACTTCATTACTACTCAGCAGCTTGGAAGATTTGTCTCTTTACAATGGAATGACTTATTGTGAAACCAGCACCATCCTGATCGACTTCCCAACTCTTACACCCTCTTCAGTATTTGAAATCAAAGATTGCAAATACTTTATTTAAAAAAAGGTTATTTTCACGATCACTGTTGCCTGCTCTACATTTCATAATGGCTTCCTTACGTGGTTTCTCAGTCATAACTTGAAAATAACTTTATCAAGTTGCTGAATGCTTCACTGTGTTGCAAACAGCTCTCCAGAGAGAATCCCAATACAAATCACTCAGTGCAAATATCTAGGTCTGACGTATTCATTTCTCTATCCAGCAGGAGAACAGCTGCCTCAAAATTACTGTGTTTCTAATGCACTTACATACATTTTAACAGCAACAAAAAAAAAAAACCAACATAAAAGCTTAAGGTAGCAACATCAAGCACCACACAGACTGGATATGTATGCACGCCAGTAACTTATCCGTCAATCACAAACAACAGCCAGCACATGCAATAGAACCACCTAATTCTTTTTCCTCTAAACACTTACTGATCATTTAGGGTATTAAAAAAAAAAAAACAAGCAGGAAAACGCCATCTCAGTTGCTAATAAGTATTTTATGATGCTGTATGAACTACACTGTGAAATACAAGACATTTTGGAGACTAAAAGCACAGAAAGGTTCAAAATAGACTTCACAGCTTAACAGAGATGATGATGGTGAACCACTAAATGGTGGCTCAGTAAATCCGGCAATCCATGTGACTAACAGACTGTGAGAGCACACCAGGGAAAGGAGCGCTCTGTACCAGTTCACTTCTAATATTTTACCCCTCAGTATTTACTGGTAGACAACTTGGATAGTGGATTAAAATATTTATAATAAAGAGTCCATATTTGTATTGTATAGCTCAAAATGCAATCTTAGGCCTTATTTCACTGCATACAGTTCAAATCCTCCTCCAAAAAAAAAATCTTATGTCCTCAAGCATCCATCCGTTCTGCACATGCCAGCGGAAGGCCAACAGGCTTACTTATACTGCCACGGTAACAGAGCCATACTGCTTCTGGAACCAGGCTGCGTTCAAAAGGAGGATGATCATGCTGCTGAATCATATCGTGCTTTCTTAAAATATGAGGGCTGGAGAAGTGTCACTGGTTAAAAGCACAGCTAACCTTGCTATTTTTAAATTCTAGGACCACTTTAACTAATGACCGTGATCTTCTTCATACCTATTTGCAGCAATCTGTGTTGCTTTCTGAAAGAAGGTATCATATACAGATATTCATACATTAAGATCTTCTTAAGCTGAAGTGATCAAATTATGTCATGGGAAAACACTCTCACAGAACCCCAAACCCTGGTAATGTCCAATCATTTCTGCCTGCCTCTCCACAGTTATGTCTGCATTTCAAGTTTACTCATAAAAAGGAAAAGCTTTTTCAAAAGCAATTTAAACCCAAGCACATAGTACACTCACCTGATTGTGTAATAGATAAAGATTCATCAGACCAGTTGTGAGATATCTGATGGGACTTCACAGGTGAACGTAGCTGTCCTCCAGTTCTGTGGCTGCCTTTGCTGGAGTCTTGCTTTGATACAGATATGCTGCTTTTGGGAGGAGACTATGGGAGAAGAAAAGGACAAATAAGTAATTGCTTGTAAAGCTCAGTTTGAAAGTAGAGCTAGTTACAAGGGAAGAACATCATGACTAGAGAACATCTCATAAGCAGTGGTACCTATCCAACTATTTTAAGAAGAATTTAATCTTAGTTTGCTAGACAATAAAACTAAAATACCGAGAGCAGCAATAGCCAACTGCCTACTTTGAGTCTAGATTTCAGTAAACCTGCTTAGACTTCTCTATTACCACCCTAAGTTAACTAACATGGTTCTGACCCACAGGTGTTTGAAACAGTTTATGTAATCTTATTTGGTAACAATCAGGCAATAGGAACTCCTAGTAAATATACTGATGAAATAAAAAAGACCATTTCCTCTAAGGGGTGCAAGATGACCTTTTAAAACAGTAAACCAATAGCGCATGATTTCTCTGAGGCCAGGCAAAAATTTCTAGGAGAGGGTATTCTTCCAAAATGCTGCTTACCGCCTCAACATAGTACCACAAACCTTTTACATACCGTGAACATAACCTCTGGCACATATCAGACATTTTACCTTACTATCCTCTCAGCAATCTTTCCAAGGAAGTATTTGTAGTAAGTCTAGATGCACCATTCTTTTACCCCACAGACACTGCATTTTCTGTCTCATTGAGCACACGGCAAAGTTATCAGGATGAAACTTATCAAAATTATCAACCATGCAGAAACAATAGTTAGAATAGAACAGTAAGGCAGAATTAGCCAGTGAGCAGATATAATCTGAAACCCAAAAGATTGTGCGTGAGGCTACAAACTCTGCTCCTTCATCCTACAGCTATACTTTGGGATACATTATTTACGAGTAAAGCAAAGTGGAAAAATAGAGCATAGTTTCCATGGCCTTAAAGAATTTATACAATGGTAACAAGCTAGCCTACAGCTAATTCACACTGGTAAACTGGGTCAGTGTTACACCACTTAATACTGCATACCTACGTGACATACGCAAAACATTTTGCAAGACTACCTGGAAGCTTAAAAATATCTAAACTCAGTGCTGAAGCAAATTTTTCTTCAAGACTGCAAAGAATACATCTGATCACAATGTTTATTCATAGTTATGTAAAATGGTATTGCAAACACAGGAAATAGTTTAATCTCTGCTTTGACAACGGGGATGGTTATGTTTACTACCTCTCTGATAGCCTTTTACAAGCATAAGCATATATAGCATAAAAAGCTCACTCACAAGTTTGCCTAGTGAGGTAGAGGACTTGAACTCTTCAGAATAAATAATTTCTTCATTAATTGTACTCCGATCTGGGCTTTCTGGCTGTCCATGGCCCATAGTCTCTGATGGGACGGACTCAGCAGCTGGACTGCCAAGATCTTCTGGGATAGAGCTTTCACTGTTCAGATGAGAGCAAGAAGGCATTGGAGACTCTTCTTCACTAGCCGTTTCTGTGACTGAATGAGAGAAAAAATGCAAGCGCCTAAGAACTTACAGTGACTTACACGCCTTCAGAGATACTGCTGCCTGCATATAAAGTAGTGACTGCTACCAATACATGTCAAATTGCTATTTCACTCACCTAGAAACTGAGGGTGGAATATTTAGCAAGAACAAGCATGTTTACCAGATAATTATGTTTTAAGACTGCCAAACATTCTTAGTCATCACTGAATGGCTAAAATAAAGAGGTTTTCGAGATATTCTAACATTTTCCAGACAACACACTTGAAAAATATTATTAGGGAACCTGTCCTTCCAGTTGACTGTACACCAGCAAGAATCACTATTAGTCTGAAGAAGTCATGGAGGAGCATATAATCTGCAGGCCAGCTCTTGAATTTCGAATTGTTTGCTTCCTTTACAGTAGTTGCAGAAAACATTTTAACCTTATAATTTCATCATGAGTCTCTCAACCAGCAACAAGTAAAATAATAAGCTGGCTTTTCAATATTCCAGTTTACTAAATTCCGCAGGAGTCACAGCACTACTGAGGCAGCCATGGAGAACTATTTAATATCTGAGCAAAGGCTGGGGAGAGGAACTTCTCCTGAAGCAGGGCTAAGGTCCAGTGCTTACTGGTAGATACCATTAATAGAAAGCAAGTATATTTTTCTCATCTGTTGGTGAGAATTCAGCATTCATGCTGAACTTTTGTTTATTGGAACTTACTGATTCATACACGTATCATCTTTAAAATGTCTTACAATACCTAAAATCCACATTACTGTTTTCAGTAACAAGTGCAATAGAGCACAATTCTGAATTCCTCCTGTACATTCAAAGGATAGGCGGCCAGCTTTCAGCAAAGTGTGAAAAAAAGGGAAATTGATTATTTATAAAACAATCCCTGAAGTTTCATTACTTTCTCTCACCGCAAGCTGGTTCATGCTGAAAGTACAGTTCACTTAAGACAGAAGAATAAAGTTGTCGCTCCAAAATCCAGGAACTTATTTTTCCTCACAATAGCATCATTTATACTAATTACATTCTATCACACTTTAGCACAGTTGCAGATTTCAAAGAGTCACACTGCATTAACAACAGAAGGGTGTGGGGGAGAAGAAAACACTTTCAATTTTTTTAAAACACAGACAAGGGGAAAGCAGGCCCTGCTAAGAGCCATCCTCACCAACAGTAATAAGGCTAAGAGGATAGACGTTTTGAGCACTACAGACAAAAATTATTTTAATAGAGTAAATTCAGAAGACGATCAGCAAAAGATTATGCAATATTTTTGTTTTGAAAGACAGAAATATAGTTTAAATTGTATACAGAAACATCTGATGGGTCTATGCTGCACTGTTCACTTGAGAACATATACAGCAAAGGAGGAATACAGATTTAGCTAAGGTGTAAAATAGGGCTAAAAGAACAAGGCAACAGAAGGCAGTAAACAGTGCAGAAATCATGATTCTCAGAGTCCAGAGAAGAACAACTACCACCAAAACATTAAAAAGGGAAGAAAGCGCAAACCTAAGCAACCATGGTGTAAAATTATGTTTTACTTTTGTCTTTCGCATCAGTTCCCCCCACTTCCTACTACCTTTGGGCTCAGTTCTCTGATCCTCCAGATCTTTCTTGGCTATTTTGGTTTTGAGCAGCTCTTTGTCCCAGGCAGCTAAAGCCTGCTTTTCTATCCGCCGTATTTCTGCTTCCTCTGCATCCAGGCGACGTTTCCACTCCAACAATTCTTCAGCGTGTTGTCGACGCTGCATCAGCTTCTGTTCTCGCTTAGTTAGGAACCTGACAGACAGAGCAGAAGACAGTGGGAAAACAGCCAATGACACTCAAAGGTCCCGATACCCAGATACTCTACTGCCGCAATTCCCAGAATTATAGCTATTCAGATTGTTTTCTAGGTTAATATCTACACTGACTACTACCTCCTAGACTTCTGATGTGCTGCTGAGGAAAAAAAAAACCAAACCAGACCAAATAGACGGAGGCTTTTTCTCTGCAGTAAGTAAAGTCTACAACATACTGTAAAGACGCTGCTTACATTTTAAAGATCTTAAAAATCATTAACATTGCTACTAATTATTCACTCAAATGAACAGGATAAGTTCCCAATTTCAGGACATGAAAAGTACCTGTGGTATTAAACTGGAACTCTCAAGAAAGCAGTGACTGAAAAATGAACCTTTCTTTTTGCTCCTTCCAATGACAGAAAAATTGTAACCCCAGTAGCCCCACAGTTCCTTCCAAATACGTAACTATAAGATAAGGTGATCCTGAAACTATTCTCTTACTGGAACTTTTATCCTTTCTTTAAGCATCATCTCTATGGATTGCCACACCTGGAATGTTAACTGTCAGCTGACAGCATCAAGAGAATAAGGATGCAGGACTTTTTCCCAGCTATGAAAAGATCTGGCTGCTAATTTAAGAGTAGATAAAATGCAAAGCTCATGCTGAAAATCAGCAATTTTTTTTTTTTCTGATGAAGATTTCTTAAGTGATCCATGAAACCTCAGAAATGGGGAAATTCTTACAGGGCTTCATAGGTACGAATAAGTTTGTGTGCATATACTAATTCTCTTTGACAGCTTTTGAACAACAATATCATGGTCTTATTTCTAAATATTGAAGTAAACAAGATGTCACGAAATCACTCTGTAGAAAATACACGGTCTGCCAGGTAGAGTGAGAGTTCATCATTGGTACAGAAGGTACGGTGCCTAAAGAGGCAGTCTTCTAAGACTTATGATATTTTGCTTTGCAATGCCCTCATAATTTGTAATTTTCAAGTCATCTCAAACACGTTGCATCAAAGTTTTTAAGCTGCAAATAAGATAATTTCATCTATGTTTTTTAATCTCTCATGTTTCAAAAAACCCTTTTATTTACAGAGACTGGAATGACCAATGGGTTAATCTGGAGGTCTTGCCTGCTAAGGGACATAGTGCTCATTCTGTTCCCTGGAAAAGTGAGGAGGCAGTTGATCAGAAAGGTTAAGATTCAAATAAGTTCTTCTCTAAGACAGATTCAGATAAGGTGGACAAGTTATGATGCGAAGATAAAAGTTTCAGAAGCCAGTAAGACATGTCCACAATTTTCTTTCCTATGGTCAAAACAAGAGCAGGTAAAAAACAGAAGCACCTCTGAGCCTCTGGAACACCTGCCACCTTCAAGCTAACAGATTCCATGATTCTGTACATTAATTTATAATTTTCTACAAACAAACATTACCTACTTTTAGGCAAAACTGACAGATTAATATCATTAAGAAACTAGACTACCAACAGTAATTGCATCACAAACATGACACGGACAGTCACGCTTATGTTGTGTTTTTCACCAGCACTATCAGATTATCAACTCCTACTTTCAGATACACATCAGTTCCAATTAGTCTAGCAGATCACGTATTTGGAACTTGTTATGGAGGTCATTATTACAATGATCTCAATGCAAAAGGCAACCTTTTCTTCTTCCTTCACCCATGGTTTTATTTCATCAGGATGTCTGCATCTTCACAGTTTACTGGATCTTGAGGGAGGCAAGTTCAGTTGAAATAAAATGCAAGAGAAAAGCTGAAATAAATGGATTCAAAAGAGCAGAACTCCTTAAAAGCAGATGCCAGATGAATTAACCCAGAAGACTACAAACAGGAGAATTAACTAAACGGCCATAAACTAATCAACACACAAATACTACTTAAGAAAGAGAAGTCAAAAGAAGTGATGGGAGAGAAAGAGGGTTCCAACATTCAGCCTATAGGAAGAGGAGGATTAAAGCAGCATAGCTAAAGATGCAGACCCTTTTATAACCTTGGGGTTTAAAAGGTCAGAGCTACAAGGTAGCATACACAATGCCTTAACATGTACTACAGTCTAGAGGGTTCCAGTTGCAATACCAAGGGTACATTTGTCCTCAAAGGCAGGGGCACCTTCACAGAAAAAAAATGCAAAGCCACATCTAGCATCTATGAAGCTGGAAATCTGGGGAGTAAAGAGGAAGCAGCAGCACTCAGATTATACTAGCATGATTTCAAAGTCTAACTATTTCTGTGGTGCTAATATCACACATTTTATCCATGCATTCCAAATATTAACCTAGAAGCATTAACCTGTTTCTCTAACCTGTACTCGTACATTTATATCCAAGGTATAGTGACTTTAAGCCCAAACTAGACAGTTTCAGCAGCTATTCTGAACTTGTGACCAGACAGTGGGAGCAAAGTGAACAGTCTGTCTGCCACTCAGAAGACAGTGGGAATAAGAGATTAGAATCATAGGGTGGTTTGGGTTAGAAGGGACCTTAAAGATCATCTAGTCCCACCCCCCTACCATGAGCTGGGACACCTCTTATTAGACCAGGTTGTTCAAAGCCCCACCCAGTCTGGCCTTGAACACTTCCAGGGATGGGGCATCTACCACCTCTGGGCAACCTGTGCCAGTGTCTTGCTATCCTCATTGTAAAAAATTTCTTCCTTATATTTAATCTACATCTACCCTCTCTTAGTCTAAAACTGTTACCCCTTGTTCTATCACTACAGACCCTGCTAAAAAGTCTCTCTCCATTTTTCTTATAAGCCCGCTTTGTATACTGCAAAGCCACAATAAGTTCTCCCCAGAGCCTTCCTCTTCTGTAGGCTGAGCAACCCCAATTCTTTCAGCCTTTCTTCATAGGAAAGGTGCTCCAGAACTCTGATCATTTTTGTGGCCCTCCTCTGAACTCACTCTATCAGGTCCACGCCTGTTTTGTACTGGGGACCCCAGAGCTGGATGCAGCACTCCAGGAGAGATCTCAGGAGAGCAGAGTGGAGGTGCAGACTCACCTCCCTCGACCTGCTAGCCACCCGCCTTTTGATGCAGCCCAGGATACAGCTGGTTTTCTGGGCTGCAAGTGCACATCGCCAGCTCATATCCAGTTTTCTGTCCACCAGCATCCTCAAGTCCTTCTCTGCAGGGCTGCTCTCAATTCCATTCATCCTTCAGTCTATTTGATACTGGGGATTGCCTTGACCCAGGTGCAGGACATTGCACTTGGCCTTGTTGACCTTCATGAGGTTCACACTGGCCCACTCCTCAAGCCTGTCCAGGTCCCTCTAGTGAATCAACTGCACCAACTTAGCTTGGTTTCATTGGCAAACTTGCTGAGGCTGCACCCAATCCCACTGTCTATTTCATTAATATAGATCGGGAAACAGTGAGGAAAGTGTCAAAAATGTTCACCAATGAAGAACCTCTTGACTTTCTAGACTGAACAGAGCATGCTCTATCAAAGAGTCTATCACTTGAGAAAGATACAGTTACCTGACCAATTGGTTGTAGATATACAGCTGGAATTTGGGGTGGAGGTTGGGAAAACAGACACTGAGAGAGGCCCAGTGGTGAGACGTAAAGACAGAGAAGAAGTAGTGAACAGGAGAGCAGTGTCTACAAAATAAGGAGGAAGAGTTTAAAACTAAGATAGCAAAAAAAAGGCAGAAAGAACGAGAAAAGGATAGCATCTAGCAAAGAACTTTAAAATTAATTGCATTTAACATTGTATAGTTATTACCCAACATCTGAAGTAGAAAAACTATACACTGTTATGCAGAAGGTAACAGAACACATACACTTACAACACTTCATTTTCTGTTAATTAAAGGCAAGCTACTTTCACACTTATTTTTTTTTTAAATTTTGGAAAGAGTTTTATTAATTTGATGCAGCCTTCCACATGCACCAGTTGATGTATATCAAGCTGATCTTTTTGCAACTCCTGCTATTCTAACCATTGATAAGAGTATATTACTAGCATTAAATAGCATGTTGGTTTTGTGATATAAACAACTTTGCCAGTCTGAAACTTTAAACACATTTACATTCACCTGGCGAAACCTCAGTAAAATTACTTCTCCAAAGGTAAGCACCAGTGAAAGGGAGAAAGAAAGAAAAAAAAGAAAAAAAAAAGATTAAATTAAATAATCTATTTTTAAAACATGAGCAATTCTAGGAAAAGTCTGAGATATACCTATAATTCAACTTCAGGCTGCTATTTTGGGTTTTTTTGTAAAGTGCAGACTTTGTCTCAGAATACTCATTTATTTTGAAGTATTTGAAGTACTAGCTGCAGAAAGATAACATCTATTTTTTTTTTTAAATCTACATAAACTTACGGCTGTGCTTAAAATGGTATTTCCTAAAGAATTACCATTTTAAGCTAATTCCTAAGGAATTATCCTATTTATAGAAAAATGCCATGCTCCATATAGCTCTATCAACTACAATGCAAGGTAAGAAGCTTACTCAGGAAAAGCAAAAGAAAATGAGCATTAAATCAGTTCTTCTATCACACAGATTATCACCCAAGTTGCATATGCAAGGAAAGCAAGGGGAAAGTAGTTAATTCTCTTTGACAGAGCATGCTCCTGTTCACATGCAGGGCACACAGATTCATCAATTGAAATTAAAACAGAACTACTATTTCATTCTCTATATTAAAGCTTATATTTATAATATATTAAATATTAAAGCTCCCTCATAAGTAAAAAAGTCAAAGGATTTTCACTTTGCTATGGAGTACAGCAAATCCAGCATAGTAGGGTTTCCCAATTCCTTCCTCTAGTTCTTTGTATTTGTCATTCAGCTTCTTTCCTTTTGCAGTATCTCACAATCTGATCGATTCCCTTCAAACAGCAGCTTCTTGTTATTATGCTCCAAACCAAACAGCTTACTCTATTATGTTAATATTTTTCTTATGCGTTTTACAGATTTCCACTTGTTCTCCCAAAAAACAATTGTTTCAGCTCAAATACTGCTATCCACCTTTTCAAAAGTATTCTCCAGGCGAGCAATATTTTGGACTGACAATTTAAGAGTATTTAAGTTTGTATCTACTACTATCCCTTGTAATAGTAAAAAAAAAATACTTATTAATATGCAATTCTTTCTGCAATTTTAAGTGTTGCTTACTTTGAAAAAACAAGATTTCAAAACCAGTACTGATAAAAGCACTACCTGATAAGAAGTGGGAAAGGAAGCCTTGAATATAAAAGTATATTTGTCATCTCGAATAGTGTATTAATACTATATCTCAAAATTCATAAACTGTAACTTGGTTTTGTATCATCATTTGAAATTTTATATGTTGAATCTTGGGTGGAAAAAAATAAGATAAAGACCCTCTTTTTAAGAAAAAAATAGGATCAGAAGAAAAATCTTGTTTTCTTGGTACTCAGTCAGCATGGCCTACAGAGCACACCCTTTTCAAGTCTCCACTTAAGCCATTTAGCAACCTCAAAACATACTTCCAGAAAGAGTTTGCTCCTGTAACAATGGTGAGGTTTCCACAAGATTTTCAGAGTTTAGCTTTGGAAATATGACACTTCAGAAACTTGAAACCATTTGTGATTTTGGCTGTTCAGTTTACCAGCTCCTACCCAGAGGAGTCTGAATAAAATAGCAATCAATTCAGGCTAGAATATGAAGACCATGTAACTAGAACATGGTTTTGTTTTTTTTTCCTACTTTCACCAAATCCTCACTTTTACTACTGTTTTTTTATCTTAATCATACACAAATACATGCAAGCATAGGAAATGTGCTTCTCAAATTATTATAAGCAAACGGCTCTAAGGAGTCACAGTCAGCTTGCCTTTACAAATGACACTGCTTATTTTTTTATGTTTTACCCAGCTGTGTTAAGATTATCAAGAGAAAAACCATTGCAAAGATCATTCATATGGTCTAAAATGGGTCCTACCTTAGTTATAAGTTAAAAAAAATTGTTTAAGCAAAGACTGTTCCTTGCAGTAACTGGCAGAGGCCAGACTTTTAATGGATTAGTCTCAAATAAGAATTGAAGGCTTCAAACTAACGGGCACATGCTGGTAAAGCATTTGGGATGTTTAGTGCAGACAAAGTAATTCCTACACTGAAAAGATGCAGAAACATTTTTTTTAATTCAAAACAATTTAACAGGTGAAATAAACAGATTCAGTCTTAGTTTTCAGATGCAGGAACTGCATATATACTTCATTATTTCCTCTGAAGACTAACACCTGTTTTCAACTTTTTTTCCAACATATGGACCTCGCAGTAGGAAAAGAAAAGTCTTATTAACAGCCTATCTTCTCAGTCACACACATACCACCTCCATTAACTAAGAAGATACTTACAAAATTTATCCCCATTTTAATGCAATTAGAATTGAAATTCAGCAGCTAGATAATAAGGTAGAAATCACGTGCCTGACAAGCTCAATGACTTTCTGTAAGTCAGATCTCAAACTCAGTTATCAGTTTTTCCATAAGACTATTGCTATTTATAACTTAATGTTTCAGTTCAAGATAAAAAATGGAACTTTAATTTCAGAGTCTCACTCCCTTTATAATAAAAGGGCAGATACAAAATACAGGCACCATTTTGACCAACTGACTTCAGGTCTCATTGCAAGAGGAACTCTGACAAGATGTACGATCAAGCTGCAGCCCATCCAAGTTCCTTGTGCGCACAAACATCAAAACCTCTTAAATAGATGTGCTTTTACCAGCTCTATCAAGTACAAAGAACATTAAAACCAATCTTCTACAATAAAACCTTGACCACACAGTCTGCCAACTAACAATGTTTTAATCTCAGCATTCATGCAAGAATTGCAGCCTTTAAATGTTGTATTTAAAGATTAATATAGTTTTATTAATGCTTCCAATCAGCTGTTTCTAAGGCAACTCAGATCAAAGTGTATGTGATATCAGTACCTTTGTAATTTTTCTGATGGCCATTTTTAGTGCAGATAGTGGCCAAATCAACTAATTCTGGTCAAATAGTAAAGTTTTGTATATGAAATAAAAAATTAGTTACTTTTCATCCATTCTGCTGCGCATTTTTTTAAGTTTCTGCATAATGCTACTAGTCTCACTGCTGGAGATTGAGATTGGGGAAGGGCTGCGTGTTTCTGCATCAGTTGGAAGCGGGCTAGAACCATTGCTCTGCTTGATGTCATCTTCACTGTGAAGTTCCTGCAATTAAGTGTTAAAAAAAAAAAAAAAAGGCAACATTAAAAGTAAGAAAAGTTACTCAGCATACTTCTCCCCAGATTACATCAAATACTACTTCAGATAAAGTCAGTTCACCTGCAGATTTAAATTCATTTTCCAATTTCATTTTTATTTGACACAAAGTTTTTTAGGACACACGTTTTTCTCCATAATTTAAGTTCTCCCCTACCTGTATCTAGGGTGGAAAAAACCCACCAGAACTCAATTACCCTAACAGGAAACCAATGCTTTCCATATTACTATTATTAAACACATATATCCTAAAAATTTTATAAGGAGGCAGACAGTTATCAAAATCCCATCTTGCTATCTCATGAAGCAGATGCAAAAAGCTTAGTGTAATGACACTAATACACACACAAAGCAGCAAGTTTTGGGTTTAGTGCTTACATTCAGTTCTTTAGGGTCTGACAAATAATCAAACAAAATCAGAGCCTGAGAGATCTAAGTATAAAAAAAAATATATTCCCAAAGTCATTAGTTAAGCTTGAGAATTAACAAAAATAATCTACTGTCACTTAAAACACTTCAGACAAAACTTCCAAGTGATAGGTCCAATCTAGTACTTTGGCTGCACAGCCAAAGATGGAAGGCTCTAGCTTCTGTACTGAACACTTACTAGTTTGTTTTCTCCTGCAGACTTCAGTTTTTCCTGTAGTTTCATTGTAGTCTGACGGATTCGTTCTATTTCCGCCTGTTGTTTAAGGATCAGTTGCCTCTCCTTCCGAGCAGCTTTGTTAGCCTCTTGAAGACGCTTAATTTCTGCCTTTTAGGTATAAAACATTAAGCATAAGAACTGTGACAGACAACTCTCAAGAACACACTCTAAAGCTGCCAGTGTCCATGCTATGGGTTTAAGATGACTGCTGTTACGTGATGAACTAGCTACTGAACTTCAGCAGCAAAGAACAGAAGATGAATAAATACATCTAAGTCTCAACCAGTGAGATTACTGATACAGGAGGACTCTTTTAAACAATGTGTTAAATACTACTGAAATGCAAATAAACCTTATTGGTAAGAAATACTGGTAGCTTCCTATCCAAAAGCCTGGTATGGACTTTTATCAATTCTTAGCTTTCGCAGTATCTGAAACCTTTAATGGCTACACAGGGGTTTCAACAGGATTTTCATAGCGGGCATCAGTTACCTTTTCCTGCTGTAATCTCAGCAGCAGACCCCGCTGCCTCTTTCGAATAGGAGGCATCTTATCATCTTCTCCCTTGTCTCGCAAATGCCTGCAAATAGATTGGAAGAAAGGATTAAATGAGAAAAAAGTGCACAACAATGAGTCTTTTACTCTTCAAAGTAAAATTACTTTTCCTAATCTGCAGAAGAGTATATGCCTGTACTTAATCATGGGTATGCTCTATAGTGGAATATTTTGTACTGTTTAGTCAAAAAGGCCAGTGCAGATAATACAAGATCTTACCTGAATGGGCAGAAGCTTCACAGAGGTAGCATGCTCATCATTTCAGAAAGACAAAAGGAAGAACCCTTGGGTCACTACCTCACAATCCTTTGTCAAACCCACACTGACAAGCAGTGGGAAGAAAATGTCTGGCGAACAATGGTACTCTCATGCAGAGAGTGACCACGGAAAAGTATTATGGCTTAAATCTGACTACCACTGTTCAGTAGTATCACTAAGTACTTCAAGTGGCATTCCAGGACACAGCACATGTTAGGTTGGAAGCAAATTATTAAGTACATCAGGTATCCAGATTCACAAAATTTGACCTGAGACAACTAAAATGACCTCAAATAGACATCAAGCAAATAAAGGTCTAACTGCTTGACAGTTTTATACCCTCTTGAATTAAGACTTGTAGAGTAATGGTTGGGAACTACCTTCTCTGACAACAAACATCTGATGTTCTAATGTTTCAACGAAATTATCTTTCACATTCAATGTAAATATCAAAGTGCACTTACAAACCGGGTTCTATTCTTTACAAATGACAGCAACATTCATATAGATTACTGATGTCAGAAGATTAGTCCAACCATTGATACTTGATAAAAGAGGAGTGGGGTAGAAGCAAAATCTTACAAAAAATTTCAAGTAGAAATACAAGAAAATGGTCAGTTAGCAACAGTGTATATTCAGAGCTGCCTTACTTCTTCTGGTGTTCCAGCCAAGCTAATTCGGCCTTGGTCTTCTCTTTCAGAGCCTTCTCCCGGAGTCGAAGCAGCGAGGACTGATGAGATGCTCGCATTTCCTCCTCTTTCATGTACTGTCTTACCATCTCCATGGTAAATTTAGAGAAACTATCTTGCCCTCCTGAGAATGGCATGCTTAGCTCCTAGAAGGCAAGACAAATTTTGCATGATTTGATAATACAGAAATTCCAAGACTTTTTTTCAATTACAAAGTGTGTGCGTATATACACAGACACACACAAAAACAGATGTAAGAAGGGAAGCTGTTTTCTCTCTGAGCTTTGTGCACACTAGCTTTTTCTGCCCTGGGCTGTGTGACAGTTTTGCGGCGTCCCCTCTTGGGCCAGAGAGATGAAACATCCTCTCGTACTTCCTACCTGTGTGTAGGCACAGTAGGAAGACTTAATCCACTGGGCTTTTATAACCTACCTCAAAAAGTCACTCTTCTTCTTCAAAGCCACAAGACAACCGGTAAAGGCCTGGACAGACTGTTCTGTAAGTCAAGTCATTGCACTTGTATAACAGTGACATACAGGATGATTCATACAACTCTATGTTTTGAGATGCTCAAGAACCACAAGAAGGGAAAGAATCCTAGAGTTTGCAAACACAACGAAGAATGGCTCATCTGAAGCTCATCAGCTAACTATTTCAGTTCAGTTAATTTACCTTAACTATGGTTGCTTGACCTACCTTGATAGATGACAGAGCTGTTTTTTCTGGGGAGACTTCCTCATCAGAATCATCACGATTACCCCGTTTCTTCTCCAAGTTATTTCTGCGATGACTCTCAGAGGGCAGCAAAGACCGAAAAGACTTTTCTTCAATCTCATCCTCTGTCATGGACTCATCAAATTTCAGGGAATACTCTGTTGCAACAGAAGCAGAATCTGAGGGAGAAATCAGGGTTTTACACTCTGTTACCTCCTAAGAGGCTACCACTTCACCAGGGCCTCAGCTTTCTTCACACATATTCCCTCATTTATCTCAGAAAGTAATTCTGAAACACAGCACCTCCCTCCCTCTCCCTTTATCACCTTCAGATTCCTCACATACAAACAATACAGCTAACCTTTTTCATCTGGCAGTGATAAAATACTATCACTCGGCAAGGAATCATCTACACCAGTATGAGCCTGCTCTTCAATACTGCTAGTTATCTTTTCACGACGGGAAAGTTTTTTCTCATTCTCCTTAGAAGATGGAACTGAAGGACTCTCTTGGCGGCTACTGGTACTACTGCAATATCAAGAGATAATTAAAAAAAAATTACTTTACACATTTGAAAATATTTATATTACTACCGTACATACCATGATTAACATTCCAGCAATAATTGACGTGCAGAGGGTTTGCTTTTGTTTTTAAAATGAAGCTTGGCTACTTTAAAATTCCAAGCCTCATCAAGCTGTTGATTGACAGCAGAACTTGTCATTTTTACTCTACCTTAGAATGCAAGTGGTTTGTAGGTATGCACACCCTCTGCTTGGCCATAAGTATTGACAAGAAACCATTGCAAACATCTCTCATTACAGTTTTTAAGAGGATGAACGAGACAGAGCTACTGTTTTAAATTAGAAGAGCTATAGAGGACAAAATCATTCCAGTTGGTCAAGATCAGAGAAGGGCTGTAAGAAACTTCATGGGACCTAACTAGATCAGGTAAGTGAACAGAAAATAAAAAGCCAAAATCCAGTATTAAACACAGGCAAGATACTGAAAAATAACACCAGAAATGAGTCAAATCTAAACCTCAGGCAAGCAGCACTCCAGGCACTTCATGTAAAATTTGAAGCCAGTGCAAAGCAGCATTGAAAACAAAAACCCTAACAAAATGGCCAGATACACACAGAACAGAATAGAAAGTAATGCACATTACAGAGGTAGCAGTTCTACGGGTCCCTGGCACTGCATTTTCAGAACATATGCTCCAGTTTACGTTTTAGTCTATTTCAAAAAGACACAGAGCAAAATGAGAAGGTCACAAAATGCAAATATTTAGGACACGGTAAAAGACTCAGATAAACAGAGACTTAAAGTGGCTTTTAGGTTACAAAGGTGATGCAATAGAAGAACACAAGTAGGCCACAGCACAGAAATCAGAACAATCTCAGCTCAACAATTTCTGAAGGCATTTCATCCAACCAAAGTCAAGGCCACACGCAAGTTCTGAACACCTGCAAGGACAGAGGATCCCACAACCTCCCTGCACCCCTATTCTAGTGTCTGACCACCCTCACAGGGATCAATTTTTCCCAATGATTTTCCCCTTTCTGAAATGTCACCATTGCCTTTTGTCATCTCACTGCGCACCTCCAAGAAGAGCCTAGCCTCGTGTTCCCTAACAATCCATCTTCAGGATACTGCAATTAGATCCCTGTTCCCTTAGCCTTCTTTTTTTCCTAGGTTAAGTTAGCTCAGTTCCTTCAGCCTCTCTTTTACTTCACATACTCCAGCCTTCTAACTATCTTGGTTCACCACTGGATTTGCATCAGTATGCTAATGTCTCCTCTTCACCAAGGAGCCCGAAACTGGACACTGTATTCCAGACACAGTCTCACAAGAACTGAACAGAGGGGAATAACCACTTCCCTTCACCTCCTTGCTAGACTCTTGCTAATTCAGCTGAAGGAGAAACAGATGTGGAATTCAATTATTCTTAAGTTACAGAAGTGTCCAATTAGAACAAATACAGCAAATTCAAAACTGAAGATATTAACATACAACACACTATTATGCTGTGGATGACAGTGTAGCAGGATTTTTAATTGAAGACAAAGCAAATTCTGGTAGGCATGTAAATCTTCAAGACAAGCTTACCTCTTGAAGGTTTAACACTTACTTTGCCTCTTTTAAAAAAAATATTGAAGGGAAAATCTTGATATTCCTTTCTACTTTAGTTCTTATTGATAGCAAAAAAAAAACTTCTGTGTAATCTAAACTCGTCTTACCTCTGATCATGAACCTTTGATCTTGAGGACTCTGAATAACTATCAAACATCGGTGAGTATGTCTGTTTTGAGTCACCTGTCTCCTTTTTACCTTGTGATATGGCACCAGACTCACATTTCCTGAGAAAGAGAATCGCTTTGCGTAAATCTACATTGTCTTAAACGAAAGAGTAATAAAGTTTTCACAGGCTTTCATCAGTTTACTAGAAGCAGCAACAGCTAAAATTTCTGAAAAGATCACTCAAAGCTTAGACTAGTTAAATCATCCCACAAAACATGTAGAATGTATTTTTCTACTCTCTTATATATAGCTTCACAGAACCAGTTAATGTCACCTCTGGCATACATTATAAGAGCATAAAGATGGAATCTAAATTATTATTGTTAAATGCTCACTCATTATGACATCTTAACATTTTCTTCAAGAACAGGTGTAGCAAAACATAACAAATTTTACTTCTCCCTTCCCAAGATGCAAAACATTAGGCAAAACCTGTTTGCGTCAGTTCGGGCTCTCATTTGCTTCACGAACTCTGAATGATGCTGTCGCTGCTGGTCAAACAAGGTGGCGACCGGAGCCGCTGGAGCGCTGACAGTATCCGAGATCTGGGTTCGTGCTAACTCTGTCATCTGAGTACAATAAAAAACAAAGCAATACAATGAGCTTATCATCATCAAAATGTTTTTGAAAGAAAACAGTAATTCTCACAGGCAATTTACTGATTTTTTTAAACAAATGTGTAAGGCATGTTTTTGAGATGATTTGTAATTATGTATGTGTCAATTTTGGTTGTAGGAAGTGCATATTGCTCTGTAAATACATATTATTTAATTTATACAGTGTGGAATTACTGATAGGAGACTACAGACATGCAAGATACTACTTATCATATCATTCTAATCAACTTAAACTCTGAGCAGTAGAATGATCCCCACAAAACAGAACATTCCAGACTTACTATTAGAATTACTTAAAAAAAAAAAGAAAAACAAAAAAACCCAACAAAACGACCAGAAACAATGTTTTCTTTTTCATTTGAAAGTGCATCTTGCCCAAAGAACACGAAATATTGTTTCAACTCTAAAGGAATCAACAGGTTTAAGTTCCAATATCATGCAAACTGTTAGGTCTGAAATTGGCAGCATTAAATCACAGATAGTCATCAATTTCTCCTTTTTAATGTATGGCAGTCACTGTGTACCTGACTAGAAATAAGAACTTCTTCCGAAATCACTGCAGGTAACACTGGTTTTTAGAAGCTTTAGAATTTAATATTTTCTCTCTTGTTCAAAAGTCTGCCTCTTGCAGATCAGGGAACTCCGTTGGTTTGAAAGGTAGGAATAAGCTGTACTTGAGTAACTTCCCACATACTGAGCGTCTCCCTTAATTCGTCAATTAATGTATACATTAACTGTATACATTAGAATTACTGTATACATTAATTGTAATGCATAAAGTTTTATTTTTAAAAGTGATTTTTTAAAAAAAATTTTGTTATCTGTATGCATCATGCACTTTGATCATTAGTATGACAGTCAACTCTAAGCAAACTTGTACAGTAGCATGCTATATTATGTTTTTGCATAAGATAAACTTCTAATTGAAAGCAATGCAGAAAATTAACTCCGCTCCTTATACATAAGAAATTACATCCAAAAATATTCCCTAGCACATTGGCAACCAGCATGTCTGTTGCTGCATTCCTGCTAAAAGAAATGATTGTTCAACTGAATACCAGGAGTCACTCATGAACGTGAATGGAAAACCTACTCTGCTAGCCCATCATCACTGACCAGGTCACCCCCATCCTCCTCTCCACTAGCACCTCTTACTCTTGGACTTCAAACTTAAAGCAAGAGAAGAAATTAAAACTCTGCAACAGATAAAAGCTGTCTTTGTTTCTTCTACCTTGTTTCTTAATTGGTTCCCACTCACTTCTGTTCTATTAATGTTTCTTTGTCTTTATCCAAGACTTCACTACCTACTAGGGATGCCAGAAAAGCTCCTTTGAAGTGCTATAATTTACCACATTATGGAGGTGACGAAGTTGCACTGAGAATGACACTGAACAGAGAACAACCTAGAGGCAAAATAGCATTCAAAATAATACTGACATTAGAATAGCTTTGTCCTTTCACTCAGGACCTCACCTCACATATCTGGTGAGCTGCATCTGTAGTGAGAAGTGCAGTTTCCGCCTGCTTGGCTGCAGCCTTGCATGGGGTCTCTTGTCCAGCCTCCTGCCGTGACTGGACCAGATGCTGCAGAGACTCTGCATGGACCTATGTCAAAAACACAGTTAGTCCAGCTCTTCAGAATTTTCTGGCTACAATAAGTACAGTTTTATTTCTCAAAATCTGAGGGGGAAAAAGTTTGAAATTGGCTCCTAAGAGCTTTTTTCAGCTATATTAAAACCCCTTCACCACTGCCATATGTTCATAGCTTCAAATTAAGAATACTCGTAGGCACGGGTTTACTTACAGCATTTTGCCTCTTACACACTCCACATTTTTTGAAGGGCAGCATTACCTGAGCTGCCTTCTGCCTTGCCTCCTCCAATTGTCTCTGACTTTCTAAAGCTTCTTGTTCGGCCTTCATTTTCAAAAGGGCTAAGTCCCGTTCGTGGCGCTGCTGCTGTGCCTACAGATTAGGAAAACAAGTTTCAATCATGCAAGTTAAATGGAAAGAAGTTTTTTGCCTTAGCCACTGGCTGCAACTGCCTTTGGAAGATCTAGATGTACTCTGCTGGTGGTACCTCTTCTACTAAAGTAAAATTTTCAGCCTACCAACTGACCCTCTCTCTTCTAAAGTAGGCAGTAGACAATGCACATTCCCTACACTCTTCCACCACAGTGTAGAAAGGAAGAGGATTTAGGAGATCAATTAATTCAACAAACTAGAACAGGCAATCTTGTCAACATAAGACACTTTCAACCTAAAATATCCTTTACATGGAATAAGGCAAATGACCCTGCCTCAACTACAACGCATAGCATTGGGACTCAACATCAAGACAAGGAAATATTTTCACCTTTAGAATCTGAGCCAAAGAAACACTCTCCTGCTGGGCAAGTGATATGCCTCGTACTCGTTCTACATCTGAAAGCTGTCGGACAGACTCCTCAATAGCACTAAGGTAGTTCAATTCTGCTGACAAACGATGCTGAAGGCCAGCAGGGGAGAAGCGCATACATCCTGCAGGATAAGACTTATCAGTCAACTCCATAGACTTTAATGATCCACATAAAAAAAAAAAAAATTAAAATGTAACAGCTCTGGGATTACTACGGCTTTAACAAAACAACTCACCGCTTGCTGAGGCTGCTCCTGCTACAGATCTACTAGTTCCCAGACTCAAGTCAGGGAAGGCTACGTTAGACTTCAGCCCTGATGCACTACTTCCAGAAAAGCCAGCAGGTGACTTGACTCTTTCTGCTGTATTGCCTATAGAATCAAACTGCAACATTTTTTGGGAACTTGAAGATGGGGAAGAAGTTGGCGTCTTCTGGGATCTTCCCTTGTCTGAGAAACTGGCACTGAAACCAAGAAGAAAAAAAAAAAAAAAAAAAAAAAAAAAAGAAAGAGTAAAAGGCATCAACATTCTCTTAAGACCAGCCATTTGATAAGACAGTAAAACAATAACCTAGTTCTTCCATGAAAAAGGCAGTGTCTTTTATGGTCTGCACAGGCCAGTTTGCATTCAGGAAATGGCCTCATGAGATGGGTTTTGTACCTATATCCCAACTTAGAGTTAAGTTTTTAGAGCACCCTATTTTTCCTCCAAGTATTCAACCTAGTTATCATACACACATTAAAAAAAATTAACATAGTATCTGCATGTTCTACACACAGATACTCCTTAAACTTAATACTCCCATTTTATTAAGCCAAAGAGGATTAATGAGTGGAAAATGAAAATTGTATTTCAGTGCTTAAGGTAGGTACTCAGTCTGACAGGATACCTGTACTGGCCAGTTATCCTTACAAAAACAGAGGGGTCATCTGGAGAGGAATTGCTGTTTTGTATTTTCTTTACTACAGCCATCTACTTTGGGTTTTCACATTTAAAATACAGGGGAAAAAAACATTTTCAGCATGACCATTTTACTAACATTTGATAATTTCTGTTGCTTTCCTTCTGTGTATCCATTTTTTTATAACATGCTATGACACTACCAAGCTTAGTCACAGTTGCGTACAGCCTTTTAAGGTCCATGTTACCTCAACAGGGAGTGTCCAGACAAATTTTCCAGTGTGCTGTCTGTATCTGGGTTCTGTTCATGATCTTTATTAGAAATTCTGCTACTCAATAAGGACTTCTTTGCCTGCTGGGATCCCCACTCTAATTCAGAAAGCATTTTATCTTCTTCCACAGGAAAGTGGTGAGAACTTCCATTGAAAGAGCTCAACCCTAAAAAGCAACAACATTGCCAAAAGTTTACGTTTGGTATTCTAAGCATGAATATCCTAGCCGTTAGTAGGCCCCCAAAAAAACCCTGAGAACTTTTTTCCTCACTTAAGGATGCCTTTAAGTTAGAAGTGTATAAATTCAACAAGCAAGAAATGTAAGTTTGGCAGCTTCCTACGGGAGATTAAGTTCTTTTCTGCATATTGTGTCCACTGTCAACAAAACTGTCACTCAGCTTTCATTTCAGCATACTATCAGCTTAAATAAAGAAAACAAGCATTTGACTATTCAATACTGACAACTACAATAAAGCCTAACTTTCTTTGAGTAAGCTAGAGAATTTTGATATAATAGGAAGATAATTGGGAACGTCCAGTCTTATTTTTCTCATCCTTTTACTGACTTTAACCCTAGCTTTTTCTTATGTCATTCATTGCTTATGTAGTAAGAGTGTACCAAATATCAAGTTTCTTCATGTTTTTGTAATGCGTAAGTTACCATAGGAAGAAGTGTATTTATTAATTTGTGCACTTATGAAAACTGCCTGTGATCCAAAGATGAAGCATATAGAGGCAAACTTGTTGTCGCCTTCATAAATGTGGCCATAACTCAGACTTCTCATCAGCCTATTGGAATTTCCTCAGTACAGAATCCAAGGATAGTTCCCATATGATATTAAAATTAACTAAGTTGCTAGAAGATTCATTTAAGAAAGGAAACATTTGCAATACTGTTACGAACCTCTTGCCTACTTGATTTCAGATGACTGTATTTTAAGGTCAGAAAATAATCAGAGTCAAAAACAATTTAGGAAGGAATCACTGGAGAAATAAATAAATCTTCCTATCAGTGCTAGATTACAAGTTTCTTGATCTGTAGAAAAACTACAATTTTCATAACAAGAAAGCCCTAAAATCTCCTTAAAAAACATACACTACAGTCAAGTACTGTACTTACGTTCCTTTTTCCCTCTCTTTTTAGAGGAAGCAGATGAGCGAGAAGATGCTGCAGACTGTGGTCCAGATGACTGCTGAGAAGCAAGCTCTACAGATCGAGGTTCACGGGGAGACTTCCTACTAGGAACTTCCTCCTGAATGCTTGAATTACTGCTGCCAGCAACACTAAGAAGTAGCACATTGAAAATGATTAACTAAGGACTTCCAACTCCCACATTAGAGTGTGCACAAGAAATCCACCACACTTTAAATTAGAGACAGATGGCTAAAACTGCACTCATTAGCCTATCTTGAAAATAATTGCTTTTGAGATTAAAAACTATGGCAGTTGAGACACTAGGAAGTTTGACATGATACTGAACATACTGAAACACACTTCCGATAATATGAAACAGTAAAAGATTGATAACAATCATCCTTTCCAATGCTAACTCTTAAGAGCTATTTGACTACAAACTTGAACAACATAAGAATTACCTGAAAATATGACCGCATTTTAGATAATCTCTGGGCATACAGATATCATCAATAAATTGACAGAAATGAGTGATTTTCAATAAAGGATTACAAAAGATTTGGAAATAAGGGAGTAATGCATTATATACTAAATAATACCAACAGAAGACCAATCAAGAAGTTTAATCAGAAAGAAAGCATTTTCTGCAGCCAACATTTTCAGCCTACAATGTGCCTTTTACCTTCCTTTCTTCTGAGGTAAAGTACCAACAATATAAATACAGTATTTGTGGCCTTCCCTAAGGTGCCCAAAAGATGTAAATATATCTTCTTATTAAAAAAGGGTCTTAAGAAATTCAGGAAGCCACATAAATTCAGCAGGAACACAGACAGTTTAGGATTTACAGTCTTCAAATTTTAGTTTGAACAAAAGGTTTTAAAAGTTCTTACATACAATTTATGTATCCATTACTAGTCATTACTGAACACTTACTAAAAGCAATTACAGGCTTTTTACAAAATTTTGAAGTTCTGAAGCTATTTTAACACTTTCAAATACCTTTTTTTTTTTCTAAATTACAAAGACCAACCACCTGAGCATATAGCAGTCACACAAGCTGCAGTACGAATTTTCATCTGACTACAACGCGTAAGAACCTTGCCTAAAGCTATCTGCCAGACTAAAGAACAAAAACTAGACAGAGAATAGGAATACTTGACTCCAGTCTTTATGACTTAACCTTACTGGTTGCTATATTAGCTGCAAGGTCCTAAGGAAATACCTCATCACTTTGACTAGTATTACAATACAGCATAACTGAAAAGATATCCAGCACATTATAAAACATATTTTGCATTAACTCTTTTCTGCCAAATTCTGTATTTTGATTTTTACAAAAAGTCTAACACAGTCACCTGAGGTCACGTGCAGTCTTTTTGTCTGTTAAAGTGCCACTTCCCTGCGACGAGGCAAAATCATCTTCGAAAGAAACCACGCTCTCTGGAGGGCTCAGAACAGGGAGCAAAGGGCGCAGAAGGGCAGACCCTCCACTCGACCTTTCCTCAAAGACTAAAGCGTGGACAAAGAAGCAAAAAGACAAAAATGACACCAAATGGAAACGTGCAAACAGGTAAAAAACCTGCAGGAATTAAAATGCTCTCAACCATGAGTTACAAAGAGTTCCTTTCCAACAAAAAAACATCAGGAAAACACTATAGCTTTCCTACGGCAGTTTTAACACAGCAAGCACAGTCTTCCTCCTTTTGTAAATTACCAAATATTTTATCAATACACTCCAGTTAAAACATTCTTGAAGAGCACAGTGCTTGAGAGTAGAGCCATCTGCAGAAAATCTAAATGCAATCAGCTTTAAGGGAAATAAAGTGAAGGAAAAAAAGAATCAAGAAAACCACAAGATAAAAATCAACTTCTAAGAAAACACTCCTCCTTGAAATGAGGAACTCAAGGCAAGAGAAACAGTGCTCATAAAATGAAGAATAAATTTGTACAAAAAATTAAAATCTAAATGAAGTGTCCTGCATGAGACACTTGTAAAGCAGACCTAAGACACTAACACTTGAAATGGGCTTGTTTAAGCAAGAGACTTTCCCTACCGATATACCAAAATCTTACCTTCTCAAAATCCGATACTGTTACTGGAGTTTTAATTGTTCCACTACTTTGAGACATGATCACACAACATGTATGAGCAAAGATGCAAAAGGAAAGCTCAAGCCATTAAATCACTTCATTTACATCTTTCTAATAATATAGTAAAGCTATATTGTTCTTGCATAGCAAGACTCAGGATATATGAAGCACTCATGTTTACACCATGAAGTAAGTGCTGCACAAAGCAGAATGTCATCTTTCCACCTTAACTGAAACAGGAATGATGCGTTATTACAGATATCTGGAGTGCATATATAGTAGAAAGATACACATTCCAATTCAAAGGGTCTATTCTCCATGGTGGAGAAAACCATTTCTAAGTGCATTCTTGGCAATTTTGATCTATTATGCAATTTTGGATTCAATATACGTAAACTTTACATTCACAATTCCATAACTATGGGTGTCCTTAACACATATAAACCAGCACATGAATTAGTTGCTGATCTAGAAGTACAGAGCAATCTAACACAAAAATAATGTGCTTCCAGCCCAAAAGTGTTGGGTTTCTTTTTCTGCTTTTTCTCCTTAAACAAGGCAGCAAAGGAAATAATTTATCATCCAAGCGTAAAGTGATAAAGCCTTACACAGATTCACGTTTGAGACATCTAAAAGCACATTCCTTACCTGTGAAGTATAAAGTGTAAGGAGTAGTAAGACTGGGAAAATAGTAATTCACAAGTGCTTCGAGAAATTTTTCCATTTTTACCTTTTCCATGAAGCTGGTAGCTTTTCGCAAAGATGTTGATGACACTGTGAGGACTTCCCTTTGCTAGTTCCTCCCACGGCCCATTGCTGTGCGCACCACTTGTCTGAGTAAAAAGTGGTAAATACTTCTCAGCTTCTTTCTGAAACTCCTTTATGGGCTCAAAAGCATTTCTATCCCGAATGCAGAAATCCTTCCCTTTTAATGTCTCTAGCATCTTCAGGGGCAACTGTTTGTGCTGGCCTCCTTCCTCTTCAGAGAGGCTTCCATCACTCAGGAGAGGCCCTTCGCTGATGGAGTCGATGCTAGACTCCTGAGGAACTACAGCTTTGTTTGGAGAGTACGCCTGGTTTTCACGCCCTGGAGAGTCAGTCTGTCTCTTAGATAAAGGCCCCAGTGTCCCCTCGTGCCTGTTAGCAGCAGGCGACCTCATTCCAAGGCTGACTGCAGCAGTATGAGGCCTGATCGTCTCAGGGAGCTTTTTAAATTCACTAAGGTTGCCTACCCCAGGAAGGCTGTCATCAAGGGCTGTATGAGACACACAGGTACTCAACATTTTTTGAATTCTGGCTGAAAAAGCATCTTCATTTTCCTCTCTCACAGGAGGACTCACAGCCTTTGCCCACCGCCCATCATCCTGGTTTTCTTGCATAAAGGCACGGTCTGAGTTCCACACGGTACCATAATTGATACCAGCCCCAGCCAACTTTTTGGCTTCACTTTCAATCCTGCTAGAAAGGGAAGCAGCTGTAGCTTTCAAAGCTTCAATTCGATCTAATTTGCTCTTATATTGGCTAGCAGTAGGTTTTACTATGAGATTTTGCTGTGCAGCAGCTGAATTCAGGTATGGCTGAGACATCAAGGTCCGTGATCCCACGGCTGCAGCATGGCTTCTCCTGCCTGCCAACATCACGTCACACTCCTTTGACAAAAGGTCCATCTGCTCCAGACTCCAGTGTTGGGAGCAAGGGCCTCCACTTGAGGCCATGGGAACTTGTGGGTGAGAGAGCTGGACCCTTGGGCTCAACCTGTCTGGCTGTACCCATGGAGGTTCCATCAAATCGCTCCTGAAATGAAAAGTCAACATTTAAGTTGATGACTTAGAATCATAGAATGGTTAGGGTTGGAAGGGACCTTCAAAGGTCATCTAGTCCAACCCCCCTGCAAGGAGCAGGGACATCTCCAACCAGATCAGGTTGCTCAGAGCCTCATCCAGCCTGGCCTTGAACATTTCCAGGGATGGGGCATCCACCACCTCTCTGGGCAATCTGTGCTGATGTTCTACAATCCTCAGTGTAAAAAAATTTTTCTTAGTATCTAATCTAAATCTACCTCCCTCTATTTTAAAACCATTACCCCTCGTCCTGTCACAACAGGCCCTACTGAACAGCCTCTCCCCATCTCTCCTGTAGGCCCCCTTGAGGTACTGGAAGACCACTATAAGGTCTCCCCGGAGCCTCCTCTTCTCCAGGCTGAGCAGCCCCAACTCTCTCAGCCTGTCCTCATAGGAAAGGTGCTCCAGCCCTCTGATCATCTTCATGGCCTCCTCTGGACCCTCTCCAACTGGTCCACATCCTTCTTATGTCAGGGGCTCCAGAGCTGGACACAGTACTCCAGGTGGGGTCTCACCAGGGCAGAGTAGAGGGGGAGAATCACCTCCCTCGACCTGCTGGCCATGCTTCTCTTGATGCAGCCCAGGATGCGGTTGGCCTTCTGGGCCGCAAGGGCACATTGCCTGCTCACGTTAAGCTTCTCGTCCACCATCAGTCCCAAGTCCTTCTCCTCAGGGCTGGTCTCAGACTTATAGAAGTACTGTTATTTTAGATGAAAGTACCATTGCCACAGATTTATTTTTCAGGAAGAAATACTGTTTGGTGGAGTCAGAGGGGCAGGGAATGGGAGAGTAAACAGTTACAGAATGTTATTAAAAAAAACCAACACAGCACCTTCCAAATTTGAAATACCATTTATGGCATACTGTATGTTTCAGAGTTGTAACAAGCTGAGTGTTTTTATTAGCAGCAGTAAGGCTTTTTCAAAAGTTTCCTGATTTCAGAAGGGAGGAAACATCTTTTTTTTCCATGGAATTTCTTGGTCTCAGCCTTCCCCCTCCAGCTGACCTCAGCCCATGTTTCACTGGAGCTGTCACTTAGGGTAGGCATGAAGAATACTCAGAGGAAAAGGAGAACTGGAAATACAAGGATGTTTAAAGTTCTGCAAGGTATCTTTTTTTATTTCCACATATCTCTCATTTGCATGACCGGAGCTCTGCAGAGACCTTCCTTTACTAATACCACTTGGCACATATTCTGAATACCAAGAAAGTCCCTGTATTGGGTTTGCATGGCAAGGGTTTGATAGCAGTGGGGCTGGAGGGGTGGTTTCTGTGAGAAGCTGCTAGAAACTTTCCCTTATGCAGCCCTTTAAGTCTCACCTCTCCCCTACTTTTAGTACTTACGTTTTTTCCTTACTGTGTTACACTAACAATTTTTACTACCACACGGCTTAGCTGCCTACTCTATACACAGTACTACACAGCATTCCTAGTGCTTTCTTGAACTTTTCCAGAAAGGAAATAGGTCTCACTGAATTTACAAAGTCAGCGTGGATTTGACCAAGTTAAGGTACAGATAACGAAGTCAGCATATATTTAAGAAGCAGTCATTCATTATAATTAAAAATGAAGACACACTTGCACAACAGGGATATTAAGGATATGTAAGAAACTTCATTATTTTCAGTTCCTTATATTTGAGTGCTTGGTTAGGCACTTTGACTTACAGCAAGAAAAGCTTTGATAAGACACCGAACAATTAAAAATGGGGAAAGCAGCATGAAAGGAAATAGGGAAAGGCCAGCTCCAAGCAGAAGCATGGTTTTTAGTACTTTAGAGACAGTAACTAAAGGCCTGAATCTAGGACAACAGATTAAATAGAAACCTTGAACAAATCAAGTATGAAAAATCAATGGATGTATTCATATGATCAGTTTATCTTGCTCGACAGCAATGGCAGAGGAAATAGTCTCCTCATATGAAACTCACATCCCCTCGATGTCAGCAAAAGATTAACAGCAAACATAATTCACTTTATTTACGGACTCACTATATAACCAAAGCCAAATTTTTCATATGCTTTCCTGCATCAGCTTTCTCTTTACTGTGAGGAAATGTTACAACTGCCATGAAGACAATTCCTCTCACCAGAACATGAACTTAGAAGCCTAGTCTACTTTCACCTCTCAGAGATAAAAACTAGACTATTTTTTCCTCTCTCTCAAAAGGCCCACAGTGGCTCACCTCAGTAGCGGCTGCTGTGGTTCTGAAAGCGACATGTCACTACTTGAAGATGCACTAGGAGGACGCTCTTGAGCCTTGTTTTCTTTGTCAGATTCCCCAGATGGTTGATAACCAGGTCTGGGCTAGAAATAAAGACAACCAGAAAAACACATTTTCAAAAGCCTGTAGGAGTTCAGAAGCTCTTGTCTCATTAAAATTGAAAAGGCTTACATTTCTCAGTGTAGCATCACATCTTTCCTACCACACAAAGACTTAAAAACACAAGACACTTATGTTTTTGTGTCAGCAGAAAGTACTGGGAAAAGAGCTTTGCTCACATACTGAACTAGTTCAACTGAACACAAATCGTTATTACTCTTTTACCGTATATTAATCTTCTTTCATATTCAGTTTCTGTTTAGCAAACTTATTTATCTCACTGCTGATGAAGTTTGTCCACTACTGGAAGCGACTTCAGACCAAGCCCTTCAATTCACAGTTTGACTGATGCTTACAATTTTCTTAAGAGCCAACCATTATAGCAGCTGTTAGCCAATATCCCGAACTCTGCGTCTGTTTGTAATAGAAAGATGATCTCCATTCACCTTTCTGGCAGGTTTTGCTGTGCTGAAAAGCAGCCACCAGCAAAGATGTTCTGGATCAAAACCACTATGTTTTTAAGAAAAAAAAAAAAAAGTTTTCTTTGTATCCCTTCTCTGAACAGATAACCAGATCAGGACAAGTCATGACCTTCCTAAACATATGACCTCCTGTTCCTGCAAACTGCAACACATTAAGTTAGTGAATCAGCTATACCTGTGTCTCCTGCACTGTAGGCAGCTGAGGTGGCTCTTCTAAAACCGTACGTTCCAGCAATAGTTTAGAATAGGTTTCCTGTAACCGTTTGGCTGCTGAAGGCTCAGGAGGAGGCACGTTCTTCACTTTAGTAAAAGCCTCCTTCTGCTTTCTGTAGAGCTCTTGGAGCCTTTTGTTCTTCTGTTCTGTTGCCTCCTTTTGTGCTTTCTTCTCTTCATTCTGCTTCTTCTTCCTCTCCTCTTGCTGCCTGATGATGTACTGACGAACCTCATCTGTATCATAGTGACGTTTCTTAGAGATCACCTGAGGCTCCTCACTGGTAGCTATCTTGTCTGGTTTCCTTTTGGTTGGACTGTGGCTCCTGGCATTTTGAGTAGGCAAAACAGATTTCTGATTCTGCTTTTCCACATCTTTCTCTTGCTTTGTACTCATAGAATCCAACTGCAAGTCGTCGAGAATTCCACGTATCTCCACGGGAAGGAAGTCCTTATTTACAGAGGCATGATCTTCTTGGTTATCATCTGGAAGAGCAGCTTCCAGTTTCTTCAGGTTATTCTCAGACCGTACTTTACTCCTTGACCTTTCAGAACTTTTTGATGAGGTTTTATGGGTAACATCTAGCCTGGAATCTGAACCTGTCCTTCCAATACAGCCTGCTAAAGAATAAGATTTGTCAAATATTTCAGGTGAAAATAAAATTGGGAGATTCTATGCCATCACTGAAAAAGCTGCAAAAGGGAGGATGATCTCACTACAAACGCGTTTTTGCTTCCTTCAGTGTCATTGTCTGAACATAGCAGCCTCTGCTGAGACTTGAGCTCACCCTTTACACTCTTACCAGCCTCACCACCTCACAGGCGTAAGCAGCACAGCAGTTACCACCATCCCTTACTTGCCCTGTCAGAGATTCTGGATAAATTCTGAAAAGGACTGGTGGAGGAATCAATGAAGATTTATGATGCATGTGGACATTATACAGTATCTGGAAGAACCACAATTCCTGTAAAACAGGGATGCCCAACCATATTTTATGTTTTATATGCAGCACATGTGGAAAATTCATCTGGCCTGTGGACCACTGCCAACCATTCCTTTCCCCACTAGCTTCAGGAGGTAAAGACAGATTGCAGGTGATCCATTTAATTTTTTTTTTTTTTCCATTACAACCTATTTCACATCTTTTCCAGAGCTCCTGAGCACCTTTGCAGCAGGTACTGCCCCTCAAGTCACATGAGCAGGGCAGGCTTCCCATGACACTAAGAAAAGTTCATAATTCACCCAGGAAGAGAGGTTATGCATCCAACCATGAATGTAAGCAAAATTCTCCCCCCTCAAATCCCAGGTTAAAAATAGGAGTTGTTTGAAAGAAACTGATTACATTCTATCTCAGAAGTCCAATTTATTCTACAGACATGCAGTGTTATACAATAAATTAAGTAAAATGAAAGAAGCCTAGTGATAGAAGTACAACTTACCAAACTTGGCAGCTCGCTCTCGTCCTGTCCTGTCACTAGATACAGCTCTTCTGTCCTGTTCTATTCTGGGCGCTGGACCCAGTATCTTTTTTACTAGCTTTTGTCCCTCCCGCCAGGAGGATGCACTTATTAGATAGTTTCCACCTGCACAATAAGCAATAAATAAGGGTCAAGCACTAGATGGATTTTCCAGTGTATCAAGAAGTAGTATTTATTGCAACTATTAATCATTTCCATACCATTTAGTTCTGCACAAGTGAACACACAGAACAGTCATAAGTGATGTACCATGAAGACACTCAACAGCTGCATCACACAACTATCACGCTGTCTATACATAACACAATGCAAAAATCCAAAACATACTGCAGCATGTTAAAGCCCTACACTGATTTTAAAAAAGAAAAATTGATTTTAAAAAGAAAAACTTTTTTAAAAAAGAAAAAAATAGTTGCACAGGTCTAAAACATATAAGTAAATGTTACTGGGGAGAGGGGAAATATTTGTAGAGGTCTGCAAAGAAGCTGTTCATCTCCACTTGAATAAGGAAAATAAGAAAAAAGGATCTAAAATGTTGCAATAAAAGCAAAAAAAGGTAAGAGAGAAAAAAATTATTCACCTTCATATTAAAAGAATATTAGTTGATATTCTAGAAAGAAAATCTCCAAAAACTTTAGAGATTTTTACAGATAATTACTTGTTGAGAAAGGTGTCTTGCAAGAGATTAAAAAATACCGAGTAGCACTTGTTCTGCGCCACTACTAACTCACTGTCCTCTAGCTGAGATTTCTGTACGGTGACCGAAAAGAGTTAAGAAACAAACTTATTAGTTGATACTTAATTCAAGAACAGACTACTGTGCAGGTGACAGAAATAAAATAAAAATGTTATTAGTATTATTTTATCATCCTACATTTAACTAAATGATAAAAACTGAGTACAGTGGCATCTTTACGCAAAATTGGTTAGATTAAATGCTAGGTTTATTCAACTCATCTTTCATCCCAGTAACTCCCCATATTATTAATAATTTAAAAAAAAAATTATCTTAAAGAGTTTTGGATAAAGGCATAACATAAAAAAGAAAAGTATTAATAACCTAATTCATATTTTACTGCTAGAAAAACACCTAACTTGCATACCCAATTCACAGTTGATTTCTAACCAATTTCAACCAACTGCCTAAACAAACCCAGACACGGCAGCACGGACGAAAAAAAAGATTGTATTCTGGGCCTGACAGGACTTTGAAGACCTGGTACCAAAGCAACTGCAAGCAAAATCCAGGACAGCAGACCAGCAGTGTTTTGGTAATCGCAGTCCTCAATCCCTGCCCCCTCCTCCTTTCTTTCCTTTTTGTTGTTTTAAACCAGAAGGAGGAAACCAGCCAGCAGTCTGTAACCCACTATTCATTCATCACTAACAGTACTCCTTGCTTGCATTGTAAATTATCCAAGTATTTTATAAATCTGTCACTTGAAACATGTCACTACAAGCGTCTTCTAAAAAGATTTATCAGCCAAAGGGGCTTTTTTGCCAAACTCACTCTTCTCAATTACTTCTGTGTGCATTTAAAAAGGCAACGTAAAGTCTCATCTTCCATTTCAAGTCAGCTGTTTGAACTAAAACACGCTAACAGAGCAGAACATGAGCTGCAGCTATTTATAGCCTTTGCTATGTTAAGCAGTTTCTTATTGCTGCGACTGGAAGAGGACAGACCATCACAGATAGGCCACTTAGATCTGGTTGTTGTCTTCTAGGGATTTCAGGCCATCACTCTCCTCACACCTAACCCACTAAAGAGAATAATCAATGCCATTAGAACTTGCAGCAATCTCTGTCCTCCTTCCTCACTTGGAACTGTCACAAACGTGTTAGTTCAGTATAGTTCCTGAAGTATGAATCCACCAGAATAGGAAGAAGCAAATCCATGCCAAAAGTATTAGCATTCATTACCACAAAATATTCACGTGCAGCTTCATGACTTAAGCATGCAGAATTGCATATTCACTCTCAAAACTGCTTTGCAATAGTTTTTTTAAATTAGCAAATTTTTTTCTTAAAAGGTCTTCTTCAACTAAGTGTTTACTGATTACAGAATCAGAGTCATTAGGGTTGGAATGGACCTTTAAAGGTAATCTAGTCCAATCCCCCTGCAAGGAGCAGGGACATCTTCAACTATTATGGGTCATTGCATGTGAGGAGAAACATAAAACCTTAAAAGGTGCAAGAGATGCCTAACCTCGTGTGTATTTAAAGAAAAAAAAATTGCTCTGTAGTATCATTGCTGTCATAACAACTCACTTTGTATGAAAATTCAAATACAAAGCAGATGTGGAAGTCTTCACAATTCTTGTTATGCGCAATGTCAAAAATTAACATTATGGAAAACTAAGAAGCATTGACAGAATTCCACATGTAGTTAATTTCATTTTCTACTATAAGGCACTGCTCTACAGTAACTTGCTCACATGATCTTCTCTCAAGACTTTGACTTTAATATGCAGTGGAAATGTCAAATAATGGTAAAAATTTTAAAATCTTAATTAGTAAAAGAAAAACTTTCCTTTACAAATCAAGATTTGTAAGACTTGCAAGGGAGTATGCTTTTACATTCTTTCACTAACTGAAAAAGCCAGGAATGGGTCAAGTCAGAACTGAAGGTATAGGTCAGCAACAACTTGACACAGGACGTAGAAGAGGAGCCAGAGAAGAGAAGGACATCTTGTTCTCTGTTTCCCCATTGAGAAATCATACAAGAGAACAGCTTTTGCTGCACCTTCCCCTCGCAGAAGAGAGCAACTCGGCAAGTCCTGCTGGCACTGACTTTAATACTATCTCCATTCCTCCTCTCAGCATGATTCACGGGACTGCAGGTCAGGCACTAACCAGCTTCAACACAAGGAAAAGAAAAGCAGGATCCACAACAAAACTAATGCTACTTTTTGTGTGTGGGCCTGACGGATACCTAAGGATACGCGCGCCCCACCCAGGAAACACACACTCTTCAGTAGTTCCCGTAAGGTGCACACAGCAAGTGGAAAGGCAGCAAATTAAAACAAAGCAAAAAAAGCACACACAGCCAATCAACCAACAACAAAAACACACACATCCCCAATGCAGCATACAATCTACAAACACACTATAACAGTATTGTTGCACATCTGACAAGATTTGAAATCAAAAGTTTAATTTTTCTTTATTTCTTGAAACAAAACTCATCTCTGAAGGACACGCAACAGTCTTCCCTCTACTGTAGAGCTAGTCACCTTGTTTGGACTCTGGACTTGGCAACCGTGTCAGTTTTTGCACTTTCCGCACTGGTCTAGTTCCTTTTTTCTCTTTGTTTCTCTCACTAGGTTTTGCTTTCACTGTTGAATTCTCTAAAAACAAACAAAAGCTGTTAAGTGATATCCCACAGGAAAGAACACAGAATAACAGTTTGCTTCAACACTTACCTTGAAAAAGCAGAACACAACAAAAAAGCAGAAACACAACAAAATTCACTGACTCTCCCAGATTACATATTGAGATAAATTACTCCCAGTCCAGCATTTTAAAATCCTCATAGCATGAAAATTTTCAATCAAGTGCTGTTTACCTACACACTGAAACACAGCGAAGCCACAGCAATGCCATAATAGATCTTTACAAAGTTCATTTTAGTTTTTAAAAGAAATTTTGATAGTTAGACAGGAACAATTGTTGGTTCTCTTCTACTAGAGATATTATCTTTTACAGTAAAATGTTCCACAAGAACACATAATTCCTTCACTCCTGAAACACACGGGATGCTGCTTCCACATTAACGCATGACGGAACATTCCCTTGTTGCCTCCATGCTGGCACATGGGAAACAGGATACCCATGCGCTCTATTTTCTGCAAAACTTGTCTCAGAATTCACCCAGCGATGCAGAACTATTCTGAATAACCTAAGCCCTCATTTACAACACAATTAGGTTTTACGCTTTAGAGATGCCAGGAACACTTAACAAGGATAGTGTCATATTTTACCATGTTTTCACATTAGGGTAAAGAACAAAAAGAAAATCTGGGATGTGGCCCACCCCATTGAGTGGGCTTTCCAGCTGCCTAAGGTACAAAGTAGAGACAAGCTCTGCTCAAGAAAGACAAGCAAGCTATATATTCAGTCTCCGCAGCCTACACTGGACATTTTCAAAGATTTGTTAAAGCACTTTAGTTTACATGCCTTGAAGACACCCAAAAATGAACTGTAGGTGAGGAATTCCATGGCCACTATTACCACTGTTTTCTCATTCCTCTTCTATAAAGAATGTAATGCGACAACTTAAAACAACCAGAACGCAACCTCCTCCACGGATATATCCAAAGCTTTATATAGATGCCAATATTAACTTTTACAGCCCCTAATTTCAGCTGAATCCACTCTCTGATGGATGGCCATAGGAAGTATCACAGACAGAACAAGTCATATTAAAGGATATGGGAATGGAATTTTAATGGTCTTTCTTCCTCTTAATACCCTTTCCTTACAAATTTTCCAGTTATCCTGGAGGCTGATAAGTGCAGAGAAGATAGAATCAATGTGTCAAGTACAGGAGGCCTCAGTGACTGCACCTGCAGAAATCTAGCTTGCCTCCTCACCTCTTTCAGTGACAAACAGTTCCCTCCCGATACCAGGAAACTGCAGGCTGCTTCCCACTCACTCTATTCATATTACAGCAATTTTTTTCAAGTAAGGCAAATCTTGAACATCTTTAAGACAAAATTACTGGAACCTTGTGGTCCATACAATATCCTTTAGCCTAACTGCTAAACCAAAATAAAGACATTCTGTATGGTCTACACTTAAATGTAAAAACCTCATTGCGGTAAAGAACAATGCTTCTGTAGATATTAAGAGATATTATAGCTTATTTTAGCACTAGAAAGCATAGAACAGTTTTGATACAACTGACTGTACACACCCAAAACTCCACGTGATGTAAATTTAATAAAAAATCAACACTTGGACAGATAATCCAACAACCTAAAAATACATTTACAGTATATATTATGTACAGCACCAGCATTTGATTACTTGGAATCAGCTAGTCATTATAATCTTTTCAGGTCAGAAAGGCGACACATTCCACGCCAGCTGTTCTACAGAGGGCATCAGCGTAGGCTGAGCACACACACACAGCTCCTTCCCTTCCGCAGGCAGAAGTCCACTGAACACATGATCCAAGTGCCTTTTTAATTGGACCTCTTCAATTAATTTTTTTTGAAGTTTGCATTTCTATAAAAAGCTCAAGAATCATTTACATTATACTTGTCAAAACTAAAAATAAATAAATGCTAGCATAGATTAAAAAATCTTTAGAAATTTGGCATTACTTTAACGGACTGATGCTGAATACGGTATTTGCAAACCTTTCACTGAAAAGAAGTGGCTCTTCTTTCTGAACTTTTAAAATGAGTGATTCCAGAAAAATTCCTCAGTACCTTTTCAAGCTGTACAAGCAAAAGATACCGAAGTCTAATAATTTCCATATGAGCCACTATACTATCAACACACAGACACCTATAGGTTTACAATCTCATCGCATTTTCTGACAGTCTTAAATGTTCTGACCAATGAGAAAAGTTATTTTTAATATGCAAACTCTTAAGCTGTAAAACTGGAGGTTCTGATTTCTTCTCCCTCCCCTAACTCAGCCAGCCAAAAGCAATTCAGCGTTACAGTGCTCTACTGTAACCAGTCTAGGAAACGAAAAAGCACACTTGGGCACCCCACCCTAGATCACCCAGAGAAAAGAGCTGCCAATGGTACTACAGTTTTCCAGAGTGAAAAATTTATAAAGAGAGGGTCTTGGAGCAGGACATTTGAAAATATAAAGCATGTATTACCGGTTTGGTCTTTTAGCAACATAACTGTCAATCAAACATACAGCATGTTTTTATCATCTTTGCTCACAGTTTTAACCATCAGAATAGTGTGTTGGTAAATGAGCTCATCACCTAAAAAAGATCCTTTTTCCTGTATTACCATTTTGCAACAACAATATTTAATGTTTGTCAAAAGACCATTAAGCAAAGAGGAATAAGTAATGGTTTTCTAAGCTTTTAGCATTCAACATTCCCTCCTACACCTTCACGTGGAACAAACTCCAAAGGTAATTTTCTGTTAATTTACCACCGCAAAGTGACACAGTCTCCCCTCCCATATATTATCCAGGCTTTAAAACACTGAAGGTAAAAGAGTTGCATAGGAAATAACATTAAATTATTTTAAAGGTTTCTTAACTCTTCTTCTAGTCTACCCGTTCTCCCCCTCCTCAGGGAATCCAGGGAAGACCTCTAAAAAAGTCCAGGTCTACAAATCTCTGGGGCACAAATTTCTCTGAGAACATGAAGACTTGGATAATTCTGGAATAAAGCAACAAAGTTCTACAAGTTCAAAGATATTAAAACAACCTAATGCCATATTATCTCACCACCACACATAGCTGAAGGCATACACCTTCTACTGCAGGCTATCTACCTCATTTTAAATAAGTATTCCCAGAGACTTTCCATGGCAGATGCCCCTCATCTCCCCTTTAGCTACCTATACGTTCCAACTAAACCACTAACAATTCCCACAGCAGCTTCAGGACCAACGATTTGTTAACACCATATTGAAGGAAGTAGTATTCAGGCTTTAACATACTGTATATGGTGCACAGATCACTTTAATGGTGTTAAAAATGGAAAAAAAAAATTTCTAAGTTGCTCCCATAAGATAATATAGGTTTCATAAAAACCAAAAGTGGTTTGTTTTTGTCCTTTTAAACAGGAAAGTGCATTCATTCATGCAAACATGTATTAAAAAGTTACAAAAATTAAACAAAAACTGTTCTAATTAATATTTTTTTCTGTTTCAAAGAAAAGCCATAATTAGATTCTTTTCAGTATTGGTTTCCTATTAAAAGTATTTTAATAAGAGAATGGAGAGAAGGATTTTTTAATTCATTTTAGTGTTCAAGAAGTTATTGCTCCTGCAGATAGAGGTACAATATATTTAACACTCATTGCTTCAATTTTTTGTTTCCATGACTTTGTAGATTTGTACAAAATATGTTTCTCTGCCTCTTAAAGAAGGTTAAGTAGCTTAATCAATTCAGTTTGAGTCTCACCTGTTAACTGGAGTGCTATACCTCTGTACAGCTCCCGACTCATGTGAAATTCTCCCTCATACCAGATCTTTCCATCTGGAGCGCGAATCTTGGTTTCAGCAGGATTGAAACCTGAAAGTAAACAAGTTCAGAGTTTAAAATAACTGTCTAAAATCTAAATAGCGCTTTTTCAGAGTGGAAGGGCTGGGAAATTGCCATGTAAGAAAGGAACTATTTTAATTTCTAATGTTAAATTAGAAGAAAGCAATACACCAGTCTGCCACTTGCTCACAATTGAAAAACAGCAGATTATTAAAAATGTGAAAGGCTTTCCCAATCAATACAATGTTACTGAGCTCTGGAACCATTAAAAAAAAAGTACTGAAATAAACCCAAATACTACTACAGCAAGCTTCTTTTCTATTGTAATTTGTAAGAAGAGACAAGAAGGATTTCAAAATAATCCAAACTTCCATAAATTGGCAAGAATCTCTTTTCTTTCTTGTCCATATCTGTGATCAAACCATGCTATCCACTCCTGTAATGCCCAAACACAGCTATGAGTCATGTCCATGCTTCCACATGTTGCTCAATGAATCGAAATCTGCTCTTTCACCACACGTAACTAACCGGGAGCGATTCTGCACCTCCATACCTCTGTATGACGGAGCAACAGGTGCAGCTGCCACTTTCCTGACTTTGGGAGTCACCACACTCTCCGTGTTTGTGATGACGACAGGTTGCTCAGCATATCCCGAGTGCTGCCCTCTGCCACCTAGCCCTTCAGAACGCTCCCACTGCTTTCGAATCCGCTCCTTCAGCTTCTCCAACTTTGCGTCATGCTGCCGCCGTTTCAAGATTTCCAGTCTATGAGCACTCGAAGTACTCGTTGCAGAAGGGGAAGACTCTTTCAGTTCACTGTCCTGGGATGTGTTACTCTGAGCAGTTTTAGTGCTACTCTCATCTCCTCTGGAGCCACTAGTTTTGTCCTCATCCAATCCTGGAGATGTTGCAACCTTAAGAAATGCCTCATTATTCTGCAAGGCATTAATTGCTGGTCGGTCATTCAAATACCTAACAACAGTCTCATCTGCAGCAGAAGAACACGGGCTTTCAAAATCTCTGCTGTGCAGATCCCGTTCATCTTGGTCATGTGTCATACAGCCTGTTAGTTCAATCTTCCCTTCTGTTTCACTGAGGTCCAAACTAGAGAGCAGTTGCTTGGCCTCAAGTTGGCTAGAACTGTTATAAGATGAAGAACTATATGTATCCCTGATGTAACAGAAGGAAAAAGAAAGGCAGTTAAAGAGCTGAAATTAGGGCATGTAGAAAAATTAGCAAGCAGTAATATCACCTTTCAATAAAAAATAATAATAAAAAAACCAAACAAACCCCTTTAAATAAAAACCAATTGTAAAACTTAAATGAGAAGCATTATGAATGTATGTTCTCTAAAACAAAGCAATGCACTGTTCCTGGAGAGCATAGCTGAAAAAACAAATTGCAACAAAACTCCTTGCCCTGTATTTGAGCATTAAAAAGGCAAGCCCCTGACAGGAACTTCAGAATGAATCACCTGTATTGCAACAAATGTAAAGCTTACTGAGAGCTCAGGAATTCAACAGACTAAGGTGCTCTCAGTATTTTTTCCACAGACTCCATGTTTGAATAGACTCATGGCACATCTGGTGTCAGGACAAAAAGTATTTAATATTTTTACTGATGAGGGGCGGAAGATGTGAAAATCAGGCACGTAGGCTAGCTGGCTTCCTTCTTCAGTGAGCTTGTTTGCAGAATTCATTTAAGCCAGGTCCTAACACTGTACTTGGGCTACCCCTCTCTAGTAGCACACTTTGGTCATACAGTGTAGTAATCATTACCAATCGACATAAAAGTAGAGTGGTTTAATTGCACACATTGTCATGAAAAAGTATATATATACATACACACGCACATTGTTGTGTATGTTTTCCTATGCACACTTTAAGCACAGGCTACAGGCTGTTCTCAGAGCAGCAGTAACGTGTTAATGTAGCAGCTCTGATGTTAATCCCTGAATTAATCCCTCCTGATGCCACACAGTCTTCTTACTGTAAGAAAGCTATTCTTCTCAATTTAATATAAAGGCACGAGCCTAGCTGCTGTCATTTTCTTCTTTTCCCTGAAATCTCTTAAATTTCCTACTACTCCTTTCTTTTATAGTCAACTGTCCCAGCACTAACCTGTATGAAGCCAATGGTTCACGAAATTCCACACGATTGCTTTTTTTCACGTTGCTTTCAAGAGTGGTCACTCGAAGAGGGCTGCGTGAGGACTTCTCCTTGGTTGATTTATTTTGGCTGGAGGACCGGGAAGCTGAAGCAGAAACCAAAGAATCCTCTATGTACCTATATCTCCAGAAAAAGAAAGCTCTCGGGGCTGAAGAGTTAAGAATACAGTTTCTCCTGGGTTCAAGAAGCACTCCAAAGTAGCATTTAAAGTACTCCTTCTCTTTTTCAGCAAGCTGATTTCAACAACTAGGAGCAAGGTGGCAAGTGCTTGAAACAATAATTATATTTAAAGAGAGATAATAATGCTTAAACATTAATTATAAGTAATTAAATCTGTGAAAGTTTACTGTGTTGCCACAGAGGTCGATCTGTCTGTTCTCCAGCAGCACACTACCAGAACACTCTAAATAGTTAGTACTTAAAAACGAGAGCTTATTTCTTATAAGCAAATAAAGAAGCATCAAATTTAGCATTCTGTCAGGGTGTAACAGTTGACAAACATTAAAAAATATAAACAGCTAGTCCAGTGTAAATATAGACATACACAATTGTTATCCAAACCTCCACAAAAATATGGTATCAGAATGGGATAAGCACTGCTCACTCACAGCACGGGGAAAGTCTTTCACTCCCTCTCACCAAGTGACTATGACAAGACACTTTCCTTCCTAAGCTAAGGGAAGAAAACATTAGTTTCTCCTGAGCAGTTAGAGTTTCATGAATAAAGATCATTAGCAGGGTACAACTTGGGGTCAGGGAGGAGAAATCAAGTTTTCCAGGAACGCAGTGGCTTTACCCTGCCTTACACGCTCTCTCCTCAGTAATACATACCCTTTCTGCTTATTTTCCTGCCAGCGCTAACAGAGGGCTTCTTGGCATCCATGACACAATCGAATACAGCTGTGCTGGTGGGAGCTATTTCCAATTTGTTCTCTATATGACGTAGCTAGAATTTGAAGATAATGGAAATTAGAATATTGTTTTCATTTTTTAAGTTACAGTGGGTTTTTTTCCCCCCTAACATGACAAATTTTTTCCTCATTTTTGTAAAGAATAAAACTGCAGGCAAAAGCAACTTCACAAGGCTCATGTTGCAAAACTATATAGCCTTATGGCCAGAACCTACATCAGATTATTAAGGTTTAAAAAGATTATCTAATTTAGGTTTTGTTGCATAGTTTTGTTTCCCTAAGTAGGCTGTTGTGAAGAAGTTAATTATAACATGCTACTCAGAGCCTCAATGCTCGGCCTGAATGAAATATTCATTCGATTTGGAATAAATTCTGTAATACTCTTTTCAAAACGGAGCATGATACAAGATTCCACATATAAAACATCACACTGATGGATCAGCTATTCGAGATGAGAGGAACAAAGCTATGGGAAAGAGCTGAACTCCCTGACAACCCAAGCTGCTTGGCTTCACTGAAGCCAACTTTTAAAAACTAGTGTGACATCTTAAGCACCTAAGTCTAAGATCTCACAGAAAGACAGCAATTCCAACACTCAAAGATGGAAAATTATGAAATACAATGGTGCTGTCTCTGTTTCTGACTGGTTTGGGTAAGAAGAGAAGAGCTATTTTTTTCAAGTTTTCAGAAAAATTACAAGCCACCACTTTCCTAAATAAAAAGGTAATATTACACTCAAGAATTAGCAGGCATTACTATACTCAAGACTAAGCTTGCTGTGGCAAAAGATTTCTTCTACTCTGTGTGGAAAACATTTTGCAAGATACAACAATGTTCATCATGTACACACTCCAAACTGCTTGCCCTATTTTCAACTTGTTTAACAGACAATCACTGAGCAAAATAATACTTTGGTTAAAGTTTTTGTAGCCATCAACTGTAAGAAGAAGAAAAAAAAAAGAACAGGAAAAAAAATCAGTACTTACAGCAGCCTTAGTCTGAGAAAAAGTAGCCCATGCTGCAGTTAGATCTTCCAGGGCAGAAACAAAGAAATAAATTTCTCATTAGTACATGGAAAACAATGAAAAAAAAGTTGCTTCAAAACAATTTTAATAGGCTTACTAATCAAGTTCTTTTAATGAGTCAATTTCAGCCTGTAAATCTCCTCTATGAGAGGCTGTTATCAGTCAAGAGTGATCTTAACAGAGCAATAAAATATGTAATGTAAAATTTAATGAGTTCACTATGTTAGGTTGAATACATTATTACACTTGAAATCAAATCACCACACATTATAGAAGATGTCAGAAGATTAAATAAAGCTGCTTATCTATCCCAACACAAATACCTTACATTTTCCATTACAGTACAGTTTAACTACTCTTATTTCCCCCTTCCATTCTCTTCTTCAGTAAACTAAGCATGAATACATGGTCACTGAAAGATTCTACTTAAAAACCAAGCTTTGAGCACGTGAACTTTGAATAGTAATAATTTTGAACTATACACCCTACAAACAAAGTAAAAGTAGTATTTGTGAAGAACAATTAGGAGGCACTATTCAACTGCAGCCTTTTAATCTAAACAGATAGCACATACTCTATGCATAACTCAGTTCAGTAGGATGCAGTTGTACCTTCCCCTAAAAACACTGACTTCCTCAGTTTCCCTATTCTTTTGGTTTCTAATGTTTTTCTTCTAATCTAGTGGCTTACGCAATGCAACATCCAAAACTTTAATGTGCATCAGAACCATGGAGAATAACGGTATTAGAAATTTTTTAAAAATAAAAATCTTTTCCTTACAGTACAAAAGCTGACAACTTCATTTCAGGTAAGAAGTAACAACACAAAGGAAGAGGGTTAAGCAAGTAATATAGAAACAACTTTGCTTTGACTTCAAGAGATGGTCCTTCATGCCTACAGAACATCTCAATTTCATAAGGTACATAATTTTAAAAGAAACTGAACATATCACAGGAAACAATCAGCAATAATGTCCTCTTATAGATAAAATAATAATGTCTCTACTTTTGAAATAACTTCTGGAGTCCAATTTTGTCATAGTGGAGATCATAATACCGACCTGGAAACACAAACATGCAACTCAGTTGCTCTACAGACTAGAGCTTTCTTCCCCTCAGAGATTCAGAGGTGTACTGTTGGTTTTTTGTTTTGGTTTTTTTTTGTTGTTGTTTGGGGATTTTTTTTTCCCCCTCCTCCTTTCCTAATTTACAGAGTAATCATGACATTAAAAAGCTAACAGGATTTCTCCAGCTTAAGGAGACAAAAATGCTGCAAGTCATCTTAGTTTCAAGGTAATGCCGCTATTCAAGTGTCTTTACCTCTTCACCACTTTGGAAAGAGTCAGGAACAACTGCCTATCAGGCAATTCTTCACTTCTTTCAGAAGCCTAGAGCTCCCAATTTCTGTTCCTGCACTGCTCCTCTTCTACAGTACTCAAAAAAAATCTGCCTCTGCGCCATCTTGGCAACCATACCATAGGCAGGCAATTCCTAATGCAGGTCAGGTAAATACTCTGCAGATCAGAGTATGAAAGTGCTGTCTCTGCAAAAAGGAAGTCATATAACACACGGTCTTAGCTTCCCAATTGAGGCGGGAGAATGCCTTCTACAAAAACTCCCCAAAGGCTCAAACAACTCATGATAAAACACTTTCCAAAACAAGGCAATAAAACAGAGAAAATCCATACCTCTAGTAGAATCTTTGCTTTGGTTATGCCTCGGATTTTGTAGAGGCACCTCATTTGACTTGCTGCTCCACATCGTGTCAATTTATCTACAAAAAACCAGTCATGTAATAATCAAAGAAGAATAAAGTAAGAACAAATGCATCTTATGCTAGAGAGAACATAACCTTGATCCCTATCATAAAATGTTCACCTCATATGATGATTTCAAACTCATCTCATGAACAAGATCAGAAAATCAGCACCAAATCGCAAATGTGTTCACAGCTTGCCATTTTTCAGAAACCACCTAAGTCTGTGGATAAAGAGGGTTTTGCTTTTGTTCTTATTTGTGACAAAGATGAGTGAACTTGATAAAAGGAAACCCAGATCATAGTCGTAAGTATTCCAGCAAGTCTGAAGAGAAGCACACTGAAATACTACACATGAAGGGGTAACAGAGGCAGCACTGCATGGCTTGAACCTGTAAAGGCTTGGCGAAAATACCCAATTCCACCAATGACAGATGAATGTGTCACCCATCTCTGTTAAAGAAAAAGGCAGAACAGAACTGCGCAGTGGGACACTACAGCCAGGAAAAAAAAGACAGGACTGGAGCTGTTCTTTCCCGTGACCTTCAAAGGCAAGACCCACCGTGAATCTAAAAACCTGCAAACTCTGAGTAACAAACCAGGCAGCCGCTATCACCAAAGGAGTTCTTAATAAAGGAAGAAGAGAGAGAGAGAGAGAGAGGGAAAAAAAAAAAAAGCTAGTCAATCAGGAAAGGTAATTTTTTAAAGAGGCAGCAGGTAATGTATGCAAATAGTTATTTCTCATTACTTCCTCTGCAACAGACAGGCTGTCATAAGTAAAGATGTAACAGACTTTAAAGAAGTGCTACATAAGGAAAAAAAAAAGTAAATTTAAGAGCTCTAAGAAGAACATATACAGCCAACAAAAACTCCGATTAGTCAGTACTGCCATTACCCTCTCACCAAGCATCTCCTATACAGGGGCACATGCTTACTGAGCTGTCTGTCTTCGCAACAGACTGAGGACATTTCTGTTATGAAAAGAAAAAATCATGTGATCACAGAAGTCACAAAGGAAGTTCTGGACCTCTAAGAGAGTCATAAAGGTAAATTTTCCTTTATCTTCTCTCGTGCACTTCCAGATACAATTTTTCTTATTTTCTGAAAAATTCTTTTGCTTTCACTTACCTACAGTGTGCCACATAAAAGGGCATTCAAAGATAATGGCCACTCTTCTGATAAAAGGTAACTGAACATCCCACAAAATTAACACTGTGTACTAATTACTGGAACAGATCATTGCCTGTATATTTTGTGACAAGGATTTTATTCATATATGGTTTTAAGGATACCCACAGTGATCAACAATGAAGTTTAGTCCTCACGTTCAGTCACATAGCTTGTATTTATGAAGTGAGTTATTCCACAAAACTGTTCCTATGCCCCAGGAAAGACTATCAATAATAAGAACACAGGTCTTCAAAAGACTTTCAGTTCTACCTTTCTTTAATGACTACAAATAGATGTTTGAAAGACACGGGAAAATATATGTGAGCCTATACATTTCATAGAAACACAGAATAATTTAGATTGGAAAGGACCTTTAAAATCTTAAGATCTTTTGAACTTAAGATCAAGTTCAACCACGTGTAGGTACAGAAACACACACATACACACACATCAGGGAAGTTCACAATACTGCAGAAATTCTAGAAAGAAGTGGGGAGTGGTTTTTTTGTTTATTTGGTTTGGGTTGTTTTTTTTTTTAAGTATCTAGTTATGGGCAGCAAGGCAAGTGAAGTCAGAAAATTCTGCTTCTAGGACAGGTGCTGCAAAGCTCATTCATGCAGAACCACAGCTTTGTGCTTCACATCATTCATGCTGTAAATCGTAACACCACCCTGCCCTGGAACTCATCTAATTGATCTTTTCTATCACTGTAGCAAAAAGCTAGTGTGCTAGAAAAGTAGAAAACAAGTATTAATAAAAATGGAGGAGTTTTCTCATAAAGAACCAATTTTGAGAGCTGCTGGGAATGTCATATCATACCATTATCGGGTTTCTTGCCCAAACATAAACATAACGAAACCTACTCAACATGTAAATTTAGTGAGAACTCCCAGACAAACAACCTTAAACAAACTTAAGGGATGAAGTATCACTCTTCATGTAACTGCTTGGGATTTATTCTTATCCTTAGAATTACTAGTATAGACAGGATAACTTAGTCAGGGACTAGAATTGTTTTCATCATTATACACACACAAATTTGTACAGCTTATTTTATGATGCCTCTGTGAATGCAGTATTGTAATATACTCTATGTATTCCTTAACTCTCTACAAAAATTACCAGATTATTTTTAAAAGTTTGAAATTGCTTGTTACAACTTTCATCCTGACACTCAAGTAAAAGCTGTCAGTCCTTTACCTGAGCTCAACAGAACACAAGTCAAACAGTGTACACAATTCTGAGAACATCTTAGTTCTACTAATAATTCACAGATGCATGCTGAAGGTCACTAATGGCCAGTAGTTCCGTGCCAATGTCTTGGTTCAAAAGTATACAATAAAGGTCCTATTTGAGGTCACTCAGCCTCTCCTCCTTTCTGTACAAGCTGGGAAGTAATCACAGGGCATCCTGCTGTATTTCTCCTAGCAATTATCTGCAGTGCCAGCTTCAAGCATACAATACGGCACTTACTGGCTTCAGTGCAGCCTGCTGAGATCCACACAGCAGTTTTGCTTAACTCAGGTTGTTGCTGTTTGGGGAAAAAAAAAAAAAAAAAAAGACATGCAAGAACCAAAAACTCTGGAGCTGTCTACAGTTTCAGGAAGCCAACACTGCAGCAGTTTACAGTCACAACGTAGTCTTCCTAATTGTAAGGATTTGGTTTTCAGATGTCCCTCTCCTCTTCCTTTGGAAGGATGGGAGAAATTGAGCAGCTTTTCAAAACCTACCTACAAATCATTCCCACCAACCTTCAAATTCAAAACCTACCTACAAATCATACCCACCAGCCTTTAAATTCCTACATAACTTCTTTCTATTGTCACAGTTTACATGAATAACCAGCATCTTACAAAAACCAAGTACTTGTATAATTCAGTACCTTGTCTCTGCAAGAAGTTAAACCAGACCAAGAAGACACTACATGCTATCAAGAGTACAGCTAGGGGGTGGGTGAGAAAAAAGAAATAAATCAAGACACAGTTGTCATGTCTATTTATAGGATTTGCATGCAGGGTAGTGGACCAGTTAAACACTAAAACACACTGAAATCAATACCGATCAGAGCATAATACTAAACTAAAAAATTATGCAAAGGAAGTTAAATTATTTTTAAAATACATTTTATATCCATACAAAATTTGTCTCAATGTCCCATACACAACATCACAAAATTACATTCCGAAATGACTACTTCAAAAAGATTTTTCTCTGCTAAACTAAATGATCCACTACTATTTAACATACAGTTTAAAGGAAGTAGGGGGACAAAAAGCAGCTCAACAGATGAAATGCCAAAGAACTTTTGAGCCGACAGCAGTGATAGCAAAAGGTTATCTGCAAGATGGGTAAGGCGAGGAGGATCTCAAAAGTTTGTTGAAAAAAGGTGGAAGACTGCAGAATCAGCAGAACTGGTCTTCTGGTTATTTGTTCACTGGTAGACACAGACGTCCTACACAGGTTCATTCAAGGCTGGTTTGCCAAGCCTTGCCTTGGGTGAACGGTTAAAATACAAACACCATTGTGCTCCGACATTTCAATCCCACATCAAGGCCTCATCTCATTCCTTACTCATTTGCCCAAGATTTAAAAAAAAAAAAAAACAAAAAAACCCAACCAAACAAAACCCCAACCCACCACACACAAGAGAAGGCATAGTAGAACTGCTACAAATGAGGACCCAAGTGGAAACTACCACGAAAAAGATAAACACCAACCTCTGGGAAGAAACTGGGACACACAGATACATCACACTCTTCCACAAGCACTGTTCTTACGGAAAGACATTAAAGAAGACTGACAGTTCAGAAAGCGCATGAGAAGACACTAGAAAGGAGGAATGGAAACTAAGAGAAAAACACTGCCAAATAAAAACGAGTAAAAACAAGCACTAAATTTACTACCAAACATACCAAGGATGGCATTGAAAGGCACAACAGATAACAAAATAATAAGTCAATACAGGAAGAGGACAGCATTTGGAAAGGCGCAGGAGATATGAAAGTAGAATATGCCTAGCAAAGGTACACAAAAACATCAGGAGATAGAAAACAGGGCTGGGAAAAGAGAAGGAAAGGTGGTGAGAGAAGCAGGATATAAAAAGGAAGAGAATGGAGAAAGGCAGGAAGGAGAGAAAAATTAAATGCACTTTTGAAGAATCAGTAAAGAGTAGTAAAAAGGAACAAAAGCAACTGGTATATTAGTCCAATTGTAAAGTTTTTCAAGCACCCTCAGTATGATTTTTTTCTTAGTAGCACAACCTCGATAAGAAAAGGCAAGAGGAAACTCAGAAGTCACGGCACTGAAACAAGGAAATGGGAGAGGAAACTGAATCATACAGATTCCGTGAAGGCAGAGAATGTGAGCAAGAGATTGCCCACTGTTATTTTCACTAGCATTTAGCGGTTATGCAAAAAAAAAGAAAAACCCAACGCAGTATGCACAGGGAACAGTATTCCTCAAGACTTCACTTCTTATAAAAACACCAGGGATACCAAACGGGAGAGATATACCACAAAAGAAAAGATGAAGCCTTGCTAAGAGTCGGGAAATAAACAAATCTAATATTGACTTCTACAGGATATTCTTAAATGTTTAATCCCCAAAGTGGTAGGTTTTGCTACAGACTGGGTATACAATGCATGAGGCCAGCAATTCACACAGTTTAAGCTACCATAAGGCAGCAGTGCCAAGAAAAGAAGCCATATTTTCCTTTCTTTATGCCTTGGCCTCTCTTACCTTATTCAGGAAGAAAGTCAATGGCATTATGTGGCAAAGAAAAGTGGACTGAGAATGTGGTAAGGTCTGAAAGTGGCTTTTTTGTTCTTTTTGCCTTATTAGTTTTAGCTATATCATACCATAAGCAACAACCTCCATGCAAGCAGAAGGAGAAGGAATGGAAACATTGGGGAACAGCTGCATCAGTCTCAGTCCTGTACTAGCTGCTGTCACGTATCATAATCTACAGTTGTTCCCCAAAAGCAAGTGTTTGAAGCTGCTATTGCCTTTACCTCAAGGAGAGTGGAGAAAACAAGAACCATTCACTTCACCACCTTCTTACCTGTGGAGATACCACTGGAGTCTACAAGCCTTGCTCCAGTGTATCCCACTGCACCCACACCTTGCACAGCACAGGCAACTTGTCCATGCAGCAAATAGGCACAGAGACAAATAAAAAGTTTTAGATATGTTTCTCCCTATTTACAAAAATATTTTAAGTTTTCATGTACAAATAATTGAGAGTTGACTTCTGAAGCCTAAAGACCCTCTGGAACTCCTATCTGTGCAGCTACAGTTCTGCATTACTGGCAACAACAGATACACACAGGTGGACAGCCACAATCAGATGTAGTCAAGTAAACTGTTTTTCTGAGCCAGTCCACTGAAAGTGATGGAATTTCTATTTAAAGATGCCAGAAACACTTTCCATGTCTCCTCAAACTCCACAGAATACAATTTAATATGATATGTGTTAGTCTGGAATACAAATACCTTTACCTACTCATTCTTCTGGAATCTGAGCTTTTACCATATTGCATTATCCCATTTAAACAAGAGATAAAAATATCCAGAATACATTGTTCTAAACATTTTTTGTTATGCGTATGGGCTTTTAAAGTGGGGGGGGTTTTTTGATACAAGAATAATATAATTTTTTTTGGCCTCATCACATTTTGAGAAAACTTTGTCTCTCAAAGCAATTAGATGCAAGTGATTTACTGACCTACCTCAGAACTGAGGACATGTTGCAGCACAGCAAACAAATGCCTGACGTATTTGTCAAAAAAGTGCCACATCTCCAGAATCTATAGCTGACTCTGCACAATCAGAAGTGTCCTCCTCTCATGTTCTTTCAATGCTCATTTATACAATAAGCCTTATGAAATTCATTTCAGAGGCAAAGGTTCAGAAAGGAAGTTAATATTAAAAATCCAAGTACAACTCCAATTGCACAATGCTTCACGGACACAAACTGCATCTTAAGACTTCTCCTCTACATTATCTTGAGTCTGCAATCTCTGCTCTGCTCCTCCAAAATTATTTCTGATACAAAGTTAGGGATTTTTCTTCTTCCAAATTTTAAGTGGTGCTGAGCTAAAGAGTCAGTGGATTCAAACTATTCAGAGTACTTCTATAGGTAGGTTTGCTGATATTTAATCTGACTGGCTGCTAAAACTATTCAACTTAGAAATACTTTACCAGTCCAGATTGCACTGCACCCCAAAAGCAAGGCTGTATGTAATGACAACGGGCACAATTAAGTAAAGCTGATGCAAGAAAAAGCTGGAAGTAACAACACCAAAAAAGCCCAAGGAGCTTGTTAGCTGCTCTGAATACATAAAATTTTAGATAATATTCAGTATTTTGTCTTGTAATGCAAACAGTAAATATACCAGAAGAACTCACATTCCAATCATTATGACTTTGGAAAATAATAAATCCCCAAAAGCTTTGAAAGTAAAAGTAATATACCAATAAAATTTGATCTGTCTTAAGCTAGAAAAAAAAAAAAGCTTTTAGGGATATTAAGGTTATTAAAAAAGAAAAAGAGTAATCAAGATACACTGCACACTTGCAGATAGAAAAGCAGTAAAGAATTTCAAAGCACGTCTTACTCGCACTAGCTGTTAACATGGAAGATAAATGACATCAACAGTCACACATCCATCAAATGTCAGAAAATAAAGTAGAAAAATATGAATATGTTTCATGAGCTCTAAGATTAAATCACTGGCGTCAGTCAGCTACTAAATTTGCATCTAAACTACAGTAAAGATTTTTCTATAAATGAAACATTACTGAATCTGATTGTCTCCAACTGTATGCTGAGGATGGACATTTTCAACGCCTTTCTGCTATGAGAAGACATGGCAACTTGCAAAAGTATCTCTGCTTCATCACAAGTGCTGTAAAAGTAAAAAAAAAACCAACTTGGCACTAAAAAATAAATTAGCGGTTTTACTGAAAGCAAAACGCATTGGATGTCTTACTCTGCTGCATCACATGCTAGGAGATACTCTGAGGAAATCTATTGAAATGAATGTTGTGACAGCTAGCGTAACTTGATTCATTGTTCATGAAGAAATCAGAGTACAAAGGCACGGAGAATGCATCCATTTATTAAGGAGATGCACATGAGGGTTTGCCCATCCATTCACAAGTTCTGTATTTTCTTTGACTTCAAAGATCTTTGGATTGATGACAGAAAATAAAATAAGCAACTTAGCCTAGTTTCAAGAACAAATAAAATACTCCTGCATTTGTCGCCTTGGCCTTCAAAACAAAAGTTTGCTCGTTCTGTCTACAGTTACTAGAAACTGCACATTAAAAGATTTAAATTCTTGCAGCCCATAATAAATCCATTGAGCAGAATATGGTCAAATTCTTCAACAAGTCCTGTCTCATCTCACAGGGAACACTCCACTGTGAGCAAGTCTTCTTAGAACTTACGGGCAATCCTCTCTGTCCAGTACAAGAACCAGACCTGACAATTTTAAGAGTCTAAGACAACAGCTTTCAGCTGCTCAACAATACCAAGGACATACGAGCAGAGCAGCAACTTCATCTGCAGTTGCGTCAACTGCAGACTGATTGCTGTTTTCTTTCAAAGCAGAATAAAATGCATGAAAACTTAAGGGAAAACGTTCCAAATGTCACTTTCTCAAGTTTGATGCCTTTGCTGTGAAACTGCATTGAGAAGTAGTATCTGAAAAATGTCTCAATAATAACATGAGACACAACAATCCATGAGACAAAAAAATCCAGAACCCCATGACAAGCAGAACAATGACCACCAGTGCTGTCTCCGACCTGGCATTACAAAGACTGGTACCAGGACTCTGCTGAGAACACTTTTTCTTGGCTAGCTAAAAACAGTAATAAAATATTTTATCACATTTAAATAACTCCACCCCGTTAAATGCTTTAAGTGCCTAAACTCCAAATCCAGACTTTTCTGTTTCAGTGGGAGAATTCCACCCGATGTATTTGCTATCAGCAAACAACACACACCATGTTAATACGACTGGAAAACAGCAGAGGAAAATGTAACTCAAACTTTTACACTCTGCCATGGATCAGACTCAGTGTGAAATTCTGCCCTCAGTGAGGGGTGTTCTTACTAAGCTAAAACACAGCCAGAATTTCTGTTAGCATTCAGTAAGTTTCAATCGACCTAGTATAATTGATTAGTTAATTTACTTGCTCTATTCTTTCTGCAGTATATTGACAAAGGTTTCACACTTACAAGTAATTTTATTCTCAATTGAGTAGTCCATTAAAGTCTATTATATCATTAGCACAACGATACACATGTATCTTCCAAGCACTTACCTCTATGGATAAATTCTACACTCAGACAATTCTGATCCAGCCACACGCCTAATATATTAACTTTACTGGGAAAGTTTTCTCTCTGCAATCAACTACCAAAACCCTTCTGTTACCATTATTATACCACTATACCTGTCCTCATATTTGTCTGAACACCATGAATTACATCAGTTTAAGTACATCAGTCACACAGTTCAAACAGTGCTGCTGCACTGATTAAAAAGTCACACTCCTGATGCACATTTCTACAGTAGAGTTAAGCAGATTTAGCAACTTGACAATGATAAAGAAATGCATATATTCCTCCCTACCTTCCCTAGCAATCTTGCCACTCCTCTGTGATAGATGCGGTGCTCATCAGACTGTGTCACAAGCCAGTTCAACTCACTAACCCAGCGGAAAATGATTCACTTTTTCTTCTTTTGTTTGGTTAGTTTTCTACCAGTTTATCAAACTGAACCAGGCTGCTGCACGGTCAATGTCAGCACTAGTCAAAGTGCGGGAAGAGAAGCAACAGCAAAACATCATGCTGGCTCACCTTAGGTTGTGCAGCTTCACCTAACTGCCACCGATACAGCAACATCAAACAGATCTAGCACTATGTGCACTAACGCTCCTGATTTCAAACACACGCTTAACTTTACAGACGTTAATAGGACTACCACCTCATCTGGGCACGCTAAAGTCAATGAGACTAATCACATTAATGGCTTTCTGCACAAGCATGTTTGATATAACATAATTTTCTAGGAGAAACAAGCAGTATGCCTGGTAGAGGGGTGCAAGGAGATGCAGAAAGTGCATTATACCTGAGTCAATAAAACCTTTAGAGTAGAAGTGGCACCTCCAAGATTAGACTCTCATCCATTTAAGGAATGCTTTTACTACGGTGGCACAAATCACTGATAAAGTTATTTCAAGGCATGAAAGACACTGTCCACACTGGGACTGTTATATCCCTAAAGTCTTTCTAGTGCTACAGTGGCAAACTTCTGCTATACACCAGCTCAGTAAAACAAATTCATGCAAACAAAGTGTTTTATAGTTTTAAAGTCATGTTCTTTCAGTTGCCACCACACCTAGCCTAGGGTGTCTACCAGAAGATCTACGCCAATCAGCAGTATAATTTCCGCAGTACCCAGGCCCCTTCCAGAAATGTGTCATTACTACGTAGATTAAGTTGCTTTATTTTGTGGATGCAGCATACCTTTGTTCAAGGTAGCGTCACTCACAGAAACTGAAGCCTTCAACAGTTTACAGTGTTTGCATGGCCACACCCTCAGTTGCATTTAATTATCTAAAGCATTACCTAATGAAACTGTTGTAGCAACCAGAACTATACGAAAGAGTGAGCAGTTCACATAACTTAGCCCGTCCATGCAGACGGTCTGACAGAATGTTCTGAGCTCACACACAAGTGCCCGACTGTCTACAGCTCCACACATTTGTCCCACAAGCAAGTACGCTTTTGGTTGCAGTACGCTCTTGAATAAGTTTTCAAGCCTGTACACTCTGTAGCCCTGTGAAGCAGTTTAAGACAATCAAAACACAGACATGACTGGTTAAGTTTTAAGTTTTCAAGTGCAAGACACTGAGCGTTCATCTACACAATGAAGCTATTTGACACATAAATCTCCACAGGCACATACGTACACAACGTGCCAGGAGATGCTTGGCTGCTGAGATACAGCTTATATTCAAAGATAGAAGGATAAATTATTCCAGAAGAACTACATTGTATCACAGAAAACTGCATCCACGGAAAAAAAAAAAGAAGCCACAGTCACACCAGTATAAAAACCCTTATACCAATAGCAGCCAAAATGAATGGCACCAACGAAGTCAGAAAACGCTTGGGGCAGACGTCACCCTGGGATGTAAAAGGCACTTTCAGCGGGCAGGCACGGAGCGATGCCGGCCCTCATCCCCCAGCCCGACAAGCCCCAGGCCGAGGGCAGGAAGCCCACGGCACACGCGCAACCAGAGCGCACATTTAAACTTTAAAAGCCAGCGCGGGTCCAGCGGGGCGGTTTCCGAGGGGAGCGGGGCCCAGCCGCCCGACAGCCAGCCGGAGCCTGCACAGCTGCACAGAAAAACCCGGTTTCGGCGGTTTTCCCATACAAGGCGAAAAGACAACAGTGAAATCAGAGCTCCCCTACCCTCTCCCTTCCTCCGCTACCCGCTGATACAACAAGTAAATTAAAACTAAAAGGAGGAAGACTTAAAGGAGAAGATGGGTACAGCAGAGGATGGCGAACCCCGCCGCCAGCAGAGGCCAAGTGACAGCCGGCAGCACCGCCCGCCCACCGTCCAGCGCCCCGGGCCCCCGGCCGGGCCCGCTGAGCCCCCGCGAGCCGCCGAACCCGGCCCCCGCCGCCAGCCCCGCCCCGGCTCCACCTCGTTCGGCGCCCCGGCCCGTAGCGGGACGGCAGCCCCCAGCGGCACCGGGCCGAGCGCGGCCTGGGGCGGCGGCACGGCCGCTCCCGGCGCTTCCTTACCTGGTCGCGGCGGCGGCGATCGACGCCCGGCGCCCCGGGGGCAGGTCCCGGCACATCCCGCAGAAGCGGAGAGAAGGGCGGCGGGAACTGACGGCGCCCCGAGCTCGGCTCCGCTGCCCGCCGGCGCGCAGCTCCCCCTCAGCGGCGCCAGCCCGCCGCCATTACCGGCCAACGACTGACACGGAGCGGCAGCGAGAGCGGCGGCGCGAAGCAGGGCGGGAGTGACCGGCCACCTCTCGCGAGAACCGGCCCGCCGCCGACCTCCACAACATGGCGGCGCCCCGCCGCTCCCGCTCCTCACCGCCAGCGCCTCACCCCCGCCGGCGGCCATGTTGGGTGCGGCGCGGCTTCCCCTCCGCTCCCCGCCCTGTCCCACCGCTTCGACGGGCCGCAGCCGAGCTGTCCCGCAGCTCGCCTACCTTGCTGAAGCCGAAGCCGGGCTGAGGTGAGGAGCGGAGCCCGGCGCGTCGCGGCCCCGGCCCCGCGCCGCAGGTGCACCCGGGGTGGCGGGAAGGGCTGAGGGCGGCGCCGGCCCAGCGCACCTTTCATGGTGCCCGGCAAGCCCACGCAGCGTGGCGCCTGGCCCCGGGCGAGGCGGCCGCCGGCCCCGCGGCGTGGGCGGCCAGGCCTCCCGCCGCCCCGCCGGGCCTCCTGTCACCCCACGGGCCCGGAGAGCTTCGAGCCCTCACGCTTCTCTGGGCGCCAGACCCCTCCCCTCAACCTCAGAAAAACGTCGTTTTCCAATATTTTCCTCAAAGCTTCCCCCCGCCCGAAGGGTTGTGCAGGCTTGACTTGCCGGTTCAGTCCACATGCAAATCGTGTGAAAATAAAAGAGCTGCGGCAGAGCTCTCGGTTTTGATGCAAGAACAGGGCTTCGCAATGTTTATTAAACCGCTGCTGTGGAGCGGTGCCAGCGCTGATGCTGGCATTCCTGAAGCAGCTCCAGTCGAAACTAGGGCACCACTTTTTAGTCATTTGTATTCATAGCTAAGTCATCTTTATAAAAATAATTTAATTTTTTTTTTTCAAAATGAAAGCAGCTCTGATTACAGTCTCCCAGTTGCCAAATTTAAGTTTAAATAAACAACATTTGCAATACTTCATAGAGATGACTGAGTAGCACTGGCTTAATTTCACTTTTAACAGTCATTATAAACCTGGAAGAGTTTGTTAGTATACTGTCTTCTATTGCATAGATTCCACGCCAAAGATGCGTTTAAACTACCCAGGTTTCAAAAATAGGTCTAAGATGTTATGCAGCTATAACAAAATTATTTCCACTGAAGAAGGAAAGTTATTAGAATAGGAAAAAAGAAATTCTTCCTACAGTTATTCTGGGAATGTCTCCTTCAGGGCTTGTCTACAACTTCACCAGAGCCTGGTTTTCAGTCATTAGCATGATTGTTTGACTACACATGCCAGATTTCTTCGGGGAGCTCGGGGGCGGAGAGTTATCTACCCCAACCACTAAAGGATCACAAAAACTAGTGGAGCTTTCCCACTCCCTTTTTTTTTTTTAACGAAAAAGGATCAAACTATTTTTACGTAGCCTCTCCTCTTGTGAATGGTCAACATTTTGCATACAAATTATTCCAATATGGGAATACCATACAAAAACACAGAGAGACCATTACAGCTGCAAAGCTTAGGCAACGCAGAACTTAATCATGTCACAATTACAGGATACCCATTTATCCTTAATTTGTCTCTTTCACATACACAAGCTAATTACAGAGTGTATTTTCCAGCATAAGCATAGCTCATTTGAAAGAAGAGGTAAGCTTGAGATGTCAGTGGTTAAGCCTTTGAAAATTTTTCTCTTTTGCCAGATGAGGGAAAAAATGCGTGAACACTGAAAGACAAGCACAGTTCCAATGGGAAAAAGTGGTGAGTAGTGCCTAATTCTCTCCCGAATCCTCAAAGAGCAAACCTGCTCCTCCCAAACACAGAAGACTGTAAGTAATAATAATAACAATGACAATTTCAGTCAATGGAAACAATATTACTACAGTGTATGGGATCCCTGATCAGAGACTAGGGCAAATGAAGTTATTACATTCCCTGTCATCACCTAGTGTTTGCTTAAATTTACTGCTTAATATTGCTGGATTGGCAGCCTGTTTACATTATTCAGCACTTTTGTAATGAACTACCTCTGTAATTATGCTTTTAAACATAGTTTCTCTTTTCTTCTTGGAAGCAGTTAATCTAGTTTCATGCTCCTCCTTTTAATCTTCAGGCAAACAAGGCATCACATTAGGATTTTCTCAAACATGAAAATCATTTGTTTTCAGTCAGTCAAATAAAATTAAAGGACAATGTTTGTCTACTGTTTTTGCTTCTATTTATTCTCTGTATATGTCAGTGGAACCTAATTGTAAAACTTCAGATTACTTTTTCAAAGATTCCCAGCCAATGGACATAAAGCTCTGACAGGGAGAAGGACATTCTTACAGAAAATGTGTCATCTTGTGAAATTCTTATCTAAAGGATTAGAAAAAAAGAAACTGTTTACCTGCAAACAGCTACAGCTGAGTGAAAAGGAAGAATTGAACGCGCTCCAGCTTGATGAACTGCTCACTAAAATGCGAAGCAACGGAGATAGCTGCAGCAAGCACTGCCCAAGCGCTGAAAGTAGTGGATGGAGACAGACAGTAAGTTAAAAGTAAAGAGCCACAATCTCATCTTACGCTAACTTGGTTATTGCAGCTTTAAGAGAGAGGTTTGGAAAGTTTTCCACTCCATACTACTCTTGCACACCCCTTCTAAAATTAGAATGGGGCAGCTGGCTATTGCAGCCAAAAGAACGGCTGGAGCTCCCCGGACTCCCTCCCCCCTTTCCTTGACTGACATGGCTCCCAGGAGACATGGAGGAATTTGGGGAAGGGTGCTTCCACCTGTTGGACATGGAATGAGGTTGTCCAGGCATTCAATTATAAATCCAACTGTCAGGACCTGACAATAAAACAGGACACAGGACAGCTGTGAGGACTACAGGAACCTCACCCCCTCCCAGCTTCTACGTACTCCTACAATTTTGCAGATTGTCTTGCAGAAAAAACAATGCATGAAAAATTGTTCTCTGCGTGATTCGGACTTATAAAATAAAGGGATCACTTCAGATTTGTTCTCAAGAGTTTTCCAGCTGTGCTACAGAGGACATTCTGTGCACAGAATCTGGCAAGTTGTTCATCTATCATTACACACCTCCAAAAAGATATTCTTTTTTCCTAAATACAGCATGCCAGCAATTGCACTGCAGACGGTGCGTATAGCTACAGTCTGTACAGCAAATACTTTTATGCCTACCTTAGCACGTAGCTCACCTTGCCTTTTGCGCTTAGTTTGAGCTGAATCGATTATTGGTTCAAAACCATTTTTCAAAAAAAAAAAGGGTATGAAAACCATGATTTTTTTTTTTATTTGTGGAAAATAAGCAAATGCTTTTGTTGGTATAAAAATGGGGGGAAAAAAATTAGTCCTTTTAACAAACCTGCTTAGCATGCTCAAAACTCCACTGCTCAGCACAACATGACTCAGAGCAGGGTGTGAGAGTCAAGGTAACAACAGACAGGGCTGCGCATTGCTCTAGGTCTCTTTTACAACATCCGCTGCTGAAGGCAACATGGGTATTGCCATCCTCCAGGTGCCCGAAGATGACAGCAGGAGTAGCAGAAAGAGGGGCCACACTCCATCTTCCACATGGGCTGGCTACCTGCAAGAGGGCTCTCACCAGTCTGCTCGCAACCCAAGCAGTTTGACTGTGTTTTCCAGTCCAGTTTGCAGAGTGCTCAAAATTTTGTCTGCAAATTCATGTGTAGCTGGTTCTGCTCCCCAAAGATTGCATTCTGCCCAAAGTTTGCATGCTGTAAGCCCAAAGAACAAGAAACATCCCCTTCTCAGGCTCAAGGCCAGACCTGGTGTCTTTGCTCTACATAAGCACATTTTTGCTGTCACAGACTTAATTTGCCGAGCTGCTGACAGTTAGGGACAGTTCAACTTCAGAAGCAAGATTTCTCTAGAAGATGCCAAAGTATTTTACAGTTTGGAAAACATCAAATGGCTATGTTTGCTGCAGGCAATGAAGTAATTATACAAGGGGGATAGTAATCAGCTGCCTGTGAGCAACGCAGACAGACGTTACTCTTCACCTCTGGCTGAGGAGGAGTTTTTTCATGAGAGCTGCCTTAAGCACCTGTTGATATTTAATGAGAGCTTTTTAAGGACAAAGCCACAAACAGCTACAAAAAGGACCTACTTCTTCAACAGCAGGAACAGTCTTCTAATCCCAAGCCTTCCCCCTCCTCCAGAAAGGGCTACTGTGTAGATCGTCCTGTTTTTTATTTATTTTTCCACACTAAGAACCACACCATATATTTGGAAATATACCTCACTTTCCCTACAGTTTGCAAAAGAAAATAAGTGATTCTCCTTTGTCTGACACAACATTATGCAGAACAGTAAGTCTTTAGTTTCCAGGCACATTCCTATTTTGTCTCAAAACAGGAACATAGCTCTAATGCCCCATAATCTAAAGGGCGGGGGGGGGGCGGCAGTTTTAGAATCAGAAAATAACCTGGATTACATGTGTTTCATTTGTATAAGAGCATGGACTCTGCTGCCTTCATGTCATAACTTAGGGGTTTTTGCAGTTGCCAATTCTGCCAAGTATATACTTTTTTCCTAAGCTAGCTTTTAGTAAGACTGTCCCTCGAGTTGGTTCACAGTGCTCTAGTTTGCAACAGCAGAGGTACAGGAACATGCAGCTAGGAGTGGAACGAGAATGAAGTCATCCCTTTTGTCAGCTGCTGACTCTTGTATCGGACTAATGAAACAAGTGAACCATATCTTATCATTAGTTCCAGCTGAAATCAGAACTGAGGAACAGTACAAGAACACCAAGTAAAAGACAATTCAGAGCTATTACTATTTCCCGAATTGTGTCCCATTAAAGCCCTGATATTATCGAATATATGCTTCTATCCCCCCACTCAAGTTTCTTAGAACTTCTAAATTTTGAAAAAGGTCGTATTTTACCTTTCTGTGTCAAAGGTAAAAGGAACACTCTTAAACATGTAAAAAAAAAAAGTCTGACCACTTAAAATTCAATAAAATGGCTTATAAAACAAACAAGTGAATTTATTTATAATGATTACTAAAATAGTTTACATAATGTACAAACAGATATGCTATCAGGACACACTTGAAAATAAGTCACAGTTGTTTTTTTAAAAAACATTTGTCCAGTGAAATGTCCAAAATGTAAATGCCATCTTTTCCTTCCTGAGCTATTCTTAAACATCCAGAATAGCAGCACTTCCATGTCTTTTTACAGTTTTTCTTTCTTCCCATTAAGATAAAAAGCACTATCCATTGCTGGCTTTCTGTGGTTAGAACAAATCCTCCTCTGGTTTAAGTGATGACAGCTGTGTCTCTCTCAAACTGTGTTCTTTTATGCGCTTAAGGTGATGTTGGTCTGTTCCACGTAACACCCCAAACCTTTGCCTGCACAAAGAAGCCAGAAGCTCCAGCACCTCAAGAGGTTTTCCTGGTTAAGAAGGACTTTTCCCAACAAGACAGCTCAAAGGGCTTGTGAATAAAGGATGGGTCCAAGAGCCTCTAATCTCTCAGCTCTTACAAGAAAACGTCCTATTAATCTGAGAGCAGTCTTCACATGTTCCTTCATACTCATTAAAACCAAATGCATATGGACCAATAGTTCAAGAGCATACACTAACAGCAAGAAAATGGAAGTGCTGCAATTCCCTTTTTTTACGTACAAAATACTTACAATAGAAACAAGTACATGTTTTTAGTTTGGTGTGAGGGGTTCTTGGCATGAGGCACTCTAAGAACATGCACTGCAAGTCTGTTCTTCCCTAGAAGCTGATACAGCAAGCAGCAGGTTATACGCAGACACATTAGGAAAGGTTATTTTTCTAGGATACCAAGTACCACAAATAAATAAATTCTCTTGATGCAAAAATAATCATCTTATTAAAATGAGAAATAATGTATGTCTTCCTAAACTTTTGTTTGGAAAAAGATAAAACAGGTCTTTAATACACACACACAGCTGATGTTATCATTTCCCCCCAAATTTTAAGACTTGCTGAACTTTGACAAAGAGCAGAGAATTCCTGGAAGCAGCGAGGCAAAGGGGTGCTGAGGGATTAACTGATGTCAGTACTACTAACGTCAAGCAGTCCTTTGTACCTCAGCTTTTCTCACCTTCCAGAACTGTTTGGGGCAGGCTAATTTAAGGAAGAAACGTTTGCTGAAAAGTTCTCTACAAGTCACAAATCTTTCAAGCAAAGTCACCAGAGACGGCTGTTGTGATCAAATGGATAAAGATAATCCTTGTGCTTAGACTCACATCATTTTATCGTCATTTTCAGTTTATGTTTTTTCTTAAGTTAGAAGAAAAGTAAGCAATTCTGACAGATGAAGGTGATGTTTTTTGCATCCTATTACCTTGTCAAATGCGGAACCAGCTTTATGCACCACCAGAAAAGGATCCTTGTAGCAAAGCAGATAGTGCACCAGGACAGCTTCAGAAGGAGATGAGTGGGTCTGTGCTAGTGGACACTTACTTCCAACTTCAGGACACCAAGCCTGAATAAGTCACTGAACACAACTTACCAACAACCGGCAAGTTCCTTGCTTACACTCTGCAGTTGATGTAGAGAAGCCTCGTTACTTTAGCAGAAACAACCCTGCCAGTTGGTGGTTTCTTTGCACAGAAAGGACTGTATGCTACCTGAGCTCAGCAGCCACAGTAAGTTCTTTTCTGTTCAGCCATTGCAACATACATTTTCTGATTCTCTCCTTTCCTGAGTCCTCTCCAGCAGCTTTTATGTGCATCCCTCCACAGGGAGGCCCTTTTCAGGCCAAACAGGCAATACAACATGAGATATACGGCTCCACAGTCCGCTCAGCTTATCTGTATCCATGCTATTGTAAGAGCTAGGAACATCTGAACTGGTAAACTTTGCCCAGAGAAAGTCTCGAACTTTCTCCTCAACTTCTTGTAAGGTGAGGCTCTTTTTCAGTGACTGCTCATCCAGGAGAACTGTCAGCAGAAGAGCCACATCCTTAAATGCTGCATTTTCATGGTCACAGTACTTGTAAAAGATTAAAGTGGAGCCTGCAGGCAGTAACTCAAATCGATGCACCACTGCTACCTTCTTGCCTTCTCTGAACCCAGAGCTGAGCTCATTATCTACCTCCAGCTTGACAATGTCACTATCCAATATGGCTTTGTCCGCCCCATTAATTTTTATTGTAGTAGCATTTTGAGATAAGGCAAAAGCATCAGCAATCTCATTACTTAGGCACCTCAGCGCTTTCTCAGCTTCTTGTCCAGCTGTGAGCAGCAAGATGGCCGGCTCCAAATGCAGATGGGAAGCGTTAAGATGTTTCTCGAGGAACACATGGGTTCTTTTCCACAGACTGGGGTCCTGACTTTGGTAAGTATTTTTTAGTTTCTTCATCTGGGCCCGAAATGCTTGCAGAATTTGAGTATCTCTACTTGACAAAGTTGTATCTAGAAGACTTGGCATTCCATTCCACAGGACATAAATCAATGGGACACTAATTAACAGAACCAGTAACAAAGTCCAGCTCTTGTGAAATCCACTCTGTGTTTCACCACCATCTATAGAAAGGAGGAGCAAACAGGAAGAAAACAATGTTTTAAAAGGAATCAGAAGTCAACAAGTGAGAGAAAATAAGAGGAAACAGTAGAATTCAATGAACTCATCTCACTCTCAAGCTACTGGTACAGCAGTTGGAAGAGCATAAAGATGTTCTAGTTAAAAAAAACAACAACGACCCACTTTGAACTTCTTTAGCAACTTAGTGAAGTAATAGCATTAAAAAAGGACATTTTTACATACTTCCAGATAGACTAAGAAATTGGACATTCTTCTGAAAAAGGAGCTCTTCTGGAAGTTTATCAATACTCCATTCTATTTAATTAAATCCAAACTAAGAGCTTAAAATGGTTCTAAAGAAAGCTCAAGCTTTTTCCTACATTTAAGCTCTGCAGAAAAAGCCAAAATCTGGCATCACCAGAATGGTTTGTGTTGTTATTTCTCATCTTTATCCCCATAAGTATAAAAATAGTTTCTGCAGCAGTATTTGCATCTCAAACACTGGTGATCACACTATCAGAAAACATTTGTGGCCTTTGCATCAGTCAGCTTCACAAAGAGTACACACAGCAAACAGTGCAGAGGAAGTATACAGACTATCAGATATTTTGATTTGGTTTTGTATTTGAACAGTTCAATTAACACTTGTTTGACCTACTACAAGCATAAGGCTCAATTCTGGTCCCATTAAAATTAGTGACAAAATATACCAGCCTCCCTGGAAACAGGGAAGACTAGGATACCTTATGCTACCTTTTTATATCCTAACTTTTATTAGGACAGCAACACAACAGCTGTTAAATAAGATTACCACCAGGCCTGCCTCAGTTTTAATCTTGCAGCAAATCTTGTAAATACTACAGGTGGAAGACCTTAAATTCAGTTTGAAATGTTACCTATTATACAAGACTTGCTTTCTTAGTGCTGAAAACACATGCTCTGGAAAGCAAGTCCATCTGTTCTGGCTAAACCCTCGGTTTAGCACCAGGTACCAGGAAATCTCATACTTGGACAGACATGAAAATGGTTAAATGTAACACACGCGTGAAATAGAAGGGAAAGCTGAAGTCTTACTTCTGCCCAAAGGCTGCGACTGCTTCCCTATTCCGGACTGATCTCGAAATTTACTTCTGCCTGTTAAGAGAGTAAGAAAGGAACACAAGAAAAGTACTAAGACAACAATTATAACCAATCTTCCAGCGGCAAATTTAGCAGGGAGTTGAAATCACCAAACTGTGTTATTTTCATCAAAAAGCTGTTCTTAGTTATGCTTCTACATACAAAATTCTACAAAGCTGACAGGAAGGTTAACAAGGCACCCTTGCATAACACCCCCTTGAAGCGAACAAAGTCCTGCAAAGTAGGAGCAAAGGCGAGGCTGTGACCTCATCCTGGGTAGGGCTGTACCGAGCATGGGGCTTTCTGTTCTTTTCTGCACCATCTGCGCTCCTGTGCTCAAGAAAGGCTAGTCTCGAACAAGGAAAATGACACATTCACCTCTATTACTAGCCTGAGATGCCTCATTCAACTGGCAGACCAACTCTCCACCTACACTATTTGCCAAACGTCAGTTCTTAAGCCTGGCATAAAAAGCAGAAGTCCCCAATCTATCACAAATCACCCTCGAAGATTTTTAACTCTTGAAAAGTTACGCAAATGAAAACAGGGGCATTTCAAGTAGAAGATGACAAAATGGCAGAGATTTAACAACCTGTTATTTTCTGCACAAGGATCCCATGTCCCAGTTAAGTTTCCTGATTTTGCTCAAGAATTTGACGGACAGAAAAACGGAAGCTCAATTAACACACAATATTAGGAAAACAACATAATACAACATATAAGTAGCAAAAGCAAAGCAATATATTAAAGGCATAGTCTGATTATCCTCCCTCCATCTAGCTTGGGTCAGAGGCCTGCTTCATCAGCAGTCAGTTTCTTGGGATGAATAGTGCTTTAAAGCAAAATGCAAGCTTTCAACTTCAAAATATACTTTTGGTCTATTTATTTAAATGAGCTCAGACAGCAAAGTACCAGAGACATTATCCATAAAAGAGTGTTATGAACAACTTTCCCAAGAGACCAGTATGAATATATACAGTGCAATTATTGGTCAGCATGTTTTCTGCATTTAGTCAGTTAATTACAAAGACATGAGAATCATCTCCTTGTGAACTGGTTCAAAGCTGAAGGCTCTTTAATAATATATAGTAAAATCAGGATACTGTCAATGGCACTATTGAGAATAAATTGAACAAACACATCCTGCAGTAGTTATTTCAAGAACACCAAAATAAATTCTGTAACCTGGTTTCTGCATGAATGTAATTGCAGAGGGTGCTAAAAGCAGCTCTGGTTTAAGCTGGAGCTTAACTGGCTTAATGAGCTACGCCATTCTGTAATTTCAACCCCCTGCCCCAATAGGGCACAGACACGGAGCTTGTAACTGGGTAAGCTTATGTAAGTCTTCTAATAGTTAACAGATCAAAATCACCTCAATTCTGTAATATTTTACAACGTAGCCCTGTTTGCAGGGACCAGGTTTCACATTTAAGAGACAGCTGAGATTCATACCCTAAAGGAAAAATATTTCAATAAACAGTCTAAAAACAGATCCTGTCCTACCTAAGAAGCTTGCCTTACTTGCAACATAATTTGCACAAAGGCCAAGCAAATTATTTGTCTTGCCTAACTCAAAAGGCGTAACTTCTGCAGACAACTTAAAGGTTTCAGAGTTTCAAATGATTTTCTAAAGTTCTTCACCCAACACACAACTAGTCACTCCTACAGCACCTATCACCTCTGGCACAGGAAAGAGAAAGTACCAGACTAGCAAGAACTCCCAGCACCAATTCATTTTTCAAAGGCATTCCACAGATGTGCAGCTACCACAAGACAAGCTTCTCTTCTGGAAGGCACTGTGCTTTTCAAAAAAAAAAAAAAAACCCGAATGACCCCCCCCAGGTTCTCCAGAATGAATTGTCATTTACAAGACTTTGTTTATCTGTACCTGTTCAGGATAGAAATGAGCACTGTGATGTTAAGAACAGAAGGCTACTAAGAATTCAGAACATATTTTTTTCCTTTTCTTTCAAGTACTCTTCCAAGAAGGAAAAAAAAAAAAAAAAAAAACCCACAAACCAACAAATCCACAAAAAAAAAAAAAAAGATAAAAATCTGAAACACAAAGAATTGGTCATTAGATGAACAGACTGAAGTTTGCCAGCAAAGAAAAATGCTGCTCCTTTCCATGAGTATACAACAACTAATTCAATCATAGCAGGCCACCATTAGTAACGGCAGGGAAAGGCTAGAAGGGAAGATGATGTGTACAAACTGATCTAACATTCGCTGCTACCAAAAGGTGAAGGTTTTGTTGCCTTCCTCAGCTCACCCCCACAATGCCACTAATACATACTCTGCATCTACTGACTGTCCCATGAGTCAACTCCATTTCCTAACCCAGCCAAAAAAGAAAAAGAAGAAAAAAAAAAAAGAGAGAGAGAAAAAAGAAAAACTGGGTCATTTTCTGTCGTCAACGAGTTGAATAACCTCATAAAAGGGCTCTAGCTCTGGAATGTGCTGCTTTCTCCAGCTTCCCTTTGAATCTTTTGGGTCCGTTTCCACCTTCCCAGACAGAATGTCCCAGGGAACAAAAAGAAACATAAGCAGAGGGAAGAGAAAGAATTCTGTACTTTTCAATTAATTACAGGGAAAGACTAGGTATCTATTTTATTTTTTTTTACTTACTCTCTGATGTAGGTGAATGGTGCTCTTGATTTTTCTCAAGGAAGTCAGCCTTTCTTTCTGAAACCAAAGCACAAATGAAGGAACTTGGTTATCACATCAGAGGTCAGAGTAAGACAGACAAGCCATACATGCTTTTAGCTCTTCCTACGAAATCTTCAAAGGTTGTTACGGAAGGAGTGTATGCTGTACTGCCGAACCAAGCCTGCACCATCTGACAGCCTCTTGGACTGCTCTGCAGATGGAGAAAGCTGCTATTATCTAACACAAGTGGCTTAATTTGGCCCTTCACCCTGCTTTTTCCAATATGACAAAATTATCTTTCCTATTTTTGCTTTAAAAAAGCAACAATGCAATAATGATAAAATGCAAAGGATGGGAAATCAGCAGCATTAATTAATTGCTCATGGAGGCTACCAGATTTGTCACTTCTGAAACCAAAACTGTTCAGCAGGAGATTCGCCACTTCTGAAACCAAAACTGTTCAGCAGGAGGGAAAGACAAAAATAAACAATGTAAAGCTACCACCTTAACAACACTGCTGTGAGACCAGGGCGACTCCAGCAAACATGGGCATTTTCTTACCTGCCTGAGCAAAACGCCTGCATGTGCTCCTGGGAAACAGCAGGCTGACATAGGTGCGTTCCTGTGCACCTCTCAGCTGCCTGGTTCACATCTGTATTTCGTCAGTCTGGGCTCACAATTGCTTTCAGTGCTCTCCCACAGACACCATGTGATTAGGACTGCTACTGACCACTGAATGAATGCAAGCCACTACCTCACTCTCTGTTACCAGCTCTCCTAAAAACCTCCCTTATAGAATGTATCTATTTGGATGTATTCAGACCTTCTGCTGGGCTAAAAAGCATCCCATATTTTCTTCCTCATTGTATTCCCCTATTGCTTCTGTAAAACACAGAGAAAAATCTCTGAGCAACAAACAGAAAATGTGCTTCCTCACTTTGAAATCACTTGGTATAGTCAGCTTCCCCCTGCTAAAGTCAAAGTAATTAATCTTTTTAGGAAAATAATAGTTTGGTTTTGCTTTGCCTGGGACAATTAAAAATCCACTCTCATAACAGTTTTTGAAGCAGGTTTGATATTAATCATCTTTTTGTTTTGCTTTTCAAAAAACAGATGGCTATCTTTTTATCAAAGTTTAAAACTGCACTTTCTTGAACTTTAAGGTTTTACACTCAAGCAGATGACTGTCACACTACAATCAGTTTTATTCTGACTCATGGGCAGGAGTACACTCTGAAAGTTTTTTGTTGTGGTTTTTTTTTTTTGTTTTTTTTTTTTAAAACCAACTTCTTCATCCATTCAGATTTCAACACAACAACTCCTTCTTTTCCAACAGAATTGAAAGAATGTCATTTTAGCACATTTAAGCAATCATTTGCTACATCACGGAAAACATACTGATAAAACTAATGTTGTTACCTTTCAACGGTGTATAAATGTTTGGTTGATGCCCTGCTGGTTTCTCGGGTTCATTACTGTCGTAAGCCTTTGCTTTTTCCTTTATTGGATTACTTTGAAGGTAAATTGAAGAACTGCCTGTCAGGAGGTAAAAAAAAAAGAAAAAAAAATATCTAAGAAGAGGGCCAGTAGAGGTGCAGTATTATTTGTGCTCGTAACATCACAAAACTGAAGAACTAAGACACAGTTTGAGAACATGCATGATCTAAATCAGTGATTTTCAAGTTGTCATCTCCCAAGAGTTACTTTCTTAAAATGTAACCAAAAGCAACCAAGACTTGAAAAGCTTATGGTAAATTTGAATTCACTACAAATATAGCTGTCTACACTACCACATGCATTTAAAAAAAATTTTTTTAGGAGTTCTTGGCTCAAAAATACTTGGGGAAAAAAAAAAACAAAACAACCAGATATCAAGACACCAAATGCTAAGAGCCAAGAAATGCCTTACACTAAAGGGATTCAGTGTAAACTAGTAAATACACAAGCATGGGATAAAGAGACTTTTTCTCACAGCTTTGGGCACACAACTTATAAACGATAATTGTGCTGTCTTCCATAGTATAGGCAGAGGGGAAAAGAGAGAGAGGGGCACGTATAGAACATAAGTCCCCTTTTTATGTAGTCCAAGCCATTCTTTAGTTGGGTCTCTTTCTCATTAACCATAATGGCAATCTAGGGCACCTATGCTCCTAACTTAATCCCCTCAGGTAACTGGGAAGAATCTAAACCAACACTTCTACACTGTTTGCCACATTACACAGCCATTCACACGCTGAAACCCAACTCAGTTAAAGTTAATAACTAGAAAGAATAAAGCCCTGTAAGATGACAGGAATCATAGAGCAAAGGTCAGGGCTGGAAAACCAGTCAAAAGCAGATCAGAAGAAATTTGAAAGGATAAAGCGTAGCAACATGGTTGTCCAGATTCAAAGCAGGAGGGGGATGTTCAGGTATGGAAAGAAAGCTGTAGTACAGTTATGGAACAGAGACCATGACGCATCGCTAAAACTGAAGGCCATAAGCAGAGGAAACAGCAAAGGGAAGAATACAACTGGTAAAACTTTTTCTCTTAACATTCCCACTGGGCCCTTTAATTCTTTTAACAGTACTGGGTCCTCCCAGGGTTTACTGTGTTTCTGCAGCTCTTTTACCACACCTGCAAGGGCAAAACACAGCTTGCCACCTAGTGTTTATTTATTTTACTTCAAGAAAAGAAAATAGAGCCTTCTTCTAATATGTTCTGGCATCTTTAGCATGTGCATATGAAACATACAAAGGAGGAAAAAAACACCACCACAAAACCCAAAACATAAACAAGGGAGAAAATGCTAAGTTTTAAACCAAGATATTAAATCATAGGTACAACAGTAAAGTATTTGTACGTAGTGAGTGGGATACTACTGTATTTTCACAACTATCTCAAAAAGCCATTAAGTGACTGATTTCCCACGAAGCTAAGAGTGAAGATACTCACCAAATTACTTGATCTTCAGGAATGCCAAACAATATACCCATAATATTTCACTAAGTACTGAGGTTTTGCAAGGAAAATCTCACTAGTAGTGGTGGACGGTAACCCACAAGACCAGAAAAATCTATTCATCTAAAGAGGGGTACTCATACAGTCCAAACTTTTAAATTCCTTTCCCCTTCTTTGCATCAACCAGTACTCTATGTCTCTCAAAGCGTTCTTAAAAGCTGTTGTAAAAAGGAAGGATTTAAATATATACAACATCATTTCTCACATGAAGACAGTTCGTGAATCAGCATCTTCTGTAACAGCAGAAGAGTTAACACCATCAGGAAGAGTATTAGCACAAGCAGACTGCACACACAGCATCCCCTCAGAGAAAAGTCAACTCCCCCTTTATGAGGTTTAACTTTCCTAGAAATATATGTAAATTCCAGTCCAGGCATGCCTTTCCTACAAGACCTTAGGCCGCCTACCCAAAGGATCATTCCTGCCTCCCAGGCAGCTAGCGAGGATTTTCCAATCCACCTTAAGTCTGCTAGCCGGCCACCTACTGCACAGTCATCTGCCAAGAGAGAGTGATCTTCTTACTATCCCCATTTCATATACCAGTTCAATCAAAGGGATTAGAAATCTGCAAGTTCATAAACTACAGGCTTATAAACCAAAATATAAAGCCACTATTTTAATATAGTGGAACTTGTTCTTTTAAGTCTAGTACATATCTATCCCTGTGGGTACAATCTTTTTCAACACAGAGATAAGCCTGCAACACACTTGGAACATAGGTTCCACAGCACCTACAGACAGCACAAACTCAAGTGCCAGAAACACCCAGTGCCTGCCTTTACCTCGTACGGTCATGCTCCCTACTTGCATATTTTAAGACAACTTCAACGGCGTTTGCTAGCATATATCTTTAGCTCATTGATCTAGCAGATGCCTGATTCAAGGCAGGGTTTTTGTAGGCTCTTAAAGCTTTCTAGCTCTAGAAGCAAGTTTCCTAATCTATATTTAAAACCTCTAAACAGAAGCCAGAAACCAGTTTCTCAAGTTGTGGTTTTGCTTCCATTTTGCTCTCAGGGAGGCATGGCAATTATATCCTTATAAAAATCCACCCTGCTTGTCCCGCTGCTTTACAGTTCCCCTAAACTGCAGAAAAAAACCTCAAACAATACTGTATACAGGCAGAAGGAAATTACTCCTTCACTTCTATATAAAGCATTAGGGTCTCTTAACATCATACTTTTATGCCTGGTGTGACTGTTAGCAAATACTGCTGTCAAGAGCTTGGGACATCACTGCCTCTAGCCTCATTTTTAGAGATGTCTATATGAAAAAAAAAAAAAAAAGCAGCCCAGCCACATTTAAAGTACTAAGCACATTAGTACCCTGTTAGCCATCATCTGGGAGAAACAGCTTTCCACAGCTTTTTTTTCACAGATAAATCTTTGTACTTTCCCAAAGAAATACTCATAACCTCTCTCTTCGTCCCTCAAGATAACATTTTTCCACACCTCCTGGAAATTCTGCTTCTGAAGCATAATATTGGCAGCCCTTTTTAAGGGCAGTGCCACAAAATTAAGGCCATTCACTGCAGCTGTAACAAGAGCTGGGTGACAGCCAAGAATACAGTCACAAGAATAGAGATGGGAATGGAGAATAGTCTCAGGCTAGCCCAACTCATCCGTCTGAAAATTGCCACATACTAATAATGTATACAGTCCAACTCAAAACAGACCAACAGACTAAAAGGGGAGGAAATACAGACAATTTGCTTGCAGTTTTCTAATGGAATGACAGGCTACAGCCACGTGACTGTATTACACAAAGTTAGCATCTCTCTGAAGTTTTGAGAAGGATACCGTTTTAATCAACTAAAGAAACAAGAAGGTGCCGCACAGAGCTAACAACAGCTTGTCCTTCCCAGTGTCCAAGAGCAAGTACCAATGTACTGGTGCTGGTGTACTGGTGCCTCAGAGAAAGGACAGGCAAGCCCCAGTTGTGCACACCCTCATAAGCAATGCTGCTCCCTTGCAGAGCGCAGTCTTACAGCTCAAGATACTTGAAAAAATACTGTTCCAAGTGACGTACTACATAAAACAGCCACCTAAGGGCTTCAGCGTGCTCTACGCAGACCAATCCTTTTGGCAGGCCAAGAAGCACTCCTCACGGAATAAAAACCACAGCAGGATTTCCTCACCTGTATGCCAGAGCCACGGTAAAACCTGCAAAGGAGCTAATCCCCAATAAACTCAATTCCCTCCAAAGTCTTGTACACATCAGCGCCTTTGCAAGCACAATGCACAAAACCTCTCCGAGTTAAAAATTACCTGGCGATCTGCATGCTTTTATCGGGGGTCGAGTCAAGGAGTCTGGGCTCCCAAAGAGATGCTCGGCTCCTGAAACGAGAAACAGGTGAAGGACGTGCCGAGGCCGGGCAGCTCACTTCACTCCCCCCTCGCCCCACCTCCAGGCCTGACAGCCTTCCAGGAGCACCAGACACCCTCTTCAGACTCACTGGGACACCCCAGTGTTTCTAGCGGGGCTGTTCCTGAGGGTACCCCCCAGCCCCATCTCAACACCCTCCCCTCCGGGCTGCCCCTGCCTCCCCGTCCCACAGGCAGAGCGGCCGCGGGGAAAGAGAAGGGCGAGCCCGCCCGCCCGCCCCACTTCGCGCCGCCCCACCGCGCCCTCAACCGCGGGATCCACCGCAGGGGCGCTAGGCGCGCCCGCCCGCTCCGCTCACCCTCCAGCGCCCCTCCGGGGCCGGGCTCGGCCGCGGCCTCCGCCTCGGCCTCCTCCGCCCGCGCCGCCGCCAACCGGGGGCTCTTCCGCCTCCGCTTCAGCTCAGTGGCGTCCGGCGGAGCCTGCCCGTCGCTCCCTCCCATCATCCTGCCCGCTGCCGCCCCGCGCAGCGGCCGCCGCCCCCTGCCCCGACCGCTCGCCGCTTCCGCCTGCTCCTCTCCGCTCCGCGCAGGACCGAAGCTGCCGCCTTCCCGTAGCGGGGGCGGCTCCGCGAACCTCACTTCCCGCCGGCCCCGCCGCGGGGCGGGCTCAGCGCCCTCCGCTTCCGCTGCCTGTGCGCGGAGGGGGCGCCGCGGCGTCACGTGGTACAGCGGCCGGCCCGCCATAGACCCCCCCCCGCGCCCGCCGCCCCGATAGAGGCTCGGGCGGCGGGGAGCGGCCGTCCCGCAGCCCGGCTGCGCGCCGAGGCTAACAGCCGCTGAAAAAAAAAACAAACAAAAAAAAAAAAATGACGGAGTGCCCCGAGCCGAGCCGCCTCGCCTCGGGCGCGGCCTTCCCCCCGCCAGCCCGCGGGGCCCCGCGAGGGGCGGCCCCTGAGGGGAGGCCGGGCCCGGCGGGTCAGGGCCGCGGCGGGCGGCTTCTCTTCCCCCACCTGAGGGGCCGAGGCGGGCGGGGGCTGGGGCGGGCGGCGGGGTGCCCCCTAGCCGGGTCCCGGGCGCTGCCTCCTGCGTGCCGGAGCGGCCGGCCGGGCCCTACCCCGAGGCGGGGGGGGCTCAGGCGGGGCCGCCGGGCAGGCCGCCCCCGTGCCCTTCCCTCCCGCAGCGGTCGGGAGGGGCGCTGGGTGCTCCGAGTGAAAAGCGCCTACGCTGCAGGGCTTCGGTTTAACACAGCCGGCAGCTTAATCCAGAAGCAAGCGAGTTATTTGTGAGATAAATGACACGTACCCCCTCCTTGCCCAGCAATAAGTACTGCCATTCTTTCAAGACACAAAAGCAGAACACAGACAATGTTTTCTAAAGCGAAAACAAAAGAGGATGTAACAAACACCGCATCAGGAGGTTTCCAAGTAAGCTGAACTGTCCGTGCAGTTCGAATCAAGTAGAAAAAGACTTCAGGGTGACCGGCTCACGATTTCTGACCGGGCAGAACTTCAGCTACAAGTGGTATCGCCTCATTCGCAAGTTTCCAAAGAAAGGTACAAAATGATTACATTATGTAAATATTTACATAGCACGTCCTCTATAATTCACCTCGTCACTGCTGATTCTTCTGCAGACTGAGAGAAAATGTTATTCCTATTTAAATAAAATCTTCCCTCAAACTTGAGTTAAAAAAAGACCAGATTTGTTAAGTTACAATTCTACAACCCAGCTCATATCCCATGACTCTGTGAATGCTACGGGAAGAAAAGCAACACTACACAATGTCGACGTGCTCTTTTGTGACAGTTTTGTGATGGTGGATGACTTACTGTCGTAGACCCACCGCTTAATTCTCCTGCCAAGCTGTTTGTCAGTAACCCAATCTTGAACCTGCACAGGCTGAAGCTACCCCCTTTCCCCCCCGATTTTGTCATGCACCCGCCTCTTTCACTTGCTGAGCTGGTGTTCCACGACCAATTTCATGACACTTGTGTTTCTGTGGACAGAGAGTTCCCTCTGCCCACTCCCAGTTGCCTCCCTTGAGGAAGGGGCTGCCTGGATGAATGTAGGGACAGGGGGATGTAAAATACTTTGATTTTCACAAAGCCCTTGACACCTGCAGCTCCTGTCCGCTTTGGCCACCTTGGCTGTTCCTTACCTATGGCTAGAAGCTGATAAGTCAAATGTGCCTTTGGCTGGGATGTGAGATGGATGGCAACCGAGAGCAGCGCCCTCAGGGAGATCCTGGCGTCTGTGGATCAGCCACGCAGACATTTTCCTTCCTGCTTTGCCATTCTGCCCACTTTTACTGCACCCAGTGAGAGGTTGTCCCAGATAAAAGAATGTGCTGAATCTGCCGGGGAGGGAGGCAGACTCTGTCCCCACTGCCAGCGGGGTGACTCTGCGGGTCGCAGAGGAAGCCGCTGCCTTCCTGCGCTGCTGGAGAGAAGCTGCAACCCGGCTATCGCTGCACGCGCTGTGCCCACACACACCTCACACCCCCTCACCTTCCTGATACGACCAGCAGCGGTATCGACGCTCGTGCACGTGCTCACCACTTGCGTAGCGTGATGCACGTGTGTCGCAACTGAGCAGTTACGATATCATCAAGGGGCGGACGCTAAATTGGCCATAGGGCAGGAGGCAGCTCATGGAGGCCTGGGGAGAGACAGAGGGGAAGCAGGGCACCCTCTGGCCAGTCTTGCCGGGGGGGGGGGCACAAACAGGGGGGCACACACAGCCCCTTTCGGCTTTAACATCCCCAGTGGGACAGTGCCAGCTGCTGCGGGAGCATAAGGGGAACAGAGCACAGGACGGGGCTGGGCTCATTCACTTCACCTAAATGGCATCTCCCATTCACAGCTCTGCCCAGTCCTGTTTGATCTGTTCATGGATCTGCTGTTCACAAATGAGACTCATCCTTTTTTGAGCCTTCTGACACTCTGCCTCTATCATCCCTGTGCCAGAAAGGTCCTGAAGTTTCCTGCACACAGCGTAAAGTACTCTTTTCTCCCCATTTGAACACAACCTCCTACCTGTGTTACAAGTGTCTCAAGTCCTAGTACTGAGGGATTTGGTGAATAACAGCTCCACGTGAGTCAAATCTCCCCCTTCAGCTCCCTGCGCTCCAAATTGAGTCCCAGCCTCTGTTCCCTACAGGCACCATTTCAGTTGCCTTTCCCCATGCTTCATCTCAGCCGTTTGCCACCGGGGTCCTCTGGGGACGTTAGCAAAAAGGCTGTCAGCTGCTTTTGGGGGGGGGGTGCAGTCTCTGTGCTGCTGCTCCTTGCGCTGATGCCTTTCCCTGGGGCATGTGTCCTGGGCAGGGGAAACAGGGAAGGGGGTTGGACCATACCTGTCCGTTTGCGGGCACAGCAAAGTACAACATAATTTAAAAAAAAAAAACGTTGTCCAAATGAAGCCAAGGAGCAGCTACACACACTCTCTCTGATCTTCCCTCTGTTGTAGTCTCTGGACCACGCTGGAAGGGGAGCACGTGGGTCTCCCCATCCCTTGCCCTCCAGGCTGATGCTAAAGACACTCCATTTCACAGCCCGCAGCTCCCCAGCCTCCCTGCACTTGCACAACGTGACATTTCCAGAGTCAGGGGTTTGCTGGCTAAGTATTCGGGTTGTTTTTCTTGCAGTACTTTTCATCTTCATAAATCAACTCTCGAAACAGTTCCTTCCATTTAGTTGTTTAAATCTGCAACGCTGTTACTTAACGCAGGAAACCACCCATCATCCAGCCTGCCTGAAGAAAACTTGTCCACAGAGTTTCAGAAATACAGCCATAAAATAAGTTATCGTTTCCTAAATCCTCCTGAGAACGACCGCTGTTGACTGAGGAAAAGCCGTTTGCCTTCGGTGAGAGGGAGAGAAGGAAAACTACACCTCCCAGCAGCCTGCCGGGTGCCCGTGGAAGGGCAGAGTTCACTGTCACGTTGACAGTGGAGGATTAAGGGTGTGCGTTGGGGCCACGGACTGTCCTGCCACCAGCAGAGCCAAAGGGCCTCTGGGAAGGGCAAGCGGAGGGGCTCCTCTTGCCACCCTTCGCCATCCGGACCAGCTCTGAACTCCAAGCCTGGGTAAGCGTCCGACTCCGCGAGCCACTTTGTTCCTCTGACTTCCTTCTTCTGCCAGAGCGTCACCAGCTAGAGCAGCACAGGGAGGGGAGGGACGAGAGCTGGGCGGCAAAGAGCAGCAATTGCACCCCCCCACACCTCCAATCTTGTGTTTAGCAAGAAAACTTAGCTGTAGAGACCATACGGGTGGGGGAAGACGCGCCTCATGCTAGAAGAGCAGCTGCTGAGAAAGCTGGGCTTGAGATTTTTGTGCGGAAATCTGCACAAACCGCTCTCCAGCGGGGAAAGTTTCTCGGGAGCTTTCCATGCCGCCAAGTTTTCCGCAGGAAGGCTTTGCGCTTGTGAAAGCCCTCGACTTTCTCAGGTTACACGGGTGAGCCTAGCTCCGTCCTGCGCGGCTGTCTGGTCCCAAAGCACTTTAGCAGAGGGGGAAGTATTGCTGGGGGTTGTAGGAGAGTCAGGCTGGGGCTCCAGGTTCACAACACCTGGCCAGGGCACTGATCAGCCCCCTTGGATGGGCAGGAGGTTGGGTGGGGGTAACCCTACTGCACAGGGGCTGGGGGGTGTTTCTGCCAGCAGCTTCGCCTTCCAGCACCGCAGGCTCCCAATCCAACACACCGGAGGCAGGAAGGTAAGGTGGAGCGGGCTCATTGCTCTGTGCTGACCTGGCTGTGAGATACCAGGTGCCCCAAAGCACGCAGGGCAGCCTGCCCAGCCCCAGCCTCCAGGCCTGCCATCTCGGAGCACAACCAGGTCCATCCGAGCCCGTCTGCATCAGAAACAGCTCACCCCACTGGCTTGTCGCAAGACAACTGCGGTTTGCGTTAGTAAAGTCCTCCAAGGACTGCTTGTAGCCTGCCAGGAAGCAAAATAGCCCATAGCCCTTGTGCTGAAGGCTCACGGGTATCAGTGGCATCCATCCATTTTCACACCCCCTTGGTAATGATGGAGGGAGGAGCCTCCTTCTCCACCATGAATCACTGCTCCTGCATTTCTGCTTATCAGGTTTACAGGCATTTAGTTGCAACTCCCAAGACCGAGACGGGATGGTGTCTGTGAGGATGGGTAGGACTCGGTCAGCCACTCGACCAGCGAGGAGATACATCTCCTTATGACCGAAGGAGAAAGTGAAACAAAACAGTGCAGAAGCCAGGGCTCCAGAGGAGAAAGAAAATGGAAGAGAATCCAAGTGTGGATCTGTCTGGAGGTAAGTGAATCCTGTGCTTACTCCACCTACTAGGAAAATCCCTTTGCAAGGAGATTTCAACAGTGACATGGGAAACCTAAGCAAAATAACAATAAAAAAAAAATCCCCTGTTTTCCAGGCCAAGAAAAACAAGGTACTATCTTTTTTTTGAAGGGTGAAAGAGTGTTAAGTTACTTTCAGTTTTGGATTCCCATCTGCTTGGTGTAGGCTTTGTGTCCAGGATGGCAGCACAAGGAAGGCTGAAGATGGAGCTCCAGCCTGGGAGAGCTTTCTTCTTTGCATCCCAGTGCTTCCCATCTACAGAGGCTTAAATAATAACCCAGTTTTCCACCACCTATGGATGGGAAACCTCTGGAGGAGACAGGGCAAGGAGCACTGTGCCAGGCTTGAATAGCAGGTTCCTCATATTTCAGTTTCTACCGTGTACTTATATTTTCTGGTTGCCTTGTTATGACTACTACATATGAGTATTTCAGTGACACTGTGATGCTATAATCAGCTCATATCTGTCCTAGGCGGTCAGACATGCTCCTGTAAAAATCAGCAACAAGGAATGTAAAAATCATACTCCAAAGGACAGCATGTTCTGGCACATGACAAGTGCAGCTTTTTCTCTGTTTTCAAACATGCTTACATTCATTGCAAGCGCTTATGTCCAGGCTCAGAATTTCTCTATTGAATTATACTCCAGTGTTTGCTTTCAATTACACGTTACCATAGCTCTTTAGGCGAGCAGCTCCAGAGCAGGAACAGAGAAGGAGCACAAGCAGAGCTAACATTTACATTCAGACAGATGCTTGAAGTGCGTTGCCATAACTGTTCTGGCCAGTACTCAACAACAGTCTTAGAAATTCTTCAGATCCATCGCCTTAATTTACCTACCTAGGTAAACCCAGTATCTGTGGAAGATGTGGTAACATATCCCACCACTCAATGAAAGAAGTGCCTGCCCACCCCACATAGGACAGCGTGGGACGTAGGCTGGGATTGAGTTAACTATTCAGAGCTGTGTTTTGGATTTGTAGTTTAAAAAAAAAAAAAAAGTTGATAACACAGCAGTGTTTTGGCTATTGCTGAACAGTGCTGGCACAGCATCAAGTCTTCTCTTTTTCCTCCCTCTCCCCTCACCAAGCAAATAATCTGGGGCAGGCAGAAGATTGGGCGGGGACTCAAAGTGGGCAAAGGGATGTTGCATGCAGTATAACATCATGCCCAGCAATGAAAACTGAGGTACAGGAAGAAGGGGAGAAGGGATTGGCTTCCACGGTGGCCATTGCTCAGGCATCAGTCCACTTGTAAGAGGTGGTGAGCGATTCCCTTTGCATCGCTTGTGATTTCCCACACTTTCCTTCATCTATTCAACTGTATTGATCTCAAACCCTGAGTTTTCGCGCTTTTGGTCACCCTATTCTCTCCCCCATCTCACTAGGGGTAGATATTTCTGAAATGCAAGAACTAGGAGTTTGACAGGGTGGTGGCAAAGCACTGGGTATTCTTGACTTCTGCGTAGCTAGCTGAGCTTGTGAACTCTGATCCCCACAGCTGAGCCAGCTCAAGATGAGGTGGAGAGCACAGCAGAGCATCCTGCACACCAAGAGCCCACCCAAGAAACACTTGAGCATCAAGTGAAAAGCAGGTGGCCTGAGACCTCCAGCAATCCAGAGGAGGACTCTTTGGTGTGTAAACCACCAGCTGCTGATGGAGGAGAGACGGCACTGTTGGATTCAGCTGGCCCCACAGTGGAGAAGAAGGTTCCCCAGGAAACTGAACTTTCACGGGAAGAATCTGGGAAGACAAGAGATAATGCCTCAGAAAGATCCCAGGAAGAAGATGACTTGGATGAAGGTGAGTCTGTCCCCTTCCATGTGTACAGCATGTCCAAAATGCTGATATCCCGGGCCTTTCCTTAGAGGAGGCAGAGCAGGAGAAAGGGTTGCTGGTTCCTGTGCTGGAAGAGACTAAGTGTAGGTTTGCAAATTTTATTCCCTACAGCCAGGCTGGCCCATGATAAAGTGGACAGTGAAGGAGACAGCCCTGTCCACCAGGAAATACAGGAGGACCAGGAGACAAGCAAGCAATGTGAAAGCTCCTGCAGAGCAGAGGAAGATTCTTCATCCAGAAGCAAGTCACTGAGCTCTGACAGTAAAATGACACATTTGGATGTGACTGCCACAGAAAATGTCACCAAGGGCCTTTTGGCAGAGAAGAGCACCAGTGCCCCCCTTCAAGATCAGGAGCCAGAAGAGCACTTAGAGCATGAAACACAGGGGAGTGGATCCCAAGGCACATTAAGGAACAGACATGGGACCAAAGGTGAGCCAGTGGGTGCACACTGCTGCTCTTCCACCGTGCCCATGTCTAACACTTCCCACAGGCACTAGAAAAGTGGTATGGTGAGATCTCTAGTGCCTCTTGTCAGTTTTCTGGAGTCGAGCAGAAAAGAAGGTATAAGAAATTACCTGGCTTCTCTTTCCCTCTCTTTTGGCTACTGTCCTGCTTTGAAAGGCATGAAAGCACGCTGCACTCTGCATCATCTTTCTCCTTCCCCTGCCCCAAAAGCAGGGGGAGCCAAGACTCAAAGCAGTATCAACCCAAAGCAGTATTTGCTTCTAACTCCTTCTCTCAGCCGGCAGCCCCTGGCAGCTCTGCTGCTTTTCTTATTACAGCCCAACTTACCTGTTCCCTCCACACTGAGTGGCACGTTTCTTTCTCTTACTGTAGGGCACACAGCCCCAAAGCCAGAGGCTCAGTCCTGCTTGCAGAATGTCACCACCCAAAACACAGACCAGGAGAAGGCCAAAGGGTCCCTCTTGCTGAAAGGTGAGGAAAAGAAGCTTCCCTTGTGCGTTACTCATCGACCGGAAGGCACTGATCCTCCAGGAACAAGTAATGAAGCACATTTAATAATTCTTCTCTCTCAGGACCTTTCACAGCCTTTTCTGAGCATTTGAGGGGTAAACCATCCCCTTAAAAATAGGCTCAGTTTGAGTCTGTAGTAGCAGCTTTCCCTCCATCTCTCCCGCCTCAAAAGCAGGCACATCATGTTCAGCATGCCAGGAGCGCTCTGGCACGTCCTGGGAGATCTGATAGTCTCCTGCATTGATGGTCCCCCTTCCCAGTCCCCCTCTGTTTCGTGGGGCCCCAAGCAGGAACCGTGATGCTGATCCACACCACGCGTTTCTCCTGGTAGAAAGAGACCCTGCTTTGCCATGGAGAGAGACGCAAGCAGTTGTGTCTAGACCTTGCAGTCCTCCTTTTCTGGGCAGAAGCATGATGGCCTTTGTTCACCCAGCACAGCTAGGGGGAAGGCAGTGAACAGGACACCTTAGCTGGGTCAGACGCCTCCATATGTGGAGGTATGTGCTCTGAACGCCACAAACCTTAAAGAAAACAGAGGAGGGGGAAAGACAAGAAAGCTTGTGGCCAGCTGCAATTTCCTCAGGAAATTTTTCACTGAGACAACAAAGCTGTAGCCTTGCCTCCATCTCTGGAGCTGTGCACCCCCCAGCTGGTGTGCAGGAGCATGGGTCCCACAACATGAGGCAAGCAGCCTCTTCACCATTCTTGGGCCTCCAGAGAGCGTGCCAACCTGAACCATTTTCCTGGGGCAGCGGGGAAGGTCTGGGAGGGGAAAAAGCTTTCGTAGCTACTGTCCGGCATATCGCTGCAGGTCACTCAAACTGACTTCTGTTCCCCATCTCGGCTCTCTCCCCTGTTGAACAGGGATTGTGGTCATGACCCTCGTATTGCTCGGCTTCTGCATATTCTGCTTCGGCAACCCAGCCTCCAAGTCCCAGCAAGCTCCCAAGAACCCCACAGTGGAGGCCTTTCTGTCTCAGTTCAACCAGCTGCAGAACAAGTTTCCAGGGCAGAGTCCCAACCTGTGGCTTCGCGGGCACAAGTTTCTGCAGAAGCACCTCAATGCATCCCACCCCACGCAGCCGGCCATCATCATCTTCACGGCCGCTCGCAACGGCGAGCGGACCTTGCGATGCCTTAGCACCCACGTGGCTGACACCTACTCAGCCGCCCTGCATGCCAGCACTGTTCAGATTGATGGCACAGATAAATCCAGGCTCCAGAGTGACCAAGCCAAACTGGAGGTGGACTCAGAGCTGAGCTCAGCTTTCCAGGCTGGAGGCCGTGCTGCGGTGATACACCGTTTCGAGTTGTTGCCAGCGGGGGCCACCCTCATCTTCTACAAATACTGTGACCACGAAAGTGCTGCTTTCAAGGACGTGGCCTTGCTGCTGACCGTGCTGCTGGAGGAGGAGACGCTGGAGACCCACATCAGCCTCCAGCAAGTGGAAGAGAGGGTCCGCGACTTCCTCTGGGCTAAGTTCACCAACACCAGGACCCCCAGCTCCTACAACCACATGGACTCCGACAAGCTGAGTGGGCTGTGGAGCCGCATCTCCCACCTGGTCCTACCGATCCACCCGGTGCAGGCCATTGAGAAGGGAGGCTGCCATGTTCACACCAAACCTTAGGGGCAAAGGCTGCCAGAGCCCCGGAAGGGGTTGGAAAGACAGTCCTGGCTGACTCCGGTGGAGGTGGAGGCACAACCAGTGCTATTTCTCTTTAATTTGTTTTACCGAACCTTCCTGGGAAGAGTTGGACAGGTACAAATAGATCCAGGCCATTTGGCCAGCTGAGTCCTGGAGGTGATAGATCACACGCTTCCTTCTGGCAGATGGGAAGAGCGGATATTTTAGGCTGCTAATTACACATTGAGAACATTGCTGTGTGGGGAGGCAGGAGGGAAAACAGGACTTTGCAGGTAGCGATTCTGTCCAAAAATACACAAATAATGTACACAACTAGTATGCTAGAAAGATACTTCAATTCAGTAGCTCTTTCATTTCTCCCTGCCCCTCAGCTTGCTAATGTCATGTACATCAGTCTCAAGATGTACTTTATCTAGAAGGTTTCTCTCTCTTCGCAGAGAGCTTCTGGAACACAGGAAGGTAAAATTCCCCCAAACTTAACATTTTGAAGGCAAGCTTCAAAAAGAAAACCACTTTGCTAGTCAAGGGTTTGACCAGTCAGTCCTGATAGAGTCCCACTTGCACAGACTGAATGACACCCAGCAAAGACCAGATCCTAAATATGGGATCTTCAAACAAACCTGCAATTCAGAAATCCCCTAAACATCAATTACAAGAAATTTCAGGTTGTCAGCACTTACACGCTGCACCTCAGTGAGGAGATCCCTTGAGGGGATCCCACATGCCAGAGAACAACCTCTGAAGACAGGGAGCACTGAAACAAAACCCACCTTACTGTCGCTCTGATAGTATGAATGGATTGCACAGATGAAAGCATGATGCATACAGTTTAACTTAATGCCACATCTTTAGAAAAAAAGTCTGCTTTTGATCCCTTTGCCACCACAAGGCTACGACCATCTCTTTGGGCTGATGCCTTAGCTTCGGTCCTACACGACAGATTGCTGTTCCCCAGGATCTCTGATCTGTGTGTAGAGCAGGAAGCCATCTGCCTGCCTCTCCCCAGCTAACTTTTATTGATGAATGTAGATGTTAACATCGATATTTATTTCAAACCAGGTAGGGTAGCACACCTTGCCCTCCAAAGGTACATTTGCATCCCTGCAGGCAGCTGCTGCTCTGGCATGTGCTGAAGCAACGAGGGGCAGAGCTGGGATTAGCTGGTAAAGACAAAATCTCTGGTCTTAACACTAAAAATCCTCAACAAAGCAGGCTAGTTTCTTACCGTGCCTCCTCTTCTGCATCCCAGGAAGAGAAATCCGAGTCCTGGAAACACTGTGGTGCCCCTGCACGCTACGTTTCTGCAGATGCTCTGGGGCAGAGCAGCCGACTCAGGGGACAGCTTGGGGTGGGTGCAGGTTACAGCATTTATAATAAATAACCCAACAGTCAGCCCCAGGCCTCGGCCGCTTGTGCCTACGGTGCTGCCAGCTGGAGAAGGAGTGGCTGTAGCAGAGCACAGCTTATTTCCGTATAAGCAGCACAGACTGGGGCCTCGCAGAGCCAGGCTCTGTATCCAAACAAGACACAAACCGAGAACATGATGGTGTTTTTACAAGCAGTGCATCTGAGTGCTCCTTAGAGCAACTGGACCCTGGCGTTGGCTGGGTCTCCTGCCAGCGGTGCCTTGCTGGTCTGCCCCACCAATGGCTCTGCTGAGGCACAGCCACTCACCCTAAAACCACAGCCTGTCTCTTCTTTTCTCCTGTCATGTGCCTTGACCTGTCTCAGGAGATTTGTGGCCATTAACTTGGAGGAGGGGACAAAATGAAGGAAGAAGAGGGGGTTATTTGTTCAAGTTCTAACCAAAGATCAAACTTTTCGGTTGGTTGGGGACATGAAGATGAGACCACAGAGGTTTTAACCATGACAAACACTGGGCTAGACGTGAGAATGACCTGCTGGAGCCCAGCATCAGCAGGGCAGCCCAGGGCATGGTTTTGTACAAGATGCGGGTTGCTTCCTCCTCTCCTTCCTTTTTATTGCTATACACTACTTTGGTAACAGAAAACACTGTTTCTGCTCTGCACGCTTCAGCATGGGTGTTGATGTAAGAACCGGCAGAGCATTAATCACGTTACGTAAATATCTTGAGAGAAATCTGTATTTTAACCTCATCTTGCTCACAGTTTTACGTCTTGTGTTTGTAACGCATAGCCAAGGTATGCAAGGGCAACTTGCCGCTGCGTGGGCACGTTGCTGTGAGTGTCATCCACCCGAGCTGTTGTAACGCAGGGATATTTTTATGACCTTTTAAAGACAAAATATCTTCTTGCCTCTGAAACAAGACTTCTATTTAAAAATAAATAATGAGATTGTGAAAGAAACCAGCAAAGTCTTTGAAGTGAGACTGGAATCTTACCGTATTCTGGTTTTTTCTCTAGCTATTTTCAGTTCATTAAGCAAAAGAGATCATCGTATTGGACACAGTTTTATTTAGGTCAGGGCTGCAGTTGTGCAAACGAAGTGAGTATCTGCTTTTCCTGGAAAAACTCCAAACAACCTTCTTCTCAGTTGTTTGGGACAAACATTCGCAGCTTTTTCAGCTGAGGCAAAACTAAAAACAAACCCCCAAACAGCTGCTGAATTCAACTCAGACTGAAACATACCGAGGTTTGCATAACACTTGATAATGATTAAACTGAAATACACCAACAACTGAAATATTTTAGAAATACGGAAAGCAAATATTTCTCATTTCAACAGCCTGGATCAGATCAGTTCCACCCAATTCACACCACCTCAGACACACAAATTTTTATGTTTGTGGTGAATTATTTTGCCCAACTCTGGCGTAAACAGAGAGAGGGATGAAAAAAAAAAAAAAAAAAAAGAGGATTTACTCTGTTATTCTGGATTTTCTTCAGTCCCTGTCCAGGCCCTGGCAACCTGAGTGCTCATAACATTGGCATCTATACACCTTGTTGATAACCTCTCTGGCAGCATCTCTTCCCGCACATACACACATTGCCTGAGCATGGCAACGCCATGGATTTGGCTGAAGCTTATCATCAGTTGCGTGCTGTTACGTCAATGCTAAAACTAAATTATTTTTCAATTCCTAATCTACAAAAAAAAAAATTTAAAATTCTTATTCTATTTGGCCTGTTAAACAAGGCATCCCCCTCCCCAACTCTGCTCTCAGCAGCAGTAGTTCTGGAGGGAAGGATGTGCTGCCACAGGGTGCTCAATGACCCTAAAAATTAGCTTGAAAACTACAAAGCAGCTCAACTGAGGGGCAAAACCAGTTCTGGAATGCCAGCCTGGACTGCTCCACCACAAAATCAGCACTGATTATACATGTGAGCATGCCACTGCCCTATGAGCTGACATAAACTCATCCTCCTCAGCGTTTAAAGGCGAGTGCCCGGCTGGTGCTGCACAGGCTTGGCACGCCAACCTGCTCTGCCTGCAGCATCGCTGTCCCTGCCGCAGGAACATTGTGCCACATCTCTTTTTACCCCTTTGCACCAGAACAGACTGAAGCTGGAAGAAGGCAGGACACAAACAGACAGGTAGTGAGCTCAGCTGAGTTGAGCTTTAACCTCTGGGAGCTCGTCCACAGCTTCACCCTCCTGCATCTCCACGCATGAGCAGGCTCCGCTGCCGCAGGGCTGGTCAGTTGGGGGTCACTTTGAGGCCTACAAAACCTCCATTGTAAGAGAGATTTGCAGATATTGGGAGCTTAAGACTTGTTTTTTTTATTTCCTCCCTTCGCCTCTCCAGGGGAAGCAGCTGTACAATGAACTGCACAAAGGAGCTTGGCCTCAGCCTGTGGGATGCAGATCCAAGAGCCCGCAATGAAAAGGCTCGAAGAAGACAGCTTGCAAGTGTGTTCCCAGCACAGGGAGGGGGCAAAGCCACAAGCAGATCTCCCGCTGGCCTCTCCTCGCTTAGGCCGGGCTGCGCAGTTATGCTCAGCCCGAGGAGAGGGCTCTGCAGATCCCTCGCGAGGGCACTCGAGGGCTGAGGATCCTCTCAGCGCCAGAGCGGAGGCAGCAGAATGGTTTGAGGCAAGGGATGGAAACCGCCTCCCCACAACATATCCTTTGAGGTCTGCCCCATCCCCTGACCCAGCAGCCAAGGGACTGCTCACACATCTCTGAGAAAGCAGTTTCTGGTTGCGGTGGTCTCCACAGAGGAGCAGACCTGGCCTCTTCCCACAATTATAGCTGGAGCTGAATAAAGCCATTGCTTTCTCTTTGTTAACAGAGCTGAGCTCTTGGAGCTGCTCAGAGCATTTCCCTGGTCAGAGCTTGCATCTGCAGAGGGGAGCCTTGGATCACACAGGTTCCTTCTCACAGGGAGAGCAAAGTCCAGCTGTGGTTTCTGCTCCTGGGGCCAGGAAGGGGCATCTGTGCTGGGGCAAGCACCAGGTAAAGCCAACTGAGTTACTGGGATGGACTAAAAGACCATCCTGCAAGACTGCTATCAAAGTCAGGCTCCCTCCAGCAGCTTGGTCGAGGGGAGGAAAACACACGCACACACAGAAATAAAGGGATGTCCAAAGACCTTTACACTCCAGGCCACTCTCTCACATGCATTTTGCTAAACTCAGCCTCTATAATTATGATCTCGGGACTTTGCCTGCGGGAAGACGGCTGCCATCTGTGACATCTGCAAGCAAGCTGTGAGCAGAATAAATCCCTTCAGGTCGTGTTAGAGGATGGTCTGCTCCCAGTCCTGCAGGACCTGTTGCAACAGCGGCCACAAACACAGGTCCTCCTTGCCAGAAGCCATACCCTTTGATTCCCTTCCTGACTGTGTTTGTAAGCTTTTTTGAGAAACAGTTGGCTGATGAAACCCAGTTAAATGAAACAAGAGGTTGAAATAATCCTAGGCAACTTCCAGGGGGCAAGGGATGAGCACGAATCAGTCCTCCTAAGCAGCCCACGTGTCCAAATGTGGCTGGCACCTACAACGAAACACATCAGCTGGCCCCAGCTCAATTCTGGTTATGGAAAGACTGTTAGGATGAAACCGTGTGGCTCTGGTCTTGGGTGCTCCTCAACCTTTGTGAACCCTTTAAACGTTCCCTGGTGGTAATACAGACCTAGTTTCTGTTAACAGGGCACATGAAACTGGGAATCAACTGGAGAAAAGCCCCTTGTAATGGCAGGGCTGAATGCAAAACCACAAAGGGCTGCTTCACATGCAGAGCTCAGCCTGCTCACGTGTGTAATATAGCCCACAGCAGAACCAGTTAGAAAGTGTCAACTTTATGGTTTAAATAAAGACAGTAGGGAAAAAAATACAAATTGGGAGAGGCGGATTAGAAATTATTATGAGACTGGAAGCTGGTTGTGGTGGCTGGTTTTATTAGCAAGGTTTAAAAATGTATTAATCAGTTCTATAGCACAATCAAACCTTTCCATACACTGGTTACCTGGGGGAGTCTCAAGACTATGAGGAAACCTTTATCTCCCAAACGCTTGCTCCCACATTGACTGAGAGTATTCAGAATCTCCCTCCCAAAAAACAATCACAATGCTTAAGCTCAGGATGTAAAATGGCAACCAGCATTTTAATGCTGCTTTCCACACCACGCTTGCACCAGCCCTGTGAACAGAAGAGGCTGAGGAGTTGTGTTTGCAGGATGGGAGCAGAACTGGCAAGGAAGGTCAGGAGCGCAGGGGCACAGAGGGGCCCTGGAGGGGAGAGCATCGCAGGCCACCCAGATTCGCCCTGTCACGCTTCCTTAGTGCCTCACAAGCAGATCCCCCTCCCCAAATCCTCTCTACACAGAGTGGCACTCAACAGCCTGCTTCTGCCTCCCAGGGCTCCTGCTCAGATGCTGATTTTAAGAGGAGCTGAAGATCAGACATAGTGAAATTCGTGTGAGACCCACACTGCTACCCAGTCCCTCACTCAGCTGGAGCCAGCTCCCATCTTCTTCTGAGGCACAGCCTCTCCCCCACCTCTGTGCTTCTCCACAGCTTTGCTTATCTGCAGGGCAGGCGCTGGCTCCAGAGGGACATTGCATAAGGCTGCAGCAGGGCAGGAAAGCCAGGAATTGACTCTGAAGTTTTTTTCCCGCCCCGCTTTTGTAGAAGGCAGCTCATGGCACAACCATGTTATTTGTCAGCGCTCCTCACACTCACTTTCTCTGGGTGGGTCAGAAGTGGATGGCCTCCTTCCTCCCCTTGCCCCCTGCCTGCTAGCAAACAGCTTTGATCAGGAGCTCCCTGGTCGCTCCCCCCTGCTGACACCCCTCCATCTCCTTCCTCTCCCCCCCCCCTCCACCTTGAGGCCGAAACCCTTGGTGGGGGAAAGGCAGAGCGCTGGGGTCGCCTTCCCGCACTCCTTGCAGCACATCTGGCAGGCAGAAACCACTGCTCCCCAGACTCTCGCCCCAGGCTGGGGGACACCTGATGCTATTTTTGCACAGCCTCTGTCCACGGCTCACAGAAGCCAGCTCCTGGGAGGGCTGAGGTGTCACAGCATCTCGCCCTCTGATCACAAGCACAGCAAGGGGGGGACCCAGAAAGCAGGGGGGGAAGGTATCAGCAAGCAAATTCGTTCCTCTTAAGTTGCACGGATGATGGTGTCAGCGTGCCAGCCTGAAAGCAGCGTCTGGAGAGGGGGATCGACAGATTTCTTGAGCCTGGAAGGTCCCAGAGAGCTTATGGGGGCTTCTGAGGTGCCATTACATCCTCTGAGAAGGCCTCAAGCAGCAGACTGCCGCGAGGGTGTTCGAGCGGTGGGATTTTGCAGCGTGCCAACTCCATCCCAGGCCGTCGGACTGGCTCACCGCGCACGGACGATCCGTCCACCGCGCCAGCGAGAGGGTTTCCCTCCTCCCCGGCACCGAACAGAACACACGCTGCCCTCCAGCCCGCCGGGCAGGGCGGTAGGAGGGGGCCAAGCCCATGCTGCCCGCCCCCCCCCCCCCACCCCCCCCGCCAGCCCCACAGCTGGCAGGCGGGACGCGGGGCCGAGCCCCGGGGCGGCGGGGCCTGAGGAACGCCCGGGCCCCCCCCCCCGCCCCAGCCGGCTCCGCGGGTCGCCGCCCGGCAGGTTGTAAAGTCATTAACTCCCTCAGCCATGCCGGCCCGCGCTCCGCCGGCGGCTGCTCCTGCCACCGCCGCTGGTGGGCCCGCCGCGCCGCCTCGCCGCCTCCTCCGCGGCGGCTGCACCAGCGGCAGTAGCAGCAGCAGCAGCGCGGCATGGCCGCCGCTCCCCTCCGCCTCCTCCTCCTCCTCCTCTGCGCCGCCGCCGCCGCCCCCCTCGGCGCTAAGGTAAGCGGCGGCGGGTTGGGCCCGCGGCGGCGGAGCCTCCCCTCCTTCCTTCCCTCCCCTCAGGGAGCCGCGGCGGGGCTAGGGCGGGCGCTCCGAGCTGGCGGGACCGGTGCCGGCCGCCCCGGGGCCTGCGCGGGGCAGGGTGACCCGGTGGCCGCAGGCCCGCCCTTGGGGAGCAGGCGGTCGCCTCAGGGGAGCAGGCGGCCCCTCGCCCTTCCCCGCAGGTTTATGGTTGCTGCTGGGGACGGGCTGGACTTGGGGGTCCTCCCGCCGCCTTCTCTCAAGTCTTCAGGTGTCTGAGAAGGGGGTTTTGTCGCGGCTCCCCCAAATTTACCCCGAGGACGGGACGCTTTGCCCGCTGCTCAGCAGCCTGGCACTAACAAAAGGGTGATGGTGGGGTGAGGACGCCTGAGGAGGCTTCCCAGCATCAGCAGAAGGACCATGGTGAGCAGGGCCTTTCCCTGGGTGGGGGTTCGCCTGAGGCTGCCCCCCATGCTTATCCCTAGCAGAGGGCTGACTCCTGTTTAGAGCTGAAAACGAACAGATTTTCCTCTTCCCTCTCTTTCCCGCCACCCCAGGCACAGGTTTAGGTGGCTGCTTTCTCTGCTAACAGTGCACGTCTGGGCATCGAAACCCCACGCTCCCCTCATCTCATCTCATCACCTCCACAAAGGCCCTCCTCAGCCCAGCCCTCCTCCTGGCCCTTGTTTCGCAGCAGCCCCAAAACCCCTCTGCCAGCCCCCTTCTCCTGCCCAAGGCCTGGGAGAATCACGCCCCATTACTGGGGCAGGAGAGGCAGAAATCCCAGCTTTGCAGGGCGCCAGCTCTGCCTCTGCCTTCATGGGTCACCGCATGCATTGTGGCTCAGCGTTGTCATTTCCCTGAGGGGAACCCAGCCGGATTTCTTTGCTGCCGAAGGGATTCCACTCTGCTAAAGGAAGACGGGTTTGCGTTGTGTTTCCCACCTCCACACCCCAGACTCCATAGCTGGGGAGAAGCAATCTCACATGAGCTATTTTAAACATAGAGAAGACCAGAACACCACAGCTTCACTGCAGATAACCCAGGTTTGAGAAGCAGCAGTGTCTCCTGTTCTGGAGTTGTCTTAATTTTAAAGCTCAAGGGTCTCATTTCCGCTTTGTTTTTACCTTCACACACATCTGCTGCCTGTTCTGTTTGCCCCTTAACTGTAGGGCTAAGTCAGAGAGAAGCAGAGCAAGCTGGGTCAAGCTAAACAGATGTGAAGTCCTTCCTTTAGGACTGACCTGGAGGGACTCCTCCATCAACATGTGTACACAAGCCTGCAGTTCCTCTTGCTGTCCCGGCTCCTACCACAACATGGTTATATGAAGAGTGTCGTAGAAAGCCTCAATCCAAAGATAGGGAAAGCAAATGCCTTCCTATGTGGGGCTAACTGCATTAAATGCCCCTGAAAAATGATAGAGATGCCTCTCATGCACGCTGCCTGTTACTCCCTCCTTCCCCTTCACAGATTTCCATCCGTTCTATCGGCTTGCCCCAGAATAGGCGCGTTATCCCCCTTGAAGGGAATGACCTAACTGACTTGGATTGAGTGTTTTGTAATGACGTGCAGCACTTGCCTGTGAACTTTCTGTCACGGCAGGGTTATGAACAGTATTTGATAGTTCTCCACTGGCTTCTGTTCATCGGTTTTCTAATTTACTTCTCATCTGCGCCTCATTTTATGTCCAGATTTCTGTTACTTATTTGCTGCATTATCAGATCTTTAGGAAGCTACCATTTTTCCTCCAATCAGTGTTCTCCTTGATCCCGTAAAAATTATTCTGCATTGCTCTTCTTACCTCAGGGTACTTTTCCCTCATGGAAAACTCCTTCTTAAATATATTCTTTCAACTTTTCTAAGGGAAACTTGGTTTTGTGTCTGCTTCCAACATCTAATCTCTCAAACAAACTATCTAGTCTACCCAAACAGGGTAAAATGTGACAGGATGAGAAATAGCTTTACACAAACACCAATTCTTTTGTAAAACATCAGGACATAATTGCAAATGCTATTGTTTTTTTTCAGGGCTGTGGCAGAATCTATCACCACAGCTTTACTCAGAGAATGACAGGGGAACCCAAGCCAGCGGAGTTGAACACGGTCATTCATTTCCAGATAATAATCTGACGTCCATTCCAGGCATCAAGACATCTGAAGCTACTTAGTATTTCAGCAATTAGTGTGGTTTGCTGTAGAGAGAAGCCCTTAAGTAAAGGGATTGTGGAAGTTTTTGGTAGAGGACATGCAGTTAATGGCCTCAGAAAAGGTCTGTGAAGAATTTATTTCATTTTCAGCTGCTGTTTCTAGTAGTCTTACAAGATCAGACAGGGTTAAGCAGAACAGTTTGTGACAGCTACTCTGCCCTTCAGTGGTGGGCCAGCCCTTAAGGCATGCCAGGCTGCAACGCAGAGCCTTCCCCCCCAGGCTCCTGTATTAAGGGAACTAGACAGGCATGTTTGTGGTGTCTCTTCCCAGACAGCTTTTTTCCAGGACCTAGGCTCTAATGAATCTCAAGATTAGGCACAACAATAAGCAACGCAGGAGGCTGGGCCACTGACACGGGCCATTGCAGTTATTCCCAGGTTTCTGGGAAACCCAGTGTAGCTCAGAGCTGATCCAGAGCACAACGGAGAGTCAGCGGAGAATTCATTTTATCCCTTTCAGCCCTTCAGAAAGACCGCCTGGAAATCCGATAGGATGCCAGTGCAGGCCCACCCTTCTTTGCAGGGCTGAAGCATTTTGTTTGTGGCAGCCTTTGTTTGGCAGGGGGGAGAGGGGAAGCAGCTGCTGGGCCTTCAGTTAGGCAGAAAAAGCTTTCCGTGATGCTGGCTTAGAGACTGATGTTTCTGTCATTGATATGAGCAAATCTGGAGACAGATATTTTATCCTGGAAAAGTTCCCTGCAGGTTGGGGTTCAAAGCTCTGGTCCTCTCAGCAAGGGGACAGGAGGGCAACCCTCACCTACTCAGCTGCATGGCCTCCAGCGTCGGTGCCGAGGCGCAGAAATAACTTGGTTAACCTCAGAGAGGAAGAACTGCAGCTGTATAATCACCGAGTGCCAAGCCACAAACACCTCAGGGGAAATTCTTGTGGAGAGTACCTGGCCCAGCTGGAATATGGTCTGTCTTGTCTACAGATGTAAATTCTAGGCCTTATATTGCTCATCACCTAAGGAATCGTAGCTGACCCTTTTACCTCCCTTGGGCAGAGCCCTCACCCAAACCCCGGCAGAGCCAGCCTTATAAAGACTGGACCTACGCGCACCTCCTGCTCCAGTGTTTCTAGCCTGCTCTGTTTCTGTAGTTCTGCAGCAGAGCGCACATTAGAGCAGCTCCAGCATGTCCTATAACCAGGAGAGTGCAAAAGAGTTGTTGTAAAGCCCCTTTGATTTCTCCTTTCTGCAAGGAGGAGGCGGGGGGTGGGGGGGCGGTTCACTGGGACAGAAGGTAGCTCTTGGGATTTGCTGAGGGGCTTGGGAAAGTAAAGCTAGGATCTAATCTAATCTGGAGTCTGTCCCACAGTCCTTAATTTATTAGCTGGAAATTTGGAAGATGCAAGTATCTCTGACTAAAAACAAGAACCATTTGTGTGTCATGGTTAATGCAGATTTATTTCTGACAATATAATAAAGATTGGAACCAGCTGCCCCAGCTCTAAGTACCTCAAGTTCCCCCTCCGCATCACCAGGCCTAGGGCTCGGATGCGATCGTGCCGTAAGTCTCACTGGCCAAGGGGATAGCACAGCATTGTCCTTGCTTACACAAGAAAATAAATGCTCCTAGGCAAGGACTGGCAAGGGAGCTTGGTCACGGAAAACCCGAGAGCCAAATCAATCTACTTAAAAAGTGATTGGTTCCTCCAGTGCAGAGAGGAAGCAGGAACAGGGCTTATGGATACAGGGGAACACATTTTATTAAAAAATAGTCTCTTTGACTAGCATCCCTCAATAAATCTTCATCTGGGCTCCTGTCATTCCTGAAAGTCGCAGTGCAGAGAGAAACATATCCTATTCTAACCACAAGAAAGAGGCACACAAAGGCAGAGATGCTGGTTTTCCCCAAACCTCAGCTCTGCCGCCACATGCCAAGTCTCCTTGCATCCAGGCAAAACACTTAAGAGCAGTAACCCTGAGAAGGAGCCTGCAGCTTTCCACCACTCCAAATACACGAAGTCTTTTTCATATCTAGGGGTAGGTCAGTAGAACAGGTTATTTCTCTTCCCTTCACCTGTTCCCCTTCTACCTCATCTCACCCGTTTGGATTGTAAGATCTCTGGAGCAAGACTATCTTGCAGGTTATTTTTACTGCCACCTGGGGAAAAGCTGTGTAAATATTACAACTTTTGGCCCACATGCCTTCCGTCCGAGCTGTCCGTGCACCTTGTGTAACTACTCAGTGAAGTGTTAAGACACGAGCTTTGATTATTACCCCAGCTATGGGAGAGTCTGATTTGCACTGAGCTCTCTGCACAGACACCAGATAAATCATTGGCGTTCTCCTTCCCAACAGTTGTGAAGATCTGCCACAGGCCTTGAGATGCTTATCACAGAGGAGGGGTCAGGGAAAGATGAAAATGCCTTGCAATAAGAGACCTTTGGTTTCTTTCCTTTCTGAATGTGGAAGCTACATAGTCAGCATTTCCATTTACAGCCTGATAGTACACAGTCAGACAAAAATTCTCATAGGAAATAATTGGAGGTGATCATTTGGAAGAGAAAAAAAAAAAAAGATATTTTTCAAAACATGTCTGTTTCTTTTAAGTTTCATTTTTCTCTTGAGCAACTCAGCTGCTGTCTGTGGCATTTGGCCCCTGTCTGGCAAGTCACCTCCAGCCAGAACATCTAAGTACAGCAAAGAGTTTTGTTGTATTGTTTTCTAAATCAACTATTGTCATTACAGAGAGTAAAGCATCAGGCAACACGGTGCTTTTTTGCAGCAGAGTAGGTTACTTTCAACATGCTCTGCTATCACCAAGAAGAGGTACTATGCGCATTTAAGCCACACTAAGCTACAACTTAAAAATATTTGCATAAAACCAGCTGCACCTCCTCTGCCCAGAGGATGTTCTGTTGGCAGATGCTGTAGAAACAACAAGTTCACAGGCAGGAATTACACTACACGATGAAGAACACTGGCTTTATTACACCATGTAAGAATATGAAGTCAGGAAACAGTCAACCAAAATAGTGAACAGAGCAGATGTTGTGATGAGCAAACCCTGCTGAGCTTCCATCCATCAGTTATGCCTTGCAGACCAGTTTTTCGCAACGGGATTATCAGCCACTGCCACAAAGCAGCATGTTTTGGTAATAGTAGCACTGATACCACTCCCCTAAGCCCTTATTTAACATCGCAGACTTCCCAGGCACACAAGTTATTCGTTTTCTTCTGCTAATACTGAAACACCGTCAGCCTTTTCAGGTGGATAAATCCCTCCCAGTCACTGTCCTGTATTAAACTCATTGCTGCATTTAACACCACTCACAGCTGTATTTCAGTAAAGAGAACATTAGCTCCTGCACAGGCTAGTTTGCCAAAGTCCCTGGGAGCTTCCAGACCACCAGACACTAAACAGGAAAATATTGCAAGGGAAAGAAAAAAACAGCTAAAACACAGAATCCCTTACCTGCTGGAAATTGTGGAGGCACAACCAACAGCAGCCTGCTTCAATGATTACACTGGGGGCAGAAGAGCTCACGTTTGCCAAATTTAAAGACTCAGCCCCAGCAAGGCATGTTGGGAGAGGGAGCAATCCTCCTCTAAGCATGGTGGGGTGGATGGGGAGAGGGGATGACAGCAATTGCAAGAGGCACTGGTTCTGAAGCACTCTTGAAACTGACTTTTATGAGGGTTGGAGCGTGAAGAGCTTGGATCTGAGCTGACTTCTTAATAAAGAAAAGTTTATTCATTGAAATGCAGCTGCAGCAAGTGACAAATGCATACCCCTAGTTTCCCTGCAGGCAGGCCTTCACACATCCAAGCACCGCAGGTTTTATTCTACTCTCCTGACCACATGTCAGGCGGGCACCATGAGCTGTGACCTGCTGTTCTAGCTGACCTGGGCTGGGAGTGATGCTGTGAGGTCAGGCTGCAGCCGGCATTACTGCCACATGTGCCCAGCCTTACAGCCCTTCTCCACATCGTGTCATGAGGTCCTGGAGATATCCTCCTTCCCGTGCATAACTCAGTCTTGGAGGAAAATGTGAATTTTGAGATGTAGGAGCTTGGTGTGGCCTCACAGGGCTCCCAGAGAGGACCCAGGTTCTCCAGCTAACCATCCTCTGTTTCTGTCAGGACAGTAGTGAGGCAGCAGATGGAGCTGGCCCTTGGGATGAAGAAGTCACCAAATGGTGGGGAGAGTGGAGCTCCTGGTCCACCTGCTCCCGGTCCTGTGGGGGAGGCGTAATGTCCCGGGAGAGGCACTGCTTGCGACAGAGGTGAGTTGTGTTCCAGCCTGTACCCTTGGCCAGGCCTCAAGCAGCAGAGGAGAAATGGGATGTCCCCGGCCTGCATTTTGGAGCCAAACCTCCTGGGTTTGCAGGGTCAGCCCTTCTGCAGCCTCTCAGAAAGGAAGGTGGCTGTTGCCTGTGGAGTAAGTGGTGAGCAGGCAGCGGTGGGGAGGGATGATAAGGGAGAAACATGCTGCAGTGGGGCAGGCAACAGGATCCCTAAACATGTCACTCACTCAGCCTGGCTCATCTGATGGGGAGCAGGGGGTTGGTTCCTTTTTGGAGTCTGTGGGAGACTTGAAGATGTTGTGGGCTGGAGAAGACTAGCTGTATTCCTCTTCCCCTCTCTTTCGCAAACTCTCGCTTATGATGGCTGCTCTGAGTGACCTAACCCTGATTTGTAGCCAGTTCCTGTGCTCAGGATGTGGGTACGTATTCCCAGACACCTTCTGGGGACTTGATTTACTCCTGCCAGTAGCCAGCTCAGCTACGTCTCAGCAATTTCCCCTCTTTATTCCCTGCAGAGCTTGCAAGTTTTTTTCCCCTATGTCATTTATCTGGCTGTCACCTGACAGTATCTCCATTTGTCCCCTGGAGCCACATTTGTCCCCTACAGCTGCTACAGTCCTGGCATCGGTTGGACAGGGTTTGTGGGAGTGGGGAGAGCTGGGGAACTCCAGCTGCTGGAACTCTTGCTGTCCCCTCCAGGTCACCTTGCCACCAAGCCACCCTCCTCCTCAGGCACCTCACTAACCTGCTACTCCAGGCTCCTGAGATGTTAATGAGAGCAGGCATCCTGCAGCACAGCAAGCCCACAGGGGCTGCCCACCCCACGCTCGGCCCCTTTCCCTTCTGCGTGAATGCACTCCCGAGCGGAGGAAGCTCAGCCTAGGGCCCCCACCTGCTCTCTTTCCTGCAGCAGAAAATTTCTTTTATGTGGGCTGGCTGGCAGGTGGTGAGGGTCCAGACGTGCTGCAGTACCTTCTGTCTGGCTGTGGCCTCCCCGCTAACTGGGCTTGCTGGTGTCTCTGCCACTGCTCCTCCTCCCCAGCACACTGTGGCCATCATGGGAGAGCAGTGGGAAACAGAGGGTGAGAGGGAGCCTGGGGCTGTCTCACACCCCGCACAGCCAGAGGAGCCCTTCTGCCCTTTGCCTTCTGCCAGAAGAGAGATTTTTCTCTCCATTTGGCATCTGCTCTATCCTTGATTCCACAGCTGGGAAGGAGAGGGCTTTGCTATGGTATTTTACTCTAGGGTTCAAGTCTAAATTAAAAAAAAAAAAAAAAAAAAAGCGCCTAACATAAGACTCAGCCAAAGAATTTATGCAACTTCAAGCAGAAAGCTGAAGTGTGAGCCAAGTATGCCCACAAAACAATTTCTGCCTGAGTCTGCAGACAGGCTCTGCTTCAGCTGAACTTAGTGGCAGTTTTCAAGCCTTGTGGTGCAAATTTAGGCTTTGCCTTGCTTGTGTAAAGCATTGCTCTGGAGGGTTAGCTGTAGTACCTCTAGCCAGTCCAGCTTGAACATGCCTACGGGTTTCTTCGTTACACAGTGCATCCTAAGTTCCCAGAACTGTTAACTTTTTCTGCTGCTGATCTTCACACAGACCACATTGCTGTAATCTGTGGTCTCAGCTGTTCTCCCTACGTCTTCCCAGCTTTCAAGAATTCTTTTGCCTTTGCATCAGTCAAGGACACCAGTATCCCCTGGATAACTCCAGCTGGCCAGACCTAGAGCATCAAGTGTTGAGAAATTCCTGAGGTTTTAGTCCATCATCTCCACTGGGCCTTTCCTGCTAATCTTTTAAGGTGGGCAGTACCCATGAGAGGTGCCATCTCTCTGCATACTGCACAGTGAATCCTGAAATCAACTCCCCTGGTCACTGCAAGTCCTGGGCATGTCCATGGGAGTGATGGATCATCAGGGTCTATTGTCCTTTTGTCACATCAACCCTTTTGGAGTTGAGAGGTGAAGGGACACAGTGGTGGTCATAACTGCAGTTGCTCCCCATCTGCTCAACCCGCCCTAAAGCAAGACTAGCCTAAAATCACAGTCTGCCTAAAAGCACTGCAAACGCGTTTCAGAGAAGATGTTGTCTAGTCTAGATCCAGAAAGCTCTGCTCTGGTAAAATGCCCACCTTGCTTCTCCCCATTAAGTCAGGCCCGATTTCTCCATCATTCTCAATACCTTAGTACTTCACAGACCTCCAGCTGATTTTCCTTCTGCTTTGCAGGCTCCAGGTGCCCCAGGGAACAAACAGCACCATGTGTGTTGGCCAAGCCAAGCACTACCAACTGTGCCAGCAGCAGGTGAGAACCACTTCCAGTAGTGACTGGTCCTCACTGGGGGATGCAGGACTCAGGGGGTCACACTTGGAGCTGCAAGAGCACCAGCACTAAGGTTGTGACTGCTCCATCAGAGGAGTGCAGACGAGGGGTACAAACCACTCCTGGAGTGGTTGACAGTGTGCTTTGGAAGATGCAGGACTGCAGAGGTGGGGAAAAGGATATAAAAACATATTTGTTGTGGGGTGAGGGAAGGGACAAAGTTTTTCCAGTACACTTTTCCCTTTGCTGCAAGTAATTTTTGCAGGATTGTTAAATACAGCTGTGTGAGGGGCCCTTGGCAATGGAGGCCTGGCCTTTCTGCCTCTATTACAGCACCTCAGAGTCCATTGCTGATTCCTTCCAGGGTGGACAGGGCATTTTCATGCTCCAAGGATGCAGCAGGGACAAGCAGCTGTGACAACCACGGCTGTGACATAGGGAACTTTTGATCACATTTATTCCTTCCATAGCCCTGCCCAGCCAACACAGCAAGCTTCAAACAACAGCAGTGCTCCAGTTTCAATGCCAAAGCCTTTGGGAAACGCTACTACCACTGGATGCCCCTCTATCCAGGTGGGTTTTCACCGTTTTGTACAAAGGATCAGGGTGAGAAAACACCCACAGGATCTTCTCAGACACAGGAGAAGGGGAAGGTGCCAGGGGACAAGGGATGGATGCTCCTGGCTGGTCTGGAAGTGCTTCCCTATGCTCCCTGCTTTGGAGAAACCATTCCCTGTCTCTTCACAGAACCGCTCCACCCAGCCAGGCCTCCTCTCTCACCACATTGCTCCTGTTTTGGATCCTACATCAGCAAGCACTGGTGGGCAGACAGGACACAGGCTCCTCAGAGTTGTCTTGGCTAACCAGCAGTCATCTTGGCAGAGTGGGTGTTCACGGTCTTTGTGCCTTCTACCATTTTGGCTGCCTCTGTCACCCAGCATGCTTCCCACTGGCTTGGTGGCGGGTTGGATGGGCATTCTGTTCAGAATGTTTCCTGCACAGGCGAGAGATTGCTTCACAGAGTTTGCCAGTTGTCCCTTGAAGCCCAGATTGAGCTCACCTAAGATAGTACCCTCTTTCTGGACCCACCTGTTTTTCCATTAGCTGCCAAGGGGACGTAGAGCATCTGCACCTCTGGCTTCAGTTGCTCAGCTGAATGGGGCGTAGCTGGCCACAGCCCCACACAGTTGGTACCCTTCCTACAGGTCTTGCTTGCTCTTGTGTATTTATGTGTGGCCTAGGATCTGCTGATGCAGATTCCCATGTCTGGCACAGGGGATGGCAGTGCAAAGGGTAGAGGGTATAGCAAGGAAGAGGGTTTGCCAGGAAGAAGCATTTCTGCTAGGCATGGTCCCCAACTGCAGCCTCATAACATGACCCCTTTACTACTACAAATTCTGGAGCCTTGGAGTCTCATCTCAAGTGGCAAAAACATCCAAAGTAATTTCGAACCATCAGTATGGATAAGAGGAAAGTCCCCTGCCTTGCTGCCCATCTCTGAGCACCTTGATCTGCCAGGTGACTTTCTGCCTCTGTCCCTTCAGATGACTACACCAGTATCTCCAACAAGCCGTGTGACCTCCAGTGCACCACACGGAGTGGAGAGAGGCAGCTGATGGCCCAAGCACAGGATGGTACCTCCTGCAAGGACAGGACCTATCAAGGAGTCTGCATCAATGGGAAGTGTGAGGTGAGGCTCTGGGCGGAAATAGTACAGAAACTGGGAGTGTAAGTGCATGACTAGACCTCCTGGTTATCACAAGGCCGGGGGTCTCAGCAGGGAGTTGAAACAGAGGCCTGGCGTGATTAGATTTACTCTTGAATGCCTGAGGTCTAGAGGAGAGCAGAGAGGTTCACACAAAGGGAATTATATACATCCACACGTTCCCACTGAGCAACAGCACTTTCCTCCCAGCACATAGAAGACTAGACTTGCAAGTTTGTTTACATAGTAATCCAATTAAAAAAAAAAACAACCAAATAAGTCTTCCATTTAATTTTTCACCTCACATTGCAAGGATGAAGGGTGGTTGTATATAGTGTTACAAAGAGGTGCCTTACAACCTCAGAAAGGCCTGCCTTTGATCCAGCGTCTCCTGGAGGGTGGTGGTGTGTGTAATTATTTCAGTGAGAAGGACTGGCCTAAGTAGAGAGACAGAAGGAACCAAAACAGCTTATCCGAGTCTTACTCCATTCACCTACACGCACAAGCCCCTGCCCTGGGTTCAGGGGCACAATATAGATGGTCACAAGTCACACAGGTGGATTTCAGCCTCTGCTAGATCTATTCATTCATCATTCCACTCCAAGCTAATGTACATCCACACCCAGAACGTCAGGAAAAGAGCATGGTAGCATTTCCTTGAAAAGACTCTGACCTGTAGCAAAAAGCTGATCCCAGGAAACCCTCTCTTGTTTTATTCTTTGCAGCCAGTTGGGTGCGATGGGAGCCTGTACTCACCCTGGACGATGGACAGATGCAGGGTGTGTGGAGGGGACGGCAGCACTTGCCACCGTGTCTCAGGCAGCTTCCGAAAGGCAATCTCACAGATAGGTACTCCCTGCTACCACAGTCCGGAGACTTCACCTGCTACTTCTTACCACCAGCTGGCACGAAGGGTGACTGGCTTGAATGCGAGTAGGAGTTTCTCAGCTGCTTGGTGGAAAGAGCTGAAGAGTGCCACCCGTGCTTAAATGGCTGTATTTTGTCCTTTTCATTTAATCAGCAGAGGAGATTGGTTTGATGTGCTGTATATTAGGCTGGTAAGGTTTCCCTTCACCTCTTTACAATAGGAAGCAGCTGGGGATCTATTTGTTCCTATTGATTTTGGCATCTCGCCCACCTCAGATAATGTGAAGAGATCAATGAATCTTCTTTTATTTGTGCTACGTGTTCATTTGAAACTTAAGCTCCTGCGATGAGGGTCACGGCATTTGTTTCAGCCTGCACTTAGTCTCCTGCTTTCCCCAGTCCTCTGGCTGTCACAGCTGAGGGACAGTCCCTCTGAAACTGGGCTGACATTCATCCCTTGTAACCTCATGGCTTGTTTCTCCACCCCTAGAAGGAATAGACTGTGGTATGCTCATTAGTAATTAACTGTGGTTTGAGGATGTTTTGGAACATCATTTCACATTGTTGTTGTTTCACTAGTCTGCCTTGCTCTCTACAGACACCAGACTAGAAAAGCAATCAGGCCACTTCCCAGAGCAGGGGTAACGGTGCTAACCCTTGTAGCAGTACAGATACAGTTTTGGCCTCCCATTCCAGTCCTTATAAAATCATACAGATCAGACAAGACCTGCATTTCTAGCAGAAAAGATAAGCTGCCAGACCACGTAATCTAAGAGCCTTCTTATTTCCTCTCTCTTTAAAGGTCAATTTTAATGCTACTCCCAAGACAAATTCTGTTGAGTAAGGAGCTTAGGGGACCTACAGCCTTCCATCCTCTGTTCAGCATCAGCCCTCATCATTAGTAAGCTTTTTCTGTGCTCTTGCCAGAAAAAGCGTGAGAGCACATTTGTTCACACACCTAAAGCCAGACTGTTACACTTCTGCAGTTGCTTCCTGACTCCAAACCAGTGCTCAGTCTGAGCCTTAGAGATCTGTAATGGTGATCTGTTATGAGACTTCAGAGGGGGAGCTGGCATTAGAGCTCCCAGACTGGCACAACATGCGTTTGTGTCATTAGTGTCCTGCCCCTGAAGGGCAGTACTGCCCTCCTGCAGACACATTTATCCCACAGGCTGCTTTCCCTCCCTAGACCTTTTTATTCTGTCCTTGGGGCTTCTTCACTCTCTGTTCTGTTCTCATTCCTCAGGTTACGTGTTCATCACCAACATCCCTGCCGGTGCCACGGACATCCTCATCATTGAGCGCAGGAAAACAGAAAACATCCTAGGTGAGCAGCAGAACTGGATGGATGTGGAGGTCCCAGTTTAGCTGCCCGTGAGGCTCGAGTGAGGTGGAGGGCTCTATTCACTCCCATCCGTGATGCAGGAGAGCTGTGAGCATTTCATCTCTTCGTAAACCAAGGCTACCACATCTCTAGCAGTCAGGCACATTGGGAAACCAAGCTCCCTATAGGCAGTCCCTGTTGTGAAGACATTTGTGCTCCTGTTGGAGAGAGAAATGAAAGCAGCAGGCATTGAACACCACTGATCTGACCTGATGTGGAAGATGAACAGTGGAGGGCACGCGGTCCTTTGTTTTCTGTTGGGCTTTTCCCAATCATGAGCCATTTGCTGTCCTCAGTGCCAGCGCAGCTGTAGTGCTCTGCATGGAGTATCACATTTGTCTCTTTTCTGTCTCTTTGAAGCACTCGCAGATGAATCCGGGCATTTCTTCTTCAACGGCAACTCTGCCATTGACAACCCCCAGAACTTCAGAGTAGCTGGCACAATCTTCAAGTACCGGCGGCCCTCAAGCTTGAACTCAGATGGGCTGGAGTATATCATAGCTCACGGGCCCACTAACCAGTCTCTGAACGCCATGGTATGTGAGGAGATAGATTTAAGCTTTCCTGTCTTGCCTGTCCAAAAACTGTTATCCTCCCTCAGACAAAGGGAATATTAGCCTGGTTCTGAAGCCAAACCTGAGTGTGTAGGTGGCTGAGGAAGTCAGATTTTATCTTGATCGGGGGAGTTCCTCTTGGATTTATGAGGATGCCATCTTCTCCTAACATCCATCACAAGATGGATGTGGCTAGAAGAGGTGTCTGGGAAATAAGTGTCCTTAAAATAAAACGGGTTCTGTTTTCTTTCCCTGTTGCCTCCAGTACTATAACTTCAATGGGAAAATGCCACACATAACTTACGACTACACCGTACCACGGACACCACCTCTCCAAACTGCAGCCCCTGCTGTGGACAGACCTCTCTATCATCACCTCCCAGAGACCAGCCAGAACCATCCCGTTCCAGCCAACTCCAGAGCTGCCCAGGACTTCAATGCTACATGGCTCTCCCTGTCGCCAGATGACACCAGTGAACAGCTTCCTCTAAGAGAAGGGCATGAAGATTTAGGCTTTGGTCACCCACACTTCTTCCAGACAAACACCACCAGTCAGACTCGAGACTGGGGCTGGGAACAAGGTGAAGAGAAGAAGTATGACTTCCAGATAAGACAGATCTACCATGCAAACACAGCAGGAGAGGAAGAGGAGGAGGAAGCAGCAGCAATTGCTGGAGAAACAGAGTTGGGTTGGTTGCTTTGTTTTCCTTCTCTCCCATTTTGTTCATTGAGGGCAGACATCCCACATTGTTCTTCTTGAAATCTAAGGTGGCTTTTCTATCAGAGCAGACAGGAGGGAAAGATAATAGCAGGGTGGAGACTGTCAGGGAGCAGCAAGGGCCAGTAGCTCCATAAGAGAAGGGGGGCTGAGAGAGGGTGGCACAATACAGATCAGGCAGTGCCCTCTCAGGCAGGGCAATCCCACGGTACCCGAGTTTGGCAAGCAGGGCAGCGACAGCAACAGGTCCTAGCAACAGTCCAGTGATCATCAGGTGAAAGCAAGGTGGCAAGTCAAATCTGAGGTCAATCTGGGAAAGCCAAACAACAATTCAGGGACAAAGTACACCTGTAGCATTGCTTAGGCCAGGACTGAAGGCCCAAGCCCAAGCTTAAATGGAGCTCCTGAGCCATGAGGAGAGAGTGTTTGTCAAGTTGGTCAGGGCAGTTAAGGCCTGTTGGTGCACCCTGGTGGAAGTTTATGATTTTGAGGCCAAATACTCAATGATTTTTTGCCTTGTTAAATACCACATGCTGAAATATAAGCTATCCAATATAGTTAAACCATCCCTGTATTTTTCTTCCAGCTCTCAGATTCAATCAGATTTCCATCAGCACAGCTGTACCCTACAGCATGAGGAGATCCGAGCTCTCAGAGAACAGCCGCATAGCATCCTCCAGGCTTCGTCTCTTCAGGCGGCTGTGTCACCCAGACCCGCACAACACTGCTTTCTGTAGGGAGCTGCAGCACCTGGCAGCCAGGCTGGCCCTGAGGAACTCCACAGCAGGACTATGGACCGAGACAGCTGCCCGGTGGCCACAGGGCCTCCACAAAGTGCCGGCCCGTAAGAACTCAGTGAAGGACTTGAAGGTGGAGGCATTTGCTGGGAGTCAGGGGGAAGCAGCCAACTACAGCATGATGGCATCTGTGGAGAGCCCTCTGCTAGGTGCCAGCCCAACCACGGACATCAGCCAGGCAGAGCCTCTGCAAGCCCCTGGCGCTGAAAGGTGGCACTTGATTTCCTGGGCAAAACAGGAGCATGGTTTGCTGGGGAGGGAGGGTCAAGCCAGTCCTCTGGTGGTCTCACTGCTGTCCTTGATGTCCCCATTCACCAGTGTCTATCCATGCAGCCGCTCTATATGCCTGATCAATGCTGCGTCCTCCAAAGACTGATTGGCACGACTGGTCTGACACAGAGCTCCCAGAATGGATTCTGCCACCTCTTAGGGATCTGTTTAAATGGGTTCTGAAGGACCCCAGGGGTCAGCACTAGTGTGATTGTAAAGAAGGCCAGGAGCCTGTAGGACATCACATACACACATTTACTAGCCCATTATGCCCCTTCCGTCACACGTGCTTCCGTAACTTGAATAAACTTTTGGCGGGAAAATGAAGGCCAACTTTTAAACATTTCTGGCAAGCTACATGTGAACTCTCTCACCATATTATATGATAAGAGGGACCTTACTTAGAAGGTCCTACCTCTGAACTGAGCCTGACAGCACTCACATGTTCGAAAGACCATAACACAGACCAGTCTCACTATGAACGTATTTCCTCTCAGAGGATGTTGATGCATCACCTTTTACAGCCTGGCTAGTTGAACTCAGGAGGTGGATCAAGGCTTTACAGTCTCTGTCCATCAGTGGTCCGTCTTACCCAAGGTGGGGGAGATGGAGAGCAGAACACTGGGTCTCTTCCCATCTTCAAAGACAGTGAGAAGGAAATTCACTGTCTTTTATATTTGCAGCTATTTTTCATTTTTAGCTCACACTGCCTCCTTTTTCCACAGCAATGAGTTCGATGTGAGCCCCATAGGCCATGATGACATCAGCTTGGCTGACATGTATCGGTGGAAAGTCTCAGCTTATGCCCCCTGCAGCTCCACATGCACTTCAGGTAGGTTTGGCTTCAGGTGACCAGTCACGGAGAGGTCCTTTTTGGCTGTTGATCTCGAGAATACTGGTATTTTTTTAAAGTGGCAGGTAAAGTTTCAGATGCAGTGAACACTCCAGTAATTTAATCATGGTGGGAGGAGGCTTCTGGATCTGATGAAGCCTGACCAAGAGAGTGTCTTGATTGCCCAGCAGGTATCAGCACCTCCTATGCGATGTGTGTCCGGTATGACGGAGTGGAAGTGGATGAAACATACTGCGACGCCCTGACCCGACCAGAACCTACTCACGAATTTTGCACAGGGAGAGATTGCCAGCCAAGGTGAGTGGTAGTGACATTAGCTGCCCATGGGGACAGCATATCTTTGCAAGGATCATTTTCTGCTCAAAGGATACAGCCATTTCTGGGCTGGAAGATATACTTAAACAGCTAAGCCCTTGTATCCCCTTGTAAGCAAAAAGAGGGAAGGAATTGGCTATCATTTGCTATCTGAATCGCCTGCTAAGGGCAAAGTTGGCTTTCAAGACCAGCATCACTGTAGCACAGACAGATACATGATGACCAGATTCATAGCAGCAGCTACTGGGTGAGGGAATCCCAGATGAGCAGGTACTCCCCAGCCACCCCATGTCCCTTGTCCCCCTTACACGAGTTTTCCTTTGTGCTTTCTCTCCTGGGGACTCTTCACGGAGGTGGGAGACCAGCCGGTGGAGCGAATGCTCAAGGACCTGCGGTGAAGGCTATCAGTACCGCACTGTGCGCTGCTGGAAGATGCTGGCTCCAGGCTTTGACAGCTCTGTTTATGACGACCTCTGTGAGGCAGCTGGGCTGGCCAGGCCCATGGAGAGGAAAGCCTGCAAGAACAAGGCCTGTGGGCCCCAGTGGGAGCTCTCCGGGTGGTCTGAGGTAGGCAGAAGGGGAGCTTTGCTCCCAGAGGTAAGCAGCCAGGGCTGGGCTGGGGCCTGGAGGGAGGTGTCTGGCAGATGTTAGGTGCTGAGGAAGACCCTGGCCTTTACCCATCGCTCCCCTGTTCTGGCACTGCCCAGCAAACAAAGGACATTGCAAAACATTTTTTCTAAGGTCGCTTCTCAAGCAGGACGTTGACTGAATGAAAGCCCTGTCAGCAAGAAGCTTGGCTTTTCACTTCCCAAGGATTTAAATAAGGGCAGATGGGGAAAAAGCATGGAGACAGAGAGGAGGTAAAACCCAGTCAAAATCCCTTTGATTGACTCCCATGGCCTGCTTGGGACTGGGACAGTGGAGCTGCCCGGTGACTATGAATAGCAGTGCAGGCCTCAGCATCTCGGAGCGTTAGAGCTCTAGGACCCAAAGTAGTTAAGCAGAGATAGAGACAGACCCACCTTTTCCTGTCCCGCTGGGGCTCTTCCCCTCTCTCCTAGTGCAGCAGGAGAAAAAAAAAAGAGGGAAGGCATAGCTACCTGCCCCTGCCTTTGCTTGTTCCCTGCTTCTGAGCCCTGGTGCTGACTGAGTATGGCCATTGCAGTGCTCAGCCCGGTGTGGCATGCAGGGGACGATGAAGCGGGAGGTGCGCTGCTCAGTGGAAGCACCCCTCTGCGACGAGTCCCGGAAACCCAGCAGCGAGAAGGTGTGCACAGGCCCACCCTGCGACCGCCGCTGGACCGCTTCGGATTGGGGCCCGGTGAGTGCAGAGGGTCTGCTTCTCCTTGAACCTCATGCTGGGGGTGCAGGGCTGGCAGGAGGAAGCAGGTGGGCAGTCATGCTGCTGCTCTCTTTTGGCTTTCTTCTGGCAGAGGCTAAGCTAAAGAAACTAGAATAATCTGTATTTTTGCCTCTCTGTGCTGTAAATTTTGCTTAGCTGTGAGGTGAGCTCCATTCAATAATCTGGGAAGCTCACGACACCTGGAGAATGGAAACCCTTGACCAAATGTACTGCTAAAGACCCTTGGGATCCAGTACTACAGTCCCAGTGGCAGGGCTAGGCTCTGGACTCAGGTGTCCTGGCACTGCTGACCCTGACCCCTCCCCCTTCCTGCTTTCTGATGTGTCTAAATGCCCTTTATTCCTCCAAGTGTTCAGGTTCGTGTGGTGAGGGACGCATGAGCCGCTTCGTCGCCTGTCGCAACCTGGAGGGCAAAGTAATCTCTGACTCGCAGTGTGACCCAGCCACCAAGCCCCTGGCTGTCCATCCGTGTGGAGACAAGAACTGCCCTGCACACTGGGTGGAGCAGGAGTGGGACCAGGTAAAGCCAAGCCAAGCCCAGCCCTGTGTGTTCTCAGTCCTCCTTCCCACCCTATATCCCACAGGAGATGGTGGAGCCTGGCTCCCTTGGCAGAGCAAGGCTCTGTGGTGCGACCTCCAGCTGAGGAGCTGTACCCTCATCCTGGCTTCTTCCAGAGAGAGCAAAGGAGCAATGAATACCCCGGCTTGTCCCTCATCATACCCTAAAGACCACCCCAAAGTTTGTAGGATTTCCTGCCTTCCCAGGGACATCCATTGGAGGGCAGCAATGTCTTAAGGAAACTGTCCTCTCCCACCTTTAGCTCCCAGCTGGCAGTTGGAGACACCTCAAGAGCTCTTTGTCCAGAACCTGCACTCAGCCCCCCCCAAAATTTTGGTCCCACCACTAAAACAAAAGCCCCAACAAAACCAGCTTCATCTCTGATAAATAATAGCCAACGTTAAACCAGAACTACAGCCCAGATCCCTGTCCTGGAAGTCACATCTAGGCCGTGACTATGTACTTGCCTCAAGACTCATAGTCCAGTGAACATTGTCCAGGTGCACCATTCCACCAAGTAATTGGTCTGCCAGTCTACTTACCCTGCTTCCGGTGCTCAGGGCAACTTTGGGCTTCTTGTTGCAAGCTGATCTAAGTCACAGAGGACCCAGAAGGAACACAATAAGTTAGTTGTGGGGTTTAGGCTTTCTCTTATGAAGTATTGAGCAAAACAGGTATTTGCAAAGCACTAAGGAAAAAAAGCTTTCTAGAGAAACAGCCAAGCCATCTTCCCTCCAATCACAGCTAAAGCTCTGTTTCTCTTTTTGCTGCCCTTTATAGCTGTTGACTTCATTCAGCTGAGTCTCCCTCCAGCACTGGTAATGAGCACAAACCGGTTAAACCTGGGGACCCATGGCAGTCCCGTAACCCTCTCCTGCCCTGGCCTGTGGTGCAAGTCACACACAATGCTGCTGTGCAGTTTTTCATCTGTGTCAGGCCATTAAACTCACCTGAACTCTGGAAGACCACCTTTTCCTGTGCCAGCTTCTTTGCCTTTGCTGCGTTCTTGGCTGCTCAGCTCTGAGTTCACAGGATGAGTAAGGGGGGGAATCCAAGCCAGCTGTGCTGGTTCTGCTGTGGTGGAGAAGGGCACAAAGCAGTGAGAACTGCCTCTGTGGGCATCAGGGAGCAGAACAGAGCTAGAATCAGATCCTGCCTCCTGCTGCTTCTCTCGGCAGTGTCCTGAGAGAGTGAGTCCTCCCAGCTAAGCCTGCATGGCTTTGGGCTCAGCGGTACTTGTCCATGCAAATCACCTGCAGTGCACCAGTTTGGTCCCCTTGGGCCCACGCAAAGCTTGTCAGTACTCCAAGATGTAGGTTGCTACACAGATAGGCTACATGGTTTTTGAGAACATAGATACACATAAAATAAGACAGAAACAGCCTCTTGTAGTCTTACCTTGGCTGCTCCAGGTCCCTTGTGGTAGCTGCTCTCAAGGCCAGCCAAGGTGAATCCAGCATCCCCAGTGCTGGCTGAGCTCCTGTCCTCACTCCTTAAGAAATTCAGCTCCCTTCAGACACCATTGCTCCTGTGACGCAGGCAGTGCTACTGCTGTTAGACTGGTGTTAGCACCGGCATTAAGGACCTTGCTTCTGAGCAGGATGCCATCTTACTTGAAGCCCTGTAGCTGACAAGCATCATTTGTTACCTGGGTGTTATGTTCCTTTTCCCAGTGTGATGCCAGCTGTGGGCGAGGGATGAAGACCCGAGTCGTCTTGTGCGCGGGCCTGGAGAATGGTGTGTACAGGGAGTACCCCGAGAAGCGCTGTGAAGCCTTTCAGAAACCTGAGGAACGAGCTGCCTGTTTCAGGAGGCCATGTTCAACTTGGTTCACTACCTCCTGGTCTCAGGTAGGGCTCGGGGTGGTGGGGAAAGGGGAGATGCCTCATAACCTTGGTTGGTGGGGCACAGCCTGCACTGAGGCTTTCTAGCAGCCTGTTCTGCTGAGGGATCCATTAGGTCTGGATGGGAACATGATTTCTGCTCTTCCACAGACCAGGCAGCAGATGGAGGTGCTGGCACGCGGGAGCTGGGGAAAACCTTAGGGCATGTGGATTATTGCCTCAAGAAAAACCAGGCACTGCACTGCAGGCAGTACAGCCACGTCTCCTCCTCTGCCAGGAGTCAATGTTCTGTCTTTCCCTGCTTTGCCTTGATTTTAACTGGTGAGCTTGCAGGGAATAGGAGGACAGGGGTAGCTGGGCCTGGCTTGCAGGAGCCATTTTCTCCATTTTTTATTACAGCATCAACACTCACAGCAAAAACAATTCTGAGTTGCATTAAAGAGATGAAACCAAACTCCTCCCTTGCTTTGCCCCAACCCTGGCTCAGGGAGGGTCTCCTCCAGCAACAAAAGAGGAGCAAAAGTTTGAGATCAGTGTGTGGTTTGACCCAAAGCTCCTCAAGAACTGTCTCCAGAGCAGGGATCAGGATGCCTCACTGGAAGAGCGAACTTGTGAACTGTAGGAAAATAAAAAAATGCCTCTCTCGATCCTGACAGTGCAGCAAGACGTGTGGTGCTGGTGTGCGACTGCGTGAGGTCAAGTGTTACCAGGGAGAAGCGCTGGCTCAGGGCTGCGACCCCACTTCCAAACCAGAAGCCAGGCAGATGTGCCAACTCCAGCCATGCCCCACAGAGGCACCAGGTAAGTCTGGGAGGGTAGAGTGGGAGAGGAGCCCTTGGGAGCCGTTTGCTCTGTCCAGCTTTCAGCTGAGAGAAGCACATCTCCTTTTTAACCCCTTCTGGATGCTTCTGCTCCCCAGAAGAAGACTGTGAAGACAAAGCGACAGCCAACTGTGTGCTGGTGCTGAAGGTGAAGCTGTGCTCTCACTGGTACTACAGGAGGGCTTGCTGCCGGTCATGTCGACTCAAGTCACCCTGACTGCTGCCAAGCTGTACTTCCCTTCCAAGTTCAGGGGCAAGAGCCCTGTGAGCCAGACTTTACCACTTGAAGCCACTCAACTTGGCTTGGCCGTAGAGCCAGTCCCTGTAGACCAGCCTGCTCAGCGAGGAAGGATTCCTAGGACTTAGTCATCACCATTCCCTCTCCACCAAGAGGATTTCACACAAGACAAACCATCAGTTCCTAGAAAGCTACTGAGAAGTGAGTTGGGAAAGCCTGTCCCTGCTGTCATCTCTGGAGAGCTCTAGTTGGAGGCGGTGGGGCGCAGAGGCCAGCCTGCAGCCGGGCACGGATGAATGCAGCTGTCACTCTGGTCTGCCCTGCAGATTTTTCTACTACAAGGGCAATTTCCAAACCACACTGAAAAATCCTGTGTCACAATAAAGAGCTAAACTGTAAAACCATGTTTTTGGAATACATCTACCTAGGCCAGAGGCAAGGGAGGCAGAGAGACACAAGAGGAAGGAAAGCAGAGCAGGAAGCGTGGGGAGGAAAAACCCTTGCACCAGTACAGCTTCCAGGCAGCACCAGATAACCCCCCATTTGTGTTGCCTGCCAAAGAACAGCAACCACTCCTGTTTTGTATTTCAAAGTCCTCATTTATTTCTGACATTGAATTTGGACCCATAGCTGAGCAACAAAGACAGAGAATAGTAACAGGAGGAATCTGAAGTGGAAAAAATCTGGGATCCCTGCCCCTACCCCATCCTGTTCCTCCATCATCCCCAAAACCTTGCAACCCACAGTTGCATCTCCCACATTTCCAGCCCTTTTAGAGTTTCCCATTTCTCTGTAGCCGTGCGAGGCCTAGGGTGTTGCGTTGGCCGTGAGGATAACCCTCATCTTGGCCATCCAGCTACTCTGGAACTGCCGTGCCAGCCTTGGCACCTCATTAGCGGGCGACAGCTCACGCTTAAATTTGCACGTGATGGAGATGACGATGCTGTTGCTTCCCTTTCACCAAAAGGGTGACCCACGGAAGCAAAAGCCCCCTGTGTTATTCCCACCCTCCGGAGGTCACGGCTCAGCAAGTGCTGCCGTTGCAGTGGAAAGCCTTGCTGTGTGCCAAGAGGTAGAGTTCGATGCCGGGAGCCATTATGCCCGCGAGCTGGCTCTGCGCCCTCCCAATCAATGGCATTGCAGGGCCGGCTGGCAGAGCCGTGCGGGTGGCAGCCCACAGATCATGCTGGGACGTACGGCTCGTGGCTCCCAGCAGGATGGAGACCTCACTGAGCGGATGCTCTAGTGGGAAAGGATGGGATTTACTGAGTTAGCCAAGATTTTTTTCCAGTTACAGATTATGTTTTTAGGGTGGAGTACTGGTTGGATGGGAAGCAGTAGGAGCTATGGACTATCTGCCATGGGAGCCAGAGAGCTTTGCTGCTGCTAACTTTCCTCTTCCCTCCTGCCTGCCCTTAATGGGAGAGGACATTGAAAGACCTCCTATCACTACATGGAGAATGGAAGGAGACTCTAAAAGAGATGCAGCTAGGCTGAGTCTCAGGATAACGGAAATACAATGTTTGTCTGGAATGGAGGTGGGGGAGATGGTGCGTAACGTTTGCTCAAAAGGCTGTGTAAAATGTGGGCTGGGGCAAGGCGTTTGGTTACAAGGACCATCACCACATTTGGCGTTCATCTGGCTCCTTTTCTTTGGGTAGTTTGAGCAGAGGTGCCAAGGCATGAGCAGGTCCAAAGTGTAAGTTAGCCTTTTGCCTGACAAGGTAGACATTCAAGGCTCATGTAAGCGTGCGCCTTATACTGAGACCTACTTTTTCAGTGCATGAACGGGGAGGTTAAGTCCACATCCTTTCAGCAGCAGGATGATTTATAAATTGTGGTGGTGAAAAAAAAAAACAACCCACCACCAAACCACTTGCATTTCTGAGCGGTTATATCCTATTTTGCAAAGGCATGGCCAGTGTTTTCTGCTGTTGCCTCCAACAGCACCCGCATGGCTGCAGGGATCCAGGTCCCTCCCCCCTGCCATGAATGGGAAGCACTCAGCCGAGCGGTCCTGCATCGGTTGCTATGGAAGTGCCCATGAATGATGGAAATGTCCTTTTAGTAATTTTTCACCTAATTTGATTTATGGAGGAAGAAGGAACTTTCCCACGTTCATTTTTGCAGAAAGGCAGAGTCACTGGCTGTCATTACCAGCTGCAGAGTTGGTTGAATGCAAGTCTGGGTCTTGCACCCTCTTCTTCCAAAAGCAAAAGGGAGAGGACCCCAATCACCTGAACATTGCTCTCCCATGGGAGGTGGTGGGCCCTGCAAAGGAGGAGATGTGACCCAGTGGCCTCTGCTGTCGCTGTCGAAAATAAAAGCCATCCTAAAGCCAACCTTCCTCTGTCCGGAGCTGTCAGGATGGGCTGGGTTGGGCTTCGAACACTAAAGGCGACCAAAACCGCAGTTATTTGGGGATGAAATTCTTCCCCTAAGTAAAATCTTGCCATTTTAATGGGTCCAAGTTAAAATCGCTCCTAAGAAAGCTTGTGAAGAGTAGAAGAGGTGGGGGCTTTGGCCGTGGAAGGATCAGCCTGTGCCTGTTTGCGTGGGTGAGCGGTTTCGCGAGCAACTTTTCCTCCCCCGGCGGTGATCTAAATCCACGTCTTGAACTTCTTCAGCATGTGCAAAGACTGAAGCAGGTGGGAGATGGTGTCCTGTCTTACACTCGAACACAAAAGCTAATTGCTAGTGGCAACTGATGCAGTAGGAGGGGAGCAGGACAATTTGGATCTTCCCTTCCCTTCTTTGCTTTCCCATCACCAAGGAGCGCTGCCATTCCCAGCTCAGCAGCGGGATTTGCCGGGGGCGGCAGTTGATGGCTGGCCACGCGTTGCTCCATGTGCCGGAGGTGGTGGGCATCGCCTCGGGTGGCTGCGTGGGGACACCGAAGGCCTCAGGGAGTCAGGGGAGCTCAGGGTAAATAAATTAGGTTGTACTGTACATAGCCCTCGTTAAGACAAGTCCTTTCAGGAGACAGAGTAATAATGACACTTATGATGGGTTCGGAGGTGGCCGGTTTAACGTCGCCCTTCGAGGTCTATCTCGTCTTCTCACCCGTAAAGCTTAGCCGTGCCGGGCGGTTCAGCAGGAGGACCGTGCTGGTCTTGGGCTGGGCTTACGGGGTCCTCTCTGCATGAACCCACCCCCTGCCCCGCCAAAGACAAGTGAAAAGCCCCTTCCCTCGGGCGGGCACCGGCTGCGGGCACCCTGTGCTAAGTGGCAACGGTGACTACACCTCCGTGCTGATAGCCCGCGGGTTCGGGAAGCCGTCGCGGAGGAGGCCGTGGCGGCTCACCGGGTAGCTTTGCAGGGCGGCCATGTTGATGGGCGGCCCCATCTCCTTGCAGCACGCGGGGGCGTAGGCAACCCTCTCGCCCCCGTTGCGCACCATGTCAGCAGTCCGGATGTAAAAGGGGGAGCCGTAAGGGGAGCAGGTCGGGCAGTAGTTGTGAGCCCCGTGCTGGTTGAGCTCGCTGGCGGGGGGCGCGGGGCTGCCCTGGCCGTCGACCATGCGGGAGCTGCAGGCGTTGCACGTGCCGAGGTGCGAGTGCATGGGAAGGGCAGGCTCTTCTTCTTCCTCCTCCTCCTCCTCCTCCTCTTCCTCATAAGAATCATCTTTCTTGCAGCAATAGTACTGCGCAAAAGGGAAGGGGTTGCATTAGGGGGAGCACGCAGCTGGCGGGCAGATTTGGCTTCCCCACTCCCCTCATCCCCCTGCCAGAGAAACCCTCCGCTGGCCTCTCGCTGCTCCGCTCCACCGGTACCTGGTTCCTGCAAAGCAGGAGAAGCCGGATAAAACCTAGACCTGAGCGTGCTGCAGGAGGCAGCTGCCAGCAATGACTCCTCTCCTCTCCCCTCCCGGCGAGATTTGCGAGGGGAAGGTATTTTACCGTGCCAGTTGGAAACTCCCCCGAGGAACTGCTGGGCTTTTCATCACACGGGTGCTGCTGTGTGGCACAGACTTCACATTAACTTTTAAAGAGCAGGAGGTTGTAGCTAGCTGTTGTTGAAAGCCTGCCCCGTTTAATTTACAGGAGAGGGGGAAGAAAAAAAAAAAAAAAAAAAAAGTCTCCATCTGGTATTGCACACCCAGCCAAGCCTACACCTAAATAAGCAAGCACTGCAGATCTTCAAAAGCCTTAGGGTAGTCCCCCCACGCCGGGAGGAGGTAAGGATATAACTCTGCAGCACCCAAGGAAGAGGAGGTTTCAACTCCTGGCCCATCATAGGAAAAAAAGACCCCTCCTGCACCAGCAGTTTGGCTCAAGGAACAGCGACGCTGCTGGGGTTCATGGCAAGATGGGGGGCAGCCACGGGGCTCACCTGTAGCCTACAGTAGCAGAGCACAGCAATGATGCACAGTAGGATCACCGTCGCTAGGATTCCCCCGGTGATAACAACAGTTCCCGCTGTCATCCGACCGATTCTCCATCAAACTCTGAAAGGCAGGGCCAGAGAGACACGCGTCACCCCAGGACCTGAACCTCACTGACCTCATGGCTTCATCGGCACATCACAGACGTGATGCCCATGAGGCATCTCAAAAATATTGCATCCCTCTTCCTCCCTTCCCCAGGCAGAAAACCATCACCCAATATCTCCTCCTCTTAGTGAGAGGACACCCAAGATGCAGCATCGTGTCCCCTGGCTGCCATCTCTGCCTCTCGCTTGGGGTCTTTGGGAAGCACCCCGCAGTCCACCCGCAGAGCCTCCCACTTTGCTGAGCCAAAAGGGCGAATTTCCACCTTCTCAGCAGAAAATACAGCTTCTGCTTCAAAATGCAGAAGCAAATCTGGGTTTCCACCAGGAAAAGCCGAAGGGGAGCCTTTGAACACGGCAACTCTAGCAGACTGAGCCCAAAAAACGCACCCCAGCTACTTGCCGGGCACCAACAGGTCTACGAGCCAAGCAGCCCCCACCACCGTCCCCATGCCGTGGGGGACCCGGGGGCTACTTACGTTTAGTGACGGAGGCGTTGGACCTGGAAGGAGCAGAAGGAGAGGTTAGCCATGGCCCACCAGCACCCCGCCCCCTGCACGTCTCCCTGCTTCCCCAGAATTTGCCTTGGTTTGGGACCTGTGGGAAGCCCTGCTCCACATCCCCCATCCCACGGGGATGGGGCTCAGCATGGGCCTGCGCCCCCGGGAGCCTCTGTGGTGCAAAAAGCATTTCAGCTCCTCCAGATGATGATGATAATTATTATCTATTATTTTTATAATTATGACTATTTTCTTTAGTTTGGAGCAGAGAAAGGAGGCATTTCCCAAGCTCGGAGAAATACTCCGCAGGACAAGGCTGTGCTATCAGCAGCTCGTGAATCACACCACTTTGTGGGGCGAAGGCCTGGCTTAGTCAGCAGCCGGCCTTTTCCTCTTTACAATTAATTATGGAGGAGGCGGATGCACCATTGCGTAGGTGGACAATAGTTTATGTGCTGCGGGAAAGGGGCTCTCCCCTCCATCCCCTCCGGAGCAGGTGAGCCCCAGCATCCCTCTGCCACCCCACGGGCACCTACCCGGAAAAGGACAGGCAGGGCGTTGTGGTCACGCCGGTCCCGGGGCGAACGGCGGGGACGGGCAGAGCTGCATGGCCACAGAGAGATGCTGGTGGCCCTGGGAGGAAGGACAAGGAGAACCCACCATTAGCTCATCCCCCCTGCCCATGTCCCCATCCCCGCTGATGCCACCTCAGTCGCGGGGCTAAATAAATTCCTTTTTTAGGGAGACCAGCAGGAAGGGTGAGTGCTGTGAAGGTAGGTAAACCCAAACCACCAAGAGCCCGTGCCCAAAACCTGCAATTTCAGCAGAAGTGAGAGACTGGCACCCAAGAAATGGGTGCACCCATTGCTGTCATTGCCCCCACCCTCCAGCAATGCCTGGCATTTCGTTACCAGCCCCCGCGTCCCTCTGTCCAGAGCGACTGGAGTCCAGAGGGACTGTCCAGAGCAAGGCTAATTGATAGGGCCCAAGTGCCAGCCGATTGCAGCCGAGGAGATCTAATTAACCTGCTTGCCACACAGCCCTAATTGACGGAGGGAGGTGGCAGCTTCCAGATGACACCTGCCCAACTCTGCCCTGGCCCCTTGCTGCCGCACGTGCCAGCAGGTGCCGTGGGGAACGCCCCCCCCCCCCCCCCGCCGAAAAATCACCCACCCTCCTCACTGTGCTGTGGGGATTTGCAGGATCTGGCCCGCCGCAAATTTATTTTCATCTCTTGGAAAGTTTCTGTATGGAGCCAAAAGGCAGGCACGCATTGGATTTCCTCCTCGAGCTGTTCTCGCACATGAAACAAGGGGGAAAAAAAAAAAAAAAAAACAACAACAAAACCCAACCCTGAGAAATCAATAGGTCCATAACCCAGCTAATGTCTGCATCCATCAGGGGACCTGACGCAGAGCTAATAATAGACCCTGACACGCTCGGCTCCTGCACCCTGTTACCAAACCGCAGCCCAAAACGCAACCAGCGATGGGGGGGGAGCCTTCAATAGAGCCATCAGCTCCCCAGATGCCATCCTTAACGGGGAGAAGCTGACAGTGGGTGGCTGGAAAAGGTAAGTGTTGACCTTCGATGACACCAGAGAGGGTCACGCCGCAAGCCAGGCGGTGATGGATGATGCAGGCAGCCGTTCACATCCAGAAAACTTCATTTTGTGGGAGCTGTGATTTGATTTAGGGCTCGGAGAGCAGCATCCAATTACCCGAGGTTTGGAGTGAACAGGCAGCCTCAGAGAATGACCCTGGGCAGGGAGTGACCGTCTCTGGGGACCCTTTGGTCACCTCCAAGTCCGACCAGCGCTGCCTCAAGGGCGGCTGGGCTTCCATGTGCCACATCCCTGGCATTCCCATCTCTGGGACTGCTGAGATCAGCATTTCACCAGCCCCACTCAGGAGCCAGCCCCTTCCTGACTAAAACAGTGAATGTTAAAAAGAACCACAAGAGAAGTGCTGCCTTTTCTCACCCCCTTGGAGGTAATGCTTTCAGAGAGGAGGAAGTTTCCTCCCCATCCTGCCCCCTAAATCCTGCTCACCAGCAGCCTAGCAGTTCATTTTCTGCCCAGTTTGTGCCTATGAAATAGTTTGTGCCTACAAAGCAGCCTTCTCTAGCCCACAGCTCTCTTCTGCAGGGATGCAGAAGGGGGAGAGCTCCGGGGAAGGAGCGAGAGCCCCAGTCCCAGGAGTAATTGAAGTTTGGGAATTACAGGGTAAATATGCCCAGAAAGGGTCAGGACTACATCAGCCTTTTCCAGCCCATGCAGCGGCCACACAACAGCCCCAGCAGCCGCATCCCGGCCAACGGAGATCAGCCTGCATCCATTTTCCATCTGCCCTCCCCAAGCACATCCCAGCCTGCCAGGAAAGGGGCATTTTGGGCTCCACTGGCTCAGCTCCCGTCAGGGCTCGGGCCCCACCGCCCCATCCCGACAAAAGGCCGTACATTTTTAGGGGTCCCCTAAAAGCCTCAGGCTGCGCCGCGAGCCGTGCAGCAGAGAGGGCGGAGGGAGGGTCCCCGGCCGCATCAAACTCCTCCGGGCAGGCGCGCAAAACCGCTTGCTGCAGAGATACGTTTTCTTTAATTGATGTCGCTTCGCGGCGCAAAGTTACAGCCTGAAAAGTGACTCCGGGAATGAGCGGCATCGCAGGCTTCTATATTTATTCTCCTTCAGTGACACCCACCGCAGATTTGCACGGTTTGCAAGTCGACGGCGAAGGTTTTGCCAGCCGCCAGCACCCTCAGCCCAGCTGAGAACCCCCTGTCCTTCCTCGCCCGGCGCGTATGACCAGCCCCGAGCTCACCCCCCAGTCCAACAAGGGTCAAACACCAACTTGAGAGCTCGGGAGCAGGTTTGGGGCTCGGGCAGAGCGCGGCTATTTGCTGTGAGCATCATGCCGAACCTCACCGGTGAGTCCCGCCCCAGCCCAGGCTCTGCTCTCCCAGCTTTGCTCTGCAGCTGACGGGCTAATTCAATGAAATGTCTGCCTGGTAAATTAGCCCGGCTGCTGCCTTACCAGAATCATCTCCCAGGGCCTAATTGGAAAAAAACAGCATCAGGGGCTGCCTTTTCAAAACAGATCACGGCAGCAAACAACAGAGCAGCTCCTGGGAGGCTGCGTCCTGCCCCGCGTGGGCTCAGCCCGGAGAGATTCGGGGGGATTAACCCATGGTTGCAAACCTCAGCGAGGTGGGGAAGGACATGAGCAGCACAGCCCCCCTTTCAGCTGGAGGGCAGGACCGGTGCACACGGAGGGCTGAGACCCTGCAAACTCATTGCATACGGGATGCTCTGTGCTGCAAGACGCAAGGGGATGAGCCAAGTCATGGGGGGAGCAGAAACAAGGAGAACTCTGCCACAAATGAAAGTTCACCCAAACAGCGATGGCAACATGGGATGCACGAGGATGTGGGGGCTGCACCCAGCCAACAGCCACAAGCAGCCATGGTCCAGGCCCAGCACTCGACCCTGGGCTTCCTGCCTGGATCCCAAACCACTCGGTCACTTTGAAGCCTTTAAACTTACAACTAAGGGATCCACGGGGGTCACTAGGGAGGTGAAGCTGCTGCCCGTCCCAGGGTCTGCGAATGCTGATACTTGGAGGAGTCACAAATTGTTCCTTTGATTTACCCTTGCACTTCAGTTTGCATAAGCCACATGATTTTTGTAGGGGCCAGGACGGGGCCAGCCCCTTCTGACTTTTGATATGCTGTTAACAAATACATTGAGGAGAAAGCATCTTTAAGGCATAAAAATTGCCCGTGGCACCGGGCTCCATGGCTGGTGCTGCCCGAGCTGTATTTGAGTTCGGACCAGCCTGCGGACAGAAATCACAGCGGCGGTTGGGAAAACTTCGTTTTCAGCCTGCTGCAGAGAACACCAAGAAAGGCTTTTGCTAGCAGAAAGTGCGTTTGGTGCCACCCGTTTCCCACTTGAGGCTTTTACGTGCCATGACCCCTTCGGTGCCTCGAGCCGTGCAGGGTTTGGCCGGGCAGTATTTCCCATGGGAAACCTCAGCCAACACCCCGCTCCCTGCTTCTGGCCACCGCAAGGACAACGAGGTGGCAGAGGTGACACCGTCCCCCCGCTGAGGCTCCGGGGATTTGCAGTCGGTTATCAAAACCAAAAATCCTGCGCCCTGCCACGAGCCCACCCTTGCTTTCCCTCCGCCACCTGCGCGTGCTCCGGGGCTCCCCATCGCCTCCTTCCCAGCCGAGGGATGGGAAAGAAGGAATATCGGCAAAGTTTTGAAACCAGCTCATTTCTGGCAAAAGCTTTGTGGAAAAGGTAAGATATTAATTACAATTAGCAAAAATCAAACCACTTCAAAGCTGGAAGCCACCAGCCAGACCCCAGCTCCTGGGTGGGCAGCAAGGGCTGCGCTCCTGCTAATGCCATGCTCCAGACTCACCAAGCCCCAGAAATCCCCTCTCCTCACTGTCAAACTCTTCCAAAAAACACCTTCTTGCCAACCCAGGCTCGCCCCCCGCCACGCCGGGCCTTGTCCTCCCCTGCAGCAGCCCAAGACCCTTCCCCACCGGCAGCAATCGCCGTTACAGCCGCCTTGCACCAAGCATCACCATCTGATCTCCGGCAGCAGCGCTGCCGGGTGTGCAAAGCCCGGACACATCCGCGGGACCAGCCGGCACATCCGCATCGCCGTCCCAGGGGGACCTCCCAGCACTTCACAGATTTTGGAGGAAGGGTGGCTGTGCAGCCTCGGACGTCTCGGGCACGGATTACACCAGTATCTCGTTACTTGGGCATCTCATCTGCCCTTTATCTCCTTAAGCGACTACTCAGATCCTGTCTCACCTGCCTGTGTGGATTAACAAGCCAAGTGTAGGGACAGGGGGACATGTAAGGGACCGTCACCCCATCCTGTCCCACCCCAAGCACACACATCAACGTGGTACTGCGTGCCCAGGGCTGGGTCTAGGCAAGTCCCTACATAATTACAGCCCCTTCACAGCCCCTCCTCATTGCACAACAGCTTAAAACCCAGAGCAGGAAAGTGTCACCTCTCTCCTCATCCCCTCATGCATCTCCTACTTGCTGCGTTTGCTCAGCCGGCTCCCCAGCCCTGGAGTCACGGTGGGTTGGTGCAACTCCAGACACAGGGGAAGGAATCAGACGTGGGCAGCCCACAGCGGGATGCGGGATGGAAATGTCCCTGGCCTGACCCACATGGCTCATCTCCTGCCGCTGCGCCCGGGGTCCCAAAATAACCAGGGACAAACCTGGTGGCATCAAGCCAAGTGGCACAGAGAAGGGCTTTTGAGATTATCCCGCATGTCAGATCCCCACGGGCTCTCCGGAGCCAGTCAGGACCTGCCCAGCATCCCTGCCGCGGGCACCATCCCTCCCAGCGCCCAAACATCCCCAGCGACGGCCAGAACGCACAAGTTCATTGTACTGGTGTAGGTGCCCCATGAGCGATTTAACCCCACGACAAAGCACCAGCACAGCACAGGTACAGCCGCTGCACCAGCCAGCGCTCCCAATGCTCCCCCAGCAAAAGGCGAGAAGGTACCAGCAAAGCAAAATGGGGCAGCGGGGATCTCTCTAAAAGCTCTCAGCCTCCAGCCATCCTGCAACCGAGGCCTCGGGGTGAGGAAGGTCCAGGGGATGGATCAGGATCCTGCTGATCCCACAGCCTGGAGACCCTCTGTGGCAGCGTGACAGAGCCGGCCTCCCTTCGCGGACGCTCTGCCGTTTGTTCCCAGCCCCGCGAGGGTATTTCCTCCAGCACCCTCATTGCACCAAGATGAAACCTTCGCCTCCTCAGCACCCGGTTATTTTCACACCAGCGGGCTCTTCTCACGAGGGCACAGGGAAGGAGACCTTGGCCAGATCCCTCTGTTCCCCGGGGGCTGCAAACACACCCCATGGAGATACGATCTTCTCCCCAGTTCGACTTTCTTGCTGCCACACCGCAGGAAGGTGCATGCCCTGCTCTGCCGCGGGGATAATCCCACTGGGGTACGCAGGGACAACAAATGCATCTTCACCCCTGGCACCAATTGGAAGAGGAGGATCAGTCCCAGCAGAGGCAACACAGACCGGAACATCCCCACAGAACATCCCCAACAAGATCCAACCGAGCACAGAAGCAAGTTTCCCACTAAAGATTTTTCTTTTCGTTAAGCCAGTTTCTCACCAGCTTTCTTCGGAACAGCCCCCAGGACAGATTCTCCTCCAGGCACCACCTTGTTATCTCCCTCCTTGCCCTGGACACCCGTGCTGTCTCACCCTTTCCACCTTGTTTCCATCACTCCCATGAAAATCCTCCGTTCAATTCCCACCCAGAATTTCTGCCCTCACCACCCCGTCCCCGTTCCTCCCGGCCTGACATAGGAAACACAACTCATGCAAAACCTTTCTGCGTAGCAGCAAGCTCTGCTCCCGAAAGCAAAACCCAAGGGAAAAGCTCTGTCCAAGGCTGGAGCCTCTGTAATCCCATCGGCTTCAGCCCCCCCGGCACAGCATGCTCAGGCAACGCCGTCCGAGTCACGCCGAGGCGGATCTGTCGTCCCTTGACGTCACCTAATTTATTTGTTTTGCTAAAATAAAATATAAAATAAATTCTCCTGCTCAACCCCTGGTTTTAACCCGTGCCCTCCCGCAGCCCGGATAACGCTACGGGGCCGGCGGCTGACACAGCGACCGCGTGTTTGAGAGATGCTGCTCCCCAGGGACGCGCAGGGGACGGTCCCGCCGTGTCCTGCCAGCGCCTGCCCTCCCGCCAGCGACACAGCCACTGCAGAGGGATTAAATTAGCAAAGACTTCATTAGGGGTAACTGGACCGTTTGCCAGTTGGGTGATGGGAAGGACCACGAGCCTTGTGCCTGAGCAGGAGGGGCCACCAGCATCCCTCCTGGCTCACCAGCTCTCTTCAAATCCCATTTATGGCCAGGAAAACCATACAGACGTCTGTCAGCGGTGCACCACACTTTCCCTTTCATATTTTGGTGCTCACCTGAGCTGCGGGGCTGGCTGAGATGTCCCCCAGGTGCCCACCAGATCCAGATACGGGTTCAAAAGGACACAGCCATCAGCCACCAGCATCTTTCACAAACCAGGAGCCGAAAACTGAGGCTGGCTACCCCTCTAGCTGGGCAGGCACCCTTCGGCGTCAGAGAGCAGACAACCCTCAGACCATCGCTTCTGCAAAAAAAACCCCGAACCTAGGGCTGCTTATAATTTAACCCAACTCCCACAGTAGCTGCAAACCTGCACGGTGCTTTGGAAAAAATCCTTTTTTTTTTTTCCATGGAAAAGGGAGATGGAGAGTGCCGTGGCCCAGCCCCGGGGAGGAGGGCGTGGGGAAGCGTGGCCTCTTCCTCTCTGTGATGCAAGACCTGCTGCTCCAACTGTCAGCATCCCCCCGGCATGTTCGCTTGGAGTAGAAACAGAGATTTATTTTAATGACTCATTAAAGCCTAATAGCATTCAGGCAGCAATACAGAGCGAGGAGCCTCCCACGTGCGGCAGTACTACAGTCAGGAGGGCTCTCACAGCCTCCCCAAAGCGCAAGGCAGACAGACTGTCTCTTTTCGGTGGGGCCAGACAGGGGGCCCAGGTGCCAGCTCTGGAGCAGCACACAGCATTGCGGTCGGGATCCAAAAAAGCAATCCAGAAAAGGCTCTGTCCCTCTCTTCATTCGCCTCCGCCTGACCGGCACGATGGCTGCTGCCAGCTGCTCATCCCTGAACTCCAGGGAGGAGGCGCGACCTGTCCCGGAGCTTGGACGCCCATCTCCAGAGCCTCAGACCGGCACCTATGCCGCGGGGGGCCAGCTCCTAGCCGTAAGGACATGTGTGCTCTTAGCTCCCCTGTGCTTTTAAGGGCCCTGTAGCAGGGGCGAGGTGCTCAGCCGGGTGGGATTTGGGTTGCCCTGGCAGGGAGCTGGACACAGCATGGGGGAAGGACGAGCTGCTCCTCCCATATCAGGAGAACCCTGGGTGGGGGGAACAAAGCGGTCATGCTAAAAACCAGCCAGCTTGGAGGGGAACCAGCCTGGATCCCCATCACCGAGTCGCATACTGGTCAGCCCATCCTGCCCTTCTCACCCACACGGCCAGAGCGGATCAGTTGGGATCAACCCGCATTTTCCTCCCCATGCGGGCAGGGGAAAGCCACGAGTCCCTTTCCCGCTCCACAATTTGGATAATTGCAGTACCTGCAACGATCCCGACCCTGCGCTGTGGGAGGACATGGGGCAGAGTGCCTGACCCTAGCCTCGCTTTTTGGGGTAAATCCAAGCAGAGTCACTCTAGGCTCTGTTACAGGAGGGACATTTTTCCATAAAGCCATGGAAAAATCTCGTCCATGGTTGCTTTACGGGACCACTCGCTCTCCTTTCAGCCACCGCATCCCAGCTGGGGCGAGGAGGCGCAATGCAGCCAGGCATGGGTCGGCTCTGCAGAGTTAAACTCTTTGCTGGATTTCAGACCAGCTTTTTTTTTTTTTTTTTTTTTTTTTTTTAATTAATTTCCCCCACCCCCGCCAAGTTGATTTAGCACATGGTGGGGATACAGACTTGTCCATGGCTCGAGATGCTCAACCTCACCCAGCCCACGAGCAGGGCTGGCCGGGATGGTCATGCACACAACCATCACGCGTACCCAGGGAGAAGGAAAACCCGCCATGAAGTCTCTTAATGTCTCCTGCAAATGAAGTGTGAAACGCGCTTTCAAGAAAACAAGGGTAACGGAGCCTCAATAAATATTTCATCCTGGTGGGAAAGCAGCGATGGGGAAGGTCGGGCAGGCAGAGATGCCGGAAGGGATGGGGGGCGATGGGGACTCCCGTGGCAAACGCAGCGGGGACGGAGGCTGGAGGAGGAGAAGGGGGAGGCAGCCAGGGCAGGGAACAACAGGAACACCGCGGCCTGACCTTATTTCTCTTTGCTGCTCGCCCTGGGGGCTGCTGGATTGGAGGCATCACCATAAAGCAAACCCTGAAAAGGGGAGCAGCTCTCGTGCTCCCAATTGTGCCCATGGCAAAGGTCCGTGATCCTGCTCTGGTTGGGAGCCAAGCTCCTCCAAACGCCCCATCCCAGCAGACAGGGAGCTGCCTGGGCCTCCCGTCGCTCTGCGCACCCAAAACACTCCCACGCAACATGGCTGGAGGATGCTCCGGGCTTCTCTGGAGCGGAGGGTCTGCCGGGTGGGAAATCCTTCGCACCTGATTTCCACCCTGTTCAGGATCCTTTGGGCCGGAGCAGAGCGGAGCTGGGCTGCAGGGCCAGCTGTCCTCAGGCCTGTATCCAGTGCTTTGGAAAGAGATGGGAGAGGATCTCGCATCCTGGCGGAAACAGTGCTGGAATGGGATGGGACTCACTGATCCAATATTCGCCACAGTATTGGGAACAGCAGCCTACTGCTGCTCTCCCCTCCTGGCTTTTCAACAGGTGAAAAAGCCCTTCCCAGGAAAAGCCTTTCCTCCTCCCTCTCTGGCAAAGCCCAGCTTAGAGCCCATCAGATCCCGCAGGGATGACACCGAATGCCAACTGGCAGCCTCAGTACACCCAGTACCCCACAAACAGCATCAGGGGGGAAACTGCAGCTCAGATGATCGAGGGGCAGGCTGGGAGAAGGGGGGAAATAAAAAGCCTCCGTTGGGGTGGAATATTCCACCACACCTTGGAAAAATCTCTCTGCTGGAGAGACAATCAATAACACACAAACAAAATCCAGCTGAAAACACTAAATGGTTCCACATGCCCTTTTGCAGGGAATAAAATCCTCCAGGATAACCTTAGGAGAAAACAAAAGCCAGGCGGGTAACTTGAGCGCAGGTCTCCTTTAATTACCACAGCACGGTGAGAGATAAAACAGAGAGCCTTGGAATAAACAAAAGGATTTGATTTCCTCCACTTCAGCGAAGGCAGCAACCATTTCCGTGGCGAGTTTTGGTGGCGAGGTTGGGGATTTGTCGGGCTGTCGCGTCCTTGCCGAACGGCAAGGCTTTGGGCTCGCACCGAGGGAGCGAGAGGCTGGACCCTGGGCTTGGGACTTTTCAAAAACTTCACCCATCCGTGAAGAAGTAGGGTTTAGAGACCAGCAAACTCAGTCCTACCCGCCCCGAACAGCCAGAACGGTTAACGGCAACTTAAAAACAAACAAACAAACAAACAAACAAAAACAACAAAAAAAAAAGAACCCCCCACAAACCAAAAACCCCAGCTCAACATAAAGTTGGACCGCATAACCCTCAGAAAATAAGTGAGGACCTTGCTGGGAACCAGCAACCCACAGCTTCGCCTGGACGAGGCTGCGGCGCGGGGACTCCAGTGTAGGGATGCTGGGAGCGGGATGCTGGGAGCATCCCACCCGGGCACCCCCAGCCCGCAGCCCCCCCTCCTCTCCCGCCTTCCCCTTCCCACCGCAGCCCCAAATTCAAGCGAGAGCCTCTCCCTTGCCCTGACCCCTCTGCAAAACCGGGGTGCCCGGGGTTTGGGGGAAAGGAGGGCAGGGGGTGCCCGAGCCGTACCTGGGTGACCGGGCCGGGCAGGAGCGCGGGCAGCGGCGGAGCCGGGTCCGGGAGGAGGAAGGGGAGGAGGAGGAGAAGGGTGAGGACAATAATAACGGCGGTAATGATAAATAATGGGAGGAAGATGAGGGACGGCCGGAGCGGCAGAGCCGAGGCGGGTCCGGCCGGCGGGGGAGGAGTTTGCCCGGGGGCCGGAGCTACCGGTCCCGTGGGCCGCCCCCCGCCCCGCCCCGGCCCGCAACTCCTCCGCGGGGAAGCCGGGCCCGGGGAGTCCGGTCACGGCCCCCGCAGCCCCCAAGAGGCCTGCGCTACGGCGGGGGGGGGGAAACAGGGGGGTACGAGCTCAGCCTTCCTCCAGCCGGGAGGAGCATCCCCTGAGCACCCCTAAGCCCCCAAGTACCCCCAAAGCCAAACCCGCAGCATCCCCAACTCCAGCCTCGCAGCCCCTCGAGCACCCCTGGCCCCACCAGTGTCCCCAGTGCCACCACCATCACCCCAGCCCATAGACAAGGGTCTGGAGGCTCCGGCTGTGGCTTGACCCATGCCACCATGTCCCACCACATCCCGGGCAATGGCAGCCTCCTGCTCCTCAGTGCAGGCAGGGACCCAATGCTGCAAAAACCCGTCACACCGCTGCGAGACGGACGAGGATGCCAAGCCTACCCTGCTATTTTTTAAACAAGATTATCCCCCGTCCCCACAACTCCCGGGCAAACAGAGCCAGCCTTCAGCAGACATGGGCTTCCCAGCGTGAGGCTGCGCCTGCTCTGCCGGAAGCTCGGCCCATCGCTGCGGTGCCCCAAGCACATGCCGGCACTGGGGAGACACCAACGCCGGTGTTTCCACTCAATAACTGTTTCCAGCTGCTGGGAAGTTTTGAAGCTCCAAACCGAGGGTTTAGGCTGGGGAAGGTGCAGCTTGGAGCTGGCATCACCTTCAGAAATGGAGAGCCGCTCACCTCTGTGAGCTGTGATAAGGATAATCGAATCTCACGGCTTGCACTGCAAGCTAGCCACTGCGAGCATGAGGACTGCTGTGCCAGGAGAATGTGCGTTCACCTGTTCCTCTCTGATTTCGGTCTCTACAGGGCACAAGAGCCACAGCACGCACAGCAAGAGCCCCGCTACATCGAGTCAGTTGAACCATCATGCGCCTCAGTTTCCCCATTAAGTAAGGGACACCATCAATACTTTTCCTCCCTGTAAAGCAAGCTCCAAAGCTAGGGAGAAAAAAAATCCACTCACCTCCTCCTCTGTCACTTTTGCAGTCAGTCAGGGCATCCTGTTGGCCTCGGATTGCTCTCCCTGTTATCCCAGCCCTTGCAGCCGGTGCCAGGAGCCCAACCTGCTGATTCCTCCCCGGGATCCAGTGGCAGAGCTGAGCCGGGAGGGAACAAACACTCGTTCGGATGCAAATGGCTTTGCGCCTTTAGCAAAAGGGCAGGATGAATTATGAAATGCGAAGGCGAGATGAGTGGATCCTGTCACAGCGCTTACCTTCCGTGCCGCAGGATCTAAGTGGCTGCGGGCGAAGGGCTGTGTGGCACACGTATACGTCCACAAAAACCCTGGGCCAGGAGGGAAGCCTCCCTATTCCCTCACCAATAAAGAAATCCACATTACCGACCCCAGCGCGTCAGAGAGCTGGTAAATATGGAGAAGCATCGGGCGAGAAAAATGAGCACGCGGAGTGTTTCTGCGGAGGGTGGTAGAGAGGCGTTTTCCCTTAGCTGGGCTTCAGAGCTGCCGGAGGGACACAAATTAGAGACATCCAGGCGAGCACAGAGTGGGAGGAGGCCAGGAGAAGTGAGAAAGTCATTTCCTGGGCTGCTCTGGGAAGGATGGGAGGAGGCAATGACAGCTCAGGATGCAGGGAGAGCCACTTCTCCCCTTGGAGAGCATTGCCAGGGCCACGGGAGGCATTATTACAGCTAATTCAGGAACCGACCTTTTGCTGTTTCCATAGGCAGACGTGGAAAAGAGTTTCTTTGGGATTAAGGAGTCACTTGGCTAATGCCAGGCTGAGATCCAGATCACGCTCCTCCATCACCCCCGTGGTTCCAGCCCAAAGCAGGTGGGAGCTGCAGAAGACCACAACAAAGAAAACACGAAACAGCATTGCTGTAACGAGCAGGGTTATCAGCTCATGTGATTTTGTTGCTGGTCTCATTTTATCCCCCCAAGCCATGTTCCCTATCATCGGCTCATTATTTTTTAAAGCAGCACGCGAGCAGCCAAACAGAACATAAAAAGTGGGATTCCTGCCTTGGTGGTGGCTGGGAAAAGCTTGGAAACGGCAACGCCAGATGCTCTGCAGCGGGGAAGAAAATTAAACCCAAAGTTGTTCTTTTCAGTCGATGTGGTTTTAAATAAAACACATGGTTTGGGAAGCTCAGCTGGTGTGATTGGAGTGCTTGGGGTTAGCGCTGCTGGTAAAACGAGCAGCAGTTTGCTCGATTGGTTTGCAAGTTCTCATCTCAGTTTCTTTAGGGGGGAAGGAAGCACAAAGCACCTGCAGAGCATCCCTGCATCTGGGTACCTGCCACCGCCACGGCACCACACGCAGCTCAGTGCGGCTCGGCCTGCACAGGCCGTGGGCGCACAGGCACCCTGGAATACAGGGATCATCAGCCTGCCAAAATCCCACCCTCCGCAGTCCTCAGACATTGCAGTGCCCTCATGTACCATTGGCTTTAAAGCTTCTAAGTACTGCAGCTAAACTCAGCTCAGGAAGCTCGTGTGAGTTTTATGAGATTCCTTCTTCCCAGTGCTGAAACGGATTTTACTGACTAGTTTTAGAACAAAGCCAGAAAATACTTTTATTCCCTTCTGTTTTTTTTCTCTTGTAAAAATCTAAGCCCACAGGCTTCAGTGCTGCGCACCAATACTTTACTCCCTTATTTGTTAGGATGGACGTTCGGCTAAACAAGGCAGCGAATCCTTGCTTGGGTCCCTTCTTAACATGAGCAGGCAATGCGCCCTTGCGGCCCAGAAGGCCAACCGCATCCTGGGCCGCATCAAGAGGAGCGTGGCCAGCAGGTCGAGGGAGGGGATTCTCCCCCTCTACTCTGCCCTGGTGAGACCCCACCTGGAGTACTGTGTCCAGTTCTGGAGCCCCCAACACAAGAAGGACATGGACCAGTTGGAGAAGGTCCAGAGGAGGCCACGAAGATGATAAAAGGGCTGGAGCACCTCTCCTATGAGGACAGGCTGAGAGAGTTGGGGCTGTTCAGCCTGGAGAAGAGGAGGCTCCGGGGAGACCTGATAGCGGTCTTCCAGTACCTCAAGGGGGCCTACAAGAAAGATGGGGAAAGGCTGTTTAGTAGGGCCTGTTGCAATAGGACGAGAGGTAATGGTTTTAAAATAGAGGGAGGTAGATTTAGATTGGAAATTAGGAAAAAATTTTTTACAATGCAAGTTATAGAACACTGGCACAGGTTGCCCAGAGAGGTGGTGGATGCCCCATCCCTGGAAACGTTCAAGGCCAGGCTGGATGAGGCTCTGAGCAACCTGATCTGGTTGGGGATGTCCCTGCTCCTTGCAGGGGGGCTGGACTAGATGACCTTTGAAGGTCCCTTCCAACCCTAACCATTCTATGATTCTATGATTCTCCCCCAACATCCGCGCACGCAGACCCTGCAGGACTTCCCCGTCTGTGTGCACACACGCGGCCACGCTGCAGAGAAGCCTGACGTTCACGGGTGCCCTTACGTTATTACACCTTACACCCACGCGCCTCAGCACATCAATAATTTCCTTCCTCTTCAGGAAGGAATTTCCACCAGCCCGAAGTGCTGATGCCGAAGGATGCTCAGGAGCTGAACCCGCAGCTGCTGGCAAGGGAATTTATTTTGTTCTATGCTGGATCTTGCTTTTATTTTCATTTTTAGTGAGCCTAGGGCGGCTGTATCAATCAAAAAAAGCCTGACCGTGCAAAATGCCACCCCCACCGGTATCCAGCCTGCTCCGCTGGCGTTTGAAGCTCTCTCCCTGCCCCCTGTGCTGCGGGGCTGCTGGGCTGTAAGTGGGGACGTCAGCACGTGGAAAGGACCTTGGGGGTCAGCCAGAGAAATCTTCAGCCCTCCTGTGGTTTTTTTGGGGGGGGATAGGAGCATGCACAGAACTGTTTACAGCGCGATGCTGTGATGCCCTCGCCGCACCTCCTTCCCTCCCAGCACGGCGGGTGCGCATTGCCGCAGCCTCCGAAGCCTGCCTGCTCCCCGGGGAGGGCTCCGGAGTCAATGCACAGCTTTCCCCTCTGCAGCACGTTCCCGCCAGATGTGGATTAGTCATTGTACACCTCGCTGGGTTCGCTTTTGCCTGCACAAGCGCGGGAAAACAAACCCAACCGATCGCACAAGAACCATTCGGCAGGAGCTGCCCGGCAGCCCTGACCTCTCCCCGTTATCCCAGCGATGCGGCTGGTGATGCGCCCGTCGTGCAACTCAGGGATCACACATGCATCAGTGTCACAGGAGGTCGCTGTGCAGCTCTACTCCCCAAATCTGACATGGTTAAGGGAGTGCAGGGACTCCCCCCTCCTGAGGGGGTGGAGGAGAGACCTGCCATGGTGCCTGCACGCCCGTTTAATGGGGCAGATGGGTTTTTCTTCCCCCTGGGAGCTGGTCAAGGGAGGTCACATTCCCAAAAAATAAAAAAAAAGGATTCTTGTCCATCACATGTGACCACCTGGGAGCTTCAACCTGGGTGACGAGGGCCAGGGCTGCCCATGCTGCGTGGGAGACACCCGGGGACGTGCAGGGCTTGTTCCACCGCGGTGGCATCTGCCTCTGCAGAACGAGCCTCAGGTAATGTCGTTAGGCAAGAGTTACACTGTCTCCTTCCCAAACAAAGACAAATGGCATTAAATCTCAGCCCTCGTGTATTTTACATCCAGACACTCAGTGAACGCTCCCCGGCTGGGGGCTGACAGCTTTCCATTGCAATTAGGCAGCAGCGCAGCATTAACCCGTCGCATTCCCAGAGCATCGGCCTGGCAGCAAGAGCTTTGCCCAGGAGCCGCTTTGACTTCCCTCCTTGAGCTGGCTCAGTACCCCCATCCCAGGGGCACGGGACGAAGCGGGAGAGCCTGGAGGGACCCAAGTGCAGCCCTTGGGGTGCAAAAGCCTTGCACATCCCTGCTGCCAAGGGGCCCTCGCAGCTGCCAGCAGCCCGAGCAGCAAAGCAAGGCACCCAGGAAGCATCCCGGCTGCCTGGTATTCACACGGGAGGCTCTCCCAGCTCCGGACCAGGGCTGCTTTTTCTGATTTATGAGCCACTTAAAGCCACATTTGGAGCAGTCCAAGGAAGATTTACTTTTTTTTTTTTCCGCCTCGCACTGCAATTTTTAAGTGCCCAGTTAAGGAGCCATTGGCTGCTCACCATCTTAGTTATTTTCCTTGTTCAGCAGCAAATGCGCAACGCGGAGTTTCATCTGTGTGCTCCTAAGCCCTGCCAGGGGCTGTGGATGCACTTTACCTTACTCCAAGATGGTCAAGATACGGGAAAGAAGTCCCCTATCACATTTTCATCCCAAAATTGGGATGTTGGCCCTGAGCTGGGTAAAAGTATCCCTCTGGGTTCATCCTCCCTGGGAGACACAGTGTGAGCCGTGCAAAGAGACCACGCTTCCTCACAGGGGGTCTGGGCAAGTTTGGGGTAAAAAGGGGGGAAAAGGTTCAACATTTGGGCCAAACCCACCAGCTATATCCACTGGGATGGCTCTGAGAAAGGCAACATCCATGGAAAATGTGGAGAAATAAGAAAACAAACAAACAAACACACACCCCCCCGGTTGATTCTCACCCCCCTCACCCAGCACCCACGAGGAGGCAGGATTTTCCCTGGCCAACGTGGGGGTCCCACAGGGAAAGCCCCACTGCTCTCCCCATCACTTGTGGGTGCAGGTCTGCCATGAGCCGCATCTTTCCTTCCACCCTCCCACAAACACAAAGCCTAAATATTTGATGTGGCCAAGCAGCTTTTCTGGCAGCAGGAAGGAAGCGCCCCACCGTGCGAGCGACCCAGGGCTCTCCAGCAAGGAAAATAAGCCCTCAAGGGTTTCGCCCTGCCCCAGTGCCTATGGAAGAGCTCCCAGTTAGGGGAGAGGCGCCGCAGAGAGGTGATGCTGGTCGGCTCTCTCCCAAGCTGGGGATTTCCTCGGTGCATCGATCAGCTGCGGGGTCTCTCCGCCTGCCAAGCCGCAGTCCTACTTGGCTTGGCAAAGGCTCATTGATTGCACGGGCACAGCTGCAGCATTGGGTTTGTAGGAAAACATGTCCTGTGGGACCTGCGGTTCACGGCTCCAAACAGTGCCAACGCTGGGCATGGGGACAAGCCCACCACAGTCAGTTTGTCCCAGGGGGAGTGTGGGTGATGCTCAAAGGAGTGGGAAGGAAGGACAGAGCAGAAAATTAACTCCTTCCAGCCAAGTGTGACCTTACCGCAGGTACACTGACCACTTCTCTGGGCTCATTGTCATACAAGCTCTTTGGTTTGTTCAGAGCATCCTCCCAGAGACTGGCCATCCACACGACGCAGAGGAAACCCACGGGGGTGAAGCTTGTGTGCCGTCCAGAGAAAAGCTCAGGAGCCACGAGTGTGGGGCAAAGGATGCAGAGGTCCTAACCTGACCTCAACAAACACCAGCATCCCTAAGCCCCAGCACAGGGCAGGGCTGAAGACCTCCACTGCAGGGGCAGCCCCAGGAAGGTTTTCTTCCCTCTTTTTGCAGCAGAGCCCTCCCCAGGCTGCACAGAAGCCTTTCAAAGCCACGTTTCAGCCATAATCAACACGGCCGAGCCTGCTGAGCCCCGGCACCCGAGCCAGGGCAGCTCTCCTAGGGCACAGCTGGCAGAGAGGTCGAGGAAAACGGAGATGTGACCCTGATGACTGGCCAGCCAGCCCCCAGGCACCATTAGGGCTCCAGCTCTCTCTGTTCACATCTTCCCTGCCCTTCTTCAGGCTCTCAGTCACACGTCAGCTCCTTTCCAGGTAGCCACAAGCCTGCAGGCAGACAGGGCTGCAAAACAGCTGTGAACAAACTCAGGAGAGCAATGACGAGCTGGGCTGGCCCCAACCTCCCCATGGTGTGTGTGTGCCCAGAGCACTGACCCCTTAAAAGTCCCAGGAGGTGCCCACATGGCATCTGTGGCTGGGGTGGGGATGAGCAAGAGCATATTCCCCTCCTATTGCTGAGCTGTGCAGCCCACGTTGCAAGGCTGGGATGGGTGCTCAGCCCCAGTTTCTGACCCATCAGCTCCTCTTCCCGCAAACACTTTCTCCAGCTGCTTTACCTCCGGCTGAGGACTGGGAGCTGCATGCGGCAGCACGGGGAAGGATGCCCAGCTGCACGCAGCGTGAACACAGCTGCACGTGCTGCGACAGGAGCAGAGGGAGGTTGCGAGCAGGTTACCGAAATGCAGCCGCGCTCCCGGTATGGAAAAGAGCTTGGGCTGAGGCTGCAGAGCCAAAATGTTTTCCAGCATCCTCGATGCCTAGGGAATGGTGCTTTCTGCCACCCCAGCTCCACTCTGTCCAGCTCCCCAAGTGACCAGGCCACCCAAAGAAGCTGGGCTCACACTTCCTTGCAGCCCCCTCGATGGCTGGAAGTGCTCGGGAGGGCAGTGGGGGCAGCAACGGCCCCTAAAGCATCCCTGCCTCCCCAGCCCCTGCCGGCTCCCGCGTAGCCCAGGCTTGTCCTCATTTCAGGCTGGGCGAACGGCGGTCCGGCCCCAGAGGTAGCAGGATGATGCCAAACCTCCTAATGGAGCTTGACAGCAGCGGGATTAAAAGCACAAGTGAGATCGCAACCCCTCTGCAATCAGCTTCTCCCTTGGAAGAGCTGAACCAGAAAAGAAACCTCCTGGCAGCAGGGAGGAGTGGGAGCACACGCGCAGGGCAAGCAGAGCAGGGGATGGGGGAACCTCACCTGTCCCAAGCCCTCCTCGCTTGCCCTGCCAACACACTGTCAATAGGAAGGAGCAAACCTCCCCCCTCAGCAGCACCGGTGAAGGGTTGCACCAGCAAGAGCCCCAATTCCAACTCGTCCTCATGGTTTGGTACTTCTACTGCCCGAAAGTTTGGATGCAGAGCAGCCCACACCCTGCACTCACCCCTTCCCCTCCCTGCCTGCAAGCTCAAGGCATCACACAGCACCCACAAGGACTCCCCCCTTCTTCCTCTCCCTTGGCTGGTGACCAAACAGCACCCAAGTAGCCGGGTCCAAGACAGAGACAGGAGAGGAGATGGGAGGACTCACTCAGGTGCAAGTGGGGTGCTCAGGAGGACACCCACAGCCCCCATTTCTGTGGGACAGGGTGCGCACAGACCCTCACAGCCAGCACCAAGCCCTGCCTGCCCCAGAGCACAGCCCTAGCTCAGCTAACAGGCAGCGCCTGAGGGACGCTCCAGCAGCATTGCTGCCCCAGGTCTCCTCCATCCTCCTTCCAGCAAGCAGGAACATCTCAGCATCACCCCCAAACCCACTCAAACGGGCTTTTGCAGAGATGAAGTGGCAGTCAGCTTGCACAAACCATCCCAGGGCTGGCTGCTAAGGCACCCTCCGAAAAACCAGCAAGGCACAAGCATCGTCACCATCTCCGCTCACACAAAACCCAGCAGCTGCTCTCCTGCCCGGCAGCCATTTGCTCCCAGCGAAATGCAGAGGAAAGCAGGGCTTTTTACTGCAAGAAACAGGGAGCCACTCCAGGGACCGGTGCGTGCACTCGGGAGTGGTGGGAAGAGCTGATGGGTTTTGGCACAGAGCTTGGGCTGAAAAGCTAGCTCCAGACCTTGTTTTGCAGTGACCTGTACCAAGAATCAGCTTTTTCCTTTTTCTTGCCAAATGGAAAGAAAAAGAAATCCTTCCAGGTCAGAGGAAAGAAAAGCATTTACTCGTGGGTCAAGTGAAACAATCTGGTGCAGGGTTGAGTGCACTTTTATCCTCCCTAAACCAGGGAAAGATTCAATTTCCATCTGAAAAAAACATCTAAAAATAAAAAGAGAAATGTTTTTGGGGTCAGAAGCACTCAATTTTGGTTTTTAAGTCCAAATGACTTGTGAATTGAACCCCACTTTGCAAAGCGTAGGGGTAGACCTAAAACTGTAGAGGGGTGGGGAGGGTATGGGCCAATGCATTGATCTGGAAAACGTCAACCACACAGAGACAGCACCAGCCACAGCGGCAGCGCCCAGGTGCCTGCAGTCACCCCAGGGGCCAGCCTGGGACCCCTCATGGCCCCGGTGTGCCACTCGGGGACCCCAACCTCAGTTTCTGCCGAGCCCAGCTTCGCACCAGGGTGCCAGGAGCGACGGCGTTCGGCTGCCTGTGTAGCACTTTGTTCATCCGAAATGAGCTGTCGCTTTCCAGCCTCCTCCCCACCAGCCAAATGCTTCCTGACAGCCTATTTAAAACTCCAAACACCTGATACCACCACAGCTGGGCAGCTGCTCAGAGATGCTATGAGAAACACTTCCATACCACCCCCAGAACTAAATCCGTGCCCTGAGCATCACTCCTTGTCCTTGCCAGACCCACCCACACCTGGAGGGCACGAGGGTCCTTCTTCAGCTGGTCCAGGTCCAGCTCTGCTCTCACATACAAGGCCCCAGCCAAGGGGATTCCACATTTCCATCACCAAAATGTCAGCACCCGCTTCCCACCACCCCAGCTGGGAGGACAACCACCTGCCCCAGCTTCCCCCACCAGGCAGGGCTGACCCTGGACCCAACACATCGCCCAAGTCCATTAGCAAGTCCCCAGAGCACACACCTCACTGGCATTTTGCTTAACCCCAGCTTTTAGGGAAAGGTGCAGAGCTGCATCGTCTTTCAATTTTTAATTTGCTGTAAACATTTTGGTCCTCCCCACTGGGGGCTTCCAGTCGATAACCTCTGCTGGCAGCACAGCTGCCTCATAGCTATGGGGAGGGTGGAAACTGAGGACAAGGGAGAGGGAAGCAGTTCCACACTGAGCTGCTCTCCTTTGGAGGAGCAGGACCCCTTTACACCCCACGATGAGGGGCACCCCACCAGATGCCCCAGTGAAAGGGCCCCCAGCACCCCACGGAGAAGCTCCTCAAGGAGGATGGGGGGACCCCAGCCCTTCCAGGGACCTGGCGCCTGCAGAGACAGGGATGTCGGAGAGCAGAACATCTGCCTTCTTCTCATCAGACACCTCCATGGCGGTGGGCCCCTCCAAATTCCACAGCTCGCTCAGCTTTACCCCATTGCCACAGAGAGGGGCCCTGGCACAGCCACCTCTCCTTCCCCACCGCCCGGAACTGGCACGACAATGCCCTGGAGCAGGGACATGAATACGGCATCACTTTCCAGTCCCTGAGGTGCCTCTTTTTCCACCGCCTTAAGCAATAAATGTACAAACAAGGACCTGCCAGGCACGAGAAACGCGACCCGAGCTGCTCTGGGAAGGGAGATGCCACCGCACGGCTGGGAAGATCAGCCCAGGTCACCCCGGAGCAGGGGAGCAGCTCCAGGTAGGTTTTTTGTCCCTGACGTGCTGGGGAGTGGGGAGGTCCTGGCTCAGGGTTAAGGCTCAGTTCTTCACACACCTTTTATCTCAATCGAAAGGGTGTGGAAAAACTAATCAAGCATTTGCAGACATGTGAATGGAAAAAAAAAAAAAAAAAAAGAAAAATCCTGACCAGTTAAGAATCAGAAAAGGTACAGGGAATGGCAGCAAAGCCCTGTACCCCACCTCCAACAGATACCCAGAGAGAGCATGCAAGAAGAGTGACACACAGTGATAATAGCCCAGAATACACTCCCTCCCTCCAAAAATCGGAAGATCAGGGAGCTCCCAAGCTACAGAGGATTCCCTGGTACTCCTTAACGCTTGCTGGCTCCCTCCCACAAATTTGCCTGCTCTGTTTCTGCATACACATAAGCTCCCAGTGTCCACGCACCCCCCTTCCAGACACCCATACCATCTCCTCATCCCCAATTTCCCACCACAGCCCATGCCGAGCAGCAGTGGGACCCATCCTACCTCCAGTTACACCTCCAGGCAGCCACGGGACCCACCATGCCCCAGGTGGGGAGCAGGGATGGAGGCAGCCCCAGACAGGCACAGGAATACTGTCCACGCAGCAGGGTCTTCTTCAGCTTCTCACCTTCCTCACCCTCCCAGACCGGCAGAGGAGCTTTAGGCTGAAGGGAACCAAGCCATGGAGAGCTGACCTCGGCCACCAGCTAGCAATGACCCAATAGTGGCAGGGACAGGGTGATAGATCCTGCTGCAGCCCAGGGAGGACACAAGGGGGCTCCTGGGCACATCTCAGTCCAAATTCTCACCTCCCTGAAACAAAAAAGGACTTCTGCAGCAGAAAGGGTGCTGTTGGAGACAAGCACTCCATCACCCAGACAGCTCCGAGCAAGCTCAGCTCCGTTTCAGCCGCTCCCTACGCTGGATGACAAACATCTGCAATGCAACCCCCCGGTCTGAAGCCCAAACCTCCCCGCAGGGTTGTACAACCCCTGCTCAAGCCACAGCTGCTCACCTCTCTGCTTCAGTCTCCCTCATTAGCTTTCTGTGCAGTCATTTCCTGATGAGCCCCAGATTTTCTGTTTTTTTTAGTGCTTTCATTTCCAAAACCACCCCCTAAATGCTCAACTTAGAACAAAATAGTCACAGAATCATAGAAGGGTTTGGGTTGGAAAAGAGCTTTAAAGATCATCTAGTTCAACCAAGAAACCTCTTATGCTGGACTTTTCTCCGTTCCAACATTAACGTTAAACCCTACCTTGAGCTGTTCCTGGTGGTTTGCAGTGGAACATACCTCTGGCGTGCTTGCAGGTGGGCACAGAGCAGCCCCAGAAGCCCCTGAAGACCTGAGGAACAGTCTAGGCACCAGCAAACCAGCTGAATTCCAGCATTCATAACCAGGGCATTTCTATTTTCACAGCTTTTCTCAGCATTAAAAAGCTCAAGCCCAAGAGGATTTCTTACCACAGGCAGGGAGCTGCATAAACACAACCAATGTCAAGCTTCCAGCTTTCTCCACTGGATTATTTATAGATCTCATTTGATATCTGTAATACAGGATTTCTGACGCTTCGTATACATGGTACCTTAATTCACAAAAAAAATTAAAAAAAAAAATCAGAGCATCTTTTTACTGGGGAAAGAGGTTTCTTTTTGCAGGTTACCAGCACTTCCACACACTGAGGCTTGAGCTGGGATATAACCAGCTCTCTCTCTCCTAACAGCAAGAAACGCATAGAGCGGCCACCGTGTTAAAAACCAAAACCATCTCGCCCCACAATGTCAAACTGCTTGTGCATGGAGGGAAGGAGGGACAGGGAGCCAATTTCCCTCTCCTAATCTTGACAAAAACATAACACAGTGCGACACTTAAATGTTCTTGCAAACCATTACATTAAATAACAATAGATCAATGCAACACAACCGAACGCTGAAAATAAAAGTAACATTTATCTAACGTACTGGGCACGTCTGAAATGTCAGGCTCCAAGTTTTTCAAGGGATTAAAGGTTTCTGAACAAAGAAAATGACAGCACGGTCATACAGAGGGCCTTTACTGCTCTTGGCTGCTTTCCTCAGCAGTTGCTGCAACTTCTCCTCTCTTCTCACACCTTCTTTCTCAGGCTGGGGAGCCACTGGAAGTAGCGACTGGAAGTGGCTAGGCGTGCAGCTGCCAACACTGTAGACAGCATGGTAGGAGGGACATACAGTTTCTGAGATGGCCTTTGGTCAGACAGCCCACTGGTACTGCACAGGCCACACGCAAGACTTCCGGGAAGGTCTCTGCTCTTCATTTTCTCTTCACCTGCATAAGGAGAGAGACAGAAAAGAAAGATGGTATCTACATTGGCAACTCTAAAAGCTCCAGTTTAGATTGAAATCCCTTTTGCCTGGACCTTACCACGACGTGGCAAGAGAACTTTCTACTGCCCACCTATTTGATGAGCCCGACATGGTATAATCCAAGAACCTCTCTCCCTCTCCTCCCAGTGTTCACCCCTGCTTTCCCCAGAGATGGGAAACCAGATGTGAACTGAGTAGCTCCTGTCTGGGGATGTGGGCCCCCACTTCAGACAGACAGCAGACAGTTCTGTTCCAAGGCACAAACAGGCACTGCTTTCAGCAAGTCACTTAATCTACATCGTAAATTGAGTAACTCTCACACGGGTGTTGCAAATTCTTTCATCATTTGGAAGATGAACACCCACACAGGGGACCTTATAAGGTTTAAAAAATGCTTTTTTCCCTTACAGCTGGGAGATTAAGAGACTCTCAGTATGAAATGAACACAGGCTAACATACGGAGTGGAGAAACAAACTTCTGCATGAAAGCAGTAGAAAGTCTAGAAAGCACAACAAAAATCAACAGAGAAACAACCCTTAATTCATTTGTTCCCATTAAACACTTAGAAATCCATTTTGCTGCACAAAGGTCAAACCAATGCATTATCCAGCCATTTATTATTGTCGCATCTCCATCCCACAGAAACACCAACATTTTCATCTGTTCTAGCAGAGAAGCAGCACCAGCCCTAGGATACCCAAAAGTGACTGCAAGACTCCTAGCACAGCAACAGACTGTGCTGCTTTCCACCGTGTTAACTTTTACTAACAAATCTGTTCGTACTGTTACGCTTGTCCAGCATAAACGGTATTGCCATAAGTAGAACAGAGGGATGCAGAGCTTCACGAAGTTGGGCCTTGTTGGAAAATCTTTCTATTTGATCAGGGTCATCTTGGCTCATTTCTGCTGGTTGCTTGGAGTAGATAAAGGAGGTGTGAAAGTCTTCCAATGACTTGAATAAGACAGCAGGCATTGAGGACTCTCCAAGAGAATGAGGTGTCTGCAAATGTATATAAAAAACTCAGGAGAGGGCGTGATTAGTGCACACTTGGTCCATTACCTGCCCTGATCTTTATTATCTCTCAAAGTCCACAAAGAACTAGAATGACAGCAACTGGAAAAAAAAATAAAACCTAGTTACTCACAACCTTGGCCAAAGGGAGGCTTTTCCTGCACAGCAAGCTGCAAAGAGTGACAGATTATTACAAGGTACAAATCACTGTGTCTTAGCAAAGAATTAACAGCTGGCTCCTCTCTCAGCAGCCCCACACAGAACGAATGACGGCAATGACAGAGGGAGTTTCTGCAAGGGAGTGGAAATTGAGTCAGAGGAAGTTTGTCTGCATTTTTTGCTTAAGAATACAAATTACACTTACATTCCAGAGATGATCACCCATGTCTCAGACACAGATATGGACTACAGTCAATGTTTCTACTTGTTAATTCAGCATGGAGGAGAAAAATAGTGGAATGACAGACAAGCAGCAATTCTCCTTGCCCAACCATAGATGCTCAAAAATGAGGTGCTTGCTCTCTAGGCTTTTTCTGTTGTCAAGGCAGCAGAAGAAAGGCGTCCATCTTCAGAAGGGCTGAATCACCATCCAGAGGTGCTTCACCCCTTTGTGAGAGTCTGTTCAGAGGATTATCCCAGAATAAAACAATTGTTTTTACACAAGCATATTTAAACAACTTAAGTTGTTCTCCACAAGGGGATCATGAGGCGCTCCTGAAGTGGCAAGAAGGGCTAGATGGTTGGGCAGCAGAAATTCTATGCTGACAGGATGCCAGGACAGAATAATTTGAACGACCGGCATGACTGGAGTCCAATTAACCAGCTACACTCAGCTTGATACCACTAGCCCACTAAAAACCTCTGCCTAACACACAGTAAAAAACCAGAGTGTTAGGACAAGAAAAAGAATAAGGTTAAAAGATTAATATTATCTCCTCTTGCCATCCACGCTATCCTTGCTGGGAGACAGGCAGTGTCACTGCCACTCCAGGGCAAAGCAGAAACAGACACGGTGCAAGAGTGGACACTAGAAATGCCTGTTAGCACTGGAAAAAGCTAGGATGGAAATAATTAAAAGAAAAAAAAAAAAAGAGGCTGTTTAGTTTACAGAAGTGGCAAATGAGACAGAATACCCTAGACAGGGTCCATTATTTACTCTTCCTCCTGATTCACACAACTACCACCACCACCACCATTGAAAATGAAAGCATGAGCACTGAAAACTGGAAAGGAGGGAATACCACTTTGGATGCTGCAAGCACCACAGAACGCTGTGGCCAATTGATGAGCACGAAAGGAAATCCTCTTGTCTGTCCTCACAACTAGCTGACTGGTGCATTTTTTTTCCCCCTTCATGTCTATAGGCAGAATTATTTTTTCATCCCATGATATTCCTCAATAGAAATTCTTGTAACTTCTTCTAAAGACTATAACAGAGATGATAGCAGGGACAGGAAGCATGCCCAGGACTTCTCTGATCCAGTTAGGAAATTGTTATGCTTTGAAACTCACATAATTTAATACTTGCAGGGGAGCATTTAAGTCAGCTCACAAGGACCCTATCACTCACTATCTACCCACTGGCCTCCCTCTCATCTCATTGTACATTCTCCCCACACTTGCTAGCAGAAGTTTTTTTCCCCTCATTCTCTCAGAGTCCGTTTTTGCAGCTTGCTCTCTCCATCCCTTTCAGGTAACATCTCCCAGAGCCACTAGTTCTTCCAGCTCTGCTCTGGTCTACCTGAGAGCCAACTTCCCCCCTCATCTTTCCAGAAAGTGTTTGGTCTCAGCCACTATCAACCTCCAGATGTGTAAGGAGCCGTAGTTATCCAAAACCTTGTAGGCACACTTCCATTTCCAGCTCTGTAATGCCTTCTGTGGCTCAACAAACCCTGAGTGATACAGGCTCCCCGCTGAGCCCAGAGCAAAAGGCGACACTGCAGGTCCTGTTAGACTCATAATTAACCTCTATATAAGAAGCAAAGTTGCAACACCAGCACCACAATGCCTCAAAGCACAGCCCAGAATGCAACCATCCCAAATCCACTCTCCTAACTCAGGAAGAGGCCTGTGTGATCCATTAGTAGCCCCACGATCACTCTCAATGATTTTCAGGACTATGAACGGATGGGAAAAAAAGAGTAGTGAAGAAGGGTCAGGTTTGATCTATAAAGTCCAGAAATGGTCAGTCTTGTTTCCACAATACCTTGACGTGCCAATGGAGCACTAGGGGACCATCAGTAATACCAGCAAAGAGGAAAACTTACAGCTCTGAGCCATGCTAACAGCCAGTCATTATTCCATTGCCACTTAAAAAAACCCAACACATTTCAAAGCAATCAAAGGGTTATTAAAATAATCTTAAAACAACAGAAATCCCTCCCAACAGCAATAGCTGAAAAAAAAATGCCCTTACCTTAACCACTGCCACAAGCTCTGTAGGAATTTCATTTGTACCCTCCTGTGCAAGTTCAGGGTCTTGGTCTGCTGTTCTTGGGACACTCACTTCATCCTGAAGTGGCTGCGCATCATCCCATGTCTCTTTCTTAGCAGGCAGGTGTCATTGCAAAGGAGATAGACAAAGCAAGAAAAGGTACAGCTAGCGTGCGTAGAAGAAAGTAAGATGCACTGCGGCAAATCTACTGAAGTACAGATTACAGAGCAATCAGAGGATACGACTCTTGAGAGATTAACCAAGAGACATGCAAAGGAGCTTCTCCGTTCTGCTCAGAAGTTTTAACACTGCTATCTGGAGAAGGTTGAGCTAGTTGAAAAGGACAGAAAGAACATGGAAGGACAGGAAATAATGTGAACAAGAAGCTAACTGTCACTTTACCTTCTTTCCTTCACAGTAAAACTTATCACTTGGAAAGCACAGTTTTATTCCAGCTATGTTTTCTGGTTACTGCTCATTGCCTTCTGAGAAATTTTACCATGGAGAACTGGGGCCTAACATAGCAGAGCTGATACACAGTGGCCAGTCATTTTGCACTTAAGGAGGGCGGGGGGGAAAAAAGCTGACAAGGCAAATCTAAGACTGGACAACGCAACGGGAGTTCCCCACTGGTTAAGAGGAGTTACCAGAAAATGCTAGCTGAGCCGTGACAAGTGTCATATTAGATACATTTCATTCCAGTTTAAAACTTTTTGAGCCATTTTGTAACTGTCATTGATGATCACGTTAGTGATGTACCACGGAAGAGAAGGAAACATTTTGGACAGTTAAACAGAGCAGCACAGAAGGAAATGTTTAAAGACTTACACTTAAAGAGAGATCTAGAGGACTGCAATTTCTGGAAAAGGATTTTGCTAAGAGCCTTGAAATCAGACATAATAAAGCCTGGATGTATTTACATTTCTCTAGTCTCCATATCACCAGCTATGTCTAACATTTACACAAATGGATCTTGCTACAGTTAACTGGTTAGGGTACTCTACAATTTTTTCCATTAATAATAAAAAAAACCAAAGCAAAACACAATAAACTCAGATTTGCAGTCTCTGTCACATTAATTTCCTCCAAATAAATACATTAAGATGCTGCCTTCTGTCCTTCAGTTCAGAGGATATATCAACAGTGCAAGGCCTTTAACATTCACGATACACAGCTTAAATAGAGTTTCTCTAGCACAGAAACGCAGCTGGCTAAAACAAAACCTAGGTAAAATGACTGCTTTACAAGTTTGTGACGGTTTAGCCCAAATTACCACACAGTTTCTCGCTCACTCTCCCCCTCCCCAGCGGGATGGGGGAGAGAATTGGGAAGGAAAGAAAACTCGTGGGTTGAGATGAAGACAATTTACTAAAATAACAAGGCAAAACTACAATAATAACAATATAAGGATATTAAAATATACAAAATGAACAATGTACGATTTCTCACCACCCGATGTCCCCATGACCCATACAGCCCGTCCCGAGCAGCTATCACGGAAACAAAACCGAGCAGCAGGCAAAGGAGCAAAAGGGAGCCAGCAAGGTAGAGGGAATGATGCCAGTACTCAAGGGAGGAGGATGGATGCCAGGAAGGCAGATACTCGCCCTGGCCAACCCCCACTTATATACTGAGCACGACATTTACGGCATGGAATGCTCTCTTTGGCCATTTTGGGTCAATTGTTCTGTCTGTCTTTCTCCCAGCTTCCTGCATCTGCAAATTAGCAAGTCTTGGAAAGCAGGACAGTGTCCTTGGTCTCATTCACCACAATTCATATAATGAGGTTGTTTTATCAACATTCTTCACACACAAAATCCAAAACACACCAGCTACTGAGAGGAAAATGAACTCTATCCCTGCCAAAACCAGGACAAAGTTACTAACATTACACTAGCTTTTACTCTTATCTCAGAGCAATGTCAGAAAAACAGCCCCGGAGCAGACCCACTGCTGAACAACTCAATAGTTGACATTTCCTTGAAAGATGCTTTGGCTCCTGTAACAAAATGCATAATGAAAACAGTATATCTTAAATAACACAGAAAAGTAGAGATAGTCACCTGTAGACAAGTTTTCCTGGTGTTTCTAACAGCGCTACATTAGACTGCACTTAAGACTTGGGTTTTACTCCCTGCTTAACCCCCCTGTTCATCAGTTTCTCCACCTGTTAAACAGCAAAGGGCTGCTCTTTTTAACGTGTTCTGAAATCAAAAGCATAAAGCAGTATCCAGATCTGGATATCATTCACCTTTAGAATTATCTTTTTAATAAAACTGTAATTGTATACAACCTTACCCCCTGCAACAGTCAGGACTGCAAACCGCTTCCTTTCAGATTAAGTTTAGAACGAGCAAGACCCTTAATGCAAATAATACGCTGCTAGTTCTTCTGCTCTTTTCCCAGATTTATATGAGTTCTCAAGAGTCCATTCACTCTCTAATGGAAAAATTATGGTGCATATGGTTACAGAAATCACTGAGCACACACGCTCCCTGAAATCTGCAAAGGAATCAGAGGACAAACATCTGGGGATGTATTTATGGTCCACGTGTAATTTTTTTTTTATATTGTGGTCCTGCTTGCTTTTTACAAAAGCAAAAAACCAACTCCACGGGACTAAAGCAATATATGTGTACTGAGCCCTGGAGCTGATTTCATTGAACGAGAGCTATGCCACAGCCAAACTCCCACCTGGTCACGTTGTTCATCCTCATCTGGCTTTGAGGTTGCTGTTTCACTATCTGCATCTAGAGATTCCTGCTGCAAGCAAAGGTCTGGCTTCACCAGTTCAGCATTCTCTTGCTTTCCACTGGGCTGAACATACAAGGCTGAAGGATTCAGTTCCATGAATCCCTAGGAACAAATAATAATAAAAAAATAATAAAAAAAACCCCCATGTTGTAGCTGCCACAAAGAATAAAAAGGATTCAGCAAATTTCTAATAGGTTTTATGAAGAAGCACACCACCCACAAATTAGCTTCAAATTCTTGCACAAATTGTCTTACTATGAAAATCAACTCCGCTCCCTCCAGCAACAAAATTACTCAGCAATGCTCCCCTCCCCTCAAAATTGGACATACTCATGCAAAAAATACCATTATAGGCTCTAATCCTGCCAAAACATGCATTGTGCATCTATTGAACAAAACAACAAATACGAGCACGCCTGGCAGTAAAGCCTGACTTTCTGCTGAGATATAATATCATGATGGTACCTTTCTAAGAGTTTTCATATCCACACAGTTCTTAACAAAATTGAGCTGAGACATTCAGATAATGACACAGATGGGCCTAAATCATAAATGCTCTCTGCACTGGCTTACAACTTGAATGTCTGTCCAAGGCATAACGTGCAATCATCTACCATGGTTACGCTGTCCAACACTGTACATTTCACTGACAAAGTAAGAGACTTTTTAAACCAAAACTATTTCTATAATTCAGTTTATTAATGGCATAACCAATCTTCAATGCCTAGCACAGAGAAGGCCAAAATAATTTATTTAACTATTGTGTTCCTCCTTTAACTGCCCCTGCCACTATGTAGCCCTAATTTAAGTCAGACAAAATCTAATCAACTTGCTGTCATTGTTGGGATGAATCAGGGGCCTCAACTTATGACTAACAAAACCTGCTGGAATTAAGAACAGGTAGTGAAGTAATTAACACATCTCCTAACAACCTCTCAATTCCATCTCAGTTTAGCCCTATGCTCAGAACATCTATAGATGTTTTACTTTTCTGTGTTATTTATATAAGATGTGTGTCAGTTCCAGATGAGTCTGTAATACTAACAAGCTAGTCAACTTAAAAAAAAAAAAAATCGAAATCTTCTAAGCCACTGTTGGAAGACAGGATGAAAATAATTTGTTCTACCAAACCAGAACATCTCTGTTGTATTACCAGATTCCACCTTAAGCAAGCGCTCACCAGAGTTAGACACTGTGGGATGCAGCCACAAAATAGTAAGTTACAGGAAAGCAGGGAATACCAGTTTTGCTCTCCACAAACCTACTTGCTTCAAGCTAAAGATCTTCCCATTATTGGCACCCAACCAATCCCTTGCCCCTCCTTTCAGCAGCACACGCCTCCCTCCTGACCTGGGAAGGAACATTCTCTCCACAGACATCAGCATATCCCTCATCCCCCAAGACACAATGGAAGTAGACATCCTTCTCCGTGGACGTGTCACACAGGAAGAGATGCAAAATGCCATTCACGTATTCATCCACGATGCCCACAAGTAGCTTGGAGCCACACAGTTGCTTGAAAAGGAGAGTTGCTGCATTGGACCACGTACCCTGAAGAAGAAACAAGAATGTAAAGTTACTATAAACACACAAACCCCCACTACCTGAGACTTTCCCTTATGGGCACTTGTCAAAAAGGCAATTAAGTTAGGTCAGGCTAGGGACAAATACAGGAAAGTCAGGCAGACAAGCTTTCCAGCACTGAACTAAATCAAACCACCCCAAAGCCTGCAATGCTGGTTACACTGGGAATGCCCTTTCACCCTAAATACCTACTTCCAAACATGGTTTGATAGCATTTATCAGTGATATTATCACAATTGCTTAAAATAGTTTTAGTTCCGTTTTTTTCAGAATTCCAGGAATCATGCGCGTATAAACATTAAAGTGTCTGAAGTTTTTAAGAAGTTGCTAAGCCTCCCTGCGATGAAAACTGTGATTCTTTAATCCTCAAAAAAAAAAAAAAAAAAGAGGAAAAATCTTTTTAAACATAATGTCTTTAAAACACAGAAGAAGCAACTCTGCTGACATTCAGAGATTGTATTTCTCAGGCTTTTTTGAACAAGAGTTTTCCCAGCACAGAGGAACTTTCTTATGACCACTATACTTCTTTGGCTATGCTGACTGCATCAGACCAACTCCCTTAAAGCTCCATCACAGAAGAAATTTTTAAAAGAGAGGGCTGGAGCTACCAAGGCTTCAGAAGAACCCTGGAAGACTATCAGGGAAAGAAACGAGTTGGCTCATTTGCTTAACAGTAGCTATCTGTTTCTGCAACAAGAATATTCATAAGGAAAATAGACAGTAGAAGGGTGGTCACTTCCAGAGACAGACATAACCATACTCTGCTGAACATAACGGCAGCAATTCTGCTGTAAACATCAATGGGAGCTGAATTAATCCAGACATTTGTCCTTATCAGGAGAAAAAAGGCAACCTGTACTTGATAGCTCTCATACATATGTCAATAAACAAGACTGCATGTGAACACATACCTCCACGGGTTTTACCCATGCCAAGGAACACGGGATGGCCTGAGCAGGGAGCTTCAAGTAGCACCACCTATAATACAAAACAAAGCCATCACCATTACAGCAAAACCAGGCAGAAGACCAGAACATCCCCCCTCTTTCGGGTTTTAAAGTCAGCTTCGGAATAGAGAGGCACATATTGGATTTTGCACTTATGAATAAAACCCAACAGTAGCTTTGGAAAACACTCCATCTCCACAGAATGGGTGTGTCAGAAATGGCAGTAACAGCTACTCCCTTACACCTTTCCTTGCCCAAGCATCTTTCCATCACAATCCCCTATGATTACAAAGTTACGGACAGAGGACAACGACTTTTGAACCAACAAATGACAACGGTCAGGCATGAACAGAGGCAAATGACAGGGGAAAAGCAAATATGCAAAAAAGTACTGAATTGCAGAGGAGAATGAGTACCTCTGACACTGCAAACGCACCCCAGTTGGACTGATGTTCGTTCAGGAGGATGTTTACATCCGTTCATGGAACCCAGGAAAGGAAGGTTAGGGAGCCTGCCCCAAAAGACAGAAAGTGGCAAAAGGAAAGACTGAGGAATTAAGGCAGAAACAGGAAAGGATTTAGACCAAAGTCACTGTGAAGGAGTGATGGACAGGATTACTAGGCAAAGGGCCCGGAGTGATCAGCAAAACAGGCCTTAATGTAACCTCAAGCATTCACATGTAAGCAAGGAAGTGCCTGCAAGGCAACGTTACGGAATAAAAACCCGGATGCTTTCTAGGAAATCTGTATGCTGGGATGTCTTTCTGAAGAAAGACAGGCCAGTCAGCCTAACCCTGATCCCTGGACAGGCGATGGAAGAAGTAATCCTGGGAACCATTCCCGAGCACATGAAGGACAAGGTGATTGGGAGTAGTCAGCATGGATTCACCAACTTGACAGCCTCCTGTGACGGAATTAGTGGCCTGGTAGGTGAGGGGAGAGCAGTGGGTATTGTTTAACTTGACTTTTGTCAGGCTTTTGACTCTGTGTCCGGCAAGGTCCTCATAGAGAAGCTAATGAAGGATGGACTGGATGAGCAGACAGTGAGGTAGACTGAGAACCGGCTGAAGGACCAGGCCCAGGGAGTGGTGACTAGTGGTACAAAATCTCATTGGAGGCCAGGAACTAGCAGTGTACCCCAGAGGTCAATACTAGGTTCAATATCATTCAACATCTTCATGAACAATCTGGATGATGAGAGTCAGCCCTCAGCATGTCTGCTGATGATACAAACCTGGGAGGAGTGGCTGATACACCAGAAGGTCATGCTGCCATTCAGAGGGACCTTGACAGGACAGAGAAACTGGCAGACAGGAACCTCACAAAGTTAAAAAAAACCTGCACTTGAGGAGGAACAACACTATACACCAGTACATGTTGAGGTCTGATGGGCTGGAAAGCAGCATTTTTACTATGAGGGTGACCAAGCACTGGAACAGGTTGCCCAGAGAGGTCATGGAGTCTCCATCCTGGGACACATTAAAAAACTGTCTTGACAGAGTCCTAAGCTCTAGATGGCCCTGCTTGGACAGGATGACCTGCAGAGGTTTCTTCCAACCTCAACCACCCACATGAAATTTACTTACTTAAGGAATCTCAGACAGGATTTTCGGACAGTCTCGAGGTTTCCATAATCTGGGTAGAACACTTCTACTTCATGGTCATTGATCACACGGTGGATGATAACGCGGTACCACCATTTTGAGACCGTTACACAGCAAAGCTGTCCAGGCTGTACTGAAGACTCAGGCATGACATAGCGATCAGAAACAAGTTTATTTGCATAGCAGTGTCTGCAAAAGAACATAATGAAAAAACGTGCTGGGCAGAACGCAGGAGATTAACAAAGAGAAATATACAAGGCTTCAGAAGAATCGCCATTTCTCAAAGTCCCCATGACAGGAATTTTCAGGAGTTGTTTCAATAGATGCTTTACATCCCTGTTCTGCTACACTTAAACTGAAGTGACAGTAAAAAATGCAACCCCAAACTCAACATTTGAATTATGTTCTTGGAGTCCAACAAAAAGTTAATTAATGGGGATTAAGCAGAGGCTAAATACCATCATTCTAGTAATTAATTTTTAACATTACCTTGATGTTAGTGCTTCTTATGAACCAGGTTCTGGAGTACTGGCTCATATTCGCAGTATCTGTATCACACTTTACATGTGCCCCACAGACATCAAGCATTTACTTTGGCACACAATTAACAGCAATTGTAGCATTGTCATGGTGGAACAGAATACCAAACGCACAATGTAACTGACACAAACAAAGCCACTGATGGAGTTTGGCTTTCAAATATAGATATGACAAAGGTCCATTACCTGTTGCTTTTTGGCAAGCTTTGGAGATGGAAGTAAAAGCCTTAATAGAGCACATCAGCAACAGTAGTACAAACAATAGAGAGGTGCAAAGGAACCCTGAAGTTCCTTTCCAAAACCCTTCCAGGCTTTTAAAGCTTAGGACTGTCTAGGACACAACCAAACAACCGTGAATTGCTATTAACCATACTTTTTGATTGCAAGTTAAGATGAATGGGTAACCATTATGAGTACATGTTTCAGTACAGCACTGGCATCTCTGTATCAAGTAATGAAGCCAGCAGTGACCACAGCTAACAGCTGGGTGCCTTGTTTCCCAGCACAAACACACACACACACAATGGGTAGTAGTACTGAATCAGCATAGCGTGTTCGCACCTCATCTCAATCATCATATCCTGCAGTTTATCAGACGTTTCCCTGCTGCAGACGTGTATGTAGAACTGGCTAGGAGAGACGATGAATTCCACAAAGACTCCCACCAAGCACCTTATCTCCAGTGGCGGTAAACTGCAAAGGCTTCTGTCCTGAACAGCATCTGGGGGGATCTCTGGAGTCATTATCAACTTGGCTAGTAGGGACAGGTCCAAATCTTGAGGCTACAAAGGGATAAGAGGAAGGTGGCACTCAAGATGTCTTGTCATGCACTGAACACACATGACTGGCCTTTCCATGAAGATAAAAAAAAAAAGTAATTCTGCTCTCCTGAGGATCTATGAATTACTGAATATCTGAGATTCCCATAAATTTTTCAAACTTGGATTAAAACTTTCCCTGTGACAGAAGCATTCATTTTCACACTCTCTTTCTTCCTTTCTTTTTTCTTCCCTCCAGCATAAAGAGGAGTGCAATAAAAATACCTTGCCCATATTCCTGGAAGGAATAAAGGAGAGGAATTAAAGTCATGTTACATATTTAGACAAAAAGTATTGAATGGCTACTGCTAAAAAAGCAGAACAAAAAAACCCACACCAGAAAAACCAAGCTAAACACAACCCACCTGTTTGTTGGATTTTACACAGAAGATGCTACTTCTGTGCTTCATGTACTGAACCAGCAAAACTCTTACCTGAAAATGATTCAAAAGCGACAGAAGGCACAAATCCATCTCACTTTCACACTAGAGCTATTTCCCCAAGGATAAAAACAAACAAAACCTACAAATTCTGTTATTTTCTCACTCTAGACAAATTTGTACATGACTGAGTTGTTCGCACAGCTTACAATTTTGTGTTATTCTTTAACTGCTGAAAACATCATTTCACTTGAACTAGTGCTGATGGGAACCTTAATCATAGATCAGCTACTCCCACTGCCTCAAAAGCTTTCTTTCATGTCAATGAACAGCACTCCTCCAACGATCAAAAGTCTAAATTATTTCAATTTTACTCATCATGAATATGCTACAAGTTACCACTGCATTATACATCAGTCAATGTATGGGAAATTTGTCTTCCAGCATATGCTCTGTTGCTTATCTGCCTAAATTAAACTCCAAACAATGGGGTGGGGTTTTACAATACTGGCTCTTTTAACCATTTTTTTAAAGAAGCAGATGAGAGCCTCTCCTTCTGCAGACTGAGCAAAGCCTAATGCCCTTAAATTTTTTTTTTCCGAGTTAAAAATTTTGACTAAAACATGGAGTTAAACAGTGAGTTACCATTTTTGAGTTAAAGAGCAACTGAGGGAATTCTTGCCTGAGCAGCAGCATCATCTCTAAAAAGCCCTTACCTGGTATGGATTTCCTCTAAAAAGCCCTTACCTGGTATGGATTTCCTCTAAAAAGCCCTTACCTGGTATGGATTTCCTCTAAAAAGCCCTTACCTGGTATGGATTTCCTCTAAAAGTGCCCTGGAACAGAGGCATTTCTAAATGACAGTTTTGCTCTGAGAATACTCTTCACATCAGACTGTTACGGACACACACGATCTTTGCCATCTAGCTCACATATTGGTAGGGACAATAGATATTTCTGCGAAAGACGTCAACTATGCATACTTAAAAACACGTTTACAAAAAAGCAACAAAAATATAAGATAAATCAACACTGTAAAACTAGGCTTACAAGAAATACGACTTGCAAGATAGACTAACTCCTTCTGGAGTCAAGCTGGACTGGCAGCTGCCAAGTGCTGTGTGAATGACACTTCACCTTCTGCTCAGTGGCGAGAAAAAGCTGCTGAGAGCAGCAGCCCTATATATTTTACCCTTCTCAGGGCCAAGGGGATTGATTCAGCCCTCATCCCTCATTTGTCCCTTACAACACTTCCACTGTTAGCGTCTCCTGACTGGGTACTTGGATACCTTGCAGCAGGGCAGGGATCGGGTCGCATCTTTCCCCTCTACCTCACAGCATCCTGATGAACAAGTATGCGTTGCATACCCAAACTAATACATTTCAACCTGCTTTCTTCCTTTTTAGGGCATTTTAAAAACAAAATTGCAAACTTGGTGTTTCACGACAAACGCTAGTTGTACAAACATCTTCCAAGACTCATCCTGCCAGGATCTTTAAACAGGTTCACTTTGTGATGCACAAGAACAAGATGCGAGACTACCCGGACCATATTCCCCCTTTTTTACCCTTCCCACAAGCAGACTTTGAATTCTAGGGGAACTCCCCCTGGACTGCACCACAACAAACTAAAATTTCTTTAAAAGATCAGAACAGCCTGCCAAAAATCTCTAAAGGGTATGTTTTATGAAGTGCCGTGCAACATCCAACTCACAGTCCCAAACTTCCCAGTTCATTAGTACACAAAACACTAAAGTCTGGGAGAATTCCTGAGACCCCTTCTCTGCCTATGTGCTTCAACTGTACAGCTGCATACAGCCACAAGACAAGCTTGGTAGAGGAAATAACACTCAGTAGGAGGATTATCCTGAGAAAAGGAAGGCCTAAAGATGCTCAAAAGAAAGAAAAAAAAAAAAAAGATAAAAATCCAGGGGACACTAACAAATTCTCCTAATCAAGTTTGGCAGTTCAGAGCCTCTGTATTGTTCTTCTCCATCCCTTTCTAAAAATAAATTGCTAAGCAAAACCAAACAAAACCCCAAAGCAAGCAAACAAACAAACAAACAGAAAAATATGAAAATTTTCAAAGTCCAACCAAAGAGCAGAATGGAGACCACAGGAATCAAGGTCTCTGAGGACCACTCCTGAGCTCTGTCACATAGCTGCTTGACCAGCCCTGCCTACTGCAGCAGGGCAAATTCCACACAGCTAGTATCAGAACAAAGTTATTGAAGTCAAATTACAAGTAAGTACAGCAAAAGGTATCACCACTATTATCAGCGACCAAGACGATGCTCAAGTGACCTTGGAGGATGTGTAATGTAGCTCTCAAGACCAGAAAGAGAAAAGAAAAAGACCTAGTTTGGATGGCATATGAAGCTATATACCAGATCAGTATGAGTCTGGTCACCTCTAGACTCATCTAAAGCAGGTAAAAAAAATTTTGGAAGCAGCAGTGCATCAACAATACAAACTCAACAGAAACAAAAACAGTAATAAGATTATAACCTCCTGGATTAAGACATTAAGAAAGCTACAGATTGCTCATCCAGCCACGTACCTGTTTGAGGCCATCACCCAAATCTACTGCTTGTGTTTCCACTGGCTCTGACTTCTCTTCTGCTGTCAGGTGAAAGCTCTCTGTCTCACAGCTGGGTTCCAAAGGAGGCATCTCAACCGCAGGTGCTGCTGTAAAGACAGTTTTTGGCTGTTGTTCCTTATTTACATATTAAGCAGAAAGAGAAGACATCTGAAAAAGGCAGTATGAAAGTACTGGTGCTGTTTTCCTCATCTCGAGGCATTCACAACCACCAGTCATGAGGATTCACTTGAGAGGCATCTTTCACTGTATTAATTTAAAAAAAACCAAAACCCAAAAAAACCCTAATTTGCTCCTGTTATTATGTTAAGGGTTAAATCAATTGCTAGAATGATGCTAAAATGAATTTTCCCCAGAAAGGTTAAGAATCTGGCAGGAACTGTATGTGATTTTCTGCCTTCTCTTGTAGCTTAAACGGGAATGCTGAGGACATCTGCAGTCTCTTCTGTTTTCTTTTGTGGAACATTGTAGCTTTGCCTTTCAGACGAGTGCTAATGCTTTTTTCAGTCTCAAAAAGCACATCAGAAAGGCTTTACCAGCCTGTGGAAGAGATGTCCAGGAGATCCTTCTAGTTTCATTATCTATTGCCTGGAATGACTAGACATTCCAGTCCTACACACACTGTATGGGCTAAACATCCCTTCTCTCACCTCACACCAAAGAACGATCAGAACCTATAGAAAACTTCCAGTTAAGCGCTCTGCTACCAAGAAAACTCCCTTGTGATAGCTGCTTCTGCAGCACCCCACAGCACTTTCTGTGCTAAAACCTACAGGAATTGGGACAACTATAGTAACTAGAAATGCAACAACATCTGCTTATTGCTTGGCCACAATGCTTGTGAGAACTCTGTGCTTTCAGTTAAATAACAAACCATCTCACCCGGCGGCATCTCCTCCCGCACCTCACCCAGCAGCATCTCCTCCTTCTTTATCTCACTTGCCAGGTACCTCTTCAGGATCAGCAAGGAACCTGCTTTTGTCTGCTCAACAGCAATGATATCAGACACGCTTCTGAGGACTTCAAACATGGAGAAAAATCCATATTGAGTGTACTGGAATACTCGTCCAAAGCGCCTGAAGAAGGCCTTATCAAAGTCCAAGAGCAGAAGCGGAGAGGAACTCAGCAGATCCTGCAGCTCAGCCTTCACTGTTGCTGGCAGGACGGGAGCTCTGCCCCTCCAAGGGAAACTCTGTGGCTTCTTAGAGAGAGAAACAGCATCTGGCTTTGCAACAGCACTCTTCTGTGTCCTAACACTTCTCTGTCTGGCAACCAGTTTGGCAAGGTCTTTGGTGGTCTCATCTGCAATGGCTACAACAGAAAGAAATAAACTATTAGATTACCAAAACAGGAAGCAAAAAAAAGCTCTACACACACAAAGTTCCTCTTCTTTCCTTTTTTTCCTCTTTTCTCCACTCTTTTCAGAAGCAGGTGTCTCCTTCAAAAGCAATCACACTAAATTGTGGCTGATTTCCAGCAGGTCAACCGCTTTTCCTCTCTGCTTGCTAATTGGACCAAACTATTTTTAACAAGCAACAACCAATCTGCACCCTCATCCCTACAAATCCAGATTCAGGTAGGAAGGTGGGTCAAATTCTTGGATGCATGATCACAACAGGAAACCCAGCTGCTGTGAGCTTTGTTGGGAAAACAGTAAAGGTCTCCTTGCTCTCCTCAGCCAGAATCACAGTAAACCCACACTATGGAGCACCCACCCATCCAGGCAAGGTCTCCCCGGACAGCAGCACGGGTCTTTTCTATGCTTTTAAACAACTTCTTTCTTGTCTTACTGTAGCACTCAAAAAAAACTCCAAACCATCACTTCAGCCTTCCCAATCCACGATTTGCACCTACAAAGCTGTTTCCATAGCTCTTCTCCAAAGAAAAGGAAAATGAAAAAGGTTCTTTGATACAGACTAAATTTCCCATTGGATCAGGCAGAGAAACACTTACAGCTTCTCCTGAGAAGCCCCATCATTTGTTTTGCCTCCTGCTGTAGCCTGCATTTTCAGAAAAAGTTAAGCTTACCAATCCTAGCGTACTCACAAGAAACGTTACTGCAGTTTCTAAACCAAGTGCAGAACGCAAAATGTACAAAAAAACCCGGAAGCATGCATGATTTTTCAGGAAGAGTGTAAAAGCATTAAAAGGGAGATAAAAATGCAGAAAGAAACATCAAAGACAAGAAACTAAACAGAGCTATATATGAAAAAGAGTAACAGAAGTGTGAGCTCTGAGAATTCATCTTGTACATCCCTGTTTTGAAGTATCACTTCATATCCATATGTGGTTCTAAGCAACTTCTCTACCTGCAAGGAAACAAAATCTCACCTTTGAGGATTGAAGTGCCTTTCTCATAAGGACAGACTCTGACAACTTCAGGCATATTTGCCACCAGCTCCAAGGTGGATTGGAAGCCCAGGTCATGTAGAGGGAGACGTTTGCCAACCATGGCCATGTACTCCTTCTCCAGCTGTGCTGGGGTTAAGCCCTCTTTGGCAGCCAGCAGCAGTGATCTCACCTCCTTCTTCAGCATCTCCATAAGCTGCATCTGCTTCGACATGTCTGCACTAAAGGGGAGACAAAAGCGAGCAGAAAACTCTTACCAGGGCTGCTCAAATATAGACAAATGACTTCCTACCACTTAGCAGCTGAAAGCTGGTGGAGTGCAGGGCAGCAAGCCAGGTTCACCAACAGCCACTACCTACCAATCCCCATTTTTCCCTGCCTGCACCTCTGGAGCTGCTGCCCTTCGGCACCTGCCATTCCAGCTAAGATCATGGAATGAGTTTGGGTTGGAAGGGACCTTTAAAGGTCATCTAGTCCAACGCCCCCTGCAAGGAGCAGGGACATCTCCAACCAGATCAGGTTGCTCACAGCCCCATTCAACCTGGCCTTGAATGTTTCCAGGGATGGGGCATCCACCACCTCTCTGGGCAACCCGGGCCAGTGTTGTACCACCCTCATGGTAAAAAATTTCTTCCTTATACCCAGTCTGAATCTACCTCCTTCTAGTTTAAAACCATTACTCCTTGTCCTACCACAACAGGCCCTGCCAGAGAGTTTCTCCTCATCTTTCTTATCAGCCCCCTGTAGGTACTGGAAGGCTGCTGTAAGGTCTCCCCAGAGCCTTCTCTTCTCCAGGCTGAACAGCCCCAACTCTTTCAGCCTGTCCCCACAGGAGAGGTGCTCCAGCCCTCTGATAATCTTCGTGCCCTCCTCTGGACCCTCTCCAACAGGTCCACATCCTTCTGATGTTGGGATCATGGCTCCTCCTGCATTCGCTGCCTGTCCCCATGGGACCACACCCCCTACAAGCATTGCATCCCCCCAGTTTAGTACACCCCTAAACTCCTGCCCCGAGGACTGCCCTCGACAAACCCTGCCACTCCACAGTGATCCCTGCACCCTGACACTGCTGCCTGAGGACTCTGCCCACCCCATGGGCTCACTGCCCCTCACAGAGACCCCTGTGCCCCTAAACCCAGGTCTGGAGACTCCCCTTTCTGCTCTATAGGGTCACCGCCGCCTAAAGAGATCCCGGTGCCCCTAAACCACACGCCGAGGACCCCCCTCACACAAGCCACTACGCGTACCCACCCCGCCATCGCGCCGCCCCGCTCATAAACGCCCCCACCCTTTCTGCGCCTGCGCGCTCCTTTTCCCGCTCTTCCGGGGCGCGAGGGCGGGGCGGTCCGGTCCGCACCCCCCAGTCCCCCGTTGTAGCGGGGCCCTTAAGGGCGCCGCCGCGCGAGCAGGGGGGGAGGCGGCGGCCGCGGTTCCCCTCAGCGCCCTGCCCGCACCGCCCCCCCCCCCCCCCCCGCGCTGAGGCGACCGGTGGCCGGGCCGGCAGCCGTGGGGCCCAGGCGGAGCAGCTGCCCCTGCCTTCTCCTGAGTAAAAACGTTAGGGGTGTTCCCGTTGTGACAGGAAAAGTCAGCACATTGCAAAAGCGTCACAGACAAAAAAAAAAAAATGGACCAGCTCCTTTAAGGTGAGAATATTTAAACCCAAACGCGGATATCTTATATTTTTTAGTCTCATCCGAGAGGAAAATCCCCAGCAGAGACGCTGAGTGGCTTTCCCAAGGTAAACTGGGTTGCAATGGCCGTTTCCCTAAGGGTTCACAGACATTTGAGAAACCTGCTCGACAGTGTGGTTGATTTCCACGCAGGGACAGGTGTCAGCGTGACAAGGGAGGCCGAGACTGCAGATTTTGGGGCAGCAAATGTTGCAAATCCACCAGCACATACTCTCAAATCATCTCCCCGGTCCCAAGGGAGTAGCCAAAAAACTCCCATGGGCACAGAGGAGTCGGGACCCACTGGTGGAATTAGACATCAGGGAAAACCAGAAAGTTACAGGTTTGTAGGTGTTAAATATCCCATGGTGCTTTTGACATGAAATCAACGAGTCTGTGCCACCTGACCAAACCAGACCTGAGCCACCATTTACTGCTGCTGCCTAAAACACCGCCTGCCCTTTCAGCTGGACTCCATCTCTCCCTGCCCCACGCTGGCCAAGTGATAAACAAAGTCAAAAAGGTCTTTGGAGCACTTCCAAAGTAAATACAGACACTGTATGAATTTATTAATTACACCCCATCTCTGCCGAACTTTTCTCCTACGCTGCTAGCCCTCTCCATCTGTTGCTTCCCTGGTGACCTGCTGACGAGGCACCCAGCACGACGGAGCAGAGAAAGCAGGGAGCTGCTGCTCCTGCCCTCCCTGCCCGCAATATCCTGACTCCGGGCAGGCCACAAGTCTCCAATAAAACAGGAATCTGTGAAAAAGCAAGAGCAGCACCTCCCTGGCCAGCTTCCTGGCTGCCTCCAGCTGCTCCTCCACACCAGACACCAGGCATCCCTGAGCTCAGCACTGCTCCCTTGAGAGGGAAGTCACCACTTTATGTTCCAGCCTTGTCTTGCTGCGGTATTATTTCTAGCCAGGTGCTGGTTTCTTTAATAGTTAGTGACTTTAAAACTCTTTAAGAGTGTTTCTTGCAGAGGTTTCTGCAGCTGTCACCACAGGCTGCAAGGCACGAAAAGAAAAAGCTCATACGTTTGCTCTGTCACGATCCTGCTGTGGAAAACTAGGGAGGCATTTAGGCACAAACTCCTTTGGCAATTTAGAAGACAGATTTAACAGCTCTAATCCTGCAACGGCCTCCATGCTTTTCATCCACTCAGCGAAGTTCATGACTCAACTGGGACCAGCTAATTTCCCTCCCTGCTAACATAGGAGGTGACCCTAGAGAAAGGGAGTTTGCTGCAGGCATCCCACCACTGTGCCAGACAAAGGGTTTCTAGAGAGCAGACCAGTGTGAGATGCTACTCACCCAGTCATTCCCTGCAACACCCTCTCCAAACACTCCTGAGTTAAGCCACTGGTCTCACTAGGGAAGGTTTTTCACCCTGGTGCTTATTGTTCTGGGCCACTCTTGCCATTTGAGGTGTTCAGAGCCACATGCCTGAGTCACTTTTAGGTTGCTTTTCAGCAGCTTTGCAGAAACCATCTACTAAAAATCATTTGAGTGCTTTTGATTGTGTTTTATTTCCAAAGGCAGGAAAATAGAAACAGAATGTTGTCCTGGAGTCCACCCTATCCAGGTCTAACCTTCCTTCCCATCTCCACAGCAGTGTGCAAATGAGAGCAGAGCAGCTGGGAAACAGCTTGCTTACTTCACTGTCCATTATGTTTGACAAGCCTGTGATAAACTTGAAACAGGCCTCCTTCATCTGACACCTCCCCTTCTCTCCTCCCCTGCCTAGTTTTCTTGTCTGCAGCAATAAATTCAAGCACAAATTCATCCTACTCCCAGAGCGAGCTGCATGCTCCTTGGCACAAATGAAGATGGATAAGAGGTCTCGGAGTTCTTCCAGGGAGTCTCATAGGAGACGCAGAGAGTCCCCAGCTACCCAGAGCAAACGAGAGAAGAGGGAGAGCAGCAAAGAAGCCAGCAAAGGAAGGGGAGACATAAAGCAGGAGAAAGCAAAGGACATCAAGAGCACTGCAGGGACTGACGGTAGGGTGCACACATCCACGGTGGTGGACGTGGATGATGTGATATCTGATGAAGAAATGGAGGCAATGGCGTTGCTGGACAGCGAGCAGCAAGAGGAAGGTATGGCTTATGCAAGGGAAGGGGCTGGAAAGCTATGGGCTCTCTGACCCTGCATGGGTCACAGCATGACTCTGCTCTCTGAATGATGAGCGTCATCACACCCACCTTGCACAGACATGTGGTTATCCTCAGGACAGGTTCTGGGAGACTGTAGCCAGCTTCTGCAGTCAGTACTGCAGGCTGATCAGCACTGTCTAGCAAAGCAATGAACTTTGCAACAAGCAGTTACATCCCCAGCATCTTTTGTGCTTCAGCTCACTGCTCCCCAGTTCTCTTCATGCTCTACTCTCTTCCTTTTCTTGCTTGCCCTTCTTTAGGTGGATGGAGTTACCCTTAATGCCAGTTCACAGCCTGAAGAACTGCAATGCAGGGAAGAACCGTGCTTGAGGTGCGCAGTTGTAGCTCCCATTCTGGATAACCGTCAAGAGCAGCTCCTCTCCAGGCAGATTTCCTAGCCTGCCCTGACTGGAGGGAGCATTGCGAGTCTTTTGGCGGGATGTGTATTACAGGACCCAGCGCCTTTGCTGCCCTAGAGTGACACAAAGGTTCAGACTTGCTTCTGTGTCTCTGGGAACTAATTTTTCACAAGTACCTCTTTCTGCCTCAAGTACAGGAGTCCCAGCTAGTGAGCGGTGCTGTGGAGCTAGAGTGATCATGCAGATTCTTGGGATCCGAACCTCCCTCAGGACCTGGTGGCTCTGCAGAAAGCTCCAAAAGCAAAAAGGCAGGGATGGAAGGGCTAGAAGGGATTCAAAACAGGAGGAATGCTAACTTCACTGCTGAAAAACATGGTCTACCCTGTGGGTCTAAGCATACCCAGAAATAATCTATCTATTTGCATGCCATACCTGCAGATTTCCCCTCAGGCAGGAGCACAACAAAGGGCAGCCAGAGCAAGATTACCAACACTCACTTTGGGGAGATGTAGAAGGTAATACTCATCTGGGGCTGATCACCTCAGTCAAGCTCAACAGTGCTCCCTGTAAAGCACAGTGAGATTTCAGCAGCACCACTGGCTTGGTCTCACTGCATTAGGGGGCTGGGATGCAACTAAAATTCTGTTCCAAAAGGACCTGAGGATCCTCTGATAGAGAAGGGTACTTCAGCCTTTGCAATTCGAAAGCTCCCTCTTATTTAAAATCTTTCTCTTTGCCATTAGCTTATCTTTCCAGGTAAGCTTCTGGGATCCCAGCTCAGCTGACAAGTTGCCATTCCAAGGCTTTCAATACTGCTTGGAAGCCACAGGTCTTCAAGCTCAAGGCTGCTCTCTAGTCAAGGTGCTATGGAGAAGCATGGCTCGATTTCTGCCAGTAAAGTGGAGACAAAACCTGTCAGTCCATCTTGGCAGCTCCTGGCCACCTGGGCCAGGGAGTATTCTTTAACACAGCTCCATAGAGAGCCAAATGGTTCACATACACCGGGTCTAGGCACTGAAGTTGATCTGTGCAGGCACTTGTCAGGCCATTAGTATTTTGGGAGCAGTCCTCTGCTAACTGTCATGTTGAATTTCTCTCTAGGTGTAAAGTCTCCGGGTCTGGGCATCTGTGAGTGGCTTCTGACAATCTTGTCTTTCCTGTTCATCATAATGACCTTCCCCATTTCTGTCTGGTTCTGCATGAAGGTGAGAATCGTCATGGGACCTCTCTAGATTTAGTGTTTGGTGTCTGATGTGGATGTAACTCACTGGTTCAGCATATGTTGGACATGAGCATGAAGCTTTTTTTGTCTAAGGCCCTATGTACACTTCTTCAACTCATTATTAATTTTAACTTATCCTTTATCATATGTTGCTGCAACAGGGGGCTGCACAGGGATCCAACCATCACCTATCAAATTCTCCTGCTGCAATATCAGCAGGCAGGGGCTTAGGTTTCTCTTTTTTTAAAACACAAATTGCAGGTCTGTTCACTTTCAAACAAACTTCTGCCTGCTCAGCCCGGAGATGGCTGCGTTGCAGCAGCAGGGTAAATAGGTTTTTAATTAAAAATTTTAAGAGAGATTGATCTCTCAATTAGCAGCAGATTTTCCCTCTTCCTCCCCTTTCCTCAGATTCATAACATGGCTAAAGGTAGGCATATTTTGACTCCCGCTGCTCGGGAAGTTTCATGTGCATCTTGTTCCCAACAAGAGGGTCAGTATTATGGCTCCGATCTTACACGTGCGAGCACACACACATGGTTCCCTTGGAGGCAAACAACCAATGTGGAAATTTTAGCTCAGGATGTTCAAGTTTGACCTGGCTACAAGGAAGCAAAATTCTAGTCTCATCCTGGGAAAAGCTGAGCAGTTCTAACATGGGGTGCTCTTCCAAATTTTGGGCTGTCTTGTGGCTGCTCCTACACTGCTCACACACAAGGCCAGCCAGCAGTTCCAGGCAGGTTCTCTGCTTGGGTAAAGGAACTCAGTGACAGGTGACTTCACTAGCTCAACTCTTGCTGAAATCCTCCCTTTGCAGGGCTTTCCCAGAACAGACATCCTCCCTAATGGTGAGGCCCCTTTCCCCAGTCCTACACACTCCTCTCCAGCCTGGCTTTTGTTTCCTTCTGCAGGTAGTGCGGGAATATGAAAGAGCCATCGTTTTCCGACTTGGGCATCTCCTTCCTGGCAGAGCCAGAGGGCCTGGTAAGGTGATTGCTGAGCACCCATCAGCCATGTCACTCCTCTTTTTCATTCTCTACCAAAGTTCACATGCTGGTGTCCTCCAAGCAGACACAGCCAGATGGAAGATGGGATGTCTTTGCTCGCTTCTTCTTAGGGCCAGTAGCTTCTAATGGCTTTTCCCATCACAGAAGCAGCCTCAAAGTTTGAGCCTGTGTATTGCTGTTCCTTTGTAGGTCTACATGCCAAATCCTCCCCTGTTCTCCAGAGCAGGAGAGGCAATTTCTGTGGTTCTGATGGTCATCAGCTGCCTTTCTCTTCTTCCCATAGGCCTTTTCTTTTTCCTTCCCTGTCTGGACACATATCACAAGGTAGACCTCCGCCTCAAAACCCTAGAGATCCCTTCCCATCAGGTATGGCTGACACTCCCTCTCTGCATTAATTTTTGGATCTCTTTAACATTACACCTTATGCTTCCAGTCCTCATGTCTGCATAGAAAAGTTTGAAAAACATCTCAAAGTAACCCTAACACCTCAGAAAATTGAAGGCAAAAAATTCACCATTGTGAATTTTCTTCTTTTTTTAAAACTACTGCTTTTAATCCCATTCAATTTGACATGCTTTAGTGATAACATACACCAAGAGGGAGTGGCTGAGCCAAATATACTGGATAGGGTTTTTTTACCCACCACACTGAGGAGTGCACGCAGCAAGGACAGGAGATCAAACTAAGATACTGCTCCTGTATAAACCTGGGAGGAAGAAAGGTCTGAACCCTTTCTCTAACCCTTGAACATGCAACCTCCCTAGCCACAGCCGCTCTTCTCCTTTTGGGACATGCTGTCTGTGCTTCTGCCTTGCCAGTGGTACTGTCCTTGTCTGGCAGCACATGCAGGCTCACCCTCATGGTGTACAGCAAATGCTTCTGGAGATGCAATAACCGAGCACACACCTCAGGACACAGCCTATGCTCTCAGAACAGGAATGGAGCAGGCAGCAATGGGCAGGGAAACACAGTGCAGGATGCCAACCTGCTCACAGTCCCTAACTCAGCAGCCGTACTGAGCAGACAGACACAAAGATGCTGCTCAGGGAACTGAAATCCAGAGGTTATATAGTTTACCCAAGGTCAGTCAATAGCAGAGGCAGAAGCTACAAAGACTTAACCATCCAGCTAGTCATCATCATTCCCTTAATTGTGTGCTTGTCTGTGCTTTAGAGCTGTCAGAACCAGCTCCATCTCCCCTAATGTCTTCTGATTAGGTGGTGACCAAAGACATGGTTACCTTGGAGATAGATGCTGTCTGCTACTACCGGTTGGAGAATGCCTCTCTTCTCCTCACCACCCTGACCAGCATCTCCAGTGCCATCCAGCTGCTGGTGCAGACCACCACGAAGCGCCTCCTAGCACATCGAGCCTTCTCTGAACTTCTCTTGGAGAGGAAAAGCATCAGCCAGGAGATAAAGGTGCTTGCACAGTGGGGAGACAGCAGAGCAAGGGGTGAACTGAGGCTCCACAAAGAAGTTCGGGTGATCAGTCCCTCAAAATCACAGACACTGGTTTGCAGAAGGGTAGAATAAAAACATATGTCTCCTTCACAGAAAAAAGGGAGATTTTTCTTCTGTTTGTTTTTGACTGGGATCACTTTAGGGGAAGGATATACAGTGTGAGGCCCACAGGTGGCCATGGTGTGTAGCAGATAGTATGGTGTGAGGGGCATGGAGGAACCACTTAGACCGGCTTCGTCAGTGCTTTGTGGTATCCTATCTTCACTACTTACCCCAGAGAGGAGATTCTTACAATAAATGTATCCTGCAGCCTGAGTGAGCTGCCATAAACCTGGCATACATGGTATCTCCAGCAGCAGTTCTCTGTGGTCATGACACATGTACTTGATGACGCTAGTCAGGAACTGAATGTTTGCTATGGAACTGATTTGGTTCCACACTTGAACCAGTATGGACTAGTTAAATTGTGCTAAACCCCTGTGGCAAACACAAATTGGAAGTAAAGTGAGGGAAGTAATTTTATTTCTGAGGGGCCTCACACAATAGCAGACAAAAACTAATAAATCTTCCTTACAGTCCTGCAGTTAACTGCCTTGAATTAATGTCCTTGCACTGTCTTACTCCCTGTAAGGGGCCTAGGCCAGGGCTGGTGTTCTCTCCATGTTCTAAAAATATTATTGCTCTTCACAGGTGGCTTTGGATGCGGTCACAGGCTGCTGGGGGATCAAAGTGGAAAGAACAGAAATGTAGGTAGGAAATGCTGGTAGGGGGAGCTTTCCTGGCCCCTTTGCAAGTACCTGTCCTGCCCTGCTCACTGCTGCCTGCTCCTCTTCCCACTTTGCCTCTGGCTCTCTCTCTGCAGCTATTCTACATTGGGTAGAGCCTCACCCCTCGCCTTCCTGTTTTTGCTGCCCCTTTCAGCCTCTGCCTCATGTAAAACCTCCACGTGCAAAGACTGTGCTTGCTCCTGCACTGACAGCCAGGGTGGGATCCGTAGTTGGGATCTCATCACCTTTTCACCACTGCTATGGGCAGAGTTTGCACCCAATTCTGATAGCCCAAGAGGCACAGCAGGCACCAAACCCTCTGTGCCCTACTTGAGATCAAAGCACTGGTAGGGATGGGCTCGTCACTCAGAAGCCCATGCAGAAAGGCGGGACATGCTTATCACATAGAGGGCCATGGAAGACAGTGCCAAGCAGTGAATGAGTAAATCTGTGAAATGAAGGAAATTCCTGTGCCTGTCTCGAGAGCAGTCTCCTGGTGGATTATCTGGTCTCTCACAAAAAGTGAGCTTAGATGTAAGCCTCAGAGGTACAGAGAGAAGAGGTCTCTGCTGCCTAGTGATCATGCAAGACTTGTCATTAGAAAACCAGGCTGGAAAAGAAGGATGGGAATGGAGGTAGAAGGCTAAATTGGGACACTCAAAGAAGGACAGCCAGGGAGCAAAGAATATGAATTAACCGCTCTGCAGAGACTGACTGATAAGCCCATTCCAAGCCTCAGATAGACCATCCAGTACTGCCAGGAGAGCCTAGAACCCAGCTAATCACTGTCTCTTCCTACCACAGCAACAACGTGCAGCTGCCTGCTGAAGTCCGGCAGTCCCTGGCTGTGGAAGCGGAGGCCCAGAGACAGGCAAAAGTGCGGGTATGCCAATTCTGAATACCTCCCATCTCCTTCCAAAGCATTCCTTCTTCCTTTCCCTCTCCTGGTTTGAGGTCCCTAGGACATGCCACACTAAGGTAGAGCTCTGGGATGAAATATCTCCTTTAACTCCTATTTAAGAGCTGTGTCTAGCAAGGGGAGCTGCAGCAAGAGTCTGGGCCACCTCAGTGGAGTCCCAGATCTGGTACCTGGGCCAACTGTGAGCCCCAGTGGATCTAGTAAAAATCAGTTAGACACAAGCTCCAAAATTTTCAGGAGCATCAAGAAGTCTAGTACACATAATGATCTTCAGAGAGCAGGAATGTTATAATCACACTGGCCTTGGGAGTTTCATGGTGGCAACCTCCCTCTGTAATGACAAGTCCATGCCCTCTTACTCCCAGCCTCACAGAAACCTTCTTTATTCCCCTGCTTGGTAGGTGATCGCTGCTGAGGGGGAAAAAGCTGCTTCTGAGTCCCTGCGGAAGGCAGCCGAGATCCTGTCCAGTGCCCCTGCTGCTGCTCAGCTCCGTTACCTCCATGCACTGCACTCCCTTACTACAGAGAAACCTGCTGCTTTCATCTTGCCCTTGCCTTTGGATGCCATGAACTTGGTCTCTCCAGCTACCCACAGTCCTCCAGCAGCGAGCAGCCTCCTGACAGACACCCGAAACCCAGAAAACCCAAAAGACAAGAAGGACTCACCCATGCTCTAATAGCTGTCCCAGAAATGGTTGCCACACTGCCCCTGGTCAGTCCTGCTCAGAGAGGAGGAAGAAGGCAGCCCACCAGCAGGTCCTGATCTGGAGGCAAGAGGGAATGGAGCCCAGGCCTGTAATATAAAGTGGATTGTGCATGGAAGAAGCCTCTTGCTTGTTTTGGAAAGGGAAAAATAAGGACCAGGGCTGGCACGTGTGTGAGCAGGGGCTTGAGGGAAGAGCGATGTCGTCCCTTCCTATTCACAGGGCCGGATGCACCTCGACACTCTAGGTCCTGGCCCCTGGGGTCTGATCCCATCCTGCCCCATCACCTTGGCAGGACAGACAGACTTACCCTTATGTACTTAAATGCCCCTGTCCCCAAACTGAACAGCCGGGCAGGCGGCGGTGGGAGCCTGACAGCCTGTGGGGAGCAGGAAGGGGCTCAGCACACAGGCAGGTTGGTATCTGCTGCCAGCCTGGTGGTTCTGCAATGAGGGAATGAGCTGGCTCCCGTGGCGTAGTCCTGGATATGGGATCTCAGTCCCCACCCATGCACACATACATACACACATACAGGCAACCGAGGTGTTTAGCCCTAGTTCTAAAATAGGACGAAAAGGAAGAGGAGGAAAGGGCAGCCTTATGGCTTGGCACTTCCCTGCAAGGCACATCAACTGTACGGAGGAAAGGTGGGCTGTGCTGCTGCTTCCTTCCACTGGGGGGAGAGGCAAGACAAGGTCTGAGCTGGTGGGCATCTGAAAATTTTAGAGATGATCCATTTAACCAGCTCCCAGCGAGCTGCCAAGCGGGAATCCAGTACTGCTGGGGAAGAGCCAGCTGACAGCCTCGAGAACAGTAATGCTTTTGCCTGCTGCAGCTGCCTTGGTACACACAGGGGAGGAACAGAGAAAATCCTCAAAACTCCTATAATCCTCAAAATTCGTATGTATCTTTCCTGCCAAAAGCTATTTGAAATAGCAGATACTGCAGTCCTTTCCCTCGACAAAGATACAGAGCACTCTCAAAAGAAATACCACTGCACTAGCTTTCTCTCATGTTGGTGCCCTTTGGGTGGATGTCAGCTCTGCTTCTGCCCTTTTACTTAACCTGCAGCATCTCCCCTTGCTTCAGAGCAGGCCTCCCCTGCACAGCCATTCCCTGTTCTGCTGCTGGTGGCCTGTAGAAGCCAAGATAGAGGGCACTTTGTGGCTTTTCTCTTAATTGCCCACACAGCAGTTGGCCATCAGGGGTTACCTGGCCAGTCACTCACTCTTGTATTTTCACTCATTTTATTCAGTCTCTCTTTGACTGCTGGTAACACTCACACACATTGGCACGTTTCATTGGTAATACTTCTGTTAAATGCAGCTGTGTCATGAGGATGGCCTGAATGTACTGGCTTAATACTGTTGCCAAGGACAAGGATCCCACTTCTACTAAGTACCACATATTCTGTATTTAATCAGCCCCTTCAGCTCCCTGGACTCCCCTTCTCAATACTCAGTGTTCCTGTAGTACTCACTCTACAAGTATTTGCTAGCTTTTTCACAGTGAAGCCACTTAGCAAAACAGCTCCCTTACAAGTGGCTGGAAAGTGGAAAAAAATCCACCTGTGAACTTCTCTGTGATCACACGAGCATGCGAGCTCCAGGTGTAATCTCACATCCAAGTCATTCTGCCACAGCAAACCCTCTCAGGAGAGGGTGGCAGGATGGCTGTGGCTCCTGCTTGTGTGTCTGTAATAGATCTCAGTAGTGATCCGCTCACAGAAACTAGCTCTGGGAAGTGGAACCGCTCTGTAATCTTCCACTGGAGAACATGAGCTGTGTAGTTACTTTTCTAGGGCTGGTTCTGGTTATTTCTCATGCTGCTGGAATAGGCACCCGTTTCCCAACCTAGGGCAAAAGGCTGTAATACTACACAGAGTGAGCTGCAGATAATCCTTTTTCTGAACACTTTGCTGGCTGCATTTCTAACTCAATGTAAAATGATCCACCCAGACCAAGATTCCTTGGCACATCAAGGACCAACATCTCTACAGATAATGCCTCAAAAGAACAACACTTAGCCTGAGAAATACGACTGTGAAGAGACATGCGGTACTATGTCAGGGCACAAACATTACCCTATTTGCACTCATATCTGCAAATAGATCTTGACTGTAACAGCAAACACTCACTTACAAGGAAGATGCAGTCAATTGTGGTGATTTCCTAGATAGAGACCCTGTGTCATATGTAAAAATCAAACGAAATTGCTTTATCTCAAAAACAGACCACGCTCAGCAGTTCTTTCTGCCCTGATCTAGAGTCATGGTAAAAGCCTCCTTGCTTGGCCTCTAACAAAGATTCTAGACTAAACCCTAGGACGCACCTAGAAGGAGAGGGTCCTGCACTAAATGGGAGATGAATGAGGTGTCCTCAATATTGCTTCCTTCTCTGAGTCTAGAAGAGGGTTCAGAATATTGATTCTTTTCATGTGTTGCTTCTGGGATGACTTTCCCTTCTTTCTCCAGCTCACACTCTAGCTCTTTGATTCTCTGCAGAGCTTCTTCCAGTTTCTCTTTAAGACCTTCAGATCTCTCCTCTGTATTCTGAGTACGGATCTCTTTCTCTAAAACACAGACGCAAAGATAATGCTGAAACCTGAAATCTAAGCAGCTGCTAGGAGGATACTTAAAAGAAAGATTTAGAACGCTGACGCGTTCAGTGGGATTGACTGACTCTGCAAAACACATTTATAGCTTCAGAGAAGGGTGTTGTTAAAAGATCTATAAAGGACTTCATGGCACATTTATGTAAACCCTGCAAATTGAGTTAATTTTAAAACTCAGTGTTTGCTTGCAAAGGGTAAGATGTTGATTCTCATTGTGCAGAGAAAAATATTGTGCACAGTCAATTATTAGCAAAGCTAAAGAGATGGGGTAACTCTGGATAATGTAAGCTCACAGACAAAATGAGAAGTATGAGGGAATGTAATTCAGAGTGCCTAAGCCTGCTCAGGTATGGAAAAAGTCATTACCAAACACAAACCTTGATGTGATTCTGTGTGGAGCCACTTGGGTGCCCCTACCAAGCTCCTGGGCACTAGCAGGCCCTGGAAGCACTCAGCGGCATTCACATAGCACTCTGCAAGTGCTAACAGGACCTGAAGTATTAAGAAGTCTTGCAGAAAACCACAATGAGTACCTCTGCAATATACCTCATGAGTACACAAGACAGAAAATTTGCACACAGATGAAGGACAGCTGACAGGGGTCATGCCTTCAGCTAACATAAATGGCCCAAGGCAATCAGAAGGGAAGGAAACCCAAAGTTAAGCCAACAGATATTGGATGAAGCAGAACCTTATCAGAGATCAGGGACTTGCCTGGGATGAAACCCTGCCCTGCTCAGGCCTCCAGCAAACGACCAGTACCCACAGGAGCTGCACTTGCAGATGCTCTAGTATCGCCAGGGCTTCAAACTCTTTCTCAGAAAAGTGAGTCAACAACTTGGTGGCAGTCATCTCCCTCTGGTTGGGAAGAGCAAAACCTTCTATAAGTGAACACGAAACCAACAATGCTGCATTTTATCAGTGGCATGTACCTGGTTTGGTGCTGGTGTCTCAGTGCACAGTCATAGCACAGACAAGAGCTCAGTATCAGCAAAACATGAAAAACCAGAGGCTAGTTCAGGCACTGAACTGATCTTGGCAGTAAAAACAGACTAAAATGCTTATCTGACTCAGATGTGGAAGTCTCACTGGCTGATAGTCTTGGGTTGCTGGTGCATTCACTGGGTTACAGAGATTGGAGATAGTTGTAGCCCATGCAATCACAGGTGCTAGCATGTTTTACAGCAGTAGTAGGTATAAAGGAGGCACTGCCTGTCTCTCGAGGTGTTCCTCTTTTATTAGGCTCCCTCCAAATTCCAGTAAGGCACATTTAGGACCTAAGAAAAGAGTCTGACTCTTGCGACTGGGGACACTCCCAGGACAAGCGGTCTGTTGTCATGCGTCTCGGCAAATTCACCAGTCACTGGGTCAAGTTTCGGTGCAGTTCATTCACCTGCACAAAACATCAGAGCAAATCAAAACCAGCAATAAATGACTGGACTCACCAAGCAGTCTGAAGTCAGTGTATTTCACATAAGTCAATAACCTAACTAATTCAATTTGCAAACTGACCTAATGACACAAACATTTGTTTTTATCATTTTTTTTCCTCCCATATTCATTCCCATTACAAACACATCTTTGCCTATCATGGATCTATCCTTCTCCCAGTTCTTGTTTAGGATCATATGCTGCTTATCAGCCATGTGGTGCTTTCTCTTTTCCAGAATTCAGCAACAAAACAAAAATCACACACCACACTTACAGGAAATAAAAAAAAAAAAAAGCCTAATAAGAGCCTCTGATCTACATTTCTGGGAGAAAGAAGAAAAAACACAGAGAGGAAGCAGCCAAAACAGTTCTCTGAACAGGAAATATCAATGTTATTCCAAAGAAAATGCTTGCTAAAGATGAAACAATAAAATTGTGTTAATGTGCTGTATAAGAAACCTTACAGCTATTTTTAAAGGACTTCTCCTCAGCTCTCCTTTGACTGGAAGACAAAAGCCGGAACTCAACTCAAACAGGAAGGAAAGTGTCAGAAGAGAAACACGCGATCCTCACACCTGTGCTCTGGCCAGATGGACATCGAAGGAAAGGGTGAATACTCGATCTAGTGCTCTTATCCCTAGCAGTTTCAGGCTTACAATTAGTTACCTTTTCATTAAGATGCGTGACATCTCAACCGCATGATTCCTGGGCGGAATCCATCACTGAATCATCTTAAAAAATCCTCTAGGTACCACCATGAAAAAAAAAAAAAGCAAATTCAGAACCAAAGTGACCTCTAGTGCACCAGACCCAAGGATCTTCTATCTCAAAGACACCTTTTACTTCCCAAGTCCAAGAAAACAACATATTTTAGTACACCATGGAAACATGACATAGGCATTTTCGTTAATGCTATAGTCGTGGGCGAACTTGGCATTTGCAAGAAATCTCTTACATATACATTATGCATGTGCTCTGCAAATTATTTATTTCTTGATGATATTTACCAAAGACAATAGAGCACCATGAAGAGGAATATGTCCCCACAAATCTGACTGTAAATGAATCACATATTTTGGTTTTTCTTCAAATGTCAAGACTTCCAAGGCAGGTGGCAGTTCTGAGAGAGATGGGGATGTTCCAGGAGCGATATTGAAGCCATCAACTGTTTCCACAGTTATTGGCAAATCAAAGCAAATGAAAGGCAGTCGCCAATCATTTTAACACTTTGTCGATCGCATTTATCCCACTGCCAGTTTCCTGTGCCAGGCTCCCCACAAAAGAACATTTCTTTTTTCTTACAAGTGTAGTTTAATGTACAAGGTCGGTTCAGACACAATTAACACCTCTGTCCCTATGGGAAATGTGGTTTCTTATCACTCTCAGCTTCATGCAACTGGCTGGAGTCTGTACAGCTCATCACTGCATCCACCCGGGCCAGCCATGCAGGAATCTTGTGATAAAATGCCCACAGCCCAGCTTCGTGCATGCCAGAACCTTGCTTCAGCTTTTGCACCTTAAATAACCAATCTTCCCTACTTCTCACCAAGGCTGTCAAAACCTAGCTGTGCCTGTGGGGGAAGAAAATACAAACCTTTAATTACAAATCTTTCAGCCAACAAAAACAAAGCTGGATTCAAAGAGGGATGCCAGGAGGGACGAACAGCCTTTGTGGGAACTGGCTACACTTAGGACTAAGAATGAGCTGTTTAGTAAGCACTGAATTAAAAGCAAGCTGAAAGAAAATGGGCTTGATTTGAAGCCCTGACTTTTTCTTCTTGTCTTGGCAGATTTGGCTCCCTCATTGCATAAAGGCTGAATATAACTCTTTTTAAAACAGCTTTGCAGTTACAAGCCAATTCTTCAAAGATGTGGGTGATACACTATGCACAGATGTGCAAAAATGCTTGGACAAGATAGTAAATTACTTGTTCATTCACTCATCTGGCACATCCCCATGAATATTCTCTTTTTATTGGGGAATGTGCTTGAAATGTAACTGTTTGCTCTTGACATCCAGTCCTTAAGCTTTTTTTAAATCCTGGCGAGTTCCTGGCCTCCATGGCATCTTGTAGCAAAGATGGCATGCTATGCATATGGAGGTGATGACTTTTTAAAAATATTTCAATAGTTTTGATGGCTTCCCCACTGTACAGCTGTGAGGTAGAACTGCTTAACTTCTCCTCTGGATCGGGAGAAGTGCAATGAAGCAGTGTTGGGATGTCCAGACTGGTAAGAAATGGAGGAGGTTACCCTCTGCAGGGTGGAGCATTTTAGGGCACACAATGGGAGCCCTACAACCAGACATTAGTTTTTAATGACCAAGAGACCAAGGAGAAGTAGTAGGAATTAAGGTGTTTAAGTATCCCTGCCATGCAGCCTCAGCTTAAGAGGAAAGAAAAAAAGAGGTGGGTCCCAGGACGGCACAGGATGAGGGAGAAAAATCACTTCTGATTGCTTCTGTGTGGTTTGGCTTTATTAGCCCTTAGACAGTATTCTGGATCCTTATTAAATAGTGGCTTGCTTTTGGAAGGCTGTCTATGTCATTGCATTTCTCTTATAAGCTTAATCAACTCCCCAGCAACTGGAGCTCACCAGAGAGGTCACTCCAGTCCCAAGTGCCAATTTTAGAGTCAAAAACATCTTATTCTCACACAGAATGTCCACTGTGAAGGTTTAAGAAGTGACCAAGGAAGATCGAGTGAAAGAAAAGACCTTAAGCCAAATCTTATAGACTTCATGTAAGTCTTCTCTTATATCTCTTGTCTAAAACAGCCTCATATCTCATTTTTCTCTCTGCATCTCTAATCCTTGTCATCAAATACCAAACCCTTTGTATTTCTGACACATGCTGCTTGACATCAGATAATCAGATCTTAGAAGATAATAAATACTTCAGGTAACTGAGAAATACTTTAGGTGCCATTGTCTTACAGGACAAAATTACCATGATTTCAGTATTCTCTTATCTATTCTTTATAATCCTTTTCATTTTCACTGTTTCATACCAGAGATGCAATTTAAAGAGAGGGATACCTTGTCTTTTCTACTGAAAGGCCATTACATTACAATGCAAAAATGAATTAAAGCCCTTCAAAATACACTGCCTTGTATGGATCAAGAGAATGCCTTTCCTATGGTTCAGTTCACAAAGCCCTTATTAAAATAAGCTAAAATAATTTTTTTCTGGACTTAACTGGCTGAAGCAATTTTGCACCAGATGCCTGGGCTGCGCTGCCTAGCCCTTTGCTCAGATCACAACCATCGAGGCTTCTGAGAATCGGCTCTTAACTTTTTGACATGCTGGTGTGTGGCCAATTATGGCCCAGTTCCTTCTTCTTTCTCTCACTTTCTAATGAAAACTACCGGGAATATTTTATTCCTTTAGCTGTCTTTTAGGATGGACAGACTTATCATTCTATCTCCGCTCCTTTAGTAGGCCGAAATATAATATGTAGTGTAAGATAGTGTAGGGAAAAGCACAGGACAATCCTGAGTGAAAGAACAACAGTGTGAGAAGCAGTTTAGCAAACATGAGTTTGCTAAGAGGCAAAGGTTGAGGTTAGTTGCAAATTATCCAACATATGTTTGTTATCTTACACTGGACACGATAACTTTATATCAGCAAACATTTATTTACATACTTTATTATCAAGATAATTCAATATCTAGATTGAGATAACTTTGTTTTAATGATAAAGTAATAAAAAAAGCATTACCCTCTGAGACTGTTATCTGGTTAATGACCTCCAAAGTGATGTTTTACATGGATTTTAAACATCCATTCTTTCATTTTACATTTATTTTCTTTTACATGACTTATCCATATAGTCACAAACCACTTGTGCTCCCTCTGAACACACGATTTCCTCATGGTATATCTGCATTACAAGTTCTTTGCACTATATCGCATTTAAAATTTCAGATATTCTTTTTACATATGACTGCAAGTTGATTTTCTTGGAGTTTATGCCTTGAATGCTTTTGATTCCCAGCACATATCTGGGGGTCAGACTTGAGCTTTGGAAAAAGGTAGTACAGATTTTGTCAAACAGTCCTTTATTACTCGCTACCTTCCTGGCATCCCCAAGGAAAGACTGAACTGCAATACTGGTCATTCCTTACCATTATTCCCACTTATTTTTATATTGTATTGCCACACATCCTCTGGTTTCTTTCTTCCAGGGCAGCGTGCTGTGGAGGCAACGCTCTAGCAAAGTCCTGATGTCGACTCAGCAGTGTTTGTCCCAGCTCCGTCCAGTGCTCCTGCAGGCTGGCAGCACTCCTCAGACTTTCAGTTTTTCTTAGGTGCACCACCCCTCCATACTGCTTTAAGTCTTCTTTGAGCATCTGAAAGAAAAGTAGCAAGATCGCCATGCCCTTAAAGGTTGGACCACTCCTTGGCTGCAACAGAAAGATCGTGGAAATCAGGTAAGAGAAGTGTGAGGAGTTCATGAGCATAAAGATGTCACAGTAAGTAGACAGCACAACAAATTGGAAACTTATTGGTGACAATTCTGAGTGCTTCTATGAATTAATATAATTTATCAGTCACCCGAACTGTTGGTCAGACAGTGCTCAAATGCACGACTAAGTTAATGCACAGGCTGAACCGTGGTATTGATCAATTACAAATTCTCATGTATAGACTCTTAGTTTAAGCTTCAGTACAAAAGATTTGAGCTGATGTGGTTTTGTTCACATTTGTGATGGGCATAGATGCTCACTGGGGCTCAGCTAACATGGTAATTTGCTAAGCAGATACCACTTGATAATATGTGCAGCCTTCCAGAATCTTACATTTACCAAGTTCTTGATATCTTGTAGAATTTCATCCAGTAGCTTTTCATTTATTGGAGAGGGAAAGAAGGGATGAGAGTTGAGAGAAGAAAACTCCTTTAGTAGCCAGTGTAAAGCCAAGAGTGAAAATATACTCTATGCATACCAAGTTTATGATACAAACTGAAAGAGAATTAAAAACCATCAGGCCCTACTCAACTAGAAGTTTTTATTCTCTCACTCAAAGTAATACAAACACTGGGTGCCAGTTAAGAAAATATTTCACTTCCAGAAAAGACGAAAATCAAATTCAAGCATGTGTTGACAATTCAGACATTACTAACTTTATGAATAAAATCTGTAAAGTGATGTATTTTGTTTACGCACACACTATGTATATTTCTGCATTTTGTATTTGCACTTATGCTTTGTTTTATTTAATATATCACAAGGGACTAACAAAAAGCCTGCAAAATACAACCACTGTATCATAAAAAATGACTTTGGATTTGAAACCTCTTGACTCTCAGAGTCTCATTTCATATCTGCACATGAGAGAACTGAATGCTTTATTGAAGCATCAGTGTGTGTGCATTCAAGTTAAAATGAACCAAACTAAATAGAAGAATTCTTTTACAGCAATGACAGCTGCAAAAAGGACGTTCTGGTTTGCAGCGTGAGCTCCTCTGAATTCAACCACACATCCACAGCATCTCTTTGGAGTTACCATTAGGGACCTGGTTATCAAAACACATGTGTTGAGAAGTAAAGTAGAGCAGTAAGGGACGTGCAAATTGCACAAAATCTCACTGCACCTGAGAGTCAGTGCATGCTTTGCACTGGGCCAGTGAGACCTACTGTCACGAGGCAAAGGTTGAGGGAGTGGGCTGCTACCTCTGGTCGCTCTGGACCACTCTCGAGTCACTGCAATGGAACTACTGAAGCTGCTTGTTGAAGCTGCTGCAGACAATTTGCAGTTTTCCCTGGCTGGACCCCTTGGAATGCTCTGTTTCTGTTCCAGCGTGACCCAATCTCTCCCTGAACGGCCATGTCTCTTCCTGCAGATCAGCCTGGTCTCCTGTGTCCTGCAGGCACTGGGCAAGAGGGTGGGAAAAGGGACTGGTTGTGATTGTTTTGATCCAAGTCAGAGGAATCTTCCCTTTGCCCTAGCTATTTTGAGAGATGTATATATCAGAGATCTGGGAAATGTCTGTAATAGTACAGCACAGCGCTGACAAACCCTTTGAAACAGGACTAGGGTGGCTCACCCTCCCCGGGTATGCCAGAACCGAGTGCTTGACTCCTTGTAGCTTGTATGCTACTGCGATACCATGCAGCCCCATATCTATGAGGCCAAAATTACACTAGCCTGGATCTGTTTTGGTTTTATGGAGAAGGAACAGGGACAGGGAAGAAAGCCACAAAGAAAAAGGGGAAACAGAGGAAAAATAAAAGTTTCAGGTAGAGAAAAGGGGACATGGAGTAAAGAAAGAAAAGCAGAGTGTGAACGCATTCAAATTTTAATGCTCATTTGAAACTAGACCAAGATTTGAAAGTTCAAATAGCAGCCAAAGTACTGAATGCTTTACTGAGAACCATAGAGCAGCATAAACCACGCATACAAACACTTTGAACAGGTACCCATCACAGACAGGCCCCTACCTTGAGGCCAAGAGAATTATGAAATGCTCGAGAACGTTGGTCAGTGTCTTTCCACTAACACAGAGCCTGCAAACCAATGTGAGCTGGTTTCTGCCTGTTATCTGAAATAAACATTCTCGGCCCTGTGTTCTTCTGAGAGGAGAGGCGTCTGACAGTAACACAGGAGCTTTACCAGCAATGAAATGGGGCTCAAGTGGTTGAGTCTACTTTCCAACAACTTCACGCAGGGTGGTACTTACACAGATGGGAACAGTCATAGTTTCTTTTCATGGTCTTTGAGCAGCATTATCTATTCACTGAAATGAACACAAACGTTAGAACTAAATTACAAAACAATGCTTCCAGTGCTAGCTACAGGATCCCACTCTCTCCTTCAATCTCTTAGTCGCGTGTATGAGCTGATAAAAGTTGGAGAAGTAAAGAATGGTCTGCAGGGTTGATCTTCAGTGGGAGCATCCTGTACCTAACATGACAATTGGACCTCCTGCAGCTGTTCCCCCAGCTGGAGCTCCTTCTTGCCACTAACAACAGAAATCTTGTAGAAACCATCTCCCTTTAAGACCTCTCATAGTACTCAGCTAAGAAGTGACCAATGGGTTTAAAATTTACTGGTGGGGTCAGAAAAGCACCATGCAATCACATCACACCCACCCAGAGACTGATCACAGGAGATCATAAAAATAATAATAATGTTTGGTTACATCGTGTTGGCAAACACATTCTGAGGATTTCATTCTTTATCTTTGTATTTTAATCCTTGAACAAGGAAAAAGAACCTCCTTTAAATTTAGTAAGTTGTCTGGAGAGACCAAGGGGAGTCTCAATAGCATTTTTTGGGCAAAGCTTGGTAAACTAAATTCAAAACTCACAGCCCGGGGTTTAAAAAAAAAAAAGCTGCAATTTCAAACACACACCCCCCCACCAGTCGAATTCAAGATGCTAGAAGGACTCTACAAACATGAAGTGAGAATAAGAACCACTCAGAGCCCACCCAGCTTTGTGGCAGAAAGCAATTATAAAAGAAAACCAGAGAAACTAAGCAAAATTTTTAAAACCAACCATAAAAAAACACCCCCTTGTCCAAACAAAAAAAACCAAACCCAGAAACAAAAAAGGGCAAAAACCCAGTAGCAACTTCCAAAAGTTACCTCCAGGGATTGAATCATACTTCAACTTCTACATCCATGTTCAACTACCAGAACTCCCCTGAGAATCAGTACTTGTGTGTGGCAAATTCTGTTAGTCACCCCAAAATAGCAGGGTGAAAGAAAAGGATAGAATTTTCATAACCTCCCTTTTATACTCTCCCCTTCCCAATAGCAAGAAGTGTTATTTGGGCAGCATCCTCAGCCTCTCATCACTTTATCCCCCTGCTCTGAACAGTTGAGGACAAACCTTTGTAAAGGAAAAAGCACTCACTCATGGAAGTACTTCAAGGGCAAAACTCACCTGGTTCTTCACGATGTGAAATTCCTCAGGAACCAGGCTACCTGCTAGGGATGCTCGCTGGGGATGGAAAAAAAAAAGAGCACAAAACATCAGCATAAAAGATGTGAAGACCCTCCCAGTTCCTTCTCAAAGACACAGGTTTGGCAGCTGGGAGAGGGAAGCTCATGTAGTGACTTTTCACACTGCTTTTCCCTTTCCCGCTCCACAGAAACAATCTATGTCCAAAACCAGATTGAAACAACTAACACCAAACTGCAGCAGGCAAGCTGGGGGGCTGGAGCCCCAATGAGAGTTGATGAGTTTTAGGATCAGGATACACACAGAGAAACTCCTGAACAGCAGTGCTCTCAGGAGTACATGAGACTGTACCATGGCTCCCTATCTGCTCCTGACAACTCTCAGCAAAAGATCTTCTGCTAGTCATTGCTTTCATAGCTTCTTGGCTAGGTGCAATCTCACACAGGTAAGGGACATCCCTGAAATGGAGGGAAAGGGCTCGTTTGCTGTTCCAGCCTGCAGGCAACCCATCGTTCCCTTACTGCCAGCCTAAGCCACGCACAGGTTTGTTCTGCTCAGCCCAAGGCCAGGCTCATGGCCAGGACTCCCTCCCCGAGCCAAAAAAGACTGACGAGATAATGTTTGTTAGGCAGATTAACCTCGCATTGCCTGTCTTTTTTTCAAATCTGCTGCCAGCTCCCTGTTGCATACATATTCAGTGTCTGATAAAGAGCAAAACATTTTTCACTTCCTAGTGCTGTTAAGCATCGCTTTTTTACAAATAAGCGTAAAACTATTCCTCGCTAAGTCCATTAAAGCCAGAAGAGCTTCTTTTCTTAATCATGGATCACAGAGCATCCCTGTGAGCCTGGCATCCTTTGGAAGGATGGTTCCAAGAATTGCTCTTTTAACAACTCTAATTTATTATTCCCAAAACATCTTTCCCTCAAATATCTCCAGCCCGAAATCAGACAGGGCAGCTGGCCCATTTATGCAGCCACATTAGGCAGCACAGCCACCTACCATAAAAAAGGACCAAGGGAGAGATCTAGCTCTGCGTTCCCAGCTCTAATGTCTTTCCATCGCCCTGGGCTCTTTATCCTTTCTTTGCTTACTTTCCAGCGCTTGTCAAACTGACAGGGTGGTCCGTCAGGTGTCTGAACTTGCTCCGATGATTAGGATAATGCCAAAGCCGATCTGGACTGCAGGCAGCCCTGCAGACAAGGCACACGTGGCTGTCACTTCTTAGCAAGACACGTGCCAAGGAATGGGAGAGGTCAGGGTGGCTGTCTGAACAAGCTTCATGTCATTATTTCTGTCTTGAGGCTAAAGAAACAGCCTCAGCAAGGGCTTCACGGCAGCACCAGGGTGCGAGTGCGTTTTGTAGGCACTGGAAGGCAGCACATTGGATCTGCATCAAATGGCACCGTCAGAAAAGTAATGCAATAGAAGATAAATTTATCTTACGAGGTTGGCAAATGTTCATTTTGCCCAGGGAATGAACACACACCCCAACAGAGACAATTCTGGACAGAAAGTGGCAGAAGATGGAAGCATGCTCACCCTGAATCCCAGTGGGGGTTTGGTGGCTTGCAGGGCCAGAAGTACTCCAGGCTGTAGAGAGAAATGCTGGCACAGGTCAGGCTGTGGAAATCATTTTATGGAACAAAACTATGGTCCAGGGAGGAAGAAACGGGCCTGATGTGGGTCAAGCATCCTTGGGGATGTCTGGAAAATAGCATGTCAGAACCATAGCAACTACATTTATTCTGCTGGTGAAAGAGAAAGCAAAACCAATGATCAAATAGAGGGCTGAGAAAAACAGTGACAAGAGGTCTGCTCCCTTACCCGAAAGTGAGATTAAAAAGCAGGGAGCTAATCCCATTTTTAGTAGTTGTTAGATCTTCGGTGAAGCCTAGAACAACTATTACCTTCTAACGACAGGAGATAAAGCACTAGTCACACGACTGCACCAAGCTGTCAGGTGCACAGACACCAAGGGATGCTGTAAGGAACTAAAGTTTGCATGTTTCTGTAAAGCCATTTCCTTTCTTGTGGATTGCTAGCAGTCATCTTTCTACAAAGATATTAACATCCTAAAATATCAGCAAATGCCTAAATAAAGGCAAAACTTAATGCAGAGGCACTGTTCAGTTTCCTTCCATTGGCTTTTGGTCCAGGAGCTGGTGCTCCAGTTGTGGGCATGGTGAACACTTATTTTAACGCTTAGCCAAGGAATTTTGCAGTCATGAATGATCCAGAAACAGAATTAAAACTGCATTTGTACTGCACAGCTTTAATTTTTTTTTTTTTTAATTATTATTTATTGTCAAAGACCCCCCCCTTACACTTGACATTCAGTCCTTCATTTGGGAAAAATCCCCTGATGCTTTGCGACATCCTCCATAGGGGTGCTTGGTTTTCCATCTACAAACTGTATTAAGAACTGCTTCTGTTATACATCTAACTGGGACAGAGATTTAATTTTAATTGTCTCTAGTTGTTAATCTTACCACTTTTTCTTCTTAACAATATCTTACTAATGAAAAAAAAGTGTTTCCATTAGTTTTGTAATCTCCATGAATTCTCTTCTGAAGCCTCCCCCTGCCACTAGCCTTGCCAATATATATTGCTTATAAATACCCTTGGTATTATAACTTTTTGGCCTCCTGATCAGCTGTATCCTTGTAGTCTCTGTTTTCTAATCGGGTTAGCTACACTTCTTTGCCTTCAGATACATATTTGTGGGTGTAGGTATAATCTAGGAGTCATCTTGCCATGTAGTTTCTTGTCTTGCTGCGTAGACAGTTTCTCGGAAAGAAAATGAAAAAAATTTGCTAAAAACTTCTGAGAGAAGAAAACTTTTTCCTAACAGCTATTTTTGGCAGTACACAATATTCCTACCAGAAAGGATGGGAAGACTAATGACACTGTTCTGTAGTAGCTACAGTTTAAGGACAAGACTTTAGACCATATGGTACACAGCTGGAAAATATCACATTAAGTTCTTGGCACACAAACCCTTTCAGGCCCAAAATAAAGGCAGAAATCACCAACGTGACATACATTTGGCAGCTGCTCCAATTCAATATGCGTTACATCAGGAGAGGTTAGAAACTCTGGTCTGTTCCAAGAGCTATCAGCTCCTTCCCCATGCTCTTCTCCAGCACTTCCAAGGATGTCCTTTCCTCTCGCAGAGATGCAGTGGCCGATCCTGCTCGGCTGGTATTTAGCTCTGACATTTCCTGCTGCTTTTTAGGACCTGAAGAAGGGTTTGTATTCCTTCCTACACACCCAGCAGAGGAGGTCTTCTCCCTACCCTCCAGCAGTCTTGCCTGGTACCTGCAGGCCTGGGTCTGCCACAGCACAGCTGCCTCCATCTCTCTCCTCTCTACTCTTGGAAAGGGGGAGACTTGTAGCCCCATCCAGGAGGGCTGGGACGCAGCTGTGCCAGGGACTCCCCAGCCCCATTAGGCTCTGACGGACATCTCCCCACAGCAGCCACCTTCCCAGAAGAGTAACCCCACATATGTTACTCTGCCCCCAGCCCCACTCCCCTTTGCCCTCTTGTAACCACCTCTCCCTCTCCCCAAATCACAAGCCTCAGAGAAGAAAGAAACAGGCCAAGGCAATTTTTTTCCTCCCCTAATAGCAAAATATATTTCAACTGCTGTAATACAGTAGATTATAAACAGCTCTTCTGCATGACAGAACACAGTACAGGTTGCATACATGGAACCGCTGGTGCCAGGGCACAGCGGCACATGGCGGCTGCTGGGCCATCCTCTGCTTGCATGCCTCTTCCCTGTCACCACAGGTGAAGGGGCAGCGATGGCTTCGTGGCCCCAGCTGCCAGCACAGGGAAACAAGACAAGATTGAACTCGGCTGGCTCGGAGGCACTGCAGGGAGCTGGCTCATAACCCTGATGCTGTAGAGCACATGGGCTTGCTCACAGCTCATGCTGGACCTCCGTCCTTCCAGCCTATCTACATTCAGAAGGTGGGAGCTCAAACAGTTCAGTTTTCCTTTAGCAAGTGGACTGATTCATGTAATCCATGCCATTTCATATTAAAAAAATACATTAGGATTTTCCCCCCCTCCAACCACAACGCATAGAACAGGCCTTATGCAGATGGCTGTCATGGGATAGCGCACAGTTAGCAGCTCAGATGCAGGACTGCTTCACCTCTGAAGGCCAGAAGTTAAATATCCCAACAGAAAGGACATGAAGACTCTGCAGAGGTTCAGCCTTCCTGAGAACAAACTGTTATCCGCATGAAAACTGGGACACATTTCACTATATTAATACTTGTGATGTTATTGAGCAAGGAGCTGCAGCTGTACTGGCTGCCATTCCAAAGCTGGAGGCTTCCCACCTCAAAACCGAGGGAGTTGCCATGGAAGCAAGCTGCACAATTCTTGTGTTGGAAAGAACTACAGAAAACAATATATACTATTATTAAGAACTGGTAAAGGGCAGGTTGTGAACCTTAGCATCCTCATTATTGACCAGAACACCATATTGCTAGCTCTGGCACTCACAGCCTAAGAAAACTCAAACAAACATGGTACAACTGACTCTAATTTAAAAAGTAATGTGCAAAAGACTTAGTATTTCCCCTTGAGAAAAATGAAAATAAGCCCACATTCAAAAGCAATTACAAAAAAAATAAATCATGAAATTGTAAGTAATCTCAACTGTTAATGCCCTGACAGCATGGTTGCCAGATGCCTTGATCTACAAGGCTAAAAACCTCAACCTGTCAAAAACTAAGATTAGTTCCAACAGCTGAGCATCCCTTTCTGGTTGCCTTTTGCTTGCCAGATGCTCAAGCCCTCAGGCTTCAAACACTGAGGATGCTGACACAGTAAATGCTGATATTCTTTATTAGGAATATGACAGTACCAGCTGCAAGGGAAACACCAAAACTTGGCATAAAGTGCCATGATTTGATCTCCTTTTGAGAATACTGAGACAGGAGCAAGACCTGACACTGGCATCAAGATGACAAATCAAGTCCCTAAAAATCCATCACACCCTATTTGAGTGCAATTAGAGCTGTACACAAGTGTTTTGAGCACCATAACTAAGTAGTACTGGACTGAATTTCATCCTATACTAAGGAGGTGACAAAACTATTTGGCCAAAGAGTGGGATGTTTTTGTTTGTTTGTTTTTAAAAAAAAGCTTACATGCCCCAGTGCTTCTGTCCCTTCCTCCCACAAAACAAATGGTGAAAGATGTAGTATTAAATCAAACTGAATGAGGAGAAAGTAATCCATTTCATTCTCAGGATTTTATATACTAATACTGCCAAGTTTCAGTACGTAGATGAACTCCTTCCTCTGAAATTAACCCAACCGTTTCAGCAAACAAGTTCTAGTAGGAGGTATTTTCAGAGGAGAGCCACATATGCAAACGCTGTATTTGGCAAATTTGACCTGACGCAATGTCCTTTCTGAAGAGCGAGATTTCTTCTTACAGGAAATTGAAAACCTGGAAGAGTTTAAGTATCGTCCAGCTTTTGAAATTACTTTTGACTCAGGTTAGTAAAAATAGAAGCCCAAAAGACAATCTTAAGTGGATTAGGAGACAAGTCCATCAACAGTCCCAATACTGCTGGTATCAAATACCTAGGCTGCCGGTCAGCAAGGAAAAGCTGTTACCAAACGCACCAATAAAGAACGTTTGAGTAATCCAGAAATCTCTGTGACCAAAGTTAAGGTACCTCCATCAGATTACCCTCCCTTCTCCAATAACAGGAGGTGCAGTTCCAGTAAAACTGAAGAGACAGGTACCCAGATACTCTGCAAGTTCCCTTTTGTGCTTGGCATCTGACAGAACAAGGAAACTGAAGGGACTCTACCTAATGAATATTGTAATGCCAAATTCACATAATGCTTTTCCCTTTAACAGTGTTGATGAGAAGATGTGTGCTGTTACGACACGTTGGCGAGAAGCACCAAGATGCGCTGGCATATTGAACTGGGATGTAGCCATTTCAGACAAGAATGCTCTATGTACCTGTAAAGTCGACTGCATTTTCTCAGAGTTGGGTCATAGTATTTCAAATCTTCTGCACTAAAGAAAGCCTTAACAACTAGTATACCTTAAAGCATCTGCCAAATTAAAGCAAAAGCTCCTTCACAAGTTAATTGTTAAATAAATTGATTACCTGGAGCAAGAGAAAGGAAGAGCTAGAAGAAAAACTACTCTTCAAGTTGCAAAGGCCTTCGGAGAACAAAAATGCTATAAATCAGTTTGGAGCTTAATGAATATAGAGAAAACAATTTTTCAGTGTAAAAAGTCATATAAAGACTGCACACACTGTGCCCTGCTTCTGAACCCGATTCTCCAATGTAGCCACAAGTAAACGGACAATCCCCTCTTCCTCTGCCATTTTAAAGCTGTAGGCAGCCAACATACATAGAATACAGCTCAAAGCCATCCAGGAGTACTTTGGCTATTTTCAGAGCGATGAGGCAAATATCCTGTTGCTCTGCCACTTGTCCACGTTATTGAAGCAGACAGGATCACAAAGAATACAAGTTTTGTAGACATCCCATTACCAGAAGGGAGAAAAAAAAAATTGCAAAGGGAGGGGGTTAAGGAAGATGGACGGATGCCAGCAATGAGCTAACAGCAAATCTGACTAGATCATCTATTGTCCAGAAGAGCAGCAGCTTGGGGGGACCTCTGGACGAGTAGGATTCCAGTAGGCTCCACCTTCAGCTCAATGTTTTACTGGCATGGAAATGGCTCAAAGTGGGACAGCATGTAGTAGATGCTGCCTATGAAGCCTGCTGCAACCCAGGTCAACTGGTTTGCCTCAGTAATGTTTAAAAAAAATGACAGTTTCTCCCCAATAATCAGGAGGCACAACTTCCCTTAGAAAAAGTCCATAGCGAGTTAGGTCATAGGTCCAAATACTTGGAGGACAACTCTGATCTTCTGTGGTGATGACACGGCCAGAGCATACCATTTTTACATCTTCATATGACAAGACCATGAACGTGGTTTTAAGTAGTCCAGGAACACAGGCTGCAAAACATGGAGAGACAGCAAGTTAGTCACAGGCAAACAGCACCAGCTGTGGTATGGTCTGTAAAAGTCAAGCTTCCCTAACAGGAAAGATCAAACTGCATTTTTACATCCTCTAACCCTATTCTTATCCTCACAAAACAGTGTATGGAAGAGTAGCTACAGTTACAACAAGCTGTTTGTCTGCCATCTGCCTTAACCCTAGTTCTGACACATCAGCTAAATACTGCACTAGTAACATACTGTATCAGGAAGCCAGTCATTTACAATAACAAACTCTTAAGTGAAGAGAATCAAAAATAGAGTTTGCCTGAGGACATCTTTGGTTAAAACTGAGATCAACTAAGACAGCAAGAAGTTTTATGTAGAACAGAATCAAGTATCAAGAAAATGAGTTCTAAGTCAGAAAGTAACACCAACAAAACCCAAAACTGACCATTTCTAGGCAACCAATTCTCACTGGCACCCACTCTAGCCTGGGACAGGCACAAGAGACTTTGTTTTTGTGGGCCTCCTAGAAAGGTTTCTCCTGACCTCACTGGCCAAGCGCTGCAGTTCTATTCACACAGCCTGAATGGTCTAGCGTACTCTCAAGCAGTGCCTTGTGTCCTCAGAAATGTGGGAAAAAACACCCTCAGTTTCAAGTACTGAAATACTATCAGCACAGAAAAAGCACTAATGAAAGCACTCTTGTTCGGACAAGCTTTCCTAGATTCTCTACAGTTTCTAAGACTAAATGACTCCTAATGAATCGATATAAGCACACCGCCAGAAAGGCTCATCTCATTTAACTTCTGCCCTGTCCCCACAGCAAGAAAGGACAAGCCACCCGCATCGGCAGTTATCCCGCAGGAAAGGTCAGTCACTCACGTTTTCCATAGGGCAGTACTGTCGGGCATACCACTCCTGGCTGTAGAGGCAAATGATGACACCTTGGCCCAGGAAGAGAGATGTCCACATGATCACATTCCAGATGGGCCCTTTCCGACGGTCATTAAGGATGAAGTTGAAAACCACTGGAAAAAGGTGAAAGAAAAAAAAAAAGGATTTATTCATAAACAAACTCAGGATTAAAGAATCAAAGACCAATTGATTTCACTGGATCTTTTCCTCCCTTCACTTCATCTCTGGAGCAACAAGGCTCCTCCATAAGGTCAGTAGAGTGCAAGAAAACCTGATTATGCTTGGCAACAGAGCAAATACTAGTTGATTCTGACATTTACTTCCAATAAGTTTGTCAACAAGCTGGCTCAGCTGTATGCCTCTGGGGATCAATATTGTTTGTGTTATGCTGGTGACCAAGACATGCTGGCAGAGATGGCCTAAAGTTTATTAGAGGGCTCTAACTCATTCAGGTTCAAAACTCAAAATGAAATGCAAGAGCTTTAACTTCTAAATAGGCTCTCTTCCTCACTGCAGTAGTAAAGTAATACTTGTCTTATGCTATGACTTTAAAGAAGATGACTTCCAGCCTGCTGACACACAGCAATTCAACTAAGGCTTGGCAAAGAAGCAGCAGTGCTATTAAAGCATATGTAGTGTCACATAAACAGCAGTGTATCATATAAAGCTCTCTTCCTCCCCATCCATACTTTGCTCATTCAAGACCCAGGCTTGCAAACTCAGTGTTCGTATACATATATGTTTGCTGAAAAAAAACACTCACAAAGTTTGGACCCACAATTGCAACTCTTGGAAAAGAAACAGTTCTGTGTGTTAGTGCCTAAAGGATAACTGGCATCAGAAGAGCAGAGCAAGCTTGTTTTAAAAAAAAAAAAAAAAAAAAAAAAAAAAAAAAAAAAAAAAAAAGTCACAAACCCCACAACCCACTCATATACTCTCTCCTGGGAACTTACTTCCAAAGCACATGAACAGGCAAAAGAGAACTGGATAGAAGTAGCCGAAGCAGACGCTCAAAACATATTCGTGCACAGCAGCTGATACTGTGAAGACAGACAGCATAGCTGCTGCTTTGAACTTCTTACCAAAAAACTGAAAGAGAGAAGAATACCAAGGATTATAAGCTATTATGCTGTGGGTTTAGTTTGGTTGAGCACTTTGGATTTTAGGTGTTTTTCTTCAGGCATATTTCCGGTCTCCTGCATAAGTACTCAGGTTGAGTCCACTCATAATATATCTACCAGAGCTCATCAAAATAGTGCAAGATAAGTTCAGTCTGTTGAGTCAATCCTCACACTCGTATGTCTCAGATCCACATTTTGCACGCATTAAAGATTTGGAAATGAGCAACGGAGCTCTAAAAAGCACAGTGGCTACCCACAACAGCTCAGGCAAGACTTTTTTGTGCTTCTCAATGGACAGTGATGCTACATCTTGACAAATGTACTGTCTTGCCCAGTAGTTAAGTGTTTATTTAACAAAGCAAAAGAATATATCTGCCTGTTACTCACCCAAAGGAAGTCCCTGTAGGCATAGTAATAGAGCCAGTCATGTACTACCACATTCCAGGTTCGGTAGTAGTTTGCATAGGAAGTGGAATTCCACCAGTCCTGAAAGTACAGTTGAAAGACTAAATCTAATTAAGCATAAAACATTCTACAGGTCTTTTCTGGGATACCAAGTTGAAAAATATTGATCAGAATAATACCAAGCTAATACAACAAATTGCACCATGAAATAATATTTTCCATTGCACTTTCAACATTCTACTCCGTATATCAAAGTTTAGTTTTATCCCAAACTGCAGTGGCTGAAATGATAAAAAGAATAAAAAGAATGCTAACAGAGATACTGGGTAGGTCTAGTGGCTGGTTCTCTTTGTGCACAGAGTATATTACCTTAAAACCAATTCAGTCAAGTAGAAATCAGATCTTTTCTACAGCACAGCAACTGAAGCCCTAACAGCATAAAACAAGCAAAATCCTGCGGATGCTTTGTTTGGTAAAACAATCTTCAGTTTCCTCCTCTTTTATTTTCATGAGGAAAATGAATTTTAGAAGTTTTGTGAAGCTTGCGTTATAAACTGTAACTCCTGCTTCTTACCTTGTAGAACATCCTATCTGCAAAGCGCAGCATCTCAGCAAATGCGTTGAGCCAACAGTGAAGGAACGCAAAGAAAACCAGGAAGAGAATCAGTACACCTAGAAACAAGGTAGATTCACACCAGGTTTGTAGTGTTTTCTCTCAGATATAAGCAAGAGCATGTAACAGTCAAGACTGTTCTTACAGACACCGAAACAGATGAGCTTTGTGCTCCCTATACAAAAAAGTGAAAGTATTTCAGTTTCTCACCACACCAGGTCGTGCAAGGCTGCCACAGAGGTGGCTGTGAAGACAGTTAAATTCAAACCCAAGCTTTTATTTTGTGCTGCTGACTCTAAAGTTTAACACTGTAACACCGAAGTCCACCCACAAGACCTCCTTTGCTGATCTTCGCCTGTCATGGATGTATCTGATACCAAGCACTTCCCCTCCCCTTTTGCCTCTTCCATAGATATAGTCACTCATGAATTTGGGACTTACCTGGCAGAATGGAATTAAAAATGCAGAGGACCAGCCCTCGAAGATTGAAGGTTTCTTGACTACTGTTGCGAAACTGAGGAATGCAGAGTCTCACAAAGATGTAGTAGGCATAGAAAAGTGAACCAAGCACCTGGAACATATGAAAGTCTGACTCTAAGAGAAATGCACAATTAACACATCACCCCTTGACAGCTCTAGGAGAGGAATAGCAGTTGCCAACACAAGTCAAAGTAATTTATTTTATATTGCTGCTAATAAACTTCCCTAAGGGTCCAGGCAGAAAGTAAGCCACAGCCATCTCGTTAGCACATTGACAGCCTGGAGCAAAATCAACTTGTCATTTCCACTCTAGTATCTCCAAGTTTCTCCTAGACTTATCAACTCAGAAGTTACGGCACAGAAGATTTGTGCCAATGCCAAAGTAAGTGGGACAAGTATCCTGTGATCTAGGTCCAAGACAAGGGTAGAAATAATTGACAAATACTTACGGTAGTTAAATCTAATATTAAAGCTTACTTTTCTTTTATCCCAAAGGAGATGTTTACAGGCCAAATCACCTCAGGTCCATGAACCCATGTTCTGGAAGTTGCAGTCAAAATGCAAGTCACTGCTTTAAATATTCTGACTGCTGTACTCCAACAGTGTGCTTTGCCACCCTCTTTTGTCAAAGAGCAAGCACGCTTTGGGGTTGGGTTTTTTTCGTGTGTGGTTTTTTTTTTTCCCCTCTTTGTTTGGGTTTTTTAAAATTCTTTTGCTTTTTAAACCACGAATGCATTGAATGACAGTAAGTTTCAATCATGCAAAGCCATTTGGAAATACATTCTCAAGAAGCAATTGAAGCTCACATCCAGACACATGTTAAGATCAGGTCAGTCTTGAGCTCAAATAAGCACTGAAGATTTGGATTCCAGGTCTGTTTCAAAATCAGTCTGAATATCTGCAGACAGGTAGCTGTGCCAGTGCATTACAATACAGCATCAGTGTACAGAAAGAGGGACAGAGCATGGATATTGTGTTCCTCACAGACACATGCAGCTTTTGTTTGTACAGAATGGAGTCTAAAGGCTTGTTTAAGCAAGGACTTTTTTTTTTTCTTTGATATAACCATTAGTGCAGCAAGATCACTGTTTCTTTTTTCAGTCACTAAAATATTATTTTCTTGTAAGTCCACACAAAGTAAACAGTGATTTAATGACAAAGGGAGAACTGTTTAGCAACACAGTTTAGATGATGTCTGAAAGTGCATTCTTCAGAAAGCTGCACTACTCACCTGTGCAAACTTCGTAGCTACATAGCCCCACCTTATCATGGGATTCCTAGGAAAAACAACACATGATATACCTAAATAGGACCTCAAAGCAGTCAAAATCACCCTTCAGTTATAGACTTTACTGACCTACACTCTGAAAAAGACCTGGTTTTTGAATTCCAGAGTTCTTAATTTCCTGATATCCAAGAGGTATCTGCTCAAATTGTTGGTTCCTCATTTTCAACGACAGCAGGACAACTATGGAAATTCCATAAATGGAAAAGTATGTGGAGGGGAGCGTTATGCAATTATGTAGGAAGTGGTGATCTGCCCAATAGTCACATAAAGGACTGCGGACTTGACACTGTCAAAGCGTAACCGAGCAAAGGAAAGTTTGGGAGTTCCCAGTTTTAAAGGCTTCAGCCTACTTCCTCAAACTCAGACAGGGCTGCTTATTAGCACCACAGAGAAACAACACACAAGCCTGCTGCAAGAACTGTGTGTTGCTAGATATTCAGTAGCAAGTTTTTAATTTATTTCACTTCAAGTGCACTTCCCACAGAAATAAAACCAGAACTGTAAAGTCAAAATACTATTAGCATTAGAGTGAGTTTTCATGACCAAGTCCTGCTCTTGCCAGATTACTGACTTAACCAAACCTTTACAAAAGCTCTAACTCGTAAGGTGAATAGATCACATTCAGGTATGCTTAATGGTGGCTTCTGTTTTTAGACTACTACTTTCATGTTCTATTGGTGTGGCTCACGTTACCTGGGATAGTTGTCTCTGTAGATGAGGGTGGGAGCAAAGAGGAAGTACAGGTATTGAGAAATTCTGGGAATAGGTACTGTACCTGGAAGAGGGTAAGATTAAAAAACAACAGTCTGCAATCTTTCTGCTTACTGAAGGTTCGGTTTCCCCAGTACCCTTTCACAACATGCAACCCTTACTACCTCAAAAAAACACATCAGACTGGAACTAAAGGTATGGGATTTGCAGAGAATAAAACAAACTAGACAGATCAGAGATAACTGCCTGGCCATGAAGCATAGTCAACAAGTGAGGGTGACTAACAGGTAGTGCAGTGCTAACACCTTGATAAGGCCTGTATCAACACGTGGGTTCATGTTCAGCTCTGACATGCCTTGCTGAAAGAGCTTCTGTGCTTCTACAACTGCTGTCATTTCAACTAGAGCACTGAACTAGGGGTGTGCAGGCAGCCTCTACGCATCTTTTTCTCACAAAAGCTGAAATAAGGAATCCTGTTGAAACAAAACTTAAGACACAGAGATGACTCACCTGAATAGTCTAACTCATTGCCTATTATCAAATGAAAAGGGTCAGGCTGAAATTACGATGCAGAAGGTCAGCCTAGAGCTTCTTCACCTGCCCATCCAAAGCCACCTACTCAAATCCTACCTCTCCAATCCACGAGGGCAGCTCAAAGCAGTGGAGGGAAAACAAGAGCTGGTATACACTGCTATCATAAAAAGCAGGGCCAGTTACTCACTGGACTTGTCCTTTACAGAGGACAGGACTCTGGGCACGTTCTCCCGGACAAACGAATGAGCCTTCATAACAAGACGAACCTGTAAGACCGAGAGAATATCAGTTTAATACTCTCACTTTCCCAACTTCACAATAAAGACTGCATCAAGCATTTTAAGGCAATACCTTCAACATCTGAGTTTCTCTCTAATTTATCCCTTTTACAAGAAAAAGGCTGCTTCCTCTGCCCACAAGTTTGTTTAACTGACATGAATTTAAAACACTGCAACGTGAAACATGCAGTAACAATCATGACTCAGAAGAATCAAAACACATCTCATTTACTCTCACAGGACCACAGCCTACACAAGGCCTCCGAATCACACCAGTAAGTTGCTAACCAATTAACATTAACTTAAAATTCACAAACACACACACAAAATCCCTATCCATTTCAATAGGCCAGTATGCTTTGAAATTTTGAAACAGACTCCTTGAAGTTAGATGTGTTCTACAGCAATTACTATTACGTTAGAATAGGGTGGTGCCACATATAAGAAGTACCTGAAGGACCAAAAGGAGGACTAATCCAAAGTTAATTCCTGAAGTCTACATTATTACCTCTGACGACCTTTGTTATAACCTTATGGTCTGACCAGTCCTCCACACTCCTGCACTCTTCCTTGTCTTCCCTCAAAAAAGAAAATTCCACTTTTAAGAAAACTGACTACAAGACAAGGACAGTTGCTTCTTGGGAACAGAAAGGGAAACAGGAAGCACTTGTTGACTACATACTTGCCTTTTTTTTAAGAGGAACGTTACAACTTCCTTGTATACTATAGCACAATAGGTTCTTAAAATTAGCTGTAAGCATTTAGCATCGACAAAACAACTAGAAATAAATGGAATTTCAGCCTTGAAGTACATTCAGAAAAAACCCACAGTAAAATCTTAAATACAGGGTAAGAAATACAAGTGGCTTCCAGGTCAAAACTAAGTTTACTATCTACTTTTTCTCATTAGACTTGTTGCCTGCAAGTCTAAGACAAACTCTATCTACAGCCCTGTCTTAATTTAATAATAAAACCAATACTTGTCTCCTTAGAAAAACAGACCCTTTCCATTTTTAAAACAAGATTCAATACATCCAAAGATACTGGGTAGGAACCTACCTGTTCCAGTATTACAATAAAACGGGACGCTGGAGGCAGGGCATATGATACAGCAATATACGTTGGTCCAAATCCAAGCCCAGCTGTTTGGAAGAGCGTGAACAACATCCCATAGAAAAGAGAGCGGATTACACGATGGGAAGAACTGCAGTAGCCTTGGGCCCACCAGACAAAAAGGTTGTATGGAACTATAACTGTAGCACAGAACATGCACAGCCAAGTACAGAAGACGACTGGGAACTTTCCGAAAACAAAGACCAATAGATCAAATCCTAGGACCAGCCTAGAAAGCACAAAGAAAGAGGCAATATTCAGTGTCTGTTGTTTCATAAGAAATACTTCTACTCCACTGAGTGGCTACAAAATGCAAAGCTTCCAGATCATAGTTGTTTGACAGTCTAGACAGAAGTGACTGTGGCAATTTTCAGCTTGGAAACAGAGGGCTGTCTGTGGCAGATTTAAGTGACCATCCACAAGCACATCAGAAAATAAGAGATGAAGGACTCATGCCACCAATGCTGCCAGGCACAGCTTACCTTCAAATCCCACAGGGCTTAAGCACATCTATAAGATCAGCATGTGCTTTAAGAGTACGCTCAAGCTCATCCCTGGTAAGAACAAGCACATGACTAAATGATCCACTGCTGAACCAGGGTCCAAAAGAGCTTTTGGGCAACACTCCCAAGGCGTCATCACTATTACGTTGAGAATCAGTTCTTCCCAGGAGTTTAACACCTAAAGAGGCTTCTTCCCCACCTCTGTAGGCACGAGGTATTTTAACATCTAGCAGTCAAACCTAATTTAATTCTGCTTTGTGAAAACTGTAGGCATTCCACATGGATTCAGTTTAGAAGTCACCCAAAAGGCTTTGGGTCATTAGACAGTCAGTCCGAATATGTCCACGTGGTGTGCACCAGGTATTTTATTTCACTAATCAAGCTTAAAATATAAGGACATAACCAAAAGAATGTTCAACCTTACTGGCTATCAAAGTCACCAGAGCTTACTCCTACACATAAGCAGCTCTTCTAAACCAAGGTCAGAGGAGAAGGTAGTACAGAGTACACCAACACAATTAATTTGTTCTCATGTGGAGGCTCAATTGCAAACTGGATCCAAACTATCAGATCTAGCTGAGAACATAGCAATGATTTTTTTCTTTTAAAGTAATCAGCGAATCCAATCTTATTAGTTAATTTTAGAGGTAAATATCTATTTTCCCCCCAATGTCCATACACTATTAAGTTAGGATCAGCTAAATATTCAATAGCACACAAGCCTGTTCTTTTATCTAGACAAGAGCAATAATGATTATAATCAAGATACAGCTCTAGTTTTGTACACTGAAGATCAAGTAATCAGCAAGATAAACATGTAATCCTACTTGTGTACATGGGATACAGCTTGCCAAAAAGATACTATTTAAAGCAACAAGCAAGCGTGAGGAAAGCAGTCTTTCACAACCATGTTCAGAACTGGCTACCTGCAAAGCACAACTTTAACAGAAGCTGTGCCAATACCCTTGAGATTTTTTCACTAGGAAAACCAAAAAGTTCTATTTTTATTTAAGCACAAGCACAGTGTTCCAGAACTGTCATTTTTCAGAGGGAGGACTGCTGAAGTTTTTTCTAAACACAGTACTCCATCAAGTAACACAAGCAGCTGAAACTTACTGTTTCATTAAATATATTCGACTAGAGCAGTCCACAATCAGCGATGATCTCTCCTATTTTCAGCCTTGTGATGAACTAAGGACGTGAGGCCAAACTGTGCTGGCCATAATTCTCACGGAATACAACAATCTGTAGGATTTTGCTAACATCTAGCTATCTGATTTGAAATTATCATATACCTTCAACAAGAATTCCAGCATATATTTTAAGTATATCAAGTTGAAAATCCCCCTTCCAACAACATCCCAAGGAAGGATTCTCCCTTCTTTCTGCAGCATTCTGCAGTTTCATGTACCCCTGGTGTTTTGGAAGCGACCATTTCCCGAGCCCTGGTCCCTGTCTTTCCAAGCGTTCTTACCTTCCTTCATCAATGAAGTCTACTAAAAGAGTGCTGAGGATGAAGACAATGAGAAGAGCGATGAACATGTGGTAGATCGTCCTGATGTGACTCACTTCAAACAGCTCACTAAGGGAGAGATTCAAATGCTATCAGGCTATTCACATAGCACATCACACCTCCAGTATGTTAGCTTTCAAAGTGTTTCACGGTAAGGTAAGATGACACCACTGCCTTCCCGATTCGAAAGATTGACCTTAATGCACAAGTTGGGTGCCAGTCTAGACAGACATTTCCTCAGTTTATCCTCAGACAAAGGATAATTAGCCATCAGCTTAGTGCTACTGAGAGGACTGTAATTAAGGTTTACTTTTAGGAAGCCTGCAAGATATAGTAGAGATGTTTTAGAAAGAAACAGAGAAACTTAAAGGGGTCAGTCCACAGAGGTTTGAACATAAGACTACGGGTGGTGGTGAGGAGAGCACCTGAAAGCAAAGGCTACAGCTAGTTTGTTATCAAGGGTGTTTTCAGTGAATTTAATGGAAAATGTGAAGTCAAGTTACTCACTCCAAGAGGGACCTTCTGGCAGTAAAGATCTTCCCATGTTCTGGAGGGGCCCTCAAGGTCCTGCAAATGAAGAAGAAAGGAAACAAAGCTTCCAGGAAACATAATGTTGTTATAGGGACAGCTTAAAACTGACTTACTTGGCTTTGTGCAGTTCCTTCTCTGAGCAGGAAGCTGGGAAGAGAGAGGCTGAAGATGAGGAGTCCAGGAGTGCTGACTTTGCTACCAAACTGTTCACAAACTCTGTGAAGTGACTGTCCACTTCCTTCATGAAAGCTGGCTTCAATTGCTGATAAGAGTAAAAACAGAGCAGAAAATTGTTTAACACTCTGGGTTCACTTTCATACAATATTTATATTCCTTTTTATCACATTGCAGGACAGAGCAAGGCATCAAGAAAACACTCCTGCACCATCTGCCAATAGCTGTAGTCAACTAGGACAAGATCAGGAACTTATCCTGGCCTGTTCATGCACCTCAGGCCAGAGGACTTTGAATGATGTTTAAACTTCTTTATCAGATGCGACACAGAGGAGAAAAGTAAACATACTGATCTTCATACATATGTCTGGAGAGGCAGGTTATTTCACGTATTTTATGCTCCCAAGAAGGTTGAGCTAAACTTAATGCATGAGCCCCAGAAAACATTTCTCAATTTTACATCCTTAGCTTACAAAACAAGTACAACCTGATTTAATTTTTAGCCCATCTAGTGTTATTGAGGGAAAAATGGACCTTTTCATGCTTGTGGCTAAGCAATCACCATTGCTTCTGTGTTAATGCATGAGAACATCAATCTCACTGATGCGAGTGCAGGAAGGAGCAAATTTACCCTTCCACTGCTACCACTGTTTGGATGAAAACGTTCTTGTGTCACTGAAATTACAGAATGCACAGAAAATTTTCACTAAAGCAACAAAACAGGGTAACATTGCTAAGCATTAAGACTGAGCAGTGAGAGAGACAAAACTGGTAGGCAGCAAGACTGAAGTTCAAGAATTCACAGGATTAAATATCCCAGTTCAATCTTCTACACTCCCTTTTCTTCAGACAGCTTCATACATGTTGTCTTCTCTATTACAGTCAGTTGTGACAAAGTTGCACTATTTTTAGTCTATTCATATTTTTCTTCTCTCATTTCATTAGACAAAGGCAACTTCTGAAGCACCTGCTCTACTCGAGACCTTGACTTCCGAGGGTCCAAGAAAAACCGTCGATGAGCATTCCCTTCTCTACCATCTTTTTTGAAGAATGCACTGATACAGTGCAAAAAAAAAAAAAAAAAAAAAAAAGAAAGCAGATAATCAGCTGTGGGTAAAACATAGGTCACCCTGGTCAAAGACTGCTGCTTCACCTGATAAAGAGTTTATTTTCTAGAAAGGAAAATACTACTTAACCTTCCCAATAGTCACTTATCCAGACAAGGATATAATTCATCTTCAAAAGGCAGATTGTAAAATGCTAAGGTGTTTCCATATCCCTTTTGTCTTGCCTGAAGACTAGCACATGTAATTCATTCCTGTATTTTCCTGTCTGCAATATAGTTGGACCTGCTATTCAGTCTCACAACATGAACTTTCAAAGACCTGATCTCCCACACCCCAGGCAGAGTTTTTAAAACTAGATGCAAGTAGAAGAAACTGAATGATTAAAATGTTCAAAGTTACTTATTTCTGCAGTAAGTGCTATACTGAGCTCTTTGCTATGGCGCAAATCCTCTTATCCTTTATATGCAGAGAGGATCCCAAGACTTGCATAGTGGCATAACAGTTATTCTTACGACCAGAAAAAAAAAAAAGCAGGCAAAATGAATTCCCTCAAGGAAAGAAAAGGCAACATGTGTTCACTACATTATGACAAGAACTCGGGGAATCTAAAGATCCTAAGATCTCTGGCACTTCAAAAGACAGTGGTTTACAAGACTTCTGAGAATTCAGTTGCATGACACCAAATGGTTTTCTCAATATTTGAGCCTACTGATGAAGTATAGCTGAAAGCTAATCCTTGAGTTCCTGAACCACAAGCCTCTCTAGAATGGTCTGCCAGACAGCCATCATCTTCAGCACAGGAGATAGACAAGTTTCAAGAAGTACTAATTACATACCATGTTTTGTTTTTTTATGCAAGTGTCTATTAGCAACATTTGTCTGATCATTCTTCTGCCTGAGATTTTTCAAGTTTGCCTCCAGATTCAAGGCCCAAGTCTTCCTACACAACAACTGCATGCTATTTCACCTAGCCTTCCTACTGATCAGCTGCTTAAGAAACATAGAATCATAGAATGGTTAAGGTTGGAAGGGACCTTCAAAGGTCATCTAGTCCAGCCCCCCTGCAAGGAGCAGGGACATCCCCAACCAGATCAGGTTGCTCAGAGCCTCATCCAGCCTGGCCTTGAACGTTTCCAGGGATGGGGCATCCACCACCTCTCTGGGCAACCTGTGCCAATGTTCTACAACCCTCATGGTAAAAAATTTTTTCCTAATATCCAATCTAAATCTACCTCCCTCTATTTTAAAACCATTACCCCTCGTCCTATCACAACAGGCCCTACTGAACAGTCTCTCCCCATCTTTCTAGATAAAGGAAACATGTCTGTTTCCCTTATCACCTTCAGAATTCCCAACTCCTACCTACTTTCTAATCCTTAATGCTGAAAAGTAACAAAACCAAGAAATCCATTTTCAAAAAGGGAAAGAAAGAGCCTGGAAGTAGTGCATAAAAACAACGCTTCCTCAAAACAGCATCTGTGATACTTGAGCTCATTTGTCAGTAGGTGTTTATGTTTCAGTGCGTAACTATTATGCTAAAGAAAGCTGGAGCAGCATTGTTTTCACTAAAAAGGAACAAGCACAAGATCTAAGAAAAAGAAGGAAAAGTCAGATAACTGAAGTGTTAGCTCCAAGCTGCAGCAGTGATATGTTTGCCTCTCACACAGACCTCTTTCCACAGCTGTTTTAAGAAGTCTTGATTTCCACTGGTGGACATTTGTCATCCATGATACATCCTTCATTTTCCAAGCATGCTTGTACTGCTTTTATACAGTAGATTCCCCAAAACACTAAGCTAAAAAGGCCTCTCTAGAAGCAAAACTTGTAGGCTAATAAAATACATTAATAGATGATGTATTCTGACAAAATGCTACTGTCTAACGCGACAACAGCCAAGTAAGCAAGTTTAATTCTCTGGCAGGAAATACAAGACCATCTGAAATGAGACCACATAAACCCAGAAGACCCTGAAGTCAAGATGCATCAGAACTCTACGTTCCTCCTGTTTCACAGTGGTCAGAGCCAGAGAGATATCCTGAAATAGAAGCTGCAGTAGGAGAAGGAGCAAATTAATATTTAACTTAAAACATTTTTACCCTATTTGGCAGCTGCCAGTATAGAATAAACAAGCTTCGCTAGTGCTTAATGAAACAGAAGCTCTTAGGAGCTGGCTACTCTTAGATGCTGCTTTTCTGGGAGGCAGATGAGAGGACTGTCTCTGTAAGAGATGTGGACTTGTTCCTCTAAAAACAGGAAAAAAAAAAAAAAAAAAAAAAAAAAAAAAAAAAAAGAGTATTTTGGAACTACAATCTGTAACAGAAGACACTGGCATTCTCTGGCACAGCCTGCTTTTACAGCACGCATGCACATATCCCTACCAAAAAAGTAAAATGGAAATTCCTGGTCTTCTTGGAGCACTCAAATTTCCATGCCAAACAAAGCACTATTCATTTCTACCAAAACTCTGCCTTTTAAGTCTTTCCCCTTTCTTCAGCCTAACCTCCTCTCAGCAAGATTTTAACAGAGATTTCCTTAAACTACCTCTTCCCTCTAGTTAGCAGTCTGCTAAGATTGCCTCCTCCTAATACAACCCTCCAGGGCTGATATGAACACCTGCATATGTTTGGACTGGGAGAGCAGGGCATGAGTTCTCATTACATTAAATAAAATACAACCGGAGCGTAGACCCTACAGTAATTGTAATTCTATAGAACAAAACTGCACAACATACCATGCTCTATTATCAACTATTACTACTGTCATTCAAAGGGCAGTCTACTTGAGCAAGTGCCAGAGTAACTGTTAGTGCTCAATAAGTGTATTCTACCCAGCAACCAAATAAATGACATTTGAGAGCGCACCTCCCACCAGCCTTCACTATGACAGGTCATGGATACACAGATGGCCTTGCAGCTTCACCAGTGGAGAGCACTTAACCAAGAGTCTCCTAAAATATGCCTGAAGTCTCAGACAAGGAACCGGGCAGATCAACTCAGCTGCCACCAATAAGTTTTAAACAAAATAATCAGACCATTACAAAACCAAAAGGGGGGCAAGTACGAAAAGAATGTTATGCCATAAAAAGCAGAAGTGGGCCAATAATTAATGAGAAGTTGGAGAAAGTTGAGGGAAGTAACCCCGTAGCTTACTTACAAAGAGAAGGTTGCAAGAGTCCCCCAGCATTTTACTCATTCTAACAGATTTAGAAATTTCAGTCACTGAAACATGACAACATCCAGCCTCCACCATGTGACAGAACACACCATTCTCAACTCAGTTTAGGATGAACGAAGGACTGGATTTTCAGACTGGACTGCAGATGCACGAAGGCATCCTGTGCATGAGTAACACCTAGTGCCTACAAATCCCATTTAAATCAGTGGGAGCTGTCAGTGACCAGCACTTCTCAGAAGTCATGCATCTGTCTAGACCTCAGATATCGATCACCTAAACGGCAAACTGCAATCCAAATCTTTGTTCAGTGGTTCACACAACAAAAAGGGCAGGGACTCCAGGAAATGTCAGGAATTATGCAGTAGATGGAGGTTTTTTTACTTAGCCTTGCAGCTATTACTGTACCCTTAAGATACCTTAAACAAATTTGCAAGCTGCCTAACTCGGAGTTTAAAACCTGAACTCCCCATATTTTGGGAGAAACTTCAGTAATTAAAAGTGACACTGACCCTGCTGGTTTTCTTCGATTCTCTTTGCAGATAAGAAATCACTTAGGTCTAGAAACTAGTGTGTCTCAAATCTGGTGGCCAGAAAAAAAAAAAAAAATTAGAAACAAGAGACATTCCTGAAGAAAGAAATTCAAGGTCAAGTCCCCTTACAAGCAAGTAGTGTTCCCTGGAACTTAAAGCCACATGTGCTCAACAGTTAAAGTTTTCTCACGTAAACATCTGTTGCCAACACAGTGATTTGCAGTGGCTCTTTTGTCTGCAGAGAACACGTATGAGGCTTGCTCTATCATGTCCTCACTAAGAATCATTCAGAGAAGGCAACTTACGAAATAAAATTCAGAGCTGACTATCCCTCTAATGGGCTGAATTGTATGAGTTTTGGCACAAAAAGCAGTACACGCTTTGCAGAAGACATTTAAACACATTTTAGTTATATCTGTTATAAGTGACACACACCTACAGAGGTGAAAAAAAGACTTAAAATACGGAAACATCTCAAAGGTGCAAGATATTTTTCTATGTCTTGTAAGTATCCACTCCCTAATATTCACGTAAGGCCAGTACAATTAGATTGCTTTATCTTTACCGTGGAATTCTCTGCAATAAAATGAAGCAAGAGTGTAGAATGATTTGCCCAGAACAAAACAATGGTTAGCAATGTAGGTGCAGTTCATTGTTAGCTAACTTCATTTACTTTGGGCATAAATCACCTTAACATAATCTAAGACAATGGCAGCTCACACAGACGCAGATGATGTTAGAAATACCCAGTGTTATTTTCTTTGAAGACATTGCTCACTGACAAAAAGAGTGGGACCAAGGTTCAGGAAGGTGATCTCCACAGCCAGGGCAACAAAAGCTGTGGGACACAGGCTACAGGCTGCCCTTTACTCAATGGATACCAGGACACAGAGCATTTTAAAGACTAAATATGCAAGCAGGCTAGCTGATAATCAGATTGCCAAAAGTTAGTGGTCAGGGAAGTTCTATTTTATCTACAGGCCTCAAAGTTCATTCTTATCTTTGGACTTCAACCTACTGGGGTCCAGTGAGACAGAACTGCATTTGATAATATCTCGTGCAAAGTCAGAAGAGAGGAGGAGGAGAGAAAGAGGGCTGTACAAAAGTCGCTGCACTCAAGCTATGACTGAATAGGGATATTTGTTCCAGGACTAGTGACTCTCCAAAAGACATTCAGGGTCAATTATCCCACTCCTCCCCACAAGCAAGTAGTAGAGTGTATTTACCTCAGCTTCTGCTATTAGCTGCATTTTTCTTGTTATCACATGGTCGACATCAACCCGGCCTAAGGAAGAACAGCAAATAATTAACATTTGCATTTTCAGTGATGCAAGCTGCATGTCTGAAAACACAGAAAGCACAACATACAGTAGCTCAGCCACTGATTTTTCATTAGCACTTCTGACTTCTAATAAGGCCCCAGTTAAGTTCAAAACAAAGCTGCAGGAAATTTGTAAGCTATGACCAAGTATTTTAAACAGTCATTTAGGATTGCAGCACTATAAGGCAGTCAACAGCTGATAACATGCTGGATTTTCAAAAGCTTTATTTTCCATCAGCAACTCTGCAAATCTTCCCAAGGTCCATAAACATATTCAGCCTTGACGCAGCAATTAGAACAACCCTTAGAAGGTCATATTCAAGTGCGTTGATCTTTTATTAGAGCTTTATCTTACACACAGTGAACTAGACATAAGATTAGGTTGTCTGGAGGTCTCTACATTGCCAATAGACAAGGCAGTCAGTCACAACTATCTGTAAAATACCATAACCAGCTCTGAAGACAGGCTAAATGGCAAGTTGGAAGACTATCCTGTGTTCAAACCTGGCTACTCCCACTCCTTTCATGCTCTAGAAGTGCTACACATCAGCCTGACTGCATCTCTCTATGTTACATTGCTTAAGCAGTCAGGTCTAGCCATGCAATGAACATCATCTGACTTTTATCATTATTCATATCACTAGCTAATATGTAAAGCCTCAAATATCACCTTTGTTTTGCATAAAGAACTATACACATCTGAGATGCCTCTACTACATCAAGAGGAACAATATACACGAATCAGACATTTCAGACTAGTTGAGTTTTAAGACAATGTTTGTCTGCCATGGTTGTAGAGTGCTGGGAAGTCAGCTGGTGTTTTAATTCTCCAATAAGAACGAGAACACAGAAGATAAAGTTACTTAAAACAGAGAGTCTTCCACATGAAGGAAAAGCAAGATTAAAGCAGCAACATCTACCCCCCTAAAATACTGGTCAGGGCGAAAAGATAGCAACAAACCTTGCCTCGTGCATGTCCTTTGACAGGTACACCTACACCAGTACCTCACATAGTAACACAGAGCTAGTATGACAACTTTCACATTCAGTTTCTAATTCAACACTACCACTGAGAAAAAGATACTAAACTGATTCTTTAGTAACATTCCAGTGAAGCATGAGCTAACACATTTGCAGCAGAGGTGCCAATGTTGTGCTGCTGCATGACAAGAAAACAGATTCATAGCAATATCACAGTTCATAATGCAGCCTCCCTCTATCCGCACAGCCTAAGCGCACAAAATGCAGTGTGTTGTTTTAACAGAAGCAAGTGCTTCTGTGATGGATGCTAGTCTGAAGGTGCTCTTATCAGCAATCAGTTGTAAGAAGTTTAGATAGACCTGTTTCAGAGAGAACTCCAATTCCAATACTGGAGAACAATTAAATGAAGCAAGAGACTTTATCTTTAATGAAGCTATGCTCAGTTGTCAGCATTAATTTCCCCTCACTCAGCCCCAATCAAGCAGGAAGAACGAGGTTTTTTTGGTTTATAAAATTTGGTACATAAGCTATAAACTTAAGAACAGACCAGCAACAACAGCCTATTACTTGGCAGCCTTGTGGTGCAACAACAAACAAGAAAACTGCTTAATATCATGAATTTTTGGCAGCATGCAAAGATCCACTTCACAAAAATAGAATTCCTGGTTGCTAAGCATCTCACTTCCAAGACAAAGAAAACTACCTCAGTATTTAAGCTCATCATGCTGTTACACTTGCCAAGCAACAGCAGTTTGGAAAACAATTCAAGAGAAAAGTGTAAGATATCACTAGAGAATCCCATGTCCCACCCAGCTTGTGTACTTTCCTGGTCTCAAATTATTCCCCCATTCTCCCTCCTAATAAATTAAAAAACAAACAAACAAAAACCGAACAACAAACAAGTTGTTCCACAAGCAGAACTGTATCCCCTTCATACAATCTCAATGGCTCTGCTCCCTCACTGTGGCACTCCACAAATGTATTAAAAGCCCCCTCCCCCTATTACTACTACACTGAGAACCACCTTGTGCTTACCTGTTGGAAAGCAGACCAGAGATTTGGAGCTCAAAAGCACAACTAACCTTCCTGCAGAAAAGTAAGAATTTGTCTCTTATCCAGCTGTTAGTCTTCAAGTCTGCCTGAAGCCATCCAACACAGCCAGAGAGGACAGGACACATGAGACTTAAGGAACTGCACTATTTCCTTTGTAAGCCAGTCTAAAAATAGATAACCACTGCTTGACCATATATTTCCTGTCAGATCTTGCATTTAAAGTCTTAAGTTATTATAACTTCCCAGGTGTGGCTCACTTTGGAAAGAAAACCCCCTTTTGGAAAGAAAACCCCCTTTTGGACTTAAAGATGGATATCGTTTTACAGATACCCAATGCTCAGGTTTAATGGTTGTACAGGAAATGAGGCCAGTCTCTGACCTGCTGACATTGTAATTGCTGAATTGTATGCTGTGTCCCTCCTATACACTTTATTCACCCACATACCAGTGTGTACGCACAGACTATAAACAGCATCTTTTTGAAGGCTTTCAAATCAAGATCTCCATGTCTTCACTATATACATCTCGTATAACAAAGTAAAACCACCTGTAAGCTTGTTGCCTCTTTTCCAGAACAAAGGCTCCTGGAGAATAAAAACCACCCCAAAACAACTCATTCTGCTGTGTGGTATTGCCCCATAAACTCAAGCTGTGTCACAAGGCAGATACCAGAGAACACAAACTCATCATCATCACTCATCTTCTGTTGTGAAAGCTGCTACTTACAGTCTGTGAGGTCATTCAAGAGAATCATCACATGACTGAGTCTAAAAGGAACTATGCAATGCTGAGAAGTCCAAATCCTCATCTTTCTTTGACACTGAAAATGAAGCCTGGATCCCTCTGTATTACTTTGAGATTGCAACATCATTACAAAAAAGGGCTCAAGGCTGCACAACACAAGCAAGTACATCTTAGCCTTTAAAAGAAGATGGGATATGCCTTAAGAAAACAGGAAGTGTACTTAAAGTCATAAGGAAGAAAATAATCTTTGAAGAAGAGTATGAAATAGTAGCAAATGTCAAAGGAGACTGAAGCAGCATTTGCTTTGAAAGAATGAGAAGTTTTAACATCATGGGAATTGTGTTCCCTTCCCATCAGCAAAGACATTGATAAGATCTTTAGCTGACCACTTGCCTTGGGCTTGTAGAAACTGATCCTTGTAGGATGTGCACCTCTGCACAGTCCAAATTCCAAGCAGGTTCAGAAGTCAGAAGAAAAAAACCCGAGCAATTTAAATGTAAGCTTTGTTTCCATAGGAAATAACGCTAATAAAAGATCACCTGAAGATTGAGAAAGCTTTTTATTGTTGAAAACTTGAGCAACTTAAAGTTTCACAAGAGATTTACAAACCACCTTTCTTAAAGAATCTCATTGTTTGTTCTTCAACCTAGTCTTGTACATGTTAAGAGATGAGTGACATATGAGATAACTAGAAAAGAGTCCCATTCATATGACCTGTTAGCATGGCAGCTTGGGATCCAACAAGAACAGCTTCTATGTAAGAAACTAGGCAGCACTCTACGAAGCTCTCAAAAATTGTCTTAAGAAGCATTCATTTTATTGAACTGCTACAGTCTGCAATTACCACGAAGGACACAAGTGGGAATAAGTAATTTGAGTAAAGCCATGGCTTGCATGTAGTGTTAACAATTCCAGCCTGTAGTGACTTCACCAGCCACAGAATCTGCCTGCAACTCAGTGCTCTGAGACATTGCCACTGAAACTGTTCCTGCACTGTGGCAGTAAGCTTATTATTGAGCAGTTAGAACAACCCAGGGAGACTACTGCTATATTAATCTCTGCACAGCATTCAAGACAAAAATGCCTCCTTGCAGAAAAGCTAGGAAAAACACAGGAACAAACTTCAGTTTATTGACACACATACTTCAAAAAAAAAAAAAACACTTCTCAGAACAACCGAGCACACCACTCAGTTCAGAAGCATTTTCCCCTAATGTCAGGATCTGTTTAGCTTCAGGATCTTTGCCATGGCAAGTCAGATACAAACTGTACCCAATAGTGCCCTCCCTAAAAGAGTTTAAAATTATCATCTTCATTCTTTCTTGATCAAATAATTTACCACTCAAGAGGTTAAAGCAACACAGGCAAAGGATTTCCTGTTACTTTTGGATACCTGCATTCAAAGGCTCAGTCTTTAGAGACACTGAAGATGTTATCTGAAGGAGAGAAATGGTAAAGCCAACCTAGTGCAAGGCTATTGTAAAGAGGGGAAGTCTTCCATATCTGGTGCAATACAGCAAATGTTAATAATTTGATGCTAATAAGCCTTTATTCTGACTTAAAGTAATTTATTTGGTCACTCAGCAAGCAGATAGAGGTGAGTTACTACTAGATTGCTCCCAGAGCTCAGCTGATCTGCTTAAAGAATGCACAGGCCATAGGTCACTGCGCTGCAGCTGAGCAAAGCATTCAGTTAAAAAGTCATTCCTACAAGGACATGGGACCCAAACAGCATCTTTACTAGCAGGAGAAAACACCAGCATTCTCTGTCATGCCAACAAGCCCACAGGCTCTTCACAAGAAACTCCTCAGCCTTCACCAAATCCACAGGTTGCAAAATGTGAGAGCACTTAGAATTACCAAAATCCACCTAGCCTCAGACAAGATGGCTCTGTTTCATCCACCTCCCTGAAACACATCCAAGAAACTCAATTCAAGCAGCTAAATCCCCAACTCATTAATGTGTAAGAAATAGCCTGTTGATACAATGAATACTTATTGCTGTAAGTCAGGCAGCAAATTCGAAAGCTTTCCAAACTGCTCCGTTTCAGAGTTCCCTCCTCCTCCATCTATCAGTAGGCACACACAATTCATGCAGCTTCATGAACTTTCGCACAGAGAATGATCAACAGTAACCTCTTCACTGGAAGATAACAACCCCTTTCTAAGGCCAGTATTACCAAACAGGCTTACTCACACCAAACAAAGATATGCCACACAGCTTGTTTGCAGACCAGTATCCAGAGATACTTCCGATTAGAAGTAGTGTCTTCTGATTTCTGAGGAAACAAGGGCAGACTCCACAACCATCAGTTTACTGTTTTGAATGGTCCAAGCTTAGCATTTTAGAGGCATTCCAACACATTGAAGAGCCATGCCCTCTCCAGCCTTTTAAGATCTGCCCATTCAGCTTCTATTACACCCATTCCAGGTAGGGTTTCCTAAAATTGGTACTGCCTGATATCAATAACACATTAAGCAGAATAGTTTAATATTTATTTATGCATCTCCAGCTGAAAACATATTAGACTGACCTTATTAAGGAAGCCTGGCTCTTCACAGGATATTATTGCTGCCCAGATCACCTGTTGACTCTATGCCAGGACCAAATCAGTTGTTTAATTATAACACTGGAGCCAATTCAAGTAGTGATTTATGAGACTGAAGTTCAGCTACTCTGCCAAAGTGAAATTACAGGCTGAATGATTACAAGATACAAACACATCAAGGGACATAAGAATTCTTCTGGCAATCTCAAAGCTATGAGTATTTCCACATTGCTATAAATTTGGGGATACCCAAGCACGAACTCTTCAGTCTTAGAACTCTGCAAGCAATGAGACAGTTTTTTAGCAGAAAAACGAGGCAAGAAAAAAAATAACCTGAACTACAAAAATGGAAAAGTCAGACCTAATGTAGCTCTAAAGCCAATATACAGATTAAAATTATTCCTCTAAGCAACTTCCGATGATCCAATGCATTAGAGTTTTAATAAAAAAGGGATTAAGGGCCTAGAAGTTTCTGCAGAAAGTTCACACACTTCTGGAAACAAGTCAATTGGCCCTTGACACATTAACTCTTAAGTTAAAAAGCAGATTGTGTTTGCTAATCAGGGAGGATCAAGGGTCGGAAATCACATTAGCGATTTAGTTTTTCTACACAAATAATTGCTACAAAGACACTACATATATAGTCTTGATCTGGCTAGAATACCTTGACTGAAAAAAAAAGGATCTTGTCTAAAACTCTACACAACACCCAATGTTAAGATGCTATGCTATAGAGAGGATGCTGCCAGACACAGCAGATCATTAGCCTCGTGCTGCTCTTGTACATGTCAGGATCAACGCCTTGGAAACAGTGATTCAGAAGTGAACGGCTAGGACAAAAGAAAGCCAGAAGAAAAGTCTATGGCTACTCCTTTTGAGAAATTCTTCCACCTCAGTTGTGCTTTCACAGAAAGCCCTAGCTACTTACGCAAGCATACTCAACTATATGAAGAAGTCACTATCTGGAAGATGTGAACACTTCAACTTCGTAAAGCTCCAACTTTTGTGCCACAGAGATGCTGATCTAACCCCACCAGACAAAGGAATTCCTGACCAGAGGGATGCATCTGCCTCCTGGGCCTATAATGTGGTTAGGCATCAGACTAATGCCTTCTGCCTCCCTGTGGCATTCCTGCTGTCCCATCACTGTGCCAAGCAAAGAGTTTGTGAAAGCTGTTAACACTTAAGCCTTTGTGAAACTTCTGCTGAATTTGCAGCAACCCTGGAAGGCTGGCAGGTTCCAGGCACCTAATCTTAACTAACAAGGATTCCTCCCTGCTGTCCTTCCTGCCCTTCACTGCAGTTTGTACTGTATTAAAACACATTGCTTTGTTCTAAGCCAATCCACCAGAAAAGGCATGAAAGCTTTGTACACTTTCAAGACATCTACCCAAGAACGTCTACTTGCTAAGCGCCCACAGGATCTCACCTGCAGGGACATTATGCCACATCTCAGAGGTATTAAAACAAAAGGCTTTTAAAGATAGGCCTATCAAGCACCTATCAAGTGCTAATTATCACAGCTATATTTATTCTTTACCCACAAGGTTGCAAGAACTCAAATTTATGCATAACAATTAAGCTGTTTCCATAGATAAAAAGGCAGAAGTCTGCTTCTGAACCCATCCTAACTGTTTTCCAGTAGCCATCAACTCCTTGCAACTTCCTAAAAACAGCACTAATGGAACAGTCTCATTTGATTCAATTAAAACGAGGGTATCAACAACAGCTTAAAATCCCAGTTATCCAAGTAGTTTGTGGGATTGCTTTCTCACCAACATATTTTTTGGCAAGAAGAAACCTGACTTGTCCTAAACTTTAATTTGCTCCAACTCCTGTTTCAGTTGAAAGTAGTACTGTGAAACAGTGACATTATTCAGAAGCATACAAGTAAGACTTGATGATCTTGGAGGTCTTTTCCAACCTTAAAGATTCTATTCGATAAGAATTATCTCCTTGAGTCACTTGCACCAGGGTTTTGGAACTTATATTCCCATAGCACATTGTGATAAACTAGTTTAGCTTTTTGCTTATTTCATCTCCCAAAGAGAAAGGAAAAAAGCTGCAATTTCATCACTAACCTCACCACTGGGCTGGAATGTGGTACAGCATAACCCAGGAATTAGAGACAGTCACAGTGTCCACAGGTAAAACCACTCATGCTGCCACACAACTGTCCCTGCAACTCAGGGACAAGGGCAGCAACAGGATAGGACAGGACAGGGCAGCAGTGACCCTCCCACAAAGCCAGCTATAAGCCACATAAATTTTAAGGTCAACACAATATAAATGAATACAAACCCAACTGTTTATTGTTCTGTTTTACAGCAGCCAAGATTGAGAACGGACAGAAAGCAGCTGTTCTGACACTGACAGAGCCCCATAGTAGCAGAGAATGATTGTTTGTGGCATCCCACCTCCATCTGTCTGTCAGGGCGGACACACCAGCTTAGCCCAGTATGTCAAAGACCACTTTGTTCAGTCTTGTGGAAGTCACATATTTAAATCTTGTAAAGGAAGCAAGATGATGTCCCCAGAAAAAGTGTTTACCAGGATTACTCAAGATGCATTTGCACCATTTACAGCATTAAAGCCTCTCCTCCTCATCACACGCGTAATTCTCCTGTGACAATCACTTTCTTTACTGGAGATCCCTGTAAGCACCACAGTACACAGCCCCTCAGGAAAAGTTCTGCAGGACAGCATTCCAAGTAACCTACACCTGCTGAAGAAGTGCAGCTGGTACATATGGAGCTCCACTTTGGGAGACTTTCTATGAGCAAAACAAATGGAATGAAAGAGCAAAGAAGCAAGAGCCATAAGCTAGAAAGGGGAGATCCCATGCCAGAGATGCAACTAATCCTAAGCGAAAAAAAATCTCACCATTGCTTGAGTTCTGAAATGACCTCTCGCTCTCAGGTCTCCTCTGAGTTTCTTCATTCTCGGGGGTCTTGCAGGTTGTAGTAGAGCCAGACTGGCGTTTTCTTACACAGTCTTCACCTGCCATTGTTACCTAGCTAGATCAGAAAAGGATAGTAAATAATTAATGACAAAAGAAAATCATTTACTCTTTACATTGTTCAAGAATAAAAATTTACATAGCCGTCTTTACACTAAGGTTAGACTTCCTTCCCTCCATTATGAATTCAGAGCAAGAGCAGGGGAAATTAAGCACACACTTGTATTAGTCATTTACTGTGGATCACACTTCCCCTCCTGTCTCTAGCAAAACCTCTCCCCACAGCTCCCTCCTTTCCCCTACAGATCTTTTGAGTATTTAAAATGATTAAGCCTTTGTGAAATCTTCAAAAGTCCAAAAAGCCCTTGAAAATGCTTTCTGACAGTCAGTCTGATAGCAAAATCTGTCTTCTGAGAGATCTGGCAGGTTTGCTTTGCAGAATCACTCGCTTTATTTTTCCTGAGCCAAGCTCCTTCCTGTCAAGTTTTCAGTTCTCACTGAAAGATCAGCTTCCTCAATAGATCCTTGTACTCTGCTTGGCCAGGCAAGGGTTGCATTGCAAACCGCGGGAAAACAGGAAGAGAAAATCAGGTTTGAACTGTGCCAGACTCAATGACAAAGGTCACCGCTGGTGACAGAGCTGCTAGTAGGGAACACCTTAAGCACCACAGCCAGGCTGAAAACAAAACATTCTCAGCTAATGAAAAGGGAAGAAGATTCATTTGGTCATGAAGCAACATTCCAGCACACTCTTAAAGAAATTCAGCTCAAGAAGATGTGGCTACAACCAGGGACAATTTTCAGAACCAGACTTCCAGAAAACCACACTGGCATGTATGTAACCACATTTTCAAACTAACACTTCTCCTTTTTGATATATTCTTTCACCTTGGCAGAAACTCTCAAATAGACACGTGTTTTGTTGCTAGTGAACAGAACACATGCACCAGCACAGATGAGCTGTTAGAGACAAGCAAGGAAAATTTCATGTGCTTGTAGAAAAGCTAAGAAAGCAGTAGATAGTTATTTAAGGATGGATTTCCTCAGAATACACTTCTGCAAAAGGGAAATAAGACTTCTGATCAGATGCTTTCAGGCTTCAGCTTCCCGTGTTTGTCCCTCTAAGTAGAATAATCTCATTCTCCTTTTGGGCATCGCAGCACATAGGGGGGAAAAAAAAAAAAACTAACCTTTTGCAACACCAAACAACAAATCACTAATTCAATCACCAACACCACTTCTTGCAACACTGCCTCTCAGCTCTCTATCTCAGGAGATCATAGCCAGATCTATAAGCTATAAAACAAAGACCATAAAAATTACAAACTTCTCAGTTGGCTTTGTACAACACCTGATAACTCACAGTATCATAATTTACATAACAGAAAAAGCATTTACACGAAGAACAGAAAGAACCAGGCAAGAACATGGTAAATCTTCCTACAGTAACTAAGTTCACTGGCACAGAAAGGTAGCTGGCAGGTTGTATCCACTCTGTACCAGCTCTGTACAGTTATTGCTGCAACTCTCCTGCCTTCAAACACAAAGCAGTCACCATCGTGAAGACATTACTCTGTCCACCTCCCAGCCTTCCCACAAGGTTCCAGGTACAGAGATGGCTGCATCACATTAGAGGAAAGGATCAACTTGCCCACCTGCTGTTTACAGCTACATGGAGATCCTAGACAGGTGTAATTTCAATCTTTCTGCTCTTGCACGAGAGATGCCCAAAACTCTATCACAGGATAAGAATGGATTGCACAATAGGGTTTACAGAGCACTGGAGGGGGGAAAATCAAGCTGCCTTATAAATTAATGCACTAATGAGCTACTCCTTGGGCCACTAGCAAGCCTCTCCATTGCCTCCTGATCCAAGTTCAGTTGTTCTTGTGAGTTACACCTGTCCTTAAAGGTGTGGGTTTTCCAGCTCTAACAGAGGATCACAAGTTTAATTCTTTTCTGAGTACATTTTTCACGTTCTTCAAGAGGTGAAGGCGGCACTCCTTCCTCTCCAGTGCAGAGTGGTTAGAGTATCTCACTGAAAGGCTAACAGAAAGGGGTTAAAAATAAAGAGTTTCAGGATGGGGGAAGGAAAAATAATGTGTAGGGAAAAAGAAAAGTTAAAGGAATTAACTTTAAAAGTTATTCAGTTTAGATAGGCTAAGTGATCAGAACAAAGTCTTTTTTGCATCAAAACAAGAACTGTGCTAGGGGAAACAAACATTTTCCTGGTCTAGTTTCCATATGAAGAGAATATAACATTACATACTTATCAGCACATCGCTGTGTAAAGAGGGCATCAGACCTTCCCTTTAATCTCTGCTAGAACTAAATCAATCACGACACAATGCCAGGATAACTCCAAAATGTTCACCATTCTCTCCACTAAAGGAAATCACTCCTCACCATTAGTAAAGAGTCACTCCGTTCACCCCACTCTGGGCACTTGTAGGACATCTAGAGCCACAAATGTGTCCCGTAATCAGATTTCCCGTCAGAAACTCTATGATTTTTATAGCCACGACTGTGTTATGATACTTGTAACAGGTCTCAGAAGCCTTGAGTTTTTCCACCTTCCCTTTCAAAACACTGGAAATTACCAGCACACCTTAGGAGAAAGGCATCACCCTAAAAGGAAGTATATCTTTGCACTCCAAAAGGCTTGGTAGCACAGTAAAGGCACATCTCCTACCTCCAATACCGCTTATGCTAAATAATAACCTTATCCCAAACGCTTTTCAGATCTCAAAGTTTTCCTCTGGCCCTTGGGCAAAGTTAAGGTCACTCCACAGCTCACCTGCAACGCGCAAAACACTCAGCAGGAAAAAAAACCCAAACAAACAAACAAAACAAACCAAACGGAAACCTGCAGGTAACTGCACTAAAAGCCCTGCCGAGGCTCCGAGCACACCCGAGACCATGAAGCTCCCTTCTCCACTAACTCCCTGGAAACAACCGCGGAAACGTTACTCGGTGCTGCCCGCTGCAAGCAACGAGCCCCAGCCCCCACCTGCCCTCCAAGCCCCAGCCCTGAGGGCTCCCGGAGGCCTGCGGGGCGCTGCCCCCCTCTCCCGAGCCGCACGGCCCGCCGGAAGGGCTCCGGGCACAGCTCCCGCCGCCTCAGCGGCACCGCGCCGGGAGGACGCCCGTGCCGCCGGGGGCGGGCCAGGCCTAGAGCCGCTGCAGCAGCCAGCGGGAGGGAGGGGAAGGAAGGAACGGAGATGCCGCCGCGGAACCGGCCGGGCTGGGGCCAAGGAACCGGCCGCCCTCACCCCGCGGAAGCGTCACCTCGGAGCGACCGAGCCTCCGGCTCCCCGCTGCCGCTTCCCGCCTCCGCCGCGCGCGCCCGGCGCCTCTTCCCGGGGCTCGCGCACGTCACCGCGGGGAGGGAGGGGGAAGCAGCGCCGCCGCCGATTGGCTGGGAGGCGTTCCTCCGGGGGCGGGGGGCGCGCGGCGCGGGGGCGGCGGGAAGCCGGGTTGGGCTGAAGTGGTGGCGGGGGGGGCCGCTGGCACGTGAGGCGCGCGCGCCCCCTGCTTTGCTCCCCGCCCCCTCACCCTGTGCCCCCCGGTTTCCCGCCTTTCCTGTCAGGCGTCGTGGGGGGACGGGGCCGCTCGCCGCCCACCGTATGCCGCTCCTCTTGCGGCGGAAAGCAAAGCAAAGCAAAGCAAAGCGGAGCGAGAGGTGCGCCACCTCTCAACCCAACACCCGGGGCCGGCTTCGGCAGCACCCGCGGGCAGGCCTGCCCTCGCCTTGAGACCCCCTGCCCACCCCCCCCCAGACCCCCTGGCACAAGGAAAACTTATTTCAGGAAACTGGAAGGACGCAGAAGTCAAGGCTGGGAGGCCTGAAGGACCCGGCGGTTTTATCTGCGCTCGTCCTTCAGAGGGAACAGAGGGCTTGCTCAACCACCGCTTCCCCTGAGATGCAGTACAAACGCGTGCTCTTACATTAGTAAGAGCTTTACGGGAGTGAGGGCAAATATTTTTAAAGGGAAGCAAAAAATGGAGTGCGTGCCAGTTTGAGTAGGACCCCCTGTCCCCAAGAAGTGGGGGGTTTGTGCCAGGGGGGTGTTCACCCTCACAAGTTTTACCCTGGGAAGCGTGAGCCGCAGCTCAGCAGTAAGGGAGGGAGCTGAGAAGGGGGCCTGGCTGGAGAGGTCTCCTTCCAGCCCCAGCCTGTACTCCAGAGGGTCAAAAACTGAGCGGGAGACTCAGATTTGCACCCTTACTTTCTCTCTTTCCCCAGGCAGAGAGAGGCTTGTGAGGGATGGTGAGTCACAGGAACACGTCACCAGCAAACAAACTCTAGTAACCTCTCCGTAGCTGCATTTCACAGTCTAAACGGGAAAGTTTTCCCAAAGTCAGGAGAACTAAGCCACTAATTTCCTACTGGTAAGTACGTGTTTTTCCTTCTCACAGCTTCAGGTCTGTGCTATGCACAATCTGTTCGCAAGTGCACCTTGAAAAGTTGTCCCAAACCAAAGCTATGATGAGGTATTAAAACATTTCTATCACATTCTACCTTATCAGACCTGTTAATAAAACAAATTTGTTTTGACTAACATGTACCTGAGACACACTCTTCTAAACCTGTAACTCAGCTGGAACTATTCAGAAGTGGTTTTAAATAACCTGTGGGAACTAGGAGCAGAGCCGCTGAGTGAAAATGTCTGAAACTGATTCAGTTTGCAATATGTGTTCATGTTATTATCCCACCATCCATCTTCCATGCTGCTTAGTAAGAAAAAAGTTGTAAAAATTAAAAGAAAAAAAAAATCTTATCATTGTTCTTATCATGTTGAAATGCAAATAGCTGCGTGGCTGACAGCACCAGGAATTTTCACATAACTTTGCCCCTGTTCTTAAGAAGTCAGTTTCAACACAATGCTGCTTAGAGATACTCTCAAGTCAGGCTATACACAATCACTGGTGTCTTCATGCTGAAAATGCTTTGCTAGCTATTTACACTGAAGTTTCTGGTGGTGCCAGCATCGGCTGGGTGAACAAGTGGAAAAGCAAAAAAAAAAAAAAAAAAAAAAGTCCAAAAGTTCAACAAATTGTTGATGGACTGTTCCATCAAACTAGTAAAACCCTAACTCTGGGGGGAGGGATGATGAAAGAAAAGCACACCTAACCTTCAAAGCTGGTCAGTTTGCTTTTCTTAATTTGCCTTAGAGAGGTGGTGGATAGATGCCACCAGACTGTATTAGCACCTCTTGACAAACCTCCCAGGCCAAGGCAGAATAGTGTGGCGGGCACTAAGCTTCCTGTCTGGTCTCTTGGTTTTTCCCTAGCAGAGCTGTTTCACAGTCTACCTTGCCTTCTGTTTAGGGACTGTTTACCTGCAGCTCAACGAAGGTGAAAAGCAAAGGAGCCTCTCTTGTTACTTTTGTTCCTATCCCTTACACAAAAAATTGGAAGAAAGCATTGCCACCTCTGCTTCCTGCCACTCACACTCATCATCTGCTATTGTCTTCACCGGTCCAAATTGCTGCACTGTTTAATCAGCTGCATCACTTACTCTGCTTGTCAATCTTGATTTTCTATAATGTTTTATATGAATCCTACATTACTCAATGATTGCCTAACCACAACCGTTCCTGAGCACTCCTGGCTGAATCACTGCGTGGTCGCTCCGTTTGCTGACGTGGGAACCTGTGTCCCCGACACCCCAACCTTTTGCTTAAGCTTCACTTGCTCTCACCTTCCCAGTGCCAGGCAGCAACTTGATTTCTGCAGCACTGTTTGTTTCCCCCCTTTCTTTTTATTTATTTCTCTGTTCCCGCCCTCAGTTAGGCAAGTGCTGCAGTTAAAAAAAAAAAAAACAGACTTAAGAAACTGTAAAGGACTTAAGCCTGATCTGATAACGCATGATTGAATTTTGGCAGGAAAACCAAAAACTAGCTCCAGCAGATATCAAATTGCTGAGGATGCTTGAAGTGTTTATAAATCATAAAGATTGCTTTTTAAAAACTCTTATTCAAGTTTTCACAGTTCCTGCTATCGTCATGTCAAGATTTTGCATGTAATTACCCTTGCTCCTCTTTACTTTATATGAGGCATAGAGTTTTCAAAATATTTTGTGAAAGAGATTCATATCAGCAAACTTCAGAGAAAAGACAGAAGCAGCAGGAATTAAACTCTGACTTCAGCGAGCAATTCCTTGCACAGTTACTTTCCAAGCAATGAAGTTGCTGATTTTGCTGGCAAATCAAACAGTCAGAAAGAAACAATCGCATCTCTCTCGGCAGAGGGCAGTGGTATCCTTACTCAAACATCACATCACTTTTTGCTACTGAAATGAAATAATCAGTTAAAAAAAAACCTGAAGCCCTACTGCCAGACAGCAGGTTGCTGGCTTCCTCTCCAAGCTCAGATATTTAAGTGTTGAATTCTTCTTGCCCCAACCAAGCAGGAGGTGCAACAGCCAAGTTAATTGCTGTGATTCCGTTGCTGAAAAGGGAAACTTGCATTATTTTTTGACAATCAAATAATTTTTCCTTTCCCTACCATTTTGACGTAATATAATTAATCTTGCCAGCTGGGCTGGTGTAATAGTTGGGATTTTGTTTGTTTGAATTGAGGAGGTTATTTCTTCAGTATATTTAAAAAAGGAGAAGATGCTTCTAATCTGGCTAAACATTAAACCATGAAAGGTATTGAATGTTTGTAGGTATAACTACTGTCTAACCCTCCTAAGCTGAACTGTGTTTTCTGAAACTGTTCTTTACCCTCTGTGACATACCAGCTTTCTCCTTCCATTAGGCTCAAAGAATTTCACCTGGGTCCCAACCACATTATATATTATGATCATTCTCCTTGTGGCACCAGCTCAAACCAATCTCAGATTTATTTTGCAGCATATTCTGCTGCTTATTAAAATTGCATGAAAATATTGAACTGCCTCAATGAGAGGGTCTCTGAAGTTGTTTCAGCAGGAACACATGGCATTAAATGTGCAGTCAGCCCTGGAAGAGTGACTGCAGAGAGGTTAGTTCCAGAACAAACAGGTCTAGTTACCAGTATTGACTCTCCTGCGTATAAGGGCTTTCTAAATATTTTTGTGGAAACGTAACACTGAACTTGGCCAGCATCTCCTTCCTGTTCCTACAGTAGCAACTGTACATGTTCCTTGTGACTCCACAGATTGCCAGCTGTGCTACACAGCTGGGACCCTTCCTTGTGAAGGTTAAGACACAGCACCTGGAAGAGGAGACATTTTACACCTACTTTAATGACTGCTTACTGCTTTGTAGTAGTAATCTCTTTCTCTCCATATTTCATAAAAATGTGCATCCTTTCTTTTTTTTCCTAAGTAAATACAAAACAGTTTGCTATTGCTCTCCCCATAGCTGCTAAAGTGCTTAGGTGGACAAAACAGTGTAAGCCAGTATTTTCTGCCATTTCGTTGTCTCCCATTTATTTGTTACAGTATAAACACGCTGACTGCTAATGGACGTGACAGATAGTTAGTGCTTATGGAATGACTGCTCCAGGATGATTCCCAAGTCAGTTGTTTGCAGGTAATCATACAATCCTATCTATTCTCAACTTTGCAAAATGCCGGTTATGGGGACTAATAACTTTCTCTGTGCAGTAGTCAACTTTTTAACTTCTCTACTGTGAGAGATTTCCATGGCTTTCTACTCTCCCCAGCTGTAGACACAGAAGCATGTTCTTAGGGCAGGGCTTTCATTCACAAGCTGTAATATATATATATTTTTGTAATCTTTTACACTGTCTTCAAAAATAACATTATGAGGCCATGAGAAAGGTACTGAACTTGAAAAGTGTGGGGAAAAAAACATTGAGGTGGTATAGTGACAGCAGATCAGCCTCTTTGAGGGAGTTAGAGATCCTTAGCGTCATCAAGGAGAGATCTTACAGAGAAATGTAAGCCAGTGTGCTTGCAAGACACATGGGGAACACCATGGAGAAGTCTAGGAGCATTGAAATGGCAGCTAAAATCATAAAGCCAGAAGGCATTGATCTTTGTAATGAAAGACCCTGAAAAGGACATGGGAAAAAATAATTCCCATCAAAACTAGGACGCATTTCTCAGAGGAGAACAAATACCTTCATAAAGCCATGGAAGATTGACTCTCCATTGTAAACTAAGAAAGAAAATACATTTTCTGCTTTCAGTGTCGGACATGTGCTCTTTTCCACTTTGCTTTAATCTCTGCAAAGATAGATGACATCTACCAAAAGTAGTCCCAAGCAGGAAACATTTCTAAATCTGCCCAGCCAGCTCTTTGGCTGTTTCCATGGGAATGAGGCAGCAGGTCCTGCTGCTCTCCCTTCTACAAGAGCCTTTCCCAAGCTTTAGACAGACTGATAACACCATGCGTTTGTAGCTTGCCTGCCAAAAACTTCCCTCTTCTCTGCTTAAGGCCATTCCCATCTGTTCCCTTCTGCTTCTTCCTGATTTTGGAAACATCTGGCCAGAGAGGGAGTCCATCCATGTGTTCACTTATTTTCTGCAATGATTCAGGCCAAGGAGGGACTGCTGATGGTTATACAAGTTGAGGGACTGGAGAGGGCAGTGGTTTCCAACCTTCCTGCCTTAGAAAGTTTTGGGTGATGGTAAAGGAGAACACTGTAGGAGCCAGGAGCATAATCAAAGCAGAAAGAAAGAAAATCCAGATTTCTGTCTAGTCTCCCAAAAGAACTGGGCTGAAACTTGGCACCTCTGGCCATAGCAACAAGTAGAGCAGTAAAGAATGTAGACTTGGTACAATGCAGTGCTTATTGAGGGAGATGACAAGCATGAAGGAACACTTCCAAACCCCTGAATTCAGATAGCTCTATGTCACAGCTGAGTCTCTGGCAGCTCTCAACAGCATTTCACTGAAAGTGAAAAAAAAAAAAAGAGAGTCAGAGTTACAAAGCTGAAAGAGCAGCTTTTGCTATCAGCTGAAGACTAGCAAAAATGGGAGGTTATAATGCAACGACTCTGGGAGGTGAAGCAATCTGCAGGGTTTGCTGCAGTTGATCTGCATTGGGCTGAGTTGATGTGGTTACAAAAACATCTTTGTGCTCAGCACTATTCCGTTGTTGGCCTAGTGCCTTGAGGCTTACATGCTTTGGAAATATGGATGAGGAGATGAAAACTTGAGCTTGTTTAAAGGATTTAAATCTGAAGATGGCAGGCCCAGGAGAGGGATTCTGAGTTCAGGCATGTAGGTCATGCAAGAGAGGTCTTGTCTTCACTACCGAGTTAATATGAAATATAGTAAAAGTGTTCCTGTTAGTTCAACCCTTGCCCACACACACAAAAAAATCCCTTGTTGCAAAAAGGAGCTCAAGAAACATGAATTGACAAACCAACCAGAGAACAGGTTAAACCTCGAGTGAATTCACTTCATCCTTTACCACTGCCATTTCTCTACAGTAGGGATCAACATTAGCACCATCAAAACAACCAGCAGTGCTCACTCCCCATGGTTTTTCCACTTGTGCTTTCCTCACTGACTCCTTGCTCCTTGCTTCCTATTTGTGAGCTTATTCACCCAGTTGCAAAAAGCTTCCAGTGCCCACAACAACAATCACTCTTCTTCAGCACAGAAGTCTTTGTTTTATAATTTTGAAAATATGTCTAACAAGGCCTCATTTTCCTGTTGCCTGCTGATCAGGCACCAAGTTATGGGAGAATCACTGGCGTGATGCTACTGTAGTCTACGATTTTAGGAGGAAAGATCCAGGCTGAAAGCTTTTTGGTGCCATTCCAAGTAAGCTGTCATGAGAAGAGAATCCAACGCACAAGACCTCAGTGCTGAGGGAAAATCAGAGGGTTTCATCTACTCAGAGGAAAAGTGTAGAACTATAAATGCTAACTCAGTAACTCCCCAGGAATGAGCATGTGCCATGCTGAGACTGAATGCACCATTAGCAAATCCCTGAGGCCAGATCTCTACTTCAGATTGCGCAGTGTAACAGCTCCAGGGAACATACAAACAGAGGATGCTGATAATTTCACAGTTTCTGCTTCCCTGTGAGGCAGAAAATAGAAGTGGTCTGAAGCTCTTTCCTGTGAACAAGAAGTAATGTTTTCTAGGGCCATCAAAAGCAGAGGAAGATAGGTGTGTTCTCTGCAAGCTGGGAGAAAGGGAAACAGAATAATCTGCTGCCATGGCTGCTAAAGGAGTTCTCTTGGTTGATCAGGCAGGCTTTGTGGACTGAAGCTATAGAACTGGTCCCTTGCAGAAGAGATGTTGGGGAGGGATGTGAAGTTGGCTCAGGTAGGTGGAAACCTCAGAAGCACGTGCAATCCACAGTGGAGTCACACCATATCAGCATCTCCCCTAGCAGCGCTGATTATTAATGCGCCTAGTATGTCTGCCCTTTATCACGAGCAATCCATGGGAAAAACTTCCAAGACAGATGACTCAAGGTAATTTTGTAGTGTGACTGCATCCTAAGAGAGAGTAGACAAAAAGGGAAAGGCAGACAGCCAGGCGGTCTCTAGCACGCTGAGATCAAATTCCCCTTTCTGTCACTCTCCAGTATGAGAAAGTTGAGGACAACCCAGAGAGGTAACGGACATACTCCCGTGTCTGCTGGCACAGACGGACAAGGCACCAGGCAGACTTACACATATGCTCGTGTGAGCACAACGATATAATCTCTGACTATCAGAAAGAAGATGCCCGGGTTTCACTCCTAAATGTCTCAACTTCTCTACATAGTTTGGATTGCACAGTAAATACCTCAGCTGTATGAAATGTGCTGTTGGCTCTGGGGAGGTATTATTTCAGGTTGGCTGCAGCTGGGAGTACGTAGCATGACTTCAGGCCTCATTAGATGCACACTTGACAAGTCTTCTGCACAAACATAAAGGGAAGAAAAGTTTTCTTAAGAAAACAAGGCTTATACAGTTGTCCTATGTATGTGGGGAAGGGAGTGTCCGTCTGTCTACCCCAGCTGTCTTTTACCTCCCAGTAACTTTTGAACCTGTCGGCCAATTTTATGCAAATCAGACGGAGAGACAGAGGTTCCAGAAATACTCACTTCCTATGAGTTTTGTGAAAAAATCAGCCTAGTTAGAGAACCGAGTCTTAATTAATGCTCTGAATGGAGGAAACCTGCCGATGAACTCAACTTTTATTTGAATAAGCATTTAAGTTGGCAGGGATCACTGGAGCTCTTCTAGCCCAGTCTCCTGCTCAAAGCAGAGCCAGCTTCAAAGTTAGATGAGGCTGCTCAGAGCCTCATTTTTAAAACCTCCGAGGTGTCAAGAATCCATTCTGGGCTTCAGGTTCAGGAAACAAATGTATTGAGTGCAACTCCTTTGGCTCTGCTCATCAGAGAGTTAATTTTCCCCTCTTTTAAAGAAGGCTCAGAAGTGGCAGCCGATGGTAAAGCCTGCAACAATCTCCACACCAGGCAATCCATAGGACTCTACTTATGTTAAATACATTTAACCACCAGCCAGTTACTTTCTTTTGGCATTCTGTATTAGTTAATGATTAAAAGTACAAAGGTCAGACTCGGAGACACAAGGCTTTGTGTATCTCATTGTTTGATTTACCAGAAGGTACAAGGGAAAGGAGCGCTGCTCTGTATGAGTGGGAACTACAGGCTACACATCCAGCCTGACAAGCTAATGAGAACAAGTCATTCATTAACAGAAGACTTGCTGCTAGGCAAACACACACAGCTGGTATGGGAGAAGAATTTGGATGTGAAATGAGACAGTGTAGTTGGTTTTTTATAAGACATTTCCTACTTCAGCAAGTTTACAGTCTAAATAAAGACCACAGAAAACACATTAAGAGCCTGATCAGAGGAAGATTTGGGCTTATGTCTGTTCTGAAAGGTTTGATAATGAGCAGAGATGCAGAATTTGCAAAGAGAATGGAAATATTTGCATGTTTAACAGAAGGAACAAGTTTTAAATTTAAGTGAGATTTGGTTACAAATGTATATGCTGCTTTCTTGGGTACCAGTCTATTCTGTGCACACACACATACTTACACATTCACAGAAACGTTCTTACAAAACCCTGATGCTTTCTCCTGCTCCAGTTGTACAATTACATTTTTCTTTAGAGTAGCTTCACACTACTGAGCATTTTATAAAGAAATAACATTAAAGCTGGAAGCTGAATAGCAGGGCTATTTAATACTATATAACTGTGTGAGGCAGGAACAGAATGTCATTTGAAAGACAAACTAATCACTTAGAATTCTTGCATAATTAAATAAAAAAGCCTGCCAAGGAAGAATCTATCTGGACTTTGTAGAATTAAACAGTAACAATGTTTTAGACCAAACTTTGACTTTAAAAAGTGATTCAATTATTTAGGACCATTGCATACAGCATGACATCATTCATGGCGAGGGCACATGGGCATTTACTAAAATGGTCCAGAGAAAGGCTGGATCCCTGCCATCCTGAATTTATAACACAGAGCACCAGTCCTGCAAAAAGTTGTATACTCAGGCTCCCTTGCAAGATCAAAGACTAAATTCAGAACTGTGTGCAACTCTAAACAATACCAGGAGTGCAATCAGAGAGAGATTAGTTATAACAATGGCAACTTTGGAAGACACGGTTTTCAGTACGATTTAGAAAAGGGAAGTTAAGGTGCCGGAACTTGCTGGCAAAGTATTCTGAGCATGAGTGACAGTGTGAGGAGGCAAGAAGACAGAGGTGAAGGAGATATAAGGGGAAATCAGCACATGAAGCAAGGAGCATGGAGAGGAAGCACTGCTAAGTCCGGAGTCTTAATGGTCTTTTCCAACCTAAATGATTCTAATTCTATGATTCTAATTCTAAATTCATCTTATTTTAGCTGCATGTCTTAGAAAAACTAGATAAAGATTTTTTTTTTTTTTCTGGCTAATGTAGCCTTTATTTTGGACTTTCATGGTGGTTATTCTAATTCAAATACAGTACAGTAGTTATCAGAGGAATCTAAGGTGGGATGAGGTCGGTCTCAGAGGCATTGATGGGGTATTGCAGCATAGTATTGTGCTCTGGAGCATTTGCTATCACTTATCTAAATGTCAGTTCTCTGGCTACAAACCTCTCAGGGAGAGAAAAAAGAAAATACAGGATGAAAAGCTTCCATCTGCAAACTGGAGAACCCCTTTGCTGTCCAATGAGCTAATAAGATTTCAAATTTGGAAGCCAAAAAATTAGATTCCTAAACATGAATTAAGGCAACACTGGAACTCTGGTCACAAAACATTCCTACTGACCCACCTGCAGACAAATGCCTATAATCCTGAATCATCACCAGCGCTGTTTGAGGGACCTCATATTACCTCAGCATATGTACTTTATCAGTGAGCACATTGTGCAAGCTGAGTACTTATTGGCAATTCCCAGCAGATGCAGAGACTTGTCATCATTTTTGTTTGGTAGAGGCAACATTTTCCAGGGAAAAAGACAAACAAACAGCATTCCTAATGTTCTTATTAGCATACCCTTCTACAAGCTTTCATGCCTTAAACAGATACTTGGGAGGGGCAGTGCAGTTGTAGTACTTACAGAAATATATCAGACAGAAAAACAATTACTGAAGAAGTGCTATAATCTGCTTATTCCATGTCTCCCCACCTCTGGCTGTACTCTGACAGAGGCTGTGAAAAGGTTATGGGTTATACCACAACGGGTGTAGTTCATGCAAAACCTCAGCACAGTTAATGTGTTGCTGTTTGCAGTTAATAGATATGTACACAAGGACTGGCCACACAGTTATGATCCGTGAGGGTTGTTAGTTACACAGTACACCTAACACAAACACACAGGACCAAATAAAAGAAGAACTGGGATACCCGAGGTGGTCTCTACACACAGACACTTCTTTTCTGCTACAACACCATACACCCATGCCCTTTCTCCCTCCTGCATTTCCCCCTTCATTTTCTTGCTCTCTCAGTAGGTGTCAATGTTTAGACTAGTAGCTGGCAGTGTCAGAAAAGTGGTTTGAATTAAGTTAAAACTGAAGCAGCATCAAAGAGAGAACAAAAGATTGGCTGCACTGGGGAAAGGGCTGAGTTGGGTGGCGGGATGCAGCATTTGGGGGAGGTTGTCTATGTGGAGTTTTTATGTTGGCTATAGTGGAAAAAAGAACATCTACTAACAGAGGAAATTTAATCTGTCAAGGGCTGCATGTGAACCTTTCTGTGCCGTTGGGCAAAATCTGTTAGAAAACCATGCTTCCCCAGAAAGCTTTTATGTTCATAGACTCTCATTGAAGAGGCATGTGAGTACCCCAAGCTATCTTGCATACACTATACATAAATTCTAATTTAAATCATAGTAATGATTCAAAATAACTTTAAACACTGAAACACTACCCATTGTGTCATGAAAGAGCTGTGACTCATAGGTGAAAGAATGAGTGCTTGTACATGTTGCACCAAGAAATGACATTCTCCTTTGAAATGGCTCGGTGCTTACAAGCTTTCAATGTTTATTGCAGAGTAACTAACCTTGTGTCATTATGCCTTTATCAGATTTTTAAATCTTTCTTCTTTTTTTTTTTTTTTAAGTCTTTCCCCAGAACCCCTCCATTAAGGCTAAGAGGTGACCATATGGTTTCCATGCAGGTGATGTCCGGGGTGTTAGAGGAACACAGAGCAGCAATGCCACGGGCCATCTAGTGGACATTACACACTGCCTTTGCAGACATCCCAGGGGAGTTACAGCTGTCCTGAGCCCCACAACTTGTTCTGGTATTGCAATAAAAGCATAAAAATTCTGACATGTTATGCACATATATCCTTTACTATTGAGAACTCTCAAAATGGCTTGATCAGGCCTCTGTTGTCCTGGGCACTTAACAAATTCCTTAACTAATGCCATCCATGTCCTAAATACTAGCCAAATGTTTTAAACAAATCTGTTTCTCTGTGTAGCTTGCTGCACAGAAGGTATATGAGCTGAAAGAAGAGCGAAGATTACTCCTAGAATTAATTTTCAAGCCACCGACTGAGTAATGCTAGCTAATTTTTCCTAAATTACAAACAGAAACTGCCCAGTTGACTCAACACTTAGATTCAGGAGTCTCCAATTTGTGCTTCTGGCACAGAATCCATACTTCAGGCAAATGACAGCAGCATGCTCATGACACGTAATGCCGAGCACGTAAGACTGCCCAGCCAGCAACTTTTTGATTGTGTGATTTTTGGAGCACACTGCTGTTGTGGAGCAAGGCATTGGCAGTGCTTAGAAGAAGCTTCAATAAATGGATTTACAGTGAATATTTAAAGTCAGTTCAGAAGGGATTCTAGAAATATCACATTTCTCATCAGGCACATTACTGTAACCTCAATGCTGCCTTTGTTCCTTGGTCCTTTTTATCCCTTGCTCGAACAGCTCATGAGACGGCAGATTGACTGGAAGCCCAAAATCGCCAGGAGGACCGTAACTGTTACTGATGCCTTATTAATGCATGGTGCCAGACCAAAAGAAATTATCTTCTGAGAAACAACCTATTCCTGATACTACATGAGGCTGATAACATCACAGCTGATAATAATAGGTAGCACTGATAGAGATTTTACCTCTTCAAAGCACTTTGTAATCTTTGCATGGTTAATAACTATGACGCTCTGTGAAGTAAGTACTTATTAGCCCTCGTTTTAACAGTAGGGAACGGTGTGGCTTAGTGTCATCGGTGACTCAGTAGCACAGAGTCATTTTCAGTTTGAGGAGTTTCTTGTTTATACCCCCATTGCTCTTCTGGCAGGCACTCTAGAACAGCGGTCACCAAGGAGGGCTCGGCATCCCCTATCTATGTGATACCCTACAAACAATGCTATTGAGAGGACCGAGTCGGGTACAGTCTGAGGGTGTGGCTTGTTTAGCACACAACAAGCAATGGCTGGGGCACTGGTTTTGAGGCTTTTTTAACAGGGTACGGCATGACCTTAAAATAGTATTGTGCAATAGCACATGGTAACCATGCTGCAGCCCTCTTCCTCTTGCAACAGGCCTTTTTAGAAAGCCCCTGCCTGACTCCATCCCCAGTTAAGATGTTTCTGTGTGTCAAACAACTTCCATGCTGTTGGACATTAACATAACCCGCAGCGAGCTGCTACATGTGCAAAAGCTCCTGGTAGAGAGAATGAGGGATTTCATGAGATCTGAGAAATAACAGCATTTAAATGCAATTCTCCTTAGTGCACTTAAGAATAATAGTCTCTTGACACTGCATCTTCTTATAAAATGCTAATGGCCTTCCTCTGGATAGTTCTTTAGAATCAGCGAGTAAAAGGCATTAGGAAAGAAAAACAGTATTCCTGTTGATTTTTAAAGAGTGGTTCTATCCTACATGGCAACTGCAAATGGCACGAGGGAGTTCTGTGTTTGTTGTCTCTCTACAGTCTCCGGAGAACATACATTTTGTTTACAAGGCAAACCATTTATAAATGCCAAACTCTGCAAATTCTAGCTGGAATGAGACCAGGAAATATCTCCACTGCAGAGTTTACCCATGTGGGCCAGTTCTGCCCGAGACTGTCCACCCTGCAGAGACACCCTCTGCTCGTACTCACATAACCATGCCCGTGCAAGGTCCCGGGCCTGGCAATGCGTACCCCACGCTACACCCTAGATGTTCCCAGCAGTATTTTAAGAACTGGGTTTTTTTTGTGTGTTATTAACAAGTCTGTCTGTAAGTCCTGATCTCCCCAATGTTCTTCATCCATTAATTTAGTGAGTTAAGCCATTTCTGGCTCCACATGCTCCTCACTCCCATTTATCCCAGCTTGTGTCAGAGCACACACCAGCCCAGCTGGTTGAGCCACCCCTATTTTAGGCAGAATTATTATGACAGCAGGGCACAGTTTGAGTGCATGTGACAGTATAGATGGCTTTTCGGTAGCACCTCATGACCCTAGGAAGGTAGAATACGACCTTAGAATTCCTGTTGCTGGGCATTTCATGAAAGAAAGCTGACTTTCATGCAGTTCGGAGGGGAGCTTCTCCTCACCTTCCCACCCCAGGACAGCCACAGAAAAATCGGTCCTGTCACAGGCTGCTGTGGCTCCTTGGAATCTGGCTGGCTCTGAGTGTTACCAAGCCAATTTTTCACCGTCACACCAGTTCTCAGTAATGTGGTGAGGGCATCTGAGATGAGTGGCATTATGGCTCATCCACAATGAAGCAACATTGCCAAAACCCTGCTGAAATAGTAGTTAGCGTGGAGAGTGAAGTACTTCCAAGTGCCTAGGTCATCTAAACTGCAACAAGCACCATTATCTTTCAGGATGAAGCCTCCTTTCTGCTTTGGAGAGCCTTATGCGAATACTACAGAAGCTGAAAGACAACAGTTTACCAGTTAGTTACAGAATAGAGTGTATGTTCAGCCACCTGATGACGAGCTGCTGCTGCCAACCACGCCTGGCCACCAACATGCCTGACGTTAGTCCCAGAGCAGTGCCTTCCTCTTCCTCCACACCCTCGGCCAGGAGAGCAGGTGGGAGCCGGGGAGTTTGCCCGGGGAGCCATGGAGGAGGAGATGCGCACGGCTCGGGACAGGCCCACCACCGCTCCCTTCTGCAGCCGGCTGCACGACTCCAGCTTCACGCCTCACGCCTGCTTCGGTTCGTAGGCAAACCGGCCTGGCTTTAGCCTCCAGGGAAAGCGTGTCCATGGGGCAGCCTGAGCCACGAGCGGGGCAACCTTGGGGCCGCGGCCTTCGGTCGGGTGACCTGTGGCCAAGAGAGGAGGGACCCTCTGAGGGTGCGACCCGGCAATAACCCGGGGTCTGGCTCCTCAGTTCATGCCTGGGCATGCCCCCTCGTTGTCCCTGTCCTTGTCCTCGCCACGCTGCCTGCGTGACCCTGCGTGGGTGACCACGCGTGACTGCGTGCGCGTGTGAGTGCCGGGGGCGGGGTGGGCGGCCTCCCTCGGAGGACCGGAGGTGGCTGCGGGAGCCGCTCTGTCCCCTCTTTCCCGGCGCTCTGTGGTTTAAGATGGCGGCGGGGGCTGAGGGGGCGAGTCCGTGAGTCCCAGGCCGGAGCTCCGCGGGGGCCGGCGAGGCGGGCGGGCGGGAGCCGCCGGGCCGCGCCGGGGGGAGGAGCGGGAGGCCGCCTGCCGGGCCGGGGAGCGGCGGCGGCGGCGGCATGTGAACGCGGGCCGCGGCGATGGGGCAGCAGGTGGGCCGCGTCGGGGAGCTGGGCGCCGGGCTCCAGCACCAGCCGCCGCCTCAGCACCAGCAGCAGCCGCGGGGACTGCGGGGGAGCAGCGCGGCCAGGCCGGCGGGCCGCCGGCGGGAGGCGGCCGGCCGCACCGCCGAGGGAGGCTTCAATATCTTCACCCAGCACGGTGAGGGGCCGGGCCGGGCCGGGGGCCGCGCCGCCGGGCGGGAGGGGCCGGGGCTGGGGAGGGGGCTCCCGGCAGAAGGTCGGGTGGGGAGCTCGGGGGAAAAGGGCTTGATCGCCCTTCCTCTCCTCCCTCTTTTGTTGTTGTTGGTGTAATTGGGGGAGGGGAGAGTTGCAGGAATTGCTGAGGTGAGGAGAGGCGCTCGGGGAGAGCGGGGCAGCCCCTGCCGCCGCTGCCACGTCCCGGGGGGTGCTCCCCTCGGCCCGGAGCCTGGCAGCGAGCTGGGGGCCGGAGAAACTTCCCCCGGACCTGGGGACGGCGACTCCCCGCCACCCACAGCGGGAGCGAGGTGGCACCGCCGGGGATCACAACTTGCGGTGCCTAGTAGCTGTCACTGCAGCGGTTCCTAGCTCTGGTTTTGTTTACAAAGGTAAACGTTACATGTGCTTTGTCTTTCTGTTTACTGAGGCGCTCATAACTTGCCCTTCTAGATCCATAAGTCTTTGTTGCTATATAGCTCCTGGCAGAGCAAACGATTTTGTTTTGAGTGAGATGTTATAGCTGCCATCGGATTCTCAGTTGAAGTTTTTGCCTGTCCACTTCTGTTCTTATTGCTGGAAACTGGTACTGGAAATGTTTAATGCAACATGAATTGGTTTCTGTGATCTCTCTTAGGAGGACCGCATGATTTCAAATCACCCTTTGTAATTGTGATTTTTTTTTTTTTTTTTTTAATTTCTTACATCTATTTGGCAGCATCTTAATATCATGCACAAGTTTTGGAAGGTATGATCAGCTGAAACCTACTTTGACAGGCGTGTTGAGGATGGATGCGTACATGCATCTCCAGTGCTAAAGAACTGAATCTGCTATGGAGAGCTTGGCTGGTTTGGCTTTAGGTGGAGAGACATAAATGTTTATAGAGCAAGGCTGCTTCTGACAATATGTATTTTCTTTTACTCAATAGAATGAGCATAGGCAAAAAGATTAAGGAACATGCAACCAGCACTCTAAATGTAAATATCATCTGCTGTGACTGCTGATGCCTAAGTATCTATCAAAACAAGAGCGCAGCACTAAATCTGGTTCTTAAAATCACAGTGTTATCACAGCTTTTGGGTTCAGTGAGCAGTATCAACTTTAAAACCAAAACAGAACTCTGCTTGCCGAAGTGCCTGACCTGCTATTACTACAATTAAAACTAAGGATTGTTATTTTATTGCATCTTTCAACTGCAGTATCATCAGCTTCATGTTTTACTTTATCATCTTTGTATTTTTGTACTTTAAAAGGCACTTTGGTAGAAAAATTACTGTAAAATAGAATAAAACTGTAAATTTACAATGTAGGACCAAGATGACTATTTGGTTCTTGCTCTCACAAGGCAAGGATGGGAAGGACATTTGTGGGAAGTACGGTACAGCATGTGGAGATGTGTAGTTGCTTCAGAATAACACAGTTAAGACTGACTTATTTATTACTGCATGTTTTAATAGTGATTTAGTACAGCATCCTGAGCAAATGCTTCTAGCTCCTCCCTCCACGCTACTAAATTTTAAAGTGACAGGGAAGTGGAGAGAAAAAGCTTTTTTAAGCATGCATCCACACCAAATAGACAAATTATGTGCTCTACCAACCCTTCTGCTCTGTCTTCTCTAGACCTAGAAATAAGAATGAGCCTGGAAAGCCAACACACTCTGAGTAAAACCGTTCAGTGGCATATAAAAATAACTTCTCTGTGATAACAGTGATTGCATCTTTTAAAATAATTACTGTTTGTATTGCTTAGATTATCTGCTTCAGCAGTAAGGTAATGAATATAATTTTATTTAGGCTTTTGTTGCTTCTGTTATTTTCTTTGCAGACTGTAAAGAAAGATGTTTCTATTGAAAATGAGATACAGCCTTTCATTCTTTTGGATTATGTGAAAGGGGTGGGGTTTTTTGGCAATCCAGTTATTGAGAGTTTGAGGGCAGGCTTCAAACTCCTATCCCGTTTTGGTGAATACCTCAGCCATGTTAAATAGTTCCCTGATTCCGTACACATTTTACTAGAAATGAGAGAACAACTCACTATTAGTAATCTATATCAAGTGCTAGTCAAAATTGAGTACCTATTTAAACACTTGTCTGGGGCAATAACAAAGATTTTTGTCATGTCCCTGAATTTGGAGTTCACTTCCTTTCTCAGAGAAATTCTCGTCTTGTGATTCTGCCTCCCTTTGTCTGAGAGAATTATTTTCCTCTCAACTTCTATTCTTATTTTTCATTTACTGACCTTGTTCTCCTGTTTTACTTAACCGGTCTTTTGGCTAGCTTTCTTTAAGTGCTACACTTCTTTTGCTGAGACATGGTGGTTGCTGGCGATATCACTTGATTACTTTTCTAGTAATTTCTTTCAGAACCTGAACCTTCCATCCTGTCTCTAAGACATGTATTCATAGTGTGTGAAAAGTGATGAAAAAAGCACAGGATTAGGGGCTAGCGCTCTTGGACCAGTGACCAAACCAGCCAGTCTAAGGATGAGCCTGGATTATCTACCTTCTTTGGCTTTCCTTGATACTTTCATTGATGTAAGGAAGGCAACCTGTTGACTAATGCTAGACCCTTACAGGTATTAATCTCTGCCTCAGCTCAAGCTGCTCATCTCTGCCTCATGTTGGCAGATTTCATGCTATTTCATGCTATGCCAGGAACGATGTGACCCTCACTAAGTACTCTTGCCAAAGTTCATTTTGAGGGGCTGCTTCTTCTGGATTGTTGATGAAAAGGATGAAAGTAAACAATGTTTTCAGACTCAAACCCATTTTACTACAGGATTTTGAAGAACAGGGTGTGTAAAATCTCTTACGCTAGGCTACCAAAAACCTGCATTTTTATGCAGTTAACTTGAAGCGTAGTTGCCCTTGAAAAATCAAGAGATTGAGTTTGTCCCAAGCGGGTTTGCTGTGTTACAGCTGCATAGGAGAAGCACTACGGGTATAGAGGCGCTACCTACTTCAGGATGTATTTTTGGAAGAAGCGAGGAATTTAAAGATGTTTTCTGCTTTCTAGAAAGAACAGGGAAATCTGTATTGCGGCATCCCACTATTCTGTCGTGAGAAGAGACACCTAGGCTCCTAGGGGTTTCAGCTCACTGTACTATTGAATTCTGTGAGCACTGCTGTATAGAAAAGCTGCTGCAGAAAAGCGTTAAGCAAGCTGATATACTGATGTGCTTTGTTAGCTGTGGAGCAGAGTTCTCCAAGATGCAAAAGATAGTCATGGATTTTGCAGTTAACCCTTCAAAGTGCCCCACTGCCAGCATTCCTAGCATGTTATCTGTGACTTCTAAAAGCAAGAAATGGATGATCAAGCATGTTAGTTGCTGGTGATGTACTAGAAAGAAAGAGTGTGAACAGAAGGGTTATTCAAACACTAGAGTTCCCATGTACACTGTATTGGAATTAACTAGTATCACAGGGACAGCAGCTCAAGAGGGAGAAGCTGTAGTGAACACTAGTTACAGTCAAACTCTTACAGTTCAGTGCAACCAGAAGTACTTGGTGCCATTACAGGATGAGCTTGCTTTCACTTACAGAGAAAGAGCAGGGGAGAGAACAGGGAAGTAGGTTATCTCCTTATGCTTTCAGTATTTTTTTTGAGGGAAGGGGTACAACTGATGACAACCATCAGCTTCCAAGTTGCCCGGGCTCTCCTCGACTTCTTGTATGACCTTTGAACAGTGAAATGCTCTAATTTTCTTTCTGAAGTGTAGTGATAACTGCCTACTGTACCAAGATACTCTCTGGAATGGTGTTAGCGTGCTTTTCATCTCCAAAAAGACTTGCTGAGTGTTGTAGAAAACATACTGCAGAAAAATCAGATTATTTAAATCCTGGCTGGGAAGCCTTTGCAATACCTGTTTGCAATATTGCTACAGTTGCCTTGGTGATATATTTTGGGTAGCGAAAGACTCTGCCACACTTGAGCTTTTGATCCAGCAGGCACAGGACATTTGTTCCCTGTTTTGTTTTCTAGAGGAGGAGTTTAGCAACCTTTTACTATATGCATCAAGGTCAGGCAAGATAAGCCTATACTTTTAAAAATAAAATTATCATTAAAGCTCCCCTAAGGCAGTTGGAGTGCTATGCCACATGATAAAAACATTCTAAAATAGGAAGAAGCATAAATAACACTATCCCTTTGAAATTCAGTGAAACTGAAGGGCTGGATGCAGGAAAGTGGAAAGAAGGAGAGAAAATAGGGTCAGTTTAACAACTGCACTTTGTGGGCCGCCTAAAATGTTCTTTATTTTTCATCCCAGTGAAATGCAGCAAGCTCGGGCCAGAGCTACTTGCCCGCAGACTTTCCTGTCAATAAATGCCCTGTGCAGATGGAATATAATCAGCGTATTCAGTGCCTGACTCTTTGTACTGTAAATCAGAAATCTTGTGAGACCATAATGTATAAATAACTCTTAACTAATTATTTGGGGAATAAAGGACAGTTCAGCGAAATGTCTAGAGAAGCATCTCCTGTAGAACATGAAATTATAGGTGTTTTCTCTATTGCATCATTCTCTGTGATATCTAAATTATTCCTGCAGATTCAGTTGCATTCAATACTCATTTGTATACCTTGTCTTAAGTTGGGGCTTTTACATACTATAGTTTGCAAATGAGAGGACTCTCCCGGCTTGGTGGAAGGGACAATATAATACAGACTACAGATCTGTTATAATTTCTGGCATAAGTGTGTTTCCTATGAACTTTTCACATAGACAGGGGAACATACTCTGAAGAAAGTAAGACTGAAATGAAGGTACTTCAAAAGATGTTCGTCAGAACTAACTTAAAAATCAAATTTCAGAGCCCAGACAGATCTCTGATTTCTCGGTTCTCCACATGTAGCAGATGGTGTGGTACAAGTTGTTCTAGCAATATTTCACAAACTTGCTATTGCTTGCAAGTGCAATGTTTTACAAAAAAAAAATTGTGGGATTTTTTTTTTTGGAAATAGGGGCATGGCCAAGTGAACAAATCGGTGGAAAGTGAACGTGTTAGCTATTGGACACAAAAGCAAATTGTCACAAGTGGCTTAAATAATCTTTTTTAATCCTGTGGAACTGAGAGCTCACATAATTAGAGTTGGAAGATAGTTGGACTATCTTCTAAAGATGCTGTAGCAAGGTTGGCTTCAGGAATATTTTATGGCTGGTACTAATTACACATTCTGGAACAGTAGGCTTGAAGTCATGTTTTCGCTGATGTTCAGGAGAAGTGACCTGTTCTGTGACCCACTTACTTCAGCATGTGTTGTAGAACCATAGAATAGTTTGGGTTGGAAGGGACCTTTAAAGGTCATCCAGTCCAACTCCCTGGCAAGGAGCAGGGACATCTCCAACCACATCAGGTTGCCCCAGAGCCCCGTCCAACCTGGCCTTGAATGTTTCCAGGGATGGGGCATCCACCACCTCTCTGGGCAACCTGTGCCAGTGTTTCACCACCCTCATTGTAAAAAAAAATTCCATTATGTCCAGCCTGAATCTGCCTCCCTCTATTTTAAAACCATTACCCCTTGTCCTATCACAACAGGCCCTGCCAAAGAGTTTCTCCTTATCTTTCTTTTAAGCCCCCTTTAGGTACTGGAAGGCTGCTATAAGGTCACCTTGGAGTCTCTTCTTCTCCAGGCTGAACAGCCTCAACTCTCAGCCTGTCTGCCCAGGAGAGGTGCTCCAGCCCCTCTGATCATCTTCATGGCCTCCTCTGGACTCACTCCAACAAGTCTATGAACTTCTTGTGTTGGGGGCTCCAGAGCTGGATGCAGTACTGCTGGTGAGGTCTCACAAGGGCAGAATCACCTCCCTCAACCTGCTGGCCACACTTTTGATGCAGCCTAGGATATGATTTGCCTTCTGGGCTGCGAGCGCACATTGCTAGCTCATGTTGAGCTTCTCGTCCACCAGTACTCCACAAGTCATGTTTGTTTGTTGTCAAAGCAGAAAGTTTGTTCTCTTCCTTGCTGAAGTCAAATCATACTTTTTAGATCTTTGTTTTATAGATAAAGCTAGATTATTGTTAGCAGGATTTATTCTAGCCCTTTTCTCTTAGTTGTCACAACTTAATGTTTCCAGTATACTTATTATCCATAGTCTTGTAAATACTGCTGACAGCTGACTAGTTCACACTCACAAGAAACTATGAAATACAACTAGTATAAAACAAGAAACAGCCGTTTATACTTATTTCAGTAGGGATGCCTGTGAAAGTTATTAAAAGTAATACAGTTAGTTTTTGTTTAGTGACTTGCTGAGTTCATTTTTACCTGGTTGTATTTCAAAAAGCCAAGGATCACCGACTAAAGCCTCACTTATGTTATAACTGTTTCAGAATCTGATATTCTATATCGCTGCTTGCCAAACGGTTAGTAGTTCTTTCAACAGTATGTAATGATGAATGTTGCAAAGCTTGGTAGCTGTAGTGCGAATGGCCCCTTGACTGGCTTTGCAGGTGGAAGTAGGCACACAGATTCCTTCTTAAGAGCATTCAGAAGAGTACTAACTGGTAAAGAAATATTTCTCATAGCTGTTTAGGCCACCAGCAGACTCTTTGCCTCAACAGAACAGGAAAGAAACAAAAGCTTGCGCTGAGTGGGGTAACACAGTTGACTTGTTGGGTCTGAAGTAATGGTTCTCTCATCGTTAGTGCATCATCCCTGACATTTCTCTGGTTTTGTGGTTATGAAATACTTTATTTTAAAGGCTGATCTTGCTATTATCCATTGAGGTTATTCTGTCTAGAATAAGCGACCGTTACAAAACCATTGAGGCTTCCTGTTGGTAACACTGTAAACCACAACAACAAAGCTTAGTTATATTACCCATATCTGCTTAGGAAGTTTCATGTGCTTTGTGGTCTTTCTATAAAGACATACACATCTCCCAGTATGATTGCCTATCTGCAAATGTGTATAAATTACTTTTTTAATAGGTAGCATTCAGTATCAGCTAAATCTGCACAGGAGTTTCAAAAAACAGTCCAAATATAACTGGCTTTTCTGAGGGGGAGACAGAGATGCACAAAAATACTTCGCTGAGAATTGAATTTGTTTTATTTCCATCTTCTAGTCTCTTTAAAGGCCGTTTAAACATATTTCTTTTAAGACTGAACTTTTTCAAGAAGTTCCTTTCCTCTTCTCATGTCCTTCCTGCCCAAACATTATGGGATATACATAGATAATAACACATAATTACGTGTGTTAAGAAACTTGAAGCTTCACTTAGGTTGATTTGGAAGTATTCTATTACAATAGTGATGTGAGAATTGGGACTACAGTTAAGTAAGAAAAGTAGATCTTCTGTGAAGGCAACTTCATTTTCTATAGGACACTTCTGCATCCCCTCATCCTTTACTTTGATAATATTACTGGTTTGGATTTTGATCTCTTTTCTGGTGGTAGTTTGTTGTTATTTAATACTAAAGTGAAACTGAAGCAGCTTCTTCTTGTTATAAGCTGTATATAGCAAACGCATAGGAACCATCCCCTGCTGCTATAGGGGTCAAATTAGGAATCAAATTAGAAGATAGGAGGATGAGAATATCCTGGATCTGTGACCGTATGCGCCTCCCAGTCTGTTTCTCCTTCCTTTCTCTTATAATAATACCAAAAACAAAGCATCAAGTGTGTCTTGTTCCTGTTTGTCGATGTCTGAAGTGGGATATGTAGGATGAACAGCTATGGAGAAGAGTATCTCTGTAAAAACAGATAATGCTGGAGAGGAAAGAGCTGGAACAGAAATGAGCAAAGACTGGATAAAGAGAAAAGGGTAAAAGATGATCTTGCAGCTTCTGCCTATTAGTGCACTTAAGTACACTGGAGATTTTATTTCATCTGTTCAGCTTCATAAAAAACGCTTTTCAAATACAATCTAGGGTATACCTAATACTTGTTGAATGAGACAGGTGGGCCTCCTAAACAGATCTATGACAAGTCAGAAGTGGATTACTGACCAAGGTCCCTGTAATGGGCAGCATACCTGTTGGGGGGTTTCCCCACATAGCTGATTATGGGTACCAGGCACAAAAAGATGAGGAGTTCCGAGCTCTTGGAGCACAATCAAATGTTAATTTGCAGGAGCATTTGTTTTGGGAAGAAAAAACCCACCAACAAGATCTCCTCCTCCTGTTGCCTTCTTACCAGAGGCAGAATCAAGTACAATTGAGTAGTGAATACACATCTACACTATTTTGAGTTCACGTGTGGGATATGCAGTGGGTTGGCCTGAGATGCCAATAATCGCTTTTGTTGCGGGTTAAGTGTGCTCAGCACCATGGCTGATTTTGAAACACATGTCAGGCTTGCTTCCGGTTCAAATAAATTGTATTAATATTGGCTATTATGGTGGAAGTATGTAGCATAGGTCGTGAAGTGTTCCTGTTTTTCAGATTCTATGTTCAATTAAACCCATAATTTTTGAAAAAGTTGACTGTAGAGAGTAGTGTGCTTGTACAGTAGACACATGAAAACGTATAGGAATGGCAAAGTGAAGAAACACTTCCTCATCACAAATCTGTACACTCCAACATGGGCTAGCTTGAAAGCGTATTGGAATATTGTCATATCCAAGGAGATTAGTATTACCTCCTATATTTAACCCTAAACATCAGGAGTCCAAAAGGTGTTTACAGAGCATGGATTTGTTTTCTAGACAAAACCAAAAAAACATTTGTTCATTCTAATTTTGTAGCCCCTGGATTGTGAAGATAACCCTTTGAGCCCAAACCAGAGTTTAAATTAACATAACGAGGCCTTCCTTAGCTTAGAGGGTCAGTTCAGTGTCTCAAGATTATTTCAAAGCCTTTGGTGCTCAGGGTTCATTTTCCTAACCAGTAGTGTCAAGGAGTTAACAAGACTGTTCAGTTTTACTGCTGCTATTCAGAAACTTGTGGGAGGCTGTGCAACTGATGAGAATATCAATTTTGTGTGGCTGCCTAGAAAAGCCAAGAGCAGAAGTAGAGACGAGATACAGCTATAGTGATGTCTCTGAAATTTACTTAATAATAGAAGAAAACTGGAAAAATTATTTAGATTAGCCCTGAAGAGATTTAAAAAGAAGTAATTATAAAGTTTTATTTCTAGTCCAGCAATCTAATATCAGAACTTACCAATTAATGAAACTATGGTGACTGTTTAGCAATTAAAAAGTCTGTGTATGCAAACTTTTTAAAAAAATTGATACTAGTTATGTCATCTAGGAAGAGTGAAATGATCTCTTCTTAGACATCTGAATAACCTTAAAGATCTTTTGAAATAGTTAGTGGCATAGCTTCCTTCCTCCATTAAGTCACTGGGTGTAGCAGAACTTAAGCTTATACTGGCCTGAGCTGGACTGCATAAGCATAAGCTTTCTCCTTGTGGTTAATGCAGTTTTTTTTTAATTAGAGCACAGGTTTTAATTGTAAAGCTTCTTTATGTCCACTGCTCACTTCCACACAAGTGAAAGAGAAACAGCATCCTTTGTCTGAGACCTGATATGTGTTTCCTTCTCTCCTGTAAATTAAAATTTTTCATCCTTTCACCTATAAACTGACAAATAAAAAAAATCAATGTAGTAGTTGGCAGCTCTTGGGGTCAGATTCAAGATACGAAAGTTAAAATAGCAAGTTCTTCAAACTTGGACTTAAATTGCTGAATGTCCTACATGTGCTTTTTAGAATATTGTTGATGTAATAGAGTTGAGTCTCAGTAAAGTTACTCTTAGAATGGCACCTTGATCAAAGCATAAAGGCTGTGATATAGGCAAGACCTTGAACGGATGCTCTGAAAGTTGTTTTTTTGATCACTTTGTGGTGATATCACTCATTTCTGGTTTGTTTTCAAATCTGCTGGTTTTTTTTTCTGACTGTTTGGCGTCAAGTAAGCCATAGTGAACTTTATAATTTATGGCAGTAACATATATAAATAGTGAGAGCCAGCTCTCTGCAGGCCCTGGAGAATTCTTGCACTTTCTCCTGGCTAGGAAGATGAGTGGGGTTTGGGTAAATTTTGTCATCTTTTTTTGTGGGGGGAGGGAGACTTACAGCTTGGGGAGGGATGAACAGTGCTTTTGTAGTTGATATCAGTGTGAAACCTGTGCTCGGGCCCAGTTACCCGGTGAAGCATGGCAAAACACTTTTCCACTAGTGATAAATTTTGTGCTTGTTATTCAGGATGGTATTTGTTGGTTTTACTTAATTTTGATTTATGGCTGCTTTTCTTTTCTTCCCCCCCTCTCCCCCCCCGAATTCCATGAGTAAACAGAGAAAGCAGAGGTACTTTATCAGATTAAAAGGCTTTGTCTAGAGAAGATCTTTAGAATAAATAGGAAAATGGTACATCGTGTCTTGCAGTGCTAATATTTCAATTTAAATTTATGTTTTCTTCAGTATCTCAAAAAATTGTAGGTATAAAGGTTTGCAACATAGCTGTGAGGAAGGAGCTGATTTTTCCTGTCAGAAGAAACTGAGATCTATTTTTTTGAGTAATGTAATAAATTTGAGTCTGGTATAAACTGCAGAAGAACAACTAGCTCACTTGTCATAGTTTTATTTTTTTCCAGAAGTACATTAGATGGTTTAGGATTGATGCACAACATCAATAGATGCTCAAATGATGATTTGAGGAGACTGCCATAGCTCTCCTGTGAAACAGAAGTCTAGCAAATTTGATGCTTGCTTTTGTTGTAAGAGTACTAAATCTGTTTTGTCAGAAGATTTTTTCATTTTCTGTTTTTAGGGCATAATTTAATATATTTAACTCATTTAGGGGTAAAATGTTTAAAGAGGGCACTACCCTCTATATCAGAGTCATTTAATTGTGTGGGAATTCCTGCACTTTAGCACCTAGTTAGAAGTACGGATGTGCTTTGGGAAGCTGAAATAGGCCACGTGCTTAAGTCTGTCGAAGCTAAGCTTGTCTGTAGTTTTGTGGATAAGTTCTAATTCCTTCTTATTTTGATGTGAATAAGACTGCATAGCTTCCATCTATTTTTTGTCAATCGTTTAAGCTGCATTTGAGTAAGATACTCGATATGTGTCTTTCCATACCCATACAAGCTTGCATCATGAGAGCAGAGGTGCAATTGCTTTTTCTGTGTGCCTTGTCAGTGTTTCTGTTCCGTAACACGTTTTTCCTCATTTTAGGCATTGGTGGCAAAGCATCTAACTGCTTTTTGGTGCAGCCTAGCTCTAGAATAATGCTGAGCTGGCCTCTCAGTACCCACTCAGCCACAGGTGGATGGACTTAGCCCTGGTATTATACTCACTTGTGTTGTGGGCTGTGAAAACTGGTGTGCCTTAAGGCAATGTAATGATAGGCTGTTCAGACTCAGGTGAGCTGTGCTAGTTTTTCTTGCTTTACACATGGGGGAATGGTATCCCCAGGTGCTGATTATTACTGTGTTTTCTGTTGTGCATCAGCTGTTGCAGAACTACACTGCAGCTGATGTGTGAGGCATTGCCAGTAGCTATTTTGCTCCTGAACAGGAACAGCACTTGACTATGAGGAACCTCTTAGACAGCCTTTCTGCTTTCTTTGGCCTTCCTCTTTCCACACAAAGCTCACCGTGTTAGGTTCGAGCAGGAAGCAGGCTTTGAAACACACACTGCATTGTCAGCGGGGAGCAGGTGAGTATGAAAGAGCGGAGCTTCATGCTGGGCAGACCTACCCTGTTAGCCGAGGAGACTGGGCGGCACACAGGAGGCTGTGTGAATTTTAAAGTAAGAAGGTAAAAAGGATCAATTGCAGCTGCTCATGGAGAACAGGATTTTCCAGCCTACCACGAGAGGGTGCTACAATGCTTTGATTTAATTTGTTCATTGCTAAAAGGTTTTTCTGTTAGGAAAAGCAGAGCGTGTTTTTCAACATTACTGTGTTACAGTGAAGTGGGATTTAACTAACTGTTGGTTTCTAAAATAGGCAAGATCTACATATCAAAAGGCAGATATAGCTGTCTTCAGTTTTAAGGGAATACATGTTTATTTTGCTTTTGCCTTTAAGAGCTGAACTGCTTCCTTTTTAGTTGTTTTGTTTCTGTTGGGCTTTATCCTAGATAACTTCATCTGCCAATAAGAGAGTTTTTCCAACTTGTTTATGTGTAAGTATGCAGGCAACCCTTCGTGCATGAAAAGACATTAAATCTGATCATTCTGCTAGATAATCTGAGCCCTTAAATTAAGAGTAACTTTTCATTACTTCTGTGCGTGTCTAATCTGTAAAAGGACAGTAATACTTGCTTGTTTTATGGAGATGTTTATACTTAACTTGTGCATAAACAAACCCAGAAAAGCTGGCTGCAGGCTAAGTGTTCAGTCACACACTCTTGTCTCATCCTGTAGGCTCTTAGAGAAAAATGTTTTTGTTGTGGTTCTAGCCTGTATTTCAAAACACTTGTGGCCTGATAATAGATCTGAAAGAAGCTTAGTGTTTATGTTCATTGCTTGACTTGCCTTGAAATGGAAGCTGAAAGCACTATGCTTTGAATGTTGTCTATCAGCTTCCATAAAGAGGCTGAAGCTACAGGGAGTTGGAGAACTTCAGTGTACTGTCTTTCATTGTTTGTATTTCTCTGCTGCTAAACAAAGGGTGCATTTCAGTAAGCATTCAAACAGTTGGGTCATTTTCTGGGGACAGGATCTCTGCAAAGAAATTCTAAACCTAGTGTTTAGGGGTTAAACATGTAATTACAAAAAAAAAAAGATTGCCTGACACTACTGTGGTGTTCATCATTGACTGCTCAGCTGTGGGGTAGTTGTTACACTAAATTGGGATGCATTTGTGTTTTTCTAAAAGTCACTTATCATTCCCTTTAATACTAGTCAGTGAAAGGCCACATTGAAAGAAACACATTAGTCAGTCCTAAAACAGACCACTAGAAAGGAGGTATGAAAATCTGCTTAAAATACAACCAAGACAGACTTCCTGTCTTGCATGCCATCATGTAAAATCAAAGGCATGATGTCTGGTGTGCTGTAGTTGTCCTTTTCTTCTCCCCTACACTTTCGTAATTTGTTGGGAGCTTGAGATCTTGCGTGCATTTCAGACCTTGGCATCTGCCTTTGTTACATCCACTCGTCCATTATTTCCTCTTACAGAAAAATTAAAACACTCTTCATCACACAGTTACTCCCTATGCTCCACCCCCTGAGCCTACAGGGATCTGAGCTTGTAGTTTTTTAAACCATAAAAGCTATTATAGAAAGAGCTTCTTGGTTTGTTAATAGAGAAGCAGGCTTTAGTATATAGAATAAACTGCTCTGGTACAGTGGTGCTTCATATCGACAAGCTGAAGGTTACCCTTTCAGGGATTGCTCTTGTGCTTTTAGAAAGTAGATAGTGATCCTGTGTGCTGAGAACAAGTGTCATTCTGCAGTGAATACTGTGTGAAATAAGGTTGTCTGAGGCTTAAAGGGAAAGAGAAGTGAATGTCCAGGAATTGGCACTAGTGACCAGTTTGGAAGAACAACTATTTCCTTTCCTAGGAGCATTTAGCATTCTCACTCAGCTGCCTGTATCTTTATTTGGAGACATGTCTGTTCTGAAAGTGAGACAGGTGATACACGGTGTCGTTCTGTCTGACTCTCTCTGCTCTTGGGGATTTGTTCTCAAATTCCTTGCCTTCGCTGACAGGCAAAGTATGTCAGCTCTAAAACCAGGAAAACAGACATGCAGGAATTGAAGAAAATTATTTCTCCCCGTGAAGGTACCATCTTTGTTTCATAATAAAAAATGAGATATTGGCATGAGTAAAAACCCTGCAGTTAAGAAAACTTTTCTGTAGTAGTTAGCTATTTAGTCTAATTTTTTTTTTTTTCCCACTGGTAGAGTAGTAAGTTTATACAAGGAAGATGGTGTTTTATCATACAGATAAGTGAGAGGCATGAGTACACAAGATGGTTTATGCAACAGGTCTCTAGCACAACTACTAATGCAGCACCCTTTCTGTGGGACCATATTTTCTCTTCCCAGTTTGACTGTAGAGGCTTTCTATTGGACTTTGTCCTATGACAGATTTTCTTCCCTTTTTTTGATGCTTGAACTTAAAACTACTTGTTTTAATCCTACTTCGTTAGTGTGAGGAAGTGTAGGAGTTTTTATTTAGAGAACATCAGTAGTTGAGACAGTAGCTGTCTTCGTATTTAAAGTGTTACTCATTAGGGAGAGAGATACTGTAAGGAGTTTGTAGCAAAAGCTCCAAGTATTGTGCTTTAGGAAGCTGATCAACATCAGTCTGAGTCCTGTTGTGCCATACCTTCCAGACTGATCCTTAGCAAATGACTGTTTCTTTGCTTTAGACTGTCTTCTGCATAGTACAAATTCTACCCTACTCTGTAGGACTGACAAGAGAATAAAATATCATAACTGTGAGGTACTCAATATATCAAGTGCTACAAAAATATCCCATGTAGTATCAAGTCATAATATTAGCATGCCCTGACTGAAAATGTTCTGTAGGCTGTGAATTTAATACATGAGAATAAGCATTTACTGCTGGTGAAGAGTACAGAGTGTTTAGCACTAGGGAGGGTAGTCACCCACAAAACAGGTAAGGCCTTAGCAGAAGTTGGGATGTGATACATAATTTTCTCTTCTTTCCTTAAATTGCTAACAAAGTGTTTCAGCAAAAAATGTGGATCATTGTTTGGTTGCAGACATCTGAGCAGGCTAGATGGTTACCTACTAGAGGGTTTTGAAATAAATCTTACTAGAATTCATGTCCTCATTGGAAAAATATCGTTGCATCTTGTCACAGGTCTGGAGAACAATTGAACCTCCAGAGAGCAATTATCTGGATTTAAAAAAACTTCACTGTTTGGGATGAGATGCTTGTGCTGCTCTTTCCTGACTGTCTCTTGTGTAAAAGAACAGGCACGTCAGTGGATGACATGTGTTCACTCTCAGCTTTGTATGTTAGCACTCATGCAATTTTAAATCTGAAAAAATACAACTACGCATTTCAGGCCTGGTCTCTGAGGAGGAATGCCGAGTCCTTTCAGCAGCATGCCTCCAAAGACAGCTGCGCAGTTAGCATTCATGTCTGCCAGGGTCTGTGCTCTCCACAGTGATCCCCACCCCAAATCTCCAGACAAAAAAACAGGAGATGAATCTCAACAGCTGCAGAAGGCTCCATTTATGAATCTTAATTAGGGTGAGGCATTATTTGAAGTGTTTCTTTTTGTAAGTCTCTAGTGGTGGTTGTAAGGGCTACGTATCCCCATTCAAGTTGTCAAGATAATGCTAACTTCTTAATAGAGGTGGAGTTCTGGTGGTCTCAGCCTGCGTGGATGCCACATCCCTCTGAACATAAATAATGCTCGTATAGGCCACAGTGTTTTTCTGTGCTGTACCAGTATGTTCTCAGTTCTGTTTCCTCTTTTCCCCTGCCTAGGTTGCACCTTTTTTTGCACATGCTGATTTTTCCATTTGTATTTTTTCCTTGAGAGTAGGCTACCACCCTTACATGATGTACTGCTTTCATAACATTGGCAAAGTGCCAAATAAAACTGATTTGAGACCTCCACACCCAGACCTGAATATTTTTCCTCCCCAGTTTAAAGGAACAACCTGCATTTTATGTATTTGTCTTAGATTACAGCAGCCACCTTCATATATTAAGAACAAAGCCAAGACTGTCGTTTTCCCCATAATTGTACCTGTCATTATGTAGGAAGCCCTGCCCTTTCTTTAGTAAGTAATTAGATTCCATATATTTTAATTGAGTGAGTCATTTAGTTTCAGTCCTGCTGCTGGAGCATGTGTCTATTGTGTCTAATGTGATTTCCTCTTAATGGGGCCAACAGCAGCAGTACCAGTAGTGTGAAGTCCATTACAAATAATCTGTCTACAATATTCACCATACATAATTTCCAAAAGATTCACCAGGAATTTTCAAACTAAGAATACTTGCATTATTTTTTTTTTTTTTCTGTGATGGAGTGTGTTATAAGTTACTGCACATCGGATGAATGTGGGTGTGAGCACATGGGAAGCAGCAAAGGAGGCAGCTGGGAGCAGGGGAAACAACCACCGATCCACAGCAGCTGCTGGCTGGGTTTGCTTAGCCGCGTGGTCAGTCCGCACCCTCAGAACCTTAGCAGAACAGTTTAGTGGTTGTGTCTCTTGTGCCTGGGTGAGAGCTTTGATGAATCCAGTTTGAGATGACTAAAAGAAAAAATTGAATAGGCTATACACATACAGTTAGCATTGTATCTCTTTAGCAAGGCTGCTATCTGAAACGTGCCCCTGACATTTGTCCTTTTAGAATTTTTGACCTTCAGAAGTTAGTTAACTCAAATGCTTGAAGAGTGAAAGGCAGTATCTCTTCATGAGAGTTTACTTCTCCAAGTTTCTAGGAATAGGATCACCTCTTACATGGTTTAAGGGTGGGTTTTTTTAACATGTATTTTACTTAGTGCTCATTGAGTTCTTGGCCTTAATGGCCTTCTACCCTGCTACACATGTATGCCTTGAATGAAAAGCTAATTATCACCCAGTGCCCGTGAACAGAAAAGGCTGGCTGTCCTTCAAGCTGAAATAGGTGTGAACTTAAAGTTGGTGTCGTAGTTCAGCCCCGATCAGGACCAGATTAACCAAATGGATTATTTGACCAATATTTCTGCCAAAAGAGTCTGAGTTCTGTGAATAAATCTGTTAGTCTAGTTTCTCTAGTAATTGGGAATTAAGTTCTTACATTGGTAATCTGTTGCTGCATTTTAATTAGTCACAATTCTCAATATAGAGGTTTTACTAAGCAGTCACATTTGACGTTACTAACAAGAGAACGTGCCAACCTAGATTAGTCAGTCCTTTTGAGAGCTGATTCCGCTTAGTGTATTTGATCATGACAATTTGATGTTTGCTATTACTCAGCTTTTCCGGCTTCAGAACCTGAGGTGTGACTCTGAATGTTTGATTTACCAGTCTTTTTAGTGGAGGGAAAAAAAAAAAATTCATACTCCATGCAGGTCTCTGCTGGATATTCCCCAGGCTCTCATATTTTGTATTTCAGTCATGGATTTGTGTGCTGTTCATCTTAATGGGTGCCTCAGTTGATCTTTGTAGGTGCTTCAGAGGTTTTCTTTTTTTTTTTTTTGGGAGGGGGAGGGGGAGGGGGGAGGGCACAGGCAACCTAGTGTTAATGATGAAAGCATGACCTTAGGGGGTGTTTGCTCCAGAATCTCTGCTGATGCTTCATGCAAGAGCTTCAGCATCCTTGCTGGAGCAGCTTAAATGTGCTGGGTGCTTCCAGGTTTCTGAATTTCAGCTCTTGGTTCAGTTTCTCAGGGACTGACCATGCAGGCTTTATAAAATTTTAAGTTATGCTTGTATGATTTATTTTAGACTGTAAGAGACTTAGATCTCAAAGCAATAATATGTCCATATAAATATCTTTCCTTGCCTCACTTCCCTCACTGTTTTTGACATCTGCTCAGTTCTGTAGTGTACCCGGGAAGTTGTTACTTCTAAGCAACCCATGCAGCACATAGGTGTATTGTCTTTAAGTGCGTAAAGTAGCTTGAAAGCAATGGGAAGACTATTTCTGGCAATGATGTAGATGAGCAGGAAACATGTCATTAGTTCTGAAGACCCTTCAAATAACTTTGAAGTATTGATTAGCTTCTGATTCTATAAAGTCCTTCTAAGCAGAAAAAAAAACATTTGAAACCTACATAGTACAGCAGCATTCAATCTGAAGTTAGTCATATCTCCGTCCGGATGCTCCACTGCTTGCCGAACAGCGGCTCTTTAGCAGAGGCATGCCTTGTAGTTTACCTCAAGAGTACTTTTTCAAAGAATTTGAGAGTTAAGTAACATGTCACAACAGCGTGGAATTCTAATAGAGAACTGCCCTAAAAGCCAGGGTTTTAGCGGCATCTCGAGAAGCTGGCAGTGATTGACTGTCTTGCAGTAGTGCTAAACAAGAGGTCTCCATAAGGATGAGATAGAGAAACCCTTGGCTGGAAGCAGTATCTACATGGGATGGTAAATGTTTTGCTCTCTAACTACTGCATTGAGGAGAGCTACAGTTACTTTGAAAACATTTAAATACAGGATTGCCATAGGTAACTGCTGTAAGTAGTAGAAATGTAACTGAAAACTCTCCCAAGCTACCAAAAGCCAGAGCTGTTTTACTTTCTAGTACCCAGACAAAAGGCAGAAGACAGCATTCTGTCCCTTTGCTTAAGAGGCTGAGTCAGAACTGAGCACAAGTTCACCATGCTTTTGGTTACTCAGATATCTGATTTGGGCTACGTTTGTACTGTAAGAGGCTCGAGAGGGAGAATGATATTTCAGAGGAGCATTTGCAGGAGTGCCTGTTGTCTTGGAATTTCCAACTTCAGGATGGCACCTGGTGTTCTGGTACAGCCCGGTAGTGAGCCCTGGTCCCAAAGGAAGCACTTAGTGTGGCTGGTTCTTGAGGGGATACAATATAGCCGTGTGTGATCCAAGCAGTCAGCTGTCCTGACAACCTATATACGCCAACAACTGGCAATATTTTTCTGTGGAGTGGGAGGAGGAAGGACTGAGGTGGAACTCTATCAAATTAGAAAAAAATAATTTAACGATAAAGGGAGCTTTCTTGGCCTTTCAAACCAAAAGATGTGGGGACGCTGCAAGTGAGTTCCCTTCTGGGTGGCACAGTTAGACTTGAGTCTCAACTTCAGTTCAAGATCTACGTTTCATAAAACAACTCTCCTAAATTAAGAAGCAGTTTTATGTACCTTCCTCAAAGCAAGCTGTATGGTACAACTGGCAAAAATCTTGCTGGGAAACTGAATGCAGCTAATGTTCTTCTGTCAGAGATCTTATTTTCTAGTTTAGGTTAATCATCTTGCACATCATGAATTTCCCCATCCTTTGATTGATGGTGATAGAGTACAGATACCATTCCTTCTGTGGGCTGCAAGTACTCCTGTGAGCTATATGAATGGCTTGATTTCTCTGCTTTACAAAATTATGTTTGTCTTGTTCGTGCATGTTGTGTATCAGTGATAACTCACATCAACTTGAGTGACAGCTTCTGTGCATTTCTCCTGGTAACTACTACCATCGCTGCTGGTGCAAAAGCTCTTAGCAGTGCTACAACACACAAGGTAATAGTGACACATCCTCCCAGTTTGTGATGTGCTGTTCTCCCTGTCCCTGTAAAAAAGCACGTGCTATCCATGGTAAAAGCCCCAAAAGCTGATGTAGACAGATGCAATTTAGGAACTAACCAGTACTTTACAAAGCAAGAGGAAACAAACTGCTGAGTGAGCTGCAATGTTAGACCTCCCACTGGGAATTTCCAGCCCTTTCCCTCTTCCTTCCTCCCTCAGAATATATATAGTAAATAAAGTAAATTAAGCGCTGGGGGAGGTGGCACCCAAAGGCAGAAGCAATAGAAGCTAAAGTAGCCTTCAGTTAAAAACAGCTGACAATATACTGAGCAATCCTCTGACCATCCCAGTCATACCACCACAAGTACTGGCAGCAGGAGAGATGTCTCAGACAGCTATGCCAGTATTAAGTGGGAGGAAGGCTCTTTAAATAACCAGCAGTGGGTCTTATTCGCTGACTATGTCAACATTGAGTTGTTGTTTCATCTTCTGAACTGGAAAAATAAGTCAGGTAATTGTGTGGCAGGGAAGTGACAAAATGTAATAATTTTTTTTTTAATTTTCTAGTTACTAGATCTGTTTTAGAAGGGTGTGAATACTTTCCTTGTAATTTTGCATTTCTGTTCAAAAACCTCTTAAGGGACATGATGAAAATCGGAATGAAAGAGGACTAGATCTGGTTAAAATTGGAGTAGCAGCACTCAGTTGAACTTCACCACTGAAGCAGTCCAAAAGAACACTTCTCTATATTTTGTTTTTAGAGCATCTGCATTTTGAGGGGGATAAGGCAGGATTAGTGCCTTCCCCTTTCATTGTTAATCTTAGCATGCTTTTAAGTTACTGTGCCTAATCCAGTCTTGAAAAACCTGCCTTACTCTTACAATATAGCTTCTATTATCTGTCTCCCTTATGCCAGGTGAATAGAAGGTTTTGTGGTACCAATTCAATAAAATAGAACTTAATTTAGTTAAGGTTGCCTCAAGAGCCTTTATGATCCTAGATAATCCGTACAACTATTTTGCTCTTCCATAGTTCCCCAGCACAAGGCGGGGAATGTTTGCAGTGTTGTAGAAAAGCAAACTGTTACTGTTCAGGATAGCATTGTAAATTGGCCACAGATCTTGGCTCTTGTGGGGAGAGCCTTATTTAAGGTTAACCTAAGCATTTTCTGTGCAGTTTCTGGTTTTTGAAATGGTAGTCTTCAACTTGGTCAAAAGATTTGGTCTGACATTTCCAGGGAATTAAGTCACTCATTTCCACACTGTTGTACTTTGTTTGTTTTCTTTACTTCTCTGAAAACAAATTAGTAGAAAAAACATGATCTACAGGATGTTTCTGCTCTGTTTGCATCCGTGGACATTTAAGTTTCCCATCTCCTGCAGTATTTCTCCCTGGAGACAATTACACCTTCTTTAACCAGTCTTCTAGTTCAGCAGTTTCCCTTGCAAAGTCATTTTTGTCTGTCTTTTTTTTTTTTCCTCACCACTGGACAGCAGTATCTGATGACTTAACCAGACCATACTCTGTACTAAGCACTGATTGTAGTATATAACTTGCTGGAACACATTAATGTTTTTGTGTAGTGAAAAGGTGCTAGAAATGAAGCAGCTATCAAATAGGAATAAAGAAAATGTCTTTCACTCAACTTTCCAACTTCTCTACAGTTCACCTGTTTTTTAATTAAAAGCTGTGACAAATGTGATGAGGAAGAAAGCAAATAACAAGAGGGTAAAGTTGCTAATAATATTGAGTTACTAAAGACAGGAGAGACAAAAGTTGACTGAAGAATTGCAGGAGGCTGAAGAAGTTGTACAAGAGTCAATGTAAACATGTGGAAGGCGGTACACTACCTTTGCATACTACAACAATAGAAATAAATCTTTGAGCTGTAGTAAGACAGCATCATGACAACATTTAGAATTATAGTCCAAAAAGCAGAGTGTTAGGAATAGAAAGATGTATAATTGTGCCACTGTACAAAAATGTATGGTTTGAATACTGCCTGTATTTCTGATCTGTTCTTTATTCTATAACATGCAGTTGAGCTGTTGATAATATTGCAGCAGGATATTGTTTGTGTGATGAGTTTAGTTCGCGTTACTTCAGACAGCAACTAGGCAAAATAATGGAAGAAGCCTGTTAGGAAGTTTAACTACACCACCACCAGCTCTGGCTCAGAAAGACCTTGAGCTGTAACATGTTGGAGGCTTGGAAAATATTCTGGAATAATACCATTGCCCTTTCCCCAGGCAACTTCTGTTGGCACTGGTAACAGCAGGATGCTGGGTTATACGTGACCGAGTATGGTGGTTGTTAAATGATGGAAGAATCCCAGTTGTCAGCTAGCTGACTTGCTTTTGACATTCTTACGTGTTGTGTTAAACGTGAGAAGCAGAACTTTTTTTTCCTATCATACTTCCTTTAAAAGTTCTATAGTTTTGATGTCAACAATCAAGAAGTACTTGTACTTCCTAAAAAGAAAAAATAATCTGTGCCTGATGTTACAGCAGATGTTACTACTACAGTAGCGGATATACATAAGATACACATTTGTATCTTAGCTGCATAAAATTCCTTCATGTTGAATATATTGGCTAGTCTTATCTCTCTTCAATTAGTTATTTTTAAAACACTTTCTTTTCTTATTCTGTCAAAATAATCAAATCTCTACTGAATAATATCAGTTACAAACCTACTTAATTGTATTGGCATTTTCAATCCAGATCCACTCAGCTTATTAATAATCTTTGTCTATGAATTTACAGTTGTCCTTCTTTGTAATTAAACTGATTTTATTAGTACACTATCAATTCAAACAATTACTTTTTTGTAGCTTTGATTTCTTCTCGAATAGGAGTATCAAACTTGCTCAGTCTCACTATCATCTCTTTTCCTTCAAAGCTGTATTAATTCTACCATAACCCAGAATGGTTTTTCCCAAAACATTATTTCAATGAGTACATTTTTGTCTTAATACTGGACTCAGACACACAAGGGCTAAACACTGCTGTTAGATTTGAAAAAGCAAATGTAGCGATGCAGCCTGAAATTGCAAAGCTGTCGGCGCTGAGCTAGGAATTCTCCTTTTGCCGAGGCTGAGGTTCGTGTTACCCTGGTTATTTAGCAGCTGTTGGAAGCAGCGCTGGTGAATGGAGTCCCTTGTCTGGTCAGCGGAGCCAGTGACAAGTGTCTGGGTTTCGCCAACAGGAAGTGGCACAGCAGCCAGTAACTAAGTTTAGTGCAATGGATGTATTCCTCTGACTTCATACATGCACGTTCACGCCGCCCCCCCCAAAAGTAAATCAGTCCCTAAGGCTGAGAAGGAGCAACACAACGAAAACTCCCTCACCCAGGGCTCAGCTGAATGTCAGACTCTGGGGATCTCCTAACGAGCATCCACATTAAGGGTTTTCCCTGGTTTTAAAGTTAACAAGACAACATGCAATTTTTGGGCAAGTATTCGTGCTAAAGCTCAGCTTTTCTTGGAGGAAAGGAAATGCTAGTTTATTTTCTAAGACAAGTAAATTTCAAGGAGGCAAGATCACAAGTGTATTTTTGTCCAATGAAGTAAATATTTTAGAAAGGAAACCCCTTCTTTGTTCAAGAGAAGAAAATGGCTGCGGACAATGACTTCAACAGCATATTGGTTGCTGACAAATGAGGTTGACAGTTTTGTGATTTATTTTTAGCTAGAGAATTTTTTTTTAAACAGAAGTACTGTGTAGCTTTGGCAGTTGCTGCGTATTCAGCGTGGGTGGATGGAACTGAGAAGTCACATCTGTGCTGACAAGCATTTTGGGATTCCATTTAAAAAAATCAAACTCATGTACTGGAAACTGAAGTTGTATCAGCTCACCTGGGGAGCTCTGCCCTCTGAATATCCTCCGAAAGGTAAGCAGTGGTCCCTGTCCAAGGCACTTGCAAAAATAATTACTCGGGCCTCAAGTTGTGACATCAGCTCAAATTTGGGCTGTTAAATTGACGTTTTCTTTCACTCTTGAGATGACAAGTCACCTAGTTAGGCTCTACCCTCGCTTTCCAAGTTTCCCCTAAGCCAGATAAGAAACAGTTCAATGTGGTCATTGTTCCAGGTCTAAGGAGAGTACCCAATACTGTAGGACTTCTAATAAGATCTTCTAATATTATGTCACTTGAAAAACAGCTTGGACATTTATGTCATTTTAAAGTTCTGATCAGTTAGTGCTTTACATCAGCAAAATAAACCTCTCACCAGCTAGACTCAAGTATTCTTTTTGCAGAAGAGCCCTTACTGCAAATGTTTGTCTTAACTCTGTGTAAGTAAGTAGCTATTCATTTGACTTGCTTAGAGGTAGATAATATCTTTACTTTGATCTGACCAGTATTATGACTCCTCAGGAATTCTGTTGGAGTGAAGTGTATCCACATTAAGCAACTTCTCTCCCAAAGTACTGATTAAAAAAATGCTAAATGACTTGGTGTAAGCTGTCATAATGTTTGGCCATCCCACCTTTCCTGGAGAAGGTCTGGGTGACCTAATCTTCCTTACCCTTCATACTGGAGAGGTTTACTAGAACTTAACCATCACAGAGGAAGAATGTAAAATAGACTTTTGATCTACATGTATGCAGTTTTTCAGTTATCTTGGAAATCCAGGTGTCCCTTCATTGCACTCCTTTCCCTAAAAGTGTCATTGTGGGAGTAGTTACTGTCCACTATAGACAGGATTCAGAGGAACAAAGATTGGAACTTCCATCACCTCAGTACTCAATGGAAACAGGTATGTAATGCAGAGCATTTAGAATTGGTGGTCTCTCTGCTTGTTTCTAGATACTAGCAATTACAAAGCTGACTAGCTTTATAGGAGCTGAACAAATCCTTAGTAATTAAGGTAACAAACATTTTGATACAGTATTCAGGATTTTGCAAAGAGGCTGCACTTACAGCTTTTCATTCTAATAATCCTTTTTGTACATGATTTTAATTGCATTTGATTATTTTCTACTGCAGGAAGGCATTTTTCTTATCTGTTGTGTTTTGGCTCTTCACTCAGAGGCACATTCAAAGAAGTCAGGTTTGTACTTTGAGTGAATTCTAATGCTTCTGACCATTCCCAGTACCTGTGACAGGAAACATCTGTTGCACCTTTTAATAATGCTTAGGTCCAGCTCTCCTGTGCTCACATGAGTTTCTCATCCTAACGTGTTTTTTGGATGCATCTAAAAACCTGCATAATTTTGCTAGCTGCATTTTTCCATACCTCTCCTATGAAGAAAGGCTGAGAGAGTTGGGATTGTTCAGCCTAGAGAAGAAAGAGCTCCGGGGAGACCTTATTGCAGTCTTTTAGTACCTAAAGGGGGCTTATAAGAAAGATGGGAAGAAACCTTTTAGCAGGGACTGTAGTGATAGGACATGGGATAATGAGTTTAAACTAAAAGAGGATCGATTTAGACTAGATATAAGGAAGAAGTTCTTTACCATGAGGGTGCTGAAACACTGGAAGAGGTTGCCCAGAGAGGTGGTGGATGCCCCATCCCTGGAGATGTTCAAGGTCAGGCTGGATGAGGCTCTGAGCAACCTGATCTGGTTGGAGATGTCCCTGCTCCTTGGAGGGGATTTGGACTCAATAGCCTTTAAAGATCCCTTCCAACCCAAACTGTTCTGTGATTCCAGAGTCACCTTCCTGTCGGAGTTCTGAGAGGACAGAAAATCTTAGAGGCAATAAGAGCCAGTCTGTTGAGTTAGCAGCATTTGTACTGAAGATGATCAATACTTCATCTATTTTGAAATTCTGTCTTAGAACAGCAGTGCTACCAAATGCTTCACTGAACTGTTTGATCACTTACAGCCTATGCAGTTGTTGATCTATGAAGATATTTACGCATCTTGCGTTCAACAAGGAATGGACAAAGATTTTTCAAATGCATACTTTGAACTTTAAGCTTGATTTATTTCTTATGAAATTCTGCACCAGAAAGATACTACTTTACCAGAAATCAGTTGAGGGAAAAAAAAAGTAGGGAAGTGCTGCTTTAAGTTGATACTGGGAGAAATAGTGTACGTATGTGTCACTGACACCTGAGCAAAGAAATGGGCTGAGGGACAGCTCTGTTTGTTTGATAGCATTAATAACAAAGGGAGACTATAACTGGAACCAGTGAAACACAGGACAGGCGGTTCCTTCTATCAACATGGGTTTCTTTGGGTTTTTTAAAATCTTAACATAGCTAGCCTCTTGGAATATTCAGGTAGAATTCATACATTGTTGTAACAAATCAGTGGAGATCAATTTGTCTCTCTCTCTCTACCAATTAAAATTCAGTAAAGCTGAAAAGCTCAGACCTTGTCTTCCCTTGGGTTTTTATATCAAGCTAGCCAAAAAACACGTCTTCTAGGTAAAGACCCGCTACTTTAACTTAAATTTACTTAAATAAGTGCAGGGGAATATCATGCAGCAATTTATTGTGTTGCAAAATAAATCTGCTCCTAAGAGGCGGGGCATATGGAGAGCTTTTAGATTTCTCCTTATACTTCTCTCTCTGATACCAAAGGTCACCTTTATTAACCTTTTCTATTTCAGATTTATTTTGATAATTGAGGCAAGACAGTGCTACAAGCCTGGCTTGAAACATTTCTTTTTATATGATGTGAGCTGTTCATGATGCGATTTTGTCACTGACTCTGAAGCCTCCTCCCATTCTGTCTCTCCCAGCCTGGAACCATAAATAGAAACCTATTCCTTGCCCATCCCAAGTTCTTGGCTTGGAGCTGTATTTCTTGGCTTTATTCAGCGGGTTGTTTACAGTACTTCAACGTTGCACCACTCTGTGGGAGGCCCGAAGACTAACTATGGATCTGTGCTTAGCTCAAGCAAACCACGTTATTAAGAGTCTGGCTGCTTGCAGGAAAGGAACACCTAGGAATGGCATTTAGTTAGGTTGCCTGCATTTTACCAAAGCCATATGTCAGCTGTCTGACCCTTTTAAACTGGTGTTTTTTGTGGCCACGTCTGTGTCAGCAGAAAGACTAGGTGGTCCATATAGGTAAGGGCTTAAGACTGTTGTAGGGTAAAGAAAGTTCATAGGTCTGCGTCTATGTTACCACATTATTAGACAGCAGGAACTTGGCCTGTTCAGCACTGGTTTGCTTTTTAGTATGTAGTTTGCCTGGAGTATTTTTGGTTAGTAGGAAGTGCTGAGACTTGGCTTCAGAAAGAAAGCTACTGTAGAACTTGATACCGTTCCAATCGTGTCAGCAAAATAGGAAACCCACTTGCTGCTCTGTTATCAATTTTGTTTCCTTGTATTCATTAAGGCAGAAATCCTCCCACTAACAAGCTGGTTAAAGATCTTGAAGTCTAGTCGTGTAAAGTGATGTACGTTTTGAAGATAACAGTGGAAAATATCAATTATACTAGCAGCCATTAGTTACTTAATGGTCTACTTTCTGTGCTTTAAGTTGACCAATGCCTGTTCTTTGGTAGTCTTAAAAACAAGCATATAGAATGAGTCTGTGTGTAAGAGAGCATCATGGATGTTTATACTGGTATTTAGTTTAAAAACGCTAAGATAAAGTGAAGGATGTGGCACATGCAGGGATCTTGGTAGCCTTGTATTTAAATGTCCCTTCATGAAAAAGAGGCACGTGAGAAGCCGGAAGATAAAACACAGTGTGTGTGTGTATGTGTATACACACACATACGTACACCGTATGTTTTTTTTTTATATAAAATGTTAAGACATCAGATTGAGACTGTATGCAATAACCAGTATATACCCTGTAATCCTTTCTTTGTCTCTCTTCCTTCCATTGACAAACCAGTCACTTTTGCCTGCTGCCAACACCACCAAATCCTTTTCAGAGCTGTATTACACATTTTTTTTTTTGTTTAAGAGAAATTGACAGTTGGTTCATAAATTCAGAGTATAACAAATTTTTTAGAAGCTTCCAGAGCTGTACTTTTTCAAGTAGCATAGTCAGCAAGTTTTCCTTATATTTAACTTTTTCCCACCACTGGAAGAACTAGAGAAATGCTTCTAAATGGATGATTTAAGTTGTACAGGAAGGGCAACCACTCTCAGGAAACAGCTTTGAAGGGCACCACCGGGAATAGTCTAAAGAGCTGGGAAGAGCTGCTGTGCTTGAAAGGTGGATTCTTCCACCGAGGAAGTTGAGTATACCGTAATTAAGATTTTATATTGTGCACTTACTGTAAGGGGAATAGGAACAGGATGCAGATGTGGTGGGTGCAGATATCAAGGTGATGGCCTATAGTGTAAAATAACTGTCTAGGAAAATGAGTTGTAGAATAAATAATGCTCATTTAGAAAGTAGAAGGATGCCTGATTTTATTCTGCCTAGGTGCATGTGACAAGAGTTCGTGAACAACTACATGCTGTGCAAGGGACACCCTGTGTCCGTCCACTGAGAAACACCTTCAGGAGGGTGGGTGGCTGGAAGGGTGAGGGGACAGAATTGCCTTGTTACAGGAAGCTTACAGCCAAAATGTTACTCATCCATAACACCAGTGCTGACCACTACTTGATTCCCATCAGGAGCTCATTAGCAGACCAGCCAGCCATTAGGCTTTGGTTAAGGATACTCTTCTGACTGAGGGTAAAATTAATATGGTCCATAGATACATTTGCAAGTTACATTATTAATCCAACTTAACTTTCTGCCAATCCAATTTGTTCCAAATACCAATTACTAGTATGTTGTATTTTAATGAACAAGTTATTTTAGTTAAGGTTATTAACTATTACAGCTAAGACTAATTTAGCCACAAATCCATATGTAGCTTGCCGTTTCCTGGTACTGTTTCAGACCCACCTGAAAATTGTGTTTGTCACAAAGGTCATCTGCATGTTTCTGAGGCTATGCTGTCTTTCTCTACAAATTCTGCTTACTCTTTGTGTATTAACAGATACACTAAGGTTAGTACAAATACCAGCATAATTAAGAGTATTTGGAGTAAATAAGAGGGAAGAAAACAATAAACTGCAAGAGGGAAAAACAAAGAGGAAAAAAGAAAAAGCCTAGGAGCTCTTAGGTAAGGACATTTCTACCTGTAACTACTGGGTATCATGCTGCAAGATTCACTGAGCCTGGTTTTGGCGGAAGAGGAAAAGAGGTGGCCCACTTGTCAGAACTTCAGGAAAGCAAGAGTAACCTAAGGTATTTTCTTTGGTTATTTTTTCCACATGCATTAGGTACTGTTGGCAGGGGAAATAACTCACATCACAAGGCATATAGGAAAAAGCAACTCCTTGTCACCACAGCATATGCACAGTTTTATATAGTGTTTTTCCACATCCACAGTCTTACAAAATGCAAACATTTGGAAGAAACCAGGTTGCTCATTTCTTACCTTTAGCCTGATCAGAGTCCTCGTCACGTGGTGCAGCTGCCTTTCTCACAGAACAGTGGAGTTCATGGGTTATAGAAATGCTGCTTCTTTTTTTTTTTTTTTTTCTTCCCCCTTGGTGGGCTGCAAAAGCCCCTCTCCCCCTGCAAAGGCCAAACCACTGACTTCCCTTTCTCTGCTCCCTTTTATACCCCTCTGCAGGCCCACCACCCTCCCAGGTGTGAGACTGCCATGGTGATGGATTGTTCTTTAACCCTTCCTTGTCCATGTGTTAGGAGGAGCCTGTCCTGCTACAAACCATACAGCCTTTGCTAGAAAACTAGGGCCTTTAAAGAATTCATCAAACAAATTTTGTGGTTTTTTGAGGGGTAATTTGATGGTGTCCTTTTGGAGATCTGTCCTGAGTCTCCCTAAATCAGCAAATATGTAGCTCAGACTGGGCGTACTGTACTGCCTTTGCTTTCTGTTTCTTTCTGAAATCCTAAAATGTTAGACACTGTTTACTTGCTCAGTGTTTCTACGTCTCTTAGATGTGTATTTTCACTAACGTTGTTTCCTGTTGATTCATGTAAATAGTGCTCCAGCAATGGTATGTGGAGTGGAAAAATGAATCAATCTGGGCAGTCCCCTTAATGGGTGATTTGTTTTGTAATTTGTACAAAGGAGTTTTTCCAAGGAAACCGTTTGCTTTCTTCCCAAACACTTTGTTGCCTAACGCTTAGCGGAACAACACTCTGTCTTTATAGCTCATCTCAAAATTGTTTCAACTTGCAGTCTGGTACCCACACCCTCAGTCTGTTCAGTGTTCCCTAGGAGGCTCCACCCTCACTTCCAGCTAATAACTACGTTAACTCACTGCTTGATTTCCCCAGTTTCTCCTTTGCCTGCTCGGCAGCGTTGGCTTTTTCATTGGCTGCCAGCCTTGCGAGTAGTGATCATCTACACGTGGTGACGTTTGTGCTGGTAGTGGCAGTCCAGGACTTCTTGTGTCAAGCAGCCTCTTCTGCTTGCTGCGAAGCACATCATGATCGTGGGGACAGTCCTCTTCCAGTCTAGCAGCTATGGCAAAGAGGGCAAGCTGTTCTGCTGCCTTGGCGAGGAAGCCTCTGAGCCTGGCGTGAGTTTCACAGGTATGATGCTCAGGGATGTAATGCTGTGCCATCCCTTTCCTGTATTTCTCCAAGCGCTTCAAGGAGGATGTGGGTCCTTTTAAGTCTCTCTTTGTCTTGTAGTATGAGACCAGCCAGGGGCAGGACTGAGATTGCCTGCTTTTATCCAGGTTTTGGGATTATTTGAATTATGAGCAGTTACACAGTTAGTATTTCAGAAATAGAGACCACTACAACACTCTCCAACACTTCATGTGGTTGTAAAGTTTAAGATTTAGCATGTACTACGTCTTGCTTTTGGACCGAAGAGATTGGTAATTGTGTTGGCAGCGCGGGGCAGGGGATAAGACACCCCTTACATGTTGGCAGAATAGGAAAAGCATGCGTACCTGGAGAGAAGCAAATTGTATTGTGGGAATAAAGAAAAGGAAGGAGATGGATGAAGCATAACCTCCTGGCGTGATTGTGTATTACTTGTACACTAAACAATGATGTAAGTTTTCCATTGTATAGGAAATGAAAGTGGTAATATATGATTTATGGTTAGCCTTTAAAAGGAGCTGATATAAACCAAAACTTCCCAGCTCATTTCCTTACTCTTGGTGTGACCAGAGCTTGCACACTATTCAGTTGGAGGGGTATCATTTGTCATATGCTTTGGTTATCTTATTTTCCTTAATGAGGTCTATGCGATTATCACGTTCCACTGACCTTCCATATCCTTACGTAGTGGATTATATAAATCCCACACCGTATTAGGCAGCATAGATTATTATGTAATAGTAACCTGCGATAGGTACTTTTATATCCTGGTAAAATCCTCTTTAGTAGATACTGGGTAACCTTTACAGTTACTTAAGCATCCAAGTCATTCTAAAAATGAAAGTGAAGGAAGTTAGTGAGATATGAACTCTTAAAAGCATTTGATTTTTAGGTAATGTGATTTTTAGGTAAGCACTGTAGCTAAGTGATTGAAGCTCCTCATCAAACATTAACTTCTGCTGGCTTTTTTAGTACATAAAGTGGGTGTTAAGAACACGTGCCAGCCTCCCAGGCATTCCCAAGGAAGTGGTAGTAGTCCCACATCTACTCTGAATCCTTGCTGGCAACCCGGCACAGCACCACAAATGGTTTCATGTGGGCAGAGCTGCTCAGCAGTAAGGAGCAGCTGGCATTTCTGCTGGTTTTGCCTTGTTTTAAGAGCCCACTGCTGGGCTCAGTGTGGGCAGGCTTAACTAGTCATGGGATTTACGGTAGCAGCTCTGAAGCTGAGCTGATACTAGGCTACTTCGGGCTTACCCATCGAGTGCACGGTTAAACGCTTAACTCTGTGCTGTTAAGTAGGGGTTGGATATTCAGTTCATCAGCTTCGCTAGCTTGAGAAAGAAACTTAAAGTATGCTTTGATTTAGAACAAATACATGTATTTTTGTTTAAAGCCTTGCACGTTTTGGCAGTTACATAGTTAATAGTAAGAAGATATTTAAACACCATTAAGGTATTCTGGAGCTGAAAGGTCGGCTGTTTTTTTTTGAAAAAAAACTGCCTACTTTTGTGTTTGCTCCTTAGCAGAGACATGTAAGTCAGATTTCTTGTATAGCACATTTGCTGAGTGACTTTGCTTAAGGCACTACAACACTCTCTAACACAAGTCATAGTAGGAGTATAAAGAATGTATTATTGAATTAAATACGTGGTTTTACTCCATAAAGAGACCTGGATTTAGAAACTGGTTTTCTTTCCTGGTGCTTGACAACTGGACATGCGTATGTACACAGTCCTAAAAAATTACAGTGGGATGTTGGCAGCCATGCTATGATGGAGGTAGCTGAGCCGACATTGGGATTTCCTCTTTTCCATGATAGCATTCAGTCTGATGGGTTAGTATATTGTAAAACTAATTGCAGTTGATGGTTAGGAACAAGAGGCATATGTAAATATTGTATCTGCAGATACTGAAATGAAAGAAGTGACATTTTGGTAGGTTAGTCTCTAGTCCCTTCTGTTCCCTAAGAGAACCTTGATAGGGTGCTACTTTGGCAAGGCTCAGGAGGTAGGTTATTAAGTAATTGCAAGATGAGCAGGTTATGCAAGCAGTATAACTCAGAATGATTACCAGAAATGAAGTCAAAAGCCACTAAGCTACATGTTTAAAAACAAAACAGAACAAACCTCAACCGTTTACTTTCTCATGTATCTACAGTACAGACAAAAAATTGCACGTAGATGCTAGGAACCTCCTTACATCCTTGTTTTACAGGCTTGAGCTCTGTCCTGTGACACAGATTTGGCATATGTTTACCTGTTACTTGGCACAGGCCTCTTCCTGTTTTGTGTCTCACTGACTTCCCAGTTTTCCTGTCCTGTACAGCATTTGAGCTCTTTGTTCTCTTCTAAAGTACCTTATAGACTAGCTATTGCTCATGAATGTAGATCTCATGGCAGTGCGGGAAGGAGGGTATTATATACACATTTTCTCTGGCTGTGGTCTGCTTAAAAATATCCTGAGCCTGACTTCTCTGCCCCTCAGAAATGGGCCAAAGCAATGATTGTAAAACGAAGAAAGGACCCGACTTTTTTAAGAGGATTTTTTACGTTTGGTGCGTTGCATTCAGTCTTTTTACATTGAATTTCCGTAAGTTCCACAAGATAATTTGGAGATCCGTATTGAGACAGGAACTTACATCAGTTGTGCCATCAGAGAAAATATTTGTGTCTTTACACCTTCATATTTTTTTTTTACCCTCCTGAGCAGCCCACATGTATGAAACACCATCATCACTCTTTCTCTTGTCTTAATATTGAAATTTATTCTGCTACATGTTCCTGGAAAACCTCTCTATGGGTTAGAAAGCCAGTGATGGTCTTGCCATAGCACTACCATCAAGTATTCAGACAGTTTTGCTTTTTACTACAGTTCTTTCCAAAACCCTGTGTATTTAGGTTGTTTTGTATGTAAAAGAAGTCTGATTCTTCCCCCACGCCCTCGTACTATCAAGTTTACATCAGTTGTCCTTTGAAACAGCGAAACAGAACTGCCTGGGTATTCAGAAACACTGCTGCTAACTACTTAGCATCACCCCTGTCAGTTTTCCATCTCTTCCTTACACAGTTTTGAAATGTATTAGAAATCACCGTAATCCTTGCTAATACTGAATAAGTTACTGTCCCAACCTGTAGGTCTCTTTTGTCATAATTCAGTCTTACTTACCTGTATTTATAATGTTGGTTTCAGATTGAAGCTATCTACTTCAGCAACAGAAACGATAAAGACTTAAAACACAACATTTCAGTGTCAAGAGGTTTCCTTCACTACTTTACCTAAATAAAAACAGCACTTCTAATTTCTTACCCATTTTTAGTCTGTGAATGCTTAAATACTTTCAAATAGAAGTGTGTAGAAATAGAAATATATAGAATGTAATAAATATTAAATAGAAATTTTATCTATATAGCTTGCTACTTGGTATATAGGCATTTAATTACCTACTCCAGCCCCTGTTAGAAGTTTCCTATAAAAAGAAGAGTCAGCAAAGTGGGCAGTGAAAACCGCCAATCTAAGATGTGCAGGTGTGGTGTTCTCTTTCCATAAAGAGCATATTGTGCAGTAGGAGCTCTGCTGTACACTGGGTTTTGATCTGTCTGCAATTGTACACAAAGTCATTTCCCCTCTGTTCTTTCTTCAGAGGCCCTGCACCGCCCCTATGGCTGCGATGCTGAACCCCAGGCACTGAATGAAGCCATCAGATGGAGCTCCAAGGAGAACCTGCTTGGAGCCACTGAGAGCGATCCCAATCTCTTTGTTGCACTTTATGATTTTGTAGCAAGCGGTGACAACACGCTCAGTATCACCAAAGGTAAGGCTGTGAATTGCAGAGCACCTACTAGGCTGAAAACTTAGCAACAGAAAATAGAAAGCAGAATCCTTTTCCAGATAGAAATAGGAATGCAGTTAGAGAAGATTATTCTCTAAACTGATAATTACAAGCAGACTGTCTTTCTCTCACTGGTGTTGGAGAGACACCTGCCGGGCAGTTCTCCCAGTACAGATACAGCTTTCTGTAATACCACTGAACAGACTAGCCCAGCTACAGTTGGTCCTGTTCTAGGCTCCCCAGATCACTGGCTTGTTGAGACACCTATTTTCGGAAGGGGCAGAGGAAAACCTTTACATTATTGATGAGAATAGAATTCGGCACTTTCAGCTGGGGTAAAAATCAAGAATTAAGGTTTGCACAGATTTTCTGTTTCTCTTCACTACATGTATCAGAATATGACCTGCTGCAGAACTGTTTTAAATCACATGTCATTTAAGGCTTCAAGAAGGAGACAAACCTCATCCCTCCAAGAAAAAAAGTCTTTCTAGTCTAAAAAGCTAGACTACAGGAAGCTTTTTGCATTCATCAATCACACTGCAGTAAATTAGGGAACAGTATCCTAGGTATTCTGTCTGAAATTCTTATTCATAGATACTTTATATATAGCAGTTTAGTTATAAGACCACTACTGCAGATATGTTAAGCCACAAACCCAGGGTTAGTCAGCTGATGGTCAGTGTCTCCCTTAATGAGACCAAATAGACTGCGCTGTGCTTATTTTGTTTTTCTGGTCATAGGTGAGAAGTTGCGAGTCCTGGGTTACAACCAAAATGGTGAATGGAGTGAGGTACGTTCAAAGAATGGGCAGGGCTGGGTACCAAGCAACTACATCACACCAGTGAACAGCCTGGAAAAGCATTCATGGTACCATGGGCCAGTGTCACGCAGTGCAGCAGAGTATCTGTTGAGCAGTCTCATCAATGGCAGCTTCCTGGTTCGTGAAAGCGAGAGCAGCCCAGGGCAGCTATCCATCTCGCTCAGGTACGAAGGACGTGTTTACCACTACCGGATCAATACCACCTCAGATGGAAAGGTAAGGGTCTCTGGATAATGCTGTGGGGAGGGGAAGTAAGGATATTAATTAAGAGGTGGTACAGAATCTCACATTACAGACTGTTGGGAGAAGAGTGTATGTGAGAGAAAACATGTTCACTGGTTGATTAATATATTAAAAAAACAAAAAAAACCCCAAAAAAACAACATATGCTAAGAGTTTGGTGGTAACTCACTGAACACCACTTCAGAAGAAGTGCAGACAGTACTTATCCTGGCAGAAAGCAGCTAGGGAGCAAAGCAGTTGTGGTTTGATGTGGTGGTATCTTTCATTTGCCCAACAAGATGAGAACAAGTACTCTAAAATCTGGTTCTCTGATGTATTTTTTTTTCTAAACAGCTTAGAATATTTTTACTGTACCTCTTCTCCAGTGTTACTGAACACTTCCAGCTGCCTTCATTTAAGTAGATTCCTGGTTCATTCTTAACAGGTATATGTGACAGCAGAAAGCCGTTTCAGCACACTAGCAGAGCTAGTGCACCATCACTCAACGGTAGCAGATGGACTGGTGACAACTTTGCATTACCCAGCACCCAAGTGCAATAAGCCCACTGTCTATGGAGTGTCCCCCATCCACGACAAGTGGGAGATGGAGCGGACTGACATCACCATGAAGCACAAGCTTGGGGGAGGGCAGTACGGCGAGGTGTATGTTGGTGTCTGGAAGAAATACAATCTCACGGTTGCTGTGAAAACATTAAAGGTGAGTTTTCAGATTGGTATGCACTGTTTATTTGGGCTCCATTTATGATAAGGCTAAGGAAATGGTAACCTTCTCAGTTACACCTCCTAATGATAAGAAAATCAGAAAATAGAGTGTGCTGATCTGCATAAAATCCATGCTTGAGAGTAGCTTTGCAGAACAAAGTTAGCTTATCAAACTTGTATCAATGCATGTGGGTTAGAAACAATTTAGAATTTTGGCCAAGCAAGGTCCTGCAGAAGTGTCCAAGTCAGATCTGTAGAAATGTTTACCAAGTCCGCTTCCCTTCCCTCAGAAGAGCTGTGGAAGCTTTAAGAAATCAAAGGTGTTGGCAATATCTTCTACAACCTCTCCCGTACTCCTGGAAAAATTCAACTTCTCTGTTCATCTTCGTTTTCAAAGCCTTCTGTTTGTTTCAGCGTTAACAGCTACAATACTACATACTCCATAAAAAAGGGAGCTTTCAAGCTTAATTTTTATAGCTAGGCAGGGGAACTAAGTCAGTGATCCTGAGGGTCTTCCTCTCACCAGCCACAGCTGCTTTGGTAGCCACAATAGCTACCCAACAAGGAAGCCTAGCACTTTTTGAGTACTGCAGGTCTGTCACTTAGCCGTGCTGCGGGACAGCCAGGCAGCTTTTCAGGGCTGTTACATTTTGCTTTGGTAAAAGTCAAACCAGCAAACTGGATCATAGAGTCATAGAATAGTTAGAGTTGGAAGGGACCTTCAAAGGTCATCTAGTCCAAACCCCCTGCAAGGAGCAGGGACATCCCAACTAGATCAGGTTGCTCAGAGCCTCATCCAGCCTGGCCTTGAACGTTTCCAGGGATGGGGCTTCCACCACCTCTCTGGGCAACCTGTTCCAGTGTTCTATAACTCGCATTGTAAAAATTTTTTTCCTAATTTCCAATCTGAATCTACTCCCCTCTATTTTAAAACCATTACCCCTCGTCCTATTGCAACAGGCCCTACTAAACAGCCTTTCCCCATCTTTCTTGTAGGCCCCCTTGAGGTACTGGAAGACCGCTATCAGGTCTCCCCGGAGCCTCCTCTTCTCCAGGCTGAACAGCCCCAACTCTCTCAGCCTGTCCTCATAAGAGAGGTGCTCCAGCCCTTTTATCATCTTTGTGGCCTCCTCTGGACCTTCTCCAACTGGTCCATGTCCTTCTTGTGTTGGGGGCTCCAGAACTGGACACAGTACTCCAGGTGGGGTCTCACCAGGGCAGAGTAGACGGGCAGAATCACCTCCCTCGACCTGCTGGCCACGCTTCTTTTGATGCAGCCCAGGATGCGGTTGGCCTTCTGGGCCTCAAGGGCGCATTGCCTGCTCATGTTAAGCTTCTCATCCACCAGAACTCCCAAGTCCTCCTCCTCAGGGCTGCTCTCAATCCATTCCCTGCCCAGCCTGTATTTGTGCCTGGGATTGCCATGACCCAGGTGCAGGACCTTGCACTTGGCCTGGTTGAACTTCATGAGGTTGGCACGGGCCCACCTCTCCAGCCTGTCAAGGTCCCTCTGGATGGCATCCCTCCCTTTCAGCGTGTCGACGGCACCACACAACTTGATGTCATCGGCTAACTTGCTGAGGGTGCACTCTATCCCACTGTCCCTGTCGCTGACAAAGATGTTGAACAGGGCCGTGCCCAGCACGGACCCCTGAGGGACGCCACTCGTGACCGGTCTCCACATGGACATTGAGCCGTTGACCACCACTCTCTGAGTGCGGCCATCCAGCCAACTCCTTATCCACCGAGTGGTCCGTCCATCAAACCCATGTCTCTCTAGTTTAGAGAGAAGGATGTCGTGCGGGACAGTGTCAAAAGCTTTGCACAAGTCCAGGTAGATGATATCTGTTGCTCGTCCCTTGTCCACCGATGGATATGAGGATACCATCGTTTATAGTCAGCTCTGATACGTGGTGTTAAGCAGACCTTGCTCATGAAGATAAATTTTCCCTTATTTTGCCTCTCTGTTTTTCTAGGAAGATACCATGGAGGTGGAAGAGTTCTTGAAAGAAGCTGCTGTGATGAAGGAGATCAAGCACCCAAATCTAGTGCAGTTGTTAGGTTAGTGAAATTTCTTGCTCTTTCAGTTCTTACTTGAGTTTCCACCAAAATGAAATCTGTCTTGTTGAAAAGCAGTGGCAGATTTTCTGTATTTATATAACTTTTTGAATCAGGTCAGATTACAGGGTGGTGGTTTTGACAGCTTACTCCTTTAGGTAGTATTGGAGCCAAGAGATGCTACTTAAAAGAAAAAAAAAATCAAATATAGTCACTTACATTAGTAGACAGCTTTGCTGTTGAGGCATGACTATGCATTATGTAGAAGTTTGCAATATCAGCCTCCTGTTAGTTTGTATCCTTGGCCTTAGACATTCTCTAGGGTTCAGTTATCAGGGTCAGATTCCTTTTCTGCTGTGTTAAATTAGATTTACAAAATTGTTTTCCGTGACTTATTTTTCTGATAGAACAAAATTGTAAGAAAATTCAAAGTGAAAGAAAAAAAATACCGTTCTTCATGCTTCCCAAATCAGAGACTTTTATAGAAAAAGCTGCACTGAATAGAACAATTAGTCCATAATTAAGCAGAACTCAACCAGATTGCTGCTGCTGTAAGGGACCCTGTGTATCACCAAATAAGTACATGAGATCAAGGCAGTGGAGAAGCAAGTCAGATCAAACGGCACATGAATGGAAGAAATCTGCCGGCTTTACAGCTTGGCTGTGCCCTGTTTGTCTCACTGGCAAATGCGTGATGTGATGATCACTACTGAATAGTCTGTATAGCTGTTAATTCTATATGTACAAAGATTCTTAAGGAGACACTCTAAACCTTTACTGGTGTTTAATTGCCTCTGGACTTTTGCTGCTTTCAGGAGCAAAGCTGTCAAGCCAGGCTTAGGATGAAAGGAGAAATGTGAAGAATGTGAAGGCTTTTAATAATGGCAACTATTCTGTACCCATTTGAAAAACGGGCCCAGCCCCGTCTGGTTCCATGAGTAGAGACTAAAAGATGTCTCATCAGAGATGCATTTTTGCTCTTTCTGCTGCACACTGTGGTTGCGTTTTACTCCTGTATGTGCGTAACAGTATAAGCAGGCATTCCACAGCGCTGCAGTGGGAGTTCAGAGAGATTTGACAGGAGTATCCTGTTGCCCTCCTCCACACTAATACATACTTCGTACATAATTGCAATGACTGTAGCAAGCAGTCATCTGAGGAATGTGTGAGAATGCTGCTTTAGGAGCAGATCCCGCCGTGCTGATCACTTACCCAGCTCACACACATGGGAGTGCTTCACATTACTCTGGAGTGACATTTCAGTCTGGCAATCTTGGCAGTTGACAGGTACCTGCTTCCAGTTGGCCACTCTTTAGCTTTATGAAGGAAGAGAGAGGAAGAAAAGCAAATCATATGTGTTCAGAATAACTCCTATTTCATTTTGTAACCCTCCAAAGAATAGAACTACTCCTTTATGTATGTTATATAGGAATAGCAGTGCTTTGATAGACGTGTTTCTGTCTATCTGTAAAGTGGATGGACAGATAAATAGACAGATGACTGAATTTTAAATTGCGCTGCATTGACCTGGGTCTTCTAGGTGGAAATCCTCACTTTTCCGAGAAACGCTCATAGGTACGAAACGTGACAAGTGGATATTAAATCAGGAGTAGTGGTAAGCTAGGGGAAAAAAAAGGAAGCTTTTTTCACATGCTCCCTCCTCCTCACCACTAGGTGTATGTACCCTGGAGCCCCCCTTTTACATCGTGACAGAATACATGCCGTATGGGAACCTGCTAGACTACCTACGGGAGTGCAACCGGGAGGAAGTGAGTGCTGTTGTGCTACTCTACATGGCCACCCAGATCTCGTCTGCTATGGAGTACCTGGAGAAGAAGAACTTCATTCACAGGTAGGTAAAGTCACATTGAGCTGGTACAAATTCAGATTGCAATGATGAACAGGCCACCACATGGTAACCCAGAAATTCTTCCTTTTGGGGAGGTTTCTTCCAGATTTAGGTTTGAGGCTGGGTTATCCATTGGATGTTTTGGTTTCAGTACTGTCTTGCAATACTTTCTCCCCAGGACTTTTATAGCAGACTTACAATCCTGTGCCCAACTACCTGACAGCTATGAAAGTTGATGTTGTCCAGTTCTGACATACCCACTATGTGCAAGCCATTGTCAACCACAATGTCCTAGTTTAATCCAGCCAGATAAAGCCGTGCCATAAAGCTGTTACCAGTGTGTGATGAGCTGCTGATCTCGTTGTGTGCTTAGCAAACAAACTTCTCACTGTCACAGCTATCATTGCTGGAAATTTAATAAAATTTAAAGAATGAACCCTAATACTGACTTACCTTATTGCTCCTAAGAATAAGTCCACTCAATTTCTGACACTGTTTAGAGCAAAGCTCGCATTGCCTTTACCTGCTGTATAAAAAGACTGCTTTCCAGTTCAGAAGAGAGGACAGGCTATCCAACCAGAAGACTGTATTCAAAAGCCCAGCTGTTGCTCTAGTAAAGGAGTGTGCTTTTTTCCTTTATACAGGGATCTGGCAGCACGGAATTGCTTAGTTGGAGAAAATCACGTGGTGAAGGTGGCTGACTTTGGCTTAAGTAGACTTATGACTGGAGATACCTACACAGCTCATGCTGGAGCCAAGTTTCCAATCAAATGGACAGCTCCTGAGAGCCTGGCCTATAACACCTTTTCAATCAAGTCAGACGTGTGGGGTAAGAAAGCGCTACTTCAGTGTTCTTTTCTGTTACATTTTGTTTTTCTTTGCCAACTTAGACAGTAACTTGCATTCTGGCTTGGGCAGAAAGATTTGCCAGGCCACAACTTCACAAATCAATAGCATTTTTAACATATCCTGTCTTCACCTAGACTGGCTTGAAATATCTACAAGAAAAAGATGCTGCCTCAGGCTGCAGTACAGGCCACAATGTAGTGAACAACAGAAGAAGAGCGCAGGCTTATGACGAGGAATTTTGTTTTTCTCCTTTTGCAGCCTTTGGGGTGCTGTTATGGGAAATTGCTACCTATGGGATGTCACCGTACCCAGGCATTGACCTTTCTCAGGTGTATGATCTGCTGGAAAAGGGCTATCGGATGGAACAGCCCGAGGGGTGCCCTCCAAAGGTTTATGAACTGATGAGAGCATGTGAGTATTTTAATCAAATTTTGAGGACAAAGCCTGGGAGGATTGGGAGAAATGTGTAGTTAACTTTTAAATCCTTACTTCATATGTACCATTTTTTTAACTAATGTGGAAAAGGCCCTGTCATCTGAAATGCACCAGGTTACTGATACAAAATGAGTCTTGTATTTAGGGAATAAGAATTCACTCTCAAAAGCCATCATCTCTGAGTACAGGTAGATAACAGTTTGTGGCAAACTGTACTGGTATTTTGTCAGTGGGATCCTTACTGTGGAATCGCCAAATTAGAAGGAAATTCAGTTCTCTGCAAACACAGTGCCTGTGCAGGGGACATATAGTTGACAAGGTTGCACAAAACACATCCTCCAAGCATGCTACTTAGTATTGGCCATGAAAAGCTTCCTAATGCTCTGTGACAAACTGAAAATCTACTAATAAAAGACCAAAGATGTAGCAGGCTGCAGGAAGAGAGCAAGAGTTAAGAGCATTGCCAATGTCCTTCAGTCCCGCGAGAGCAGAGAACATACTGGGCAAATACATTGGGCAAAGATCCTAGGGAGCAAACCAGGCTGTGCTGTTGAGTAAGGTAAGCAGCTGTGAGCAGAGACACCCTGTCAGTGTGACCAGGGTGGGAAGAGACTCCTCGGTGCTAACTCAGGCAATCTGGGTGGCTGTCAGCGTACAAGATGGACAAACCAGAGCTTAAGAGGCCACTCTGCAGCCTGTCTCCAGCGATGCCTAATCCTCAGCACGTCAAAGAAAGTCAGGGTGAATTTCAGTTATGAAACAAAGCAGCTAAGTAATGATGAAGGATATTGCCTCAAAAACCCTTCAGGAAGCTGACAAAAGCCCAAAAGTAGGGAATTCTTATAATATTAATGCAACTAAATATGAGCAGAATGCCAGTCACTTTCCAGGCCTCATAGTGGTATCAAGAGATAGCGCTTCCAGAATACATTCCCCTAGTGTAGATTTCTAACTACAGAAATTACTCTTTTTGTCATGATACCCTTCCTTAACTTTCCGATTCCATCTTTAGATCACTGCACTTTCTTCCTCTTTCCTCAGTAGGGTGCATACATTCTCCTTTTGGAAGGCTCTGCCTGAATTTCAGTATTAAGAGCATGTGAGCAGAATGTTGCCTGGAGCTTTGCACACACGGTTATCTGTGACTGGGTTAGATGAGTTCAGCCCACACAGCCTGGGTAGCAAATACGGAATTCTCCTTTGCCTAAAAAATTCAGAAAGAGGGCTGGAGAGATCACAAAAAAAAAAAAAGCTGTGGAATTGGCAGAGAGCTGAGATTTTTACAATTTATTCTTTCCTCTCAAGACCTGTTTGTTAGGATACAGTAGGGTGACTGACTGCTGCTATGAATTCATATCTGCGAATTGACTCTAAAGCACGTTCAGTAGTAGAAGATCAGAGTCTGACTGCAGTTAAGAAAGCGTACATATTTTCTGTCTCCTTGGACTGAATAAAAAATCATCTCCTACCTGTTTCAGGAATTGAGACTCTGCTTTCTCACCTTGCAGGTTGGAAGTGGAACCCACCAGACCGTCCGTCCTTTGCTGAGACCCACCAAGCCTTTGAAACCATGTTCCACGACTCGAGCATCTCAGAGGGTGAGAGCCTCTGTTGCTTTATTCCTGAAACAGCACTGGCGTTTATCCCCTAGAGAGCTTTCTCTTATGGACGGGCTCTTAGCTCATCTGCTGGCTGTTGAGGCTATGAGAGGCTTTGTCCCTTAATTTCTTAACCATAAGTGGGTAAATAGGTTCTCTTATTTGCTGCATGAATACCAAATAAACTTTAGACATACACCAGTGGAGGGGACAGTATAGTAATTCATTTGAGCACTAAAATGCCGAAGAATTAATTTAAAGAATATTGTCTCCTCTATTAGAAGAAGCCTCTTGTTTCTCAGACTGAAGAGCAAGGAAGAGTGCTCAGAGAGAAAGATCTGTGCATATCACAGTCCATTACTGACTGCAGCAATTAGGTCATTAAATATTATTCTACCATACTTCGTTTTTAAAAAGTGTGCCTTAATCTCCGAGTTTTCTACTTAACTACTTCTAGGAACGAATCTGTGCAACTCAACTCTCAAACGTAGTCAACTAGGAGGTAAACACTGGTGAGAAGTGTGATACTAGACAGCAGACGAGCGGAATTGTCCGAGCATCTTCTAAATTTTTAAATTAAATACAAAGCTGATCCACCCACTTCCCTACTACAGCAAATACATACTAGATTGAGTTCTATCAGGGAAGGTCTAGAACAGGCACATCAAGTGGCCTGGACTTGAGCAAAAACGAAATCCATAAACTATATATTTCTCAGTCATATATCTCTTCTTGCCAGTCTGGGTTTGCAGTAAAGACTCTGATTTTCTTTTCCTTTTCCTCTGCTGGTCTCTGTTCCAACCATTCCCTTTTTGATTATTATTATTTTTTTTTCTTTTCCTCTCTCCTTACAGAGGTAGCCGAGGAGCTTGGAAGAACGGCCTCCTCCTCATCCCTGGTTCCTTACTTGCCACGGTTACCCATGCTTCCCTCCAAGACTAGAACTCTGAAGAAACAGGCGGAGAACAAGGAGAACATTGAAGGAACACAAGATACTGGGGAGCACTCGGCCTCCAGCTCGGCACCAGGTGTGGGCACTGGGACAGTGGCGGTGAGGCCATGTGTTCTGGGATAGGCTTGCTGCGGTGTAGATTGCCGGAGAAACAGAAGAAAACAGAACAATGTGACATGGGAAGGTGCTTTGTGCTGCCATGTTAGGGCTGTTGGCCACCTCAGCAGCCCACTTATTTACTAGCAAACAGAAAACACTGTCGGCTTGTACAATGTTCTTTTAGTAAATCCCATTATATTTTTTTCTTTTCAATTTACTTCTGCTGCTTTTTTTAAAGTGACAGCTTCAAAACTGAAGTTGACAATGCAACAAGAGATTTTCTTTTATACTTATGGTATTTGGGGAAGGAGAAGAAACTACAGGAGGGGAATAAGAAACTAGAAAAAAAGAGTAACTTCACTTTCTCCTGAACTCTCTCTTAAGTGGCCTCCTTTGTATAGACAACAGACAAGTCACGCATGCAGAATTGGGGAAAAAATAAAAAAAAAAATCAAAAGCATGCCAGCCTCGCACAAAAATAAAAGTGCTAACTTCCTCTCTCAGTCTCTTTCTGCAGAACCTGGGCAGCTAAATGCACCAGGCCCATAAAGCCCACTGCAGGACAGGGAGGTGGAAATGGCAATTGATTTTGCAGATTCACCCTTGTTTCTTCTGTCTAGGTTTTATCAGAAGCACACAGCCAACAAGTGGGTCTCCTGCACTGCCTCGCAAGCAGAGGGACAAGTCACCCAGCAGTCTGTTGGAGGATGCCAAAGAGACCACTTTCACCAGGGACAGAAAAGGTGGCTTCTTCAGCTCCTTCATGAAGAAGAGGAATGCTCCCACACCTCCCAAGCGCAGCAGTTCCTTCCGGGAGATGGAGAACCAGCCCCATAAGAAATATGAGCTGACGGGTAACTTTTCATCTGTTGCTTCCTTGCAGCATGTGGATGGGTTCTCTTTTGCTCCCACGCAGCAGGACGCATGCCTGGCCCCCCCCAAGTGCTATGGCGGGGGCTTTGTGCAGAGGACCTTCTACAACGATGATGGCACTGGTACCAGCAGTGGTGGGGGTGTAAGCACTGGTGGTGGGTGGTCGGGCATCACTGGATTCTTTACGCCACGCTTGATTAAAAAGACACTGGGTTTACGAGCGGGAAAACCCACTGGCAATGAAGAAGCTTCAAAGCCTTTTCCAAGGTCAAACTCTACATCTTCCATGTCCTCAGGGCTTCCAGAGCAGGATAGGATGGCAATGACTCTTCCCAGAAATTCCCAGAGGTCAAAAATCCAGCTGGAACGGACAGTGTCCACCTCCTCTCAGCCTGATGAGGGCACAGGGAGGGCCAATGACCTGCTTCCCAAAAGGTTTGAAGAAGGCCCTGCTTTGACCAGAGAGAGACCAAAAGCAAAACTCTTGCCAAGGGGTGCCACAGCACTTCCTTTCCGAACTCCCTCTGGATCGGAAGAAAAGGAGAATCCAGGGCTGACAGCAGCTCCTAAGGGCAAAGAGAAAAACAGTGGCCCACGGCAAGGGGCCCTTGAAGATGGTGAGAGACCGGGGTGGTCATCTCCAGTAAAGGCTGCAGCAATACTTCCAACCACTCATAACCACAAAGTGCCAGTCCTGATCTCACCCACTCTAAAACACACTCCAGCAGACGTGCAGCTCATTGGCACAGACTCTCAGGGTAATAAATTTAAGCTCTTATCTGAGCATCAGGTCACTTCTTCCGGCGACAGGGACCGGCCCAGACGGGTAAAACCAAAGTGTGCTCCACCTCCACCACCGGTGATGAGGCTCCTACAACAGCCAGCTGCCTGCTCAGATGCAGCAGAAGAGTTGAGCAATGTGGCGGGAGCGCAGCATGGACTGGAATCAAGTGAAGGGAGCAAGAAGGCAGCAGCAGCAGCACCTGTTGGTGGAAAATCTGGGAGGCTCGTGATGCCTTCACCTCAAGTGCCTCTGTCATCGTCTTCCACCTCCCCAGTGAAAATGGCCAATGGCACGGCTGGCGCAAAAGTAGCGCTCAGAAAGACCAAACAGGCAGCTGAGAAAATCTCTGCAGACAAAATCAGCAAGGAAGCACTGCTGGAGTGCGCAGATCTGCTCTCGAGCGCCATCGCCGAGCCGACACCAAACAGCCAGCTGGTGGACACAGGGCACCAGCTGTTGGATTACTGCTCAGGCTACGTGGACTGCATCCCGCATACACGCAACAAATTTGCCTTCCGGGAAGCCGTGAGCAAACTGGAACTCAGCCTGCAGGAACTGCAGGTGTCCTCAACAGCTGCTAGCGTCCCTGGGGCAAACCCCGTCCTTAATAACTTATTGTCGTGTGTCCAAGAAATCAGCGATGTGGTGCAAAGGTAGCTACTGTCAATCGGGGTAAGAGAAATACACGCGGGGAGGGGGGGACTGTTTTTCTGTACTGATGCTTTCAAAAGGAAAGACTGATACTTGAGTATGTGAAGTACCTCAGATCACTGAGTTCTCCTCACGTTTACAGGTTCATCTCAAAGAAAGGGGGATGGAGAGGGCAGGTTAAAGCTGTAAAGGGCAGAGCATCAAGTATTTGTCCTTACCTAGTCCGTCTGATCTGCTTGGTATGGCAAGGGAAGGAAGTTCCTTGCTCCTCCCTTGGAGAGGCAGGAGAATCGATGGCGGGTTGGCGCTCTGGGAAGGATGGTTTGATGCGCGATAGTTGGAGTACTGGAGTGGCTGCAGGCCACTCAGCTGTACCGATCCTCCCCTGTCTGCACTAACGCATGCTTTGGCCTCCTGACAAGGCAAAGGAAGGGCACTGGGGCTCCGCTGGTACCAACTGCCAAGCAGTCTGAGCTGGAGTAGCTCTGAAGGAGGAGGTTGCGTGCGGTTGAGGGAAAGGTCTGATGCACTGACAGTATCCAGAGCTGCTGGAGGTGGATGCACTAGCCCAGATGGCTTACTTCCACAGTGCTGTTGCTGCTGTAACGAGAACTGCAAAATTAGTTAATGTATGAAACTATCCCTTTTCCGTCCTGTCCAACTCATCCACCACGTGTTCTCATCTCCATTGTATCGGAAGTGTCAGGGATGCTGGGCAGACTTACCACTGGAATACCCCCTTCCCCACCACACAGCCTTCACTTGGTTGATATCTATTTCTAGTGGTCTAGCACAGGTGCTGCTTGATGGGCTTTCGTGAGTAGTTTGGGGCTCCTGCACAACTTGCCAGTGTTGTTATTGGGGTGGGTGGGTTGGTCTTGGTTGTTTTTTTTTTTTAAGCTCTAGATTGTTTTTAACTTGTTACCAGGTTGATTCCCCAATTCAGTTTCATCACCTTGAGGACCCGTGGTAGGTAAGGCAGAGCCTCCGCCACCCCTGGCTGTTCTCCACATTCCTTTAGCAGTCACAGCGCTGCGGGGCCAGCTGGAGAGCTGGAAAGTACAGCCTCACCTGCTCGCCCCGCGCCCTTGCTGCTGCAGGATTCCCTGGACCAGTCCCTACTCCTGGCATAACACTAACACTGCGCGCTGCTGGCTTCTTGGGATTTGTTCTAGTGCTTGCTGGTCTCGCAGGCTTTCCTGCGTTTAAAGGTGACTAGATGTGTCACCCCATGGAGGAATCACAGCCGTCTTTTTTTTTTAATGTGTTTTAAAGGCTAGACCAGAATCTCATGCTGTGGCATAGGGAACATACACATAAACTGTACACTCCCCTGCCCAGGACGTGACAGTGTTACGGCTCTGCCTCGGAGAGCTCTCGCTGGGTTATGGCCTCTGCCGTCTGATGTCTACTGACAATCCCAGAATGAAAGGAGTCGTGCGGTTGAAGTTGTCTTCCTTGGTCCTAGTGCTGTTTGTAAACTGTTGTGGCCTCAAAAAGCCCGTCTTCCGTGTATACACACGGCGCCCCGAGATGTAAATGTACTGGCAAGTAGAAAGACCTCAAGTAACTGTTGGTTTGAGAGAGGAAGAAAACAGGTCTGATACCTGGCTCTGAATACACGTTACCCTGCATGCTGCTGCTCACTTGAGGATCTGGCTTGCTTTGCACCTTAAATCTTTTATTTTTGGCTAAAATGCTTTTTTAACTTGTTTTTAAAGTGTGATTGTGCTACTTTTAGTTTGAGCATTTAGAGTTGAGCTGGAGCACAGGTGTGAATTTAGAAGATGGGCACGTCCGTTTCTGTGTAGAAGCATTGCCCTGTTGATGCTTGGAAGTGTGCTGGGCCGTCTCAGGGAGTGTCCCTGTTTTTTTCCATGGAGCATGGCAAGACAGTGTCCTGGAAAAATCTGTAGAAATGGACTGGTGTTTGAGAATCCTCATTTTATCACTGATCTGTGGGAAATAAAGTTGTGTCACGATGCATGAATGCGCACCAGTGGAGCGAGCAGTAGGTGAGGTAAAACGGACCATGTGAGCTACACTGTCCAAGTGATATGGTGACAATAAAAGCAACCCCTCCGCCCCAGCTGACAGGCATTAATTAATTATTCCTGACTCCGGTGAGCTAGCATCTAAGTGGAGACAAATGAAAGTACAGCATGGGTTACTCATCCTGAGCGAGCAGTACCAAGCCCCCCCACCCAAGCCTGCTGTCTAGTTCTGCACTAGGATTTTCAGCGCGCCCAGGCTCTCCTGCAGCCCATGGCAGGGGAGGCCGTGCTGGGGCGCTCTCACAGCAACGCTCGGCCGTAACGCAGAGTGCCAAACCGTTATCTTGTAGACTTTACTGAGGGCTTTTGTGGTTTACCTTATCTCTTTCAGTCATCTTTACTGAAGGTGTGCATCGCTGCACACCAAACTGCCTGCCTTTGGAAAGGTGACCTGCAAAGGGAAGAGGGCTTGTGATACTGTGTCACATGGCCTTTTAAACAATCAAAGGATTGAAGAGGTGTGGGAGCTTTCTTCAGGGCAGGAAGGCAGCTCTTGTTTGCCCTGGCAGACAATCATGTAGGTTCATCGTTGTACTACTGCTCGGCCTAGGACGAACAGACTGAAACTGAAGTGATTCTCAGGGGAAAGGTATTTTAACAAGAAAACTTTAAAGCTGTCAGTCCAGTTCTGATGAGTATTTTGAAGGAAGCCTTTTTTTCCCTGAATGCCAGTCTTCCAGAAAAGCTCCAGCAAAAGCGATAGACTAGCAAACAATTCCTGGAATTTTTAACTACTAAAACTTCCTCCTCTCAGACCCCTTTCAGAGAAACTAACTGTGCCCTAATGAAGGACTGGTTCCCCTCCCTGGTCATCCGCGCTTCCTTTCAGATGCCGCCTGGATTCTCCTCCCCACGGCAGAGGCGCTGGGCAGTGGGACAAGGCAGTGTGCAGTAACACAGCCGAAGCAGCCATCTGCTTTTACAGAGTCACAGAACGGCCAAGGTGGGACGGGACCTTGAGAGGTCACCTGGTTCAACCTCCCCGCTCAAGCAGGGCCACCTAGAGCCACCTGCCCAGGACCACATCCAGATGGCTTTTGAGCATCTCCAGGGATGGAGCCTCCACAACCTCTGTGGGCAACGCAGAAGCCCATTCAGTCCTGATCCCTCCAGTGGAGGGGTAAACACAGAACACTGGAATTTGGGGATGTGCCTGTCATCGCTCCCATGGAGGGCGTTTTCTCTGCTCTTACCTGTTGTCTTACGTCAGGTAGGTAGATCACGGCAGAGGTAGTGCTGACTTGACAATAGGTGTGGAATTTTTTTTCCCCTAAGTAGATGGCTGCAGAATTGCTGCTGCTTCTGCTGCCCAATAGTGTGTATTCCCAAACTGGAATTTTCCCCTGCCCTCTGGCAGGATAGCAAAAAGATGATACCTGGGAAAGCTGGTTCTGCTGTAGATCACTCTTCAGCTGTTCTTCCTTCTTTCAGCCTTAACGGCTGCCGTAGCAGCTTCCCTGCTTCCAGCCTCACACAGTGCGTTCAGAGTAACCTAAGGATGGTGGAGCCCCGTTACGTGGCCCAGTGAAGAGCACGTCTCGCTCCACTGTTCAGGGTAGGGACGAGGCATGCACTCCTGTTGTGTGTCCTTTCCTCACCGCTGTCAGAAGGCACTTGCAGCCGGGCTCTCTCACTCGCAGTACCTTGGGCTAGAGTTCAAAGTGGTCTTGTTTGCAAGGGGATGGCATCACGTAGGGCCTGGTAATGCCAAGCACAAAGCATGCACTCACACGAGTGAGCTGATGTGGGGCACTTTCTCTTGCTAGCTGCTGTGGGGAATTAGCGACTCACAGGTGCAATTCTCTCTTCTTCCTGCACTGTACACCCTGTTTAACCCCAGAAGTGGTGCACTCAGCTGTCTGACTGGCAGCACTTCGATTTAATCATGTTTTTCATTAGTGCAGACAGGGGTGAAACCGAATTAAGAGTCTGGGTTTGGGGACTGCCTTGAATTTAGCTGCTGGGAAAGTGGAATTGAATGGAGCAGTGTTGCTGATGCAGAAGACAATGGGGAAGTGGGGGGGGCTGTCTATTCCCGTCCTCCTCCCACAGGACATTTCTCCTGAGCACCACTGGCATTGGGTCAGTGACACACAGTCAAACACACACGTTGACATCCCATCAGGTGTGCTTACGCAAGAGTTTCACAGCACACCGCTCTCTGTGGGCAGCAGGAACTAAACCCCACAGCGTGGGGCAATAGCTGCACCAGAACTGCCACATTGAGAGAACATCCCCTCCTGAAAAGGCAGCGGGTGCGTGAGCAGGTAGGATGGGTTATGCTGTAAACCCAGAAAGAAATCCAGCCCCTGATGTCTGTACTGCTTACCTAAGGCAGGCTTCCCCAGCGGCTGAGGTGCTCAGCGTTTTGCTTGTCCGTACTCTTGGGCATCAGCAGCTGTGACAAGCACTAATGAATCCCAAAGATTGCTTTTGCAAACGTAACAGGCTGCTCTCTTCTCTTAAACACTCAACCCAGCCCTGCTGCTACTCAGTAGCTGGCAGGAAAACGGCAGGGTAGCGACCACAGCGTGCCCATTGAGCACGGATGGGCACTGTGGCTGCACGCCAGTTGCTTGTAGGGTAGAGCAAAACCTGCAGCCTGTTGCCTGACGGTAGGAAAGGAGAGGTTACGGGACACTGACATTTCTAACAAACACCTACACGCGAAGAAGTGTCTGTACCAAAGGAGGTCATTCTTCCAAACGTGTCTGCTGTGCACAGGAGGTGAAGCCCAGCTGGCTCAGCACGCTGTTTGTATCGGTAGTGAACTCATTGAGGGCAGGAATGGATTGAAATGAAACACGTTAATCACCAATCACTCTACCAGTGTTGTCAACTGTTTTTTTTGTTTTTAATTGTTATTGTAATATATTTTGGTTGTTTTTCTAATTTAATTCTCTCACTATCGTCTGACTGTGAACTGCGAACAGTGTTAAACTTGATGTAAATAAGGCCCTTTGAAGGGCCTCTTTGCCTGTCGTTCCACAAAGTTTTGCCAATTTGCGTTTTGTTTTAAATAAAGGTTGCAATATTTTATTGGCAAAAACACTTGAGTGTCCGCTGCTTTTTTTTCCCCTTAAGGAATATTTGAAGCTGTTTACTACTAACTTGGAGTTTGTTACTTTGGGTAGAAAAGGCAAGTTGATTATAAACCTGTTAAAAAGGGAAATCATTTAATTCTGCCAGATTGCAAAGAAAAGCAGTATCTTTATTTATGCCTTTAACATCAAACATAATGTTGCCATTGGGCGGTAAGAGGAGAGCGGTTCTTACTGTTGGGGTTGTATAATCAACTGCTCACATAATTCTCAAACATGGACAAGTGTGACCTGGCAGAGCGCAGGGTCTTGCATCATCAGTTTGACAGTTGCCCTCTTTGGCACCACCACCACCAGCTCCTTCACCAGTAACGGTAAGAACTGCTTAACCTGCCAGCTTCACACCAGCCCTGCGCTGGCAAAACACTGACAGAGTGACTCCCTTCCGCTCCAAAGAGCGTCAGTCTAACCTGGACAGATGAAGATTCTTTTCTATTTAAAAAAAAAAAAATAAATAAACAACAACAAACATAGGCTGTCCTGGTTTCTACAACCTTCCAAGCAACAAGCCTTCAACTAACAACTTTCTAAACTTTCTGCCCAGATTACAGAACACAACCTAAGTTGTGTCCTTCTGCAGGGCTGCATCCTCCCTTCCCCAGCTGACTCCCCCGGAGTCTCCCTCTGCTCTTTGCAGGCTGAAGCTTTAGGATTGACAATTTGCGATTAAGAGATTATCCACAAACCGAGCCTCCGAAATGCCTGATAACAGTCCACGCTGGCACAGGCCCTAAGGTCCAGTCTAGAGGTAAGATTAACTTTCCATCAGTTGAGCAGCAAGAAAGCGGCTGGCTTGTCTTCCTGCCTTGGACTATGAAGCCTCGTTAGATAACGGAGCCAGCGTGCCCGGAGGGAAACGCGAACTCAAAGTCTGCAGGAGCCGTAAGTGTGTCTGGTCAATCTTTTCCCAGAGGTCGTGCTGCTCATCACTGGCACCACAGAGAGGTTCCAAGCTTAAAATAGATCCAAGGTCCGCACAGGGGCTGGCGGGGAGCTAAGCCCTGTCCTTGCCGCGTGCTGTTTCACCTCAGCCCCCCAGCCCAGCGCTGTTGGAGGGGAGTTTTGACCTAGAGGTCACAAAGCGATTCCTGTAACACTGCTGAAATTTTTTGGTCCTGCTGTAACATACTTATCACCTGGCAAGTACCCAGACAGCAAACAGCCCCTTGGTGTAGTAATGCTGATAAAAAAACCACAGCCAAAAAAACACAGCCTGCAACATACTGAAAAAAAAAAAAAAAAGAAAAAAGGAAAAAAAGAAAGAAAGAACACAAGCTTACTGCATCCCTGAAAACTCAGATTCAACTGCAGCCTGTTCCTTCAGCCCCCAGCCTCCTCAACTGCCCTTTGCCCTTAAAAGAGGAATTAGTCTCCCTTTTGTTTTTTTTTTTTAACTTCACAGTGAAGCAAACAGGTTCTTCACCAAACTGCTTAGAAAAACAATTTCAGCAGAAGTTCACCTCATCCCTGCAGCTGCTTCCATACAACGGAAGATTCCAACGAGAGGGACACTCCAAAGTGAGAGGCTATGGATTTGACATCTCCAGAGGAGATTATTCAGTCATTTTCTCTACGCAAGGGCCTCCCTGCACAAACCGTGATCCTGGCGCATGTGTCCCCAAGTGGCAGACACCTTGTGAATGCAGGAGAGCAATAGAGAAAAAAACCTCAACTCCAGCAAAAGAGTTCTGTGCAATCTTGTAAAGTGACAGAGAAAAGAGGGGACAGGGATGAGGACGCTGCTTCTGCTGGGCTGTCTCAACAGGACCAGCCTGTCCAAGGCCTTCATTACACGGTAACAAACGGAGGACTTGGCCATCCCAGCTCACGTCAAACAACGCATCTGTCAGCACAACCAAATCACTACTTCATCACCTGCTAAAAGAAGGGACTTGAAAAATGCCACACTGATTTCAAACGCAGCCAGGTGCAGGCCATGACTGCGTCCCAGGAGAGGGGTGGGGTGCACCTCTTTCCCTGCAAACAGCCCTCGCAATAACGCGGGGTTAAGTCTCTGTCCCCGTGCAAGTGCATGGCTGGGTAGTCTGCTTGCCTGACCTTCTGCAAGGAGAGCAGCTCCCAGTGTGCAGAACCACCTTCACCACTGGTGTAGTCCCACCTGGCTTTCAAGGAAGGAAGTAATTGATGCGCTGGGATACGGATTTACAGCCCTGTGCAGAGAAAAGCTTCTCCTCTTTGGGGACAAACACCATCATCCTGGCCACCTCGTCGAGGGTTGCCTCTGTGTACACGAGTCCACGGGCCAGGAAAGCATCCCTCGCGCAGAGCTTCACGTGGTGGTACTCCAGGGGCAGGAACGGCACGAAGAAATCAATAAGGTTCTCTTTGAGGAGGTGGCTGCGGGCGTAACCGTTCTCTGCAGCAAAAAAGCAAGACAAAACGAACTTCAGAAGCTTCATCTGAGAGCTGACGTCCCTTTGTGAGGCAAGGGCTCATCTCTCTTGGGAGGGCCGTCTTGGCTCATCCAGGCATATGTGGTGGGAGAGAGACACCCACTTGTACAGAGCTGGCCAGCACTGAGTCTGAACAGAGAACGTCCCTACGGCTTGCCCATCTCAGGCCAAGAGAAGCATCGATGCTTCCCTTCAGTGTTAGGCTGCCTCTCACAACCTGGCCGTTTCCAGGGCTGATGGGGGCCAGAAGGACTCACAGCTCCCTCCCCGTGGCCCTCGCTGCTGCAGCGGTGCCGTGCTCGTGGGGCTGTGCAGATGTGGATGGAGGAAGGGGCTTGTGTTGCAAATAACCCCGGAGTGAGGGCTGGAGTAAAGGCTTGTTCCACAGCACACACACTTGGGCACCACAAGGTGGATGGCACTGGGTAAGAAGGCCCTGAGTGGTGTGGAGGGGCAGGTTTGCGGGCAGCCTGCCCACACCATCCCGCAAGCGAACCCAGCTCTTACCTGCAGGCTCCAGCAGCTCCAGCCGCAGCCGCTGCTCCAGGAACTCCATGGAGATCTCCTCCCGTGCCCGGCCGGCTCGCCAGAAGTCCAGGGCTACCTCGTTGATGGTGTTGCCACCAAGATTGCTGTGGACACAGAAGGGAAGTGACTCAACCATGCCCCCACAGATGAATTGCTGAGAGGTGCCAGCAGCCTCCCCTACAGACAGGCCTCAGCCATGCTGCTCACAACGAAGGATTTGCTGGGTAGGATCAGCATCTGAAATATTAGCACACGGAGGAACCAGTTTTTTTCCGCAAAGAGTCCCTTTTCTGTAGGCATCTATATGGCCATCTTCCATCTTGCCAGCCCAGACCCTGGGGCAGGTGGTTTCTCGCCCAGGGTGAGACCAGGAGCCAGCAGAATCCTCCATCTCGGTCAGTCCCCTGTCCTGGCTGGGATGCCATCGACCTCGCAGGTGACACTTGACCCCGCACCAAGCTCTCAACAAGCCACCCCTGAAAGTCCAAGCTGGAGGGCAGAGCACATGGCAGGAGTTCCACTGGAAGTAAAGATCCAGGGCAAGGATTCAAGTGGCAGCCCAGGACTTGGCAAAACATCGCCTGCCCGAGGGACAAAGCAATGTAGTTCCCACGCAAGGACTCCAGTGGACACCCACCGTGGGGGCAGCTCCATGGTGGGGGACACAAGGTCCTGACAGTTGTCGAGGCTCCCAGGGCAGCCCCTCACCTTGGAAAGCAGTTCAAGGCCAGGCAGCCCCCATCTGCTGGTGAGGGGTTTGCAACAGCCACAGACAACAGCCCCCAGCGCCCCACCACCAGTGAGCCAGTGATATTGGGAACCAGCTGGCTGCAGGGCTTGTGTAGGTGGGAGGCAGAGTCGCACTGGGAGACACAGATCTTGCACCCATCTTTCCTTTTGTGTCAGAGGCTCTGGACCCATTCAAACAGAGGGGAGGCAAAATTAAAAATCCACCAGTTTCCCCCCGACTGCCTTGTTGGAGGGAAACAGCTTGAACTGATCCTGCTCCCACCCAGACCACAGGAGAAAGAGCCCCTTTTGCGTGGGGACAGCCAGCCACTCCCACCCCATCCCCTAAACCTGGCCCAGGCTGCAGAAGCAGGCTGGTGGCCAAAGAAGCCCTGGGGCAGAGCCAGCCCTCCTACAACAGGTCTGTGTCACACTGCCACCGGGTATGATGAAACCCCCCCAGGATGACACGCTGCTGCGGTTCACGGCACCCTGCTCCCTCTGCTCGGTGGCACAAAGGGGCTGACGTGTCCTGCCAGCATCTACACGGCTTGCCAGGTAGGACACAAGGTCAGCTCAGCGCAGCTGGCAGCACGTCCACCCTGCCCCGAGCAACACAGGAGAACCTGCCCCGTCCACCACAGCTCCTGCCACGGGCTGGCGCAGGTAGGACTGAAACGTGGCTGGCTCCACAAGCACCCGGCACAGACACAGCTCTTCCATGGGCAGAGGAACTTCCCTGGGGAACCACCAAGCTTGGAGGTTTAAACACCAGTGGGAGACAGAGAATAAATACTCTGCCCACTTTGGGAACTCCTCTTGTCAGAGCGAAACTGAAGGCTGTAAATCCTAAATTGAAGGGGGCCCAAGATGCTTGTCTCTCCTTGGCATTTCTCACTGGCTCCCTCAGGCACGTGCCTACCTCGCATCTCGGTTTTGACGCGTCCCACTTCTCCCCCTAGATGTGTCCCATCTAGGCCTGGGTCAGGACAATGTTAGGGTGTGCACGTGCTAAAAATCCTTTCTCCCTCTGGATGGAAAAGGAGCTAACCTCCAGGGACCAAATCAGAGGGCAAGCCGATGCCAGGGCCAGCCCTCACGGCACAGCACAGATGGCACCTCAGCCTGCAGCCACGGCCAGGCAGTGGGAACTCCCCACCTCCCACTCCCAGCTATCAGCACCACATCGTACACAAGCTTCCCACCAGACGTGAAGCCCCAGCTTTGCTCCCTGGAGCACGGGATCTCCCGGATCAGCTCTCCAGAGTGCCACCACTCTAGCACTGACTCACTGGTTCCTTGCCTAGACACTGGCTCAGGTGTCCCAGCCAAACTGGACCTCAGCTCCTCCTGCAAACGCCCTGTACCCAGGGAGGATGCCCAGCATCAATAAGCAAAACTGCCTCTTGGAGGAGCTAAGACATCTCTTTCCCCTCCTCTGCAGCCTCAGCCCCTCATATCGCACACCTTGGGGATAAATTCCACCACTCTGTTCCTCCCCATCCCTCTGGGGGCCCAGAAATCACCTGAGGAAGAGGAAGATGGATCTCCGGTAATCCACCTGGCCCTTGTTGTCGTTGCGAGCCATGAAAGGCTTGATGGCATCCAGGAGGCTGGAATGAAGTTTCTCTGCCTCATCGAAGATGAACAGGGACTGCTTGCAGAGCTGCACAGTATCACTTATCTGCTTCTTCAGCTGAGCCTGCAGAGCAGCAGGGGGGCGCGTGAGAGGCCCAGCAGCAGTCGCTGGTGCCAAGAGATCGTGCAGGGGCTGAGCATGGATGCGGGGGGCTAACCCTGGCTGGCAGCTAAGCACCACACAGCCGCTCGCTCGTTCCCTCCCACCCGGCGGGACAGGGCAGAGAATAGGAAGAGCAAAAGCAAGTGAACATGTGGGTCAATATAAAGATAGCTTAGTAAGTGAAGGAAAGAGGAAAAAGAAAGAAAAAAAAAGTAAGTGGTGCAAAGGCAATCACCCACACTTGCCACTGATGCCCAGCCAGTCTCTTAGCAATGGATTCCTACCCCAAAACCCTATTCCCTCAGTTTTTATAGCTGAGTACGACATTGAACAGCACAGAATATCCCTTTGGTCAGCTGTCTAGTGTGTGTCCACCCCAACTTCTTGCGCACCCCCAGCCTACTGACTGCAGGGGCAGAGTGGGAGAAGGAGAAAGCCTTGAGGCTCAGCAGCAGCCAAAACACTGCTGTCTTATCAGCACTGTTCTACGCACAGATCCAAAACACAGCACCCTACAGGCTGCTGCGAAGAAAAGAAACTCCATCCCAGCTGGACCAAGCACCCTGGACCATCCCCACCGTGTTTGCTGACTCTTACCTTGTACGAGTCCACGTACTTGTGATGGGGGAAGTGGAAGAGTGAGATGAAGACCCTGACGCACTCGCTCTTCAGCCCGTCGCGGTACAGGTGACTGGCCAGCATCCGGGCCACAAAGTTCTTGCCTGTGCCAGACCAGCCGTGGAAGGACAGGACCAGAGCCTTCTGCGGCTGCCGGCTCTGCAGGAACCCCTGCACTGCCCGGATGACGACTTCTTTGGCCAAGTGCTGCCCGTGGAGCTGCCCATTGAGGTCTGCTTCTAGCCCTGCAGGAAAGAGAGCACAAGAGCTCAGCTTTAACTTGCAAGCCCAGCTGCTGCTGGTGCTGCAGGTAGAAATAAGAGGAGAGAAGGTGGCAGGGCACTAAGCTCACACGGACCTGCTGGTGGGGCCTGAGAGGAGTCTGAAGTGGCATTGCAGCCTCAGGGTTAATGAGGCAGGCTGCCTGTGCCCCGCCTGCAAAATGACACAGATTTCCACTGACTCCTTTTTTCCTTCGGGGAGTGGAAGAGGTATTTGACAGCTGCAGGCAGCACTGAAGCCCACAGGCCCTCAGGAGCTCCCAGCAGAGGATATGGACATCAGAAGCCTCAGGGCCAGCAAAACACAATGACATCTGCATGGGGCTTACATGCAGCTCTCAGTGTAACCTCCTGCCCTGGGGCTGGATACTGGGCCAGTTTGGGTCCCACTGCATATGCCTGGGAGCTACCAGATGAAGGCAGGGCTCACCGCAAACCAGAGCAGACATGCTGTACAGTTAAGGAGTAAATTCTCTTGCAGTCTCGGAGGTACAAAGGAATAACGGGAAGCAGGACTTAGCCCAGCCCCTCACCCTCCCACAAGCTCAGCATCCTGCTCAGAAACGCCCTTTACTTACATCACCCCAAAACTAACAAAATAGACAATAGGGAGAGGCAGCAGAGACAAGCACTGGTGGGGTCTCCCAGGCAGAGCACCTACCTGTGATGTTGTTGACTATCCTGCAGTCTCCCGTCTTGCAGCACTTGCCGAAGCTGCAGTACCAGGCAGAGAGGATCTCCAGGTAATCCTGGCCCACCAGAGGCAAGCTCCAGCCTGGAAAAGGCAGCGGTCTGAGCACAGACGTGCCAGCAAGCATCTGTTTTGTGTTTTGTGTGGATGCTCAGCTGAACCCAGTTAACAGCAGCCCTGCTCCCAGCTGTGGGGAGGAGGAATAAGCACATAAGGGGCAGCAGCTGGCTCATGAGAGATGGGGGTGGGGAGGGAGATGCTGAGGGCAGCAACCCTTGGGAAGGGAAAGACAGTGTCTGCAGGGGCTGGGGGCACAGCCCCTTCTGCTGGGGTGTTTAGACCCTAAACATGGACTAGAGGGAGAGAAAGGAAAAAGGAGCTTACCTGGCCTGGGACTGGACTCTTCCTCCTCCTCCTCCTCCTCTTCACAGCCCTTCTGCCACACCTTGCACGCCAGGTACTGCCAATACTGTTTGGAGAGAGCACCCACAGCTCCCAAGTGCTCCTTCACAGCTTCGTACCTCGCCCTGCCCCATGGTCCCCCCTCTGCTAACGGGCTCTGCTCCTCTTCCCAAGGCCCCCGCGGCGTTGTCCCTCGGTTCCCCAGCCCCTCCGAGCCCCCCAGCAGCAGCAGGCAGCAGGCCAGCCCCAGGAGGGCCGAGGGCCTGCCCTGACCCATGGCGGTGGGTTGGGGATCCCAGAGAGCTGGGAGCGGCCCCTGCTCCTATTCTGCTGGCTGGCAGCAGGCTCCCGGCCTCCCTTAAACCGCCCGAGCTGTGATCTCACTTCCTGGCTGGCTGCAATTGGAGTTGCGGAGGGGAAAGCCGTCGGGTGGTGTCACTGCCACGTCGGGCACGGGCTCGTCCCCCGTCCCATGAACAGAGACCCCGCCGGACTCCGCAGCGCTGGGCTGGGCATGGCTCCCGCCAGCGCCACGCTGCAAACCCCCACCCTGCTCCCAAAAGGAGGTAGGAGGCACCCCTCCAGTCCCTGTTCAGCACAAAACTTGGACCTCATCCTCTCCCCGGGTCCCGCCAACCCTCGCTGGGAGTGAAGGCGAGCGGCTCCTCTGCCAGCCTGGCTGGAGAGATGCCCAAGGAAGCCCCCGGCACCGCTACCAGCCCGCTCACGCTGAGCTGCACCACTGCAACCCTCCACACCGGGAAAAGCTGCAGCACCAGCAACAAATGCCTGGGGACAGCACATAATCCAGTTTTTAAGCAGCCCAGTGCCCCAGCTGTTTTGCTGCCACAAATGCAAGAGGCGTTGGCAGTTGTTCATCGGGGTGATTTCCAAGGTGACACAAAAATAACAGGCAGGCAGGAGTGCCTGCGGATGAGTCAGACGGGGAGCAGAGGCAGCTGCACTGTGCTGTGCAGAGTGCATCTGCTGCCTGCCGCGCTGTGAGCTCGGTGTGGCGACTAGACCAGAGCTCTAGGAGAAAGGGTTTTGTTGCTGGCTCTGGGACAGGCTTGCTGCATTACACTGGACGTGTGTCATGCCTCATCTACCTCAGGGAGTGTTGCTCTTTACTTTGACATCAGTGTGTTCTTCATACACCGGTACATCCAAACACTAACACAGGTAGGGTGGCCTCCACCCAAGCAGCCAGGGGAAAAAAAAAAAAAAAAAAAAAAAAAAAAATCAGATCAGCACAGAACCACTGTGAAATCACATACAAGAACTCATTACAACCACTAAGGTCACCACCACCAACCAGTTTTCTCCAACAAGCTGTAAAATCCCTCCTGTGCAGGGGAGTAGCGAGCAGTTGTTAGGGCTGGCTGCCCGTGCTTTGGCAGGAGATTCCAAGACCCCATGCAAAGCCTGGCTTTGATTTTGGAAACAGGTAAACTTCAACCCTCCAAAGCACAACTGGTAAGTGCTGCCATGCTAAGTACACAGACTCAGTTCTGTGGGGGAGATGGAAAGTGGATAAGCCCCATGTAACTTGTATTTTGCCCTAAGCTGTACCCACTGCGGGCTTATTATAAGGGACTAACACCTCTACAAGTTACTGAGCATCAGGACAAGTCTACCCACAACTTATGCTAACTGAGACAAGGCCAAGATGCTTTGGACATGGAAAGAATTTCAAAGTTATCTCATGTGCTTAGAAAAACAAAAATAAGAATGCAATTCATGCAGCCTGGCGATTCACTTGTTCAGGTGGATGGGGAGCGGGACACAGCTCCGCCGAGGTGCGGTGTGGAGCACATCACCATCTATGGGTGGCTGTACAGATTACACAGCAGCATTAAAGATCCTGGTATTAACATAATTACCCCCTCCAGCTTCAAAAATAATCGGTGAGGCTAAAACCTTAACACCAGTTGCACTAACTTAAACAGATCTAAAACCTGTGCACATAGAAATAAAATCAATGAAAAATAGAACTCACTGTAGCCACAGCAAACTGCTCTCAGCCTTTCTGAAAACTAGTTGAAGGATCTGAATTGAAGCATTTATATAGATTTATAAATAAATTCACAGCTGTAACATTCAAACTCTGCCTTCTCAGGGACAAGTGCTTTAGTTGAAGAGAGCTTATCAAAAGGGACAGACTTCATAAGAAGTAGATCCTTCCATGTTCCAAAGGAAAAAAGTTTGAGAAAACAAATTCTGAAAGACAAAACAACTGACTGTCCAACACCACACCGGCTCCACTGTACTACAGCATAATTCCTGGGGTGTCAGCTTCACCCAGACATGGCAATGGTAACAGCTAGAGAGGTAAATAAAAGTAGTCATTTAGTAACCTGCCAACTACACGCTCTTTGACCTGGCTCTGAGGTTAACAAGGGATTGAAATGGGGTTGAGGAGAAGGGAATAAAAATCCACTCCCCTAAAAAATTCAACTCCCTCTGCAGGGACTCAGGGAGGAAATTATCCCCACGGACTAGAAGGGAAGCTGCAGGAGACTGGAAGAGATCCTACTGCCCTGCACTGAGAACTCGCTCATGCCTGAGCAAGTTCCGTCTTGGGAAGGACGGAACTAGGAAGCCCAGCAGTCAACACTCTAGTACAGCTTCCTGGGATTACATCTCCACTATTTTTTTTTCTTTCTCTGCTGAATCTCAAACACTCCCTATACTATTTGCTAACCTTCAGCTGACAGTCATACAGGAAGAGGTAGCTGCAGGGATCTGCGTGGCTCCAGAGACGATGCTAGGATGGATGGCTTTTCACCTCACAGCTGGTTGTGCCAAACCAGTCCTGGCAAGCAGCAACCACCCAATTTAAAAAATCCATGATCTTGGGTCCAGTCAGGTCTTACAGTGCAGATATCATCTAAAAAGAAAGAACAAACAGTGCCATGAAAGTGTGGTTATGCCTGGCTTATTCAGCACCCCTAACACAAGTCGATACAAGCAAACACTCCGAGGGAACCTTGCAGTCCAGCATTCGATACTACAGGCTGTATCTGCTGGACAGGGAAATGCCATGCAGCCATCCTTTTATGGTTTTTCCCATTTCCACACAGCAATTCCTTCTGCACATCTATAGATGAACTCTGACAGGCAGGATGGAGAGGGGAGTGTCTCCAGAGCTCAGTATAACACAGCTATGGATTAGATCTCTAAATAAAAGGAAGATCTGGAATACAGGATATAAGGGGAGTCCTTTCCCGTCCTTCCTTTAGTTTTTCTTCCCCACAAAGTCCTATCCTATCCACAGTTTCTTAAAAATATTGAGACACTCCACAAAGAAAAAACAACAAAGCACCAGTCCCACACCTGGGATATATGAACTAAGAACTTATTTTCATTTACAATTTTTAGAATAAATAAATATTTCTAGGGAAAGAATCTGAAAGAAATTCAGAAGAAAGTGCTAATTTTCAAGCCCCTTTGGTTCTCCATTGGCTCCAACTTGTTTCTGTTCATTCTTTTGTAAAATTATGTTCATTACATAATCAGAAACACTTTAAAATCTTCCAGCTATATGAATTCTCACTCTGTTACTAAGGCCAACTACTCCAAAATTACATACCAGTAATACAAAAAAGTGCTTTAAAAAACAGCTCTCAAAACTAGCTATTCCAGCCTTTCAAAACTTAAAAGCATCTGTAGCTTTTCTGCAAGTTGAACTGCTTATACACAAGCAAGCATCCTGTCCTGCTCCCTGAGCAAACTGGCACCTCAAAAATAGAGATGGAGGATATGAAAAATTATTTTCACCACACAATGCTAGGAGACAAAAAAAAAACCACCCCAGAACATCCTCCCCCACGAAACCCCCAAAATAAAACCCAAAAACCAGTTCTTAAAAAATTCATCAATGCTGAAGTGCAAAGTTTCAACTGAGAAACTCTAGTCTAAGAAAAAGCAGGTGCCTTTGGTCGTTTCACACCACCATGCTGATGCTGCTGGCCAAGTCAAAGAGCATTCCCACATTTCCATGAGAAGCATGGTGCCTTGGTGGTTTTGTGCTGTCCTGTCCCCGAGAACCGTAAGGGGGCTGGCAGCAACTCACGCAGTCCTCAGAAGCACACAGCAGCTCTCGGTGGCTTCCTTGGCTTCCAGATGCCTGACATTCAGAACTGCAAGCATCACGTCCTACCTCTGAAAAACTCACTGCAGGGGGTTATTGAGAAAACAAGCTCTGATACAGGCAGATTAAACCCCTGCACCCTGTGGGAACAGATTTGGATGGCTGTTTACTTGCCCTGTCTCATAAAAGGGCTTCAATAAAAGCGTAGAACAGCCAACCGTGAACACCTGCCAACTCTATCCACATCTCTTGCCAACTCAATATACGTCCCTTGCTTCATGTAACCAAGCCAACTTATTGGGACACAACCAAGAAATCAGCCTAGGTGCGTTGTTCTTCTGCATCACTTTGGGACACTATTCTTAAACACACTTTTCTTTACCAACAAGGCTCTTGCAAACAACCGGCACATTTGACTCCATTCTTCGCTAACTATGACTGGAATAAATGCCATGGATAACTATTAGTGCAGAAATAACTATGAAACATCAGCAGCAAAACACTTTGAACATTCAGCCCACCACATGCTGGAACAAGACAGAGAGAGACAGGAGAGAGACAGGAGAGAGAGAGACAAGAGAGAGAGACTTAAACAATCCATCAATGTTGCTTTATTAAAATCTCTATTCACACAATGTTGCTTTATGTGGAATCTGACCCTGGAGGATACAAGTAGAAAGTCATGATTGCATTCTGTTTTCTTATTAGCAACCTCCATTTGTGCAGCTGCTCCCAGGGGCAATCTTCTGACAGCTCCAAGAGGGGTGTCTGTTTTGAGCATCTTGCTCCAGCTGCCACAGCAAATAAATTACCTTCTTAATAAATTAGTATTTTTCAGTTGAAGTTTGTTTGGCAAGACACACTCCAGTTCATTAGCTGCTGGAAGAGGAGCGGACTCCAGTGTCTCCTCCAGCCCGACTGCTGACTTAGGAAAGAGGAGATAAATAGCAGATGGCTGATGATGCTCTCTTTTTAATTAGTTCTTGATTTCTGTGCTTCAAGCGCTCTGATATTACTAATTTCCACAACACAATCATTTTGTAACATCTGGAGCCAGTGGATTACAGTGTGCACAGTGAACAAGAATTAGAAGATGTCATGAAAATCTCATCAACAAGAGCATAGCACCCGCCTCACAAATGACACCGTTTTTCAGAGATTCAAGCAGACCCTGTTCGCATGTAGATGCTGCTTCTTATTTCCTTTGCAACGGTTACAATTTAGAATTTCTCAGGGTTCTATATTCAAGCAAAACAACGATCACTGACAAAATGCCAGAGATTATCACAAGGCCAAAATCAGATCTTCCTGACTTTGGGTAAGAGAGGAATTTATTCTTTTCCTGCTGCAGAACACCAAGCTCCAGTGGTGTTTACAGTGACCAGAAGCATCAATATGCCAAAAAAAAAAAGAAAAAAAAAAAAAAGAAAAAAGCAACCATTTCTTGCTTCCTCCTGCTGCTGATGTTGCATTTCATGTCTTTTGTTCACAAGTAAACCAATACACCGCTTTAAATCCTTGACATCTATACCAGGGGAAAACTTATCCCCAAGTTCCATCTGATGGCAAAAGCTTCAGCTTAGAGCCCTGTAAACAAGGAATACCTAAGCCCTGAACACTCATTATTTTATAAAGACAGAACAACTTTCTTCAGAGTCCATTATTAAATCAAATGTAAATGATCAAGAGTGATCATACAGAAATTAAAACATCAAATTTTGGTATCCTTCCCAAAATATTAAGTGCTCATGATTAAGCTCAAAGAGAAGAACATGCTTTTAAAAATGCTACATGCCATTACCATGTTCTTCACCATCGCCCCTTTGTGTAAATCGTCTTCAATTTCCTGGGAAACAATTTATGCCAAAATGCCCCAGGATGAATCTATTCTGCTTTAGAATAAAGGCATTCACTAACCACCTAACTGTTGCCCAGAGTACTTCCCAACTGTCTCGCTCAAGCACCAAAATCTGACAGCCAACCATGCAGCAGGCCAGCTCAGCCAGCGAGGGAGCAGGGCAATCCCTCACCATCCGCTGAGCGCACTTGCTTCTGCCCTAAGACAACCTGCAAGGCACAATCCACACCGGTGGGTTAAACTCACCGAAGGACCATGGCTTCTAAAGCATGTGTTATATTGTCAAGTACAGCGATAAACAGGCACTAGCTTAACACCATTGTCCTAAAAGCTGGCTGTGCATTACAGTCCTGACTACTAACACCAATAACTAACCCTAGATCCCATCCTGACTGTGGGGCAGGTCTGTGACGTGGCCAAGTCCAGAAGAGATGTAGAGGAATACAAAACTCAATTTTAAGTACAGTTGCATTCTGCTTTCAAGATACTCTGCTGAGGCAATGACAAAAAGACTTCAGCAAAACAAACCTGCATTTTAAAAATAAACTCTCTCACTGCCACCTCTTTGATCAGGTATGGCAGCAGATGCAAGAACAGGAAACAGCTCTTTATGCGCCCACCACACTACTGCAGAGCTAGAAAGATTTTGACAGACAAATCAAGGAAAAGGTCTTAAACTGACATTTTGCTGCTCTTGCTCACAAGTTCAATAGTATGTAATCACTTCGGGAAGTGAGTTCTTTCCTTACTTCCAAGGACCATACTGTTCAAACTGAAAATCAATGCAAAGCTGTCAAGTTTGGAAATGTAATGACGAAGCTGCTTCCCTTCTGGAGACAGAGATTCAGACCTACCACAAATGTGACAAGTTTTATGGCCACAAGCTCATCTGCATCGCAGGCTGATGCAGTGCTGAAGGATGACAGGACTAGCACAAGACAAGTACTAGAAGTCTGCCCTGAAAAGCCAACTTCACACCAGCTCTCCCCTATCTACAGCAAAACCATTAGGAGTGAGGACTCCGGGATGATCATCCCAGTCAGAACATCACAGTGGGGGCTGCAGGAAGGAGCTGGGGAAGGCAGAAAACTTACTGGAGGTGCTCACAGCTTCAGAGCTCAGCCACAAGCCAGGCCAGGCAGACGGTGGGACTGAAAAACTGCTGGTGTTCCACAAAACAGCAGCACTGAGCTGTGATTACAACATCTGGGAGCAGGAAGCTCCCTCCATATGAGATGAAGAAGAAAGAACACAGCTCAGGGTTCTCTCCACTCTTCAGGGACTTGTCCACAACTGTTGGTTACTGGGGAAGTCCAGCAATGCACCTCTCTTTTGCCAGTGCAACATGCTCAGATTCCCCAAATTAAACAGGTCATACAGTAAGCAGTGTGTCCTCTCTAAACAGAACCTGCTTCCAAGAACAAATGCTGCCCTCCTCCTCAGATACAATACAATGAAAATTTAGTTAATATGGACACAGGACTGCAAGGCAGTTTCCTCTACTCACACCTTGCCAGATTCCTTATAAATGGAAAACAGTAACAGGACACATGGAAATTTACTTTAACTCCTTAATTACCTAGTGCTGTATAACCACCCTGTCCTCCCCTAAATCTCCAACCCTGTGGATAATCTTTGATAGGGCTTCAGCAAAAACACTGAAGCATTATCACATGAGGCAAACCCCATTCCCAGCCTTTTATTAAGGAAAAGACAACTGAGCCACCTCCCACTCCTAACGACATTCAGAAGAACATCCCACCCCCGGCGGGGTGGCACAACTCTTCAGTCTAGTAATTATTTTCTTCACCACTTCCTCTTTCTCTAAAGAAGCAGTAAAATGCCTAACCAGCTCACAGCTGATTATGTACAACCCTGAATCAGACAAAAACTCGCAAGAGTGTATGTGGGGAGAGGATCATACTGTTCATCTCCATTTGTCCCCTCTAGATTCAGTCCACAAATTAGCATCTGTATTCCACACACTTCCACCAACACCAAGAGCAATTTTTATCCAGTGCAATGTCCACTGCCGGCAATGGACACACCACAACGGCCGAGATGCCATTACGGGTACTGAGCCATCCAAGGCCCCAGCTTCCCACCTCTCACTGCTGTCAGCCCAAGATAAAAGCCAGAGTCACCTCTGCTTCTCTGGCTCAGACGCTTTCCTGTTCATTTCAGTCCATCTTGGCCACACAGCCTTTCTGAACTGATTGTGCTGTTTTTCTATCGCTTTTTTTTGTCTGTTTGTTTTTAAAAAAGGAGTTTCATCTGTGTTCCATAACAATTACAAATGAGACAGTGTCATCCTGTCTTCCACCAGTACAACATCTGGCCCAAACTGGTCTGTGCACTGCTTCACCGTAGCCAGAATGCTGAGCAGCCGCTGGTCTAGGGCATCCAGATGAGGGTCAGAAAGCACTGGTGAGATGGGGTCATGCGACATAGCAGTTTTTAAGGCAGACTTCAGTACTCCATTCTTCAGGTAATTGAGTCTGTTCCACGTAGAAACTCGGATGCTGCAAGAGAAAGAAACGAAGACGTCAACACACCACTGTCCAGCTGAAGTCCCATCAGCAATACCAAAAGCCTGCCTCTTGAGGGAGCCTGCTACATCATGATTTTATTTAAACAGAAAAGAGTCTTATTACTAAAGTGGTTTTGGCATGGGAGGGTTAAGTATAACTGCATTATATGCAGAATCTAAGTGAAATTTGAAAACTGAAGGTGAAGAAGAAAGAATCTTATGTGATGTAATTCTTATGTTATACTGGAACACTTTGAACTGCTAGCTAGGAAGTTCTTCAGTCCTCAGGCCTCCTGAAGACAGTTTGAAAAGGAAAGAAAATTAACAGTCTGGCTGTTAATTCAAAAACAAAATTCACGTCACCTCAGGAAGAGCACCGCTGACCAACAATTAATCATAAAGGAAGTTCAGACTACTGAACTTTCACAGAAAGTGAACACAGCACTGATCTTTCTGCTTCATTGCCATTGAATTTCTTCATGTCAGCACATCTAAACTGTCTTGTTCTGTGAAATCTCTTGGGATTCTCCTCCTATTTCTTCTGTTTTAGCACCACTGGTCTAAACTCTTGGGTTTTGATGGCCTCCAAAGAAACCAGCAATATAAGTGTTGTAACAAACCTATAGTTAAAACATTTAATTATACATATGACTTCTTATATGGCGTTTGCCTGGCATCAGAAACGATGGGTATCTGAAAAGCAGGAAACTGCAGTCTCTTACATAGATAAACATCTCTTCTGGTTGCACTTGGGAGAATCTAGATGAGAAAGACTCCAAAAGATCCTCATAAAACAGGAAATTAAAAATGCATTTAAAATTAATGTAGGAAAACTAAAGAATTTGAAAATAATTTACTTTAATTATGCTCTGTACAGATTCTGCAAGAATCTTGCAGAACGTAGGCCAGGTTTACTGTAGCATGCACAGAGCCTTGCTTAGCGCAAGCAGAGGGTGAGAGCTTAGGCTTTCTGCAGAGTTCCCAGGTTTCACAGGCCCCAAGGAATTTGGGAGGCAGAACCCTCCACAAGGCTTGAGGAACTCTCAACTAAATGCTTAATTTGGAAGGTTTAAAGGAGTTAACGTTAACCTGAAGTAACAGATGCAGGAAACAGATGCAGCAGTATTTTTCTTCTGGTACTTTTCTCTATTTGTTAATGAGAAGTAGCAATGGCCTGGTGAGAGAGCGGCCACAGAAAACAACAATCAACAAGTCACAGCCTCTAAAAATAAAACAAACGAAAACACAGCTCACAAGGCCAAAGCAGAAACCAAATCCTGCAAAAACCCTACAAACTTCACTTTGAAAGACATACTTTGAGCAGTGCTGCAGCCTTGTTTAGAAAGAACATTTGGAAATGAAGGTAATTAAGTTGCCAGACACATCGAGTCCTTAGCTTCTGTCAGGGAGAACTCAAACTGTGATGTGAACTTTCGGCAGGAGCTAGATGGAGACAGCTGCAGATGCAACGTACCTGTCGTACTGACTAAGGATTGATTTGAACCAGTGACCTGGAAGCAAGACTACTTCTTTACAGTCTACCATCTGATTTATTACCTTAATAAAAACATATTTCTCAGCTTCTTGAGCAGTGACAATACACTAAACATACATAGCACCTCAAAAAAGGAAAGCACTATGTACCCGAGCGAACATTTCCGGGTTGCCAGAAGGCTTCAAACTTAATTATTGCAAACTTAAGGGCACCAGTTGCGTAAGTCAAGTGAACAGCATCCCTGAATTTCACTTACATGCAGCACTGATAAAGAGGAGCCAAGATGCTTCTTTCATCCAGGGCAGGGTTTCCAAAGCTGAAAAGCAAAATTAAAACCAAGTGAGCCACCTGAACTCCTAATGTTGTTCTCAATAGCAACAGATTTGTAAATAATTAAAAAAAAAAAATCAATACTAGGCAATTTCATGCTCCAACAGCTCAAATCATTAAATAAAATATAAACAGGCCATGACCAATTACACATATAACTCTCAACAGCATCAGCTAATGTACCAGATAAACGGAAGCAACACCAGCATACTTAGTTCTTTATCAGACCAAGGCACCTGAGAAACAAACTTCAGAGGAATTAAGAAATTGAGCTCATCTTGTGAAGCAGGGGAAGGGAAGAGTTGGTATTTTGGACACAGAGAGCTGAAGCTTTGCCTGTCTGACACAGCTGGATAGGGAATGGCAATATAGCAGCCACATGCTGTTTGAGGTGGCCAAGCTTAGATCAGCAGTTCAACAAACAAGGTGATCATCTTTAACATTACATGATCACACTTTCTGAGGGATGCCTGCCCAAAGGATTTCATGGTATTGCAAGCTTCATCTAAACACATGCTATTTTTTTTTAATAGTTTCACCCTCCTTATAATACTGTTTTCAACAAATAACTTTCCCCTCAATAAAGATAACTTACTCTAGGAGTCTGGCATTACTCTGCTCAAATAATTCTATTATCAGCAGCTTTAAAACCGGAGTGGGACTCCTCAGGGAAGTGGTCATGGCACCAAGCCCGTCAAGAGTTCAAGGATCGTCTGGACAATGCTCTTTGTCATATGGTGTAGTTTTAGGTAGCCATGCAAGGAGCAGGGAGGTGGACTCAATGATCCTTAAAAGTCCCTTCCAACTTGAGATCCGCTATGATTCTATGAAAAAGACCTGTTTCCCCATCCCTTGTCTCAAATGAGCTGAAAGAACTTTACTTAAGCTTTCAAGAAAACAATTTATTTCTGGGCCTGCAAAGCTCCACTGGAAATGTTTTCATAAAGTTATAAGCACATACAGTAACAAAAGGTCTGACATGACCTTCAACTATCATATTCACTTCCAGTGACTAATACATTAACTTTCTCCTCGCACATTGCCAGAGCATTACAGAAAGACAATTTTTGCCAAATTCACCTAAAGCAGTCGGAAAGCAGCAATCATTAAGTAGTCCCAAGGTGGAATGCATCCTGCCGACATAACTGAAGGAATGTTACAGAACAGGCTGATGCATAAAGACAAAATACTCAACTCAGGCACTGCAGACAAATTAGAAACAAAGGAAGGAAGGAAGGAAGGAAAGGAATTCATTATACAAACGGCAAATGGGGAAAGAAATGGGAACTCCAAGCCTCCCAAGGACCTGTCTAGATCAGAGGTCTTAACTGCTGTGTACACTTCGCACAAGTGGCATGCGAAGCCACTGCAGCGCAGAGCCTGGCACAGGAACTGCCAGAGTTAACCATCAGACGTTGGTCCATCTGCAGAAAGGGAAACTCACAGCCACTGAAGGTGGCAGCGCTCATCAGAAAAAAACCTCAGGAGTCTCTGAACTAAATCATGAAGAAGTGGAATAGGCTGTCTTTGGTTTTAAGAAAAAATAAGCAAATTGCCATGATTTAAACATGGCTGTATGTTCCAGAGGATTTTTAACTTAAGCTATACCTGTCAACATATGAAAACTATAGCAAAGACAAAACAACTCACATTTTAAACACATATGCATAGTAAAGTTTGGCCTCAAGAAGGACTTCTCATCAGTTCCTCCCAGATACTACATGCTCCCTTTTCATTTTGATAATAGCTAACGTCCATATTCAAGATATCAGCATATTTTGCTCTCAGTAGCAGCTCTATCTCTATTTTTAACTTTTAACCTTGTAAAGCCGTAATAGCCATATCCAGATGGCACGGAATGCCAAATTATTCAGAGACACGTTTTGAAAAGACCTACTTTTACTATAGCACTCACTAATACTCTGGTAAATAATAAATCATAAGTTTTTAATCTTCCATTAATTAAAAGAATAAAATGGAGGGGTTTTTCTAGGATTAAGAAGAGAGACACAAGCAAACCTTTCAAACTAGCCTGGGAATAAAAGGTCATACTGTGCTAATTTGAGCATTTCTGTAGTTGGAGTAAGAGCACACACTAAGCATCGCAGCCTTTGAAGGACCCTAATATTTGGTGAGTAACTTCTGCTAGGAAGGAAAGCTTTGGATTTTTAGCACAAAAGGTATTAATGAAAAAATTAGTGAGAGAAAATAGAGAGATACAGAACAGATAAATCTGTGCCCTTGTGCTGACCACTGCCTGGCCACCAGGATTTCCTTTACCTTTTGGCATTATCCAAGAGGATGAGCATACTGGCTCCTTCATCATCCTGGAAACTCTCATAGTGATGCCGGTCAGCGTTCCCAATCAAATAGTCAAAGATGGCAGTGTCAATGATATCAAGGAGACGGGGGCCCGAGTCATAGGGTGAAGTCTTCTTCACAGCATCACAATAGCTTTCATCATACTCCCACCTGTAGGCCATCAAGAGAAAACAAATCACATCTTCAAGGAACACTCTCCATCACTGCACACCAACAGTACTTATCACTGCCTCTTTATTCACTTACGAGTGCATAAAGAAAAGGTGAGTGCAGCAAAGCTATATAAAAAAGAAAGAGCTAGACAAAAGTGTTCTATTAAAAGAGCAAAGAGTTTTATTAAAAGAGTAAATTAACACTGGGAGCAAGCTATAGTTTCAGTGCAAGGTTACACATCACCTTCCTGCAGAAAACAAGGTCAGTTTGCTTCCTCATTGCTCACAATTCAGCTGTGGTCAGGCTGCCTCAGGGCAAGATTACCAGCATGAAGTGCCTCCCTTAATTTCCTAACTAAGGACTTCAAGTAGCGTGTCTATTTCTATTGCCTTGACCTGCTTCCATCAATCTTGCTCTCCAGTGATCCTCTTCATTTTTTCTTTCTAAAGTAAATAACCTCATAATGGTTACGAATGACCTCCTCTGTTCTGAGGAGAAGGGTCTCATCTGTGTCCATTCTTCTTCACTCACAGTTGTCTCTCTCCTCCCCACTTTCCTTTCAGAGCCTCTCACCTTCTCCTCCAATGGCAAGACTTCAGGCTCCCCTTTTCTCTCCTCTCTTTCTATGCATAACCTAGGCACATACTTGTGGTCTTATAACACAGATATCATGTCTCAATTCTCCAAAGCTAGGATTTAAAATTTTCTCATTTTCTTCTTTACAGTTTTCAAAGCTATTCAACACTACCACCAAAACAGCCAAATCTCCAGTGTATATCCTTTCCATCTGTCAACCTAAATAACAAGTACATCTATAACATTTTCCATGTAAGGACTGAGACAATTCTTCACAAAATAGCAGTTAAGTTGGAAATGCGTTAAACCATCTGTGACTTGGAAATAGAAATGGATGAAACACAAGCTGGAGGGACTCGCTGACGTGCTCAAAATTGCAGAGAGTCATAAAAGCAGGGAGAAGATCAGAATTTAACTACTATAAGTGTCACATAGCCCATCTCATCTTCCAGAGGTCTGAAGCCTAAGCTCCCAATATCCCATCTTTCCTCCAGTTATTCAAATCTGGGTGGCCAAAAATTTATCTTCTCAATGTTTTTGTTAACATGTCATACTCCCTCCTCAAATGCTGTGTCTAGTTCCCTCTTTCTTTTCCGTCAAGGTCCAACTCCCATTCAACTTACAGTACAAACTCCTAAGGCAAAACTTTCAGAACATACTCCTCCTTGTACTGGATTCATTTCTTTTAAGCTACACCTCTCTCTCCCTCAAGTGTTTCTCTTCTCTCATTTCACTTTAGATCAGTACTTAATCTCCTTGCAACAATTTTTCAGATATACTGTGCCCTCTCTTCTCATTTTTCATTCACTCTTTCAAAACAGATCTTTGTCTGACATTTATTTCTGATCGTTTATATTGTATTAGCATAGGACTTTGAAGGTCAGGGATTTTATCTATTATATATCCATTAAAAATCATGTACACTACTGCGACTATATGAGTTATGTTGAAAAGGTCAACTCAGGACAGAATAGAAGCAGCTAGATTGGGGGAAAAAAAAATCCCACAGAGTTCTTTTTCCATAATTACCAGACACAGAAAAAGGAGAGCAGGACATCTAGAACATTTAATTCTCCTGATGCTCTCAATGTGAAAAGCACAACATGACAAGGTGCAAAACAACAGAACCATGCAATCCCATCTGAAAAAGGCAAAACCAAGTACATTTAAAATAGAGCAAACATCAAATCAGCATAGGTATCAGGGTAAACTCTTGTATAAGCAGGCAGTTTATGATGAAAAACAGTCTTTCAAAAAAAGAAACACCTCCAAGAAATTCAGTCAATTCATTACTGTAATTTACTAAATACAGCTGCTTTTGACCTGTCGGAAAGCAGATACCATCTGCTGCTCAAAAATCAAAACTGTATATTTAGTACTCTTTAGAGTATTTAAGCAATTCAATGAAGCTTTCAGATTAGATTCTTTCTGAGAACAATCACATCTTTTGAAATCAATGGATATTTTAGATCAAGAACTAAGAATCTCTTTCTGATCACTCGTCCAGGACACAGACTTGGAAAAATTTACTAAGCTCAAAACCATTTGCTCTGATCATGGCAAAAACACCTCCAACCAAAATACACGGATATGTTACATCTATTGTACAAGATCGCTACATCCCATGTTTGTCCTTCTCTGAAAGCATTCTTTAGATGCTGAGCACGGTCATCAAATACTGATGGTGTTCAAAGCAAAAAAGAACTTTTCAGTGCCTATCTACTTAAGCTAAGCCAGTTCCACAACTCTCGAAATGAACCACAAGGACCATGAAATGAGGTCTGGCAGAAAATAGCACAGTGCTACTACATTTTACTCGGACAGAGAGGCACAGTGTCAAAAGAAGGTCTAGGGGCGCAAGAGGAAAGTCTCAGTTTGCCCAGGGCCAAGATTCTCAGAGCTTGCAGTGACTGTATGGTGGATTTATGTTCCAGGCAAGAAGCAGAAACAGGACTTTTCCACTTAGTATCATAGAAAACAATGAAAATTTCTTTCTCTGCAGGTTTTGACAACACTTGCTCCTTAATTAGCCACTGTATTGCAAGGATAACGCTAGTACAAATTATCATGTATAAAGAATAACCTTATGTTCTCATACCTGGCAAGTTTGCCTTCACGGTAAGTCCTACCCCATGGGTGCCGATGCTTCTGAAGAGGCCAGACATCTGGTAGCCACAGGGTCACAGATCCCTCCATGATGTCCCCATCTGCACAAGCTGGTTCTGTTTCGCGACAATAGTAGCACTTCCCATAGAAGCAAGTGTTATTACCTTAAGAAAAAAAAACAACAAATAAAGAGGCATCCAAAGAGCAGGACTTAATCCAAGGGATGCTAGCTGAAATTCAGGAGTATAGTGTTGCAGCAGAGTCTTCACTGAAATAAGATTTCACTGCACTTGACCTCATGCTTCCTACCCTAGAGAGGGAGAGGCTCAAAACAGATTAAACAGACATCTATTCATTCAAAGTAACATAAAAGACTAATACTCGAAGGAGAGGGCAATTATATTTTCTAATGTTTTTATCACACTGAGTGTTATCAACAAGTCTTTGAGATCCCTAATCCTTGGGACATTGACTTTGCAACCTTAGCACTGCTTGTTTTTTAAGTTTCACACTTCTTGTGTCAGATTTCACACTTTTCTGAAAATGTTGACCAAAAAGAGACAAGTGAAAAAAGACTAAGCAGAACTCAAACGGATTTGGAGCCCTGGGACCTGCCACACATCTCAAGTTACTTGAGCTGACTCTGCAGGGGAAACACGAATGAGCTGTCATTCTTATATGACCTAGGAATGCAGATCTGTCAAAAGTTTCACACATGTCTTCTGACAGGATAGGAACAACAAAACCCTACGGTCTTTAGTCCATTAAGGCCTACATAGCCTGTAGTGTACAGTAACCTATGTAGCCTAGATTAACATTTTTAGCTTAACCTGTTATATTCACCCTTCTAACCTGCCTTGCTTGACTCTTGCCAAGTCAGTTCCAGTTCCATACTCACAGATGTTGTTCCAAAATATTCTTCAACTAAGTCTCACTTCCTTGTGATTCCACTTATTGCCTGTCCTTCCTTCCTTTGGCCTTACATCCAACATTCTCCCCAAACCAGGCCCAGCTCACTGTAAGATGTATTCTTCACTTTCCATCCTTACACATGACAATTCCTTAGACAGCCAGCACTCCCTTGCAGTCCATCCAGACCCTGCTCTTGTGCTCCCACCACCCTAGCCAGACAGCTTGAGGACATCAGAGAAGATCGTTAACAACACAGAGCTTGCAGCAGATCAGATCTCTTATTTGCGTGGACAGCCCTGCAAGTCTCTCTTCCTATCCATGGCCCGCAGTGGGTCTAGCAGGAGACAGAATTCTTTGAAATTCTATCTGCAAATCTGCACTGAGAATGCATGAATTATCTTGTCTTCAAAATCTCAAAAACATGGTCAAATTTGGGTGGACAAGAGATTACTATCTTTTCCCCAGATCCACCCATTTCTTTGGTTCATGCTCCACAGAACAGGCAGTTCGAAGGAACCTAAGGAAAGGCAACAAAAATTCCTGGACTCATACTTTTCAAGTCAGCATTTTTGCTAGAAAACTGCTTAGTTATCTTGGCTGCAATTAGAAAAAGTAAAGTCTGCCTGAGGCAGACACCCAAGCTGACTGCAAAAAGAGTTTGGCAAGGCAGAGCTACTCTCATCTGAAAGTTACACCTTATAACTGAAAGTGTTAGGCAAACTTAGTAGGTGAGACTACCAACAGTGCTTGTAATAGAAATACACACAGGCACACATATTTATCAGCTGTAATGAACAATCATCTCTAGAGTCTTCTTATTAGAAACAAACAAATAAACAAAAAAATAGAGTAATAACTGGATATTTTATGAAAGCCTGAAGCAGTTAAGGCTGCAGCATAAGTCATTTCTTGGTGCTTGATGACCAGCTGGTAGGAGTTCACATTAATAATTCCCATTAAGTGCCCTTCACAGCATTATTACTGTAAACAACATACAGAAGTTCTGACACATTTAGTTATGAATGCTTGCAGAGTCTGATGTAGCACAAACAACACCTAACACCAACCGACACACCAGCTCTATAAATTATCCCAAATTACCACTGTGTTTGCATTAAATACAAATAATTTTTTTTTCCTTTCAGGTCTAATCATAGACTTTTCTAACCACCTCTGACAGCAGAGAGAAAATTCGTACTCAAAAAAATCCCATCTGTAACAGCAGCATGATGGAACTCAGAGAAGTTACAGAGGAAAAAGTACTTGGAGAAAATCAAGTCCTCCTCCCCCGCCAAATGGGGTTATACAAGCATTAGGATCTCTCTGGCACAGAAAGAGACTTACCAGCTTCCTGTACCATGGTTAACTGTTCTAGAACTGTCTCAGACCCCATGGCTCTTTTGCCCCATTAAACACATTTTTATTTACTGTGCTGCAAAATCCATGGAATTCACTTACCCACAGTCATGAAAGTACCCAGAAGCTGCTCTGTGGCAACTGGTTTGATCTCCGTACGTAGATTCACAAACCTGCCAACCACCAGTGGAGCTCGTCGGAAACCCAGAATTCTGATTTGGGGTGGAAAAACACGACATGAGAATGTGCAGCATAGGCAGCAGTTCTAAATTAAAACAAAACAAAACAAAAACACAGTCTCTGTGCCATTGGCTGAAATTGAGATGACTGAGACCAAAGAATAAAGTTGGAACCCTGCAGCAACCTCCTCTCTTGGCCAAGGCAAAGTAAGGAAACTCATTTTTCTTAAGTGCCTGGATGTTAAACTTGCTTTACAGGCCATCAGTAACACTCCTTTACTAGAGCATTTGCAGCAGAGCAACACAGGATGCACCAAGCTCCAACTCTCAGAAATCAGACTTCCTACCAGAAATAGCCATCATCTCTCTTGTGTACAAGCTGAAGCAGTAACCATATGTCCTATGAGGGCTACTCATCTGGAAAGATCATTCATAATTTGTGGGAATTACTATCTATTAAAATGTTACTTGAAAGTAAACAATCAAGGAGTTATTTTGTTTGGCATGAGGGGGGAGAATGGCAGAGAAAATGGTAGAACAAAACTGAATGCCTGAAAAGTGTCTGGGAAAAAACCAGAGGTGGGAAGAATAATCATAAAACTTGCAGTCACAAGATCTAGGTTCCACTCCCATGACTGCCACAGTCTTTGCTCTGTGACCACAAATGACTTGAGTATTTGTAATGGAATTTTAGAAGTGCTTAAAGGAGGAGTACAAACATCAGTTCAGCGTCAGCCCCAACTCTCCTAATGTACTTTTGATATCCTTTTGGTAGTCTTGCATCTAGGAAAAAGAGACTGGAAAGGGACTGTCCCTTCTGACAAAGGGACAATCTACATTCCACAGAGACACTGTGAGAGCTGCAAAGTATTCTTTTTTTTTTTTAGATATTCAATGAACAAGTCCCCTTCCATAAGTATAAAATACTTCTAAGAAAAGGCAACACAAAATGACTGCCTGAACAAATCACATACGCATAAAGACAAAACTCATACCCAATACAGACCATTATGCACAGCTTGAGAAAATGTGGGTATTCTAAGTGAATAAGTGCAAAACAGATCTGTAAACCTGTCCCTGTATTTTCAGACCCATAACAGAAAGGCCAGTATCCCAGATAGCACAGCCTTCCCGTTAGTAGCAAACGTACAATACGACTCCTCAGATCCTTCTTGAAACAATGGCACCCTCAGATAAAATATGGTAACTGCTCAGATCCATAAAACCACCTGGGTACCACTGAATACAATCAACACATCAATAGCTCTTTTTCCTCTAGGATGCAATGATTCATATTTGACCCAGACTAAATTGTTCTTCTAGATATTAGACTTAACTTTTTAGAGTACTGGACATTAACTTAGCACATACATTCAGCATTTCAGACTCTTCCACAGGCTTTAGCTAAGCTCTTTCTTCCATATAATATGAAGTATCAGCGGTTTCAGTTGTCATTCCCCTTTTCAAATTTTTCACAAAAATTTTAAATGTTAGAATCTTGCACAGATCTTCAAAATGAAGATTCACAAAAAAGCTAATTTTTATTTTTGGCTTCAATGTGGTATATTAGCAGGTTAGAAATAGCTCACATCTGAGGTGTATTCTTCAAGGAATTCCTTTTTTCCCAACTCCAAAAAAGTACTTGCCAGAGACAATAAAACCAGGTAACCCAATAATTCCATACCTATCCAAGTGAAAGGCTGCTACTTCTGCGTTGTGTCTGTCATAGCCAGCGTATGGTTCTCCTTCCACTACATAATCCCTGGCATATCTGTAATTGAAATGAGTAAAATAAAGTGATTCACGCAGGAGTCCCATCAATTCTGCTGTTCAGAGTAACAAGCGCAATAACAGTGCTAAGTTAAACAGACTCTGGGTGACTTTCAAAATGATTGCCAATGGGAGAGGGAAAAATCATTAATGAGATTAAATAGCGCACAGACTGTTGAAGTAGTAAATAAGGAGGAAAGGTCAGTAATGTGCAGTGATCTCAAGAGCTTGGGAAGCTGTGCTCATTCAAACTAATGAGTTTTAATTCAACTACATGCCAAGTCACATCTAAGAACAAAGAGCACAGACCCAGCTACAGAAAAGAGGACTGTTTATACTGGAAAGCAGCAACTCCACAAATGATTTTGGGGTTAGAATGGATTGTAGATTGATATGAATACAATATGATATTGTGGAAGAAATGCCAAATGCAATCTTCAGTAGCAAGCAGATCAGCAAGCGTGAACCTGAGGACAATACTGAATATAAAAAGATCCTTTATTCTGGGGTAGAAAAGACATAATGAACAGCAAGAAATAGAAACTAGACACTCTTAACAACAGCAATGGTATATTTTGGTAAAGCAGTGGGGTTTTTTTTCCCTTTTTTTTTTTCTTTTCTTAATAGATGTTACTTAAATAGTCAAGGCAAATACAAATTTCTGAGACTCATGATATTTGAATCAGGTCTAGACAGCAAGCTTTAGGTGAGCGTAAAATACCACAATCAATACCAAGCAAACAGGTGAAATGCAATACATTTCCCAATAAAGTAAAGCCAAATTAGATTATCTATTTTCTCATTTCCATCTAAGTATCAAATCGTGTAAACTGGATTATTTCCAACAGACTCAGGGTTCAAGTAGTAACAGCAACACTGTAAGAGAAGCCACAGTACTCTACTTGGGTGTTTTAGCCCTGCTCAGAGAAGATCTGGGACAAGACAACAGCCCATTTCATCACTGTGAGCAAATGCTTTAGATTTTCTGCAAGGCAGCTCAAAAGAGAATTTAAGCAGTGCAAGACAGCATGGAGTTTTTGAAAGAAGGACCTGACAGACTCCTGACAAATTGGAACTTATTCCAAAGAAGCATCTTATTTCATATATACCACTAGCATGTGATGGTAGCAACTATTAATCATTAGTAATGCAGGATGCATTTCAAGTAATTCTGAAATGAGACAGCTACCCCTCAGAACATGTCTTTAAAGTCAGGTCTTTTGTGTGTACTTAAGAGTAGGCTTTTGAAAATATAGTCACATTTTTTGAAAGCTGCAGAGCTAAAACTTATCAGTAAAACAGAACCAAGTTCTTGCTTACATGCACAGGAGGCATCTAGTCCTTTTGAGCGCAAAGGTAACAAGAGAATTCGTTCTTCCTCAATGAGTAAGTTTTCTCTAAATGTTTTTTTTTTTTTTGTAGTAACTTAGACATACTTTTCAGGTCAACTATCTTGCAACAACAGAACAAGACTCTACCTACAAGCCTAGCTTACTCAGCAGTCACCACCAGAACACAGGTCTACCAGAATGGCTAGGGCCATACTGTCTAGCACTCCCATAAACACTCCCAGCTCCACGTGTCTTTGCCAGAGCACAGGCACTGCGTTCGTCTGCACAGACATTCCATTATGGGGATGTAATGTAATGCTTGGTGAAACACTCTACAGCACTTACTTATACAGAAAGCACTATAGAAATGCCATTTCTTGTTACTGCATTTACTGGATGAGCTGCCTGTTGTACCACCAAGACTTTTGTGTGAAAGGTTCACACTATTTTTATACAGTCTAGCCCCACAGTAAAGCTCCAGCCAGACCAGTAATTGACCACACAGAAATAGGACTGTGAATTCAAGAAGTGGAGGACAGGTTTTCTTTTTTCCTCATTCCCTAATAATTCATTGACATGACAGAAAAAGTCATGCTTGCTCAACCCAAAAATCCTTTAAAGAGAGATGTACTCATTCTGTGATGACCACACTTTACATGTGCAGCGCATTCCCATAAAACACCCCTGCCTCACTTTTTTTACATCTTTCATTCTTCTCCTTTTCCCCAAAGATAAACAGTTCAAAAAGCTTTACAGACACGCACAAGACTCTTCATAAATGTTCAATCATGTCACATGTCCCTGTGGATCACCGTAAGCAGAGACCGTACCAAGGAATTACCACTACCCACCCATTCTTAACAGTGCTTCTCCAGTATGCACTGTTGGCAGACAGGAATCTCAGGGGCTTTCACTCTCACCTACCAAGCAATTTTTACAGTCTTCATCCAGCTACACTAGACACCCAGATCTACTTCTAAGACCACTGTCAACTTTCGCTCCTTCCCTGTTCTTGAACTGCATTCTCTCGTGGCAGTCTGACATGACCCTTACTCACAAAGAGCAGTCAAACTTGTCTCCACACTGACAGGACCTGCACTTCCACAATCAGGAAGATACTGCTTAGAAACATCAGGTTTAACCAACATTCCCTCAGGACTGAACACAGTGATTATTCTTTTAACCTAAAGACGGGCTGTTTTGAGCATCAAAGCTGCTATATAGCCTGAGAGACAGTTGGCACAGCAACCTAATGTTACCAGAGCACCAGCGAGGCTCTCTAGTGTCTGTCTCACAAATAATAGAATGGCCTTTCCATTTAGATGTCAATTTGTAACTTAAACATTAATGCAACAACACGGAGATTAACAAAAAACTATACATAAAGCAGTTATTAATTCAGTCACTGAAGGCAATATTTACCTCTTGGGTTTGAAGACAACCTTCTGTCCTCCTTCAAGTATTAGCAAAGCTTTCAGTTGGGTCCCTTTGTATCCCACATCAGCTTTTATTATTTTCTTTGTTGTCATGGCATGCATAACAGCCCCTAGCTCGGGCGTCTCCTCAGGATACACCTCCCGGGGCACCACCCACTGGGCTGCAATCTCCCAAGGGGACTGTAACGTATGGTCAAGCCGGGGGTTCAGTTCTACATGGAGGCTCGCCATCATTCGGTGAAAGGCGCGCTGGTCCTCCCGGTTGGCAGCTGAGGTGTCCAAGTTGTCAATGAGGAAAACTTTTGTGAAAATGAAGATGACAAGGAGGATGGCCAACAGCACAACTCGCTGCTTTAGCTTCATGGTGACCTTCAACCCTTCTACCCTGACCCTTTCTTCCAAATGTACAGGAAGTCTATCGGAGATCAGGGTGAGGAAGGGGATGTTAGTTAATGAATTTCATTCATAACTTGCATGGTGAAAGAGGTATCAACACTGAAGCATCTTCTGGTACTCCTAAAAATAAACAAAACAGAAACTTACAAAACTGCATTCCTGAAGATCCCACCAAACTCAAGTTTATTCTTGGAACTGCACTTATGTGCACTTGTATCCTAAAGCCAAAACATTTATTTTAAAACACATGGGGTTTGCCGTCTTCCCGTAGCCTTTCCGTGATCTACACGAAAAGAGAAATTGCCTGATAGCATCTCTACACAGCTGAAATTGTAACAGCTGCAACCAACATAGGCAAGACTTTTGCAGAGAATTGTAGTTCAAGTTCATGGCTCCAAATTTCATAGCTCCACTTTTCTTTTAGTAAGAGAACCCATGACCTCTGGTTTTCTAAAGACTTGTCCTTCAAGAGAAAGCTCCCAGGTAGATTTTCTTTCTTCTGACAACTGATGAGAACAGCTGCACAACCTAGTTTCCTAAAGGTACAAGACATAAGGAGATAATAGACTTAATTTGTTTATTGCCTCTCATTTGCTGCCACTACAATTTACCCATCTTTTTTTTCCATTCTTTAAGAAAAAAAAAAAAAAAAAAAAAAAAAGAAAAAAAAAAGAAAAAAGGGGAGGGCATCTTTACTTCCTTGCGGTTAACTATGTATCTTCTGTAGTCAACCATGAAACCAAGAACCACAAATATACAAAATATCTGTAATCTCAACACCAAATTAACAAGAAAAAAAAACCCTCAGACACCAATACTGTCTCTTCTCAGAAACCTCACCTGCAACACAGTTAAGGCCACATCTATGTTTCTATATTTACAACAGGCTGCAAGACACGTCTCACCCCTCAACAAGCCTTTGCCAGTACAGTGTTAGTGTATAAAGACCACGTAACACACAGTTAATCAACCGTATTTCAACTATGAGGACAGGAATTATCTTCCTAATATTAGCTGAACGTAGTCAAAACCCAAATGGAAACAGATACCAAGGCACATCTCTGAGGAACGCTCAGAGCCAACAGAGATTTCTCTTTCTGCAAGCGATGCTAATCATGAAAACCACAAATGGCATCCTGAGCTGTGGTAGGACTAATATAGAAAAGCCTTCTCATGAGGTTTAACAATAAGCATACAAACCAGTCATTATTAATCATGTCACTGGAAAAACAAGCTGCATAGGCTAAGTTAATTTACCAGCAGCAACCAAAGCACAGCCAGACTATGACTTGCTGGCCATTACAGATCACCGTCATGTTCAGTGCTACATGGACACCGTGCCCTGTGTGCAAAGGTCACGGGGGGTATGACAGTTCTGAGGGGCCTGAGCATATCGCTGAGGTACATCTCCATCAAAGATGAAGGCCACGGCAAACGGCGCACCCTTTGAGCAAGATGTCTGGGCAGAATCAGGCTTGGCACAGTATAAGAGTACTGGTACAAAGCCGCATGCAAGCCCAAGAATGACTCCACAGCACTTTAAACAAATTTACATCAGGTCTGTACTGGACCCACCCTACCTCCCAGCGACGGCTCTCCCACCTTCCCCTGCGTCAGTGTTAGCATTCATACAGCCCAGCTGCGAGGCAGTTCCATGAGCCAGGTTGCTAACACACACAAACATTAACCACCTTCTTTGGGTTATGTGTGAACCGCTCACTGTTGTTAGTTTTTGAGCCAATGCAGCTTATCATCTGACCACAAAACACGACTACTGGTGTAAGTCAGAGCGACAAGAGAGGGCAGCTCCAACAGCAGGAGATGACGCAGCAAGTGGCTACAGAGGGGCACCTTAAGTTACTCAAGTCAGCCCTGTCACCTAAAGAATGGCCCTGCCCTCCACATACTTTCCACCTTCATGCAATGAACTGATTGCAAAAGATCTGATCAATGTTAAAGCTTGAACATTTTTTTATATTAATTTTTAGCTTCACTCCTCCTTCCTCCAAATCTGGTTTCCAATGCAGTTCCACAAGCATCTGAGGAGGGCGCACCACAAGGCCGAGAACAAGTGTTTCTCCTGGCAGCAGCACTAGTGATTATACACGCAGGTAAAACTATGGCCCAGGCCAGCCCAACAAAGGATAAGAAGCTGAACCACTTAGAAACAGTCCATCAACCAGGACAAGGAAATTCAGTAACAAGTTACCAGATCTTCCAGTTTTCAAAACCACTATTTTCAGGACAGGGACCAAGCCGAGCATCACTCAACTTACAGGTGACATGCTCTGACAACACAGAAGCATGGCGTTTAGCCCAGTTTACCATCTGAATTTTTTTGCTGTCATTGTCCCACCTCAGGTGACAGCTCAGTTCAGTTTGACCCTTCTCAAGTTACACATTTTGCCTCTTAAATACTTTCTATAAAACCTGTCCGCAGAAACAGCAAAGAAAGTGAAAGTCTCCTAATGACAATGAGTTAAAACTGAAATGTGAACGAGTGGCTTAATGCTAATAGCAACCACTTACAGCGACACAAAAACCCCACAAAGGGTAGAGGGTAGAGTGAAAGAAGGCTACCAAGTCTCAGGGATGCTTCAAACTAGGACTATGATCCCCTGTTAACTACGTAACACTAACTTTAATCTATTGGGAAATCAGTGCTTGTATTAAGAGTGAAAGACAAGCCACACATTTATATGGAAGTCAAAACAAATTATTGTTCATCTCAGATCTGTTTAGGCAGCCTGTATTTCTCTAAATAGCGTGTCAATCTGCATATTACACACTGCAAGCATGAGAATGAGAAGCACAGACAAGGAAGATGCACCTGACCTGAAAGCTCTTACGCATACCGACTCACCCAGGAGGAGAGGCCTAAATAATAACATTTTCTAAAATTTAAGAAAGCAAGCAAAGCAGATCAGGTCCTCACTGTACCTGCTAACCATAATTTCATAATTTCACTTCTTTAAATCTAGTAATTCTAAATAATTTTGAACATTGCTGTTATCAAGATCTGCTTTCCTTCATTTTTAAAATCCATTAGAGTTTGTAAGAAGTTAAGAGAAGAACACAGTTCATTTCAAAACAGTTACTGCTGTAAAGAAAGCCTCGCAGCCCAGTGTTGCCCAAGTAAAGCAGTGGACAGAAATGTTTCATACCTTCGGAGCTCAAGCTGGGCACTCACTTTACTAGACTGATTTTCAGAAATGCTGAGCTTCTCCAGGGGTATGCCTCTTGTGGGTAGGAGAATATAACGAGAGTCACAACTTAAATTAAAGGTCATTTACTCAGTTTATCTTTTGTGACAGTTTTGAAACTAATTTTGCCTGAAAACCTCCAACGACGTAGACAGAATTTACCAAAACCAAGTAAATATTTGTTCTAAGACATTTCAGTAATTCTTTTAACTGAACAACCAATCCCCACTAAACATTTCTCCTGAAGCTATACAATTACTTCTGACATCCCAGCTAGACCCCTGCTCTGATTTTGCTCTCTGTAGCTTTAAGCAGGTGAGCTGGCTCTGACTTTTTACTGACATCTGCTGAAATGACTCATCAGCTGCTGTTCTCCAACAAACAACAAAACACCCCTGAGGTTGCTATGCAATCGATTTCACATGCTAGCTGCAGAGCCTGCACATTACTCCTTGGGTGCCAACTTTATGCTCCATGCTGTATGAGCCAACAAAAATGAATTCCTTCATGAAGAAGTTTACTGCAGAGAGCAAGAACTCAAGCTTTATTGTTTTAAATTTAAGATGGCAAGAGTGGCAGTATTGAGGTGTTGTAAGAAAATACTTACACAGTTTTGGAAGAAAATAATTTGAAGAAAAGGACAAGTCTTTGCAAAAGACTTGTATTGAAAAAGAGGATTATGAAAGCTCAGGAAGCATGAAGCTGCTCCTGGAATGAGGACAGAGATGGGAAAGGTAGCCACAAAAACAAATGAAATAGTAACAAAACCCTGAAATTTTTAAAAGAGAAAAATAGGGAAAGCTGTGAGCAGAAGTCTGTGGAACAAACAGCAAAAGGGTCTAGGACAATGACAAAAGTAAACCCAGGGATAATCTCAGAAGGAGACCCAAAAACTAAATAGTTCCAGAAATTGGCAGGGGCGAGAGGATAAGGCAAGGATCTTCAAGCCTGACAAAAAGGGGCAAAGGGACAGAGTAGATGCTTACTTCTATGTAAGAGTCATGGGAATATGGGATGCATAAAATTGATAGTAGATGCACCTTGAACCAGAAGGGATCAGAGAAGGAAAAATCCAAATAAACTTTTCAGAGGTCAAGCACATTGTAAGCCTCCAACCAGAGCTAACATGATACAATGACAAAGTAATCCCTGTACACCTACAGTCCCAGAAGAACACACGTTCCCTCCTGCTGTCAGGCTGTAGCCCCCGATCTTACCAAGGTCACATTACTCAAAGTGGTTTGTTTTGTTTTGTTTTGTTTAATTATTTTTGCCAAGTTTCTGCTTAGCATTATCTCCACCTACCATTACTAAGTAGAAGACACAATCCAAAGAGTTTTGTTGTTTTACCACCCAAATTCCATCGCTATGTCAGAAGTACAGAAAACCCCACTTCCCTCTACTATACTCCTGATCAACAAGGAAAAGAAAACAGTCAGAAATAAACAATCACACTAGCTTTTTAATAGTGTAGTCAACTGGTAAGTTTGCTTAAGAAATGTTTCTTGTTTTTCACCACCTCTTCAGGATCTTTCCTGATCAATTTTGACTCTCATTACAGCCAGGTCTGTATTCTCAGCAAGTAACAAGTCTTCCAAGTCAATATCCAAATAACAGCGCCTTCTAAATATCATGGTGGGGTCACTGTGCACACAAATGCCGACTGGCTTTAAATACCAACATCATACCACTTTAGTCCCAGTTCAAAAAGCAGCATGAAATTTGCCTGCTACAAACAGCGGCAAAATCACAGCGACTGTAAGCAGCCTACAAAGTTCGCAGAGGACTGTATCCCAGAAGAAGATTTTTATTAGACTCACAAGAACAACACTATGTCACGCATCATAATCTTATTTTTGTATCAGAAAGCTACTGTTTCAAGAACACCTAGGTACAATTTACAAGGATTTTGTTATGCTCCAAGTAACAAATAAGGTCTGAAGGCAAGCAAAGGTTTGGTCTGTCAGCACAAGGACACACACACACAAAATATTAAAAAAAATAATCACAGCTCAAACAGATGACAGTCTGAAAGCAATATGGTTAAGCATGCTGTAGCTCCTCTTTAAATGCACGTTCTCTTCCCAAATACACTATGCCTTTTGGGATCTTCTATGAAAAGATCTTTTAAAGTTCTCAAGTAAACCCTGGAAAATGCCTTGAAAAAACAGTCTATACAGTAGCAACATTTTCCTCTTCCTCAAACATACTTCAGTCTCACCAGATCAATCTTGCTTCCTATCGTCCTCTCTCTGGCCAACTCCTTGGTAGCTCATGCTTTCCCTCTCTGCGTAAGCCTGCTTATTTCACTTTTCACAGGCAGGCTCCCACAGACCTTTGCTTAGATTTTTCAGACTCATTCTGTCACTTCCACTCTGTACGCTGCCTGGTTTGTGTACGAGTTCAGTAATTCAGTGCACAAGGCTTCATGTATATTTACTCGTCTGCTATTTCTCCACCTCTTTTCTGCCAAAAACTCTGCCATCAACAGGCAAAATCTTTGTGACAGTCTGTGCTCAAACTTTCCTTTCCAACATGCACAACTGCATCCACGGCTGAGAGCTAGAATGCAGATAAACATGAAAGATTACAAGCATTTCAACCACTGTATTATCTGTGCCTTCAACCGTAAAAGTCAGTAACTGCCTGATATATTCTCACACTTCATCTGAGAGAAACGAAATAATTTTATCCCTCTGTCTGTCCACCTTGCCCCATTATATTCCCTAGTAACTTTAGAATCCACTGCCTACAGTTCTGTCAAATCTGCCGGAGGAATACGTCCATGAGCTTTACAAAAACAACTGACCACATGGAGAAGAGAAGCCTCAAAAAGCCAAGGACAACTTGGTCTGCATCCTCAGTCTTTACCAGCAGCCGGCTGGATGCTCAGTAAACAGGAACACCTGACTCAGCTGGCTGCACACATGCAGACGGGGCAGGTCAGGACACAGCACCTGGGCACATCCCTGGGGAGAGGCGGACTACCGGGGGACTGAGGGCAGTAGGAGACAGGCAGGAGTTACTATGGTAGGATGTGGCAAACAAGCACCCAGAAAACCTTCATCCTCCTTCATTCTCCTCAAAATTTACATTATCACACTTTTCACCAGTAAGCTTTTGGATCCATTGGTTAATTTCAAATATATCTGAGAAAACAGTGATGTTTTGAAGACAAAGCTTAAATGTTTATTGGAAATTGGCAGCTGGGGAGCACAGAGGGAAAGGCTGCGGCATTAGCTCAACAGTTGTCTGTTCGCCTTGACCATCTGGGCAGCCAGCGTGCGCACAGCTGGTACACGGAGGGAGCTGGAAACAATGTACGGGAAGGAAGGAATTGAAAGTACTGTAAAGTGGAATGGTACGGGACACGGGCAGGAGCTGAAGGTATCGAAGCGGTCAGAAAACAACCGAAACCATGCAGCCTCAATACTAAGGAAATAACTCCCCTTCGCCCCCAACCCAGCTACTGAAGTTCCACCTGACCCTTGCAGGCAGATATGCAACAACAATAAAGCGAGCTGGAAACATTTCAGGGAGCCTTGTTCAACTTGGAAGTGAAGCCAAAGCAGTGAGAGAATCCTGTAGCCTTCCTTCTCAACTTGACTTTCTTAAGTTTTATTCAGTTCATACCTAACATGGGCACCAAAAACTCAACCTGATCTGCATGCTCACCTGACACTTAGCAACAACAAGCCTGTCTCTGCTGTAAGACAGCACCAAGCAATTTCCCGCACTCCCAAGAGGGGAGGCAGCAGACAATGAAGCAGAGGACAAGAGATTTCGGTATCAGAATTGAGCTGCCAACTTCGTTAACGTTCAAGGAAACAAAATCCACCTCACTCTCCTGAGATTTTTGTACTGCAAACAGTGACAAATCTTGTTGCAACTAAGCAGGTCAGACTTAAGGACATATGGGGTACATGGAGTCATTCTCAAATTAAAATAAGGTCACAGTATTAACGCTCTGCTCTGTAACAAGTACCAGGTGGGATCTACTCACATGACATTCACTGAAAGACTAGAATCTACATTTTACAGTTTTCTGTTTCTTCAGACCCTAAAGCACGCAGGCCCTGGTCCTCAGCTAGCATAAACCAAAACAGCTGCACTGCTCGTACACATCTGTATCCAGACAGGGTCTAAAGACAGATGTCCTTTAAAAATGGTCAAACCCTGGGCTTTGACAACTACAGTCTGCGCTTCTACTCAACAATATACATCTTATTTTTCACAGCAAGACAGTGACATTTGCTAAGCTGCAAGTGGGACTCTGTGAACCAGTCCGTTGTGCAGACGGCTGTTCACGCGTGGGGGAACGTCCTTAGGAAGGCAGCACGGCCGTGCGGGGCACTTTTCCTACCTAAGAGCAAGAATCCAGAAGAGGACGGAAACGTTAGACCCACGTCTGCTACACTGATGTCTGTGAAGCCCTTAACTGACCGCGGATGAAACCGGGGGGTACTGCGGGTACATCCAGCTGACCTTCCACGGACGAGAACGGCAGAGGAATTCCCAGCCAGGCGATCTGCTCACACACGCGTCTTACGTACCGGAGGGCCCGGCCACAGGGATCGCAGCGGGACCCGCGGGGCGCAGCCCGCCCCTGCCGCCTCCTCCTTCCCCCCCGCAGGGCAGCTCGGCGAGAGGCCGCTGCCCGTCCGCCCGCCCCCTGCCCCCGCCAGGCCGGGCCCGACGGAGCCAGCCGCGCACCTGCCCAACGGCCGTAACGGTCCTAACGGCTCCTCAGCCGGCACCCAGCGCGCGCGGCGGCCGCCCCGGTGAGCGAGGCCCGGCCCCGCACAGCCACCGTCCGGGATGGTCCCCGCCCGCCCCGGGCCGGTGCCGCGGGCAGGGCGAGGCGGCAGGCGCGTGCCCGCCCCTCAGGTGCCACCGCCCCGCCGAGCCACGCAGGCAGGCGCGGGAGCGGCCTCCCCCACCCCCTCGGTACCCCCCCGCCGCCGCCGCACTCACCCGGCCCGGTGCCCGCGCTCCATGGCCCCTGCCGCCACCGCCCGCCCCCCCGCCAGCTCCCCAACATGGTGCCGCCCGGCACCCTGCCCCCGCCCCGCAGCCAATGGGCGGCCGCCTCGCCTCCCCCCGCTCCGCTCGCCGTCCGCCTTCCGACCAATCAGCCGGCGGCATTCCCCTCGCCAACGGGACGCGACGCGCCCTCGCATAGGCTGGCTCCTAGCGCTCTCGGCCTCAAGCCTCCAATAGGAACGGCGGAGGGAGCGCCACCGCCGGTCGGCCAATGGCGTGCGAGTGGCGATTAACCCCCTCCGGCCCGCCGCGCCGGGCAGGGGGCGTTCTAGGGCTCCAGGGGAGAGAGGAGACGTTTTTAGGGAGAAATCAAGGGAAAGAGGCATTTTTAAACGTGCAGTTAAAAAAACTTAACTGTTCTAGGGGCAGGAGCGTGCTGTGTAAAGAGGAGCTATGTCACAGATGCCAGTAACACCACACAAGGCTATTGGGAGCTATTGGGCTTTTGTAAATTTTGAATCACAGCCCTATTTTACAATATCGCAGAGTCTTAATATACTATAAAGTCCTAACTAAAATTCTAACAGTATTATTATACTATATTATAGTCCTAAACAATACACCTTTTAAAAGCTGTAACGTTAATAAAACTTGTGAATCTAGGCCCATGGTATCACAAATAATCTATTAATTTAATTTTTTCCCTGACGTTTACACATTCCTAATGAAACAGCAATGCTCCGGTGTCGACTTGATTCAGCAGGCATCACGCGAAGTTTGGCAGGGAAGGCCCAGCTGGTGCAAGGCCAACCCTATCTCAGCAGGAGCCGCCGCTGAACAGCAGAAAAACACAACAGCGAGAGAGGGTGACAAGGCACAGCTATTCGGGTCACGCACACCACCCCAGGCACCACGCACGCTCCATAACTGCAGCCTATACTTGCCGTTCCTCCATGGCTCCTCGCTCTTCAGAACACTTTCTCCATCTTTTCTGCTCCGTTTTCTTTTCCTGATCATTTCTTGTCCCTTTTGCCCACCCTATTTCCACTTCTGGAACCAGGCCACCAAACCATGGAAGATCACTCCCTCCCTTTCTTCAGGCCTCATGAGGGCACCTCCCATAGTTCTTCACCAACCCAGTACCCACCATCCAGGTCTCCCTCAACTGCATCTTGCTTTTTTATGGCACAAATTGCTTGCTGAAGACTGGACGCTATTTTTTTTTTTCTTTAATTTGAGTGGGGGAAAAGGAGAAGTTCTTTGCATATCAACTTGGAAGACTGTCTTCTACACAAACCACTCCCTACCCTTGGGTGAGAGATGCGAGTGAAGCAGGTCTGAAGGCCAAGTCAGAAACGGGGAGTGCCAGACCTCAGTTATCAGGCCAATGAGACGTAGTGAAAGATTTCCATCGCAGAAGCTCTTGGTGGAGGAAGCGGGCTGCGACGTGGCAGCTCCGTCCCCTGGCTCTCCTCCTCCCTGCTGCAAGGGAAGGAGTTTGGGACCACAGATGTGGGATCAGCTATCAGGAAAGAGGGGAGCTTGTTGAGAAATGCACTGCAGTTACGTCCCGATCTGGCTGGCTTCCACCGACTCCCGCCTACGCCAAGGAAGTTTTATTTCTGTGGTGCTGTAAAGCAATGCCTCGCAGAGACACAGGCAGAATTTGGTGGGGAATTTTTCATCTTGCACATGGATCTAACCCTTCCTATGCAGAGCATCCTGGGTTTGTTTGGTACCATGCATCCTAACAGCACTATTTTTGTTATCAGCTCACTGTGATTTTATGACCGTAGCTGAATGCAATACCTTCAGCTCTTTAAGAGTGCAACAAATGCTGCATTTGCAGACAGGCCTGTCTGAAGTGGAAAATAAATACGTTTCCTTCCAGGAATTTTGCCCTCCCCTTCTCCATTTTTAAGCCTAGGAATGGAAACCTTTTTTTAACAGGACTTTAAAAAACCCCTTTGGAAAAAAAAAAAAAAAAATCATACCTAGTACTTTATGACTTCCTGGTCCGAGCTTCCAAGCATCGCAAGCGAATATCTTCACAGACATCCATACACAGGATACTTTTCTTGTGCAATGTTCTTGCTAGAGGGAAAGATACTTACATGTATATATTAATAGTGCAGTTTCATTGTTATGGACTGCATCTCTGCTAACTCCTCACCTAATTAAAATTTTAAACCTAACTACAGTTATGGTTTTCATTATTAATTAGCACATAAATATTTAAGTGCTGAGCACTTGACTACACCTATAGAAACATGAAGAGCTAGAAGTGGCCAAGTGGATTAGGTTAGGGACAAGCCATGGAGCTGGGGATGGCAGAGGGACCAGGAGGAAACAGAGTAGTCACCATGGGCCATCATCTTCCAAAGGTGACAGGCAGAAGAGCTCTGTTATCCCTCACCAAGGAGACAGCGGACTCCAGGAAGATCAAGAAAAAGAGCTGATGGAGCTGAGGCTGCCTACAAAAATCTGTAGGTCACGGGAACAAAGGCTGTCTCAGGCTGGAGAACAAGGTCTGACTGGGGAACTGCAGTCAAAGGGCCGTCTCAAAAGCTGGGGCTGGTGTGGGAAGGAAGCCAGAGAGGCTGTTAAATAATTCTATCTGCTCCAGGAAAATCTCAGTGTGCTCAGAAGGAGAAAGCTTTAAATCAACATACACGCTGTCACCAGATGCTGCACAGATCTTCCTGTTCAAAGAGGTGTGTGATCCTGGCAACAGACTGAAATCAGATTTATACAATACAAAAGAAATTCCTGAGTCAAGAACACCACTTAGACCCAGCAAAGCATGTTAAGTATCGCTTTGCAGAAGATATCAATATAAAATAAAACCATATGCCAATGGAAACAATAAGCTAAAGTTACAGAAATAATTTCAAGACAGGGTGACGCTGAGGTCAAGTATCAAGCACAGGCTCTCAGATGGAAACTCTTCAATAAATAGGTGCTACCCCAACCCTATACTTCTTTCTCTCCTAGGCAGTGGTGAGAAGAACAGGTATCGATGCCTTGACTCACGTCTGAAGAGGAGTTCTTGGATCATCTCACCAGGCTTGACTGCATCCCATCCTGTTAGTATGGTGGTTAATGCCACCGAGTGGCCACCTTCCCCACCCCTTCCTTGTGGTGCTACTTTTACACAGAAGCAAGGGCCACAAGGTCATTATTCAGTGGAAAGATGCCACGGAAGAGCTTTCACCATGATTAGAAAGTGGCAAAGGGGTCCCTCACTATATGGTCAAAATTGCCAGGTCCCATGGTACTGGGATTAGATGGATGGGATCTGGGCTTTGGAAAACACGTGAGGCATGCAGGAGTCTCCCAAGCAAGCACAAAAAGCAAGTGTGGCACGTGACAGCTCAGGCACAGTGACTTAAGCAGTTGACAGCAGGTTTGCTGGCACCGAAGGAGCAGACGCACCAGGCAGAGCTCACTCCTCTCTCCTGGACATTTCCAGAGGGAAGGACATCAACAGACCTCACTTTCCAGATCCAGCTTAAGACACTACACTCTCCAGCTGCTGGTCACTACCAGCAGGTGCAGACAAGTTCTGCATCATCACTCCCTAATCTGCTTCAGGGAAAAATCAACAGGGTTGGTTTGTACAGGTGCTTTGAGCTGCCTTGGGTGATTCTGCCTGAAGCAGATTAGAAAAGGCACACCCCAACTGCTCCCCAGACAATGCTGGGTAGAGGAGTTACAGTAAGTTATTAGTATTTTAATAGAGCACTCCACCCTGAAGCATGAAGTTAAAGCAGTTATGCAAGAGATGAAAAATCTTTTTATAGTAGTGTTAGGCTTATATATACAATTAGATTGTAATTTTTATAATTAAATATTTGGGATTTTTTTTTTTTTCACTGAAACTGTGTTTAACTGGACAGACAAAAGCATACATTTAACATTTAACTTCCTTAAGTGCTTTTAAATGTCACTGCAAATTAAACAGTGTTTATTTGCAGTAGAACTGACAAGCAGCACTAAGACATCACCTCTCCACCTGAGCAGGAAGGCTGCTAAGGGAATAGCGCAGCAATACAAATCTGCATTGCACAAGCTGATTTTTGCCTCTCCACCAGCACCTCTGCGTGTGTGCGTACCTTTGATGGCCCGTGCCTGCTCCTGCCTCTTCTCCTGCATGGGAGTTGCCAGATCCCAGCCTCATCACCCAGTGGAGCAGCAGCCAGCTCGCTATAGACCAAACCTCCTCCTGGCCAGGGGAAGAGTCCCAGTCCCTTGGAAGAACAAAACAAAAAGCGGTTAAACAAAGCCCAGACGTCGGTTGGGGTAGGTTTCCCATGGAGCACAACTACTGCCCTCTGCATCCTTCCCACCAGAGGCTGTGCCGGGAGAAGGAGGAGAACATGAGGACCATTAAAATCTCATCAGAGCTGCACGCACACCGAAAACCTGACAAGAGCACTGGAGTGGCCATTTCAAATTTGTCAGTTCAGTTACTGCAAAAACAAAACCCAGGGACTTTAAGGCGGTTTTCTGTGCTTTCATGTCTTGCACCAAAGGAATGAAAGATCAAAAATTCTTCTTTTTGACTCAGAGTATTTTTAAATTAAACTGAATGTCTGCTTTGGTTGTTTCATGCAGCATTAGAGGCCAAAATCAATTTTTACAAAATAAAATCCAGTGAATAAAAGCTGTGTGCATTATTCAGAGCCTTGTTTAAGAGATCAGGGTTCAGTACAGCCTGGGAAAAAGAAAGGGAGCAGAGGGGCTGCCTCGCTTGGAAAACAAACTCCCCAGAGTGAGATGGTGCCAAAGAAAAGAAGTAATACCTACAGTACATAGATTTTCTCTTTCTCACTAGAAGTAATAGAAGTGTTAGAGATAATGGATTTAAAAAAAAAAAAGTATTCTCAAGCTTCTCATAACAAGTCAAGCCCTGTTCAACTGAGAGGTTGAAATAAGTCGCTATGCCATGATAACAGGCCAGCCAGTGGGGCAGGCTTTTTGAGTACCTTTCTTCATCTCCTGTATGTGTGTATGAGCCTGAAAGAATTCAAGATATTTAAATAATAACTATCTGACTTTAGACCAAACTGAAGAAGTTATACAGAGGCTCTTATTATTCTTCCCATCACTTTCTCAGGCTGTCAGCGGAATCACACAGGTATTTTTTCATCTGTGTGACTGTTTTGTTTCACTTCCAGTATGAAAGTCCTTCATTCTTCACATGAGCCTTTTAAAAGTGTGCTCAGCGATTTTGCGAGAGGTCAGAGCAAGGATCCTAAGCACAGGCTTGAGAACCGACATGGGGAACTTCTCTAAGTTATTTGATCTTGACTCCAACTTGGCTGCTTACACAACAGCTACGGTTCTAGGGCTGAGAGTTGCTCTCATAAAAAAGGCTTCTGATTCCTCTCTTGGTGCGACAGGACACCACTCAAACTTACCTAACCTTTATTTAAAGGAGTGATTGATGCCGTTTGTCCTCCGTGGCTACAGGTTGACACACTTCCTTACAGATAACCCTCTTGATGGTTTCCCTTCAGGGCTGCAGGCAACTGCTGCAGAATATGGGGCGAGTTCGTCTCTCCCTGTTGTTCAGGCTGTAGCACACTTCAGTGACCATAAATTCAGGAGATAACTGACAGGAAAGCAGCAGCCCCTGGGGACAGGGCTGACTTGGGGGGCATGTTGCCCCATCTGCAGCTGGCAGGGCTGTGGATATTGCATCTAGAGCACAACTAGGAGGGGGTTTGTTTTTTGGGGGTAAGGCACAGGGAGAGAGCAAGCCCAGCCCTTTTAGGGCTCAGCTATTCTCATGTTGAGTCTTTAATCCTATTTCCATGAGCATTTCCAGTCTTGGAAGCTGGATTCATCCGTAAGAATTTTTAAAATGTCTATAAATACTCTTCATCTTAAAGCTTTTTACAGACAGACATGCTGGTTCTGTGGAGAAATCTCTTCCCTGACTGCTGGGATAGGATTCCCGCTTGGGAAAACGAAGCGACTGCTTGGCCAGCAAGCTGCTACCCCACGCAGCAGCTTTGCACAGCATATTAAATATTGATGTCAGCAGAGATGAAAGCACTGAGCTCGAGGGAGGGTTGACACAGCTAGTTAGTTAAGTAAAACCACACTGCAATTTAGCCAGGATCCTGAAATACCCATTGTTTTGAGAAGTGAGATGGTATCTTTAAAGCCCTTGATACGCTAGAGCTTGAACTTCCTCTGGGATGGCAGGCATCTCCAAAGACAGAGTGAGGGTCTAGCACTAAGACCGATCAACCAATGTCATTCCTGCAGCGGGAAAATGATTCCTGAATACAGTGTCATGCTAACTGCATCCAATCTTACTTACCAAAAGAACAGAGATCAACTTCTCCTTGCAAACAGCTCTTTATACGAGCATAGAATCACAGAGGCTGGAGAAGACCCTTATGATCATGAAGTCCAACTCCTCCTAACACTACTAACTCCACCACTAAACCACATCCCTCTATTGCATATTCTGCCCCTACTCAGCCCAGTCTGACTCAGGAACAGTTCTCTCTTCTATAGACAATGCAAACAGGAAAGAAATAAACATGTTAGCATCCTTGGAGGAAATTAGTTAGGCAATTCTTGAGGAGAATAGCACACTTCCAGCGCTCAGGTTCACTGTGTTTCAGACAGCATATGAGAAATAGGAGTGCTCTCATCCTGCCATCGGCTCCCGTGCAACGCCTGGCTGCACTCACATCATCAGGAGCCTGTTTGATAACCATCCTCTTATTTCTGATCTTTAACCCTGCATGTAAATGAGGATCCTGTGCTCAACTGGAGTGAAAGGGAAACATTTAATTGGGATGCTCTCTGCCCAGAAGTAAATACAGAACGCACACGCAGTAAGGCATCTTAAGACAGATGCCTAAGAGCCCAACAGTCAACTAAATGACTTGCTGCAAGAACAAGCAAAACATGAAGTTGTTGCTCTGCGTATTCAAAATGCACATTTACAATCAGACAAATCTTCTTGGTCTTACATTTTTAAACGATAGTCCAGACTGGAAGGGAAATAATTAGTGTCCTGACTTCCCCTCCAATGGTTCTAGCTGTGCAGAAGAGTGTCTTCTGGGAAACTCAACTCATTACAGGTACAGTCTTCAGATCTCGTGAAATACTCCTCACCATCCTCTTTTTGGCAAATGAGCTGTTGTGGGTTTAGCTACAAGATTTAAAAAAACCCGTGAATTATTTCTAATAGAAAACACATAAAGGATTTTTATTTTTTAATTGGACTTAGAAAAAGATTAAAAATTTCAATGGAAAAATTATATTTTCTGTAACAGAGGACATGAAAGAATCTAATTACTGGGCTACAGTATCAGGAACAAGGATCAGCAAGACCTGCACAATGTCCTGCCACACATCTCCACAGGGTGTCAGTGTTATTTCAGATTTGGGTCATTTTACACTGGAATCAGAATAATTTTCTCACCACATTATTTTTATGAGTCCGCTCCTCAGAGACCTGCTGCCACCACAGCCAGCTTGTTACAGAGCTCCCCCTTTCCTCCTACAGCCAGTGAAATTTATTAAGATGAGGAGACAGAAACACACAGTCATGGCAGTCTGGGGACAACAGGAAGATTTCAAAGAGATATGAAATGAGGTTGGCATTCACCACTCCAAATTTGCTACCAGTTTGCTGGTGGGTGATGATCTTTCAGCGGGTGATCCAGAGCTCCAAGGGCTTTCCTTGACAGATACATAGCCACAACTGTGAGCATCTCTGGCACTTCACGAGACTGCTGCAACCCATCCTGTGTTTTAAAGCCATTTGATAGCTGACCGAGGCAGAATAAAGCTGTTTAAGTTGACCCTTGCCAAAAATTATTTTCTAGACACGTTAGTAGTATGGCTGTGCAGAAACAAGGTCTCACTGTACTCTGGCAGCTGTGGCAGATGTGTGGTGCGACACACAATATCCCCACCAACCTGTGTACTCCAGGTGACCATATAAGCCAGCCTCAGTTCTTCCGCAGGGGCTCTGCTAGGATGCTCTCCGAACCAGCGCTGCCATTCTCAGTTGCTTTCTTCAGTTTCCTTCGGTCCAGCCTACCTTCTGTCCTATTGTATGATACTCATACAATAGTTCTCCTGCTAACCTATAATTTTGGGAGAGTTATTGGAGTTGTGTGTCCAATAGGGATGAATGCTAGGTCAGGAAGTTTCTACAATTATTAACTACGCAGCATTTCAGTTTATCATATTACTCTAAAATGGGGCATTTCTTACCAGTATTAAGGACATCATCCCAAAGACCTTGTCCTGACAGCAATACTCAAGAATGCACTTGCACAGGGATAAACAGGCAGCATATTGTGTGCCCAGCCCTGCACAGGACATGCTCTGCGTTAGATATTAGGCAGTAGTTTGACAAGCAGTGCTGTTTTGTAGTGAAACGACCAATTTAAGTTGGCCCCCACCACACTTCTCACCATTTATCCCACTATTCTTATGCCAGCCCTTCAGTTGTGCCAGTACAATAGCCTGTGAGGCCATGCAGTAAACTGAATTGCAGAATTGACCCCAGTTAAAAATAATCTGGCAACAAAGCATGTACGTATTTAACCCTGATTAATGATCCCATCTAATTCACCAATTGGCTGCACAGTAGTTGTGCCACCAGGAACAAGTATGGGAGGAGCAGAGGGTGGGAAGGAGGTGCTGGCTACTCAAATCAGTGCTGTTGACAATAGTGATGCTCAATCTAAACCCTCCAACTTTGATGTGCATTAGAGTAACAAAGAGATGAAACTCCGTGTCTCCAAAAATACCTACGGGTCCGATTTCCCATAGATTTCAGGGTTTTCAAGTTCCTCCTAGACAAGCAACCAGCTTGCTTTCTCTGATGAGTCCGTCCCAAGCTCTGCAAGCCAACAAGCTCAGAGGTTGGGAACAGGCTCCTGGACTTCTGATCTCCAAGCTGATTCTCACGTCACAGGCTCAGCAGCTCTCAGATGGTCACTCACAAGATCACAGTTAGTCAGAAGCTAGTCTGTGGGTGTTCCACTCAATGGCAAACCTTCCTTGCTATAGCCCTTTTCAAAGGCTTTTCTATAGGATGGCCACTACCTCTACTAAATTATGACTACTTTTTCAATTTGAAGAAGCTGGAGGAGTTGGGATGTGATGGTGGCAGGTCACACAAGGGGATAAGGACCTTGCGTTGGGCAGGTGACCTGATGGAAGGCCAAGCTCTAGGACCAGTGCCAACTATTTCCTGCACAGAGGCAGGAGAGGAGGATATTTCCTCTAGGTCACAGTTCTCAAGACAAAAGCGAGGAAGACCACATGCCCCAAAGAAACTCCAGAACCAAAGAATATCTCACAGACATTCACCAGACTCCAGAGCAGTCGTTGCACTAAGGGTTTGTCCTAGCTGGACTAAGACAGCTGGTTCCTTCTGCTTTCCCCTACCACAGCAGAGCAGAGCACCACGCAGGCTAGCGGCCTCACAGCAAGCCCTGCTCTGGCTCAAAGCTACCTGGTGGTCTGCAGAACATAAGATGATTTTGTAACAGCAGCGCTAGACGATGGTAGAGAAGGAATATTGAGTGGAACCACTGTGGCTATTTCTTAAGTCTTTAAAAAAGAAACATCATGGCAGCTATTTAGTATGGTTTGTGAAAATTCAAATATTGACAGAAGGAAGTTTTCCAAAGGATGCCAGCAGCTTCTGCAGCAACCCCAGTAGAAACATACTGTGGCGTCAGCTGTGGGCTCTAGCACAGAACAAACCCACAAGCTCCACACGGGCGGGAGAACGACCAGCTGAAGTACAGCAGCACTTCACCCCTCTGTAAGGGGTTTGACTGCGCGCCGGAGTGGGGGGGGTGGCGAGGGTTGGAGGGTGGAAGGGAGAGGCTGAAACACCCCGAGGAACTACAAGCACACTTGCCAAATTCTGCATTTTATTGGGCAAGGGAGAGAGTGACTTCACTTTTTACCTCCCCTTCCCCACTTCCCCTGCCCTCAAACAGACAGATGTGTCTTTGCAATAAATTAATTACAGATGGAGACTAAAAAAAGGGAAGAAAAAAAAAAAACCCTCAACCTCAACCACAAGCCTTTTTCCTCTGCAGACTTGAGGATGGATGGGGGGACCTGGGAAAACTGGCAGATGGAAAACCCATTACAGATGTGAGGTTTGGAGAATAAGGCTGAGGGACAATTTGAGAGCTGTAAATTTTAAGTTTGGGGGTATGAATGTATTGCTTAGCAACAAAAAACAAATAGGAAACAAGAAGCCTCATGAGAGAGATACTTAAATATTTTAGAATCCCTACTTGAGGTAAAGACTACATTACCAGAGACCTGAGGAGCTGCTATTCTCAACAGCTAGAGTCAAGATAGAAAGAAAATGATTATTTTAATCTCATTTCCACACAGCAATGTATCTAACTTATTCTGGGCAAGAAAAATAGTTATTTGTTTGTTCCCACATATGTTTTGCATGGTGTGTACCTGACAGGATCAGAATACACCATGTACCTTTAAGCACTTTGCTATCCAGGAAAGATTTCTCATAATATGTTCAAATATGTGCAGGGAAACTGCTTTACTGGGGTGTACAATCATTGCTGCCATATGTCTGACCCTCGCTACACGGTCCAATGCCTTTTTATGCCGCTGCATAAATCTTCTCCTAAAATTCCTGACATCTCAAAGGATGGCAGGGGCCTCCATCTCAAGGGAGAGAAGGGTGAAAAAGAACAGATCACCTGGAAACAAATGCTGAATGTTTTACACTATTTCTTCACCATGAAAAGACAAGGATAAAGGGAGAAAAAAAAATACATTACCAGTTTTGGAAGGTCAAATGTTACTGCTTTTGCTTTTTTTGATCCATTGAAACACTAGAAATACAAAGTAAAGCCAAGCACAAGGCTTCCAAACAAGCCTGCGACCAGAGCCTCATCTTCTGCAGCAAAACACTAAGGGAACTCACTAAAGATTAAAAAAGAAATTCCCAAGAAACCAAACCTCCCTTTAAATATTCTTTTTCTTCTAAGAGCCTGTACAAGTAATTCTTTAAATACATACACATGCATGCATATAAATATACACACACACACACAAAAACAGTAAGCATCAGGTATTTCTTTGCCTTGTTATGGGCTATTAGCCCACGATATTACCTCTGGGGTACGCTGAATTGGTAGAAGCATGCTCTGATTCTCTCCTGCGCTGCAGAACATGACATTGTTCTGTTCCTTTTGTGAGGGAGGTCGACATTAGTAGAGTTCAGAAATAACCCAGACATTCCCATTTGGTTTTGCTGCTTGAGCTAAAAGGGATGCTGCAGGCCCAGGTTTTTTTTTTTCTTTTTTTTCCTATCTGAAAAAATCCAAGCACACAAGCCTAACCAAATAAGAACTCTTGAAATAACTAAAGCTTGTAAGAGTTAAAAACAGTAGGAAAGTTCCTTGGTAGCTTAGAATTTCAGGCCAGTAAAACCAGCTGTTCATATATATACTTTACCTTCACAATTAATTAAAAAAATAGAAGCATAATGGACACATCTTGTTTAATCTATTGACCAGAAATAGGGAGAGCAAACAATATTTAGAGAAAAGGCATTCTGACATAAGACAAAATAGTTCATCACTCTCACTTCTTCTAATTTGGAAGATGAGGAGAGTTTTAGAATTCTTTCGAAAGGGAAGACAAAGAATTCAGTATCAAAGAGAACTGAAAATTTTGCCTAGCAATGCAATCAATTGCAGTCTTTGGTATACTAATGACACCAGTTCAGATTTTTTTTTTTAAAGAAAAAAAAAAAAAGAGGAAACTGGGATAATGATTATCCTTAACTTCAATACAAGATTGAACACGGCCTGGAAGGACTCCCCGGGTCTCTGCCTCCCATCCTCTTGCCCGCCCTGGGATCACGCAATTCTTTTACGGAGTGCACTTGGCTTTATTTGCTGTTCAGAAAAGATGAAGTAACAACATATAGGCCACTTGAAACTAAAAATGTGAAGAGCTACTGCGACAAACATCACTTTTAAGATCTATCAGAATATTACAGGCTAGGGCTACCTTTAAAGATAAGGGGAACACGTATTCCTATATAGAGTCTCAGTGATTTTATTAGTAGCACGACAACAGCCAAAACTACCAGATGCAAACACCATGGACAAGATTCCAAGAATCGACTCCAACTGTGGTTAATCCCCTAGCATTAAGAGATGCTCAAAATCCAACGGAGTATCATTTTGCAGCCGTGCTATGAAGACTGTGTGAATCAGAAAACAGTGTCTGCTGCTATGTATCTCCACACCTGCCTGAAAGCCAGCACTGAGCCCTTCCTGGAAGACAAGCTTTTGGGAAACAGCTTAATCTTTGGCCAAGAGAGTCATGTAAGAAAAGCTCATACAGGAAAGACTTCAGATAGTTGTAGCTTGGCCTGGGACAGCAGCAGAGACCATGAGCAGGCTGATGGTAGAACTAGAGTTTGTTAAAGGCACACGAGCTTGCGTTCCCCTTTCCCATCTCCCTATCTAAACCCGTGCCATCAGGACTATCAAGTCTTCTTTCATTCACTGTCCTTGCAAGATGTTTTCTTGCTTGGAAACAGCAAGAAAGTAGTGAAGGGGCATCTTTGCAGTTCCTGAATTAAAAAGACTAGGTTATTAAATCACCTGCATATCTCATTTACCAGACTCAATTTGAGAAAATGCCTTATTGCAAGAATCACGTGGCATATCAGCACCAGCAAATGACCATAATAAAAAAGGCCCTAGCAGCTCCCAGTGTTTTTTGTACAGTCAGTTAAAACTATTGGACAAGATGGCAAATACATGCCAGAACCTGATTGTCTCACCTAGGCTCAGACTCCCCGCTGCTGCTGATGCTAATAACACCACCAACCCGAGGGCAACATCAGCTAGAAGGTCTCTCAGAGTTCCCTCAGGTAGCCAGGCCTCCCAATTTCTAGGATTAAAAAGGCAAGAAAGTCTAGGATCTTACACCAAAAAAAAAAAAAATTTCCTATTTTCTTCTCTCTGAAATTCACATAGGTCTTCACTGCACGATGCAAGGAAGCAAAATAAGTCATTATTCCATCTTTGCCAGCTGCTTTTGCTTGCGATGAAGCTTCTTTTTCCATCATGTTCCCACCACAGATACATTGTGAGCCTGGCCTGCTGCAGCACTGCTGCCCAGCCCAGCTTGCTTTTTTTTTTTTGAAGAGAGGAGCTTAGAGAAGGCATAGTGAGAAGTGAGCCTTGCTTTGTTGGATTCTTTCCTGGATAAAGGTAGGAACTCCTACCAAATCCCACACGCTTGTGGCCAAAAGCATTCCCTCTGGCCAGCAATGTGACACCAGGTCACTTGATGCGGGGAGCTTAACAAAAGGAAAAAAAAAACCCTCAGAGTTTACTGGTACTTTTGAGTGAAAACAGGTTGCTAAAAATTGCACTCAGAATTAAAGAGCATTATAGCGTGGAAACTGAAATTTCATCAGATATTCCACTGGAAAACAGGAGGAGCAGCTTCTCCAAGCGCGAGACAGCGCTGCTGCTCTTGGAGAGCGAGAGGCAGCGAGCAGCCAAGGGGCCGGACAGGCTGGCCCAGCTGAACAAGCCTCACTTTTTTGGATGCTGCTGAAACTTGCCACCGTTGCTGAAACCCTGGCTTTGATACGCGCTTCACGCAGAGGAGGGAGACGCGGGGCAGGAGAGATGACGCGCACAGAGAGATAGGAAGGGAAAGGGGCTGCTCTGTTCCCAAAACCCCTGCCTGCCCCATCTCCCGTGAAAAGGCTCCTTCAGCCAGACCTATCTGTCAGTCTCCAATCTGCCTTTCAAGATTATGATGCTCTTTGATTTTATTCATTCCTGCTGGAGGTTTTGCTTAAATATAAACAGCAGAGCATTTCAGCAGGAATTAAAAAAATACAAATAAAAGAAATAAGAAATTCCCCAAACCTCCAGGCACATTTTAAAACACATTAAAAAGACACAACAGTAACAGCTTCATACATACCACAGCTGCAGTGATTTGGAGTAAAAGTAAGGAACGTTGAATGTGCTAGTGTTTTGTTTTAAAATATGGCCTATAGACTTCACATTCCAGTGGGATCCCTCTGCAACACCAAAATCTCCCCTTCTTCCCCCTGAAGGAGAGCGAGAAATTCAGCGATTCCCACTTTTCCCACCTTCGTTTCTGCTCCTCTATGTGCTGGGCAGGCTGGACTGTGGGAGAGCAGAAGCTTTTGTGAGGTCCCCACGACTCCGGGAAACACAGGCAGCTTTACATTAGGATTTACAACCAGTAGGTGAAGAACAACTCAAGAGGTGTTTTATTACTCGTGATGGGGGACTATCAAAGAAGCCACAGGGTACTTTGCCAAGCGTTTGGTGTTGTTTCTTTAGTTCTTATTGGCAGCAGTCTTGGTTATTGCTCTATTTTTCTTTCCTCTCCCACTCGCTTATCTTTCATCTTACAGTCCCCAACATTGACTTAATTGCAACGCGTTGTGTGTTGGAAGTTCATCCACACAAATGCTGAAGACATTTTAGCTGCTAAAAGAAAAAAGGCAGCAGCTCAAGCTCCTGACACACACAGGCCAAGATACTGCTCTAGCCATTTCTCACAACACTGGTTGTGCAAACAGAAAATGAAATCCTGGGCTTGAACTTCAGGGCTCCCAGTAATCCCAAGCCAAGGACGCTCAGCTCAGTAGCACCTCTTTTCGATTCTGCCCTGCCAGCAAAAGGGCTGCAGTGAGACAAAACAGGAACCAGAGATGGAACCCTTCGGTTGACCAACTCACAATCGAGAAGCTCACCCCATAAAAGATGAGGGTGACCACAAGCCTATAAGCTGTACTTTTAACCTTTTAACTCAGGTGCTTTTCTATTTCCTCTGTTCAGGCAGGGCAAATGCACTGTCTTTGCCTGAAGTCAGCTCTAAAAGTCCCTTGAGCTGCCAGTAAAGGCAGAGGGCTCTTTGGCGCAGACGTTGACAGTTTTACTTTCTGGTTTGAAACAAGGCCAAAGGACGAACAGCTTTTTCTTTGGTAAGCCCAGGGCTTTCACAGCGCATCCCTCCTTGCAATTAAGAGTAATGTCTTGGTTTCTTGACTCTCTTGACATGAAGAATGGAACCAGATAACATGGGGAAACTATAGTATTTACCATATTTTTGTGCTTTTAGCATTTCTCAAATACTGCCCCCCAAAAAAAGAAAGCTCAGACTTGCACTGTGAGTGGCGCGTGTACAATCTCCATGAAGGACAAAGCAATTTGCCAGTTTAAGAAATGAAGGTGAATATCCACTGACACTCATTTGCACTGTGAGCAAATAAAGGGGCCCAAAGCAGGGCAGTTATGTTTTATAGCATCACAAATGTCAATAGAGATGGACTAGCTGCCTGTATAACTTAAACAAAAATGGAGAGAGAGAGGTGGTGTACGCTGTTAATCCATGCTGGAGGATTTAGAAGCAAATAAACCTCTATTAATCTTTTCTGGTTTGTATGTACAGATGTTTTTGTAACACTATTTTAAGTTGGACCCAGCTGTTGCAAATCAAGTTGTAATGCTCATTAAATAATAATTTAGAAAAAAATCCAAACATTTATTCCATCCCTTCAGCATTCTGAGCAGTTCAGCGGGGCAGAGCAGCCACCCTCTGCAGAGAGCAGATGGCAAACTTGACCCTGGCAACTACACACAGTTCAAGCAGCAGGTCTCTTTGTAAACGGTTTCTCCTCGAGCCAAGACAGAGACTTCCAGACTAGTGTGTCTCTCAAACAGGAGGCACTAGTGTACATAAAATGCATCCACTTTCTGAGCTGACAATAACCACAATTATTGGACCATGTATGCCGTTCTTTTCAGAACAAGATTTTTTTCCTCCCCTCTCCATTGAGAGCCACAAGACATTTTGGATATCAAAACTGAATTGTAAAACTAACAACAATTTTTCTTTAATTTTTTTTGGTAAATTCTCTCTTCACTAAGAATCCCTCATATTTATGAAAGTCCCCATTCACGTTTTCCAGAGATCACGCTGTTCAATTCGTAGTGGCTGTTCAATTCTATACAGACTGCTATGTAAATGACCAGTTAAGCCCAAGCAAACATTCAACCTGTTTTTCCAGTCCCACCATTACTTTTGTGTTTACCACTGTTTATTTTCTGTTTGGCAATGCCTTTTCTGGGCCTTTCACCCATATTAACTCACTACCACAATCCTTTCTATTACCAAATTGTTTAAAAGAAATACCTATGCTTTTATCTAATAAAACATGGAAAAATCTGATAGAAAACTGCAGTCCAATGTAAATCATGATGGGACACTGACAATAAACAAATCTTATTCATGACAGATAAAGCAACAAATCCTCATTTAACACACCAAATAATTTATCTTTAGCCAGAAAGACACTCAGTCCAACATTCAAACAGCCGTCTTTGTACGTACAGAGAAGTTGCCAAGTCTCCATACTTGAATGATCTCATACACTCTGGAAAAAAAAGAAAAACCAAAACATTTTACCATACTAGCTGAATACACAGGGGCATCAAAGGATCGACTTCAAAGCATTTTAGTGGTTTGGGTCCTAGTACAGATCTGTAGACAAGCTTTGGTAAAAATTATGACCACAAAGTCACAGAAAATTAAGACCTAAGCAAAACCTTTAAGTTTTCTAACGTACAAGTGCTATCAATGAAGAATAAGCATCCCTGAATATCTCTTTCTGTTCTCTCCTGTACTCATACCAAGCATAACTCCTACTTGTTTCACGAACAAGGAAAAGGTGTGTAGCAAATTAAAACCACTGTTGGAGAAGTTACGGTGTAAAGGCAGTAATGCTTTTGTCTGAATCATTTGAAAAAGGTGACTGGTTTTCATCTACGATGCCTTTTTTTGGTATCAGTGAGGCACTGCTTAGATAGAAGGGAAGGGAGAACAGGGGACGACATGGATGCAAGTGAACAAGAGGACATTGATCCGTGTGTTCTACCTAGGAGACACGTCTGTGTGCAACCCAGTTGGCTTGGGCTTCGGGCTGAGCACAGATAGTTACTGAGCTCAGCTTGGTTCCCAGCTGTGTACACTGGACCTGATCCTCTACTTGGGTAAATTTCCGTAGTTCAATTAGGCTGTGAACGATGACAACTTTACCAGCTGGAGACTGGCTACATTTGGGGTTTCTAAAAACACTGCGGTGCCTTTCATCATGCAAATCCACATGTGAAACCAGCTTTGAAAGAGGACACGAGGTATGCCTTATCCTGCTCATATAAGACAAAAGCAAGCAGAAATCGCAGGTTTAAATGGCAACTGATAGGTTTGGATTTCTCCTTTGCCAGTTGCGAGGTCAGGATGGGCTGAATTTCCAAATGTGCCACATACTCAAACTCCCAGTTGACAAGAGAGTCTCAAACAGTCCATTATACCACTGAAAATTATGTCCCTTGAAGTGTTAAGCCAGGCACCAACTATGCATAACTAATCTTAAAAAAAAAAGGGCACTTAGTGCGTAAACTGCACAACATGGAGAAGTAACAGGGAACATCACTGAGAGATAACATAAATTTTCTTAAAGCCTTACATACTGTTACCTACAGTTTAACTTAGTATTTCACCATACTATTTCACTGCTGCTTTCCATAAATGGGGGAAGCAACAGCAGATGCCAGAATCAGCTCAGAAGCTGTCTCAGCATCCCTCACTCCATCTCAGCCTCTCTATGCTGCTCCCATGCAGCGCAGCCTCCAGCGTTTCATAAGATTCATCCGCAGGGCCAGACAGCACTGATACTGCCTCATTTGGTGCGTTTGAAGGCGCAGTGTGTATCTCAGCTGCGTCTGTCTGCGCGTGGGGACTAACCAGCGTAGCCGTGTACGTACGGCCCACGCCGTGCCGGGCTATCGCGCCCTCCTGCACACCTGCAGGTAGTTCACACTCGGCATACAGCTCTGGAATCTCTCTCCCTGGTCCTCTCTGCATAAATCAAGCAGCAGGGAGGCTCAGAAACATGACGAATACGTTGGCTAGAATATCTCCTGCTGCAAAGACACAGGGAGGAAGGGGGATACTAAACTAACCTTGCCTTGGATGGAAAAGCAGCTGGAATTTAATGTTCTTGGAAGCCAGCCCTGGCTGTTCAGACATGGATCTGCCAGGGAAGTCCCCAGCGGAGGCATTGCTCATTCTCCAAAACTGAAATGTCAAGAGAAAGCACTGGAAATCATTAAGCACTCCGTTCAACATTTCTTGAACAATCTCAGGCAGGGCTGTGGGAGAGGAAAGCCTTTCAACCACAAACAAACCAGAAACAAATTCTCAATGTTAATACCAAACAGAGAGGGGATTATCAGGAATCTGGAATGGGATTTTGCTTAATCGTGTCAATCTCAAATGATACAACATCAAGCCAGTCTTAAAAAAAAAAAAGACAAGGAAGACAGTAGAAAAATAAGACAAGATAAATAAACAGAACTGTGTTTGGCCTGGGTTTTCAGGGACTACTACAGCCCACCTTGTGCAACTGCCCCACACCAGCTACACCACCCACATGTGGCAAGCTGTGCTTGGTCACCGTGAACTTGAAGTGGAAGAGAAATGGTGATCAAATAGCAGGCAGCAAAGAAAGCCTTCCCCTGCAGAAGAGCTAGCAGATCCCACAAAAGACAAATCTCATTGGCACAAAACCCATTTGGAAGTACATCACTATTCTTCCTAGAGTTCAAATTAAACAAAAAAAAAACCAACACCCCCCCAAAAAAAAACCAAAAAAGAAAAAAGAGGAGGTAATTTTGTCATCTGCTACAAAAATGCAGCTCTAGAAAGAGTGTGACAGTTTTAATCCTGTGTCACTTCAGACACACATACCAACTGGCTATTATGGAAATATGTTTCTGGAGTTCATACTTCCCAGCCCTTCCAGGGCGAGGGAAGATTTTTTTACAGATGTGTCTTTCCTCTAAACACCTTGCTAGTGAGGTACCCATAAATCACTGACAGAAAGGCATCATCAGTACTGAATTTTGATGCCGTGCTATGGAAATAAATACCAGGGGAAGCCACCACCTTTCAGCAGAAATATAAACGACTAAGTCATGCCCATTGAAATAAGTAAAAACCCATTGGCAAGTTTTGCAAAAACAAAGGCAAACTTGGTAAGTGGCAGGTTAAAGTGGACAGGGTTTTTTTTTGTTTGATGGCAGAAAGATTTGTACATCTTAAAATAAGATTCTGGATTTTATGAGTTGGGTAAACTGGTTGCTCAGGGTTGGCTAAACTGGTTGCTTACTGTTGGCTGATCCATTTGGTGCCAGAAATGATTTTTCTTTTTCTGTACGATCTGTAAAGCATTTGGCAATCCCTTTTGCATGAAAGCCGTATCAAGGAAAAAAAAAAAGTTAAAAATCACTATTGTACTCAACTGAAGTGTCAAATTCTCATGAATCGACTGAGAAAGTACTCCACATTAGCTAAATTTGATTACTTTTTTTCAGTAAGGAGTAGTAATGTTTCTTACAATGCTGGAAAATAAGGCTACAACATTTTCCATAATGGTCCTACTGAGGACCGATGCATGTTGATGAAGCATTTAGTCTCACGGCAACAGAAAAATGGACTTTATCCTGTTCCCTGAATGCCTGGAAAGGTTCTTCCTAAAGAACTGCTGCAGGGCAGATGGAAGGGGCAGGTTTTGAAGCGGGCTAGAAGCAGAGTGCCTCTGCCCAACCCTCAGCTGAAAAGCTCACAGAGACAGAGCACGAGGTGTTTGTGAATCCAGTAGCTGCTACTATGGAGCATTGGATGGGGACGAAAAGGATCCCCAAAAGCAGTCCTGAGGGTAACTTGGCACAGCTGTGAGACTTCTTTGAGGGTTGGGGAGGGAAACGAAAGAAGCATAAGTCAGATACGAGAGACTTTACAAATTTGGGTATACACATGCATTAATAGACGCGTTCCAGCAGAAAAGATAGATACTGCTTTTAATAAAAAAAAAAAAAAAATCAACAAAATGAGAAACAGCCTTTGTGCATTGGGATGAGACACCTCTTCCCAGAACAGGCTTCCAAGCAGAAAAAACCCCACATTTATTCCAATATCTTGCAGTGTACATTGGATTTAAATTGACAGAATTAAAAAAAAAAAAAAAGTAGTTTTATCCTCCCACAAGCTGAGTGGTATAGCAATTTTCATCTAAAGCAGCAGCAGATCACCAAGACAAACATATTCAAGGGATTTCCTGTCAAAAGTCACTCTAATACAAACATTTTTACTGGGAGAAAATAAAGCTCACTAGTGACATCAGCAGAACACTATTTCCATTTAAAGTGAAAAGCGTGGCAACTTCAGTTTTAATGGAAATTAAAGTGTGCTGGCACTGTCAGCTAACTGTAAAGCCACTTGAGGGTTTTAATTTTTAATTTAAAAAAAAAATAATACTTTGGAACAGGACATACTGTCAATACTTTTACAGATCCAATCCCACTTTCCGTGCGTGCTAATGGAACCCTTACAGTTCTCGATTCACATGACTTAAGTTTGGGTTACCACAAGAAATGTGTTATGACTTCAAATCTTTAGCCTGATTGCTCAGGGAAAATTAAAAGAACATTTTCCCATAGCTTGTAATTACTTCTATACAAAACACCTGCTCTGATTAATCTTCTAACACTAACAAAGGAACCAGAGCCCACCTTTGGAGGAGTTGCATCAAACTTGCATTTTCAGGGTAGCTGAGAACCCCTACAATTTAAATTAAGATAAATAGAGGCTCATAGCTATTTGAAACTTCAAATTCTTTGATGTTCAGACATCATAACTTGAAAACTTGCATCTTACAAACTTGAATTTCAATAGAAGGAAATTCTGGGCTACCCTGCGAGCTCCCAGAAAGCGGCAGATTTCAGTAAGAGTTGCACCATTCTAGCCAGGCATACCTGCACCTGCAGTACAGTTGGACTCAATATTTTGTACTGCTTACCAACTGGAACTAATATGGTATTTTAAAAAGTACCTTTAGATGATGACATTTGCTTCAATATTTAACAGTCTCTGAGAGTTTTCATATGACACCGCAGCCCGGAAGAGACTTCCTACATGGCCAACTGCTGCCTCGTGGTACTGCAGGCATCTAAGTAGTACGATAATTTATTTCATGATCTGATTAAGACTCACAAAAAAAACCACCCCACAGTTAGGGGCTTGCTCCCCACTGTTCCTTTGAGAAGCTGTAACAGAAACTTTCCCTCCTTGATGGTGTGAAGCTTATCTTTTATTTATAGCCAGTTTATGCACATTTGTTCATATGACAATCTTCTCTTACTTTAGATGTTTCTTTTCCATTTCTTGTGTTCCAGGAATGGGTAAAGAGCCTCTTCAAGTTTCACAATATGGGAATAATACATTTTTCAAATACTGAAGTGAATTAGGAAGTAAATTTAAAACAGTAACATAACCGTAACGTATGGAGTGTCGGGTGCCTAAAGAGCTCTTTAAAACAAACCATGAGAAATTAAAATTCATCTAGTTACCAACATTCAAACCAGCATTGACTTAATCCAATCTGTTACTTCCTTGCCAGCAGAATATTTTTACTTTAACTGACTATTGCATTTCCACTGTATATCCTTGACAGTGAAGGAACAAATTCTGGGTTGGTATCATCAGAGCGCTCTATGTCATTACCTAACGATATATTAAAGAACTCATGCTTAACTGAAGGACTTGATGAGCTCAGGTGAACCAGTCCGATGCATCACAAAAGCCTCCTTTGGAAGCTCTTCATACAAGCACAGCAGGAGGGAAACACCCCACTGTATTTTACATTCAGCACTGAAAAATAAGCACTTCAAGGATCAAAAGGCAACACAAAGCAGCGGTTATAGAAAATAATAAATGTGTAAGCCTTGTGGGATTTGTTACCTCCTTTTACTCTTTAAAAAGACCACAATACAGGGGTGAATTAAGAGGTTTGTGTACTTTCCTTTTTATACCTGCACTCAATAAATAATTTTTTCCTTACCTTTTTAATTTGAAGGAAAGATTTTACTTAATTTCCCTGGCCACTTTTATGCAAACAAAATGGCAAGAGGACCAATAGCTTTCCTCTTCCGAGACCAGCAGAAGACTTCAACAGGAGCAGTAGGCCATCTCACAGTCATCCAAGTGCATTATTAATCTTAAATAAACCACTTCTTTGGAGCAGTACCTGATGTGCTATTGGAAAGACTTCAGCTCAGTAAGCTTTGTCTAGAGACTATTTTCTTATAGTGGTTTGGATATTATAAGCTTCTTTGAGTGCAAGAGATCGTTCTGTCTGCATGGAGCCCCACTGAAATCCCTGGGGTCCCACTTTCGTATACACCCATCTAAAACCCTGGCAGTACCAGGATTTAAATGATTTAGCTTGCCCAGCATTTTTCCTGGTCTGTCTGTCCAAGAGACATGGTCAGGCCACCAATGGGCTTTACCTCCACACATCATCAGTGTCAAAAACTATGATTTAAATCAGGATAACGGATATACTTTTGCCAGAAACACTGGAGCAGATGTGCTCTGACAAGTTCTCACTTGATTATTTTATGCATTTATGACCCTTTGGAAAGTGCACTGGATATCATCTCAGCAGAGCTGGCTTAATCTCCAGCCTGGCACTATTACTGTTGCACACTGAACACACACACACACACTACTTCTCCTCTGCTGTGCCTCAGTTTCTCCATCTGTAGCACAAGGACAGTATGGCACTGGTTTCCTCTGTAGGGCACTGAGACTGACTGATGAATCCCCTGGTAAGAGCAGACATATTAACTGCTTGTAATATTAAGAACTGGGCAGTAAAGCATCACCACACTCTTGAAGAACAGCTTCCCTGAAATCTTATAACCATTGAGTTACTTAATTTGACAGCTCTCATTTGGCCAGATGTGACCACAATAGCAGCACAAGGAATATGATTTAAGCAAATGTTGTTTAGTAAATATTTATTAGATACCATAGTAGCAAACATGGTATGTCTCTGCATAATGGCTAGCAGATCTTCTCAGATAACCAAATGGCTAAGACATTTATCCTCAAAGTTTCCTTATTCCAACACCTCATAACTTAAATGCAAAGCTGCGTGCAATAACCTTTTGTGTAGACATTACATGAAGTACTTTGACTCCTAAAAGCAACTAATAATATACAGATGTCTCTGATAAGATGTAAACCAAGATTTAACACAAAGCCTGGGGCATATTTCACATTGGGGCCAAGCTGGTGTGTTCATGCCACATTGGTTCTGCTCTTTATCATCTTACATGCACAGTGTTAGTTCCTTTTTGAAAAACATTATTTCTAGAATAGGAAGTGAAAGCATCTCATCTCCCCTCCATCTGCCCACTCCCCAAATACATTTTGGGGTTTATAAAAAAGTAAGCTTCATACAAAGGGCTTTATGTACCACCTTGCTCCCAGTGGAGTCACAAAACTCTCCTACAGCTTTGGTGGTGTACAGTACTGCAGGAAAGAGACATCAGGCATGGATTCTCATTTCTCTATAGCAACTTTAAGTTAAATTAAAACTGAGCAAGCATATGCAGAACATGATCCTTATTTTCTATCTGGCACTTCTCTAGTGAGTGTCAAAGAGGCTCAGTACAAAGGAATGTCAAATGTGCTGTTGAATAGTGTCTCTCCAAGCCATTTCACCTGATCCATTTCAGGGCATGCTACGTGGCAGCTATGAAGTATCTCAGTGTATATGACTCCTCACAAACGTGCAAAGACTGGACCCTTTCTAGAAGGGCCAAGATTATTCTTGAGCCATTTAATTGCTATCCAGTCTTTAATTCGGCAGTGGAAGGTGGGGCTGTCGAGAGCTCCCATGAGCTGTCAAGCAAAGGCTTCTGGGTCAAAACAAGATCAGAAATTGTGTTGGTACATATTACTTTTTAAATTATTATTTAATCTTACCTGAGAAGTTGCTACAGCTCTCAGCTGTGCTGACTGGGGGCTTGTTCGGTAATCCAGATTACTGCAATAGTCAACATTAAAAAGTAAGCTTCTGGAGGAGGGTTATTTTAAACATACTTTTCAACACAGATCTCAAATATTTTTATTATCAGAAGTGTTTTAATTTTCATTAACATGCATTTTGATGGATTACATCAAGGACACTAAAATCAGCAGAAACATTTATAAAGTTAAGAAATTGAAACTATAAAGCTTTCAATAGATAAGCCACTCATTAAGTGTCAGAAGTTACTTACCTTGCTAAAAGTTAAGTCCTCACCTGCACGCTGTACGTTTACTTTCCTCTGAAGTTTCTGATACAGGCATCACAGTATTAGAACAAAAGCAGCACTGGTGTAACATTACAGATTTCATACTGATGGGGAACTGATTACTGAGGTGAGAGTAACTGGGGTTTAGTAACTGCCTATACACATTATTTTGCATATGTAACACAAGTCAAAAGTTCATAAAATGCTTGCTAATACCAAATATCCCCAAATCAAGAAATATAATAGATCAATTATCCAATTTAGACTTGTCTTGAATAAATCTTAGATCCATGTTTACAGTCATTAAAGGGCGTACGTACACATACTGCTGTTTCAGCATTGGGGACTCAGAACTTGCATATGCTTTTCCCAGTTCTCTCATGTAACGCCACTGAGTTATTCACAATACCATAAATTTTTCTGTAAGTCATTGCTTTGGGATTGTTCCTCTTCTCATGCTTGCTCACTGTATTTCCATACATCTTCGTCTACAGAATTATCTGTTTTCTATCTTCCAGACAGTCATTCTAAAACATTTAAAGAAATTCTGCAGTCAGGGAGTGAGTAACAGAAGCCATAGTTTACCCTTGGCTATAACCATCTTCAACAAGCAATGAATTACTTAAATGTTTAGCTTTATTATTTGGCATTAAAACAGCTCAGCTCCTTCCATAACAAAAGTGAAACCTTTTCCTACCTGATAAGAAAATGGAAGATATATTAGCGCTTGGCTGCTGGCTGTGTTCTTGTACGATGTCTCTCTTTAGCTTAAAAAATGGCTTGGACTCATTTTGTGGTTTGCTACACATAAAAACTCCCACTTATTTAATCAGAAAAAAAATAGACTTTCATTTTTCCCTTTGCAGATCTATTTTGAGCAGACCCTTTTGAGTATTTCAGAATAAAAACTGCAACATCTTATATGTTGGAACTTTTCCTCAGGTCCCTGCCATGCTCTATCATGTTATACAAGTTACATACAAACCGCTTTTTTAAAAGAGCGATATAAACACATTTAGTAAAAGCTAGTTTTGCCCAGTAGCAACTAAGTCTCTTGTATCAGTTCAGGGAGACAAGCAGAAGGTTTTACTTTGAATGTGCATTTTGTCCTTAAGTAGCAAACTGAACTAAAAATAGGGAACTGAAAGAGGCAAATACCAGTGCAAAGATAAATATTACCTATGTCAAGATGTATACTTCATTAATAATGCTCAATTTAAGTGAAAACTAATAAAAATACCACTTACAAGTTAGAAGCAAGGATTTAGTTTTCTGTATTCAATTTATCTGCTGTTACAAAAATGCACCTCCCCACTATTCAATCAAAGTTCATGCCAAAACGATATCATCTGCTTACATCTGGATATCATCTACTTACATTTTTGTTACCTAACATTCATTCTTAAAAAAAAACCTAAGCTTAATACAAAAAAAAAAAAAAAAAAAAAAAAAAAAAGAGATCAGCTCCTATCAGCTTATTTCATGCCTCTGGGGTTTGGTTTCTCCGTTTCTCCTACGGATGCGAAGCACCCTCTCTCCTCACACTGTTGTTCCTTCACATGCAAACAGAAAAAACAAAGAAAGATGAAGTTACAAACCCAAGGTAGCAGCAGCTCATACTTCTTGCAGTTTCAAAAGGAACATTCAGAAGATGGACTGATGGACATCAGCACATACATCTGGTGAAAGACAGCAGGAAATATATCCACAATGAAAATCATTCCAGTTGGGAAGCAAGGAAGAGATTTGGTGCCTCTCCCCAGCCTGTCTTCTCACTCTGCAGATTGGGGGCCCTCTCCTTTAGGCAGCAATCCAAGAGACAAGGACATAAGGAAAGAGGCCAAAAGAGTCCTCGAGATGTTCCTTGATTTGAAGGAAAAAAAAAAAACCAACAAACTACCCAAAAAAAAAACCAACCAGAAAAAAAAAAACAAAACAGCTTCAAAGAACTCTCACTCCAGCCACTTCTATCACGCACTGCAAAAAGATGCTACAGCCCTTAAGTATTTAAAGGTAAGGAAGTATATGAAAGAGAAGTCACAGATAAACAAAGAAGCTAACAGAGGAGAGCGCCAGATTCGCAATCACTATTGCCAAGAGAGATGCAGTTGAAACAGGGGAGAAAAGTCTTTTCCGAGAAGAGGCACCTGAACCAAGAATCACTTCACTCTCTGTCTCTCAAGTTGCAGTCTCAGGCTATTGCCTGAGAACATGGAGTTGGCACTCAAGTTAATAAAGTAGCTCATCAGAAAATCTGTTTGCCAGAAACAGACAAGTAAAAGAGCTCTGAAAAGGAACAAAAAAGGAAAATAGAAATCACCAGTTAATTAATTCTGTGTATATTTTTACACTATTGGGCACATTTCCTCAAACTCAGTAATCTGGAAATGAGAAAAAGGAGGGCTACAAAAATCTACTTTATTCATTTCCTCTTTGTAAATAAATTTGAAATAATTTGTTCCATTAAGGAGGAGGGGAAAAAAAAAAAAAAAAAAAAAAAGAGAAGGAGCCCAAGGCTCACAATCTGACAAGCATTTCAGAACGTGACCCCACAGCATTTCCCACTGAGAGCTGTACGATCCTTTTCAGTAGGGCTTAACAGAACTTAAAAGGCACAGAAAGTAGAGAAGCAACACCAAACAAAAAAGCAAATGCAGTACAAGCCTTTGTATGCTATTCATTTGTTGTTCTTTTTTTAGTTTATCTTTCATGTAGCTGCTCCTTAAGTTAAGAACCAATCTGCCTGATGACTGCTTTCAGTGAGTTTAAATTTATCACATCTGTAAAGACAGAGATTAAAAAAAAATAATCTGCCAAACTACCATAGAAAGAAAAAAAAAACCAAACAAAAACCACATAATGTAACAGAATGATCTCTGAAACCAAACAAACATCTTCAATGAGCTGTATTTCTTGCTAGCTTGGGGATTTCTTTTGTACCAACAGACAATGGTATATTTACATGCTACATTTCAGAGGTTCATAGAAAAAAAAGCTACTAAAATTCCAGCTAATCCATCATTCTGAGAGATAGTCTAATTCCATGTTGCAAAACCTGGTTGCGGTATCAATGCAGTTTTTTAATGAGAAATCAAAACTTCAGACACAGGCCATCTTTTAAATCATTTATTTCAGTAGGAAAGATTTTTGAAACCTGTACTTAAATTCATTTAAACTAGCTTATGCAAACACACAACTTTCACAC